>NC_136915.1:75371901-76701901 GCF_949752795.1 Hyperoodon ampullatus | reverse complement strand
TTATGGCTGTGTTGGGTCTTCATTTCTGTGCGAGGGCTTTCTCTAGTTGTGGCAAGTGGGGGCCACTCACTATCGCGGCCTCTCTTGTTGCGGAGCACAGGCTCCAGACACTCAGACTCAGTAGTTGTGGCTCATGGGCCTAGTTGCTCCACAGCATGTGGGATCTTCCCAGACCAGGGCTCGAACCCCTGTCCCCTCATTAGCAGGCAGATTTTCAACCACTGCGCCACCAGGGAAGCCCCGGAATTTTTTAAATAATAAAAATATTCCCATTAGCTATCTGTTTTATACATGGCAGTGCACATACGTCAATCCCAGTCTCCCAATTCATCCCACCCCCCAATGTGTCCACACGTCCGTTCTCTACATCTGGGTCTCTATTCCTGCCCTGCAAATAGGTTCATCTGTACCATTTTTCTAAATTCCACATATCTGTGTTAATACACGTATTTGTTTTTCTCTTTCTGACTTACTTCACCCTTTATGACAGACTCTAGGTCCACTGCCATGTGTAAAATGGATAGCTAGTGGGAACCTGCTGTATAGCGCAGGGAGCTCAGCTTGGTGCTCTGTGGTGACCTAGAAGGGTGGGATTGTGGGTGGGGGGGTGGGAGGGAGGTCCAAGAGGGAGGGGATATATGTATACATGTAGCTGATGCACTTCGTTGTGAAGCAGAAACTAACAACATTGTAAAGCAACTATACCCCAATTTTTTAAAAAAACAGTTTATTTAAAAAAATATATTCTCTGGCCAAGTTTCAAAGGTATCCTATTTGAGGAGATTTTTTTTCTCCTTTTAATAACTATACTGATGTTCTTCTGAACTTTTAAATAAAATTTTAATTTTAAAATATTCAACTTACATGGCTATAATATAAGAACAGATTTGCTGACATCTTTTGTCTCTTATTCCCTGGTCTTTGGTACTTTTTGTCTTTTAAATATTCCTCTACTGTAATTTTAATGATTAAGAAGGAGCAGATATTCATACATATATACTCAATAGTTCATATTTATCCAGAAGTCACCTCATAACGTTTTTCTTACTGTTTATTGAAAATAAAGCACAGACACTAAAAACTATATAAAACAAATGTATATCACAAACAGTTATAAGACAAACACTCTTATAACTACCACACAAGTCAGGAATAGAACTGCCAGTTATCCCCAGAAACTTTTATGGATCCCAACGCAGCCACAAGCCTATCTCTCCTCCAAAAAGTAAGCAGTTCCTCTTTTTTCTTTTATGGTTTATCACTCGGGTGTACATCTTTTAAAACTGTAGCTTAGTCTTGTTTGTTTTACTCTTGTGTCTTTCAGTCTACAAGTTCTCCTTCCATTGCCTTTTCCCCACTTTATAATTTAATTGTTGAAGATCCCCAGCCATTTAACCTGTAGAGATTCCCAAAGCCTGGATTTTGCTGATCATAGTCTCATGGTGTAGTTAAGCATGTTTCTCCCTCCTCTGTATTTCCTGCAAATTGGTAGCCACATATAGAGGCCTAGCCAAGGTCAGTTTCGCTTGTTTGTTTTTGACAAGACTATGGGTGATATTGTGTTCTTTCATTAGGAAGCACAAAATGTCTATCATCATTCTGTGATGTTAACAGTTGTGATTCCTCAACTCCCTACATACATTAGATCATTTAGGGGATTGCAAAATGGAGATATTCTTGTTCTTTCACTTCATTTATTGGCTGGAATACATCCCCTAATCTACTATTTGGTTAGTTGTGTTATTGTATGTATAGAAAAGGTGGAATAAATGCTTGATTCTTCGCCTTTGTTTACCAGTTTTGGAAATAATGAGTTGGCTTTCTTTCATCCGCTAAATGTGAATAATGTTTTGTTGTTGTATCATTTTGAACTTCTGAATTTAATCATATTTGACCTGTTGCAATCCATTGCAATTTTTTTCCGTACTGAAGTTCATATTGTCCCATTTCTGGCTGGTGAGATCCTCTTCAAGCTCCCAGAGTTCTTTTAACGTGACTCCAGGTTTGATACCTTTTACAGCTTGCTTTCTAGTATGACAAGGTGTTCCAGGCTCAGCTGGAGAATGGACAGGAATTATGAATTTATCTATGAGGATGCTGTTAACCAGTGGTTGTAAACTGGTATTGAGGGGCCAAAATTAGCCACCATCCATGTTGTCCCTTTTTATTGTCAAAAGAAATAAATCATTATTCAAGAGCAAAAAAAAAATCAATTTTTTTTAGCATTTACTATGTGCCAGGTGTTGTACTAGTTTCTGGGAATATGGTGGTTAATAAGAGATAAAGCTGCCCTCAGGGAATTCACAATCTGATGAGGAAAACAATACAAGCCAAAACACTATCAAGTAAACTTGTAGGACCCTAGGATGGTGTGAGTCTTAGAAGGGTCCTAATTCAGGGTATTGGAGGTCAAAGAAATATTTTCAAGTAATATATTATTTAATCTCCTATTTAAAACTTAAGTGTTCCAGGTGAAGAAAGATAAGGGAAAATTACTCAAGGCAGAGAAAGTATAGATGAACCTGATTTCCTTTAGTTAGAAAAGCCATCAGCATGTCTGTATTAAACATATTCTGTTCCAAAACTTCCAGAAATCTGATCGTGTGTCCAGTCTTTCTGTTACCACTGCCTTTTCTCTTGCCAGAAACGACAACAAGTAATATTTTTCTCCACAGAATCCAAGTTTTAAATTGGAGTCATTTCTGTCCTAATCCAGACTGGATAAGTTGGTATCACTTACTGTTGATTTTTTCTTTTTTTCCAAGATGAGTTTTCCAGAATCAACCTTGCTATTCCATCTTACGTGTTGGCATTTTAATTACCATAATATTTACCCCTCCAATGAACTGTCTTTTCTAGCTGACATTCATACTTAATTGCAGCCTTCTTTACTTTTAAAGATATGATTCTTGTACTTATTCTACTGTTTATTCCTTTATCCATGTCAGAAGGAAACACTGAAACAGCTTATCTGTGACAAAATACAAGGAAAACTATAATTATTAGCTTATTATCGATATTGAAACTGATCATGATGAATTTCATTCTAATGTATTATTTCAGTAAGAATATCGATCTGACCATTTTGGAGCAACACTGTTGGCCTTCTCTCAGCACAGATTTTTCTGACACTTTGGTCCATTTCTATTTCTTGAGAAAACTGTTTTAAACTGCTAAAGTATAATTTCCGAAAAGGTAAAATTATGATTTTCAGGCAAATATGAAGTAAACATGGGTCAAAGATTTTATTCAATTTGTTAATTAGTGATGGAACCAGTAAGATGTTAATACAAATTCAAAGAACATTGAGCTATTTATAGACAATTGAATATGGGAATGTTAGAATAAGATAGCTGAGTTCGATACAAAACTGATTAGTATCCTGTATGTTAAGCTATATAACCTTTGGGGTTATTATTTTTTTCACCAAACAGAAGAATTAGCATATAGTTAGTTAGTAAACAATGAGTGTAACAAAGTACATTCCCCTAATCCTTGGGTGGCTCTGTGTCCCATATGACACTGAAAAGACCTGTTACATTTTTTTGTGTGTGTCTTTTTTTCAAGTTGTGAATGATTTTGAATAAGATTTCAAAAATCTCTTAGACTGGATTAGAGAATTTTCTTTGGGCCTGAGGATTGTTCATGAATAACTGATGAAGTAAGCTCTGTTTTAGTATACTTAATAAGTTTTGTATTCCAATGTCAGACAACTGCCTAACGATTAATCTTTAATATTGAAGTTTTGAGGAGAATAAATCATTTTTATTGGACATCAAAGAAAGGCAAAGGGAATTTCTATATGCTTAATAGATTTAAAGTAATTTGCTATGGAATAAACTCTCTATATTTTTATGTTCCCTAGGGTTTTCCTGGAGATATTGGGATTCCTGGACAAAATGGCCCTGAAGGATCAAAGGTAAGGGGGAAAAAAAGAAAAAGAAAAACAGAAGAAGAAAAAAGTATGGTATCTATAGTTTTCTAATGTCAAATCTCAATGAATGGGTAAAAAAATATTTTAGAAATATCAGAACATTTCTAGATATTTTTGAGCTGACTCAGTGCATTTAAAAAACCTTGTACAGCTTGTTTTGAGATAATCAGGAAGTAGTTTGCGTGTCTGGTTGTTCTTTTGGTATCATTCGTTTAGTAGGAGTTTGTTTATACAGCCTCTTGGGTTCAGGTCATTGAAAATGATTTTTCTGGTTTGGTCTAGACTTAGATTAAGGTGACAGTATTTGCAAAGCACGTAAATAACTGAAAAAATGATTTCTTATAAGAGGTGAAAAAAATTTAAAACCCCAAAAACCTATAGCCTACACTAAATGGATGAGAGTTTTCTGACCACTAAAACCCTTTAGGGCCTATTAAATATCCACTGATTAAAATAAAAGAAAGCCTATGGTGTTCTGGAATTTATACATAGCACAAACTACCTGCAGAAACCTAATCATTTCTAACTTCCTTTACTGTTGTTGTGTATGTATACTAGAAGTTATCCATGGAAAACCTTTAAATACCAAGCTTTGCCAAGCAGGCTGACATAGAATGAGCATTGTAAACAAATAAAGTATTGTGAATAGACACAGAATGATGAAATAGCCTGAAGTTTGGAGAACTGGCAGGTTATGAAGTGTAGCTGCTGTGGAAGGTTATTAGTGTGAGTAGAGAGGAAGTTTTAGGGGATGAAGCTGGAAAGGATATTAATATAGTTATATTTGTTAGTGTACTATGCTGTCAAGTACTACAGTACTGTAGTAAATGTTTTACAGATATCTCATTTAATCTTCACAACAGCTTTATGAGGTAGATTTTATCCCCATTTTATGGATAGTTAAGTTATTCCCTCAGTCACATAACTATCAGGTGACTTACTCAGGATTCTAACCCAGACATGATTTCAAAGTCTGAGCTCTTAACCACTGAGTTTGGGGATTAAATTGTGGGGAAGGTTTAAGACCTTGTTGAAGAGTTTCTACTTCTACCATGGGCGTCATGGAGTAATCAAAGATTTTTAAGTAGTAAAGTATCCTAGGTGATTTATGTTTTAAAAAAGATACCTCTTATGTCAGCATGGAGGATGGTTTAACAAGAGAAAAAATGAAGGCAAAGAGATGAGCTAGAAAAAGCTAGAAAAGAAGTTATAAAGATCTGAAGTGAAACAGAACATTCATTCAATCAACAAATATTTACTGGCTGCCTCTTATGTGACAGCCATTGTGCTAGACCCTAGGGCTACAAAGATGAAAAGTCCTGCTCCCTACTTTCAAGAAACTTACAATCTAGAGAAATATATACAGGAAATCCTTTATAATAACCATGTGAATAACATATAATATGTGATACTGTGTGAGTATATGGTTACGGGACTCAGATTACTCTTTGTAGAGAAGGTAGCACTTGAGCTGACATGATGAATGAGTCAGAATTTGCAGACAGACAAGTAAGATATATGGCATTCAGGAAAAGGAAACTTGTAAGAGGATGAAGGTGCAGTATTTGGAACACATTTGTACTAAAAGTTATTCATTCTTTATGTGAAATTCAAATCTAACTGGGCATCCTGTATGTTATCTGAAAACACTACTGGCCACCTAACAACTCTGCCTGTACATATTCAGCCGTACTTCCCCCTCCCTTTCTGTCTCCACAGAAAAGTTATTCCTCTCCCTCCCCCGTATTCAAATTTCACATATGTTTTGTATCAAACCCTCTCCTGACTCCTGAATGACCTCATGCCATCAATTATCACCTTTATCCTGATCTCTCCTTTGACTCAAAATTTCCTATCTTTGCCCTTGAAAGCATTTTCACTGCCAATGTTTTAGTTTAGGCCCTATTTATTCTTCACCAGGATTAGTGTAATAGCCCTCTAATTGTTCTTCTTGCCACCATTCTGGCATTTCTTCAAATCTACATCCAAACTACTGATGTAATAAGGTTTGTAAAGTATAGATTTTATCATGTCATTTTTGCACTTAAATTCTTCAGTATCTCCATAGCTTCCAGGTTAAGGATGATAATTCTTTACTTTTTACACAAGGTTCTTTATGACCTACTCTCTCTCTCTAACTCTGTTGTCATCTAGTCACCTCTCCCATTGCTCTTTCAAAAGCATTACTCCAGGTAGACTATTTAGAGTACCAAACCATGCCATACTTGTTCAAATCTCACAGCTTCCTGCATGCTGTTTTTTTTTTTTTAAATCTGGATCTGTGCCCTACTTATCTATCTAACACCTACACATCACAAGCCATATTATCCAGGAAGCTTTTACTGTTCCTCTCAAATCTAATTGAGATGTCTCTTCTCTGTATTCCTAAAAAAATCTATCAAGCATGTATCTTCATATAACTGCTGATTTGCTTATCTCTCTATTAGACTATAAGCTTTTTGAGAAAGACACTAATTGGTTTTATACATATCACAATAACCATGATAATATCCATAGCACATAATAGGAACATAATAGATATTGGCTGAGTGGATGATTGATTGAATGACTATTTAAAAGCTAATTCAGAAATAGAAACAATACAACTTGGTAACTGATTAAATGAAGGTGATGGGAGAAAGAGAAGTCAAAGATAAAACTGGGACTATGACTTGGGTTACTGATGTCATTGACTTAACTAAGGAACTCAGAAGGAGGAATAGGTTTGGAAGATGGGGAAGACAAGAAATTTGATTCTGGATATATTTAGCTTGTGGTATCTGGTTGACGTCGAGACAGAAATAATCAATATCTAGTAGTAAACCAAATCCCAAAGTAGAAATAGTAGCATGAACGGACATTGAGAGAGAGAGGTAGTATAGAGAACTGAGTTGAGAATTTCTCATATATAACTTAGCCCCTTACCTGCTGTATACTTAGGAACTTGAACTTGATGCATATATAAACACATTCATTTTTCCATTCATTCAGTAATTCATTCATTTAACATTTATTGAGTTTCTTTTATGTTTTAAGCCAAGTACTAAATGTGGGATGATAAAGATTTCTGAACTATGGTCCCTCCCCTTGCTGAGATTACAGTTAAGAGAGGTTGGAAAAAAAAGAAAAACCACAAAGTATTGTAAGACATGCTATATAAAAGAGTTGGTGAAGGGCTATGAGAGCCTAGATAATTGACAACAGATTCTGCCTTAGGAAATTGGGAATTACTTCAAGAGAAAGTGATAATTGAACTTAATGTTTTTTTCTTCTGTAGGGTTTCCTAACTTTAAAAAAAAATTTATTGACGTATAGCTAATATACAATATTATATGTTACAGGTGTACAACATGGTGATTCACAATTTTCTAAAAATTAAAAAACTTTTAAATTTTATATTGGAGTATAGATGATTAATGATGTTGTGTTAGTTTCAGGTGTACAGCAAAGTGATTCAGTTATACATATACATGTGTCTATTCTTTTTCAAATTCTTTTCCCATTTAGGTTTTTACAGAGTATTGATCAGCATTCCCTGTGCTATACAGTATGTCCTTGTTGGTTATCTATTTTAAATATAGCAGTGTGTACATGTCAATCCCAAACTCCCAATCTATCCCTCCCCACAACTTTTCCCCCCTCGTAACCATAAGTTCATTCTCTAAGTCTGTGAGTCTGTTTCTGTTTTGTAAATAAGTGCATTTGTATCCTTCTTTTAAAGATTCCACATATAAGTGATATCATATGATATTATTCTTTCTCTGTCTGACTTACTTCACTTAGTATGATAATCTCCAGGTCCATCCATGTTGCTGCAAATGGCGTTATTTCATTCTTTTTTAATGGCTGAGTAATATTCCATTGTATATATGTACGACATCTTCTTTATCCATTCATCTTTTGATGGACATTTAGGATGCTTCCATGTCTTGGCTATTGTGAACAGCACTGCAGTGAACACTGGGGTGTGTGTATCCTTTCTAACCATGTTTTTCTCCAGATATATGCCCAAGGGTGGGATTGCTGGATCACATGGTAACTCTATTTTTAAGTTCTTAAGGAACCTCCATACTGTTCTCCACAGTGGCTGTACCAATGTACATTCCCACCAGCAGTGTAGGACGGTTCCCTTTTCTCCACACCCTCTCCAGCATTTATTGTTTGTAGACTTTTTGATGATGGCCATTCTGACTGGTATGAGGTAATATCTCATGGTAGTTTTGATTTGCATTTCTCTAATAATTAGTGATGTTGAGCATCTTTTCATGAACCTCTTGGCCATCTGTATGTCTTCTTTGGAGAAATTTCTATTTAGATTTTTTGCGCATTTTTTGATTCAGTTGTTTGCTTTTTTGGTATTGTGCTTCATGAGCTGTTTGTAAATTTTGGAGATTAATCTCATGTCAGTCACATCATTTCCAAATATTTTCTCCCTTCTATGGGTTGTCTTTGATTTTGTTTATGGTTTCCTTTGCTGTGCAAAAGTTTTTGAGTTTAATTATGTCCCATTTGTTTATTTTTGTTTTTATTTCCATTACTCTAGGATATGGATCAAAAGATATTGCTGTGATTAATGTCAAAGAGTATTATGCCCATAGTTTCCTCTAAGAGTTTTATAGCATCCGATCTTACATTTAGGTCTTTAATCCATTTTGAGTTTATTTTTTGTGTATAGTGTTAGAGAATGTTCTAATTTCATTTTTTTACATGTATCTGTCCATTTTTTCCAGCACCACTTATTGAAGAGACTGTCTTTCCCCCATTGTGTAGTCTTCCTTCCTTTGTCATAGATTAATTTACCATAGGTGCATGGGTTTATTTCTAGGCTTCCTATCCTGTTCCATTGATCTATATTTCTGTTTTTGTGCCAGTGCCACACTGTTTTGGTGATTGTGTCTTTAAAAAAAAATTTTTTTTTAAAGAAGATGTTGGGGGTAGGAGTTTATTAATTAATTAATTTATTTTTGCTGTGTTGGGTCTTCGTTTTGGTGCAAGGGCTTTCTCTAGTTGTGGCAAGAGGGGGCCACTCTTCATCACAGTGTGGGGGCCTCTCACTATCGCGGCCTCTCTTGTTGTGGAGCACAGGCTCCAGACGTGCAGGCTCAGTACTTGTGGCTCACAGACCTAGTTGCTCTGCGGCATGTGGGATCCTCCCAGACCAGGGCTCAAACCCATGTCCCCTGCATTAGCAGGCAGATTCTCAACCACTGCACCACCAAGGAAACCCTGGTGATTGTATCTTTGTAGTATAGTCTGAAGTCAAGGAGTGTGATACCTCCGTTTTTCTTTTTCAAGATTGCTTTGGCTATTCAGTGTCTTTTGTGTCTCCCTGTAAATTTTAAGATATTTACTCTAGTTCTGTGAAAACTGCCATGTGTAATTTGATAGGGATTGCACTGAATCTGTATATTGCCTTGGGTAGTTTAGTCATTTTGACAATGTCGATTCTTCCAATCCAAGAACAGGGTATATCTTTCCAAATGTTTGTGTCATCTTCGATTTCTTTCATCAGTGTCTTATAGTTTTCAGAGTACAGGTCTTTTGCCTCCTTAAGTAGGTATATTCCTAGGTATTTTATTCTTTTTCATGCATTGGTAAATGGGATTGTTTCTTTCATTTCTCCTTCTGATCTTTCATTGTTACTGTATAGAAATGCAACAGATTGCTGTGTATTAATTTTGTGTCCTGCAACTTTACCAAATTCATTGATGAGCTCTAGTAGTTTTCTGGTAGCATCTTTAGGATTTTCTATGTGTTTTTTTTATGTGTTTTCTATGTGTTTCTATCATGCCATCTACAAACCGTGACAGTTTTACTTCTTTTCCAATTTGGATTCCCTTTATTTCTTCTTCTTCTCTGATTTCCATGGCTATAACTTCCAAAACTATGTTGAATAAAAGTGGCGAGAATGGATATCCTTGTCTTGTTCCTGATCTTAGAGGAAATGCTTTCAGTTTTTCATCATTGAGTGTGATGTTAGCTGTAGGTTTGTCATATATGGCCTTTATTATATTGTTGGTATGTTCCCTCTATGCCCACTTTCTGGAGAGTTTTTATCATAAATGGATGTTGAATTTTGTCAAAAGCTTTTTCTGCATCTATTGAGATGATCATTTGGGTTTTCAGTTTGTTGATGTGTTGTATCACACTGATTCATTTGCAGATATGGAAAAATCCTTGCATCCCTGGGACAAATCCCCCTTGATCATGGTGTATGATCCTTTTAATGTAGCTCTTTTTAATTTTATACATAATAGTTTGTACCTCTTAATCCCTACCCCATCTTGCACTCCACCCCCTAGCTTTATGTTTTAAAGTATGCATACCATACTAGGTGAAGAACACAAGATAGCTTTGTAAATCCTCTTCAGTTTGTAAATTTTGTTTCTATTAAATTTTTGTTAAGAACAATGTCAGAGAACTTAAGAAAGGCAGTTGACCTTTTGAATAGTATTATAATAGTAATCTTTAATACTTCCTTCTCATTAGTTCCTTTGGTCTTAAAATTATAGTATAAAAGTGGGACAAAAATCTGAAAGCCAGATATTTTAATGAATATTAATGGTTGAATTTCCAGTGGATAGTAGTTACTTTTTAGATTGCTTTATCTGAATTTTTTCAGTAAACATGAGCTTGTAGCCTCATCAGCACCAACATTATGAGACTAATTGTTTTTCTACACATGACTGAATTTTAATATAATATCCTAGATGATTTAATCAAAAGAACCAGAAAATTTTAAAGGAAGAGGAATATTATTTTACGTTTTATAGGTTGGGAAGGGTCTGTTTTTGTCTCTCTTTTTCGTCCTTCCTATTTGCCTCAAAATTGTTTCTAGAAACAGACGGGAAAAGTAGAGCCAAACATACTGACCCTATTTGCATGATGTGTTTCTTTAGTTGTATACACTATGTCATGGAAGCATCTTAAAACTTCCTTTATTTTCGTATATATGTCTTCTTTAGAAAGTGGGGACAATAGGGCTTCCCTGGTGGCGCAGTGGTTGAGAGTCTGCCTGCCGATGCAGGGGACGCGGGTTCGTGCCCCGTCCAGGAAGATCCCACATGCCGCGGAGCGGCTGGGCCCATGAGCCATGGCCGCTGAGCCTGCGCGTCCAGAGCCTGTGCTCCACGATGGGAGAGGCCGCAAAAGTGAGAGGCTTGCGTACCGCAAAAAAAAAAAAAAAAAAAAAAAAAAAAGGAAGTGGGGACAATATAAATTATTCAAGTTCTGTTTCGGTTATACAAGATGGTCATCAAAAATATCATGCACACTCTGTTTGAAATATGTGGTTACACTATTTGCAAATCCTTCCAGAGCAATTTGGCACAGCTCTAAAGAAGCCTTTTATTTTCTCCTCATCTTCTTCCAGTTGACTAAAAACCTCAAACTAACATTGGAAACTTGTGTTAACTATGGTTCTGTTGATTGTGGGATTGTGTGTGTATGTATATGTGTATATAGGTACAAAGCATAGTTCAACAAGACTTCTTGAGAGCTACCCAGTTTGGCAGTCTGTTTTCAAGCATCCCATAACATTAGCAAAACCACATTCCTTGCTGCTTACTGCAGAACGTGAGTACCCAATAAATATTCTCTGTTCTCCAGTAAACAGAAGAATAATTTATTTGTTGCCATAATGGTTTATGTTGTTCCTTTGGTTATGGAATTAAGGATGGTAAAGCAGGCTGTTCTTGTTTGTTGTATAACATCCCTGGTAAGTTTTTAGAAAAAGCCTATTTGTGAGATTATGTTACAGAAATATGGAAATAGTTTTTACACTGAGTTATTAAAATATGTTATGTGTTTATCTGTATAACTAACAGATTAGTTATATTAGTTATAATAGGTCTGGTGAACTAACTTAATAAGAGGAAAATGCATTCCTAAATACTTCTCTGAGATCACCTCAAGCCAGCCCTGAAGATTCACATTCCAAAATCAAGATTTTGTTCACAGATTTCTTATTTTAACCATTTTATTTTCCAGGCAGCATTTAGTTAGCTGAGAAGTATTTATTGAGTTTATACAATGGGCAATGGACTTTGTTAAGCAATTACTTAGAAATAAGATTAAAACATGCTCTTCTGTCTACTAGGAACTTGTATTCCACTGGAAACATGAGATTTCCACAGTGAAAAGTTAAAAAGTAAACTAGACAGCACATAATAAATGGATAAGGAGCTCAGAGAAGAGAATAATTTGTGTGGCCATTTTTCTGAGACACTTCATAGAGAGATAAGGATTTGAGTTGGATGAGTTGGATTTGGCCAAGTAGAACGAAAGAATAGAGATTTTATGCAACAGGTACAAAACCAACACAATGATGGAGGTGTGGAAATAAACCTACCTGACTTAAAAAAAAGAGTTAGTAGGTAGATTGTGACTGATCTTAAATATAAAGTTGAGGAGCTTGAATGCTAATAAGCCCATGGAAGTTTTTTTTTAATTGTGGTAAAAAGTATATAACATAAAATCTACTCTCAACAAATTTTTAAGTGTACAGTACAGTACTGTTAACTATATGCATAGTTTTGCACAGCAGATCTCTAGAATGTTTTCATCTTGCATGACTCAAACTCTATACCCATTTAACAGCAACTCCAATTTCTACCTCCCCCAACCACTGGCAACCATCACTCTCTTTCTGCTTCTATGAGTCTGACTACTTTAGATACCTCATATAAGTAGAATCATGCAATGTTTTTTTGTGTGTGGGGGGTACGCGGGCCTCTCATTGCCGCGGCCTCTCCTGTTGCGGAGCACAGGCTCCGGAAGCGCAGGCCCAGTGGCCATGGCTCACAGGCCTAGCCGCTCCGCGGCATGTGGGATCCTCCAGGACCAGAGCATGAACCTGTGTCCCCTGCATCGGCAGGCGGACTCTCAACCACTGCGCCACCAGGGAAGTCCTAATCATGCAATATTTGTGTTTCTGGGACTGGCTTATTTCACTTAGTATAAGGACTTCAGGGTTTGTCCATATTATAGCCTATGTCAAATTTTCGTTCTTTTTATTTATTTATTTTTTAAAACACAACATGTTTATATTTTAAAACACAACCAAAATACAAAACAGTATAGTAAATTGATGGCAGTAAAATATGGTATTTCATTTGCATTGCATGACATATGGTTAACATCCTTAGTCATAAATGAGTTCTTAGAAACCAGTAACGAAGATGTCGATATACCAATAGAATGAGGAAAAAAAAAAAAAACAGAAGAAAATGAAATAACACAAGTAACTAGGAAGGATTAAGCATATATGAAGATGACTGAGCTGAACAATAACAGAAGAAAAGCAATTCTTTTGTAAAATCATATTACCAAAGATTAGAAATTTAACATTTGTACAGTTTTAGGAAACATACCCATGTAAACACTGGGGGACAAGGTTGATGAGGTCCTGTCTATGTAGTAAGGGAAAATCTAGTTTGGACTCAAAACTATAAATTTGGGATATACTTAGTCCTAACAGTTCCAATTCACTGGAATTATTTCAACAAATTAGTTGGATAAATTTACAGTTTATATATAAACCATGTTTACTGCATAGAAAATTTGTAGCTAGTATTTGGACCCCCCAAAAATGACTTGCATATTAATTTGTTTATCAATACACCCAAAAGGATGTGCACAAAGTTTACACAGTGAAACGAAATAGAATTTTGTTCTTTTTAAAGGCTGCATAATAATAGTCCATTTTCCAATAGTCCAAAAACCCACATTTTCTTTATTCACTCATCTGTCAATGAACATTAACGTTGTTTCCACCTATGGGCATACCTTGGAGATTTTGCAGTTTCAGTTCCAGACCACTGCAACAAAGCAAATATCACAACAAATCCAGTCACACAAATTTTTTGGTTTCCCCTGCATACAGAAGTTATGTTTATACTATACTGTAGTCTATTAAGTATGCAATAGCATTATGTCTAAAAAATGTACATACCTCAATTAAAAAATACTTTATTAGTAAAAAATGCTAACCATCATCTGACAATGCAGGGTTGCCAGAAAGTTTCAATTTGTAAAAAAATGCAGTATCTGTGAAGTGCAATAAGGTGAAGTTTAATAAAATAAGGAATGCCTGTGTGAACATGGTAGTGCAGATATCTCTTGAAATCCTGTTTTTTATTCTTCTGTATAGTATCCAGAAGTGGGATGGCTGGATCATATGGTAGTTCTATTTTAATTTTTGGAGGAACTGCCATACTGTTTTCATAGTGGCTGTACCATTTTACATTCTCGCCAACAGTGCACAAGGTTTCAAATTTCTCTACATCTTTGCCAATACTTGTTATTTTCTGTTTGTTTGTTTTATAATGGCCATCCTAACAGGTGTGAGGTGGTCTCTCATTATGGCTTTGATTTTCATTTCCCTGATGATTAGTGATATTGAACAATTTTTCTTGTGCCTCTTGGCCATTTGTACATCTTATTTCCAGAAATATGTGTTCAAGTCCTTTGCCCATTAGTTTAGTTGTGTTATTTGATTTTTGCTATTGGGTGGTAGGAGTTCCTTATATAGTTCAGATATTAAACCCTGTCAGGTATTTGGTTTGCAAATATTTTCTCCCATTCTTTAGGTTGTCTTTTCACTTGGTTGATTGGTTTCTCTACTGTGCAGAAGTATTTAGTTTGATGTAGTCCCAGTAGTCTCTTTTTGCTTTTGTTGCCTTTGCATTTGGTGCCGAATCCAAAAAATCATCACCAAGACTGATGTCAAGGAGGTTTCTGCCTATATTTTCTTCTAGGAGTTTTATGGTTCAGGGATTACTAGTCTTTAATCCATTTGCTCATTGATGTAAGCATATTTTAAGTTGATTTATGTGTATCGTGTAAGATGAGGTTCAATTTCATTCTTCTGCATGTGGATATCCAGTTTTCCTAACACCATTTGTTGAAGAAACTACCTTTTCTCCATTGTTTAGTTTTGGCACCCTTATCAAAGACCATTTGATGGTATAAGCATCAGTTTATTTCTGGGCTCTCTATTGTGTTCCATTGGTCTATATCTCTGCCTTTTTGCTGGTAAAAAACTGTTTTGATGATTGTAGCTTTGTAATATGTTTCGAAGTCAAGAAGTGTTATTCTTTCTCAAAGTTGTTTTGGTCAGGGTCCTTTTTGGTTCCATATGAATTGTAGAATTCTTTTTTTATCTCTATCTGCAAAAAATTCCATTGGAATCTTGCTAAGGATTGCATTGAATCTGTAGATTGCTTTGGGCAGTATGGACATTTTAAGAATATTAAGTCTTCCAGTCCATGAATATGGGATGTCTTTCCATTGTTTGTGTCTTCTTTAATTTCTGTCAGTAATGTTTTGTAATGCAGGAGTCCCCAACCCCCAGGCTGTGGACGGTTACCCTGTGGGGCCTGTTAGGAACTGGACCCCACAGCAGGAGGTGAGGGGCGGGCAAGTGAGCGAAGGTTCATCTGCTGCTCCCCATCACTCCCCATCACTTGCATTACTGCCTGAACCATACCACTCCCACTATCCATGGAAAAATTGTCTTCCACGAAACTGGTCCCTGGTGCCAAAAAGGTTGGGGACCACTGTTGTAGTGGACTATCTTTCCATTTATTTGTGTACTTTTTAATTTCTTGCATCAAATCTCATAGTTTTCAGTGTACAGGTCTTTCACCTCCTTGGTTACATTTATTCTCATGTGCTTTATTCTTTTGGGTGCAATTGTAAATGGGATTGTTTTCTTAATTTCACTTTTTGATGGTTATTAGTGCATAGAAATGCAACAGTGTATTGATTTTGTATCCTGCAACTCTACTCAATTCATCTATTACTTCTAACAGTTTTTTGGTGGACTCCTTATGGTTTTATATATATGGTGTTGTGTCATCTGCAAATAGTGACTGTTTTACTTCCTTTCTAATTTGGATACCTTGTCTGTCTTTCTTTCTTTCTTTCTTTCTTTCTTTCTTTCTTTCTTTCTTTTCTTTCTTTCTTTCTTTCTTTCTTTCTTTCTTTCTTTCTTTCTTTCTTTCTTTCCTTTCTTTCTTTCTTTCTTTCTCTCTCTCTCTCTCTCTCTCTCTCTCTCTCTCTCTCTCTCTCTCCCCTCTCTCCCTCTCTCCCTCTCTCCCTCTCCCTCTCCCTCCCTCCCTCCCTCCCTCCTTCCTTCCTTTCTTTCCCTAATTGCCGTGGTTCAGACTTTCAATTCTATGTTGATTAAAAGTGGCAAAAGTGGGCATCTTTTTATTGTTTCTGATCTCAGAAAAAAAGCTTTCAGGTTTTCATTGTTGAATATGATATAAGCTGTGGATTTTTCATATATGGACTTTATTATGTGGAGGTACATTCCCTCTATACCCACTTTGTTGAGGGGTTCTTTTTTAATCATAAGTGGATATTTTGTCAAATGCTTTTTTTTACATCTATTGAGATGGTCATATGATTTTTATCTTTTATTTTGTTAGTGTGTTGTATCACCTTGATTTGATGCAGAGATTTTGAATCATCCTTGCATCCCTGGGATAAATCCCACTTGATTTTGGTGTATGATACTTTTAATGTACTCTTTTTTATTGAAGTATAGTTGACTTACAGTACTGTGCTTTATGGAGGCTGTGTCTCTGTGCACCCACTTGTGCTAGCAAGGTATAGGGAGAGTGCAAAAATGGTGTTCACCAGAACCTCCATCCGCAAAGTCCCAACTCATACCTGCCCCTCCAGCAGTCACTTTAAGATTAACAAATGAATCTCCTTCACATATAGTCCAGGCACTTCTCTAACTACTGCCTTTACACTAAGTCTCAGGAAGTGTGAGACCATGCGTGAGTCACTCAAAAGGAGTATCTCAGATTTCACAGCCCCCCAGTTCCCCTGGATTGATTCCCATTGGGTTTCCAAAGCCAGATGTTTTGGAGGCCTCATTTTTTCAGTGTAGGTATCAAGGTTTGACACAAACCCCTTGCATCTCAGGAAGTAGCTCCATACCCATGAGAGCCCTCCCTATTGTGGGTTGCTTAATGGAGGTGGGTTTTTTGGTGAAACCACATGTCTACCTCTCCTACCTATTTAAATGTGCCTCTTTTATCCTTTGTCTTGGAGGAGCTATTTAGCTAGTTCTTTTTCAGTGGTAATTGTTTTGTATGTAGCAGTAGAAGCAGTTGATTTGGTGTGTCCATGGGAGGAGATGCCATCTTGGACTGCCCCCCAATTGCTAGTTTTTCCAAGGACTTTTGTATATATTCATCAGAAATATTGGCCAGTGATTTTATTTTCTTGTAGTGTCTTTATTTGACTTTGATATCAGGGTAATGCCTCGTAAAATGAGTTTGGAAGTATTACCTTCTCTTCAGTTTTTTGGAAGAGTTTCAGAAGGATTTACGTTAATTCTTTTTGTAATGTTTGGTAGACTTATCCAGTGAAGTCATCTGGTCCTAGACTTTTATTTACTAGGAGTTTTTTGATTACTGATTTAATCTCCTTGTTAGTTATAGATCTGTTCAGATTTTCTGTTTCTTCATGATTCAGTTTTGGTAGGTTGTATGTTTCTAGGAATTTTATCTATTTCTTCTAGGTTATCCAGTTTGTTGCTGATATTAGTCTCTTGTGATCCTTTTTATTTCTGTGGCATTAGTTCTAATTTGCCTTGTTTCATTCTGATTTTATTTGAACCTTATCTTATTTTTCCTTAGTCTAGCTAAAGACATCAATTTTATTGATCTTTTCAAAGAATCAGCTTCTAGTTTTGTTGATTTTTTTCTATTGTTTTTCTGCTCTTAATTCATCTATTTCTCTTCTAATCTTCATTATTTTATTTCTTCTGTTAACCTCGGACTTAATTTGTTCTCCTTTCTCTAGTTCCTTGAGGTGTAAGGTTAGGTAATTTATTTGAGATCTTTCTCCTTTTATAATGTAGATGTTTACCACCATAAAATTCCTTGTTAGTATTGCTTTTGCTGCATCCCATAAATTTTGGTATGTTGTGTTTTCATTTTTATTTGTCTCAAGATATTTTCTAATTTCCATTTTGATTTTGTCTTTGGTTCTTCAGAAGTGTGTTGTTTAATTTTCAGCTAGTTGTGAATTTTTCACTTTTCCTTCTACTATTGATTCTAGCTTGATTCCATTGTGGTTAGAAAAGATAGTTGGTATGATTTCAATCTTATTATATTTGTTAAAAACTCGCTTTGTGACCTAATATGTGAGCTATGCTGGAGAATGTTTTGTGTGTGCTTGAAAAGACTGTGTATTCTGCTACTTTGTTCTGTATATGTCTGTTAGGTCAATTTGGTCAATGCCATTGTTCAGATCCTCTGTTCCCTTATTGATCTTCTATCTGGTTGTTGTATCAATTATTGAAAGTAAGGTATTGAAATCTCTTGCATTTATTGTGTTGCTCTCTCTTCTATTCTGTCAGTTTTTGCTTAACGTATTTGCGTACTCTGATATTGTGTGCATATTTATGAATAATAGTTATATTTTCTGGCGAATTAATGAAGAAAGTTATCATTGGTCAATGTCCTTATTTGTTTCTTGAGATAGTTTTGACTTAGTCTGTTTTATCTGTTGTAAGTATGACACCCCTGCTCTCTTTTGGTTATCATTTGCATGGAGTGTCTTTTCCATCCTTTCACTTTCATCCTATGTGTGTCCTTAAATCTAAATTTAGTCTCTCATAGATACAACTATGGATTTTTTTTATTCAGCCACTTTAAATCTTGATTGCAGACTTTAATCCATTTACATTTAAAGTAATTACTGATCAGGAAGGACTTACTATAGTCATTTTGTTAATTGTTATTGCTTTCTGTCTTGTAACTTCTTTGTCCCTCTTACATTTCTTGCTATTTTCCTTTACGTTTCATTGATTTTTTTTTCTGTAGTGACATGCTTTGATTCCTTCCTGATTTCCTTTTGTGTATCTCTTATAGGTATTTTCTTTGTGATTATGATGGAGCTTACATAAAACATCCTATGGTTATAATGCTCTATTTTAAGCTGATAACAACTTAACTTCAATTGCATACAAGAGCTCTACTCTTTTTCTCTGTGGAAGATATTGAGAGGAGTGAGATGATGAAAGAGATGTTTTAGGAAGAATAATAATGGTAAATTATTGTTATGAATTTGGTGAATACATAGGGAAGAAAAGCAAAATACCAGTTCAGAAACTGTTGCAAACACTAATCAATGTGAAGTGAATAAGAAGAAGGAAATAATACTTATTGAGTCTCTGTTATATTCCAGGTACCATTTTATTTGTTGTAACAAATAAAATTTATTACCTTATAATGCTTATGATAACATGATTCTACAGATAAAGATACTAAGGTCATGTCCCTAGTAAGCTTCAGAGCTGGAATTCAAACTCAATTTCAGATTTTATACATTTTACATTAAAAATTTTTTATGTGTTTCCATTGTATATATCATACAGGGTGAAGTAAGAGAAAAACAAATACCATATATTAACACATATATGTGGAATCTAGAAAAATGGTAGAGATGAACCTGTTTGCAAGGCAGAAATAAAGACACGGATGGATGTAGAGAACAAACATATGGACACTAAGTGGGGAAAGAAGGGGTGGGATGAATTGGGAGTTTGGGATTGATATATCCACACTAATACATATAAAATAGATAACTATTGAGAACCTGCTGTATAGCACAGGGAACTTTACTTAATGTTCTGTGGTGACCTAAATGGGAAGGAAATCCAAAAACGAAGGGATATATGTATACATATAGCTGGTTCACTTCGCTGTACAGCAGAAACTAACACAACATTGTAAAGCAACTATACCCCAATAAAAAAAAATAAACATTTGAAAACTCCAAAAAAATTTTTTTGTGTTTAACATGATAAATATGAAACATGTACACAGTTTTAAAAATAATAAAACAAACCCTATTATTGGTAAGAAATAGATCATTGGAATCCCATGTGCATCCCTCACTAATCATATCTGTCTCTTCCCTTCTGGCATTAACAGTTAACCATTCTCTTGTTTTCATCATAGTTTTACCACGTATATACTGATAATATTTGTTAGTTTGCTTGTTTTTGAAATTCATATAAATAAAATCATACTACAGTAAGTCCCCTACATATGAACCTTCAAGTTGCAAACTTTCAAAGATGAGAAATGTGCATTTGCATGTCCAATCACATAAGTTAGTTCATGTGTCTGGTGTACATTGTTACGTGTGTGTGTCCTCTACAAGTGGTTGTGCTTTTGTATACTGTACAGTACTGTATAGAGTACAGTAGTCCAGTATCTTTATATCAAGCCCAGGATGTCCGGAAGCAAGTATAAAAGCAGCAGTGATATATATAGCCGATTGTGTTAGTTGGGTATCTAGGCTAACTTCGTTGGACTTAGGAACAAATTGGACTCACGAACGTGCTCTCGGAACAGAACTCATTCGTATATAGGGGACTTACTGTATATACATTCTTCAGTTACTTTCTTCTTTCACTCAATCTTATCTTTTCAGCTCATTCTAGGTTGAGCCATATTATTACAGCATGTTCATTTTCACTATATAGTAACACATTGTATAGATATACTACACTTTTTAAATTGATAGAACTGTTGATAGATATCCTTTCTTGTGGGTATCTTAGTTTTCATAAATCTTTCATGTATGCTTGTAAAGACTGTGTAAACTACAATTTGGGGATTCAGTTTTCAATATATGGCTATTAGATCAAGTTTATTAATTTTGCTATTTAAGATTTTTCTGTTCCTACTGATTTTTATCTGCTTGACCTACTAATTTCTGGCAGAGATGTGTTAAAATTTCCTCTCTAATAGTGGATTTATCAATTTATCCTTATCAGTTTTTAATGTATATATTTATAAGTTGTGTTACTAAATGCATAAAAATTGTCTTTTCTCTTCCTAGTGAACATAGACTTTTATTATTATTGAGTGACCCTCTTAATGCTAATAATCTGTTTTACCTTAAAGTCTATTAGATCTAATGTTAATATAATTACTCCAGCTATTTTGGGGTTGGTAAATCACTTGCATATCTCTTCCCATTCTTTGAAATTTAATTTTCCTCATTTTTATGTTTTGGATGTGATTCATGTAAACAGCATATAACTAGTTTTTTTCACCCTTAATACAGCTTTTATTCTTTTAAGATTATAAGGTAGTCTTGGAAGAGAAAGGAAAAAGGAACCTGGGCTTATTTGCCTCCCTGAAAGGGTTATTTTTGGTTGTTAGTCAGGGTGCCACTTCCCTAGGGTAAATAGCTGCAGTGAGGGAATAGCAGAATCTCGTTCTCTTAGATAACTCACCCCTCTTCTGGTTGCACCCTGGGTATGGAGCTAAGCAGTTTCTTAAACGTATGCTCCAACCTAAAACTGTACCTTTATCAATGCCTTTTGAGACCTTGCAATTGTTGATAAGTTTTTGGTGTGTGCTTATTTTTAGCTACATGTTTTATTAACCTACCATAATTCAATACAAAATTATTTTCACGTTACAAAATTTTTGATCCTCCCAGAAAAAATTTTGCTTCTTCATCTAAGTCCCCTTTTTCACTTTGCTTATACTTCTATTTGTTACAACTCATATTCTGATTTTTATTTTAAATTGCCTTCTCCCATAATAAATTATGAATTCATTGAGAACAGGGACTGTGTCTTATTTATATTTGTATACTCCAGGCCTCATGTTGTACTTTTTACTGGACCTTACACATAGTAGAAAATTAATAAAATGCCAGATGAAAAAAATGAATGAACACATGAATTAAATAACTAAACATTAGCTATCCTGTGGTGGAATTTAAATATCACAGCATTCTTATTCTGACCTTCAGTCTAAACATTTAAAAACCTATTACTTAGAGTAAGAGCATTTTGGATATTAAGATTTAGAAGTCATTGTATCCATTAGGATTCTTTCAGTTGTAAGTAATTGAAACTCAACTAAAATATGATTGTATAAATACGTGAGAAGTTTAGGAATTCAAACACAACTATACCCAGGACCCCCCCAAATATCGTAAGAACCAAATCACTCCATTTGTTAATTCATTGATTTCATTCTCAGGTTCTCTCCCCTTCATAGTTTCCTTCTGTTTAGGTTTACATCATCCTTAATGCTATTCTGTCTTTCCAGTTTTTCCACTGTAGTCCAAAATTTTCTTTAGTTGGACTAACTTGGGTTTCTGGCTCATTACTGATCCAACCACTGTTTCTAGTGATATAGAATATGCTGACTTAGGTCCCTGTCACATGTCCACCCTTAAATTTAGTCAGGGGTAGAGTCACCTCCCCTCAAACCACATGGGGAAAGACTGTTTCCTTAAGGAAAATTAGGATGCTTTTCCCTGAAAAAAGATGAACATATGTTGGACTTACATAGAACAGTATATGCTCATTTCAATAATCCATCTCTTCCTATTAAAAGTAAGAAAGCTGTACAAAACATCTAGGTTATTGCTTAAACTGATGCAGTTTCTTGAATGGTGCTTATGTACAGAATAAGCCTGTGATAATATATTACAGACTTTTAAACCGATGAAGAGTTTTTCATTTTTTGATTGTGTTAGAACATAGCAATGATAGACCAAGATATATCATGAAGGAAAGATTCTCATGCAGTTTTGTCACTCTGCTCCATTCCAAACTAAAGATCAGTCACATGGGTAGATCTGCTATTTGGCATAGTTATTTGTTACAGTTAAAAATTAGATAAAACCATTTTATGGTTATAGACTTACTAAAAGCAATAATGCAAAGGTAGTTTTTAAAAGAGATTTACTTAAAACTTTGGCACATTGCATAGTTAGGGGAACAGAACAAAACGAAAAATGTTGCCATGTTGAAGAGATGATATACAGTGTTTTCTGAAATAGGAAGATTTTTGTTTTAGTTACTTGGATGAATTGTTATTCAAAGAGCATTTGAGGACTTCCCTGGTGGTCTAGTGGTTAGGACACTGCACTTCCACTGTAGGGGGTGCAGGTTTGATCCCTAGTCAGGGAACTAAGGTCCCACATGCTGCATGGCACAGCCAAAAAAAAGTAAATTAAAAAAAAAAAAAGAGTATTTGATTTTTAACAACATGCATTTAGATTAACAAAAGTTTTCTTTTAATCTTGAAATTCCTAATCATGTTCAGATTGTTACTTTCTTCTGCAAATTTTCCTCTCTTTTCACTAGCCTGCATCAAGAAAGGAAGTAAGCTGAACATTTCATATGAATAATGTGTTCCAGATTTTGCTAGTCCCTTAACAGATGTTAAAACACTATATATCTTCTCCATCTGTTTTCAGACTTTGTGAACACTCTATTATCTTTTTATTGTACTAGTATCAGATTAACAGTTGGGCCTATTGCTTTAAATTTAGGAGTTTTTTGTTTGTTTGTTTGTTTGTTTGTTTTTGTGGTACGCGGGCCTCTCACTGCTGTGGCCTCCCCCGTTGCGGAGCACAGGCTCCGGACGCGCAGGCTCAATGGCCATGGCTCACGGGCCCAGCCGCTCCGCAGCATGTGAGATCTTCCCGGACCGGGGCACGAACCCATGTCCCCTGCATCGGCAGGTGGACTCTCAACCACTGGGCCACCAGGGAAGCCCCAGGAGTACTTTTTATGAAAAGGTGTCTCCATATGGAGCAGATTATGTGAACATTAACATACTGTTTAAAAGTAAGTTTATCATATGTTTTCCAACTTTTTGGATGGCAGGCAGTTTTCTGCTTATCTATCCTCCCATCCCATTTTGATAACTTCCTAATGGGAAATGAGTAGTACCAAATAGTATTGCACATCTGAGATTAATGCCTATTGAAACTGTTTTAATTGAGCTTAAAATTTTATTGTGTGTCCTTATATTGCTTTACAGGGGCTCATTGGAAATAGAGGGCCTCCTGGACCTCCTGGTCTCAAAGGAACTCAGGTATGAAGAAACTAAATATCCAGTAAGCAATTTTTTAATTCCGATTTTCCTTTTTTATTTTTTGTGGGACTTTAGTTTTTGCTCAAAGAAAAGTTTGCATTAGTATGGACAATTTTTGCCATCGAGGATTTCAAGTTACCATTTTATATTCACAGTTATGGAATGGAATTTGGAATCGTTTTAATGTTCTGAATTCATTAAGTGATTTATGTAGTGGTGTCCATGGAATGTCCGAAGAATCTGAGTCTAGAATCTCACTTATATGTACCAAAATTTATATTTAACATTTGTGTCTATTTTATATTTCTAACCCATGTTATATTTTAATTGAATTATGAACTGAGCAAAATGTTTTTAAATAAGTAAAATAGAATATATGATTTCTAAAGAGGTCTGTAAATGTTCAGATGTGGTAAATATGAACTATTTATTTAAAGGTAAAAATTCAGTATGTTTAGAAAATATGTCAATAAATAGAATAAACACATTTATTACTTTTTAATTCTCTTAGAGAAAAATATAAAAATTATTTGTTTTAAGTTTCTCTATTCTCTATCCACCCATACAGTGTTTAATCCTTAGAAGAATGCACAAAATTTTATATTTTATGACATTATAACTGATTTGATCCCAAAAATATTGGATCTGTAAATTAGACAAAAAGAAACTCTAGACATTAAGCTCCATTTGGGTAAGATCTGATATACCTTTATCTCTAAGGCTTAAGACAGAACTGAGACTCAAAAACATTTGCTGAATGAATTAAGTATCAGAATGTGCCAAGAACAAACATGTTCTGTACCAATAATTTTTTAATATACCAATGTGTATTGATTTCCATCTATTAAGAACTTGAGTTTCTCTCTATGTCAGAGATATTGAGCCCAAGAAGGTAAAGGCTGTCCATAATTCACAGTCTCAGTGATTCCTAATCCTGATTTTTGTGATGCCCTAATCACTTTCACTCTTAGCTGCCCTCAATTTTCTATATTTAACTTATATCATCTACCAATTGAAAAATAACACAGTAGTACAATACATATCCCCCTTAATGTAGATATGAGGTTGTCACACAAAAAATTTAAACATTATAGGGTGATATAGTTCTAAAATACAAGAAAATCACAGTATTATTTTTATTACATCTCAGAAAGAGCTTCAGATTTCAGAATAAATGGAATAAGGTTTACATTTTTAAATACTTATATCAGGCCATGACATGTTCTGATCTTCTTTTTTAAGGGAGAAGAAGGACTAATTGGATCCTTTGGAGAACTGGGGCCAAGAGTAGGTATCATATAAATAATGTTCAAAGCATGCTTCTCTTAAAGCAACTGTTTTGTAAACGTTTTTTAATGGCACCAAATTTTAAGTTATAGCAAAGAGCCAAGATTATAACAAACTATAGCCATACAATCTCCCCAGATAAAATAGACCTGTAACTAAAATTTTCCAGGGATATTTTAAATGATATTATGCCTGTTACATATTTACTTATTCCTTCACTTCCTTCAGTCTTACAATTTTAGTAATTTGTACAATTTATTTATAAAGTTTCTCAAAGTTTCTCAAAGTTTCTCAAAATGAAGCTAAATACATTAACCATTTTAGTAATATTTTGGAAATTTCTGTTTTCTGAGTTTGTCAGTAAAATTATGGAAAGCAAATAAGATGTATTTTCTGTCCAACTTTTTTTTCTGATAATATTCTGTGGTAATACATGAATTTCTTATTTTCAAGTTCTGAAAATGAATTTTTAAAGAATTTGGGGATGCATGACAAAAGTTTACAATATCATGAAGTAATTAAGATGTGTGCAACACATTTTAAGAGGCATTATTAGACTCACATGAAATACATCTCATTCTTTACTTGAGAACATCATATTTTACAGTTTCTTACAGTATTTTTACATTTAAAGAGACAGTAATTCTTTCTTTGCACCTTTACCTAACTAGCACATATACTGCCACTCTCTTATTGAAAGAAAAAGAAGAGTTGTTTTTGTTGTTTTTTTCATTTTTTGTGAAGTGAGTTATATAACGGAAAGACCATTGTTATTTGTGCTCCAGTATAATTGGTCTTATTTAAAATTTACTTCCCTAGAAAACAGGAAAACCATGTTCACCTCTTGTCTACTCAGTCATAATATTTGTTATTAATTGTTGCTACTATTGGTTGAATACTAATTTAGGCCTAGTGTTGCTCTAAGTTTGTCACAGGAATCATCCCTAATCTGAAACCAACCCTACAAGATATTGACTGCATTTTTAGATTAAAAAAAATAAGGCTTTAATATTATATGCTTAAGCATAACATGCTCAAATAACCGTAATATGACAGAACTTAAACAGGACCAAAAGCGATGGCTCCAATACTGATGCTCTGAATCGCTTGATTTCAAAAAGACTATAGATATGCCAATGCCTGATACCAGTGAGATTCTTTCCATAATGTAGATAATGATGTATAACTATTTCTTAATATACTGCAGTGCCTGAGTATTACATTATTAAAGATGAAAGAAATATTCCTGCTAAGGCTTTTTCCAGACAGTGTGAATAAAATGTATTATTAATTATTTTGTAAATATCAAAGTCCTGTAATGATTTAGACTCTTAACTACATTTCTTCTTTTATATGTGCAAATTGATTAGAGAGCAATTGATATTTAACAATAATAGGATAATTTTTTTATTCTTTGCTCTATTTTGTGCTTGGTAGGGAACGACTAGATAATTTCAAACAAGGCAGAGACCAAAATTAGGACAACTTTTTGAGTGGAAGTCCTAAATATAATTTTAAGTTGCTAAAGTTTTTGTATGTAGTCAAAACAGAATGAGAGCCAGAGGGTTGTTTTGTTTTGCTTTATTTTATTTTAAGAAAGAAAAATATGTGAGTACTTGTTAATGAATAGGAGTAATAAAATCCAAATATATAATGCCTAGTAGATATTATAAATTAGTATTCTTTTTAGCAATCTCCCCACACACTTTTTCTACTCCTAGAACACATTGGTTGAGGCACAGTGATCTCCTTAATCAAATCTTGTGTAATCAGACATCAGCTGTTTGATATTAGAAACCACCTACTGTAGATTACTCCAGGATATTGACTTTCTCTCCTCAGGGATCTTATCCTCTACTCTCTTCAGCTACTTACTGCTATGGTGAAACCCTTGACCTTGTCATTACCAGTAAGAGCAACCTCTTCATTTTCAGTTTTAAACTTCTCATTCCCCAACCATCATCCCCTTTCTTTCTGGTGCATTCTTTCTTGTAACCTAACCCAACAGTCCCAAGAGAAATTTCAATTCATTGATTCTAATGCCATTCCATTACTCCTTATCTGTCTCATCACCACATATCCCTACTCATCATGCTTAAAACATTGTAATTATTCCTTTGATAACATTCTGAATTCTATTTCCATACCCATTTACTTTCACATTTTTAAATCATTATTTTATACTTTCTCCTCAACTCCATTTACTTCTATTAGCCCTTTACCTCGCATCTTAGTTCCCTGAGAAGATTGAAGTAATCAGAAGAGAACTTTCACAAGTTTCTACTGTCACTTCTATCCCACTCCCTGTATCTATGCCATTTACTGTGCCTTCTCTCTTGTTATTGTGGATGAACAGGCCAGTTTTCTAGGTAAGGTCAAAACTTCCATTCATTCACTACATACTACATCGTCTTGCCTACTGAAGAACATTGATCCAGCAATTTTCCCCACTCTCCTGCATCTTAATTTTGTTCTCTTTAATGGATCAATCCTATCAGCATATAAACATACTATTATTTCTTCTGGCTTAAAAACAAAAACAAAATTTGTATTGACTCCAGTTTTCCTTCCAGGTTTTACTTTTCTCTCCTTCCCTTTTTGGGAAAACGTCTCAAAAGTATTGGATTAACATGCTTTTTCCAATTTTTCTCCTCACCCCGTCTGCTGAAACCATTCTTGTCCCCACCACTCTGAAGCAGTTGATCTTATGAAGGTCATTAATGACCTCCATGTTGCTGAATTTAGTGATCATTTCTCAGTCTTCATATTACTCAATATTTTTATCCCTCAGATTTGACAAGATCACACTCCTCCTGGAAAGACTTTCTTCATTTGTATTATCTTCCTCCTAGTTCTCTGGCAGCAGATTTGCATATTTTCCTCATTTCTTCAAATTCTAAATTTTAGAGTACCCCAGGGCTTGGTTTGTGGACTGATCTTTGCTATTTACACTCACTGCATAGATGAGCTGGTCCATTCTTTTGGCTTTAAATGCCATCAAAATGCTGGTGATTTTCAACACTGTGTGTTCAGTTCAGAACCTTCTACCCCTAAACTCTGCTCTTGTATTAACTACCACAAGATCTCTCCACTTAGATGTCTAACAAGATTATCAAACTGAAATGTCCAAAGCTAAACTTTCAATTTACCCTTCAAACCTGTTCTCCCACAGTCTACCTCATTTCATTTGGCCCTTTAGTCAGGTTAAAGCTGAATGAACTCATTCTTGAGTTCGTTCTTGACTCTTCTCTTTCTTTCACATTCCACACATGACCCATCAGCAATTCCTGGAAGCTCTGATTTCAAACTATATACAGAATCTTACCACTTCTCACAGCTTCCTCTGTTCCCACTGTCGTCTCTCACTTGGATTATTGCAGTAGACTCCTCTTTGGACTCCCTGCTTCTGCTCTTACATCACAGTGATCCTGTTAAAACATAGATCCTGGTGCTTCTCTTCTCAAAGCCTGCTAGGAGTTAAAGCCACTCAGAGTTAAAACCAAAGCCCTTACTGTAACCTGCCAGGCCTTTCATGACCTGGCGTCATATGCCCCATTCCCTTCTTATCCCTCATCTTCTTACTCATCTCCTCTCTTACTCTCTCCAGCTGCATTGACTCTTCATCGTTTCTCCAACACACAGGCACATTCTTGCCTCAGGGCCTTTACACATGCTCTTCGCCTCTCCTTGGAATGCTCTTCCTTCAAATATCCATGTAACTTGTGCCTTTTTAAAAGTCTTTACTCAATTGCCACCCTCTCAGTGAGGTCTTTTTGGCAGTCTTACCAAAAATTTTAACAAAACTACCACAATAGTTTATATCTCCCTTCCTGCTTAATTTGATGTTCTTCAAATTTACCACTACCTAAGATACTAAGTATTTTACTTATTTTTTTAATTATCTTATCCTAGAGCTGTGCATGGCAAGTAGACAGTCAAACATGGTAGAATGAATGGCTAATGAGTTTGATGAAATGCATTTATCTAATAATTTTGAAGTGTTTCATCTCATATGATAGTCTGAATTTCATAAATTAGGAAATTTTCAAAAATAAGAATGATTAAACATATCTTTTTTTTTTCCTGTTCTCTTCTAGGGAAAACCAGGTCCAAAGGGGTATGCAGGTGAATCAGGACCAGAAGGCCTGAAGGTAAAGCAACTGACTTTATTACCAGTTACAAAGTATAATTTTCAAAAAGATAAAGTTAGGACTTTCATAGCAATATAAAATAAACACATGTCAAAGATTTTATTCAGCTCATTAATTGAAGGAACCAGTCATATGTTAAAACTTGTTCAAATATTGAATAGCATTTGAAATGCTATATGTCTTTATATCTCTATCTCTATCTGTATACATGTCTATAAATATCTATGACTATAACTATGTCTATGTAATTGGATATGCATTTTAGTAAAGGAATGTTCAGATGTATAGTTAGATACAGGACAATAAACCATAACTTTGAAAGCTGTCTATTCCACTGGACAGAAATCTACAAGTTACTATAACTTCACTTAAAAAATTTATGTGTGTGTATGTGTGTGTGTGTGTGTGTGTGTGTGTGTGTATTTTCACTAAGTCTGGGTCCTTTCATCAATAATATACAGTAAGTCTAAGTAAGCACATACCCTGCATAATCATTGGGTGTTCTTCATACTTTTATGACATTGAAAAAATGTGTTACCTACTCTCTTGCTTTGTTTTCAAGTACTATATGATTTTTTTATAACACCAACAAATATAAAGTAAGGCAGTGGTTTTGTATGTACAGCATTAAGGTCTGAAAGAAGCTAACTTATAAGAATTGGTGATTTGCACAAATTTAAAATTCAATGAAAAATTGAATTGCATCACAGATTTATTGCTAAATTTCCTAAAGCTAGAGTTCATTATTTATTTTAAACTCTTCATTTTTGTGATATAGACACTAAGGAAAAAACCAAACAACACTTTCTGAGGTCAATTAATAAAGAAATATGAGCTAAAATATTTTTTATTGTGTCAGCATGTCTGTTGCTGAAATTATCTTGGGAGAGTATGTGTACCTGACTCTCAAGTTACATAGAAAAACTCCCAGAAAATAGAAGCATGATATTTATAAATAGAAGACTTAATTCTCCTTTACTGTATTTAATCCCTGTACTGCCAAATAGCTCTAAAAAATCCACCTGTGAGCTACCATCCAGTCAAACTGGCAAGAGACCAATCTCAGTCATTATTGACATCCTGCCTTCTCCATAGAATTACACCAGCATCTAGGTTGCATCTGTGTTACCTAGGAAGTGAAGGAAGTTCTTTAATGTTCAGTCCTCATACTTGTCTCTGAAATTTCTTCCTTGGTATATTACATAGCTATTCACTAGGACCTGGCACTCCCTTAGGGGAACCTGGCACTCTGGGGGAGCACTTGGGGGTTAATTAAGGGTCACTGCCTTTCACAGAACTCTAGGATCTCTATTCTCTCCCTAGGCCTGGGGAATTATTCCTCTCTGTCTCTTTTTGCCCTCAAAGACAACTCACCTCCTATATTCAGGCTCTTTGAAAACTAAAACATGAATGTAGGTAATCTGCAAGCAACTTTTGCTTTCTGCCTGTTAACACAGACCTCCCTTAAGACTATGTATCACAAAGGGTGCATCTCCCTAGTTGGAATTTGAGAGGGGTGTTGGGTAAGGAGGAGAAAATAAAAGAAAATTAATTATATATATGTATATATACACATACATATTATGTATATATTTGTATATATATGCATAAAATCCTGCCACATTATTTTCTACAAAAGCTGTCTAATGAACTATCAGTCAAAAACTAGGATTTCCAACCTACTACTACAATGTTTTATTCTTTACTATTTATCTAAATGTGTACAGAAATAGAAAAGAAAATTTTTATAGTCTTTGAAAGTTTATTTCAAACTGATTACCTATATGAATATTAGGTTTCAGTGCTTAAAATCAGCACCATCCAATAGAGTATGTAATACGAATCACAGATGTGAGCCACAGTAAAAAAAAAAAAAAAAAAAAAAAAAAAAAAAAGAAAGAAAAGAAATAGGAGTGATTAATTTCAGTAATATATTTTATGTAACCCAAGATATAAGAGTATTATCATTTCAACATGTAATCAATATTAAAATTATTAATGAGATTTTTTATACAAAGTCTTTGAAATATAGTGTGTATATTATTGTTACATCACATTTCAGTTCAGACCAGTTAATTTCAAATGCTGAGTAGCTACATATCATGAATGGCTACAGTATTGTTCAGTGAGTTTAACTACCCCACACTGCAATATAATTATTAATTTTTAGACAGCAGTTGATGGTTTAATTTCCTATCTCTGGTATAGATAAAATGTACATTCCTGTCAGATTAACTATATGTGGTACCCTGAACTTAATCTTCTACATTCATTAATCTGTGCTTTTGTTCAGCCTTTGCTCATGCCATTCCTCACCGCTAAAAATGGCTCTTTCTCCTCACCAGTGTAAAAATCACCTATTCTTCAGGGCCCAACTCAAATACAGTTTCATAATTTATTATTTGAAACCATTAATATTTGGATTTTAAAAAGGTTATATATATATACATACACACACACTGTATTTTACTTAACACTGCCAGCTATGGGACAGCACAACCGTAATCAGACACATTGATATTTCTATGGTGAAATGTAAGGATGTTCAGATTAATCAATCTATATCAATACTGTAAGTAACCTCACTCAGATCAGGTAAAAGCATTACTATCAAATAAACACAGGTTACGTTAAGTTTGCCACTAAATGTGTTGTGGAGAACTTTGGGTTTTCAGAGCTTTAGGGACGGCAGAACTGCAGTTAAGATTATGAACACGCATTGCTTCTCCGGTGAAGCCAGCTCTAGCTGCATGCACACACAGGGTGCCTGTGCCTAGGAACTCCTTTACTACTTAACTGTGTAGCGTGTGTTCTGTTCTGCTTGTTCTGCTCAGCATTATGAGATACCTTATCTACTGAAGCAAAGAGAGTGTTCCTGCATGCAAGGCCTTTATTTTCATTCTTCTTAGTATCTTCTACAGTGGCAGCCTACTACTCTGCCATTTATAGAGTATACCTCAGTAGATACTGTATTTTTTAAATTTTATTTGTAAAAGTGTTTTAAAAGTGATTAAAAGTCATAAATAGAAGAATGTAATTTAAGAAAACAAGTTAATAGTATTTGAATGAAAATACAGGAAAGACTACATTCCATACAAATACTGTAACAAGAGTTTTGAATAACTGAAAATTTCTTTGTGATTTTCTAGGTTATAACTAGATAATTACATTTAAATGAAAACAGGAGCAATATTGAGAGTAATCTTGTTTGAGAAATAATCATTTTTGCAACTTTATATTCTTTATTAACAGGGAGAAGTAGGAGATCAAGGAAACATTGGGAAGATTGGTGAAACAGTAAGCTTATTTTATGCTCTTATTTTCCACTTTTAAATCATCTGTGAGCATTTTTAGGAATCATGTTAGCATGATCTATGCTTATAAAATTCAGAATACAAAATACTTATCCACTACAAATTTAAATTCATTGGTGATGTGACAAAACCTACTCTACAAAAGAGAAATGAGGGAAAACACAGATACTGATAGTTTTATCCAATATAAATTACATTTGTGACCTCAGGAACATTCTTGTATCTAATATTTGGTCTTTCCATTTAGTTCTGATCATTTCAAACTAAATTTGACCATAACATTTTTCATGATTAAAAAGCTACAAATCATCAAACCATAAAATATTATAATAGGTGGAAGATATTTTTTTTTTTTGTATTTGAAAGATTGGAGTAAACCATGAGGTAATTCATTAGGAAACATAATTTCTTTCCTCAAAAATTTGGCTTGTTTAAATTTACATTATTGAGGAAGTAGGAGGCTTCATGTTGTATTTGAATCAGGTATGTTAGGGGTAATTTTCTTTTTTTCTATGGGACAAGTCAGCTACAATATTCTCTAACAAATGAACCTACATAACATATAAAGTGGTGAATTAAATTAATGAAAGACAAGTGACTTTATCTACAGAGTGTGCTGGGTTGTCACAAAGAAAGTGATACTGTTTAATAACAATATTTATTTAATAGGTTAAATGAGCAAATATAATTTTCTATAACCTATCTTACAACTTAAATAAAAATAAATTCTCTTAAAAATTGTTTTGTGAGCTTAAATAATTAAATATATTTTCTAGCCTGGTAGTAAAACAGCAATACATTTCTGATACTTTTAATTTTTGTCACTAATTCTTAATAAAAATAGGGAGATGATCCATTTAGTCTTAAAAGATCATTGCCATACCATTTAATCCTGAGTCACTAGAAGGTGAATATTTTTTTCCTTTCTTTTAACCAAAAGGGAAATTTCAATGGAGTATTTATATCAATTCAGTTATTCAAGGCTTCTCATCAAATATGAATGTAATCTGTATTTCTCTGTCATTCAAATTTTTTAAAATTTAATTTAAAGAAATGAAATTCTGCCATTTCTGAGTGACAAATTGCTTAAAAATATATATAAACTAAAATTTATAGCCAAACTTAAAGTAACAATGAAGAACATTTTTCTTAAAATAGCACATATCAAACTTCTAAGTTTTATTTGCTTAATAATGTTGGACTGGTTCCACATAGTATAGAAACCCATCACCAGTGCTGTCCAAAGAGGAAATGGACTATTTTGGCAGGTAACAGATTTCTGTTATTGGAGGGAAATTAACAATTATGGATCATTCTCTATGTGCCAGGCATAATGCTATGTGATATTCTACATTGTGGAATTTCATTTAATTCTCAAACAATTTTAAAAGACACATTTTGTTGTTCCAGTCTTTGAAATGAGGAAACTGAAACACAGTAAGTAACCTGTTCAGAGTTACATAGCTGATCAACAGCTGAACTAAGATTTAAACCCATAGCTCCAAACTCAGAATCCAGATCTCAAAATCCAAAGCATTATACCATGCTGGGGGTTTTTTTTCCAGCTTTATTGAGGTATAATTGACAAATAAAATTTAAGATATTTAAAATTTAAGATAAAATGTATGTGATGATTTGATATGCATATATATATATATAGATAGATAGATAGATAGATAGATAGATAGATACATTGTGAAAGGATCCCCCCACTTCCATCAAGTTAATTAGTATAGCTGGGGATATTTTAATATTAGCTGAAAGCCACTTGGCCTAGATTTTATAGAGAGGTTTTAGGCATCAGATAAGTTATGAAACAAAAGGACCTTTCCAACTTTGAGGTTCCATCTTCCTCATTAAGGATGGGAGATAAAGGCTTTTTAAAAACTTTAGTGGTTATATTGAATTAATTAAGATATATAAAACGCCTGAAGAATATTTTTGACTCTTGATAATTCCCAACTTCTATTTTATCGTATTAATTTCAAAATCTTAGAAATATAGTTCATCTAATCCAGAGTTCTGTTAAAACTCTCAAGAGATATGGGAAAATATGATTGCACTTCATGATGTCAGTCTTGTAATTTGGGGATATCTAAGGTTAGTTGTAATTGCATAGCTAGTTTTTATTTTTCCCAAACTTTTTGTATGGTCATTTAATTCCCTTTTAATAACCTCCTCAAGTTTTGTTTCTTTCTAGATTCATACAAATTAGAACCCAATTTGTGATAGAGAGTGCCAAACAAAGTGGTCCCATCTCATGTCTATATACCTCTTGCATTTACTTACTATAGGCAAAGAATTAATTTCTATAAATGTGCCCTAAATAAGTCTCTAATTTCAAAGAAATTATCCTCTACGTTCTAGCATTCTTTTATGAATAAACCTGGAATTATCCCACCTTAATTGCCAGTCCTCTCTGTCTTTAATTCTCTAGGCTGAAAGTATTTGAAGAGCTGTAAAAGGGAAGAGAATATACTTTTTCAGTATTGGTCAAGAGACCAGAATTAAAATCAGTATATAGGCCTTATAAGGGAACAGACATTATAAGGGATAGACATTATAAGGTAACAGCTTTTTTTGTAGGCAAAAATATTTTAATAGAATTCCTAACACTCAAACTCTTCCACAGAGTGATTCAACACCTCATCCTTAGATTTGGATGACTTTCTGCAATCATTTGTTCAGCAGATATTTATATTTATATTCAGGCACATTCATTGAACATTTGATCCCTGCCTTCATGAAATTTTTAGTCTATCAGAGGTTTGACAAACATTAAATAAATAATCACATAAAAGATATAATTATAAACTGTAATACATTCTCTAGATGAAAATTTTAATAGACTGTGACAAAGTTGCCAAATTTAGATCAGGAGATGAGAGAAGACTGTTTTGAAATGCTGTATGAGCTGTGACTGTAAAGAATGGTATGAGTTAGCTTGGGAAGTGTGTGGGGGGAAACTACTCCTGGAATATGCAATATAACATACTTCCCACCTGTGCCCCTTGCCTTGCTTTAGACAAGTCACTTAATTTCTCTAAATATTTGTTTTCTCAACAGTAAAAGTATGAAAAAAATAACTACCTCATAGAGTTTCTTATGAGGATTAAACATGATAATGCACTTAAAGCGCTTAGCACAGAGCTGGTCACATAGTGAAAACTTGATAAATGTTAGCTGTAATGGCCGTGGTGGTGGTTATTCTTATATGTGATGGTTCTAAATGGGAAAGCATTTAACTGTTTTGAGGAACTGAAAGAAAGCCAGTGTGGATAGACCTTGGTGAACCAAGGGAAAAGCAGTATTAGGTGGTATTAGTGAAGGAGGCAGGAGCCAAATCATTCAGGACCATGTTTATTATTTTGGACTTGGTCCTAAAGTAGATGGAGAATCATTGAAGTATTCTAAGTAAGCCAATGACATGATTTAATTGGTGTTTTAAGATCACTCTGTAGCAGTGGATTGGGAACTTAGAACACGGTTGTGAGCAGCAGAAGTAGAAGTGGGTAACCAGTTGGGATGCTATTGCAGTAGACTAAACGAGGAAGAAAAATGACGGGCCAGATGATGGCAGTGGAGATAAGTGGATGTATTTGAGATCTGTTTAAGGTGACAGTTTGGACAAAGGCTGCAATAAAAGGGAATGATTCTAATCAGTCCCCAGCATACAATAGACCTTTGATTACTATTTATGATTATCAGGAGAATTCTGGAAGTGTAAGGAATTGGTATTTATGATGTTTAAGGATAATTCCAATTCTAAGAATCTATGACTCTCTTCTAAGAATTGTAATGTTTTCTAGTCTTCCTCTCCTCTGCCAATTTGGCTTCTTTTCTCTGGCTGTCTTTCTGCAGTTGGAACAAACAGAGCTAGAATAAATATTTTAGGGGCAGTGAATCCACAGCCTTCTCCATGAGTGGGATCACTTTATGTTTTCTTTATTTTTGATGATACTCAAAACTATGCAAGCTTTTTTCAATAGAAGGAAACTGGGGTGTCTTTGGAAAATGATCAGCAGTCACTCCCAGGATCCTTTTCTAGTCTGTTATTTTAAAGATAAAATTTGGAATTTTTTTTCATTAAGTGACCTTGATTACATTAAATTCAGATGCCGTTTTTCTGCCCACTTGAAGAGCTCCTCATGATTGTCCTATACTCTGATCAGACTCTCTTTATATCTCTTAAAATATAATCCAGCTATTTGATTTCACCTCATTTACTCCTTAATTTATCCATTTAGCAGATTTCATAAGTGATCTACCATGTCCTCTCTGTTATTCTGCCTGCCCCCTGGTGTGCTAGTGTATAGTAAATGACTGATGAACAGAAAGGAAGAGGAAGAGGAAAGGCAATGCATAATCCTCAAAATCAGGTAATCCAGTTCTCATTATAAAACCTTTAGAATCAGAGAACTTCTGTTGGCTGATTCTAAGCTGGATTATAGCCAATTCATTCAAGACCAAGTAGAGGTGGAGTCAGAGGAGGAAATTAAAAGAAGTCTATTTTCTGAAGACCTATTATCTCATTTAGTCTTGAAACAACCCTTGTAAGATAAATCTTACTGCCATTCTATAAGTGAGGAAACAGATTTATTGAAGTTATGTGATATGTTCAAATTCACAGCTAGTAAGCAAATGTGAATTCTCTAATTCCAGTTCTAAGGTTCTTTTCTCTGCATCAGGAAATCATCAGTTTGTCCTGTTTTTAATTGCAACCTTGAAGTGCATCTTTGTGAATCAATGGTTAGAAAGATTTAAAAGATTTTGAAGGATCTGGAAGAAAATATTTTAGAAGTGCTCAACACAAAATCTCATTTGATACAGTGGTTAGTTTTGCTGCTTTCTCATAGCATTACTGTGAAATTATTATCAAACTTGATACAAGCTGATTTTATTTAACAAGTTCCATTCTTTCTTTCATTAAGAGGAGAATGGTGGCTTTATGTGGACATACCTAAATCATAAAAAGTGACTCATATTTTCTTGAGGAAAAGTCCCAGACTTGATGGCACCATTTAGCCAAACAGAAAGAACAAAGTAAAATTCTATCAATTGCCCCTCTGTAGGGCCTCTGTAGTGCCTTTATCTTAAAAAATGTCATCGGGCTTCCCTGGTGGCACAGTGGTTGAGAGTCCGCCTGCCGATGTGGGGGACACGGGTTCGTGCCCTGGTCTGGGAGGATCCCACATGCCGCAGAGCGGCTGGGCCCGTGAGCCATGGCCGCTGGGCCTGCGCGTCCGGAGCCTGTGCTCCTCTCCCCAACGGGAGAGGCCACAACAGTGAGAGGCCCGTGTACTGCAAAACAAAACAAAACAAAACAAAAAGTCATCTACTCCCTTCTGTTTTCAAGCTGCACATACCTGTAGCACACTGCAAAGCTGTGTATATCTCCTACCTGGCAGGGTGTGGTAATTTTTCTCAGAGAATGGAAAACTATATGAAATGTATATCCACAATGCATTCCATCACAAGAAGGATGTATACCTGAATATGATAAAAAAGAAAAGCTACAATTTATTGAAAATCTGTGATCTGCCAGATACTTTGCATATATTGTATCTTTTAATCCTTACAAAAGACACTGGGAAATATTCCTTTTTTATACAAAAGAAAACTTATGTTTCAGAGAAGTTAAACTTGTCTGAGGTCAGATAGTAAAGTAGCAGAGCTGGGATTGAAAAGGAGTTATGACTAACTTCTCCATGTCCCCATGCTTCCTCTTAACAGTGAAGTGAAGATTTCTAATTGTCTTTCTAATGACTACATATTGTCCCGTTATTACTGTATGAAGCTGAAAATTATGGGACCCCAATTACCACATGGTGGTTTGACAAATGTCTCAAAAACATGTATGTGTTAAATTGTTATGTTTTAGGATCATGTATTTGACATTTATCATCTTTGAAATGTTTTAATAGCATCACTTAGTCAATTAAATGAATTAATTTCACTATACTATTAAGTCTGTGAAAATGTAGAACATTAAAAAAAAGTATCAATCAGTGAAATCAAAAGGGAAGATACAGAAAGTGTGTGGACATATTAGTGGATATGAACAGAGAAGATATATAATGTTATAATTCCAGGTAAATTGAAGGAAAGTGAAGTAAGCAATTCTAAAAACACTACCATTCTCTAAAACCAGGTCCAAGGTGAACTATTACTTTAGAAATGAGATGCCAGTAGTTTTTAAATCTCAAACACAAGAGATTTATCCAAGAAAATGGAGTCAGCAAATTTCTAGGAACAGTTGAGGTGCTTACAAAGGTAGAAGGATTTTTGAGTCTTTTGGTCTATAAGATACACTATTTTCCTGACATTTATGACATCTCTTTATAAAAAGCAAAATAAGTTACTAAGAAAATAGCAAATACTATATTAGATGTGGTCCTATAGAACTTTTTTCTACAGCTACGAAAATTAAAGAGTATGGAAAAAATGATGACTATGGAAAATCGCTCATATCACAAATCCAAATGTGGTAAGAGGTAGACCAAGAATAAATCACATGTAAGTGGTTATTAAGAAAAAAGCAACAAAACTTTTTAAAAAATTTACGTGATTATATATAAAAGCTAAAAGGCAAAATTTATATCTATGGGGAAATGAGTGATACACATGATCCTGTGCTACAAGCTAAAAACACAGAAGTTATTGAAAGCCAAGCATATAAAGGCTTATATACTTTATTTTTTTATTATTATTTTAAAAAATGTTTATTTATTATTTATTTATTTTCTTATTAGTCATCCATTTTATACACATCACTGTATACATGTCAATTCCAATCTCCCAATTCATCACACCACCACCACCACCCCCCACCGCTTTCCCCCCTTGGTGTCCATATGTTTGTTCTCTACATCTGTCTCAATTTCTGCCCTGCAAACCAGTTCATCTGTACCATTTTTCTAGGTTCCACATATATGTGTTAATATATGATATTTGTTTTTCTCCTTCTGACATACTTCACTCTGTATGACAGTCTCTAGATCCATCCACATCTCTACAAATGACCCAATTTCATTCCTTTTTATGGCTGGATAATATTGCCTTGTATATATGTACCACATCTTCTTTATCCATTCGTCTGTCGATGGACATTTAGGTTTCTTCCATGACCTGCCTATTGTAAATAGTGCTGCAATGAACGTTGGGATGCATGTGTCTTTTTGAATTATGGTTTTCTCTGGGTATATGCCCGGTAGTGGGATTGCTGCATCATATGGTAATTCTATTTTTAGTTCTTTAAGGAACATTCATACTGTTCTCCACAGGGGCTGTATCAATTTACATTCCCACTAACAGTGCAAGAGGGTTCCCTTTTCTCCACACCCTCTCCAACATTAGTTGTTAGTAGATTTTCTGATGATGCCCATTCTAACTGGTGTGAGGTGATACCTCATTGTAGTTTTGATTTGCATTTCTCTAATAATTTCATGTGCTTTTCACATGAAGCTTTTCATGTGCTTCTTGGCCATCTGTATGTCTTCTTTGGAGAAATGTCTATTTAGGTCTTCTGCCCATTTTTGGATTGGGTTGTTTGTTTTTTTCATATTGAGCTTCATGAGCTGTTTATATATTTTGGAGATTAATCCTTTGTCCGATCATTCATTTGCAAATATTTTCTCCCATTCTGAGGGTTGTCATTTCATCTTGTTTATGGTTTCCTTTGCTGTGCAACAGCTTTTAAGTTTCATTAGGTCCCATTTGTTTATTTTTGTTTTTATTTCCATTACTCTAGGAGGTTGATCAAAAAATATCTTGCTGTGATATATGTCAAAAAGTGTTCTTCCTATGTTTTCCTCTAAGAGTTTTATAGTGTCCAGTCTTACATTTAGGTCTCTAATCCACTTTGAGTTTATTTTTGTGTTTGGTGTTAGGGAGTGTTCTAATTTCATTCTTTATATTTAGCTGTCCAGTTGTCTCAACACCACTTATTGAAGAGACTGTCTTTCCTCCATTGTACATCCTTGCCTCCTTTGTCATAGATTAGTTGACCATAGGTGTGTGGGTTTATCTCTGGGCTTTCTATCCTGTTCCATTGATCTATATTTTTGTTTTTGTGCCAGTACCATATTGTCTTGATTACTGTAGTTTTGTAGTATAGTCTGAAGTCAGGGAGTCTTGTTCCTCCAGCTCCATTTTTTTCCCTCAAGACTGCTTTGGCTATTCGGGGTCTTTTGTGTCTTCATACAAATTTTAAGATTTTTTGTTCTGCTTCTGTAAAAAATGCCATTGGTAATTTGATAGGGATTGCACTGAATCTGTAGATTGCTTTGGGCAGTATGGTCATTTTCACACTATTGATTCTTCCAATCCAAGAACATGGTATATCTCTCCATCTGTTGGTATCATTTTTAATTTCTTTCATCAGTGTCTTATAGTTTTCTGCATACAGGTTTTTTGTCTCCCTAGGTAGGTTTATTCCTAGGTATTTTATTCTTTTTGTTGAGTGGTAAATGGGAGTGTTTCCTTAAATTCTCTTTCAGATTTTTCATCATTAGTGTATAAGAATGTGACATTTCTGTGCATTAATTTTGTATCCTGCTACTTTACCAAATTCATTGATTAGCTCTAGTAGTTTTCTGGTGACATCTTTAGGATTCTCTATGTATAGTATCATGTCACCTGCAAAGAGTGACAGTTTTACTTCTTCTTTTCCAATTTGTATTTCTTTTTCTTCTCTGATTACCATGGCTAGGACTTCCAAAACTATGTTGAATAATAGTGGTGAGAGTGGACATCCTTGTCTTGTTCCTGATTTAGAGGAAATGCTTTCAGTTTTTCACCATTGAGAATGATGTTTGCTGTGGGTTTGTCATATATGGCCTTTATTATGTTGAGGTAGTTTCCCTCTATGCCCACTTTCTGGAGAGTTTTTATCATAAATGGTGTTGAATTTTGTCAAAAGCTTTTTCTACATCTATTGAGATGATCATATGGTTTTTCTTCTTCAATATGTTAATATGGTGTATCACATTGATTGATTTGAATATATTGAAGAATCCTTGCATTCCTGGGATAAATCCCACTTGATTATGGTGTATGATCCTTTTAATGTGTTGTTGGATTCTGTTTGCTAGTATTTTGTTCAGGATTTTTGCATCTATATTCATCCGTGATATTGGTCTGTAATTTTCTTTTTTTTGTAGTATCTTTGTCTAGTTTTGGTGTCAGGGTGATGGTGGCCTCATAGAATGAGTTTGTGAGTGTTCCTTCCTCTGCAATTTTTTGGAAGAGTTTGAGAAGGATGGGTGTTAGCTCTTCTCTAAATGTTTGATAGAATTCACCTGTGAAGCCATCTGGTCCTGGACTTTTGTTTGTTGGAAGATTCTTAAGCACAGTTTCAATTTCATTACTTGTGATTGGTCTGTTCATATTTTCTATTTCTTCCTGGTTCAGTCTTGGGAGGTTATACCTTTCTAAAAATTTGTTCATATCTCCCAGGTTGTCCATTTTATTGTCATAGAGTTGACTGTAGTAATCTCTTAGGATGCTTTGTATTTCTGCGGTGTCTGTTGTAACTTTTCCTTTTTCATTTCTAATTTTATTGACTTGAGTCCTCTCCCTCTTTTTCTTGATGAGTGAGGCTAATGGTTTATCAATTTTTTTATCTTTTCAAAGAACCAGCTTTTAGTTTTATTGATCTTTGCTATTGTTTTCTTTGTTTCTATTTAATTTATTTCTGCTCTGACCTTTATGATTTCTTTCCTTCTGCTAACTTTAGGTTTAGTTTGTTCTTCTTTCTCTAGTTCCTTTAGGTGTAAGTTTAGCTTGTTTATTTGAGATTTTTCTTGTTTCTTGAGGTAGCCTTGTATAGCTATAGACTTCCCTCTTAGAACTGCTTTTAAAGCATCCCATAGTTTGGATCATCGTGTTTTGATTGTCATTTGTGTCTAGGTATTTTTTTATTTCCTCTTTGATTTCTTTAGTGATCTCTTGGTTATTTAGTAACGTATTGTTTAGGCTCCATGTGTTTGTGTTTTTTCCATTTTTTTCCCTGTAATTGATTTCTTATTTCATAGGGTTGTGGTCAGAAAAGATGCTTGATATGATTTCAGTTTTCTTAAATTTACTGAGGCTTCATTTGTGACCCAAGATGTGATCTATCCTGTAGAATGTTCCATGTGCACTTGAGAAGAAAGTGTAATCTGCTCTTTTTTGATGGAATGCCCTATAAATATCAATTAAATCTATCTGGTCTATTCTGCCATTTAAAGCTTGTGTTTCCTTATTGATTTTCTGTTTGGATGACCTGTCCATTGGTGTAAGTGAGGTGTTAAAGTCCCCCACCATTATTGTATTACTGTCGATTTCCTCTTTTATAGCTGTTAGCAGTTGCCTTATGTATTGAGGTGCTCCTATGTTGGGTGCATAAATATTTATAATTGTTATATACTCTTCTTGGATTGATCCCTTGATCCTTATGTAGTGTCCTTCCTTGTCTCTTGTAACATTCTTTATTTTCAAGTCTATTTTATCTATGATTATTGCTACTCTAGCTTTCTTTTGATTTCCATTTGCATGGAATATCTTTTTTCCATCCTCTCACTTTCTGTCTGTATGTTTCCCTAGGTCTGAAGTGGGTCTCTTGTAGACAGCATATATATGGGTCTTGTTTTTGTATCCATTCAGCAAGCCTGTGTCTTTTGGTTGGAGCATTTAATCCATTCACATTTAAGGAAATTATCAATACGTATGTTCCTGTTACCATTTCCTTAATCATTTTGGGTTTGTTTTGGTAGGTCCTTTTCTTCTGTTGTGTTTCCCACTTAGAGAAGTTCCTTTAGCATTTGTTGTAGAGCTGGTTTGGTGGTGCTGAATTCTCTTAGCTTTTGCTTGTCTGTGAAGCTTTGATTTCTCCATCAAATCTGAATGAGATCCTTGCTGGGTAGATTACTCTTGGTTGTAGGTTCTTCCCTTTCACCACTTTAAGTATATCATGACACTCCATTTTGGCTTGTAGAGTTTCTGCTGAGAAATCAGTTGTTAACCTTGTGGGAGTTCCCTTGTATGTTATTTGTTGTTTTTTCCATTGCTGCTTTCAGTAGTTTTTCTTTGTGTTTAATTTTTGCCAATTTGATTACTATGTGTCTCGGCATGTTTCTCCTTGGGTTTACCCTGTGTGGGACTCTCTGCGCTTCCTGGACTTGAGTGGCTATTTCCTTTCCCATGTTAGGGAAGTTTTCGACTATAATCTCTTCAAATATTTTCTCATTTTCTTCATTTCTTTTCATTCTTTTTTCTTTATTCAGTTCCACAGCAGTGAATTCCACCATTCTGTCTTCCGGGTCACTTATCCCTTCTTTTGCCTCAGTTATTCTGCTATTGATTCCTTCTAGTGTATTTTTCATTTCAGTTATTGTATTGTTCACCTTTGTTTGTTTGTTCTTTAATTCTTCTAGACCTTGTTAAACATTTCTTTCATCTTCTCGATCTTTGCCTCCGTTCTTTTTCCGAGGTCCTGGATCATCTTCACTATCACTATTCTGAATTCTTTTTCTGGAAGATTGCCTATATCCATTTCATTTAATTGGTTTTCTGGGGTTTTATCTTGTTCCTTCATCTGGTACATAGCCCTCTGCCTTTTCACCTTGTCTATCTTTCTGTGAATGTGGTTTTTGTACCACAGCCTGCAGGATTGTAGTTCTTCTTGCTTCTGCTGTCTACCCTCTCTATACTTTATTTTATATTAAGTATATTTTTCTTTATTCTTATTAAATATGCATCAAGTTACTATTAAAAAGTAAAATATTCTAGGAAAAGGAATAAGATCCAACATACATGGAGTAATATAGGGAACAAGGTATTCATCATACATGTCATATTAAAGAGTATTAAACAAAAGTACTCTTCTTTGTCTAATAAAGTCTCTCAGCTTGCCCAAATTAGAATAAACTACTTCAAAGGAGCCAAACAGAAGAGAAATTTAAATGGAACTTTGTGCCTCCAAAGTCAAAATAACATCACTCATTTTAAGATGTAAACATTCAGTGTGTATACTGCCTAGGGCACTAAGCCTGTTAGCCTTCTGACTATGAAAATATAAACTTGATCACTTTACCTATTTTAGAATTGATTTAAAAATAAGCATTTTTTAGTTCCCTTTGGTTTTAAAGGATTTGTTCCTAAGGATTATTTTTTAAAATCCTTAAAATATAATTCTGTATTTGAACCTGGGACATGAAGATTCAGAATCCTAATAGGTTCAAAGATTATTATCCTATGATTTGAAGTAAATTAGTTTTCTACACATATGTGTATCTCACATGTTCTTCATCATGCACTGTGTTCTGGAAAGATATTGTGATTTCTTACAGCCAACAAAAATGAAAGACACTAGTAAACTTCTTTCATTTATTCTATCGTTAGAAGATACTTATTGAAAACTTACTGTGTGCTAGATATACAGCTAAATAAGGCTTGATCCTTAAGAGATTTAACTTCTAGAAACTGAGTAAAGAATTCTACACATAATTTTGCCCAAACACTAATCATGTTAGATAAGATACTCTAAGACAAGGAAGTAAAAATTGTTTTGACTGTCATCATAAATATATATATATGTTGATAGAGAAACTATGCCTTTGTTTGGCTAAAAATGTGTTACTATTTTTTTAGGTAGGGATACTACAAAGCAGTAGTTCTTTAGAGCTAGATTTCTATATAGAAGAGCTCTAGAGGTGGTACTTTGGTTGATAAGGGGACTTCCCTTGAATCACTGTTTGCCTAGAAACTACACTATTTTCTTTTATTAGTGCACTATCCTATTTTTATTTAGATATTAAAACATCAATAAAAATTGCAAAAATATCTAGTGGTGTTTTTATGCTTAGAATTTATATGATAGATAATACCTCATTTGTTTATATCAAAGAATAGGAGGGACTGATGGAAATAATGGTAGGGACTGGAGTTAAGGTTGCCTTGGGCCACCCATTGGTGCTACCGCTCTTAGAGAAGGTGAATGCAGAATTAAAATCTGAGAGTAAGGCTAGTAAAAAATCTTGTGGCTCTGACTTAAAAAAAAAAAAAAAAAGTAAGATCTACGTAACCAATGTAACTACATTTTGAAATTTAAGGTTTACATTCATCCTAAACAAGAATCAGGAAATTTTTCTATAAAGGGCCAAATATTATATATATTTAGGCTTTAGGGCCATACAGTCTCTGTCACAATATTTCAACTCTGCTATTGGAGTGCAAAAGCAGTCATAGACAGTAAGTAAATGAATGAGTCTGGCTATGTTCCCACTAAAACTTTATTTACAAAAACAGACAGTGGACAGGATTTGGCCGACAGGCTTTAGTTTGCCCTTTCCTTTTCTAGACAGTCATACTTTGCTTGGAATACATCAGTTTTATTAAATCAATCTGCCATATGCAGTTCTGCTTTATTATTAGTCATTTATTATTAACAGAAAAAAAAATCACTAAGCACAAATGTGATTTTTTTCAAACCAGAAAACAGATTCAAACTAGCAGACAGATTGTGTTGTGATCAGGCACTGATTTTGTATATTAAGAGTGATCATAGTGAATTAATTTGCATTTATATATACCACATGTATATCCAGAGTAACCTACTGGAATTTATTGTTCGTTTTCCTTAACAGATACTTACAAATCTCACCAGGAAATATTTTCCAAGAACAATGAAATGTGCTCTTTATGTGCATATGTTCACTAGAACCATTTTTCTGAACGTTGTACATGTTTTTTGAAGTTCTTTTTTAAGGGTCAAAGGATTTCCATATATTAAGTTTTAGTGAGTTTTTCTTTCATTACTTTGGAAAAAGTTCTAAGGGAATGTCATTAGACCTGTATTCCCCTGTATACAGGGGGATATAGGTATTCCCCTGTATACCTATTCCTGTATTAGGTTGAGATATTTTGCATTTGCACTCTCTCTTCTGTTTTTGAAACGTCTCTTTTTTCATCAATTCAACAAAGCAGCCTGATGGAGAGCATCACAGCATTTTTACTCATAAATATGTATGGAACATTTAATGCTCTTTTTTTTGACTATAGAAAAAATAATTAAATGAAATCTGGATTTTCTTTTAACGATAAATACAACCAGCTTTGTGTTTTATAGAAAACTTTATGTAAGAATGTAGCCTTTTCATTTCTTCAGTTCCAGGTAGAAAGATAGTAGCTGCTGAGATACAGAGATTATATGCTCAGTTTAGGTTATTTATTTATTTAATTATTTTTTCTGATTATTGGGTTGTGGAAAAACTATGTGACAAAATCTATGTTTTTCTGGTATGTTGATAATACCATTAGAAATAAAATCATTTTATAGTCACTAAAATCAGAAAAGACCTAGATAATACAAACTTCTCCAAAAATGCTAGGGGGATGGGACATAGTAGATTATAAGGGGGGGAAATCAGTCTATAAAGGCCTTAAGAATATGGGTTGTAAGAATTTCTCACCCTGACTTTTAAGACCTCCCACTATGTATACCTCACCTATCTTTATAGTTGTTATTTCTCACATTTCCCAACTTACTAGGCCAAACCAGGTCATTCAACATACCTTCAGTGTAACCCACTTATTTATGCCATTGTTTCTATCACCTCTAAAGACCTTCACTTTCCCACTCCTATTGTCTGCCTAACATCAACTTTCAAGACGCATTTTAAATCATCTGCTCAACCTTGAGATCTTTCCTGATCTCCTTGCCAAATTTGATTCAGTCTCTTCCTCCATTAAGCCTTTATCTACATTATTGTGGTCCTTAACTTATTTTGCTTTGTACCACAGTTACTTTTTTTATTTGAACTATCTCTACAGAAAACTGTCTCCCACAGCAATGAACATATGCCTTAAATATTATACATTTTCAGTAAGTATAAATTTATATGATGAACTGAGATAAATTAAGAAGTAAAAGGTGATTTTTCTAATTTATTTGCCATCTGTATCCTAAGAGGACTTTAGTATACTTAAGCTTAGTCTGAAAATATGACGTATTCTTGTGAGACAGTCAGAATATGGAAGAACATTTCTTTGGGAACAACAGCATAAGAACAAAACATATGGAGGCATGAAAGATCTGGAATGTTTGCAGAACTGTATCTTAAACAGCTCAGAATGGCTGGAGGGAGGTAAGACACAATATGTCACAGCTCACATGGCTCTTGTTACTTACCTATAATGTCCTTTCTATCTTTTCTGGATTACAAATACCTACTCTTCTTCCACAAGTCAGCCCAAGTGTCACTTCCTTTAAACCTTGATTGCTTTATCCTCTACGACTTATACATGCTTCTGTCATCATTTATTGACCTTAATTATTTACATGTCTTTCTCATGCTAGACTGAGTTCTTTAAGGACCAGGGTTTGTTAAGCAAAACCTAAATCATGAAGTGTAACTTCTGTTTAGGAAAACTAATAATGAATGAAGGTAAATCCAAAAGCTTCCTCTGATCTGTAGTCTTCCCTAAAGTTGAAAATTGCATCTCAAACTTACTGGGTTCAAATCTGTATTCATCACCTCTCCTCCAAAAGCCATTCTAACCCCTCCTCTAATCATTTTTTCTTTTTCTTTTTGAGGTCTTCCACTTCTTTCTATTATCAAAGATCATTCAGAATGCCCAGTGATAAAATTTTTCATTATATCAGTTTATTTTTTCAGCTTTATTAAGGTGTAATTGACAAATAAAATTGTAAGATATTTAAAGTATAAAATATGATGATTTGGTATACCTATACATTGTGAAAGGATTCTTTCCATCCAATTAATTAACACATCCATCTCCTCACATATTTACCTTTTTTGTTTGTGTATGAGAAAATTCCAATTATACAATACACTGTTATCAACTATAGCCACTATGATATACATTAGGACCACATTCGAAGTATATGTTGTATACCTTATTTATTCTACAACCTTAATCCACTGACTTTTTGAGGCTCTCACTATTCCACAGACATTGATTGTATACCAATTATTTGTCAAATATTCTGTTAGATACTACAGATATAAAGTAAAAATAATCATTCTTGCTTTTGATGTGTTAGTGGGGGAATGTGTAAAAAAACAGTTAAAATACAGTAATTGTATTTCTATAAGAAAAGATCACTGAATTCTGTATGTAAGATCGAGGAGAAGGCTTTGGAGGGGAATCCACAGTTGATCAGGACCTTGATAAATGTTGAGAGTTTTCCTAGAAATAGAGTAGGGTCTTAGGCAGCACTCCGGATAGGAGGCCAGACCTGCACAAAGGCTAAAAATCATGAAAGAACCCAGCATATACTGAATTGCTATTAGTGTATTTATTTATTTATTAAAATTTATTTTATCTGTTTATTTTTGGCTGCATTGGGCCTTCGTTGCTGTGTGTGGGCTTTCTCTAGTCACGGCGAGTGGGGGCTACTCTTCCTTGCAGTGCGTGGGCTTCTCACTGCTGTGGCTTCTCTTGTTGCAGAGCACGGGCTCTAGAGCGCAGGCTCAGTAGTTGTGGCGCATGGGCTTAGTTGCTCCGTAGCATGTGGGATCTTGACAGACCAAGGCTTGAACCCATGTCCCCTGCATTGGCAGGTGGATTCTTTTTTTTTTTTTTTTTTTTTTTTTTTTTTTTTTTTTTTTTTTTTTTTTTTTTTTGTGGTATGCGGGCCTCTCACTGTTGTGGCCTCTCCCGTTGCGGAGCACAGGCTCCGGATGCGCAGGCTCAGCAGCCATGGCTCACGGGCCCAGCCGCTCCGCGGCATATGGGATCCTCCCAGACCGGGGCACGAACCCGTATCCCCTGCATCGGCAGGCGGACTCTCAACCACTGCGCCACCAGGGAGGCCCGGCAGGTGGATTCTTAACAACTGCACCACCAGGGAAGCCCGCTATTAGTTTAGTACTACTGGATTATACAGTGCAAAGCAAAGAGAAGGAAGAAAGAGTCTGAACAGGTAGACAATGATCAAATAATGAAGAGTTTTATGTATATGTATATGTCATCCACATTTTATCCTGTGGGTAGGACATGCTGACTTTATAGTAATATTGTAAAATAATCATATTAGCCAATTAGAAATACCATGCTGGGTGCAAGGTGGAGTATAAATCATAGATAAAATGTTACAATGAAGAAGTAATTGTAGTAGTATTAGGGAGAGATGATAGCTAGTACTTACACTAGTGCAGTGGCAAAGGGGAAAGTTATGAAAGATATTTAGGAGATAGAGTAAAAGCTCAATAAACTCAGGGGCTATATCTTATGTACAGTGCCTGCTCTATAATACGTATTATTAAATAAATATTTGTTCAAAGGTTAGTGATTGAGATAGTTCTTAGTTCCCTTTTAAATGCCCTACCCTTCCATCTCTGTACATCCAAATCTTATCTCTCCTTTAAAGACCCAACTCAAACACTACCTGTAGGGAATTTTTCCTAAATAATTCAGTTGAAACTAAGCTATACCTCCTGTTACATTTTATGAAATATAGTCTTTTGTCATATTTAACACTTTAGTCTTTGTGTGTTAGATATTAATATATGTCCCTTGGCTCTCTGTTTTTATTATATATGTCTTGAGGGAATAATTCACATTTATATTCCTATTTATATCCCTCATACTATCTAACACAAGAAGCTTTCACTTGCTGGGTGTTCTGTAAACATCTGTTGAATGAAATCATGAAGATCATATCTAGCTATAACTATGGAAACAGGATACCCTAGATCAGTATAATAAAGTGGTAAAAGTGAGTAAGGACTCTGAAACCAGACAGCTTTTTCAGTCTAGTAAAAGATACTGATATTAAATAAAAATCCAAATAGAAGTGAAGATGCTAAAAAGATAAAAAATTGTCAAAGTTGTGTCACGAAAGAATGTTAAGCAAAAGTTTCAAAAAACCCCATAAAGATGAAATAATTGACAATTCTTTGTATTTTTAATGCTGTATGGCTCATTAAACAAGATATCTTTTGAGTCCTTAGTGTTGCTGTGTAGTGTGGAATACAGAAAGACATGATTACATCCCTCTCCTTAAGGATCATAGAGTCTCAAAAAGTAACATATTTATAATAGGAGATAATAGTGAATGGTTTATACCATACCAAAAAATGTATGATAATTTATTTACTAAAGAGGAGCAGAGCTTAGGTGTTTAAAATAGTCAAGTCTTCCTGAAAAAAGTGAAGAACAGATTGATTATCCTCATCAGGGTACATGTGTCACACTTCATGGAGTAATTGATATATTTTTTAATCTTCATGAATTATTTATTTTATAGCTAAAATTTGTACCTTTTGACTCCCTTCACCTATGTCACTCATTCCCCCACCCACCATCACTGGCAACCACCAATCTATTCTCTGTATCTATGAGCTTGTTTTATTGTTGTTGTTTGTCTTCTATTTTTTAAATTCTACCTGTAGTTGAAATCATAAAGTGTTTGTCTTTCCCTGTCTCATTTATTTCACTTAGCATAATGCCTTCAGGATCCATCCATGTTGTCACAAATGGCAAGATTTTATTCTTCTTTATGGCTGAATAGTATTCTATTTTATGTAGATATCGATATGTTTCCCTCTGTCCCTCTCTCTATATATATCTAGCTAGCTAGCTAGCTAGCTCTCTATATAGATAGATATCACATAAATATGATATCTATATATCTTGTGATATCTTGTGATATATAAATATCACATTTGTGTGATATCTATATATCACATTTTCTTCATCTGTTTATCCATCAACAGACATTTAGGTTGTTTCTGTATCTTGGCTATTGTAAACAATGTGTCAATGAACGTGAGAGTGTCATATATCTTTTCAAATTAGTATCTTTGTTTTCTTCAGATAAATACCTAGAAGTGAAATTGCTGAATCATATGGTAGTTCTGTTTTCAGTGTTTTGAGGAACCACCATACTGTTTTCCACAGTGGCTGTACCAATTTACATTCCCACCAACAGTGCACAGGGTTTCCTTTCCTCCACATCCTTACCAGCACTTCCTATTGTTGTCTTTTCAGTAACAGCCATTCTGACAGGTGTGGGGTGATAGCTCATTGTGGTTTGATTTGTATTTCCTTGATGATTAGTGATGTTGGGCATCTTTTCATGTGCCTGTTGGCCACCTGTATGTCTTCTTTGGAAAATTCTCTTCAGATCCTCTGCTTGTTTTTGAATCGGATTGTTTGAGGTTTTTCTTGCTATTGAGTTGTGAGTTTTTTGCATATTTTGGATATTAACCCCTTATCAGATATATGATTTGAAAATATTTTCTCCCATTTAGTAGGTTGGTTTTCATTTTGTTGATAGTTACCCTTGCTGTGCAGAAGCTTTTTAGTTTGATATAGTCCTGCTTGTTTATTTTTCCTTTTGTTGCCTTGCTTTTGGAGTCAGATCCAAAAATCATAGTCAAGACAGATGTCGAGTGATATTTTAGCAGCACAAAAAGTGATTGAGCAGAAAAAAATAAACTACTTCAAAAACATCAATTTACAAATAAATACAATTGTGGAAACACAGTGCTGACATAGATTTTCCTTCTCCATGTAACCTATACTGATTCCCACTTCTTTCACTCTGTTGGGCACTAGATTGTAAACAGGGGGTTCCATGTTAGTTTCCTAATTATCTAGCACATATGCCTGGAATATGGCAGAAATTCAGTAAATAAGTTTTGGAAGAAATGTTTGCCAACCTGCTGGCAGCTGGAGTCAGTTCAGTTCCACATGTGTATCCTGAGACTACTGTGTGCTCATCTAGTTATGGTAGGCAAATCTAAAACACTTCAGTGTCACATAAGAGTAGGGACAAAGATGACAAGCAGTTGATCCAATCACCAAGGCAATTCCTTACCCATGAGAAAATAGGAGCTAATATTTACTGAATCATCTGTTGATACCATGTGCTAACTATTTTACATTTAATATCTCACTTAGTACTAAGGTTTGGGAACCCAGGATTATCCCTTTTGTCCTGTGGAAAGAGCATGAAGTACACACTGGATTTCTTTCTTTCTGTAGTCACTATTTTACCATATTGGCTAGTCCATACGCATATATTACAGAGAAAAATAGGAATTTCAACTAAATAGTAATTCCCTTTCAGTTTGAAAAGTAAACAAACTACCATACAAAAATGTGGTTCTTTTATTTAAATAATTGTTACATATGAAGGCAAATGAATGAGTGTGATATCTTAGATCAGGGGTTTTGAAGTAATATAGACTTGAATCCTAATAGTGGATTTCTTCTTTCTCATTTGTAAAACTTAGGTGAAATATCTTTTTATGTTTATTGTCAGGGTTGGAAAAATAACTGTCTAAGATGAAGTATGCTCACAGGAGGTGTTTAATAAATGGCAATTGTTGTATTAGTTGTTATTGCTATTGCATAAAGAGAGGATAACAAGGAAGTTGTATTTCATGTTTGTTGTTGTTCACGTTTCTCATGGAAATAATATTAACATAAGTACTCAAGGACATTATTTTGAAAGGTCCCCAAGTCCACTCCCAGGTTTGATGATTCATTAGAAGTACTCACAGAATTCAGCATAGAGTTGTACTCATGACTAAGATTTAGTACAGTGAAAGGGTACAAAGAAAAGTCAGCAGTGTGAAAAGGTGCATGGAGTTAAGTCTGTAAGAAACCAGTGCAGCTTCCCAGAATCTTCTCTCAGTGGGATTACGCAGGACTCAGTACTCCCAGCAGTGAGTTGTGACATATGTGTATTGTCTACTAGAAAAGCTCATTAGAGACTCAGTGCCCATGGTTTTCATTAGAGGCTGGTCACATAGGTATCTCTGCTTAACACATACACCAAAATTCCAAACTCCCAGAAGGAAAGCAGGTGCTCAGCATAAACCATACTGTTTGACCAAACAGGTTAGGCACTCTGACAAGAGGCATTCTTATCAGTGCTAGAAATGGTGGGAACCCCCCACAATCCAAGTCCCCAGACACCAGTGAAGAGCCATTGTTAGGAGAGTAATCCTTGCAAGAGGTCATTGTGAGGACAACAGTCTCACACCTGCTATGTTAACTCTTTTGTGCACAGACATGCAGATGCATTGCTCACAAGAGGCAGTATTTGAACATGTTATAATATCTTCTAAGTAACCAATGATTTACCAAACAAATAAGTCATGAAAAACTATATTAATATCCCTCTAGAGAACATTTCAGAGACTTAAAGATGTAGGTAGTCACTCAAACTGCCTATAGGAAGTCTGAAAGTGGGTCTATTCCTTTCATTCTTAAAATTCACAACCACCCAAATTTGGAACTGCCCTCTACCCTCCCTCTTTCCAAAATCTAGCTTAGAATATATCTGATGGCCATAATTAGACCAACCTATGTGGCATCTGTGGCAGTGGTTGGCAGATCAGTTGGTGATGGTCTCGAGGTTCCCATCATTAAAGGTGCTCTGGAATGAAAGCGTCATGGTACTCTCTCTAAGGAGAATCTACTTGTATTTGTACAGGGCTAGCACATTTCCACATGCCCCAAGTTAAGTAACAGGGAAGATTCTATTACCAGCATCATGGTATGCAGGGCCACTTTGCTAACATCTTTAGAGAAAGTCACAAGTATGAGGAACCCTAGAACTCAAATGGAATTTTTATGAAATTACTGCATCTTCTCAAACGGGCAAGGAGGGCATCATTAAGCTTCAGTATTTTCAGCACAATGTTATTATGATTATCCTCAGCACAGTAAATGTTCAGGGACCTGTTCTCTACCCAGAGGGAGGGAGTTTTCTATCTGTAAAGTACTAGTGAGATTATTACCTTAACCAGTGTATTCTACAATGTAGCAAAACCAAAACCCAGGATCTAAAAATCAATAGGAGAGAATTAGTGAGCAACATCATACACAGTCTGGAAGGCACAGAATAAAACCAAGAATAGGCCAATGGCTTAGGAAGGTCAAACTATATAGGATTGATACTTAGAACGAGCAAGAATGAATGATACAAGAGGAGATCACAATGCAAGAAAGAAATGAGAAACATGACCCAGTATGATTTCATTCTAGCAAGTGATATCTTCACCTTTCAGAAAAACCTTCCAGGTTTTTCTGCAGCATATCTGAATGATGCTCTCCTAAACCTGAACCCTAAAAATGTCATATGTGTCAATCAAATGGTCTTGCAGACAACCATAGTCCAACCAGTTGGCAGAGAAATTCAAAGTACCTGTCATTGCCTAAAGTGAGAAGAAAGATAGTCTCTGAGGACACCCTTCTTTTTCTCTGGTCTCCACTTTTCCTTCCTTATTTTCTTTGTAACTTAAACCAGAGAGGTAAAGATCATCACGTTTCTATGTGTAATTAAACTATAGGAACTTCCTCAATTTCCATATTTTAATTAAGAAATCAGTACCCAATTTCTACTATGCATTCAGTCTACAGATATTTACTGAGCATTTGTTGTGTGCAGAGTAAGGTGCTGGGCAATGAGAGGAGCATTCAGATGAACAAAACACAGGCTCTACCCTCAAAGAGCTCACGTATATTTAGAAGATAAGCTTTTAAAAAATAAGCAATGAGGGGCTTCCCTGGTGGCACAGTGATTGAGGGTCCGCCTTCCGATGCAGGGGACACAGGTTCGTGCCCCGGCCCGGGAAGATCCCACATGCTGCGGAGCAGCTGGGCCCATGAGCCATGGCTGCTGAGCCTGCGTGTCCGGAGCCTGTGCTCCGCAATGGGAGAGGCCACAACAGTGAGAGGCCCGCGTACTGCAAAAATAAATAAATAAACAATGAGATTTTTTTAAATAAAGTAAGATGTATGAGAAGTCACAAAGTCTACCTCCTGTAGATGTTGTCAGTAAATAGTTTCTTTAGTAATACTGAGGCTCCAGAATGCTAGACACACCTTCCTCACTATGAAATAAAAGTATTCCAGTTCTTTTTTATAATATAAATTTGTTTGTTTGTTTGTTTGTTTATGGCTGTGTTGGGACTTCGTTGCTGCATGCAGGCTCTCTGTAGTTGCAGCAGGGGGGCTACTCTTCCTTGTAGTGCACGGGCCTCTTGTTATGGTGGCTTCTCTCATTGTGGAGCACAGGCTCTAGGTGTGCAGGCTTCAGTAGTTGTGACATGCGGGCTCAGTAGTTGTGGTTTGCGGTCTCTAGAGCGCAGGCTCAGTAGTTGTGGCACAGGGGCTTAGTTGGTCCGTGGCATGTGGGAGCCTCCTGGACCAGGGCTCGAACCCACGTCCCCTGCATTGGCAGGCAGATTCTTAACCACTGTGCCACCAGGGAAGTCCCCCAGTTTTTTTTAATTACATCTTTTCTCACTTGTTCAAAGATTTTCAATCCCTTAAAATACTGTAGGGATTTTCCTCTTCCTTATGTTTAAATTATAGAATTTTAGAACTGGAAAGTGTGCGAGAGATTATCTAGTTAATCCTTTGTCTTTTTAGAATTGGGAGAATGAGACCCAAACTGGTCCCATGACTTGCTTCAGAATTGAAGATCTAACCTGGAACTCAGGTCTTTATAGACTAGTACTTAGCAGTACCAGCCGGTTATTTTCCTCATTTTTAGGTATAGACATTGATGGGAAGCATCAGACAATAGATTTTCTGACTCTAATTTTATCCTCAGATAGAGTCCACAAAAAAACTCAATACCTATGTGGTCTGCATCAAAAAAATACAGAACTAATTAAATGCTTTGTATGTGAAATAAAAAGTGCTGTGATTATAAGCACATATTCTTCCCTGTGAATGACCCTGCTAGTTATTAGAGTCCTAGTAAGAGCTTGCAATTCAAGTGTTTTGCCACACAAGTGTCATAGTAGGAGAATTTCTCTTTTTTCTCATCCAACTTACATTTTTAAAAAAACTAATAATATAAGAACTTCATGGTAGCCCTGTGCTGATATTCACTTTATCACCTTTGATTTATTGCCAAGAGACTCATTAAAAAGAGTGGAACATGTGAACAGCATTGTTAGGTGATTTAGTGCAGGGAGGACAGGACCAGTTGCCTTTCTATTCTCAAGCTCCCCGTAACATAAGCATGAGTAAAAGCATCTGTTGAGTAGACATTCCAGGCATATTCTTTTAATCATTGCCAGACCTTCTCTAGGCAAAACTTCATTCTGAACTTCTATTTCATGACTACATGTATGATCCAAGGGAATACGGGTCAAATAGTTGTCAGAGAAATTTCAGAAGCTGAAATCCCTATTTGGGTACTGAGCAGACCATTCAGTCCTATCTTTTAGAAAACCTATATATCCAAATGTCAAGAGTCTGAAATGGAGGAACTGTGATACCAAAATAAACTGTTGTCCAATCAAGTACCTCTAAAATAATGAAGTGCTTGTCTATATTCTACATTTAACTGACTGTGTAAAATATTCCACATTATTCATTAATGTCTGGCATGCATTATATCCTCAAACAGTGTTTGTTGCCTAATAAATGAATGAATTTATTTTATGACACTTCTGTACTTTTTAAAGTGTGAATGAATGCAGACTTTCTATATAATTTTCTTTAGTCACCAGTGTTTATAGGTTATCTTCAATTTTCAGAAAAGTTAAATTAATAGAGCTAATTAGGCACATTCTTAGTTTCAAAGACTCAGTAGATAGCACAGGTGAGTAATCATTGTTTTTATTTACTTACACTCTTACCTCATTCTAGAAAAAATAAAAATTAAGAGAGCTATATATCATCTGTGTGCAGTTAACAGGTTTGATTTAGCATAATCTCTGTGCTACATCATTTCCTCATTTGGTATATTTGAATACCTTAGGCACAAGGTATCGGTATAAGAAAATTGTCTACATATAAGTGCACTTCATTTGAAAGAATTTTTTGTAAAGTAAGTCAAATATGCTGGAAAACAAATTATAATAAGCTATAATTTTTGCTGCCAAAGTGTGCTCAGTCTTTGGTGAGCTCCAGAAACTTCATCCTCAGCCTATCAAGAAAAGATTTATCACTGGGTACAAAGGGAAAGGGATGAATATCTCACTTCAGATGTTATCTCAAAGTCTCCCTCAGGTTCGCTTTGGAATATATCCCAAATACTTTAGACCTGGGACCCAAACCCCAAAAACATGTATGCAAGGTACAATTTCCTCCCTTTTAGTAAAATAGGATAAAACATTCTATTTATCCTAAGGATGGTAACAGTCATTACCCAAGCATTGAAAATAGGTTTATAGTATGTGCTTTAGTAGCCACACTATTAAATATGACAGTAGCACCTTGTGTTCATTAGACATAAGAAAACACTGAATACAGGTAGAAATTACACATATTTTTCCAGAATCTCAGGTTTTGGTTTAAAAAGGTAATATGCCTTTGTTTATTAATTTATACCTACTCTACCTTAGTGATTTCCAGTCTTTTCAAGAATGAGATTGTTTTTACAGACCAACAAGTAGCAGTTGTGTGTTTATGTATTTACTATATTCTCAGTACCTATATACAGACACACTGAGACTTTGCAGTAATTCCATGGCCCTCAGTGGATTGAGACCCACAGTTAGTGAAAACCTGCAAGCACGAGTTGGAAATTCCAGAAGCAGACTGCTGAGATTGCATTTTGCTACAGGCTATTTATTAGGAAGCAAACACTTGTGCAAAGAGGAAGAGGGAGCAGGATTGTGTAGAAGGAGAAGTCAAACTGATACTGAGTCTCAAGCATCCTTACAGAAAGCTGGGAATGCTTTGTAACTCATCATGCTGGGATGAATGGCTGGGCTTTTATACTCTAAATCAAGCAGTCATTGTACATAGGCCACCCTGGGAAGTGTGTGTCTTTGGTCAAGAAGGCACTCTAATGCTGAGGCAAATCATGAAGCTGACGACATCTTGGACAATACATTCTTCCTTGAAGGAGGACGGGCTATCTTAGTGTTCACTACAGTTTATTCCTTGTATCACTTGGACCCATTTCTTCATATCCTTTCAGGGAGATGCTCCTCTAGGATTCTGGTGGATTCTCTTCCTGAGGTAAAACTTAAAAGAGGAGTTGGTAGTACAAATTAGTTCCCCTAACACTGCAGCTACTTTTAGGACCACAAATGATATCATTCTTCTCCCTCTTCCTAATGATCAGGGTGAACTAACTGTACCAAGATGATGACTCTTTTCCTTGCCTGTTGGTGCCTGGATACAGGAAATTTGTAATGCTCAGGGAGCAGCCATAGCTTATAGTTCAAAAGGACTCTTACTTTGTCACCAGCTAAAAATGTGTCCTCTTTAGGGACCAGGGCCGCCATTCCTGCGGAACTTACATTTTGTGGAAATGTAAAGTACAGGGATCTCTTTGGAGACATTGGGAGTGATACTAAGTAGGATGAATTCTGTTTCTGCCCCTTAGTTCTAAGACCAATGAATATTTCCTGATGGAGACACAGTACCATATAAATATCTTTGATTCAGTATGTACATTTTTTTATCCTGTGGGATGGCTCTTTATCCTCATAAACTATCACCTCCTAGCTGGCACTTTAATGGCACCTTTAGCAGGCCATTCTGTCAGGTTGGAAGTTTCTTGCTGTCATGTTATATAACTATTAGACCCCCATGTACATAGGCCCACTTCCATACCTTATTGGCTATAAAATGGGTCCCTTGGTCTGACACAACGTTTTGGGGATCCTGTATGGTAGATTACTTTGTAAGCCCTCAGATACTTCTAATAGTTGAAGCCTGAGTGTAGGAAAGCAACCCATTCCCAGAGTATGTGTCATTTCTGTTAGAATAAATCGTTGGCCCTTCCAGAGTGAACTTGCCCCCAAGTGGCTGGTTGGTCTCCTCAAAGTGTGGCAGCATATCATGGGCTCGACATTGTTCTCAGTTGTTGGCAGTCTGGGTGTTCAGTGTCAGCAGTAGTTAATTTAGTCTTGCCAAATTGGAACTCATGATGTCAGGCCCGTGTATACCTTCCATCTCTCCCACCATGCCTATTCATTCGTATACCTATCATCCAGCACTGAGGTGACTGATGACCAAGACTTGCTGATGTCAACTTTCTGAGTCATTCTATCTCTTTCCAGGTACGCTTCCACATTTGCCCTTCTCTGGTAGGCATTCATATTTGATACAAAGATTTTTGCACTTTGTGTCTAATGTACCCATCCAAAAGCTTTTTTCTCAAACCTTGTTCCCAGTCTTAGAGTCTTCTTCCATTCAGGCATCTTACCAAACAGCCAGGTCATTCACAAATGCCACTTAGTCTGTACATATTCTAACCTCAAGCCACTTCTCCTTCCCACAAATTGGATGGACTGGTACACTGCCAGAAACTCTGCCCATTAGAAAGATGTCTTCTTGCCACTGCCTTTTAAGGCACTCCTGAGTGAAACTATAGTGCAGCTTCCATCCATTTTCAGTTTGTACCTACATACCAAGTGTCTTAGTCAGTTTGGGCTGCTATAATGAAATACCATAGTTTGGGTGGCTTAAACAAACTTATTTCTCACACCTCTGGAGGCTGGGAAGTGTGAGATCAAGGCAGCAACAAATTCAGTGCCTGGTAATGGCCCTCTTCCTGGTTTGCAGATGGCTGCCTTCTCTCTGTACCTTACATGGTGACAAGAGAAAGAGCCAGATATTTTCTTCTTCTTATAAGAGACTAATTCCATCATGGGAGCCCCACTCTTATGACTAATTACCTCCCAAAGGCCCTACCTTCAAATGCCATAACATTAAGGCTTTAATATATGAATTTTGAGGGAATACAAATATTCAGTCCATAGCACTAAGCCTGCCCATCTATAAATCAAGTTTGCTTTTTCCTTTTCTATCAGCTGGTCATAAGAGATCCTCCAGATAGCCAAAGGTGTTAGCTAAAACAAGAGGTACTGGTTAGGGATCTGGACTACTTATTCATTCCATTTGCTTGTACCTTTGTCCTGCTCATGTCCCATCCCAGATTGCACTGGAACTGCTTGATCTTATATCTGATACAACTCAGCTTATGATAGCTAGATCCAAATGCTAATGTCACTTGTTGTCCCATTGTTAGGTGCTCAGTCTCTACTCGAGCCTAGTAGCACACTAGAATTTGTTTTTCAAAACACATGTAATTCTGTGCCACAGGTGGCATGTCCTTGTTCCCGAATCCCAGAAGCCTGTGTTGTGTTCTTCCTATCAAGGCTTGCCATAAGCTCTACGTGGCTTCCTTTCCCACCATCAGTTTCTCTAATACCATAGGGTCTGCCAAGTCATATGGTCCAAGTGGCAGAGATGCATACCTCGCGGCTTAGACCCACTGCAGGAGTTTGCACAATCTCTTGATATCCTTGACAGGGTATTAAATCCTATATCTTGGAAAAGTGATCCCAAATTAATAAACTCTTCCATATCTAATTTTATCTTATGTTTATGTTTTTTATATTATGTTATGGCTCCCTTGTTCAAGTACCTGTAGAATCAGTCCCATGCGTATTCTCCAGGTTCCTACCAGTACATATTGGCTAGGTCTTTCATTCTTTGGGGTAGAGTCCCATTTTCCTATATCAGGAACAGCAAGTTCCCAGATGGGTCATGCTGTGATTTACCCCTAGTTATTGACATATTGGCCAGAAGAGTTTTATGGCAAATCCTAATTGGAGCATATGTTCTCTTATAGGGGAAGGTGCTAGCGTTAATGAGGAGGGATAGACCACTTCTGTAAGCTAATAGAGTTCAAAGGAGTCTTGTGGTTCAAAATCTTCAGGGACTTATATCAAGGTGTCCCCATCAAGGGTCAGGGTTCCATTTTTTTCCCCAACCAAGGCCCTGACCTTGGCATAACAGACTTGTCTTGGTTAGAGGTATAACCTTCTCTGGAGTTTCGTCATTCTGACTGTTAAATCCTGGGCTTTTGCTCGATTTTCTCTCTTTCCACTAGGGAGGTGAGAGCCAAAACAACACTTTAGGAAGCTCTGGAGCATATATGGCCTATTAGAGTAGTACCATATTACATAAGAGTGGCCAGGCCTTTTTATACCCTCACTTTAATTAGTCTTTGGAGGTAAGCCTCTTTGCTCAAGCCTAAACTTTGAAGGAGTTGATTACAAGGGCAATAAAATCTTTTTTAAAATTTGATTTGATTTTTTATTTTGTATTGGAGTACAGTTGATTTAAAATGTTGTGTTAGTTTCAGGTGTACAGCAGAGTGACTCAGTTATACATATACATATACCATTCTTTTTCAGATTCCTTTCCCATTTAGGTTATTACAGAATACTGAGCAGAGTTCCCTGTGCTGTACAGTAGGTCCTTGTTGATTATCTGTTTTATATATAGTAGTGTGTATATGTTAATCCCAACCTCCTAATTAATCCCTCCCCCGACATTTCCCCTTTGGTAACCATAGGTTTGTTTTAGAAATCTGTGAGGCTGTTTCTGTTTTGTACATAAGTTCATTTGTATAATTTTTTTAGATTCCACATATAAGTGATACCATGATATTTGTCTTTCTCTTTCCCTGTCTGATTTACTTCACTTAGTATGATAATCTCTAGGTCCATCCATGATGCTGAAAATGGCATTATTTTGTTCTTTTTTATGGATGAGTAATATGCCATTGTATATATGTACCACATCTTCTTTATCCACTCCTCTGTCAATGGACATTTTAGTTTTTTCCATATCTTGGCTTTGTAAATAGTGCTGCAATGAACATTGAGGTACATGGATCTTTGAAGTATGGTTTCCTCCAGATATACACCCAGAAGTGGGATTGCTGGATCATGTGGTGGCTCTATTGTTAGTTTTTTAAGAAACCCCCATACTATTCTCTGTAGTGGATGTACCAATTTACATTCCCACCAACAGTGTAGAGGGTTCCCTTTTTTCCACACCCTCTCCAGCATTTATTGTTTTAGACTTTTTGATGATGGCCATTCTGACTGGTGTGAGGTAATATCTCATTGTAGTTTTGATTTTCATTTCTGTAATAATTAAAGATGCTGAACATCTTTTCACATGCTTTTTGGGCATCTGTATCTTGTTTGGAGAAATGTCTGTTTAGATCATCTGCCCAGTTTTTGATTGAGTTGTTTGTGTTTTTTGATATTGACCTGCATGGGCAGTTTGTATAATTTAGAGATCAATCACTTGTTGGTTGCTTCATTTGCAAATATTTTCTCCTGAGGGTTGTCTTTTCTTTTTGTTTATAGTTTTCTTTGCTGTACAAAAGCTTTTAAGTTTAATTAGGTCCCATTTGTTTTGTTTTGTTTTGTTTTGTTTTGTTTTTATTTTCATTACTCTAGGAGGTGGATCCAAAAAGATATTGCTGGGATTTATGTCAAAGAATGTTCTGCTTATGTTTTCCTCTAAGAGTTTTATAGGATCTGGCCTTACATTTATGTCTTTAATCCATTTTGAGTTTATTTTTGTGTATAGTGTTAGAGAATGTTCTAATTTCGTTCTTTTCCATGTAGCTGTCCAGCTTTTCCAACACCACTTATTGAAGAGACTGTCTTTCCTCCATTATACATTCTTGCCTCCTTTGTCGTAGATTAATTGAATATAGGTGCATGGTTTTATTTCTGGGCTTTCTATACTGTTCCATTGACCTGTATTTCTGTTTTTGTACCAGTACCATACATTTTGATGACTGTATCTTTCTAGTATAGTCTGAATTCAGGGAGTGAGATTCCTCCAGCACTGTTTTTCTTTCGCAGGATTGCTTTGGCTATTCACAGGTCTTTTGTGTTTCTATACAAATTTAAAAATTTTTTGTTCTAGTTCTGTGAAGAATGCCATTGATAACTTAATAGGGATTGCATTGAATCTGTAGATTGCCTTGAGTAGAATAGCCATTTTGACAATATTGATGATTCCAATCCAAGAACATGATATATCTTTCCATCTGTTTGTGTCATCTTCAATTTATCAGCGTCTTAATAATTTTCAGATTACAGGTCTTTTGCCTCCTTAGGTAGGTTTATTCCTAAGTATTTTGTTCTTTTTGATGCGATGGTGAATGGGATTGTTTACTTAATTTATATTTCTGATCTTTTGTTACTGTATAGAAATACAACAGATTTCTGTGTATTAATTTTGCATCCTGCAACTTTACCCAATTCATTGATGAGCTCTAGTAGTTTTCTGGTAGTGTCTTTAGGATTTTCTATATATAGAATCATGTCATTTGCAAACAGTGGCTGTTTTACTTCTTCTTTTCCATTTTGTATTCCTTTTATTTCTTTTTCTTCTCTAATTACCATGGCTAGGACTTCCAAAATGATGTTGAATAAAAGTGGTGAGAATGGATATCCTTGTCTTGTTCCTGATCTTAGAGGAAATGCTTTCAGCTTTTCACCATTGAGATGATGTTAGCTGTGGGTTTGTTATATATGGCCTTTATTATGTTGAGGTAGGTTCCCTCTATGCCCATTTCTGGAGGGTTTTATCATAAATGTGTGTTGAATTTTGTCAAAAAGTTTCCTGCATCTATTGAAATTATCATATGGTTTTTAATCTTCAGTTTGTTAATGTGGTTTATCACACTGATTGATTTGCAGATATTGAAAAATCCTTGCATCCCTGGGATAAATCTCACTTGATCATGGTGTGTGATCCTTTTAATGTAGGATTCAGTTTGCTAGTATTTTGTTGAAGATTTTTGTGTGTATGTTTATCAGTAATGGCCTGTAATTTTCTTTTCTTTTGGTATCTTTAGCTTTGGTATTAGGGTGATGGTGGCCTCACAGAATGAGTTTGGGAGGTTCCTTCCTCTGCAAATTTTCAGTGATCCATTAGTTGTTTAGTAGCATACTGTTCAGCCTCCACGTGATTGTGTTTTTTAGTTTTTTTCTTGTAGTTGATTTCTAATCTCATAGAATTGTGTTCAGAAAAGATGCTTGATATGATTTCAGTTTTCTTAAATTTGCCAAGACTTGCTTTGTGGCCCAGCTTGTGATCAGCCCTAGAAAATGTTGCATGTGCACTTGAGAATGTGTATTCTGCGGCTTTTGGATGGAAGGTTCAATAAATATCAATTAAGTCCATCTGGTCTAATGTGTCATTTAAGGCCTCTGTTTCCTTACTGATTTTCTGTCTGCATGGTCTGTCCATTGATGTAAGTGGGGTGTTGAAGTCCCCCACTATTAGAGTGTGACTGTCAGTTTCTCCTTTTATGGCTGTTAGCATTTGCCTTATATATTGAGGTGTTCCTATGTTGGGTGCATATATATTTACAATTTAAAGTCTATTTTGTCTGATATGAGTATTGCTACTCCAGCTTTCTTTTGATTTCCTTTTGCATGGAATACCTATTCCCATCCCCGCACCTTCAGTCTGTACATGTCCCTAGATCTGAAGTGGGTCTCTTGTAGACAGCATATATATGGGTCTTGTTTTTTATCCATTCAGCCAGTCAATGTCTTTTGGTTAGAGCATTTAATCCATTTACATCAAAGGTAATTACCTATATGTATGTTCTTATTGCCATTTCGTTAATTGTTTTGAATTTGTTTTTGTAGAGCTTTTTTCTTCCCTTCCTCCTTTGTTCCCTTCTCTTGTTATTTGATGACTATCTGTAGTGTTGTGTTTGGATGCTTTTTCTTTTCTGTGTTTTTATCTATTGTTTTTTAATCTGTTTTTGATTTGCCATTACCATGAGGTTTTGATATAGCAGTCTATATATATACAAGTTGTTTTAAGTTGCTGGTCTCTTAATTTCAAATGCATTTTCAGTATCCTGCATCTATACTGTCCTCTTCTCATGATTGCTGGTTTTGGTATCATATTTGTGTGTGGATGGTTTCCTACCTTTGCTGTATGTTTGCCTTTACTGGAGAACTTTCCCATTCATAATTTTCTTGTTTCTAGTTGTGGGCTTTTCTTTTCCACCTAGAGAAGTTCTTTTAGCATTTGTTGTAAACATGGTTTGGTGGTGCTGAATTCTGTTAGCTTTTGCTTGTCTGTAAAGCTTTTGATTTCTCTGTTGAATCTGAAGGAGAGCCTTGCTGGGTAGAGTATTCTTGGTTGTAGGTTTTTCCCTTTCATCACTTTAAATGTATCATGCCACTCCCTCTGGCCTGCAGAGTTTCTACTGAAAAATCAGCTAATAACCTTATGGGGATTCCCTTGTATGTTATTTGTTGCTTTTCCATTGCTGCTTTTAGTATTTTCTCTTTGTCTTTAATTTTTGTCAGTTTGAATAAAATGTGTCTCAGCGTGTTCCTCCTTGGGTTTATCCTGTATGGGACTCTCTGTGTGTCTTAGACTTGGGTGAATGTTTCCTTTCCCATATTAGGGAAGTTTTCAGCTATTATCTCTTCAAATATTTTCTCAGGCCCTTTCTCTCTTCTCCTCTGGGACCCTTATAATACAAATGTTGGTGCTTTTAGTGCTGTCCCAGAGGTCCCTTAGACCAGCAGTTCCCAACCTTTTTGGCACCAGGGGCTGGTTTCATGGAAGTCAATTTTTCCATGGATGGGGTGGGGGTGGGGGGTTGGTTCAGGTGGTAATGTGAGCAATGGGGAGCCGCAGATGAAGCTTCACTCACTTGCCTGCCACTCACCTCCTGCTGTGCGGTCTGGTTCCTAACAGGCTGCGGACTGGTACCAGTCCACAGCCTGGGGGTGGGGGACCCCTGCCTTAGACTGTCCTTATTTCTTTTCATTCTTTTTTCTTTGTTCTGTTCTGCAGCAGTGATTTACACCAATTTGTCTTTCAGCTCACTTACTCGTTCTCCTGCCTCATTTATTCTGCTATCAATTCCTTCAAGTGTATTTGTCATTTCAGATATTGTATTGTTCAATTTTTTGTTGTTGTTCTTTAAATCTTTTAGCTCTTTGGTAAACATTTCTTGTATCTTCTTGGTCTTTGCCTCCATTCTTTTCCCAAAACCTTGGATTATCTTTACTATCTTTACTCTGAATTCTTTTTCAGGTAGATTGCCTATCTCCTCTTCACTTAGTTGTTCTTCTGGGGTTTCATCTTGTCCCTTTATCTGGAATGTATTTCTCTATCATCTCATTTTGTCTAACTTTCTGTGTTTGTGTTCTCCATTCCACAGGCTGCAGATTGTGGTTCCTCTTGCTTCTGGTGTCTGCCTCCTGGTGGGTGAGATTGGTCCAGGGAGTTGTGCAGGCTTCCTGGTGGGCAGGACTGGTGCCTGCCCACTGTTGTGTAGAGCTGGGTCTTGTCCCTCTGGTGGGCAGTGCTGTGTCAGGAGGTGTGTTTAGAGGTGGCTATGAGCTCAGGAAGACTTTAAGCAGCCTGTCTGCTGATGAGTGAAACTGTGTTCCCACCCTGTTGTTTGTTTGGCCTGAGGCGTTCCAGCACTGGAGCCTCAGCCAACTGGAGTTGGGTGGGGCCACTTCTTGGTGCCACATTGGCGACCTCCAGGAGAGCTCACGCTGATGAATATTCCCTGGGCCCTCTGCCACCAGTGTCTTTGTCCCTACAGTGAGCCACAGCCAACCCCTCCCTCCCCAGGAGACCCTCCAAGCCCTGCAGGTAGGTCTGGCCCTCCAGGAGTGGAGTCTCTGTTTCCCCCAGTCCTGTGGAGCTCCTGCACTCAAGCCCTGCTGGCTTTCAAGCCAAATGCTCTAAGAGTTGCTGCTCCCAATGGCAAGACCCCCAGGCTGGGGATCCTGATGTGGGGCCCAGATCTCTGGGTCCTGTGGGAGAAACTCTGTGATATAATTATTTTCCAGTTTGTGGGTCACCCACCCGGCAGGTATGGGATTTGATTTTATCATGAACGTGCCCCCTCCTACCATCTCATTGTGGCTTCTTCTTTGTCTTTGGATGTAGAATATGTTTTTTGGTAGGTTCCAATCTTTTTTCTCGATGTTTGTTCAGCAGTTTGTTGTGATTTTGCTGTTTTTGTGAGAGGAAGTGAACTCAAGTCCTTCTACTCTGCCATCTTGTCCTTGTCTCCTAGCACTTTCTTATATTCTTGCAATACCCAGCTCTCCCCCATTTGCTAAAGCTGCTTATCCTGGGAAAGCTCACATGGGGCCCTGGAGCAAACACACAGACCAAGACCTTTCTTAAAGGCTGATGTGGGTGGCTTATCTCTGCTTCCACTACTACTGCTCTATCTAACTTATTCACTCATTCAAATTTATTCACTCATTCATTCAACATATATTTATTTTCTTCTATATTCCAGGCAAAGTATTAGACATAGGGGATTCAGTATCAGACAGGACATCATCCTGGCTTTACAAAGCATACAAACTGATAAAGTCATGTCTTCCTAAATGGTGAAGGATGAGACACAGTGAGCTAAAGTAATTTACTCCAAGTCACACCGTCAAAGGAATATATCCTTAGCTTATGAATTTTGTTTGAAAATAGGAGTGAAGTGGTCCATAGATTAGCTATTTGGAAACCGTGATGTATTTACAAATTAACAGAAAGGTTTATTCATTCTCGTCAAGTCATAAAATTAACCCCAAATGAAAAGGTCTGAAGAAACATTGTGGGTGATAAATAAATGGACAAAATCCTCCTTTTGACAGTACAATTTCTATTTCATGTATAGGACAGTTCTTTAAGTTTTCTTTTTTTTTTCATCCTCTCTAAAAGTTATTGGTCTTGGCCTTTTCCTTTTCTCAGTGTACATCCTTCCTTTGGTGACTCATTTACTCTCTTTACTATTTGCTGATGATTCACAAATATCTTTTTTCTCTAGACCTGCTTACACAATTGTATAGTGTCTCATATTTATCATTTCTAAAAAGGAATTCCTCTTTCTTACCCAGATATGTTATACATGAAAGTTTCTTTCCACTTTTCTACATCTTCCTCTTACCTGTCTAGACTGACAGCCATCTGTATCATTCTCTTCTTGGACAGAAGCATGGGAACTTGAGGTAGAGAAATAAATCCTAGTTATGAACACACATTTTCTCATGTTGTGCTTGAAGTGATTTTCTCATGTCTGGCTGACCTTCTGTTTCTCCTACCCTCCAAGACTGTACTAGATTGAACCATGAAAAATTACCATTCTTAAGGTTAAAAAAATAGTCAAATATCAGCAGTTACATATAGTACAACTAATTACTACCTTTGTTGTGGTAAGATAACTTATAAAATTCTCTTATTTTTAAACAAAGAGTAAACACAATAGTACTAATGCAAACATCGAAGTTAATATGTTTCTAAGATAAAATAGAATGAAATCCTAGGGAATTAGCTTTATATATTATATTTTCAAGTGAATTTGAAGAGGTTGGGGGTCTCAAATTCTTTATCCTATAAATACGGTTGTTTCTACATTGAAAAGAAAATTTGAAACAATATAGAGTAGTTTTAAACTACAGTTGAAGGCACAGTGATTTTTTAAAGATAATTGTCAAGTCTAAGAACTTCATGTAAAGTTTTTTAAACATTTTAGCTTCAACTAGGAAATATCCTAATTTTGTATCAGTCTTCAGTGAATAAGTAGGATGTGGTTACTTTAAAAAATAGAACCTGAGTATTTTAGAGTTTTTACTGACTTTTGGGAAAAAAGAGTATTTCTTTTCAATTCTAAGAAGTGATTTAGTATACATAAGTCTCTTTGAGTTTCCACTTTAGCTAACAAAATCTTTAAATAGACTATTATATATTCCATTTTGCAAAAAGTGAGTGTTTTCATTTATCATAGAGTTATCTAGCTCTTGACACATAGCATGGCATGTTCTAGCTAAAAGCTTTGTTTTTTTTTTAATGTTTATTAGACATGGAATCAATGTTTTGAAACTTCTTTTAATGAAAATTTTGATCAAAAAGTATAAATTGCTGATAATTCTTACAAGCTGAGGCTATGGCTTCAATGATTGCTTTGTATTTCCCTTAAATACCCAACAGAAATGGTTTGGGTTTTGTGGGCCATAAAATCTCTGTCCCAACTACTCAGCTCTGCCTTCATAGAATGAAAGCAGCCATAGGCAATAGGTAAACAAAAGGTCATGGCTGTGTTCGAGCAAATCTTTATTTCCAAAAAGCACGTAGCCAGCCCCTGGGGTCATGGTTTGCTGACTCCTACTTTGATATTCTATAGTGATTTATCTCATGGAAATTTTTGTTATCTGCTTTATATTTTAGTTATTAATTGACTAGTATAGTGTCTTATACATGATAAATAATTAATAACTAATGAAATTTTATGCATTTCATCTTTGGGAAAATGTACATCATTCCAATACTACTTAGAATATTTCTGCAGAAGTGTCTAACTTGACAACAGATGTTAAAAAACTGAAGAAAAGTATTAGGAGGAATCAGTCTTTTTTTTTTATGGCAAAAACTTTTAATGAAGGGACTTTTTCAAACAATAAAGTGTGTCTATGAAAAGTCTACAGCTAACATCCTACTTCCTGGTGAAAGACTGTTTTATTATTATTTTTTTTATTAGTTTCTGCTTTATAACAAAGTGAATCAGTCATACATACACAACTGTTCCCCCATCCCTTCCCTCTTGCATCTCCCTCCCTCCCACCCTCCCTATCCCACCCCTCCAGGCGGTCACAAAGCACCGATCTGATCTCCCTGTGCTATGCGGCTGCTTCCCACTATCTATCTACCTTACGTTTGGTACTGTATATATGTCCATGCCTCTCTTTTGCTTTGTCACAGCTTACCCTTCCCCCTCCCCATATCCTCAAGTCCATTCTCAAGTAGGTCTGTGTCTTTATTCCTGTTTTACCCCTAGGTTCTTCATGACATTTTTTTTTCTTAAATTCCATATATATGTGTTAGCATACGGCATTTGTCTTTCTCTTTCTGAGTTACTTCACTCTGTATGACAGACTCTAAGTCTATCCACCTCATTACAAATAGCTCAGTTTCGTTTCTTTTTATGGCTGAGTAATATTCCATTGTATATATGTGCCACATCTTCTTTATCCATTCATCCGATGATGGACACTTAGGTTGTTTCCATCTCCAGGCTATTGTGAATAGAGCTGCAATGAACATTTTGGTACATGTCTCTTTTTGAATTATGGTTTTCTCAGGGTATATGCCTAGTAGTGGGATTGCTGGGTCATATAGTAGTTCTATTTTTAGTGTTTTAAGGAACCTCCATACTGTTCTCCATAGTGGCTGTACCAATTCACATTCCCACCAGCAGTGCAAGAGTGTTCCCTTTTCTCCACACCCTCTCCAGCATTTATTGTTTCTAGGAGGAATCAGTCTTAATAAAACATCAAATCAAGCCAAGAATAAAATTGAGTCATTGTAATGGTTTTAAAATATGTCTGCAGGGCCACCCTGGTGGTGCAGTGGTTGAGAGTCCGCCTGCCGATGCAGGGGATACGGGTTCGTGCCCCGGTCCGGGAGGATCCCATATGCCGCGGAGTGGCTGGGCCCGTGAGCCATGGCCGCTGAGCCTGCACGTCCAGAGCCTGTGCTCCGCAACGGGAGAGGCCACAACAGTGAGAGGCCCGCGTACCGCAAAAAAAAAAAAAAAAAAAAAAAAAAAAAAAAAAATGTCTGCAAATTCTTTGATGTTCCCCCTTCCGAAAGATAGTCTTATTTCACTCTCAGTGTGGAGTGGACTTCATGACTCGCTTCTAATGAATAGGCTATGGCAGAAATACTTGTGTGTGACTAGGTCATAAAAGATATTGCAGCTTCTTCCTTGCTCACTCTCTCTCTTGGATTATTCACTCTGGGGGGGTGGGGAACCTACTGTCATGAATTCAGGCCATACAGAGGCCTACATAGCAAGAAACTGAGGCCTCCAGCTAACAGCCTTCTTGGAAATGGATTCCCTAGTCTCAGTCAAGACTTCAGATGACTGCAGCTTATGTCATATCTTGACTATAACCTCATGAAAAACTCTGAGCCAGAACTCAGAAAAATTCTGAGCTAAGCACTAGTGAATTCTTGACTGACAGAAACTGTGAGATAAGTATTTATTGTTTTAAGCCACTGACTTTGGGGTAATCTATTCTGCAGTGATAGATAACTAATACAATAATATAAAAGATTTCAACATTTGTTTTGAAATGAATAAGAATGAATTGAAAGGAACAGAAATGGAGGCCATCCATATTTTTCTTCTGAGGATCCATAGATTAAAAATATGAATAAATTATGCCCATTTCCACATACCCATAATTTGCATTTGAGCACTTTAAAATAGAACAAATAGCTTTCTACCCTTGACTCTCGTTGTATGTGGCACTTAAGGTTTCATGGGTCAAAATTAGAACAAGTCATAGCGCCATAATCTGTCCTTTTAAACAGTGTTTCTGCAATAAGGAAGAGAAGGTTATAGGGCACCTTTGCCTAATACATGTCTCTCTGTGTGAGTTCTGTAACTCACAAAGCATTCCCAGTGCAAGGAATCTGTCTAGAGACAACTGGCTAGGACACAGACCTTGGGAGCATGTAAAACCTGCCAATATCTTCTCTCTGATACAGATGTGTTGAATTAGTCTGTTTTCTTTTAAAAACAAAACAAAACTCATTTTATGAAATAGAGCAAAAAAAATTAAGTTTTGAATATAACTTCCTTCTGTTTAGAAGAATATTTTTCTATTGTAGATGAGTTTGTTTTATTTGGCAGATAGAACAAAAATTAGATTCTAAATAAAATAATTTTCAAACTATGTCCTCAAGTGGTTATTCTGCCTCCTCCTTTTTACTGTCAAACTTCTTAAAAGAATAAACTACACAACTTTTTTCCACTTTCTCCTCACTTGTATTCTCTTTGACAAAATTACATTCAAACACACAAAAGGTACTGAAATTGTTCTTAAAGGTCACCGCCAACCTTCTAATTGCCAAATCCTATGACTTTGTCTCAATATTCATCCTTCTCAACCCTTCCACATAACACTGATGTCTCGCTTTCTGAAACTTTTCCCTTCTTAAACTTTCCTTGCACATTCCTGATTCTCCTACTTTCTTCCTTTTGTTTTTCCTTCTCTTGCTTCCGAAGAATTTTCATTAAAATTCTCTCCTGTTTTTCTTCTGTTATTACTGTATGTACTGCATCATTCTTATGATTTCAGGAATTGATTTTTCTATGGACTCACAAATTAATATTTCAGGATAGACTCTCTGATTGTCCCATGAGCCATAATTGTCAATTAAGAGCCTTAATTGTCCCATGGCTTAATTCATCTTCTCCTCTGACACTGGCTTCTCCCCTGAGCTACTGTTTCTTGGAGTCATGATACCATTGTCATAAGAGTCATTACACTTAAACTAGACTATTACAATAGCTTCTAACTGTTTACACCATTTTGTATCTTTTTCCCATTTCCACACATTGAACACATGTTGTTAAATTACTCTCCATTCAGTACAGATACGATTACATTCCTCCTTTACTCAAACCTACAATGATTCTTCTACAAACACAAATTTTTCTTCAAACACCACAAATACAAATATACTTGGCATTCAAAGCCCTGAATAGTATATCACCATATCTATCCCAGTCTCTTTCCTACACATATCCTGTTTGCCAGACAATCTGGACTTGCTTTATGTTTGACATATGTTTCATCATTTGCTACCTCCCATTTTCTGTTCAGATCATTCTCTCTACGTTGAACACAGTTTCACCATTTATCTTGTCAACAGTTGGCCATACCTCAAATATTGTGTTCTCTGTAAAGCTTTTCCTTATGTTCTCAACCAGACATAATCTCCGCTGCCTTTGCATTATATAGGATTTTATTTTTCTTCTCTTAACTTACAGAAAATATGCTTTTCCTCATCCAACTTACTAGGTTATTAACGCCTTATTATATTTCACTCATCTTTGTATCCTCTACCACTCTTAGCACAGAGCTTGTTACATGAACACATAAATATGTGTTTAATTTTATTTTCTTCAGATCATTTTGCACTTATTGAATAAGTTGATTTGCAATCAAAACTAGAGGTTGGTTCAGTGCACTTTATACCATCTTCATTTATAAAAAGATTTCTGTGAGACTAACTTTTGAATAAGCCAATTGAGATAGATTACAAAGTTTTTCAATTTTATGTCAACACATAGTTTAATTTGCTGTATTTTTAGGAGAATATTAACAGCTATAACAAATAAACCTAAAATTTTTTATAGGCTTAACTTGATAAGAAGTTGTTTTTGCTCATGTTAATAGTCCAGTTTGGGTATTACCAGGTAGCTCTCTCAGACAAGGTGACTGAGATGCCCTGCTTCTTTTTTCTTATGGCTTCACCATCTCCTAGGGCCTTTAGTACATAGGTTAGAAGAAAGTGAAGGAAAATCACCTGTTTTTCAGGCAAATAAGTACCAGATTTCATCAGTTCTAAAATACAAGTTGCATCAGTCACATTAGGCTAAGTTTTGCGGCAGAAAACAACACCCTCAAAATATCAGTGGCTTATGACAACAAAAGTTTGCTTGTTACTTGCACTCTGTCCACTGTTGGTTGGCTGTGGCTCTATCCATCTCTTCTGCATTCTGACACCTAGGCTTCAGGAGAAGCTCCTGTCTGGGATATGGCTGACCTCAGGGTAGAAGGAAAAAAAGAAACTGGCTTAAAAAAAAAAAAGTGGCACATATCACTACCACACACACTCACTTTTATTTGGTCAAAGTAAGTTACATAGAGAAGCCAGATGTCAACAAGATGGAGGATTATATTTTTGCCATTGACACTGCAAGCCACATGGCCAAGGCTGACATCAACAATGCAGGGATGTGTACTCTTTCAACAAAAAAGGAGCAGTGAATATTTTTAACAATAATACAATTTTTTTCACATTTTAGTATTTGTAAAATTAGGATGTTTCTTACAATCAGTGGTGAATTAAATTACTTGGAAGAATCTTTTTTCTCTTTACAGATACAAAAGTAATAGTGCATCTTACAATCAATAACATCCTAGGTTTAAGGAAATTTGAGAGGCCTCAACTCTAAATGTGTTCATCTGATTCACCTATTGATTTCCAGGTGTGTGGATAGTTTTCAGATTAAACAGTAATATAGATTTAAAGAGTAAATAGATATAAATCCTGTGTAGTTCAGATTCTTTACTACTGATCTAAACCTGTTTTAGAGTGCTTATTTTCAGTTCTGTAGTAGGAATAGCTATAAAAACATTAGAACAAAATGAGTGAGAGAATTTTCAAAGAGGAGAAAACAGAGAAATAATTAATGTACTAGAGTAGAGAGTTTAGAAATATGCCATGTATAAAATGTTATAAGAATGGCACCACAGATTTTTTTTGGATTTGACACCAAAAGCAAAGACAATAAAAGCAAAAATAAACAAGTGGAACTACATCAAACTCGAAAGCTTCTGCATAGCAAAGGAAATCATTAACAAAATGAAGAGGCAACCTAGTGAATGGAAGAAAATGTTTGCAAATCATGTACCTGGTAAGGAGCTAATATCCAAAATATATAAAGAACTCATACAGGGCTTCCCTGGTGGTGCAGTGGTTGAGAATCTGCCTGCTAATGCAGGGGACACGGGTTCGAGCCCTGGTCTGGGAGGATCCCACATGCCGCGGAGCAACTAGGCCCATGAGCCACAACTACTGAGCCTGCACGTCTGGAGCCTGTGCTCCTCAACAAGAGAGGCCGCGATAGTGAGAGGCCCGTGCACCGCAATGAAGAGTAGCCCCCGCTTGCCACAACTAGAGAAAGCCCACGCACAGAAACAAAGACCCAACGCAGCCAAAAATAAATAAATTAATTAATAAACTCCTACCCCCAACATCTTCTTAAAAAAAAAAACTCATTAGAATACAGCAATAATTGACAGAATCTATAGAAAACACACTGAGCTACTTAAGGGGTAGTATAACATTATATAAAAAAAAAGAACTCATACAACTCAATAGCAAAAAAGCAAGCAATTTGATTTAAAAATGAGCAGAGGGTCTGAATAAGTATTTTTCCAAATGAGATGTACGGATGGCCAACAGGCAAAGGAAAAGATGCTCAACATCACTAATCATCAGGGAAATACAAATCAAAACCACGAGATATCACCTCACACCTGTGAGAATGGCTGTTATCAAAAAGATAAGAAATAGCAAGTGTTGGCGAGAATGTGGAGAAAAGGGAACCCTTGTGCACAGTTGGTGAGAATGTAAACTGGTGCAGCTACTGTGGAAAACAATATGGAGGTTCCTCAAAAAATTAAAAATAGAACTACCATATGATTCCACTTCTAGGTATTTATCTGAAGAAAACAAAAGCATGAATTTGAAAATATATATGCACCCCCATGTTCACTGAAGCATTGTTTACAATAACCAAGATATGGAAACAACCTTTTTAAGTTTCCATCGATGGATGAATGGGTAAAGATGTGGTTTATGTGTACAATGGAACACTATTCAACCATAAAAAGGGTACATCTTTTTGTAAGTGAAATAAGTGAAAGTGAAATAAGTGAAATAAGTCAAAGTGAAATAAGTGAAAGACAAATACCATATCATCTCACGTATATGTGGAATCTAAAAAAAATAATTTTTAAACCAAGATCATAGATGCAGAGAATAGATTGATGGTTGCCAGAGGCAGGGGCTGAGGAGTGAGCAAAATAGGTGAAGGGGGTCAAAAGGTACAAATTTCCAGTTATGAAATAAGTAAGCCATGGGCTTGTAATGTACAGCATAGAAGCTATAGTTAATAATACTGTATTGCATATCTGAAAGTCGCCAAGAGAGTCAATGTTAAATGTTCTCATCACAAGAAAAAAATTCTGTAACTATGTATGGTGATGAGGGATGTTAACTAGACTTATTGTGGTGATCATTTCACAATATATACAAATATTGAATCATTATGCTGTACACCTAAAGCTAATATATTGTTGTATGTCATTTATACCTCGATAAAATTTTTTAAAAGATTGACCCCACAAATTAATGGGAAAAATAAATTTTAGTATGTATAGTATTTGGAAAACTGGGTCACTATGTGGAAAAAATTTAGTTGGATCTCTATCTCACACCTGGTGAAAAAGATGGACTCCAGATGGATTAAGATCTACCTTAAAAAGTTAACACTAATAGAAAAGAATGCCAATTACCTAATGACATAAAGGTAGAGGAAGGCTTGTCAAACAAGATCCAGAAAATACAAATCATAAGGCAAAAAATTGTTGGATGTGGCTACATCAAAATTAAGGATTTCTATCAATGAAGGATGTCAAAATAATCTCACAGGTGATAAATCACAAGAAGGAATTTATAACATCTAAAACCAGCAAGGAGTTTATACCTTGAATGTATAAGAATTCCTGAAAATTATCACAAAAAAATATAGGCAACCTCAAGAGCAAAATTTGGACAAAAGATATGGACAGAAATTGCACAAAAATTGCATTGTTTTTGTAGTAGGTCTTTGAAATCTAGTGTGCCTTTTACATTTAAGCACATGTCAAATTGCACTAGCCACATTTCAAGTGTTCAATCGCCACTTAAACTCATCTATGCTATTTAAACTCATCTACCTTAGAAAGCTTCTTAACTCATCTGCCTCATCTGTTAAAGGGGAATCATGATAATACTACCAAATATAGTTGTTGTGAGGATTAAATCAGACACACAGAAAGTATTTAACGTATGTTAATGTATACATAGTCACCAGATAGATAGATAGATAGATAGATAGATAGATAGATAGATATGGATGAGGATATAGATATTGGGCTGGCCAAAAAGTTCGTTTGGGTTTTTCTGTAAGATCTTACATAAGAGCGGGAAAAACACGAACAAACTTTTTGGCCAACCCAGTATATGTGGATAAAATCATGCCCCATACATTAACTTCAGGTAGCTTAAACACAGCAAACCATTTTTTCATGATTCAGGTACCTTCTATATGCTAATATGTAATATTATATAATCTAAATAGTGTCTTTGCTTGGTAACTATTGCAAAAGAAAATGTTTCATACATTTTTAAATAAAAGTAGAATATAACTTCATAATTGAAGACAGTCAGGGAGAAGGATTATACTCTTGTTGTAAAGCTTGTTCTACGTTACCATTTTTGCTTTCTACACTGCTTGAAGTAGAATCCATAGAGACAAAGGTAGATGCACCCTGAGCATTGTTCACTCTGAAACAGTGGTACTGATTGCCTTCTTTCACTTCTTCTGCCAAATTCATTCTTTACTTCAAGCTATTTTCTCCACCTAGAACTCTCTTCTTCCTTTCTGTGCTTGGCTGGCTGGCCTCTTTTTATTCTTCAGCTTTCAGTTTAAATGTCAGGTCTCAAGTTTACCCTGACCATCTTTCCTACAATAGGTCTTGTCTTTTATTCTCCACCTCAGCATCACCTCACTTTTATTCTCCACCTCAGTTGCTTCCTTTGTGAACCTGTATCATAATTTATAAATATTCACTTTCTAATTTAGTTGTTCTTGTTTCTGTTACAAGATTTTTTACCTCATCAGGGCAGGGCCTAGATCTCCTTTTGCTTACTAATGAAATCTCAGCAAGCAGCATAGTGCATGGCACAAAGTAGGCACCAAATATTTTTTGAATGAATTAACGAGTGGGTATGTGCTATTCCCTCATGTGTTGAGGAGCTTTCAAAGAAGGAAGTCACAGAAATGATTTCTTAAGCTAGTGTATCCACGTCAAGAATCTACAAAAACTGCAGGAGTTTTTATGACATCCACTGAACTGTAAGTTCTACAAGGATAGGGACTATGTTTGAATTTGAAACTCAGTGCCTCCCAGCAGCCAGCCCGTCACATATTAGACATTCATATATATTTGTTGATTAACTGAATAATTAATTCTGATGTGAAGTCTTAGGCCGGACGCCTATACCAGGAGGAATTTTACTTTAAGATAAAATTTAGGATGAGTTAGAAAGAAACATCATGTTTATAGGTGACTTAAAACCAGGATGCTATAATAGTAATACAATATATGTGTATTTTCTATTATATTTTTTCCTAAAAGGGACCTGTTGGTTCACCTGGAGAAGTTGGAATGACTGGAAGCACTGGTGAAAAGGTAATTTCCTTCATTGTTTTGTTCAATAGTAAGGATTCTAAGCTAAACTCAAAGGAGAGACAGTCATATGATATTTTATGAATTAGAAATTAGAAATTACTCATAACTTAAAATGCATTACCTGTACTGAATCTCTTAAATATATTGAAATATAGCTGATAGCATGTATGTTTCTAATTTTTAAAAGGCAGAGTACTCTTTTGGCTATAATGATGTGCTCTGAAGAGAAAAGATGAAATTGATGGTCTAGGTTTATGGCTAGAAAATATTTAAATCTACTTATGAGAACAGGCTCCTAAAGGAAACAGTTTTGAAAGTGAAGAATAAGTTATCACTTTCCCTGATCCAAGTTTCAGTCACAAACTCTTTATATCCGCTTGGAATTCAGTATGAAGTTATTCAAGGATCTTTTTGGCTATTGTGATGGAAATTGTAATTTGCTTAAGAATTTCCTAGAAATCATTATCTTGGGAGTGATTTTCCATATTGATTTCAAATTTAAGAAAGTCTTTTTTTAAAAAAAGTAAGTAATTCTTTATTTGAAACCAGCAAGGGCATTTTCTTGAATTTTTTTTTAATAGAATCTTATAATGAACTAGTAGGTAATAAACCAAAAACTTCGAGTCTTTGACTGAAACTGACTTGCTGAATATAAAGCAGAGCATGATAGTCTAATATGCAAGGCTACTCTTTGTGAATAATTAAGTAGAGCCAGGATTAGAAGTAAATTCGATAATATTCCAGTTATTTCCATCTGAAATTTTTAATTTAAGTCAAACAGCATATTGGCTTGGCCAAAAGTTTCCTTCAGTTTTTAAGTAAAAAATAAAAGACACATTCTTCACTTTCACCAAGAACTTTATTGAACAACTTATTCACTGTTTTGTTCCACTACCTTCTCCCATTTTTCTGGCAACTTCATAATTCCTTCTTCCCAAAACTTTTTATCTTTTTTGAGCAAAGAACTGTTCCAGGTGCCTTTTGCAGTCTTCCAGGGAATTAAAATTTTTTTCCATTAAGAGAATTTTGTAAAGACCGAAACAAATGGATATCTGAAGGTGCAATGTCTGGTGAATACGGCAGATGAATCAGAACTTCCCAGCCAAGTTGTAACAGTTTTTATTTCTTGTCATCAGAGAAACGTGGTCTTGCATTACCCTGATGGAAGATAATGAGTTTTCTGTTGACTAATTTCGGACGCTTTTTATCCAGTGCTGCTTTCAGTTGGTCTAACTGGGAGCAGTACTTGTTGGAATTAATCGTTTGGTTTTCTGGAAGGAGCTCATAATAGAGGGCTGCCTTCCAATCTCATCATATGTACAGCGTCAACTTCTTTAGTTGAAGACCGGCCTTTGGTGTGGTTGGTGGTGGTTCATTTCACTTGCCCCACCATCTCTTCCGTTCCACATTATTGTACAGTTTCCACTTTTCATCGCCCATCACAATTTGTTCTAAAAATGGAACATTTTTATTACGTTTTACTAGAGAATCAATGCAGAAATATGGTCAAGAAGGTTTTTTGTTTTTTTGTTTTTTTTTGCTTAAATTATGTGAAACCCAAACATCAAAGCAATTAGTATAACCAAGCTGGTGGAAATGATTTTCAACGCTTGATTTGGATATTGTGCTATGATGTTGATTGTTCTCAATTAATGTCTTGATTTGATTGCTATCAACTTCAACTGGTCTACCTGACGGTGGAGCATCATCCAGCAAGAAACCTCTAGCACAGAACTTCGCAAACCACTTTTGAGACGTTTGATCAGTCACAGCACCTTCTCCATACACTGCACAAATCTTGTTTTTGCGTTTCAGTTGCGTTTTTACCTTTCTTGAAAGAATAAAGCATAATATGCAGAAAAATGTTGCTTTTTTCTTCCATCTTCAGTATTAAAATGGCTACACAAAAATTCACCAATTTTGATAATATTTTTAAATGCACGCTGATATGACAGCTGTCATAATACAATCTAACAAAATTGTTTCGAACGAAGTTAAAGACAAGTAAGCGCTACTAGAGCCATCTTATGGAAAAAAACAAACGAACCTTTTGGCCAACCCAGTATTTAAAATTCATCATTTTTTTCCCACATCCAAACTGGTTTCTTCCCAATTATCTCATTTCTATTAGTATGCCTTATACCTATCTCTATTCTTCCAGTCTTCCAGAATAGATAGAGTGCACCCATCTTTGCATTTCCCTTTTCCTCCATCCTCTATGCCTAATCTTTTAGCAGGTCTTAGAGTTTCTCTTTACAATTTGTCCTTTCTATTAGTCTATCTACCCCCTCAGACATACTCTTATTAGTTTATCTTAAATTTACCCTCTATCATATTTACGCTACCCTTTCCCTATCTTTTAATCCAGCCTACATACTATAAGCAGAAGACTAATTCTGATGGGTCATGATAAAGCATTTTGAAGAACCTTCATTAGCCTCCCTATTGTTGAAGGCTGTTAACGGCTCTACTTTGCTGTCAAGATACTATGTGATTTTGCTTAATCAGTTCATCCAACAAATTTTCTAATATTCTCCAGTATAAACCTTTCTTGCTCCCCATCTCATATTTCATACTTGTCCTTATTCTTATTCTTACTGTTTTCTTGGTTTAGAGTATCCTCTCCCCTTCCCTCTATTTATTCAAAGCCAAACTACACTACTCAATTAAATTTCTTCCCTATTCTTATTCTTACTGTTTTCTTGGTTTAGAGTATCCTCTCCTCTTCCCTCTATTTATTCAAAGCCAAACTACACTACTCAATTAAATTTCTATCTCCTCTGTAAAGTCTTTCCAGATTATTCTAATCCTTCCTGATTTCTTCCCTTCCTGGGTTTAGAATAAGTACCACACGATTCAAAATTTCATTGTCCTTTAATTGATTCATCTTTGTTAATGTCATGTTTTCAATTACTTGAGGGTAGAGTCTAAGTCAAATATCTGTTATATCTCTCCAACTCTCACTTAGTACATTAAAAGTGATTGATATATACTTGTCGGTTTTTTTATTAACAATATAACAAATATAAAATGGCATCAGTTCAAAAAATTTAGATGGTTTTGTACTTTCTTCATTCTGATTTAGTTACTTCTGTGTTAGGTTAAATTTTCTACACTAACATGTTGAAAAGTTTTGGAATTTTAATGTAAATCAGTTTAGACCCTTAATCTGCTGTGGCATATGTGATTATCATGATTATGCTTAATTGTGATGGACAGATTACAGAAATAAAATTTTGTTCAATGGTTATACACTTAATTTTTACAATATGCTTTCATACTTTTACAGTTCTTATATTTTATGTCTCAAAATTATAAGAATTTCTACTTGCAAAACTAGAATATGATGCCTGCTCAGTTTTAAATCTTGATTATTCATAATTTCTATTTTTGTCATTTTAATAAGACTTTTTAGTATTTTATCCCTTAAAAAGTATCTTAAGAGGATTTTCATTAAAAGTCTAGCAAATTTAGAGTAAAAATGCAAAATTTGTAAATTTAAAAATTATTGAAAATTAGGATGAGTTTCCTGTCTAGGCTTAGCTCATTCATGACTAATTAACATGCCTCAATGTTTTTCTTTTTTCTTTGTTTTAAAAGGGAGAACGTGGAAATCCAGGGCCACTAGGTCCCCAGGGGGAAAAGGGCATTTTGGTAAGAGCTCAGTGATTTGAAAGATATGTGTCCAACGAACATAATAAAGTTAAGGCATTCCAGAGGTGGAATTGCCTTGAATGAAGTTTAAGTAAGTGAAAAATGCTATTTTGTGGTAAATTTCCATTAGAATTTTCTTCTCCTCTAAACAGTTCACCATTCAGAATGCTGATTGGCACTGAAAAGCATGCAAATCACATGGCTAGGTCGAATGAGCCTATAGTTTTAAGAGACGAATTAAACCATCCTAAGTTAGCTTAAGTGGATGAAGAAGAAAATTCAATGAGAATCTACTTTTTTTTTATAGCCTAAAGTTTATATGGTACATATCATCATTGCCACTTTTCCGTAAGTTTGTGGTCACAATGTAATTATTTGATATGTGGAAGAGCAGAATCCAGAATTCATCTTACATTCTTTTACCTTTAAGACAGTAATAGCTGATAAATTTTATATCTAGATTGCAGTTTTTTCATTTATTAAGGTTTCTAAATGTGATAGAAACGAACAATTATTTTCAATTAAAGAATCTTGCTTTCAGAAAATATACTGTGATGGATCTGGTATACCTAATGCTATTTACAAATTCATTTTACATAAATTTTTGCTCTTTTAACTTCTGTATTATGAATAGAGCACTGTAAGATTATGTTTTTACCTATCTCCAATTGCTGTCAACTACGAAGTTTAATATACCCATAAGGCTAATTAATTTCATGAATTATTGACTCCTAAGGCATTCTCTGAATCATTTGAATATGGTTAAACCACAAAGGATGTGTTCCTTCTGAAATGTGACAGGCTAAAGTATTTGTACACATTCACATTTCTTTTATTTTTTAACATCTTTATTGGAGTATAATTGCTTTACAATGGTGTGTTAGTTTCTGCTTTATAACGAAGTGAATCAGCTATACGTATACATATATCCCCATATGCCCTCCCTCTTGTGTCTCCCTCCCACACTCCCTATCCCACCCCTCTAGGTGGACACAAAGCACCGAGATGATCTCCCTGTGCTATGTGGCTGCTTCTCACTAGCTAGCTATTTTACATTTGGTGGTATACATAAATCTATGCCACTCTCTCACTTCGTCCCAGCTTACCCTTCCCCCTCCCCATATCCTCAAGTCCATTCTCTACATCTGCATCTTTATTCGTGTCCTGCCCCTAGGTTATTCAGAACCTTTTTTTTTTTTCTTTTAGATTCCATATGTATGTGTTAGCATATGGTTTGTGATTTTTTTCCTTCTGACTTACTTCACTCTGTACGACAGACTCTAGGTCCATCCACCTCACTGCAACTAACTCAATTTCATTTCTTTTTATGACTGAGTGATATTCCATTGTATATATGTGCCACATCTTCTTTATCCATTCAGCTGTCGATGGACACTTAGGTTGCTTCCATGTCCTGGCTATTGTAAACAGTGCAGCAATGAACATTGTGGTACATGACTGTTTGAAATATGGTTTTCTCAGGGTATATGCCCAGTAGAGGGATTGCTGGGTCATATGGTAGTTCTATTTTTCGTTTTTTAAGGAACCTCCATACTGTTCTCCATAGTGGCTGTACCAATTTACATTCCCACCAACAGTGCAAAAGGGCTCTCTTTTCTCCACACCCTCTCCAGCATTTATTATTTATAAATTTTTTATGATGGCCATTCTGACCTGTGTGAGGTGATAGCTCATTGTAGTTTTGATTTGCATTTCTCTAATGATTAGTGATGTTGAGCATCTTTTCATGTGCCTCTTGACCATCTGTATGTCTTCTTTGGAGAAATGTCTGTTTAGGTCTTCTGCCCATTTTTGGATTGGGTTGTTTGTTTTTTGGATATTGAGCTGCATGAGCTGCCTGTAAATTTTGGAGATTAATCCTTTGTCAGTTTCTTCATTTGCAAATATTTTCTCCCATTCTGAGGGCTGTCTATTCGACTTGTTTATGGTTTCCTTTGCTGTGCAAAAGCTTCTAAGTTTCATTAGGTCCTATTTGTTTATTTTTGTTTTTATTTCCATTTCTCTAGGAGGTGGGTCAGAAAGGATCTTGCTGTGATTTATGTCATAGAACGTTCTGCCTATGTTTTCCTCTAACAGTTTTATAGTGTCTGGCCTTACATTTGGGTCTTTAATCCATTTTGAGTTTATTTTTATGTATGGTGTTAGGGATTGTTCTAATTTCATTCTTTTCCATGTAGCTGTCCAGTTTTCCCAGCACCACTAATTGAAGAGGCTCTCTTTTCTCTATTATATATTCTTGCCTCCTTTATCAAAAATAAGGTGACCATATGTGCGTGGGTTTACCTCTGGGCTTTCTATCCTGTTCCATTGATCTATATTTTTGTTTTTGTGCCAGTACTATACTGTCTTGATTACCGTAGCTTTGTAGTATACTCTGAAGTCCAGGAACCTAATTCCTCCAGCTCCATTTTTCTTTCTCAAGATTCCTTTGGCTATTCTGGGTCTTTTGTGTTTCCATATAAATTGTGAAATTTTTTGTTCTGCTTCTGTAAAAAATGCCATTGGTAGTTTGATAGGGATTGCACTGAATCTGTAGATTGCTTTGGGTAGTGTAGTCATTTTCACAATGTTGATTCTTCCAATCCAAGAACATGGTATATCTCTCCATCTGTTGGTATCATCTTTAATTCCTTTCATAAGTGTCTTATAGTTTTCTGCATGCAGGTCTTTTGTCTCATCAGGTAGGTTTATTCCTAGGTATTTTATTCTTTTTGTTGCAAGGGTAAATGGGAGTGTTTCCTTATTTTCTCTTTCAGATTTTTCATCATTAGTGTATAGGAATGCCAGAGGTTTCTGTGCATTAATTTTGTATCCTGCTACTTTACCAAATGCATTGATTACCTCTAGTAGTTTTCTGGTAGCATCTTTATGATTCTCCATGTATAGTGTCATTTCATCTGCAAACAGTGACAGCTCGACTTCTTCTTTTCCGATTTGGATTCCTTTTATTTCTTTTTCTTCTCTCATTGCTGAGGCTAAGACTTCCAAAACTATGTTGAATAATAGTGGTGAGAGTGGACACCCTTGTCTTGTTCCTGATCTTAGAGGAAATGGTTTCAGTTTTTCACTGAGAATGATGCTAGCTGTGGGTTTGTCATATATGGCCTTTATTAAGTTGAGGTAAGTTCCCTCTGTGCCTACTTTCTGCAGGGTTTTTATCATAAATGGGTGTTGAATTTTGTTGAAAGCTTTTTCTGCATCTATTGAGATAATCTTATGGTTTTTCTCCTTCAATTTGTTAATATGGTTTATCACGTTGGTTGATTTGCGTATATTGAAAAATCCTTGCATTCCTGGGGTAAACCTCACTTGATCATGGTGTATGATCCTTTTAATGTGCTGTTGGATTCTGTTTGCTAGTATTATGTTAAGGATTTTTGCATCCATGTTCATCAGTGATATTGGCCTGTAGTTTTCTTTCTTTGTGACATCTTTGTCTGGTTTTGGTATCAGGGTGATGGTGGCCTTGTAGAATGAGTTTGGGAGTGTTCCTCCCTCTGCTATATTTTGGAAGAGTTTGAGAAGAATAGGTGTTAGCTCTTCTCTAAATGTTTGATAGAATTCGCCTGTGAAGCCGTCTGGTCCTGGGCTTTTGTTTGTTGCAAGATTTTTAATCACAGTCTCAATTTCAGTGCTTGTGATTAGTCTGTTTATATTTTCTGTTTCTTCCTGGTTCAGTCTCCAAAGGTTGTGCTTTTCTAAGAATTTGTTCACTTCTTCCAAGTTGTCCATTTTATTGGCATATAGTTGCTTGTAGTAATCTCTCATGATCCTTTGTATTTCTGCAGTGTCCGTTGTTACTTCTCCTTTTTCATTTCTAATTCTATTGCCTTGAGTCTTCTCCCTTTTTTTCTTGATGAGTCTGGCTAATGGTTTATCAATTTTGTTTATCTTCTCAAAGAACCAGCTTTTAGTTTTATTGATCTTTGCTATCGTTTCCTTCATTTCTTTTTCATTTATTTCTGAACTGATCTTTATGATTTCTTTCCTTTTGCTAACTTTGGGGGTTTTTGCTCTTCTTTCTCTAATTGCTTTAGGTGTAAGGTTAGGTTATTTATTTTAGATCTTTCTTGTTTCTTGAGGTAGGATTGTATTGCTATAAACTTCCCTCTTAGAACTGCTTTTGCTGATTCCTATAGGTCTTGGGTCGCCGTGTTTTCATTTTCATTTGTTTCTAGGTATTTGACTTCCTCTTTGAATTCTTCACTGATCTCTTGGTTATTTAGTAGCATATTGTTTAGCCTCCATGTGTTTGTATTTTTCACAGATTTTTTCCTGTAATTGATATCTAGTCTCATAGCATTGTGGTCAGAAAAGATACTTGGTATGATTTCAATTTTCTTAAATTTACCGAGGCTTGATTTGTGACCCAAGATATGATCTATCCTGGAGAATATTCCATGAGCACTTGAGAAGAAAGTGCATTTTGTTGTTTTTGGATGGAATGTCCTATAAATATCAATTAAGCCCATCTTGTTTAATGTGTCATTTAAAGCTTGTGTTTCCTTATTTCCTTTCATTTTGGATCATCTGTCCGTTGTTGAACCTGGGATGTTAAAGTCCCCTACTATGGTTGTGTTACTGTCGATTTCCCTTTTTATGGCTGTTAACATTTGCCTTATGTATTGAGGTGCTCCTATGTTGGGTGCATAAATTTTTACAATTGTTATATCTTCTTCTTGGATTGATCACTTGATCCTTACATCGTGTCCTTCATTGTCTTTTGTAATAGACTTTATTTTAAAGTCTATTGTGTGTGATATGAGTACTGCTCTTCCAGCTTTCTTTTGATTTCCATTTGTATGGAATATCTTTTCTATCCCCTCACTTTCAGTCTGTCTGTGTCCCTAAGTCTGAAGTGGGTCTCTTTTAGACAGCATATATACAGTTCTTGTTTTTGTATCCATTCAGCCAGTCTATGTCTTTTGGTTGGAGCATTTAATCCATTACATTTAAGGTAGTTATCAATATTTATATTCTTATTACCATTTTCTTTATTGTTTTGGGTTTGTTACTGTAGGTCTTTTCCTTCTCTTGTGTTTCTTGCCTAGAGAAGTTCCTTTAGCATTTGTTGTAAAGCTGGTTTGCTGGTGCTGAATTCTGTTAGCTTTTGCTTGTCTGGAAAGGTTTTAATTTCTCTGTCGAATCTGATTGAGATCCTTGCTGAGTAGAGTAGATCTTACCTGTAGTTTTTTCCCTTTCATCACTTTAAATATGTCCTGCCACTCCCTTCTGTCTTGCAGAGTTTCTGCTGAAAGATCAGCTGTTAACCTAATGGGGATTCCCTTGTATGTTATTTGTTGCTTTTCCCTTGCTGCTGTTAATATTTTTTCTTTGTATTTAATTTTTGTTAGTTTGGTTAATATATGTATTGGCATGTTTATCCTAGGATTTGTCCTGTATGGGACTCTCTGCACTTCCTGGACTTGATTGACTATATCCTTTCCCATATTAGGGAATTTTTCAACTATAATCTCTTCAAATATTCTCTCAGTCCCTTTCTTTTTCTCTTCTTCTTACACTCCTATAATTCGAATGTTGGTGCATTTAATGTTGTCCCAGAGGTCTCTGAGACTGTCCTCAGTTCTTTTCATTCTTTTTTCTTTATTCTGCTCCGCAGTATTTATGTCAACTATTTTATCTTCCAAGTCATTTATCCATTCTTCTGCCTGAGTTATTCTGCTATTGATTCCTTCTAGATAATTTTTAATTTATTTATTGTGTTGATCATCATTGTTTGTTTGTTCTTTAGTTCTTCTAGGTCCTTGTTAATAGTTTCATGTATTTTCTCCATTCTATTTCCAAGATTTTGGATCATCTTTACTATCATTACTCTGAATTCTTTGTCAGGTAGAATGCCTGTTTCCTCTTCATCTGCTTGGTCTGTTGGGTTTTTACCTCGCTCCTTCATCTTCTGTGTGTTTCTGTCTTCTCATTTTGCTTAACTTACTGTGTTTGGGGTCTCCTTTTTGCAGGCTGCAGGTTCGTAGTTCCCATTGTTTTTGGTGTCTTCCCCCAGTGGCTAAGGTTGGTTCAGTGGGTTCTGTAGGCTTCCTGTTGGAGGGGACTGGTGCCTGTGTTCTGGTGGATGAGGCTGGATCTTGTCTTTCTGGTAGGCAGGACCATGTCCGGTGGTTTTTGTTGGGGTGTCTGTGACCTTAGTATGATTTTAGGCAGTCTCTCTGCTAATGGGTGGGGTTATGTTCCTGCCTTGCTAGTTGTTTGGTATAGGGTGTCCAACACTGTAGCTTGCTGGTCGTTGAGTGAAGCTGGGTCTTAGCGTTGAGACGGAGATCTCTGGGAGAGCTTTCGCTGTTCGATATTAACATGGAGCTGGAAGGTCTCTTGTCTACCAGTGTCTTGAACTCAGCTCTCCCACCTCAGAGACACAGGCCTGACACCCAGCCAGAGCATGAAGACCCACTCAGCCACGTGGCTGCTGGTCTTGGTGTCCCCTGGAGAGGCCCACGTTTCTTAATTATTGAATTCCCTGACATCTGAAAATGATATGGTTTCACAATCTATATAATATTATATACATCTATTCATAGCATAACACAACCTACAGATATGTGAGATGAATATTCTCTTCTCAGTAGGTTATAATATGTGATTCTGGCTAGCAGACTTCATTTCTAGGGGCAAAGAGTTTCTAATAAAAGTATACCCATGTTCTATGTAAACATTTTTTATTTATATTGTCTATCTCTGGAACATTTCCTGTGGCCTCTTATGTCTTGGATAGTAGAGGGAGATCTTATCACATTATCACTTTTAGTTACTATTTATAATTTACTTGTTTGTCTTCACTGAAAATAATTAGATGTGATGGAGAATTTATGTCTTTTATATTTTTGCTTAAATTATAGGGATATCCAGGTCCTCCTGGGGTTCCAGGAGCCATGGGTCCACTGGGATTACCTGTAAGTATAGAAAAGACTTCTCTTCCCAGTCAGTGCAAAACACTCTAGAATATATCATCGTATCTTGAACCTCCTCACTTCTACTTGCTCTATTATTTACTGCTCACTTCTAATAGTATAGTTCTGCAATATAAAATAAAAAACATCTAAACTTTCTTTTGAATAACCACATATAAGAAAACAGAGTCAGTAATCAAGCTTAGACCTATTGGACGAACAAATCACAAGCAGAATTTCCAACATGTTGTTCTTAGAAATTTCCACATATTCTCAAACTGATAAAATTCATGGAAAATATACCTTTATTCACAAACTGAGTTTTGAAAAACTCCATTTGTGGTTACAGAAAGATAATGAAGCCTTGTCTCTAAAGAGAAAGTTTGCTTATTAAAATTTGAAAGTTATTGTGAACTTAAGTGTGAAGAATATCAGCCTTTGTGATCCCCTAAGCAGAACTATTATCAGAAATGGTTTATGCTGTTTTGTGAAGCTTCTGGTTTGAAGATAAGCCCAATCTTCCAGCATACTGATAGATGTGTCATTGACTTCTAAAATGACGAAGACTGATCTAGGGCACAGTTGCCAATCTTTTTACTCGTGTAAGATAAGAAATAGATTTGAGATGCTGTGAAAGTTCACTGGTTTTATCTACCTGTGTTATATAGATAAATAAATTTTTTCTTCTAAGCACTGGAGACCATTGGGTATAAAAATAATTCATTGTACTTGACTTAGTAACAAATAACAACTTAATCTTCTTTTAAGGCTATTTTTTTGTGGCATGTAAATTTGGAAAATTCTGTGACATTTTTCATGGTAACAGAAAAAAATCTATTTTTATGTCATGGGATTATCATAAGTATCTAGAGTAATGAGAAAGAAATCTTGCAAAAGTAGCCATTGCTTCTTTGATGGACCAGGAATATTAGACTGGTCAGACTGGCTAAGTGGGTGTCTCCCTTATGTGTTGTGTCTCCCACCACCATATGTGCTCATCCTAAAAACTATGTGGTCAGTGAATATTAAATACTTCCCATTTTTTTTCAGGGTATAAACACTTAGAAATTAAATTTCTCCAAATAGTAGACTATGTCAGAAGCAGAATATTGGGGGAGGGTAGTATGGTATTTGTTTAATAATTAAAGCATATTTTTAAAGGAGACTAATTAATTTTATTTTAAGAATTTCCAAGGAGAATTACATATCATAAGAAAGGTTGTAACTACTGTTCTCATAACATTCTTGTTAATTCTATAACTGATTTTTAAATTTTCAACATGTAGGGCCCTGTGGGGGCAAGAGGACCACCTGGGAGTCCAGGTCCTAAAGGACAAAGAGTAAGTTATCTAATCAAGGAAGTGCATTAACCTTTTTAAAAATGGCATCATAAATAGTGATGCGTTCAGCAAAAATAGCTCTATATCTTCTAGATCATGCTTAGAAGTTGTTGGGTTTTTTCTTGTTTTCATTATATTAGATGACCTACCTACATTAATTTAAATGTAATTCATAATCATTTGTATTTATAAAACCATACTTTTCCATTTTGTGTTTTAGAAATTTCACTTATTGACAAAGAATTCTTCTTTCTTATTCCCAACTTCCAGTTTCATTCTTTGGGGGAATTGTGAACGCATAGATGTTTAAATTATTCTTCTACTCACAAGAGACTTCTATAGCAAGGGATAGTAACAGCATGACAGAATAAGAGTGATAAGAAGTAGAATAAGAATACACAGGATGACTAAGAGTTTATTCACTGTAAATAAGAGGTAATATGTCATCATTGTCTAATAATTATGCATAAGAATTAAATTAAAACCTTTCACTCTTTAAGTCTTTTAAACATTAAATCCTTTTTTTTTCTTTAAAGAAATAAGAACCACCATTTATTGCATGCCTGTCACGTGCCAGGCACTTTTACATATACCATCTAACCTAATACTCAAAACCACTCTAGGATGGAGAGGTATTTATCTCAGATATCACAGTTGAGGAAAACGGGGCTCAGAGAGTTTAAGTATATGAACTGTAGACACGCAGGTCTATGGCACAACCAGGATTCAAACCTTAGTGTGTCTGATTCCAAACCCAATGCTTATTCAATACCCCTATTGAATTTTAGAGTATTTTTCCTTGATTAATTTGAATATGTGGGCTTTAAGAACTCTGTTTTCTCCCTTGGCTTTACCTTGACTTTTACAGCCAGTGAAGAAAATATTTTAAAATTCTAAAAACATGGCCTCCAAATAACAAAGTTGTTTTTTTTTTTTTTAACTGCCATTTTCCAGTTGGCAAATGGGAGAAAAATGCTCAGTTTAAAATAACAACTTTAGGAATTCACTGGCAGTCCAGTGGTTAGGATTTGGTGCTGTCACTGCCATGGCCCAGGTTCAATCCCTGGTCAGGGAACTAAGATCCTGCAAGCTGTGCAGCATGGCCAAAAGAAAGAAAGAAAAGAAAAGAAAATAGGCAAAATAAATAAATAACGATTTTAATTTCATGTGCTGTGTTTTAGGTGAAGATTTAAAAAAGGGAGCACATTTTTCTGTATTGTCATTTCTTTTCTGAAAAACTATTTTCCTTTCTGGCTTATGGATTTACAGTCTATAAATAATCCTGATGGCCACATCTATTTTAGCCCAAATGAGATTTAAAATAATAAAAAAAAAAACCTCATGGAAGATGATCTGTACTCTGTCATTTTAGTGGTCTGTACCCTGCCAGCATTCAGTACTTGGTCAGGTCAAATGTGTTTATTCAACTTTGTATTACTCACAGTGGGAAAGTTCAACCAGTTTTGTGAACGATTTAAAAAAACAGAAATACTTACTTTGGTTAGCTAAGTAATTGATGTCTTATTGATTATCCAGGCATAAGCCATGTACCTAAGCAAGATATGTTTCTGAACCACTTGTACTATCTGATAAGTCATATGGAAAGTTCATATTCCCTGCAGTTTTCTAAGCTCCCTGTGATCCTTGGGCAAATTATTACTCTTTTCTGATTTGACACTTTGTTTTCAATTCTCACCTCTTCAAGTGTCTATTTTCCTCTCAGCCTCCAAATACGTTTTACTGATTTGTTCCCAAATGGCTTCTCATAATTATTTAAATATTAAATTATTTAAAGTATTTTCTAAACAAGGTCTTTTTGTTTAGAAATAAGGGCTTTATTTAATGCAAAAGTGCTTCCTTTATAGGAGAGTATTTCAAATAATCAGTGAACATTGGGAATATCAAAAAGAACTAAAGACCAGAATATTTGGGAAAGAATATAGTATTATGAAGTTCCATTCTAATTATCACCTAGTATCTTCTTCTCCCATCAATCCATTCTCCAATCTATTCTCCACTATAGATGTGATCGTAATAAATACCCTTTCGAATATTTTTCACTCACAAAAAAATGAGAATATATTATATGTTCAGCCCACAGGGATAAATGACAAAAGTATCTGGCTGGGAATTCCTGTGTCCCAGCCCTTCCTTGCTACCCCAAAGGCTGAGGGGGTCAATAGTTCCAACACACCTGTAACACTTTATGACACACAACTGTGTCACAGTACATTGGAGGGGAAGCTAGGCACATTTGCACTAGGAGGCCACACAAAGAACTCTCATTATGAAACTAGTGCTTGTATGCCCTTGCTGTTCTGCCTGTGATTTGTACTGTTATCATAGGTGAACATGCAAACATCATGAATGGTAGGACCACAACCCAAGGAGTCTGTCTGTCCTTCTGCTTCTCTCCTATCCATCCATCTGCCATTCATCTATCTAACATTTACTGATATAATACCATCTGTCAGACACTCTCTTACTATCATGGAGGATTCAAGGTTAACTTTTTCTTAGATCTAACACATGGATTTTATGGTTTAATGACTTACAGTCCAGTGGCTTTTAAAGTATCATACAGTATTGACAGAGAATAGCAGAAGCTCAGACAAGCAACAGTACCTGCCATCTCAGGAAATAACCTAAGCAACTTAGTATTATGAAAATTTTTCTAACTAGTTTTATGAAGATTGTGTAATCCTGCCCCTTATGTAACTGAAAAAAATAACAGGATTGGCTGAAAATATTCATGTAGTTTGAGATTGTTTGAAGGGAGAGTTACCTGTAGCCAACTTTAACTTTTCCAAAAGAGGATAAAGAAAAGATTAGATTTTTTTTAACTTAACCAGAATACATTCTTCAAGAGCTTTATAGGTAGAGATTTTAAGGCAGGTATTAGAAAAAATAACTTTATACCCAATTAGGTACCTATTATAATATTGCTTGTCTAATTTCCTTATAGCTTGTCCTGAAGCTTGTTATGTCTCAGGAGTCAAAGAATAACTCCAGGGATAACTTCTACAACCAATATCAAAGTGAAACTGGCAGATATTGATAAAGCTAAGCTTTTAGCTAATGAACCAACCCTTAACTGAAGCATAGAGAGGACCAAACTTTCCTAGAGTTCTGCCAGCCTTAACCTCTTAACTAGAAACCTCAGGCTTTATAGCCTTTAATTAGATATAATTGTTGTACTTAGACTTTTTTTTAACTTAATGTGGCTATCTTTGTCATCACAGTGGGAGCAGAAACTTCTCTTTCTTTTTTCCCTGTCTAGTCCTGGTTTAGTAAATGAAATAATAAATGTGAAAGTACTTTTAAGTAAAAATATTTTTTAATGGAAAACATTAAAAAAATGAGTGATTATCATTAAAGTATTCCTTAATTTTGGAGGGAGTTACTTTCAACTATAATACCAATCAGCATTTTACTCATGTTTAATATTCATTTTGTAAACTTCTTCTAAACTTCACGTCCTCTATTTCAGCCCGAATTCACTTGATAACAGGATTACATCTATTTATTTTTTAACATTTGAAAAAATATTATAAACTTAATAAAGCACAGTTATTCATAGTCTTTAGACATTTAGACATTATGTGAATCAGGTGACTCACTTATATTGATATCTGCAGGCTTCAGTTGCTTCATCTTAAAAAGCAGGGTTTAGACTAGTTCAGCCTTGACAGTGGGTGATCTATGTGCTGAGGCAGAAACTGGCAGTTAATTATGAGACTTTCTTCCTGAGCTCAATGCAGCCTTTTCTACATATATATCTAGGCAACCACTTAATCTTATTTTTATCTAAGAAATGAGACTTTTTTCAATCATTTTTGGACCAAAGAATTTTTAAAAATTCGTTTTAATGTATTACTTTATGTTTGGGGGCCTTTTGAAGCTTTATCCTTATGGCTGCTAACTTTTAAACCTAAACAGAATGACTTCTAAGTCTAGCATTAGCCTTAATCTACCAGGATCTACCATTGTGGTTGGTTGTCTAGAGTCAAAATTGTTATCTTCTCCCCACTCCCCCCACTTTCTACCCTAACCAAACTTACACTTCCAATTTGTTTTTATATTAATGCTGTCATAATTCCACTGGTTACTTACTAACAAAATATCCAAGAAAGTCAGAACTTTCATATTGCAAAGGAGTTAAGTGCCTAGTTACCAGTGGATACATTTCTAGATCTTACTTGTTTTCTGTGGTATTTTAGAATGCTAACCACTGATTCCTTTTCATATTTTCTCAGCCACGTTCTGTTATTACTCCAAAAAAATTTGGAAAGTGTTTTCTTACAGGACAGAAAAAGAAAATAAGCATAGAAGGTGCTGGAGAAAGAGAATCAATACAGGCTACTGATAAGATGAAGGTGATTTTTGGAGCAAGGTCCTGAAAGATCTTTGCACTTAAAACTTCAGAGTCATCCTTTAAACATTGTTCTTTTTTTCCATCTTTAGTTACTTAATTGTCAAACATTCCAAGGAAGCCCCCACCTCAGGACCTTTCCAGTTGCTATTTCTCCTGCCAGAATGATCTTCCCCAAGTTATTTTCATAGCCTGCACTCTCAGCTCCTTCAGATCTACCCACATGTCACTTTAGAGAGCCTTCTCAGACCCTGATCTAAAGTGGGACCCCCCACCTTGGACTCCTCCTAGTCCCTTAACCTCCTTTATTTTTCTTCATTACACTTGACTACCTATAGTCATTTTATATTTTAATTTTATATATCTATTTGCTTGTTTATAAATTCAGGGATTTGTCTCTTCTCCCTACTGTATCCTCCGGGCCTAAAACAATACCTGGCTTATAGTTGGCACTCAGTAAATGTTTGTTGAATGAACAGCAACACACTTTGAAAGTCACTTATCTATTAAGTCCATACTCCTCAATTTGACATTCAAGGTCCTGTACATTAATACTTTAACTTAGTTTTGCAGTCTTTTATGGAAAAATAGGATCAAAAAGTAAACTGGGGACAGATCATGGAGTACCTTAAATATAGACAGAAATTGTAGGGCTAGAGCTATGGCTTTAGCTTTAGTATGCCCAGTGGAGCTATAGATCCTCATGGAGTGTGAGTCTTCTCTCCAATCCTGTGGATGTGTCCAAGAGGATCAGGGTATGCACTTACCCTAAGGGCACCCAGGAAGAGAGTCCTGTTTACAGTAAGCAGGGTTTTTTTTTTTCTTTTTTTGCGGGGGGGGGCGGGTTCTGGAGATTTTTATTTCAGAAGGTTTTTATTTACAAAATCAATTTATTTAATAGATACAAAGTTATGCAAATAATCTCTTTGTCCTTGACCTGTTTTGAGTTTTGCTTTTGAAGAATGGGTCAGTTTACTCCAAAGGTGTAGAATTTATGTGTGAAGAGTTGTTTCTATCAATAGTAGTCCCTTATTTTCCCTTTAATGTCTCAGCGGTCTGTAGTGATATCTTCTCCTTCATTTCTTTTTTTAAAAATTTATTTATTCAAATTTATTTATTTTTGGCTGCGTTGGGTCTTTGTTGCTCTACGCGGGCTTTCTCTAGTCGCACGGAGCAGGGGCTACTCTTCGTTGCGGTGCGTATACTTCTCATTGCAGTGGCTTCTCTTGTTGCGGAGCATGGGCTCTAGGTGCGCAGGCTTCAGTAGTTGTGGCTCGCGGGCTCAGTAGCTGTGGTTTGCGGGCTCTAGAGCGCAGGCTGAGTAGTTTCGGTGCACAGATTTAGTTGCTCTGCGGCATGTGGGATCTTCCCGGAAGTAAGCAGCTTTTTAATAGTATAAAGCTAAACTAAGCTGGCCTCAGATGGGATACAATAGAAGATATTGAAGCCTACGGGACTTCTTCAAATCAGCATGTTGTATTGGGAGATTTGTATCACTGTTTTGTATAGAAATCTTCAGCGACTCCTCATTGCTTATTGATTCAAATATAAACTCCAGTCCTTCACGTTTTAAATCCCAGTCTTTTCACAATTATTTATTCGTATAGAAATACTAAAAAAAATACTCCATGTAATCACCAGCTCAGCTAAACAAACGAGTTTTTTCATTCTTAAGTATCTTTTTTCCTGCTTCTTTACCCTTTTCTCATACTATGCCTCCATCTAGAATTTCTTTTAGAGTATGATCTCTGACTGTCAAAATAATATCTTCATTCCCTTTACAAACATGTGAAAGCTCTCTCCCTCCTTTGATCCCTTTAGCCCTTAACACACAATATCTCTGCCTATTTTATAGTTATTTATATAATTTACCTTATCTCATAATGTGGATTCCCATAAAACTTAATGCAGTGCCTTTTTCACAGTATATGTTCAGTTAATGGTTGTAGAATTAAATTAATTCCCTTGCAAAGGACTTTAAGATCTTCCAAGGACAGTTATAATTAGGCAAGGAACATATACTGTCCTCTTTCATTAGAGAATGACTTTTGCAACTAATGCTTCTCCATAACTAATTACTGAATTAATATTGATAGCAACATAGCTGAGAAGTTTTAAATTTACATGAACATTCCCAACAGCATTTTCTATTCCTTTTCTGTGCCCCTTGCCATCTTTCAGCTGTCAAGCAGGTGCATAGCGGGGAACAGTGCAGTCAGCATTCTTTTTCTAATAAAGTGATGAGAAGAGTTCCATTTCAAAAATATAAAATTAGGAAGACTGTTTGGACAAACAAACCAGACACTTTAAAGTTAATTTAGAGTTGTTTTTAGAGTAAATCCTGGATTTCTGCAGAGTAAAGGATAAGGTAAACAAAATACTCAAATTACAAACCTATACTACAGCTACCTCAACAACTGAATCAGCTGTTTTTGTGGTCATCTGATTTACTATTTGGCGTTAAATCTTGAAAACACTGGCCTGATTCTCCCATGTAAATGGGTTCATCCATATACTCAGCTGTATTCTTTACTGTGTTCATGGCACAGAAACAAGCAAAAGGAGTTTTTCAACTAAAAAAGAGTCCAGTGTCTCCATTTGTAAGGATGCATAACAGTAAAAAAGAAACATTTAAAATTAACAACAGGATATTTTTTCCATCTCTAGGGACCAAGAGGACCAGATGGTCTCTTAGGAGAACAAGGTATACAAGGTGCCAAGGTAATCACTTATTTTCTCATTTCATACACAGTTAAATATTTTTGAGCCCATATGTCCTACCTGTCTAAACACTGATGTATTTCCTTATAAAAGTATGGTTCTAAATTTTTTCTTAGTCTAAGTGTGAAACATACATAAAGTTTTTACTACACACAGAGAAATGTATTCTTTTTATTATTGAACTATGTATTTGATGTCTTAGTTTTTGGTATGTGAGTGTATGTTAGCGTGTATAAGACCATAATTCACATTCTGATTAACTCACCTGGTATTGATTCTTGTTAGGGTGGAAAAGGAGATCAAGGAAAAAGAGGGCCTTATGGTCTTATTGTAAGTAGTAAAATATTTCACATTAAAGATAAACATATAATATCTTCCATTTTTCTTGGTGTGTGATTCATATTTAGGGAGGGAGTTGCTTGACCCAGGCATTTTCTTTCTTATGTAGGGTAAGACTGGAAACCCTGGAGAGAGAGGAGTTCAAGGGAAACAAGTAAGTAATTAAAAATGGCCAAGCTAGAAGCAAATTTTATCCACTTTATTCTCTGATACAACTCTTGTTTAGTAATCAGTATTTTAGACTAAGAGAATACAAGTTCTTTTCCTCCTTCAGTCCTTGGGTCAGTCTTTTATTGAGGCAAATTGCTTACTCAATCTGGGCCTCTTTTGTACCTATCTATAAACCGGTGGTGATAACTGATACTTTTACTTCACCTCTGCTATCATAGTTTTTCTGTAAAATCCATTTCAAGATAAAGTGGTATGATGTCATGTAAATATAACAGAATATTAATAAAGCTAACATAAGAAACTTCTTTGAAGCTTCTTGCCTAGTTTCATTTTAACTCACCTTGAATGTTGTTTGCACCCTTGGAGTGTGGAGCTATGGCACTGCTCTAAGAGTTTTTAATACTATATAATGCTAAATATTTTCCTACCATCAAAAATCTCAGAATTATACAATTTCTTCTCTGGAACACAAGTTCTGTGGTTATCATCACTAACTGAGGGGGAGTAAAGTGTATTTTTTAAAAAAGAGAAATATATACACACACACATATATATTACACATATATACATATATAATTTTGAGCACATGAGCTTAAATGTATGGGGTTTTAATTCCATTTGTAATCATAATTTTAATGACATTTTGATTTGTCATATATATATGTATAATTTAAAGTTATTAAATTATATCATAATTTAAATATACTGCAACTGAAGAGTCAGAAAAAGAGTGGACAAAAATGTTTTAGCTGCTATAGTAATCTGAAGAGTCAGAAAAGGAGTGGACAAAAATGTTTTAGCTGCTGTAGTAATTATCACTAATGTCACTGCATTTACTTTTTCCTCTATGAAATCTGCTGCCCCCTGCCGGTTGTTTCCCATACTAGCATTATATTTACCAATGGTCAAACCTAAAGTAGCAGAGACTTAAAAGAGAAGAATGACTGTATCCAGGGAAAGAACTTGTGTGTGACATTATATTATTAATTGAAGTCATCGCCAAAGAACATTCCTTGAGTGTTAATATTCATCATCTAAGTTTCTATTATATCAATGTAAATGGTGTTTCTGGAGATCCTTTCCACTTTGCTACACTGTATACAAAACCAATATGTTGTAGTTGAGTGGAGAAATTTGGAATTTATCAGGTCCATTCCTCTTACTTTAGAAAAATGAGGCCAAGAGAAATAAAATTACTTACTCATTTTGTACATTGTTGACATTCCTTAGAGTTTTACCTTCATTTTCAGCCTATCAGATATGCATGGATAAATGTAGAATTTGATATTTGATTTTCTCAATCAAATAAAAGTTACTAGAACCATTTTGTAACGGTAGCTTATGGCAAACAAGTTTCATAGACTACCGGAAGAGTAAAGTTACCTTAGTGAGTGACAGTAAATCATGAGTTAATACTAGTTGTTGAGGTTTACTTAACTTTATACCTACATTGTCTCCTCGGTCTCAATCAAACTGAAAGAGACTTTTGAGATCTGAGGGAAGCTTGGATCAATTAATCCAAAAAATACAGATGCCCCAAAGATTTGTTTGATCCTGCACGGTAATCTCAGCATCTCTCATCATTTATGCACTGTCAACAAGCAGGCAGTGCTGTATAGTAGAAAGATACACTGGAGATCAGATTAACCTTTGTTCTAGTGCACGCTCCTAATATCTGTATAGTCTTGGTTAGATTGGTTAGCTCTCTGGATCATATTTTCTTCATCTGTAAAATAAAGATGCATCTCTAAATTGTCATAATTCTAAAGCTAGGTATTACAAGGAAATTGGTAACACATATATACTCTGCTAGTCCAGATAAACAGGAGAAGTATATTTGTCTATGGGCCAACATTGTTTCCTATACTTGCCTTCAGCCACACGTATATCTGACTCAAAGGGAAAATCAAGAAGAAAGGATATGATTCATTGTGTTATTAAGGTGATAAAGCCTGAGTAACTTTTTAGTTTTCTAAATCTTATAAAAACTATAACAGCTCATGCATTACTGATTTTTATCTAGATATTCTTTCAGTTGATGAGTTAAGGGTATTAGATTCTCCAACTATGATTTTGTATTTTTGTCTCTCTTTAATTCTGTCAGAGTTTGCTTTATGTATTTTGAAACTATTTTTAGAGTATTCACATTATGATTACTATGTCTTCCCAATCAGCTGAGACTTTTATCATTACAAAATGTTCCTCTATATCTCTGGTAATACTTTTTATCCCTGGTAATACTGTTTGTTTTGAAATCTACTTTATTTGATATGTAAGTCTCTCTAGCTGTTTGCATGGCATATCTTTTTCATTCATTTATTTTCAAACCATCTGTGCCTTGATGTTTAAAGTGAATGTCTTAAAGTTAGATCTTGCCTTTTTATTCATTCCAACAACCTCTGCCTTTTAATTAGTGTTTGCTCCATTTCCACTTAATGTAGTTATTGATGTAGTTGGATTTAGGTCTACCATTTTTACGGCTGTTTCTCCTCTGTCGTGGCAGCAGTGGTGGTGTGCAGTGTCTTCTTTAGGCACTGGATGATTTTGAGAACTCCACTCTAATTTAACTATTCGCTTTTTAGCTCTACTTCTCATTATTACTTTTAAGTGGTTATTCCAGGTCGGGAGTCAACAAACTTTCTCTGTAAAGTGCCACAAAATATTTTAGGCTTTGTGGGCCGTATGGTCTCTGTCACAACTACTCAGCTCTAGTGTCATCATAGTGTGAAAGCAACCATAGATGGTATATAAAGGAATGAGCATGACTATTCAAAAAAAACTATTTACAAAATCAGGTGATGGTCCAAATTTGGCCCTCAGACTGTAGTTTGCCAACCCATGGTTTAGGGATCACATTGTAACTTTCCACTGTCTACTTAGAGTTAATACAGTAATACTTAACATAATTGTAAGAAACTTGCAGCCATAGAGACCTGTTTACCAGCATCCTGTCTTATATGCTCTATTTGTTTTATATCTATATACGTTATAAACCCCATATTGCAAAGTTAAAATTCTACTTTAATATAAATGAAATATAAATTAGAGATATCTAGGAGGAAAGTAGTGATTTTTAAAATTATCCATGCATTTACTATTTCTGGTGCTCTTCATTCCTTTCTACAGATGCACATTTCTAAGTGGTATACTTCCCTGCAGCCTATAGAACTTCCTTTAGATTTCTTATAGTCAAGTTCTTCTAGTGATGAATTCTCTTAGTTTTTCTTTATTTCACCTTTATTCTTGAAGGATATTTTCACTGAAATTATAGAATTATAATTATAGTTACAGAAATCTGGGTCAACAGGGGTCTTTGTTTGTTTCCATTCAGCATTGTAAAGATGACATGCCATTTGTTTTTGGCCTGCATTATTTCTGATGAGAAGTCCACACATATCTTTATCATTATTCCCCTGCATATAATGTATCATTTTTCTCTGGCTGCTTTCAAGATTCTCTCTTTATCTTTGGCTTTCAGTAGTTTGACTATGATGTGTCTAGATGGATTTTCTTCACATTTATCCAGCTTAATGTTTGCTGAGTTTCTTGCATGTGTAAATTTGCCTTCACTAAATTTGGAAATTTTTCAACTTTTTTTTTAGGATATTTTTTTCTACACCATTTACTCTCTCCTTTCCTTCTTGTATTCTAATTAAATATATGTTAGTCATTTTGATTACCTTAGATACCTGGGGCCCTGTTCATTCCTATTTCAATCTTTATTTTTCCTGTTTTTTTTTTTTTTTTCAGTTGGGCAACCGGAATCTATCTTCTCTAACTTGTTAAGTCTTTCAATAAAATTTTCTTTATGATATTGTATTCTTAAGTTTTGTTTGGATATTTAATTTTCAGCTCTATAATTGTCATTGTTTCTTTTTACAAATGCTCTTTCTCTTCTGGGATTTCCTATTTGTTTATTCATCATGAGTACATTTTTATTTACATTATTGAGCATATTTATACTAACTACTTTAAAATCGTTGTGTGATACATAATAACATCTGTGTAATCTTTTTTTTTTTTTTTTTTTTTTTTTTTAATTTTTTTTTATTTTTTGCTTTATCACAAATTTAATCAGTTATATGTATACATATGTTCCCATATCCCCTCCCTTTTGCGTCTCCCTCCCACCCTCCCTATCCCACCCCTCCAGGCGGTCACAAAGCACCGAGCTGATCTCCCTGTGCTATGCGGCTGCTTCCCACTAGCTATCTACCTTACGTTTGGTAGTGTATATATGTCCATGCCGCTCTTTCACTTTGTCACAGCTTACCCTTCCCCCTCCCCATATCCTCAAGTCCATTCTCTAGTAGGTCTGTGTCTTTATTCCTGTCTTACCCCTATGTTCTTCATGACCTTTTTTTTTTCTTAAATTCCATATATATGTGTCAGCATACAGTATTTGTCTTTCTCTTTCTGACTTACTTCACTCTGTATGACAGACTCTAGGTCCATCCACCTCATTACAAATAGTTCAATTTCATTTCTTTTTATGGCTGAGTAATATTCCATTGTATGTATGTGCCACATCTTCTTTACCCATTCATCCGATGATGGACACTTAGGTTGTTTCCATCTCCGGGCTATTGTAAATAGGGCTGCTATGAACATTTTGGTACATGTCTCTTTTTGAATTATGGTTTTCTCAGGGTATATGCCCAGTAGTGGGATTGCAGGGTCATATGGTAGTTCTATTTGTAGTTTTTTAAGGAACCTCCATACCGTTCTCCATAGTGGCTGTACCAATTCACATTCCCACCAGCAGTGCAAGAGTGTTCCCTTTTTTCCACACCCTCTCCAGCATTTATTGTTTCTAGATTTTTTGATGATGGCCATTCTGACTGGTGTGAGATGATATCTCATTGTAGTTTTGATTTGCATTTCTCTAATTAGTAAAGATGTTGAGCATCCTTTCATGTGTTTGTTGGCAGTCTGTATATCTTCTGTGGAGAAATGTCTATTTAGGTCTTCTGCCCATTTTTGGATTGGGTTGTTTGTTTTTTTGTTATTGAGCTGCATGAGCTGCTTATAAATTTTGGAGATTAATCCTTTGTCAGTTGCTTCATTTGCAAATATTTTCTCCCATTCTGAGGGTTGTCTTTTGGTCTTGTTTATGGTTTCCTTTGCTGTGCAAAAGCTTTGAAGTTTCATTAGGTCCCATGTGTTTATTTTTGTCTTTATTTCCATTTCTCTAGGAGGTGGGTCAAAAAGGATCTTGCTGTGATTTATGTCATAGAGTGTTCTGCCTATGTTGTCCTCTAAGAGTTTGATAGTGTCTGGCCTTACATTTAGGTCTTTAATCCATTTTGAGCTTATTTTTGTGTATGGTGTTAGGGAGTGATCGAATCTCATACTTTTACATGTCCCTCTCCAGTTTTCCCAACACCACTTATTGAAGAGACTGTCCTTTCTCCACTGTACATTCCTGCCTCCTTTATCAAAGATAAGGTGACCATATGTCCGTGGGTTTATCTCTGGGCTTTCTATCCTGTTCCATTGATCTATCTTTCTGTTTCTGTGCCAGTACCATACTGTCTTGATTACTGCAGCTTTGTAGTATAGTCTGAAGTCAGGGAGCCTGATTCCTCCAGCTCCATTTTTCGTTCTCAAGATTGCTTTGGCTATTCGGGGTCTTTTGTGTTTCCATACAAATTGTGAAATTTTTTGTTCTAGTTCTGTGAAAAATGCCAGTGGTAGTTTGATAGGGATTGCATTGAATCTGTAGATTGCTTTGGGTAGTAGAGTCATTTTCACAATGTTGATTCTTCCAATCCAAGAACATGGTACATCTCTCCATCTATTTGTATCATCTTTAATTTCTTTCATCAGTGTCTTATAATTTTCTGCATACAGGTCTTTTGTCTCCTTAGGTAGGTTTATTCCTAGATATTTTATTCTTTTTGTTGCAATGGTAAATGGGAGTGTTTCCTTGATTTCACTTTCAGATTTTTCATCATTAGTATATAGGAATGCCAGAGATTTCTGTGCATTAATTTTGTATCCTGCAACTTTACCAAATTCATTGATTAGCTCTAGTAGTTTTCTGGTAGCATCTTTAGGATTCTCTATGTATAGTATCATGTCATCTGCAAACAGTGACAGCTTTACTTCTTCTTTTCCAATTTGGATTCCTTTTATTTGTTTTTCTTCTCTGATTGCTGTGGCTAAAACTTCCAAAACTATGTTGAATAAGAGTGGTGAGAGTGGGCAACCTTGTCTTGTTCCTGATCTTAGTGGAAATGGTTTCAGTTTTTCACCATTGAGGACGATGCTGGCTGTGGGTTTGTCATATATGGCCTTTATTATGTTGAGGAAAGTTCCCTCTATGCCTACTTTCTGCAGGGTTTTTATCATGAATGGGTGTTGAATTTTGTCGAAAGCTTTCTCTGCATCTATTGAGATGATCATATGGTTTTTCTCCTTCAATTTGTTAATATGGTGTATCACGTTGATTGATTTGCGTATATTGAAGAATCCTTGCATTCCTGGGATAAACCCCACTTGATCATGGTGTATGATCCTTTTAATGTGCTGTTGGATTCTGTTTGCTAGTATTTTGTTGAGGATTTTTGCATCTATGTTCATCAGTGATATTGGCCTGTAGTTTTCTTTCTTTGTGACATCCTTGTCTGGTTTTGGTATCAAGGTGATGGTGGCCTCGTAGAATGAGTTTGGGAGTGTTCCTCCCTCTGCTATATTTTGGAAGAGTTTGAGAAGGATAGGCGTTAGCTCTTCTCTAAATGCTTGATAGAATTCGCCTGTGAAGCCATCTGGTCCTGGGCTTTTGTTTGTTGGAAGATTTTTTATCACAGTTTCAATTTCAGTGCTTGTGATTGGTCTGTTCATATGTTCTATTTCTTCCTGATTCAGTCTTGGCAGGTTGTGCATTTCTAAGAATTTGTCCATTTCTTCCAGGTTGTCCATTTTATTGGCATAGAGTTGCTTATAGTAATCTCTCACGATCTTTTGTATTTCTGCAGTGTCAGTTGTTACTTCTCCTTTTTCATTTCTAATTCTATTGATTTGAGTCTTCTCCCTTTTTTTCTTGATGAGTCTGGCTAATGGTTTATCAATTTTGTTTATCTTCTCAAAGAACCAGCTTTTAGTTTTATTGATCTTTGCTATTGTTTCCTTCATTTCTTTTTCATTTATTTCTGATCTGATTTTTATGATTTCTTTCCTTCTGCTAACTTTGGGATGTTTTTGTTCTTCTTTCTCTAATTGCTTTAGGTGCAAGGTTAGGTTGTTTAGTCGAGATATTTCCTGTTTCTTAAGGTGGGATTGTATTGCTATAAACTTCCCTCTTAGAACTGCTTTTGCTGCATCCCATAGGTTTTGGGTCGTCGTGTCTCCATTGTCATTTGTTTCTAGGTATTTTTTTATTTCCTCTTTGATTTCTTCAGTGATCACTTCGTTATTAAGTAATGTATTGTTTAGCCTCCATGTGTTTGTATTTTTTATAGCTCTTTTCCTGTAATTGATATCTAGTCTCATAGCATTGTGGTCGGAAAAGATACTTGATACAATTTCAATTTTCTTAAATTTACCAAGGCTTGATTTGTGACCCAAGATATGATCTATCCTGGAGAATGTTCCATGAGCACTTGAGAAAAATGTGTATTCTGTTGTTTTTGGATGGAATGTCCTATAAATATCAATTAAGTCCATCTTGTTTAATGTATCATTTAAAGCTTGTGTTTCCTTATTTATTTTCATTTTGGATGATCTGTCCATTGGTGAAAGTGGGGTGTTAAAGTCCCCTACTATGATTGTGTTACTGTCGATTTCTCCTTTTATGGCTGTTAGTGTTTGCCTTATGTATTGAGGTGCTCCTATGTTGGGTGCATAAATATTTACAATTGTTATATCTTCTTCTTGGATCGATCCCTTGATCATTATGTAGTGTCCTTCTTTGTCTCTTCTAGTAGTCTTTATTTTAAAGTCTATTTTGTCTGATATGAGAATTGCTACTCCAGCTTTCTTTTGGTTTCCATTTGCATGGAATATCTTTTTCCATCCCCTTACTTTCAGTCTGTATGTGTCTCTAGGTCTGAAGTGGGTCTCTTGTAGACAGCATATATATGGGTCTTGTTTTTGTATCCATTCAGCCAATCTGTGTCTTTTGGTGGGAGCGTTTAGTCCATTTACATTTAAGGTAATTATCGATATGTATGTTCCTATTCCCATTTTCTTAATTGTTTTGGGTTCGTTATTGTAGGTCTTTTCCTTCTGTTGTGTTTCTTGCCTAGAGAAGTTCCTTTAGCATTTGTTGTAAAGCTGGTTTGGTGGTGCCGAACTCTCTCAGCTTTTGCTTGTCTGTAAACGTTTTAATTTCTCCATCAAATCTGAATGAGATCCTTGCTGGGTAGAGTAATCTTGGTTGCAGGTTTCTCTCCTTCATCACTTTAATTATGTCCTGCCACTCCCTTCTGGCTTGTAGAGTTTCTGCTGAGAGATCAGCTGTTATCCTGATGGGGATTCCCTTGTGTGTTATTTGTTGTTTTTGCCTTGCTGCTTTTAATATGATTTCTTTGTGTTTAATTTTTGACAGTTTGATTAATATGTGTCTTGGCGTATTTCTCCTTGGATTTATTCTGTATGGGACTCTCTGTGCTTCTTGGACTTGATTAACTATTTCCTTTCCCATATTAGGGAAGTTTTCAACTATAATCTCTTCAAATATTTTCTCAGTCCCTTTCTTTTTCTCTTCTTCTTCTGGAACCCCTATAATTCGAATGTTGGTGCGTTTAATGTTGTCCCAGAGGTCTCTGATATTGTCCTCTGTTCTTTTCATTCTTTTCTCTTTATTTTGCTCTGCATTAGTTATTTCCACTATTTTATCTTCCACCTCACTTATCCGTTCTTCTGCCTCAGTTATTCTGCTATTGATCCCATCTAGAGTATTTTTCATTTCATTTATTGTGTTTTTAATCGATGCTTGATTCATCTTTAGTTCTACTAGGTCCTTGTTAACTGTTTCTTGCATTTTGTCTATTCTATTTCCAAGATTTTGGATCATCTTTACTATCATTATTCTGAATTCTTTTTCAGATAGACTGCCTATTACCTCTTCATTTGTTAGGTCTGGTGGGTTTTTATCTTGCTCCTTCTCCTGCTGTGTGTTTTTCTGTCTTCTCATTTTGCTTATGTTACTGTGTTTGGGGTCTCCTTTTTGCCGGCTGCAGGTTCGTAGTTCCTGTTGTTTTTGGTGTCTGTCCCCAGTGGCTAAGGTTGGTTTAGTGGGTTGTGTAGGTTTCCTGGTCGAGGGGACTAGTGCCTGTGTTCTGGTGGATGAGGCTGGATCTTGTCTTTCTGGTGGGCAGGTCCACGTCTGGTGGTGTGTTTTGGGGTGTCTGCAGACTTTTTATGATTTTAGGCCACCTCTCTGCTAATGGGTGGCGTTGTGTTCCTGTCTTGCTAGTTGTTTGGCATAGGGTGTCCAGCACTGTAGCTTGCTGGTCGTTGAGTGAAGCTGGGTGCTGGTGTTGAGATGGAGATCTCTGGAAGATTTTCGCCGTTTGATATTATGTGGAGCTGGGAGGTCTCTTGTGGACCAGTGTCCTGAAGTTGGCTCTCCCACCTCAGAGGCACAGTACTGACTCCTGGCTCCTCAATTTGGGATGATTTGTTGTCTATTCATGTATTCCACAGATGCAGGGTACATCAAGTTGATTGTGGAGCTTTAATCCGCTGCTTCTGAGGCTGCTGGGAGAGGTTTCCCTTTCTCTTCTTTGTTCTCACAGCTCCCGGGTCTCAGCTTTGGATTTGGCCCCGCCTCTGCGTGTAGGTCGCCGGAGGGCGTCTGTTCTTCGCTCAGACAGGAAAGGGTTAAAGGAGCAGCCTCTTCGGGAACTCTGGCTCACTCAGGCCGGGCGGGAGGGAGGGGCACGGAGTGCGGGGCGAGCCTGCAGCGGCAGAGGTCGGCGTGACGTTGCACCAGCCCGAGGCGCGCCGTGCGTTCTCCCAGGGAAGCCGCCCCTGGATCCCGGGACCCCGGCAGTGGCGGGCTGCTCAGGCTCCCGGAAGGGCGGTGTGGACAGTGACCTGCGCTCGCACACGGGCTTCTTTGCGGCGGCAGCAGCAGCCCCAGCGTCCCACGCCCGTCACTGGGCTCCGCGCTTTCAGTCGCGACTCGCGCCCGTCTGTGGAGCCCCTTTAAGCAGCGCTCTTAATCCCCTCTCCTCGCGCAGCAGGAAACCAAGAGGGAAGAACAAGTCTCTTGCCTCTTCGGCAGCTCCAGAGTTTTCCCGGACTCCCTCCCGGCTAGCTGTGGCACATTAGCCCCCTTCAGGCTGAGTTCTCGCCGCCAGCCCCAGTCCTCTCCCTGCGCTCTGACCGAAGCCCGAGCCTCAGCTTCCAGCGCCGCCCGCCCCGGCGGGCGAGCAGACAAGCCTCTCGGGCTGGTGAGTGCCGCTCGGCACCGATCCTCTGTGCGGGAATCTCTCCGCTTTGCCCTACCCAGGTATGTGGGGAGTTTCTTGCCTTTTGGGAGGTCTGGGGTCTTCTGCCAGCGTTCAGTAGGTGTTCTGTAGGAGTTGTTCCACGTGTAGCTGTATTTCTGGTGTATCCGTGAGGAGGAAGGTGATCTCCGTGTCTTACTCTTCCGCCATCTTCCATCTGTGTAATCTTGAGTTTGGTCTCCATTAATTGCCTTTTCTTATAAATATGGGAAATTTTCCCTGTCTGATAACTTTGAATTGTATCTTGAACATTTTGACTGATTCATTTTAGTGACTCTAAAGTCTGTTATATTTCTTTGAAGAGTATTGTTTTGTTTTTAACTTGGCAGGCAGTTAACTTGGCTGGTAAAATGCCAAGTTTTCTCTCCTCTGTGGTAGGTGGCTGTTGAAATCTCTATTAAGTTCTTTTAGCCTTGTCTGGGCTACTTGGAGTCTACAATACCAATACAAACCTTAAATGTCAGCAAGAGCTATAAGCAGAGTTTATATTTGCAATCTGAGGCTCCTCTCTGGCTCTTTCTTTCACCACTTTTCACCATCTATGGTCACTTCAAATTCTGCCCTAGGGTCCTCCATGCCAATAAGACTGAAGTTTCTATCCTACTTTATTTTAACCATCTTGTATGGCTTCTCCTCTGGCTAAAAGCCATATAAAAAAAATCAGAAACTCACCTAGGGTCATTCCTTCTTTCAAGTGTAGACCCTACTACTCTAGTTCCTGCCTATTTTTGGTCTTTCTCCAGTACTTTCATATCTTTGCTTTTTAATATTTTATCTTGGGTTTATAGTTATCTCTATATAGATTGGTTTGATAGGAGCAACTTGGCCAATATTGGAAGTGGAAACACTTAGCATTTCTTCTTTAAATATAGTTTTCTCTGTAGTAACTCAGAATACTTGAGAAGCATTTATTTCATAATCTTTACAATACAAAAAGTATACAGTATTAACTCTATTCTTTCCCATTCTTCAGACAATGAAGCAGAATGCACACATTTTCATGATCCTACAGTGAAAGTGTGGCAATAGAAATAACATTTATATACTCCCTTGCTTATTCTCATAAAATGTCTTGATGATGCTCAAAACATGTTTATTTAAAATGGAAAGGCATTGAATGCTTGATTTCTCATAGAATTCAGTAAAAAGCAGTTTAGTGTAGTGGAAGAGCATGGCAATGGAGTCAGACACATTCGAGGCCAGATTCTGGTTCTGTCACTTACAGCTGTTTTGACTTTGTACAAATTATTTAACCTCTCTGAGCCTCAGTTTCCCTATCATTAAAATGAGATACCTTTTATAGTTGTAACAAATGATGCTCATTATGTGCTCATCACAGGCTCTCAATAAATAGCAACCACCATAGTCATTATCCTCCTGGTCATCATTGTCATAATTGCTGAGATGCATCATAGAGCAAGGAGTTGTACTACAAATAATGTATTTCAGTAGCATCTGGAAAGCTTAAAGGGAATTTTTATTTTGTGCCAGCTTTTGCTTTTCTTCTTCGTCTCCAATAAAAATAATTAGAATCCATTTAGGTCATTTCATAGCTTTGCCTAACAGCATTTATTCATGATTAACAGTATTACAAGTACATATTAAGCTTAATATTGTGTGCTAACACACTTTACAAAGCAAACTGGGCAGACATTATTTAAGGTTCTGAACTCTTGCTGTATGTTCAATTGATATACCAAGCACAGAGGGATCCCTTATATTGATCCCTTAATTTAGGAGTCCGGAGTACATGAGTAGCAGATGATTTTCATGACTGAAACATGGTCTTACTCCAATAGGAGTCCATGAGATTTTGCATATCTCCCTTTCTCTAACCAGACAATCATATGTAACTAAACACTGCATTGATAATCATAACTTAGAAGATTCTTTGTTGCTAGAAATATTGAACGTCTTTACTTCTAATTTAATATCATATTTTTTAGATTTCAGTTTTAAGATAAAATGGTAATTGTGATCTGTTGTATAATTTCCAAACTTCCCAAGGTCAGTAATGTAGAAGAGTAGAAGAAGCAAATAGGAAATAAACAAGGGCAGTATTTTATACATCTGTATTTATACATCTGTAATGTATTTTACAGCATACATTAGTAGTCATCAGTGTCCAGCACACAGTACATGCTCAGTTAATCTTTAAATGGAAGGATCAAAGAGGACCTGGAATTTAATTTAGAGTTTTACATACCATTTTAGAATACACCCCCATATCTAAGACTCAATTTTATGGTACCATAGGTGGCATGATGTAAAAATGGAGGAAATTAAAGAACATTGGAGAGGTCCAATTTGATCATTTCTGGTTATCTAGGTTGAGAGCTTTGTGCCTTCCCAGGTTATAAGGGCATAAGTCATACTTATTAATACAGCACAAGTATATTATTTTTGAAAAAAACTTTATATTGATATTAAAAGTATAAAAGAATCCAAATCTAAAATAATGATGGATGACAAATATTTGTCACTGTATAGGAGTGGAGATTAAATATAAAGAATACAGGTAGATATAAAGAACTCCTACAACTCAACAACAAATTAATAAACAACACAATGAAAAAATGAGCAAAAGGACTTGAGTAAGCATTCCTCTAAAGAAGATATACAGACGGCCAATAAATATATGAATATATGCTCAGTATCACTTGTCATTAGGGAAATACAAATCGAAACCACATTGAGATACCACTTCCCATCCAGAATGACTATTATTAAATACACACACATGCCTATATATACAGAAAAAATAACCACTGTTGGCAAGGATGTGGAGAAATGGGAATCCTTGTGCTATGCTGGTGAGAATGTAAAATGGTGGAGCTGCTGTAGAAAACAGTATGCCTAGCTCCTCAAATGGTTAAACATAGAATTACATACAATCCATCAATTCCACTTCTTCGTATATACCCCAAAGAATGGAAAGCAGGGATACAAACAGATACTTGTACACCAATGTTTATAGGAGCATTAGTCACAATATCCAAAGGGTAGAAAACCCCAAGTGTTCATTGATGATGAAAGGATAAACAAAATGTGGTATATGCATACAAGGGAATATTATTCAACCTTGAAAAGGAAGGAAGTCTTGACACATGTTACAAATGGATGAACCTTATGCTACATGAAATAAGCCAGACACAGAAGAACAAATATTGTATGATTCCACTTATATAAGGTACTTAAAGTAGTCAAATTCATAGAGACAGAAAGTAGAGTCATGGTTGCCAAGGGAAGAGGGTAGGGGATAGGGGGTTATTTAATGGGTACAGAGTTTCAGTTTGGGAAGATAAAAAGTTCTAAAAATAGGTGGTGGTGATGGTAGCACAACAATGTGAATATACTTAATGCCACAGTACTGTAACTTTACACATACTATACACTTAAAAATTTCTAAAGTGGTGAATTTTATGTTATGCGTATTTTACCATAAAAGAAAAAACAAATAGAGGTTGACAGAAAAATTAGATGGGAGGATCTTGAGGGAAAGCTGAGGTAGGGAAACTGACCAAAACATTTTCAAGCATCACTTTTTCTTCAAGCTTTGCCTTTGTTTATTCAGGGTTTACAAGGACCCCCTGGGAGTACAGGAGACAGGGGATTTGCAGGAGAACCAGTAAGTTTATCTTCATGTGTTTCTAATTGTGTTTTTTCATATATATAATGTATTTTACCTGTCTGTTATTATTGCCTTTTTGTGCTGTGGCTGGTATGTTTTGGAAATCAGCATGTGTCATGGGCACCTAATTATAAGAATGAATATTTTGCTGTGAATATAATTTTTAGTGCCTTCCTGGTTTCATAAAGTCAAATTTCGTCCTGTTTGTCTGGAACTGTTAAAACTTCACATATTTCTATTTTCAGCAAAGATAATTCAGTTTTATTAAATCTCAGAATTTTTTTTCTGAATGGCTTGCTGTTCGTATAATAATTATTACACTGCCCTCCCACACACAAAATCACATTTATGAGGACAACTCTATAATAAAAGACCATATAGAGAAGCCAGACTCTACATGTAATGGGCCAAAGTGTGGAAACTTGACAGAAATGCTGTTAGATCAATAATTCAAAAAGTCACATCACCATTTCATAAATCTGACTCAGTTATAGAGTTTCCATGGAAAATGAATTGTGAAAATGAAATACCTTGCCATGCCTTATCTCTCACAATATATTCTTTATTGCCTATGAAGCCATTCTTCTGGCTAATAGTATCAGATGTAATGTGCAGTAACATGCTTCTAAGATTTACAACACAAATAGGTTTTCAAACTACTGGGTTGATCTTATCCATCAGTTGACACAAAAGTTTATAGGTGGCTTCTGCATAATTCATTTAGCTAGTAGGAAGTAGAAAATTCTAACAAAGAGCTCTTCTTACCAAACTGTGTTCATTTCCTCCTTTACATATTTAACCTATGGTATAAGCTCTCCAAACAATAGTAAACACTTGCCTATGGGTATAATTTTTCCAAGTATAGTATCTTAAATGTGGTGTTGATTTTATCAAACTAAATTCTTCTCATTTTTCTCTGTTTTGTATCTCTTAACCTGCCATCCTAATTCTAATATTCATTTGATCATAAATCATGCAAATCTCTAAGTACTTCTTCTAAAGAGTCTGTAGCTCCTTGAAGTCAGAGACCATTTTTTGCACCTTTACAGTCCTCTTCCCTGGTATAATGTCTGGCATGTTATATCTACCTGATGCATATTTGTTAAACAGCATTAACCAAAGGTCAGTTAGCCAAAGGTGTAATCATTCAGCCAGTAATATTAGATGAAGTGAAATGGAATTAAAATTAATCTTAAGAGCGAACACATTTAAATCAAGAAAAGTGTATCAACAGGGCTATGGCAACAGCACAGACAATATCTTAGGCTTTATACAAGCAAAGATTTATTGTTGTAGTAATAAACGACTAAAATGGCTTAATAGCAACTAAAAATTGACATTCAGGTCACAGGGTCAGTGGGTCTGTTAAATAAAATATAAATCAATTCATAATGGATATAATGGGCTTTGTTTCACATATTTGAGCTACTTAGATCTGAGATAATATATAGCAAAGAAACTATCCTAATCTGGGGTTAGGGAAACTTCCAGAGGAGGAGCATCTGAGTTGTGATCTGAAGGATGAACAGTAGTTACTTAAGCAAATATGGAGAAAAGTCATTCCAGAGAGAAGTCGTGAACTGGGAGACAACCCTACTTATTTATTTAAAGATCTAAAAGAAGGCCAGCATGGTGTGGCACAGAGAGCCAGGTAGGAAGTGAGTGCAAGATGAGGATGGAAAGGGAAGGAGGGGACAAAACACATGCAGCTCAGTAAGCCCTACTCCCAAAGATTTGTATTTTTATCCTAAGAACAAAGGGGTGTCACTGAAGGGATAAGGCTAGGTTTATGATCATATTACTGTTCTGTAAAGATCACTCAAACTAAATTGGAAGGGACTAAGAATGGACAAGAATAGCTTTGTGTTACACCAGTCCAGATAAGAGATAGTAGAACTGTTTATGATTAGCAGAAAGAAAGAGTAGATAGATGTAAAATATTCAAAAGGAGATAAAATCAACAGGAAATAGATATGCTATATGTGAAGTATGATTCCTAAGGTTGTGGCTTGAAGAATTAATGAGATAATGATATCACTCACTGAAACTGAGAATACCAGCAGAAATTTATGTTTGAGAATGGAAGATTATAAGTCAGTTTAGCTATGTTGAATTTGAGGTGCCTTTGAGAACTGTGAAGATGGCAGTTGGATGTGGAGCTCAAAGCAGAATAATATGCTGAAATTTAAAATATTGGAGTCACTGGTCTAGGGAAAAAGTATAGGAAAGAGAAAAGAACAGGATCTATGGTTGAATTTTGAAGAAATGCTACATATGATTAATGTTGCTAGAAGAGGATGAAACTGCAGAGATGACTGAAAGAGGTAAGAGGAAAATCAGGTATATAAGTTTGAAGTTCAACCCCAACCATAACGTACCTTAAAATCTTCATGACAATCTTAAACTCCTTTAGAAGTACGTAAGCAAAAATATATATCTAGATCAAACCAGAAGTATAATTGACATGCTAAAATAAGAGAGAAAATGGAATCGATTAAAAGTCTTAATTTTCAAAAGAGTGGGATAAAAAGAATGGAAGACAAAAAAGAAAGAACAAGGGTAGCAATAGAAAACAGTAATAAATATAGTAGGTATGAACCCAGGGGTATCAGTAATCACTTACATGTCAATGTTCTAAATGCACCAGTTGAGAAACAGAGACACAGAGTAGAAAGAAAAAGAAGACCTAACTGTATGTTGTCTTCAAGGAATCCACTTTAAATATAAAGGCACAGATATATTAAAAGTAAAGAGATAGATAAAATGGGCAAAGATGTACTAATACTAACCAAAGGAAAGCTGGAGTAGTTATATTAATTTCCAACAAAATAGACTTCAGATCAAGGACAATTATCAGGGATAAAGAGGGACATTACATAGTGATAAGTATATCAATTCTCCAAAGACATAATAATGCTTAAAGTGTATGCATCTAACAACAGAGCATCAAATTATATGAGGCAAAAACTGATAGAACTCCAAGGATAAATAGACAAACTTACTATTTCATTTGGAGACTTCAGCACTTATCTATCAGTAATTGAGAGATCCAGCAAGCAGATAATCAGTAAGATTATAGTTGAAGTGAACACCACCATCAGGACACTGGATCTAATTGACACTTATAGACTGCTTAATCCAGTAACAGCAGAATGTACATTCTTTTCAAGTTCACATGGAATATTCACCAAGATAGACTGCGTTCTGGGTCATCAAACACACCTTAACAAATTTCAAAGAAAAGATATCATACAAAATATGCTCTTAGTCCATAATGGAATTAAACTATAAATCAATAAGAGAAACATAACTGGAAAATCTCAAACTATTTTGAGATTAAACTACACACTTCTGAATAACACTGGTTCAAAGAAGACATCTCGAGAAATTTTAAAAATATTTTGAACTAAATGAAAATGGAAATACAACTTATCGAACTTTGTGGGATGCAATGAAAGCAGTGTGTAGAGGGAAATTTATAGTATTGAATGCATATACTAGAAAAGAAGAAAGATCTAAAATCAATAACAAGCTTCCACCTTAGGAGACCAGAAAAAGAAGAGAAAATTAAATACAAAATGAGCAGAAGAAAGTAAATGATAAAAATCAGAGCAGAAATCAATTAAATTAAAAACAGGAAAGATAGAGAAAATCAATGAAACAAAAAACTTATTCTTTTAAAGGATCAATAAAATTGGTCAAACCCCCTAGCCAGGATCATCAAGAATAAAAAAAAGAGAGAGAAGACACAAATTACTAATATTAGAAATGGAAGAGTGACCTTCACTACTGATCCCATGGACGTTAAAAAAGGCAATCAAGGAATACTATGAATAATTCTATTCTCACAAATTTGATAACCTAGATGAAATGGACAAATTCCTTGAAAGATGTAATCTACCAAAACTCACACAAGGAAAATTTGATAATCTGAATAGGCTTATATTGATTAAAGAAATTGAGTCAACAATTAATAACCTTCCAAAACAGAAAACACCAGGCCCAGATGGTCTTACTGGTGAATACTACCAGAGATTTAAGGAACAAAATGATACCCACTTTCTACAATCTATTCCAGAAAATAGAAACAGAAGAAATACTTCCTAACTCATTCTGTGAGGCCAGCATTACCCTAATACCAAAACCAGACAGAGCTATTACAAGAAAAGAAAACTACAGACCAGTATCTCTCATGAACATATATTTTAAAATCTTCCACAAACTATTAACAAATTGAATCCACTATTAACAAATTGAATCCACTAGTAACGAACTGGGATTTATCCCAGGTATGTAAGGCTGGTTCAACCTTCAAAAATCAATTAGTATAATCCATTACTTTAACAAACTAAAAAATAAATTATATAAAATAGGTGCAGAAAAATAATTTGACAAAATACAATACCCATCTATGATAAAAATTCATAGTAAACTAGGATGAAAGGGGAACGTGCTCAGCTTTATGAAGAATATATTTTAACAAACTTATAGCTAACATCATACTTAATGATGAAATGCTAGATGCTTTCCCCCTAAGAACAGGGAAACAAGTAAGGATGTCCCTCTTTTTTTAAACTCCTGTTCAGCATTGGGCTGGAAGTCCTAACTAATGCAGTGGAACAAGAAAAGAAAAGAAAAGACTGGGAAAGAAGATATAAAATTGTCTTTTTTGCAGATGACATAGTTGACTATAAAGAAAAGCCCAAAGAATTAATTAAAAAGACCAACAATCAGTCACCTTCCTATATACCAGCAATAAACACTTGGAATTTGAAATTTAAAGTACAGTACCATTTACATCAGCATCAAAAAAAAAGGCATAAATCTAAAAAATATATACAAGATCTATTTGAGGAAAACTACAAAGCTCTGATCAAAGAAGATTTAATAAATGGAGAGATATTCCTTGTTCATGGATAGAAAGACCCATTGTTAGGATGTCAGTCCTTCACAACTTGATTTATAGATTAAATTCAATTCCAGTCAAAATCCTAGTGAGCTACTTTGTGGATACTGACAAACATACTAAAGTTCATATGGAAAGGCAAGAGACCCAGAATAGCCAACATAATATTGAAGTCAGAAGACTGGCACTACCAAACTTAAAGATTTACTATAAAGCTGCAGTAATCAAGACAGTGTAGTATTGACAAAAGATAATTGGAACAAAATGGTAAGCTCAGAAGTAGAACTCCACAAATATAGTCAAGTGGTCTTTGACAAAGAACATGGGCAATTCAATTGATAGTCTTTTCAACAAATGGTACTAGAACAGCTAGATATCCACAAGCAAAAAAAAATGGATTTAGACAAATACTATACATCTTTAACAAAAATTTACTCAAAATGAATCATAGACCTAAATGTAAAATGCATAACTGTGAAACTCCTAGAAGATAACAGAGGAGAACACTTCAATGACTTTGGATTTGGCAATGAGTTTTTAGATACAATAAAACAAAAGCATGATCCATGAATGAAAAATTTGATAGGTTGGACTTCATTAAAATTAAAAAACTTCTGCTCCATGACATGTTCAGAGAATGAAGACATGCCATTACTGGGAGAAAATAATTGCAAAACACATATCTGTTAAAGGACTTGTATCCAAAGTATAGAAAGAACTCTTAAAAGTCAATGATAAGAGAAACAATCCAATTAAAAAGTGGGCAAAAGATTTGAAGACACCATGCCAAATATGACGTACAGGTGGCAAAGAAGCATATTAAGATATTCACATCAGGGGCTTCCCTGGTGGCGAAGTGGTTGAGAATCTGCCTGCTAATGCAGGGGACATGGGTTCGAGCCCTGGTCTGGGAAGATCCCACATGCCATGGAGCAGCTAGGCCCGTGAGCCACACCTGCTGAGCCTGCGCGTCTGGAGCCTGTGCTCCACAGTAAGAGAGGCTGCGATAGTGAGAGGCCCGTGCACCATGATGAAGAGTGACCCCCGCTTGCCACAACTAGAGAAAGCTCTCTCACAGAAACGAAGACCCAACACAGCAAAAATAAATAAATTAATTAATAAACTCCTACCCCCAACATCTTCTTTTAAAAAAAAAAAGATATTCACATCATATATCATTAGAGAATTGCAAACTAAAACAACAATGACATTCCATTACACACCTGTAGGAGTGGCTAAAATCCAAAACACTGACAATACCAAATGCTAGCAAAGATGTGGAGCAACAGGAGTTCTCATTCATTGCTGGTGGAAAGCAGCTTTGGAACACAGTCTGGCAGTTTCTTACGAAGCTAAACATACTCTTACCATGTGATTCAGCAGTCATGCTCCTTGGTGTTTACTGAAATGAGTGTAAATCTTATGACTACACAAAACCTGCCCATGAATGTTTATAGCAGCTTTATTCATAGTTGCTAAAAATTGGAAGCAACCAATAATGTCCTTCAAAAGTTAAATGGATAAACAAACTGTGGTACATCCATACAGTGGACTATTATTCAGCAATAAAGAGAAATGAGCTATAAGGCCACAAAAAGACATAGAGTAACATTTAAATACATCCCACTAAATGAAGAAAAAGCCAATCTGAAAAATCTAAATACCATATGATTCCAACTATGTGACATTCTGGAAAAGGCAAAACTATAGAGACAGTAAAGAACAGTGCTTGCCAGGGATTGGGGGAAGGGGACAAAGGATGAATCAGTGGAGGACAGGTGAATTTTAGGGCAGTGAAACTATTTTGTATGATACTGTAAAAGTGTATACATGATATTATACATTTCTCAAAACTCAGAACTGTACAACACAGAGTGAACCCTAGGGTAAACTATGGACTTTAGTTAGTCATAAAGTGTCAGTATTGGTTCATCAGTTGCAACAAATTTACCATACCAATGTAAGATGTTAATAGTAGGGGAAACTGGGCAGGGGTAGTATATAGGAACTCTCTGTACTTTCTGTTCAATTTCTCTGTAAACCTAAAACTTCTTTAAGAAATAAAGTCTGTTAACTAAAACAAAATATTCTAGTAAAGTCAAGCATAATTCTGTAATATGGTAGTGTATCTATCTTGTGTCTGTGTCCAACCTACTAGGAAACACTGAAACACTGATATATGCTTAGGAACCACAAAATAAGATTACCAACTGTCACTATATCATCTAACATTATTTTAAAAGTTTTAGCTACTGTAGTGGGATATGATGCACAAATCATCATAAAAGGAAATGAAAGCATTGTAATTTAGAGAAAATATAAACAAACCCAAAAGACTTATAAAACCCAAAGACAATTCTATTTTTTCAACTACTGATAGAGAGTAATATAACAGCAATACATGTAATAAACAGCTTTTAAAAATCAGTTTCCCTACATACAAGTAATTAGCAGAAAATATAATAGGAAAAAGATCCCACTCAAGATAGAAACAGAACATAATAATTAAGAATAACCTTAGTGAGAATTAGATGGGATACTTATGAAGAAAATTTTGAAAATTTACTGAGACCTAGAAACTGACTTAAGCAGAAAGGCAATTTATCATCTAAACAGAAGACTGATTATTTTTTAGATTAATGAATTAGATATAATCCAATCCCATTCAAAATTCTCATTACCCATTATAAATTAGGTGTGGGATTTAATTATTCTCAGTATAGGTTATAAGAATGGGCAGGTGAAATAGCTTAATATTTTAAGAAGAGGAAGACTACTGCTACTAGATATTAAAAGAAATAATAAAGACAGAATAATCCCTGTGACATTGATCCATCTAGATTTACAGATGTGGGACAAAAAAAGGTAACTTTTCAATAACCAAGAATATAAAAGAATTTAATATTGATAGGGACAACATTACACATCAGTAGGGAAGATAAGAGTTAAAAATGATGCTAGAATAATTGCATCACCCTTTCTAAGTTCAACAAATGTTTGTTGAGTGCCTACTATATATTAAGGACTGTGATAGATTCTAAGGGGCTTATTGTTAAGCCATGAAGAGTTTACAGTTAGTAGAGATATAGGTAACACGGTAAAAAATCATTTCAACATATTAGGATAAATGCTAAAATAGAGATTAATTTACAGTCCCTAAATGAGCACAAAGGAGATACATTTAGCCCAAGCTGGGTTTCCCAGAAGACTTGATTTAGGAAATGACACTTGGTCTGAATAATGGATAAATTAGTAACCAGGTAAACAGGGTAGAAAGAGCACTCCAGGTGAATGGAACAGTATGAGGAAAGATATGGAGGCATGAAACAGCCTGATATTTTCAGGGGACCTTAATCAGTTGCATTCACTAGAGCATAAAGTGAAAAGTAGGAAGTGTTGCTATTTGGTTAAAAGAGTTTGTTTTGATACTCACCTCACACAGTACATCAAAACAATGGCTTAAATAGATAAGTATTTTAAAACCATAAGTGACAAAAGAGTAGGTGAAAATTTTTAATGGGAATAGGTGTATTAAACTTAAATATGGTAGAAAAATCCATAAAAGACTGGACAGGTTTAACTACATACAAATTTTAAACTTCTCCCATTCAGATTTTTTAAAAAACACTAAAAGATTTAAGGAGCTACATTAAATGTTAAGTGGGTCAAGTGGTTATTTTGGGTCATTTTTACTTTTATGTATTTCCAGGTGTCCTACAGTGAGCTTATTTAGGGGTTAAAAGTTACCTTTATGTTTTTAAAATAAAATGACAAACAACAAACTGGGCAGATGTTAGCAGTAAAATAGGGCAGAAAAAAGTTAATGTCTGCAACACATAAAGAACTCTACAAATTTTTTTTAAATGACCCCCAAAATACATGGGCAAAGGACATGATCAAGCAACATGTAGAATGTTGAAGATAGCTGATAAACAAATGACAAAAAGAATATTCAACCTCACTGGTAGTCAAGCATATATATATACATTTTAAGATACCAGATTGTCCATCAAATTAATGAAGAATTAAAAAAATAATATTCTGTGCTAGGATGAGTTCAATGAAATAGATTCTAGTTTTATACATTGTTTGTGGAATGTTAATTATTGCAGCCTTTCTGGAAATTGACTTCACTTTATGACCAAATAATGCTACATTTCAGACTCTATTCCAAGGGTGGAAATGCAGAATGCATACAAAGACTACTGCACAAAGATGTTTCTCTCAGTGTGTTTATAATAGGGTAAAACTACATTCTGAAGACAATCCATGAATTTTAAAATATTATACATAATATTTAATAAGCCATAATTGAAAAACATTAGTGACCTCTTAATACCTTTAATGGCTGTGCTATTGAGTAGGGACAACATATATGATGCTTACATACCAACCTTATAATTCTATTATTCATATACTTATCTCAACTATTCAGCAGTGTCATCTGCTGTTATAGACTTTAACATTCACTTATAGTCTAATATGCATATAATAAATCCCATAAAGCAAAATTTTACTGTAAAGAAGACTTATAAACAATATAAATGTCTAGCATTAAGAAAATGATTAAATTATGGTACTGCAGAATGTTAGATGGAATGTAATATTATGTAGCCATTGAACAATTTTGTTATGAAATATTTACAGTAACATGGTAAAATATTTATATTTCAAATAGAATCTTAAACATAAAACAGATATAGTTAGGGGCTTCCCTGGTGGCACAGTGGTTAAGAGTCTGCCTGCCAATGCAGGGGACGTGGGTTCAATCACTGGTCCAGGAGGACCCCACATGCTGCGGAACAAATGGGCCCGTACGCTGCAGCTACTTAGCCTGTGCTCTAGAACCCGCGAGCCACAACTGATGAGGCCCGTGCACCTGGAGCCTGTGCGCCTGGAGCCCGTGCTCTGCAACAAGAGAAGCCACCACAGTAAGAAGCCCACGCACCACAACAAAGAGTGACCCTTGCTCACCACAGCTAGAGAAAAGCCTGCACGCAGCAACAAAGACGCAACGCAGCCAAAAATAAAAAAAAAATAAATTAATTAAAATAAAACAGATATAGTTATTTATAAGTATGCTCCCACAAAAGCACTAGAAGGAAATATGCAAGCATATTTACAGTGTCATCTCTGTATGGTAGGATTATGGTTTATTTACTTAATCTGGGGTTTTTTGTACTTTCAATACTTTTCAAATATGTTAAAATAAACATTAATGTAACAAATTAGAAAAAGTTTAAGATAACCAAACATACCACATTTTTTCCCATTAACACATTTTTTTAAAAGTGAGGTGTTCACAAATTGTGATGGAGTACAAACTCATAGAATTTTAACTATCTTGTTATATTCTGAATCTTAAAAAAAACACCTTCTTTATACTGTCTTTCCAGAAAGACCAAAAAATTCAAACAGCTTCTTTAGATGGCTGGGCAAATAGCATTAAATTTTAGTTTCTAAATAAGTGTTAATCTATCTAGAGTAATTCTAGACAGTTAAATGGGTTCACACACTAAGATCCTTTAGGTTTAGCAATTTAATGTTTAGGCCATAAGCTAATTATTCAGTGTTTGTTTACTTATAATTACACTATTCAGTATTACAGGGGAAAAGATCTCCGTAAAGGTCCCACATACATTTTATTGCACCTTAGTGATTATCCCATGTAAACATTGTTACATTTATTCATATGAAACAGAGAAATTGTTCAACTGGACTCACTACTCTGATAAAGTATGACATTAAGCAAACTCAAGCATATTTTTATTTCATTGGAAACCATATATTTGTTTCTTTAAAAATGCTGTTTTGTTTGTCATATGTTTTTCAGGAATATTAAGTGGATCTATAATTGTCCTACCCATTAAATAAGATAACTCTGAAAGCCCTTAGCACTCTATTTCATAATTATTAGATGCTTGATAAATGTTTATTGAATGAATGAGTGAATTAGGGAATGAAAGAATGAAAGGCACCGTCCTTTCTTTCCTTTCCTTTTCTTTTGAATCCAAACAAAGCTTAATATTAGTAACAAAAAAAAGATGAATCAACTAAAGATTTAATTTTTTTATACAGAGTAAAGTAATACATTGATAAATGTATTTTGTGTTATATTACATATGATATAATTATATGCATATGTTAATTGAAATATAGAGTACATTTTAATTCTCACAGCCTAAATTTTGTTTTAATATAGGGACCACGAGGACTGCAGGGTGATGCTGGACCTCCTGGAGAAATGGGTGCTGAGGTAATTTTTCTTGGGGCTCTTTCTTGTTAGTTCATCAATACTCAATACTTTTTGTAAGACTCCTCTTAAGGTTAAGTTGATATCTTAGGTATATATATTTTGAAGAATAATTTTATAGTGTTTTTTTTCATATTCAGGAAATAAAACCTAAAATTCTATTAAAACCAGGGATGACTGTTGTATGAACCTAATTTTATGCATATAAAATTCCCTTAACAGTTCATTTAAATGACAGAACAAAAAGTGAATAAAACTTTCCCTTCACTGATTTAGAGTTAACTTTGATAACCCTTCACTCCATTATAGAAGAATATTGAAAAGTAACTCTTACTCAAGATATATTTTAGAATAATAAACCATACTTGTTATAATTATAAAATCCAATTACTTCATTTCTTTTGTTTGTTAACTTTAACCCTAAAAAATTAGGCATAAATTCTCTCCTCCCTTGGCTCCTGTGAAACTGCTCCCCCTTGATTCTGCTTTTTACCTTCTGATTAGCCTCAGTCTTGATGGGAAGCTGTCCTTCCTCTTCCTCAGCTTACAATCATATTATCACATAGACTTTAATTACCAATATTATTCTGATAGGTCTTAGCTTGATAGCTCTAACTCATGCCTCTCTCCTTGGGGCTCCAGTTATTGATTTCCCATTGTCTTTTATGTATGCACCTAGGTATCCCACAAACATCTCAAATTCAAAATATCTAAACCAAGCCCATCGCTTTCCCACTGTTATTCCTCTTTTTATTTTCATCTCATGAAAGATATCCCTTATGCCCAGTAACCCCAAACTGAGAGTCATCCTAGACTCCTATTCCTTCAATCAGCTATCTTTTCCCTTTGAATAAGCCCCCACTAATGTCTCACCTCCATCCTTTCCTTTCCGTCCCCATTGCCAGTGCTCCAGTCCTCTGCTCTAATTCCATGTCTCTTCCAACTGCCATTATTCCTTAGCTACTTGTGGCCAGTTTGCCTTTGTCATATCATTCTTGTCCTTGAAATTTTTCAATGGCTCTCATAGCCTTTAATAAAATGCCAATTTCTTAACATGATAATGTTCTGCATTGTCTAATGTCTGCAGACCTGTTCAACCACATTCCAATAGAACTTTACTCCTCCTCTAATTCCACGATTATGCCATGCTTTCTTGCTGTGTACTGTGTATCCACTGGGAGTCCAAGGGTGGCTGAGATATGGTCCCTGACTCCTTTAGCAGTTCATAATCTATTCCAGAAGATAATCATGTAAAAGATCATTATACTTCCATCTGTTAGACCCAATGATGGAGACATTCACAGGGCATTATAAGAGTACAGCAATGAGTATGTAACCTTACCTGGATAAGGGGAAAAAGAAGACTTGTCTGTGTTGAGGCAGGGGGAGGGTAATGAGTTTTAAGGAATGAGTATGAGTTAGCCATATGAAAAGAGGGAATAAGGATATGGCGATTCCAGAAAAAGGGGTAGTATGAGTAGGAACATGCAAACATGAGTCAGTATGGATTCTTTGATGCTTAAAGTCAAAACAAGGAGTGATGATAGATGAAATTACAGAGAAATGGTTAGATCAAATGAAAAATCTTATATACTCTGTTAAGAAGCTTGAACTTTTCATCTTACAGGCTACAGTAAGTCATTGTGAGGTAGACATAGGGCAGTGATAAAGTCAGATTTGTATTTTTGGAAGATCATTTTAGCAGCCTCAAGGAAGATATATTTGAGAAGACAAGAGTGCAGACATATATACCTTCTAAAAGGCTGTTGTATTCAACTAGTTAAGAAACAATGGAGGTCTGAACTAAAGTAGTCAGCATAAGTAAGAAGGGGATGTATTTGAGAAATGTTTGTTACATAAATTCTGGAGAACCTGCATATTTGTGGGATATGGAAAGTAAATGGGAAAGAGAAGTCAAAAATTATTTCCAGATTTCAACAGGATGGATGGCAATATCCTTTCCTGAGACAAGAAAAGAAGAATGTTAGTCATAATCTGCTACTCTGCCCAAGGTAAATGGTTAACAGGTAACAGACCTTGGCTTTGAATCCACATCTGATTCAAAAGCCAATGCTGAAAACCTATACTATGCCACATCCTTCCTCTGAGTTTAAAAAAAGCAGAGGAAAGTCATACCTCATAACTTGAAATTTTTTTTTTTAACAGGGTAGGAGACAAGAATCTGTCATGATACGGAGTAGGGGTTGAGCATATTTTCTGTTGAGGAAAATATGCTGGTTTAGAATAGTGGTTGAGGATAATGGAAGAGGGAAATGACTAAAGACACGTAAAAGCAGATATACCTTATTAAAGGTAAAACTGAAGTAGGAGACTTTGAATTTGCATTATATTAATAATAATGATGTTAATAATAGGTAACAACTTCAGAGAACTTCCTATGTTCCTAGCAGTATTTATGTACTTTACCATATTAATGAATTCTCACAATACCCCATGAGGTAATGCAATTATCCTCATTCTACAGATGAGGAAACTAAGCCATGAAATGGTTAAGCAACTTGTTCAAGAGCAATAGTTGGTAGTAGTGGTAGAGCCCACATTTAAATTTAGGGAGTCTCTCTCTGCAACCCATTCTCTTAGTCACTATGCCTCTCAATATGTAATGAAGCCACTTTGCACAAGAGTGTAATTTTTCCATTGATGTTCAACTGGGAATAGAAATGGAGAAGGCAATTGAAAGCACTAATCCAAGATTGGCATAAGAAAAGAGGTACCACAGAGATCAGAAGGTCAACTATTGGATTTAGCTTAAGAATAAAAGAAGCCAAGAGGAGCTGACAGATTGGGTGAAACTGGGGAATAGACGAGGTCTAGGAGATTAAAAGCAATTTTGATGTGGAAGAAGTTCTCAGAGAGTTGGAATTCTCTCTTGAGAGAGAATTTTAACCTTAGGTTAGGATATTAAATTCTGTCATTTCTGAGGCAGAGCAGAAACTCAGGCAGTCTCACTTCATAGTCCTTCCTCTTAAGTACTGTAATACACTGCCTCTTATAACAGTAAAGTCACAAAGGTAACCAACAGAAAATTTTAAATAATATAACTATTTAAAAATTGGTGAAATGATGGCAAAATGGAGGGAGTTTTAAGGGAACTAAACTTTTAGCAAGGTAACACATCAAGAATTAGAGGTAGATTTCTTGGTTATAGAAATAACCATTAGGAGAACTAAAAACAAATTATTTTATAAAGTAGTTGCCTCTGAGGAATGGTGCTGGGACTTTTCATTATAAGTCCATCTGTACTATTGTGCCCGTATAGCTTTTATTTTGGAAAAAGCAAAGCGAGTCTGTATTGTGGAAGCTGAGTCAAAATGGAAAATTGAACTTCTCATCTAAAATACTGTAACAACATAAGAGATATTTTAATCTCTAATAATTATTAGGAAGGTTATCACCCATGGATCAGAACTATTGAGGAATCCCTGGAAGACAGAAAGCAAACAGGAAACTTCTGGTCAAGATAGTATCATAGGTTAATGGCTTTAAACTACCCCTCTACTCTGAAAACATGGGGATTATAGAATGCATATGTATGTATTTATAATTGTGTGTTTATAAGTACACATACATACATACACACACATAGAGTAAGAGAAGAGAGCGAGGAAGTAGAGAAGGGAGAGGCAGGCATAGTATTCTCAAAAACAAGATAAATGTGTCCAAGAGAAAAAAAACAAAAAAACAATACAACGGCAATTATAGGAGCTCGAAGCTTATAAATAGCCAGAGATTGCAAGAAGTTATATGTTTTCAAGATAAAAGCTTCAACCAAAGTCTTCTTAACTGGACCCACCCATGAAAGGAGTGTGGGGAAAAAATGCCATATATATGTATATATATAATTCATATCTTCTTTGTGTGATATATTTTATAAAACCAATAAAGAAAATGGAATTTTTCTCAAGAATTGTATTCCAAGAGGGATCAACATAAATAGATGGGAAGAATAAAAAGTGAAAAACACAGAGAATAGTAAGGGTATGAGGGTAGAAAATTAGAAGAGGAAATGGGAAGTAGTTTGTCTTGACCAAAGATTAAAGGACGAGAGGAAGGATTAGAAGAAACTGGTCTAAGCAGTCCTGATTTCTGGTGACGTTGTTTTAGCATTTGAACTGTTAAACGGTCCCAGAAATTATCTGGTCTTATGCCATGAAGTTTATAAAGGAGCAGCAAAAATCCTTTCCTGGACATAGATACCCCTTCCTTGGGCTGAAAATTACTTCCATCTTCTTATGAGGTTGTTATTGCCTTTATGTTGGTGAAGGAATGTGTACAAACAATGTGTCGAATCATTCTATTCTAGGGACCTTCAGGTATTGAGGGAGAATCTGGTCGGCAAGGCGAGCCAGGTGCAAAGGTAATCTTCCTAAATAGTAAAGGAGAAAGTCTCTAAACTTTCACCATTGACTCACCAATGTTTGCAATATTTTGGCAAACAGCCACCATCTTGGAAGCAGATAAAGGACAGCAGATAAAAATGGAAAGTGTTCTCAAATGAGCCAGAATAAAATATTACTCAGAAAAAAATATTATTTGTCTCTCTATATATGAAGATAAGTATGTGTGTGTATATCTATACACACACACATATATATGGCTATATATGGGAGGGAATACAAATGAAAAAGCAAAATATTATAAATAAATTAATCTGAAGAAGAGAAAAAATAGTGTTTTGGAACCCCTGTCTTCATGATATACCCTCCATAACTATTAGACATGCAGTTTTAGTAGAAAAGAGTTTAATCTTTCCCTTTGTTTCTTCAGGGAGGTGTTGGACCTGCAGGCAGTGTTGGAGTGGCTGGGGAGCCAGGGTTATGGGTACGTGCCTACTAGAAACCATTTTAATGCACTGGCCCTCCTATTTTAGAGACTCAAAACTCAGCCTAAAGACTTCAAAGATTGTATAATAAACTTTTCTGGTGCATTATAGAAAATGTTTGTCTTTATTTCATAATTTCAAAAGCTGCATGCTAAACCCTGTTCACATTGTAATTTAGTAGCATTGAGAGTCCTAACCACACACATCCTTTTTCTCAGAATCAGATGTACTCAGCAGAATCCTTGCAAAATGTGTGGAGTCACTGTGATTGTCACTAATGTTAGCATGAAGAAGAAATTCACAAATACTAGTGATCAACTCTCATGCTATTTCCAGACCTAACAAGACAGACAGACATTGAAATCTAATTTGTGTTTAGAAAAACAACAACAAAAAACTAGAGTCAAGCAAAGTTAACAAGATTCAAATAAATAATTGTAGATTTTTGTAGACAAAAACAATTGTAGATAGTTGTGATGAGATAGCTTACAGAAGTTACTCTAATATAGACAATGGTTAATTTAAGCCGTGGTAAGTTTTTTTCCAAGATAACAGGGACCAAGATAATTTTAAGAGACATTTGTTTACTAAAAGGTAAAGTTGGGAGATGTATTTTGCGTTCGATTTCTTTCTTGTTCATTTTCCCTTTTTTTTTTTTTTCAGGGGGGTGGGAAGTATGAGGTCAGGGTAATGGAAGTGTCAGCAGTTTGGAGCAATGGGCAACTGCGAAGATGCACTGATTAATTTACTTTTAAATAGCTCAGGTGGCAAGACAGCCAGTACTACTTTAATAGCTTCATAAATTGTGGCTCTACATTTCTACAAATTCTCTGTCTAGAAGACAACTTCCAAATATACCAGGGCCTTGATAGTCGCCTCTTCTCTGTAAGGGAGAAAATACAGACCTTAAAAATCTGGTACAGGGCTTCCCTGGTGGCGCAGTGGTTGGGAGTCTGCCTGCCGATGCAGGGGACGCGGGTTCATGTCCCGGTCCGGGAAGATCCCACATGCCGCAGAGTGGCTGGGCCCGTGAGCCATGGCCGCTGAGCCTGTGCGTCCGGAGCCTGTGCTCCGCAACGGGAGAGGCCATAACAGTGAGAGGCCCGCGTACCACAAAAAAAAAAAAAAAAAAAAAATCTGGTACACTGACTTTAACTGAATTAAGTTGTATTAATCCATGTAAATTAAGAAAAGCAAGATACTATAATTTTATGAAATTCAGTATTTACAGTCTTTGAACTAAGAAACATAGGTATAGCTGTCTAAATATCCAAAGCTACCAAATGAATACATATTACTTTTAATTATCTAAAAGTTATTAATATTCTGAGACCATCTTTTGTTTGAATTTATTGTGCTTTAAATCACCTTCAGAGTTATTCCAGGCAAATTAAATCATGTTCATTATACTTTCAAATACTCCTTATAAATAAAGTAGAAGTAGGAATAAATGTATATAAACCTGCTACTTCTATAGATACCAGGGGCAAAAAATAAATTTAGATAAATGATTTAGCGAAATAATAAATCTTACATTTCTGCTACCAAATAGGGTGAACCAGGAGCTGCTGGAGAAGAAGGTCTCCAGGGTAAAGATGGAGTAAAGGTAAATTATACTTTTAACATTATGATTAAGGTAGATGTTTTTGAGAAATCTTTCAAATATTACACATAATTATTTATGTGCCAACAAAAATCTCTTATTTCATGGCATAATTATTTTACTACTTTCCCTTTCTCAAAAATTTTTACTGGATTACAGGGGAACCCAGGAAGAAGGGGACTTCCTGGAGAGGATGGAGAAAAAGGAGAGACAGGCTTACCAGGGACCACAGGGCCCCTGGGTGGACCAGGTGTAATGGGTCCTCCGGTGAGTACTGCTGGGTTCAATACTCAGTGAACTCAGTCCTCTACACACACACACACACACACACACACAAGTGTAAGCCATACACACACATTCTTGACCCCCTTATATGTCCATTTGGTATTTGAAGGTGTGGAACTATGGTTTGAGTAAAGAACAAACCAGGGACTGATTATCAGCCTTCCTAACATCCAAGGAAAAAAGATACTTTTCCCATGTGTCACACATGCTGTTGAACTTCTTCATTTTTTTCTCACTTTATTGCGACATAATTGACATGTATTATATAAGTTATATAAGTTTATAGTGCATGACCTGTTGATTTGTTATGCATAAATATGCTAGATGATTACCATAATAAGTTTAGTTAGCACATCTATCGCCTCACATAGTTGCCTTTTTGTGTGTGTGGTGGGAATTTTTAAGAGTTACTGTCTTAGCATCTTTCAAGTACACAATACAGTGTTGTTAGCTATAGTCACCATGCTGTACATTAGATCTCCAGAACTTATTCATCTTATAACTGGAAATTTGTACCCTTTGACCACCTTCACCTATTTTCCCCATCTCTTCACCCCTGGCAACACCAAACAACTCTGTTTCTATGAGTTCTTATGAGTTTCTTTAGGTAATACATATTCATGAGATCATAGTGTTTGTCTTTCTCTGACTTATTTCACAAGCATAATGCTTTCAAGGTCTATCCATGTTGTTTCAAATGGCAGAATTTCCTTCTTTTTATGACTGAATAATATTACATTGTATACATAGAGAACATATATATGTGTGTGTATATGATCACATTTTTTCAAATATTAGTTGACCTTATATGCATGGGTTTATTTCTGGGCTCTTGATTCTGTTCTTTTGGTCTATATGTCTGTTTTAATGCTGGTACCATACTGGTTTGGTTAATATAGTTTTGTATTGATATAGTCTGAAATTAGAAGTGTGATGCCTCCAGCCTTGTTCTTCTTTCTCAAGATTGTTTTAGCTATTCGGTGTCTTTTATGGTTCCATGAAAATTTTAGAATTGCTTTTTTCTATTTTGATAAAAAAAAAAGTGCCTGGAATCTTGATAGGGATTATACTGAATCTATAGATTGCTTTGGATAGTATGGACATTTTAACAATATGTGAAAATGAGATATTTTTCCATTTATTTGTATTTTCTTCAGTTTCTTTCATCAGTGTCTTCTAGTTTTCAGTGTATAGATATTTTACCTCCTGGGTTATATTTATTCTAAGTATTTTATTGTTTTTGATGCTATTGTAAATGGGATTATTTTCTTTATTTCTTTTTCAGATAATTTGTTGTTAGTGTGTGGAAATATGACTGGGTTTTTGTAGGTTGATTTTGTATCCTGCAACTTTGTTGAAATCATTTATTAATGCTAACAGTTCTGTGGTACAGTCTTCAGAGTTTTCTGTATATTAACATGTCACCTGCAAATAGACATGGTTTTACTTCTGTTTTACTTCTTCCTTTCTAACTTGGATGCCTTTTATTTCTTTTTCTTGCCCAATTGCTCAAGCTTGGACTTCCAGTCACACTTGCCATGTTCCTGATCTTGGAGGAAAAGCTCTTTTTGAGTATGATGTTAGCTGTGGGTTTTTCATATATGGCTTTTATTATGTTGAGGTACATTCCTTCTGTACCCAATTTGTTGAGACTTTTTATCATGAAAGGTTGTTGAATTTTTTCCAGACCTTTTCTGCTTCTATTCAGATGATCGTATGGTTTTTTCTTTAATTCTGGGAATGTGGTGCATCACATTGACTGATTTGCAGATTTTTGAGTCATCTTTGCATACCTGGAATAAATCCCACTTGATCATAGTGTATGGTCCTTTTAATATGCTATTGAATTCAGTTTGCTAGTATTTTGTTGAGAATTTTTGCATCTCTATTTGTCAAGGATATTGGCTGGCCTGAAATTATTTTTTTCTTGTAGTATCCTTATCTGGCTTGGCCATCTGTATGTCTTCTTTGGAGAAATGTCTATTTAGGCCTTCTACCCATTTTCAGATTGGGTTCTTTGTTTTTTTAATATTGAGCGGCATGAGCTGTTTATATATTTTGGAAATTAATCCTTTGTTGATTCGTTTGCAAATATTTTATCTCATTTTGAGGGTTGTCTTTTCATCTTGATTATGGTTTCCTTTGCTGTACAACAGCTTTGAAGTTTCATTAGGACCCATTTGTTTATTTTCGTTTTTACTTCCATTACTCTAGGAGGTGGATCAAAAAAGTTCTTGCAGTGATTTATGTCAAAGAGTGTCCTTCCTATGTTTTCCTCTAAGAGTTTTATAGTGTCTGGTCTTACATTTAGGTCTCTAATCCATTTTGAGTTTATTTTTGAGTATGGTGATAGGGAGTGTTCTAATTTTACTCTTTTACATGTAGCTGTCCAGTTTTCCCAGCACTACTTGTTGAAGAGACTGTCTTTTCCCCATTGTATATCCTTGCCTCCTTTGTCATAGATTAGTTGACCATAGATGCGTGGGCTTACCTCTGGGCTTTCTATCGTGTTCCATTGATCTGTATTTCTGTTTTTGTGCCAGTACCATATTGTCTTGATTACTGTAGCTCTGTAGTATACTCTGAAATCAGGGAGTGTGATTCCTCCAGCTCCGTTTTTTTCCCTCAAGACTGCTTTAGCTATTTGGGGTCTTTTATGTCTCCATACAAATTTTAAGATTTTTTTCTTCTAGTTCCATAAAAATGCCATTGGTAATTTGATAGGGATTGCATTAAATCTGTAGATTGCTTTGGGTAGTATAGTCATTTTCACAATATTGATTCTTCCAATCCAAGAACATGGTATATCTCTCCATCTGTTGGTATCATCTTTAATTTCTTTCATCAGTGTCATAGTTTTCTCCGTACAGGTCTTTTTTCTCCCTAGGTAAGTTTATTCCTAAGTATTTTATTCTTTTTGTTGCAGTAGTAAATGGGAGTGTTTCCTTAATTTCTCTTTCAGTTTTTTCATCATTACAGTATAGGAATGCAAGAGATTTCTGTGCATTAATTTTGTATCCTGCAACTTTACCAAATTCATTGATTAGCTCTAGTATTTTTCTGGTGGCGTCTTTAGGATTCTCTATGTATAGTATCATGTCATCTGCAAACAGTGACAGTTTTACTTCTTCTTTTCCAATTTGTATCCATTTTATTTCTTTTTCTTCTCTGATTGCCATGGCTAGGACTTCCAAAACTGTGTTGAATAATAGAGGTGAGAGTGGACATCCTTGTCTTGTTCCTGATCTTAGAAGAAGTGCTTTCAGTTTTTCACCATTGAGAATGATGTTTGCTATGAGTTTGTCATATATGACCTTTATTATGTTGAGCTAGATTCCCTCTGTCCCCACTTTCTGGAGAGTTTTTATCATAAATAGGTGTTGAATTTTGTCAAAAGCTTTTTCTGAATCTATTGAGATGATCATATGGTTTTTATTCTTCAATTTGTTAATATGGTGTATCACATTGATTGATTTGCATATATTGAAGAATCCTTGCATCCCTGGGATAAATCCCACTTGATCATGGTGTATGATCCTTTTAATGTGTTGTTGGATTCTGTTTGCTAGTATTTTTTGAGGGTTTTTGCATCTATATTCACCAGTGATATTGGTCTGTAATTTTCCTTTTTTTTTTTTCTCTGCGATACGTGGGCCTCTCACTGTTGTGGCCTCTCCCATTGCAGAGCACAGGCTCTGGATGCGCAGGCTCAGCGGCCATGGCTCATGGGCCCAGCCGCTCCCCAGCATGTGGGATCTTCCCCGACCTGTGTCCCCTGCATCGGCAGGCAGACTCTCAACCACTGCGCCACCAGGGAAGCCCTGTAATTTTCTTTTTTTGTAGTATCTTTGTCTGGTTTTGGTATCAGGGTGATGGTGGCCTCATAGAATGAGTTTGGGAGTGTTCCTTCCTCTGCAAATTTTTGGAAGAGTTTGAGAAGGATGGGTGTTAGTTCTTCTCTAAATGTTTGATAGAATTCGCCTGTGAAGGCTTCTGGTCCTGGACTTTTGTTTGTTGGAAGATTCTTAATCACAGTTTCAATTTCATTACTTGTGATTGGTCTGTTCATATTTTCTAGTTCTTCTTGGCTCAGTCTTGGAAGGTTATATCTTTCTAAGAATTTGTCCATATCTTCCCGGTTGTCCAATTTATTGGCAGAGTGTTGCTTGTAGTAGTCTCTTAGGATGCTTTGTATTTCTGCGGTGTCTGTTTTAGCTTCTCCTTTATCATTTCAGTTTTATTGATTTGAGTCCTCTCCCTCTTTTTCTTGATGAGTCTGGCTAATGGTTTATCAAGTTCGTTTATCTTCTCAAAGAACCAGCTTTTAGTTCTATTGATCTTTGCTATTGTTTTCTTTGTTTCTGTTTCATTTATTTCTGCTCTGATCTTTATGATTTCTTTTCTTCTGCTAACTTTGGGTTTTGTTTGTTCTTATTTCTCTAGTTCCTTTACGAGTAAGGTTAGATTGTTTATTTGAGATTTCTCTTGTTTCTTGAGGTAGGCTTGTATAGCTATAAATTTCCCTCTTAGAACTGCTTTTGCCACATCCCAGAGGTTTTGGATCGTCGTGTTTTCATTGTCATTTGTCTCTAGGTATTTTTTGATTTCCTCTTTGATTTCTTCAGTGATCTCTTGATTTAGTAATATATTGTTTAGCCTCCATGTGTTTGTGTTTTTTACATTTTTTTCCCTGTAATTGATTTCTATTCTTATACCGTTGTGGTCAGAAAAGATGCTTGATAAAATTTCAATTTTCTTAAATTTACTGAGGCTTGATTTGTGACCCAAAATGTGATCTATCCTGGAGAATGTTCCATGCACAGTTGAGAAGAAAGTGTAATCTACTGTTTTTGGATGGAATGTCTTATAAATATCAATTAAATCTCTCTGGTGTGTTGTGGCATTCAACACTCGTGTTTCCTTATTAATTTTCTGTTTGGATGATCTGTCCATTGGTGTAAATGAAGTGTTAAAGTCCCCCACTATTATTGTGTTACTGTCGATTCCTCTTTTAGATCTAGTAGCAGTTGCCTTATGTATTGAGGTGCTCCTATGTTGGGTGCATATATATTTATAATTGTTATATCTTCTTCTTGGATTGATCCCTTGATCATTATGTAGTGTCCTTCCTTGTCTCTTGTAACATTTTAAAGTCTATTTTATCTGATATGAGTATAGCTACTCCAGATTTCTTTTGATTTCCATTTGCATGGAATACCTTTTTCCATCCCCTCACTTTCAGTCTGTATGCGTCCCTAGGTTTGAAGTGGGTCTCTTGTAGACAGCATATATATGGGTCTTGTTTTTGTATCCATTCAGCGAGCCTGTGTCTTTTGGTTGGAGCATTTAATCCATTCACATTTAAGGTAATTATCAATATGTATGTTCCTCTTACCATTTTCTTAATTGTTTTGGGTTTGTTTTTGTAGGTCTTTTTCTTCTCTTGTGTTTCCCACTTAGAGAAGTTCCTTTAGCATTTGTTGTAGAGCTGATTTGGTGGTGCTGAATTCTGTTAACCTTTGCTTGTCTGTAAAGCTTATGATTTCTCCATCGAACCTGAACGAGATCCTTGCTAGGTAGAGTAATCTTGGTTGTAGTTTCTTCCCTTTCATCATTTTAAGTGTATCATGCCACTCCCTTCTGGCTTGTAGAGTTTCTGCTGAGAAATCAGCTGTTAACCTTATGGGAGTTCCCTTGCATGTTATTTGTCATTTTTCCCTTGCTGCTTTCAATAATTTTTCTTTGTCTTTAATTTTTGCCAATTTGATTACTGTGTGTCTCGGCATGTTTCTCCTTGGGTTTATCCTATATAGGATTCTCTATGCTTCCTGGACTTGAGTGGCTATTTCCTTTCCCATGTTAGGGAAGTTTTTGACTATAATCTCTTCAAAGATTTTCTCAGGTCCTTTCTCTCTCTCTTCTCCTTCTGGGACCCCTATAATGCAAATGTTGTTGCATTTAATGGTTTCCCAGAGGTCTCTTAGGCTGTCTTCATTTCTTTTCATTCTTTTTTCTTTAGTCTGTTCCACAGCAGTGAATTCCACCATTCTGTCTTCCAGGTCACTTATCCATTCTTCTGCCTCAATTATTCTTCTATTGATTCCTTCCAGTGTATTTGTCATTTCAGTTATTGTATTGTTCATCTCTGTTTGTTTGCTCTTTAATTCTTCTAGATCTTTGTTAAACATTTCTTGCATCTTCTCGATCTTTGCCTCCATTATTTTTCTGAGGTCCTGGATCATCTTCACTATCATTATTCTGAATTCTTTTTCTGAAAGGTTGCCTATCTCCACTTCATTTAGTTGTTTTTCTGGGGTTTTATCTTGTTCCTTCATCTGGTACATAGCCCTCTGCCTTTTCATCTTGTCTATCTTTCTGTGAATGTGGTTTTTTTCCCACAGGCTGCGGGATTGTAGTTCTTCTTGCTTCTGCTGTCCGCCATCTGGTGGATGAGGCTATCTATGTGGCTTGTTCAAGTTTCTTGATGGGGGGACTGTTGGTGGGTGGAGCTGGCTGTTGCTCTGGTGGTCAGAGCTCAGTAAAACATTAATCCGCTTGTCTGCTGATGGGTGGGGCTTGGGCCCCTCCCTGTTGGTTGTTTAGCCTGAGGCAACCCAACACTGCAGCCTATCCAGGCTCTTTGGTGGGGCTAATGGTGGAATCTGGGAGGGCTCATGACAAGGTGTACTTCCGAGAACTTCTGCTGCCAGTGTCCTTGTCCTCACGGTGAACCACAGGCGCCCTCCACCTCTGCAGGAGACCCTCCAACACTAGCAGGTAGGTCTGGTTCAGTCTCTGTGGGGGGTCACTGCTTCTTTCCCTGGGTCCCAGTGTGCACACTACTTTGTGTGTGCCCTCCAAGAGTGAAGTCTGTTTCCCCCAGTCCTGTCGAAGTTCTGCAATCAAATCCCACTAGCCTTCAAAGTCTGATTCTCTAGGAATTCCTCCTCCCGTTGCCAGGCCCCCAGGTTCAGAAGCCTGACGTGCGGCTCAGAACCTTCACTCCATTGGGTAGACTTCTGTGGTATAAGTGTTCTTCAGTTTGTGAGTCACCTGCACAGAAGTTATGGGATTTGATTTTATTGTGATTCCAGTGTTCTCACAAGAGGGAGTGAGAACACGTCCTTCTACTCCACCACCTTGAGCCAATCCCGTTATGGTTTTTTTTTTTTTTTTTTTTTTTTTGCGGTACGCAGGCCTCTCACTGTTGTGGCCTCTCCCGTTGTGGAGCACAGGCTCCAGATGTACAGGCTCAGCCTCCATGGTTCATGGGCCTAACCGCTCCGCGGCATGTGGGATCTTCCCGGACCGGGGCACGAACCCGTGTCCCCTGCATCGGCAGTTGGACTCTCAACCACTGCACCACCAGGGAATCCCCATTATGGTTATTTTTAATAAACTTGTTTTTTAACTTTTTAACTAGAATTGTAAGTGATTTATGTACCACCATTACAATATTAGAGAATCTGGCTTTGAATATATATTTATCTTTAGTGGGAATTTCACACATTTATATGTTTTTACAATGTTATATTGTTATATTTCAGCTTCAGAAATGCCCTTTAGCATTTTTTGTAAGGCAGATTTAGTGGCGATGAACCCTTCAGCTTTTGTTTCTTTGGGAAAGTCTTTGTCATGCCTTTATTCCTGAAGGACAGCTTTTCTGGGTATAGTGTTCTTGGTTAACAGGTTCTTTTTTTTTCTTTCCATATTTTGAAGATGTTATTCCATTCTCTTCTGGTCTGCAAAATTTCTGCTGAGAAACCTACTTATAGTATTATTTAGGCTCCTTTATGTAATGAGTCACATTTCTCATACTACTTTTAAAATTATCTTTTTGTTTTGACAATATAGTTACAGTCATCCCTCAGTATCCATAGGGGATTGGTTGCAGGACCCTCACAGGTACCAAAATCTGCACATGCTTAAGTCCCTTACATAAATGGCATAGTCTTTGCATATAACCTACATACATTCTCCCATATACTTTAAATCACCTCTAGATTACTTACAATGTTAATACAATGTAAATGCTATGTAAATAGTTTTAAATACAGTATAAATGCTACGTAAACCAGTGTCATTTCGTGGAAAATTCATCCTTTGTTTTGGAACTTTCTGGAACTTTTCTTGTAACATTTTTGATCCACAGTTGTTTGACTCTGCAGTCGTGGAAGCCGCAGATACAGAGGGCTAACTATAAGGTGTCTCAAAGTGACTTTTTAGGGTTTAAGCTGTTTGGGATTTTTGAGCCTCTAAAATCTGGACATCTATTTCTCTTCCCAAGTTTGGGACGTTTTCAGCCATTATATCTTTAAGTAGTCTTTCTGCTCTTTTCTCTTTTTTTCTCCCAGTGTTCACACAATATTGTTTTATTTCACACAGTCCCTTAATATCATAGTCTTTTTTTCGTTCTTTTTCATCCTTTTTTCTTTTTTTTCCTTGGGATAATTTCAAATGACTTATCTTTGAGTTCACTGATTCTTCTACTTGGTCAAGTCTGCTGTTGAAACTCTTTTGAGTTCTTCAGTTCAATCTTTATCTCTAGGATTTTTGTTTTTGTTTATTCACATGGTTTCTATTTCTTTGTTGAACTTCTCGTTTTGTTCCTGCATTGTTTTTCTAATTTCATTTAGTTATCTGTGTGTTCTTGAAGTTCACTGAACTTCTTTAAGAGGATTATTCTGAATTCTTTGTTAGGCAGTTCATAGATTTCCATTTCTTTAGTGTCAGTTATTGAAGCTTTATTAGTTTCTTTTGGTCTTGTCATGTTTACCCAATTCTTTATGCTCATAGTATCTTTGCATTGGTATTTACACATTTGAGTAAGTGGTCTCCTCTTCCAGACTTTACAGGTTTGTTTTTGCAGGGAAAGATCTTCACCAGTCTGCTTTGCTTAGGGGGAACTGGACGGATCAGCTTGTAGCATTTGTGGGCAGACACAGCTTGCTATTGAGGTCTCTGGTTTGGTGAGGTTCCTACCCATGTTCTGAGGCAAGGGGAGAGTTGCCACTGGCTGATCTCTGCAGTTGGGTTGGCCAGCTGGCTAGGCTCCACATTGTAGTGGGACCACTAACTAGGCACCCTGGTTGGGTAGGGGTGCTGGCTGGACTTCACAGTCAGATGGGGCCATTAGCTGGGTTCTGTAGTTACCTGTGGTAGGATATGGTCTCACGCTGTGTTCCGTGGAAGGACAGTAGCACTTGTTGGATTCTGCAGTTGGGCAAGGCCTCATGTTGTACTCTTTAACCGGATGTGGCCCTGGCAGGACTCTATGTTCTGGTGGGGCCACTGACATGGTTTCACAGTTGAATGGAGTTACAGGCTGTGCCCCAAGTTTGGGCAGAGTTGCAGGCTATGCTTTGTGATCAGTTGGGTACTGGATGTGCTTCTTTGTTGGATGAGGTCACTTGCCAGGCTGTCTGGTCAAGTGGGGCCTCCAGCTGCATCTCACAGATAATGCTCCATGGTAAGATGGGGTTACCTTGCCTGGGCGAGTTTACAGGCTGTGTTTAGTAATTGGACAAGGCCGTAGGTGAAACTCTGCTGCTAGGTAGGGCTGTTAGCTGGGCCCCATAACTGGGAAGTACTTTAGACTGGGCTCCAAGCCTGCACAGGGTCACTGTTCAGGTTCCCTGGTCATGACAGGCCAGAGGATATGCTCAACAGTTGGACAGGGCTGCTGGCTTGGCTCTCTGCCTGAGCAAGGCTGTAGTATGGACTCCACAGCTGCCGAAGTTCTCTGGCCAGTCTTTCTGGTCGAGCAGGATGGGAGGCTATGCTTAGCTGTTGAGCAGGGTTACAGATTTACTCCCCTGCCCAGGCAGGGCCATATGACAGGCTCAAGAGCGTGTATGACCACTTTTCTGGGGACACAAATCATGCAGAACTGCCAACCAAGCTCCCTGGCCAGACAGGGCCACCAGCTAAGGTCTGCAGATCCCTGGCTAGGATCTCTGCTCAGGTGCTACTACAAGCAGGAATGCAGTCCACTAACATTCGAGTGCTGGTTGCTATAAGCCATTCCCCCTTTCCCCATCTCTATCTGATCCCCAGTGGTCAAGCCCCCAGGTTCCCCAAATTATCCTCATGAAGACCTGACTGGGCAACCCTGGAAGCATCCTGCAACAGTAGGGGAGCTGAATATCCACTTTGGGTTCTCCTTTTCCCACAGAGAAACTATAGGCCAAGGGGATCACTCTGTGTGGTGCTGTGCCTGGGGGAAAGACAGTGCAATCCAAATGAAACCTCTCCTCTTACCCTTCTAATATTCTTCTCGGTCTCTGTGGTTCAAGGACATGCTTCAGCCTCACCCTCAGGTTCTAAGCCATACTTCTAGAGATTTGGGCATATCTTTTGCCTTTCTAAGGTTCATGGTAGTTTTCATTATTTTAGAGGACTCATCAGAACTGGACCCACAGAGAAGCCAAGTAGCAAGTGCCAAGAAAATGCAGTTATCTTCCAGAGAATTTTTATCAAATTCGTTTTTATATAAGAAAGTTATTAACAGTTATTAATGTTTTAGCATGGATTTATTTTTCAGTCAACTAGCCTGGTTCCCTAAGAGAACGCTAAAGTTGATGGGGGGTGGGGGGACAGGGAACTAAAAAAAAAGAAAGGCTTAACCATGCCATAGGACAACACAGGCAGAAATCCCAGAGAGGGATGACACAGCATGACAAATGGTGATGGGCAGAGCAGAGATGAAAAAGGGGATCAAAACAAAACATGGAAAAATGATAAACACAGATTTCATCTGCTTCATAATTTTTCCCAGGAATAATCCTCTTGTACACATCTTTGGTGCCTTTTTTAGTAACAACACATGTGTGTTTCTTTTTTATTCTTTTTGTTGTTTCCTTGGAATTTTAAATGCCTTTTAGCTCATAAACTTAATAAAAATACCACAGCATATTTTTTCAAAAGAATTTTCTGATCTAAGGAACTATTGCTTAATCAGACGGCCTGATGTTGGATTTATTTTTGCACTTCAGAAAAATTCTTCCTTAGGCAATGTCACAAAGATGCTACCTTAAAAATTCTTTTAAAAATAAACAAGAAAGAGAGTGAGAAAAAGAAATTTAAAAAATTATTTTCAAGTAAAGAGATGTTCTTCTTACTTTCTAAAAGATTGGAAAATGATATCTGTTTTGAAAAATAAGGCAAGAGAAACATCAGTAACAAATTCCCAAATCCAAGATGTAGACTCTTTGAACAAAGGAAAATATTTTGTATTTTATGCTTGAGTTCTGCTCTAAAATATTCAGTTTTCTAAATGCATAACTCTATATGAGGAAAATAGTTTGGAAGTTTCTCAGAAGAAACATCTGCCTGACTTATGGTCCTTCATTCATTTCTTAAAAAGTCTATTGTTCTGGTATCTAAGATCTAAACAGAGGTGAAGCTGTGCACTCCAAAACTGAGTATATATAAATGAAATTATCTCGTTTTATTCCTTTACAAAACTGGATTGGATTTATTGAAGTGTTAATTTTCCCATCTGTCTAGGGTGGTATGATCTTAGGTAGAGGTGAATATCTTAAGAGAAGCTGAAATAAAATAATGCATGCTTTTCTAAGAGGCTTTTTCTATAGATTCTTAAAACTGAAGTCAGAAAGATGAGAGGAATGAATATCAGCAGTTAGAAAAGAATGAAGTATACCTGACTCTTGTTTCTAAGACAGTTTCCTTGGTAGCCCTGAAAAATAATCACTTTGGAAATTTGAGGTCAGTGGTGTTAAGGAGTAAAGGATTATCTAAATCCTTATCTTCTGAATGATTCATATGACTCTGGTGTTAGACTTGTTTGCTCTGAACTGTTGTGTTGCAAAGCAGCACAAAATAGAAAGAACCCTGCAGTGACCACTGTGCAAGAATTGTTGAAACCCCTGCTCTGTCACTAAAGAGCTGTACATTGTTGGGTGAGTCATTCTTTGGTTTCTTGGTTTACACATTACACATAATAAAGGGGTAGGAACTATGCAGAACACCCCAAGAAGACTGTGCCAGGGAAGATGCTAAACTGATAGGACTTTGCTCCTTCTTTTCCTGCTTGAATCAGAAAAGATCTTTTCATGTCTATTTAACATAGTAGCTTCTATATAGGCTTTTTTTGAGACAAAAAGCTTAGCCTTAAAAAAGCATTAGCTTGGATGTTTCTAAATTTATGTTAGCCTTACAAACTGTGACTCTCTAAAATGTATTTGTCCATTCACTATTTCAGTGAAGTTTATGAGTTCTTTCAATGAGAGAACTCTGCCAAGAACTCTGCTAAGCCTTGGGGACACCACGGGGAATGAGAGGAGCAAGGTTCCTGATCTCAGATTTGATAATATCATGGAGAAAACTGACATTAGACAAGATCATTGCAGGTTATGATAAATGCAATGATGAAAATAAACAGGCTGATGATAAAGAACAACTGGTTAAGGGAAGGGGGAAGCCAACTAGTTATGGATAGAGAAACTGTTTACACCAGGGCAGTGAGGAAGGTCTTCTCTAGATAGGGGAGGATTGAATTGATACCTGAGGAGTGAAAAGGAGCCAGTCATGAAAAGAACTTTGGGAGATCCTTCAGGGTAGATAGAATAACAAGGGCCAAGATGTGGAGATGAGAATGATCTAGGTATTTTTGGAAGAGTTAAAGAAGCTATTATAGCATAGTGAATAGTGAAAAGTTGTTTGGATGAGCTTGAGGAAATAGGTAGAAAGCAGATCATGAAGGACCTTTTAAACCATGGTAAAAATGTGGGTTTTATTTAAAGTGTAGTGAGAAGCCACTGAAAGGTTTCAAGCAGAAGAAAAACATTGTCTCTGATGGGAGCACTCTATAACTTCCAAACTTTGTTTAACAATGTCTAGTATTATTGGCTATCGCAAGGGATAAAATAAATTCCAGGAAAAAGAAATAGGTAAAATAAATTTGAATTACCAAAGCATGTGATGTACCAAGACAATTAAGTGAGGGAAAGAATGGTCTTTTCAACAAATGATGCTCGAACTACTGGATATCCACACACAAAATAATTAAGTTGGATCCTCCCTTATATTATACACAGAAATTAACTCAAACTGGGTCATAGACCTAAATGTAAGAGCTAAAACTATAAATGTCTTGGAAGACACCATAGGAGTAAATCTTCATGACCTTGGGTTATGCAAAGCCTTCTTAGATAACACCAGAATTACAAGTAACAAAAGGAAAAATAGATAAATTGTACTCCATTAAAATTAAAAGTTTTATGCATCAAAGAACACCATCAAGAAAGTGAAAAGACTCCCATAGAACGGGAGAAAATATTATTTGCAAATTGTATATGATAAGGTACTGGTATCCAAAATATATAAAGAACTCTTACAACTCAATAATAAAAAGACAACCCAATTGAAAAATGAGCAGTCTTTAAACAGATATTTCTCCAAAGAAAATATACAGTTGGCAAATAAGCACATGAAAAGATGCTCAACATCATTAGCTGTTAGGAAAATGCAAATAAACCTACAATGAGATACCGCTTCACATCCACTAGGGTGGTTACAATAAGGAAAAGAAAACAGAAAATAACAAGTGTTGATGAGAATGTAAAGAAATTGGAATCCTTATACATCATTGGTGGGGTGTAAAATTGTGCAGCCACTTTGTAAATCAGTTTGGCAGTCTCTCAGAATGTTAAAAACAGTTACCATTTGACCCATCAATTCTTGGTATATACCCAAGAGAATTGAAAACAGGATTCAAACAAAAACATTTACATGAATGTTCATAGCAGCATTATTTATGGTAGCCAAAAAGTAGAAACAACACAAATGGTCATCAATTAACAAATGTCCATTAGTTAATGTAGTATGTTCACACAATGGAATATTATTTGGAATAAAAAGTAGTAATATACTGATCCATGCCACAACATTGATGAACCTTGAAAACATGCCTAGCAGCCAGTCATGAGAGACCACATATTATATGAAATGTCCCAAATAGGCAAATCTCTAGAGACAGGTAGTGAATTAGTGGTTGCCTAGGGCTGGGGAGGTTGGGAGGAAACTGGTAGTGACTGCTAGTGGGTATAGGGTTTCTTTTTGGGATGATGGAAATTGATTCTAAAATTGATTGTGGTGGTGGTTGCACAACTCTGTGAATATACTAAAAACCATTAACCTGTACACTTTAAATGGATTTATAATATGGTATGTGAATTATATCTCAATAAAATTGTTTAAAAAATATATGTGATGTGTTACTTCTGAGATAATACAGCTACTCTCAACAAAGTTTAAAATAATCAGTAGGGAATCCCAAATGCTTCCTCTGTGTTATAAGTAGGCTGAACATCAAGCCAACTGTTCTCTGTCAACATGACATTTATTTAAAAGCATTCTTATTTCTTTAAACATTGAAGAAATCAATTAAAACATGCACATTGTAGAAACTGCTGCTTTGTTTTCCAGTCTCTTCTGCAAGCCTCTAATTATTCAAATGGGTTGCAGTGCATCTTGTTAAACTTTTAAAACCCAACATTTTGGAGCAAAATATTACTTACACATTTCAGAACAAGCACGAATATAAACCAGCCTAATATCAATGGAGGTTTACCACCACCACTCCTCAAAAGAAAAACAAACTATCTTTAAAGAGGAAAAAAGTGAACAGAAGAACCAGGGGAGATCTTTCTGATTATAATGACAGAAGAAAATGCAGCTTAGAGCACAGGCAACCCCTTTTCTCACACATAATGAGCTCTTCAAATATGTATGAAAGTTTACTGTGCAGAAGGTTCCTAGTAGATCCATATGTTCTATTGCCTAGAAGCTAAAAGGTGGTATAAAAATCTGCCACTACCCTTTGCCTTTTATTCGCGAACTTTGGTTTTACTTCCAACAGATAGTAAATGTTCTTTAAGGTGTTATTTATTTACAAATAAATACCTAGCAGACTAGCTACTGTCTGATTAAGGCTAAATATTGTCTACTTTGGGCATGTATTCTATCATTCATTTATTAAATATTTAGTAAGCATCAATTATATGCTGGACACAGTTCTGGGCACTAATGTTACAACAATGAACTAAACAGACAAGGTCTCTGCTGTCATGCAACATGTAGTGTGGAAAGGAAGTGTGAACAAGAATAATAATTTCTTATAGTGATAAGTGCTATGAAGAAAATAAAACATAGTAATGGGATATAGAATGTCCTGATAAAGGGGCTACTTTAATTGGGATGGCCACAGAAGGATTACATGAGGTTACATTGAGCCAGATGCCTAAGGATAAGAAGAAGCCAGTCATGTGAATATCTGAAAAAAAGCTTTCTAGGCAGAGGAAACATCTAATGCAAATGCCACAAGGCAGAAAGGGCATTTATTAAATACCTTATTTTTAAAAAGGGAGGGTGGGGTGGTGGTCAAGTAGCTAGAATATAGTAAATAACTGGGAAACACAATGTCAGAGAAATAGGAGGGAGGCAGATCACGTAGGGGATTATAGACCATGATAAGAGGTTTGAAGATTACTCTACTTGCAATGGACAGCCATCTGGAAGGTTTTACACAGGGAGAGATGCTTGATTAACATTGTTGGTGATCATTTGTGTTATTTCGAAGAAATGGAATGTAAGGGTAAAAATAGACCAAACCACTTAGAAGTCTGTGGCAGTCGTGTAGATGAAAAAATGATAGGGTGGTTTGGAATGCAGGGGAGCAATAGAGATAGTAAATAATGATCAGATTCAAGACATCTTGGAGATAGAGTTGACTGGATTTGCTCATGGTTTAGATGTTGAGAAAGAGGGAAAATATAATAAAGAATAAATCTGGGTTTTAGGCGGAGCAACGGAGTGGTTGATCATACCATTAAGTGTGTAATAGGGTTACAAGTTGGTACTTACACATTTGCAAATATGTAATTTCTTTATTTCAGGTTCATATGGTTTTCCTCACAAACCCTAACTTACTGATTAGTGAGGAGTGGTTGGGGAATTGGGGGAGACAGAAAATTTTTATATCCAATTCAATTGAAAGCTTAATCTGTTCCTGTAATTTAGTTGTCTCTTTAGGTAGTGCTCAGACTCTTATGATGCTTAGTCTCTCAGATGTACCCATCTTCCACCTCCCTCTTTTACTCCTTTCTAATATTGAGTCCGTGTTTGCTGTGGTGACAAAGACGAGGAGGTCTTAGATCTAGAGGCAGGTATTATTCATACTGATTGGGATGTGATAATGTCCCTTGTCAGTTTGCTTACTGCCCACCCTCGTGGCCTTTGATGATGATGTCTCTAAGCTGGTAATTTTCATTTCATTTTTGGGGGGTGTTCCCTTGCTTAAATAGCCTGTCAGCATCTGCTAATCATGAGATACCTCTGAGGTCTGCTGTGATTTTCATTCAGCTCTAGCCCAGGCAGTCTGCTCTTCAGCCCTTACTAGAGAGCCACATCTTCCTAGAGTAATGGCCACCAATACACACATGCAAGCTCCCCAGGTGTTTCTTAGTTCCCTTCTACATCATATAGGAATCAAGGAGTAGCTCAGGAAAATATAACAATATGGTCTTCCTCATTTTGACTTTGCTGAGCAACCAAATTGATATAGCCATAAACCATGTGATAGCTAGAGAAAAGATAGCTTTTCTGAATCCTGAATGAGTAGTAGGGAACAAGGGTCTCTTTCTGCCAAAACTCAGAATGAGGGAAATCTGAACACCAATGTCTCTCTCTCTCTCCCTCTTTGCCTTGCTAGATTCTCCTGGGGGCAAAGGAAAGGTCTTAAGCTTTCTCTTTACTTCCCCTATGTCATATCCTCATCCTTCTACCATCTAGTAAAAGCCTTAGAGTTCTACTGTGATAAATGGAAAGTGTGTCTTCTCTACAGTTTAAGACAGCCTTGTGTGCTGGGTGCCCCAGGCTCAGCTTGTGAAATGTGAAAGTTAGAAACAAAGAAAATAGAAACATCATCTCTTAATATATTCAACCCCTGTACATATGAACCCCTTGGGCTAAATAGGATAAAGTCCATGTAATCAAAAAGACAAAATAGAAAAGCATTTTAATAATTTTCAAAATATTGCCCTATTGACAAAGGAGATGGGGAAAACTGAGAAGCAGTTTAGGGGTTCAAGGAGGGAATTCCAAGAGTTCAGTTTGGGACACACAAAGTTTAAGATGCCCATTAGAAATTCAAGAAGAGATGTTGAAGGTAGATCAGAAAGTCAGTGGTGCAGTCAGGACAGGTGATATAATTTTAGGAAACATTAGAATGTAGATGGTCTTTAAAGCCACAGGGACAGGATGAGATCACCTAAAAAGAGAAAAGAGAAGAGGGCACTCCAACATTAAATGGTTGGGCAGAGAAGGAGCCAGCATAAAAGGAGATATAAGTAAGTGGAAAATCGGGGAAGTGTGCTGCCATAAAAACAAAGGTTTAAAAAAGTTTCAAGAATGAAAAAGAAGTTTCCAATAAAATGAGTTGGATAACCAGCCATTGGAGATGGCTATATGGAAGTCAGTTGGTGACCTGAAAAAGAGCAATTTCAGAGGTGTGGTAAGAACAAAAGCCCAAATGAAGAGAGAATGAGAGTAAGGAAATAGTGACAATGAGCATAAACAAGTCTTTGAAAAGTTTTGCTGTGAAGGGGGAGCAGAAAATCTTGCTAGAAAAGTACATGAGAAATTGAATGAGAGAATGGAAAAGACAAAAGGAAGGTAGGAAGGAAGGGAGGGACATGAGATCAAGGAAGGATTTTTTTAATGAGTAATACTTAGCATATTTGAATACTATTGGAAATGATCCAGTCAAGAGAGAAAAATTGATAGTGCAAGTGAAAGGGGGATGTTTTCAGAAGAGAGAGCCTTGAATAAGTGAGAGGACATGGGCTTCTTATATGTGTAAATGAGGAGCTGGCCTCAGGCAGGAAACAGAGACACTTCTTTTGTAAGAGAAGAGAAGCAGAATATGTGGGTGCATAAGTAGGTGTGTTGGAAAGTTGGGCATTGGGAAGAGGAGATGGCTCTTGTTTAATTGCTACTCAGGTATGAAGCAAGGTTATTAACTTGAAAATGAGGAGGGAATGGAGGTTTGAAGATAGAGATGAATGTGTAAGTCATCTTTCAGAATAACAAATGTCTCAATTATACACATTTGTGAAACTTACTTATGCTTGTCACTTATGTCAGAGCTGTTATTTTTGCATTACCCACAAATTTTTCTTAATATTTAAATATATAATGTTTAAATATTAAATATATGATATTTAAATATATAACTTACAGTGATGCCTAAACTAAATTGTTGGTTGGCAGGTAGCATTGCCATGCCATGATTTTCAACTGATACCTGAGTATTTGAATTCAGTACCATTTTGGAGTACTGACAGGATAAAGGGATTTATGAATTCCCTGTTAGTATTGCAACAAAGGTCTAACATTTTTTTAATTATAAAATTAAGTCGCATATTTACAAATTGAAGAAAAACTATCATCTCAGTAGATGAAACAAAAAGCATTTAGTAAAATTTAACTTCCATACATTGACTATGATACTTAATGGTGAAACTTAAAAGAAATGAGCAAAGGTCACTACTATTTACCATTTCTGTTCCCCATTTACTCAGAGTCCCAGCCAGTACAGTAAAATGAGAGAAGTAATCTATGGACAGATTATTAGAATTCATGAGAGTTTAGCAAGATGCTATATATAAAATTAATATACCAAAAAAAAAAAAGATTCCATTCTTTTCTACCAGCAAGAAACAGAAAACTTTTAAAAATACAATTTAAAAATAAAATCCAATACAATCAGCAAAAATTAAGTACCTAGGAATAAATCTAACAAAAGATTTGCAAAATTTTATTGAAAAAAAAGTGTGTAGTAGTTTATTAACGAAGACCTAAAGAAATGGAGAGATATTTCATGGATAGGAAAACTCAATATCAAAAAAATTTAACTCTCCCTTATAAATTCAGTACAGTTTCAGTCACAGTCTCTACAGGATTTTTTTATATAACTGGATTGATGAAAAGTGGTTTTAAAATGTGTGTGGAAGATCAAAGGTCCAATATCAAGACAGTTTTCAAGGACAGGTTGCTGATGTTGGTGGGGAGTGGTATATGAAAGGGAGAACTTGCCCGACCTGATATCGTAACTTATTATTGAAGCTAGTCATTTAGTCAGTGTCATTCATTCACAGATAGACAAATAGACCAATGGAAATAGAATATAGACTCAGATCTAAGTATATTTTGAAACTTAAAGTTTAATAAATTGATTATGCATTGCAGATTTATAAGGAAAGGATGAAATATTCAGTAAATGGTACTGGTACAATTGGTTATCCAAATGGAAAAAGACAAATCTCTCCTTCACATCAAAGTACAAACACACAAAAGAATAAAATCCCAATTAGATTAAAGACCTAATTATAAAAATCAAAATTTTAAATTGGAGAACATTTTATGACCTCATGGAGGAAGGGGAAGCAGTAAGGATCTCTTAAACACTAAAGAAAGAAAACAAGAAGAAAATATTGATGAACGTGGCTACATTAAAACTGCAAATTTGTGTTAGTCAAAAATTATAGTGGACAAAGTGAGAAAATAGTCTCCAGGCTGGGAAAAGAGATTTGTGATATACAGAATGAATGAAATACAATTATCAGGACATTAAGGACAGCCCAGTAGAATACTGGACAGAAGATGGGAACTAGAGATTCACATATAGATGTTGAATTACTGTATGAATAGATATTCATTCCTCATTAATAATCAGGGACATGTGAATTGAAATCCCAAATAATACATCATTTTGCTCGCTTGAGACAGACAAATTTTAAGTCTGATAGTACCAAGCATTATGGAAGATTTGGAGTAATTGGAACTATTAAATGTTGCTTTGGGAATATAAATTGGCAAAAGCACTCTGGAGAACAAGTTGGCAAAATCTTGTATACTGAAAAGTGCATATATCCTACAAGCCAGAAATTCAACTCCAGGGTATATACCCTTGCCCAAAAAAACTCTTGACGTGGGCACATAGTGATATGCAGAAGAGTGTTTATTGCAGCATTATCTGTAACAGAAAAAAAAAACAAACCCAAAATTCTTCACTAGGAAAATGGTTGAATAAGTTGTGGTTTGATAACAAAATGTAATCCTGTAGGAGTGAAAACAAAGTGTAAGTAAAGTAGAGACACTGAATAATTTCAAAAACATAATGTTGTGTTCAAAAAATTTCAAAAGAATATATAAAGTGTGATACTGCTTATTGAAAGTTTGAAAAGATGCAAAATAACCATATAGTATTTTGGAATATATACAAATGGAGTGAAAGTATAAAGAAATGCATGTGAATGATAAACAAATTGAGGCCAATTGTTGCACCTGAGTGAGGGGGGAAGGTGATGTGTCTGCCAACGTAAGTGTATATATGGGACTTCAGTTGTGTATGTGTGTGTGTGTGTAGCTTTTGTTTCTTAAAGTGGGTGGTAGGTACATGGGTGCTCATTATACCTTTTAATATCTTCTATATATATTTATATATATTTAAATATTACATAATGCACTTTAAAAAGACAACAGAAATTAGTGAGAACTGACATTTATTGAGCTCTTCAGTATGAATCTATTCCTTTCTAAGCTTTGAATGCATTATCTCATTGAATCTTAGTAACCCTTTGAAGAAGTATTACTATATCCCTGCTATATAACAGGAAACTGAGGACTTTAGAAGTCAAGTAGTCTACTTATGGTCCATATAGCCGTTAGGTGACAGAGCCAGAACATGAAACTACAGCTGTCTGACTTAAATGCTTATATCATTAACCTCTATGAATGTTAATCAGCCTCTCTTAAAAAGTCCACTTTAACCACAAAGAAGTCTCATGTTAGTGCAACTATCATTTCAACCTCTGGATGCAGCTAGAACTACAGCAGTAGAACTTAACCACTTTGGCCTCTAAATTCAGTGGACTTTCTGAAGCTAGAAGTACATTTGCTCAGGAGCACAGGGCATGACTCATTTCCTTAGGTATCTGTTTATTCGTTCAACAAATATTTATCAAGAGCCTCTGCAGCACAGTGGTAAACCACAATTTATTTCTTGTCTGCATCATTTTTGCAGTTTGCCAAGCTTTGGGACACAAATTTGAAATTTCCATTTTCATTTCCAACTAATGCAAGGAATGCTATGATTAATTATTAGCTATTTTAGAACTTGCAGTCTGGCTTACTATGGATCTCATTTAAGCCCAACCATTGTTGACCTGCAAATTCACATGACATTTAAAAACTTGTAGCCACTTCTTACTTTAATAAAGTGTTTATTGAAAACTTTTAGTCTACTTTTGTCTAAACAAAATACAGATTGAAGTGAAAATATTGTTTTAAACAGTTTGATATGACTATCTCTTTTCTCTCCATGTATTTCCCCCCTCTCCTTTTTTTTCCACAGATCAAATAATATTTGCTTTATCTTACACTTCATTGAGATTTTAAGATTCTCCTTGACAGTATATTAGATATATGTTATAGTACTATACATTCAACAAGATGTTGAACCCATACTAGCTCATAGAACTGCTGAAATGGATGCATTTGGGTTAACTTTAATTACATTCTCGCTAATTCAATGGGTGTACAGAAACCAAGTTGTTTTCCCTCTGTAGTTAAGAACAGTTTAATTTGGTCTATCTTGGCCAGTTTGTTTATGTGAACTTTACTCACTAGTAACAGCTGGGCTTCTAAATCATCATGACCTCTTTTTAAATAATTATACAAACATAATATTGTTAAGAAGTAACCCTTGTTTTTACTTAGTGTTCAATTCAGTGATTATGTATTGTAAGTATTTAAACATTCTTTCTAGTCCTATCTTTAACAATGTATTTCCTTTTTCATACTCGATATTCAGGGACCTGAAGGAACTGTGGGACTGCCAGGACAAAGAGGTCGTCCAGGGAAGAAGGTAATTTTTTTTTACGTTTTTATGCTGGTTTTCTTTCTTCTGACGTGCCCAGAGCTCCATAGCATACTGTGGTGTTTTTATTTGCACTGGAGATAAAACAATAAAGAACGATAAATTTGGCTTAAAAGGCACATTTGTATAAACTAATATTTAATTCCACTTAGGAGTACTTATTACTTTATTACTTATTATCTGAAGTCAAATTTTCTACTTTGTAGTTTCTGAAAAGATCTTTGCCTTTTCTTCTCCTGTTTACTTTAGTAGACCATGGGCAGGAAAATAGAGAAAAGAAAAATACTATACTATTTGTGCTATTTAGTAACAACATTAGTAAAATATTTAGGGGAGAGAAATATTAGAATTGTTTCTGGGTTTGTTTTAATTGTACTTTTCCAAATTGAAAAGGTTAATGATTGATTTTATCTTTCCTACACATTAACTAAGAAACACAAAACAATACGTTTTATTTGCTTCCTTTATATTTTACTAAGAAAATGTGATACGTTTATAAAATTTAGCACAATATAATGAATAATTCATCCTTGGATAGAGTCAATAATTTGTTTAAGTATTGGTGAGACATAAACATGATTTTCACATTGTATTACAACAGTTTTGAATATATTTACTATAATTAACTACAAATTACACCATATTCTAGTTCCCAAAATCGGATCTGTCAGTACTGTGAATATGCACCTAGTCCATCTTTTTCATTATTTTGGAGCAGTATAAGATAATAAAAGATAAAAGTGAATGAGGTAAATTTTAGTTGCCATTCTTACCCATGAAAATAAGCCCAATATTGAAGTGTCTTTTCATCAAACATAATGTTATGTCTAAATGATTTTACAAGTAGGACAGTGCAGGTCCTTACAACAGCCTGTGTCTTTGGGAAAGCCTGTGAATTATTATGAATAACCAAAAATTTCCTGACTGTGGTCACTGTTTAATTTTTCTTTGTATCTACTTGATTATCAATAATAGAACAGGTTGGTTCCAACATGCAGAAAATGAATTATAACATTTAATGTTTAAAAGCTGCTGTACTTTGGTATTAGAGAATGATTAGTTAGCCTATTGGAAAACAGAAGGTAACTAGTTTTCAGAAGGATGTAAAATCACACAAAAACATTACAGATTTTTAAACACAAACTCCAAGCAAGTAAGTGATGATACTGAGTATACAGAACTGCACACTAGAGCCTTTTTGCATTAGACAGATCTTTGGGGCATTGAAATTCTCTGTAGAAACAGGTTTCTCATAGGGCCTGTGTTTTCTCATGTCAGGAATAAATACATGCATGCATGCATTCATACATAAATGCATAACAAATTTCAAATTAATAAACTTGGTTATTTGTAACTCAACATGAGCACCATATCTTCCCTGCTTGTTTGGCCAAAATTTTTAATATTCTTTTTTCCAAAATTACTTTTAATTATATCTTTAAGGTAACCTAGGTAGTGATGGTATGTTATTATTGTCAGTGGTGGTCTGCAGTACTATTAAGTTAAAGCAAAGTTACTATTTATAGAATTTTGCTTACAGAATATCCTCTGGAGCCATTCAGGTATATGATATAGTTAATTAATCTGAGTATAAGTTTGTTTTTTTCTTACTTTTCTCTCTTACTAATGGCATCCACAGGGTGATAAAGGACAAATGGGGCCCATAGGAGAAATTGGAAGCAGAGGTGCTCCTGGACAAATTGGGGAAAGTGGTCCTAAAGGTGCCAGAGGAACTAGAGGTGCTGTGGTCAGTATTTGATTTGTCTCCAGAACTGAGTTCACTGTGGATGGAAAAGAAATGTATCCATGTCCTAAAGGCTCTGTCCCTTGATTAATTTTACAGAGAAAGCAATAGTTCCATTGAAAATAATCTACCTCCATGAGATGTGGAGAATTGTAAGCATTCCACAGTACTTAAATGGCTTAGTGGTTTCTGGACATGAAAGAGGAAAGGGGGAAAAAATCTCAAAATGGAAATAAAATATGAAATAAGGTTTTAAAAAAATAAGATTATAACTCCTAAGTAGAAAAGTTTATATGCCTTGTACTTGAAATCAGGATTTAATATCTGTATAAAATTATGCTGTCATAGTTGACAAGTTGCTTTGAAAATTACTTGAAAATGGGTTTTCTTTATATGCTTGGACTCCACATGCTTATCTGGAGATTATTTTTCTAACCAGCTGTGATAAGCCTCCAAAACATCTACTAATTTTTAATCTTTTGTATGAATTTTACATGATGTTGGAAACAAGGTAGCATAATGCTTTTGAACCTGTAACAGCAAAATTATATTGCTAATATATATTGCTATATATTTGCTAATATATCAGAAAGTCACAGCAGAAGAGTTGCAAAATATTTAAGAGATTATCCAATTTAGTCTTTTGACTATTTCATAAACTTATTTACAAAATGTGTATGTATTCACTAGTCTCCATTTAAATGTCACAAGTGACTTTTCACCAAGGCCTTCTGGAGAGCATTGCATAATCCATATGTTGTCTGAGGAACATTTCCCTCAGGCTCATTTTAAGTGTTCCATTCCTTACTGCCATCTTACTATTCCAGGTCATTCTTACTTCCTTTTATTTTAATTACTAATATTTTCCTATCTTTGGCTTATGCATTCAAAAACATTATATAATATGATTGATTTTTAAATATTTTTCCAGTTTTATTGAGATATAATTGACATATAGCATGTATAAGTTTAAAGTGTACGGCATAATGCTTTGATTTACATATATCATGAAATGATTATCACAATAAGTTTAGTGAATATCCATCATCTCATACAGATATAAAATTAAATAGAAAAAATACGTATTTTTCTTTGTGATGAGAACTCTTGGGATTTACTCTCTTAAGTTTCATATATAACATGTAGTAGTGATAATTATGTTTATCATGTTGTACATATATCCTGAGTACTTATTTATCTTAGAACTAGAAGTTTGTCCCTTTTGACTGTTTTCATCCAGTTTCCCATCCCCTACCCTCCAGCTCTGTTAACCACAAATCTGATCTCTTTTTCTATGAGTTGGGGTTTCTTTTTTTTTTTGAAGTATAATTGACTTACAACACTAGAGTATTTCCTTTTACACAACATAGTGTTCAATATTTCTATACATTTCAAAACAATCAGCACAATAGTCTAGTTATGTCTAGTTACAATATTGCACATACGAAAATATCACATATTTATTGACTGTATTCCCCACACTGTACATTTCATAACCATGACTCATTTATCTTGCAACTGGAAAATAGTCTCCCTTACCTATGTCTTTCCTCCTGCGATCACCCTGCCTTCTGGCAACCACCTACTTGTTCTCTGTATCTATAACTCTGTTTTTGTTTTGTGTTTGTCATTTGTTTTGTTTTTTAGATTCCACATATAAGTTATATCACACTGTATTTGTTTGATTTATTTCACTTAGCATAATAACCTCTAGGTCCATCCACGTTGTCACAAATGTCACGATTTCATTTTTTTATGGCTGAGTAATATGCCATAATATATTTTTACCATATCTTCTTTATCCATTCATCTATTGATGGGCACTTAGGTTGCTTCCATACCTTGGCTATTGTAAACAATGCTGCAATGAACATAGAGGTGCTTATGTCTTTTCTAATTAGTGTTTTCATTTTCTTTGGACAAATACTTGGGAGTAGAATTGCTGGATTATATGGTAGTTCTATTTTTAATTTTAATTTTTTGAGGAGCCTCCATACTGTTTTCCATAGTGGCTGCAGCAATTTATATTCCTACCAACAGTGCACAAGGGTTCTCTTTTCTCCACATCCTCACCAACACGTGTTATTTGTTGTCTTTTTGATAATAGCGATTCTGACAGGTGTGAGGTGATATGTCATTGTGATTTTGATTTGCATTTCCCTGATGACTAGTGATGTTGAGCATCTTTTCATGTGTCTGTAGGCTATCTGTATATCTTATTTGGAAAAATGTATGTTTAGATCCTCTGCCCATTTTAAATTGGGTTGTTTTTTTGATGTTGAGTTGTATGAGTTCTTTGTATATTTTGGATATTAACCCCCTATCAGATTTATTGTTTGCTACTTCTCCCATTTAGTAGGTGGCCTTTTTGTTTAATTGATAGTTTCCTTGGCTGCACAAAACCTTTTTTGTTTGATAATGTCTATTTGTTTATTTTTGCTTTTGTTTATTTTGCCTGAGGATACATATCCAAAAATATATTACTAAGACCAATGTTAAAGAACACACTGCATATGTTTTCTTCTAGAAGTCTATCGTTTCAGGTCTTACATTTAAGTCTTTAATGAATGTATTTTTGTGCATGGTGTGAGAGTAGTCCTGTTTGATTCTTTTGTATGTAGCTGTCCAGTATTCTCAGCACCATTTATTGAAGAGGCTGTCTTTTCCCATTGTGTCTTGAGTCCTTGGTCATAGATTAATTGCCCATAGAAGTATGGGTTCATTTCTGGACTCTCTATTTTGTTCCATTGATCTGTGTGTCTGTTTTTGTGCCTGTGCCATACTGTTTTGATTACTGTAGCTTTGTATAGTATTGTTTGAAATCAGGGAGTGTGACACCTCCAGCTTTGTTTTTCTTTCTCAAGCAGTCTTGAAACTGATTGAAAATCTTGAAAACAAAATCTATTTTGGCTATTTGGGGTCTTTTGTGTTTCCATACAAATTTTTAAATTATGTGTTCTAGTTCTGTGAAGAATGCCACTGGTATTTTGATAGATATTGCATCAAATCTGTAAACTGCCTTGGGTAGTATGATCATTTTAACAATATGAATTCTTCCAGTCCATGAACACAGTATATCTTCCCAACTGTGTTGTTTTCAGTTTCTTTTCTTCAGTGTCTTATAGTTTTCTGAGTACAGGTCTTTTACCTCCTTAGTTAGATTTATTCTATTCTTTTTGATGCAGTGGTAAATGGGATGTTTTTCTTAATTTCTCTTTATGATAGTTTGTTGTCAGTGTACAGAAATGCAACATATTTCTGTATATTAACTTTGTATCCTGCAACTTTACTGAATTCATTGATGAGCTCTAGTAGTTTTTTTGGTGGCATCTTCAGGATTTTCTTTGTATAGTAGCATGTCATCTGTAAACAGTGACAGTTTTACTTTTTCCTTCTAATTTGGATTCCTTTTGCTTCTTTTTTCTTTTTTTTCTTTTTTGTCTGATTCCTGTGGCTAGGACTTCCAACACTATGTTGAATAAAAGTGGTGAGAGTGGGCATTCCTGTTCCTGATCTTGGAGGAAATACTTTCACCTCTTCACCATTGAGTATGATGTTAGCTGTGGGCTTGTAATATGTGGGTTTTATTATGTCGAGATAATGTAATTAATTTTTAATAAACTTGAGAATGAATTGATCCAAAGAGTACTGTCTTCAAAGTAGGCTCCTACTTTGGATTTTCTCTAAAAAGAATAGTCACTTTTTAAATGTTGACACATTTCCAAACTACTTTCCCAAGAGGTTTCACCAAATTTACATGCCCACCACCAGGAATACTTCATATTAATCCTTTTGATGTTTGCCAATCTGATAAATGAAAAAGTGTATCTCATTTTCTTTCTTACAATTTTCCTGATAGCAACTAAGTAATTTGTACTTTTTTCTCTAGAAGTTACTCGTTCATATGCACTTGACATGTTTTTCTATTAGGTTGTTGTCTTTTTCTTAATTTCAGTAATACCTTACATAGTTTAGATAATATGCTTTTGTTAAAGATGTTGCTAATATATTACAAATATATTTCCCTTTCTGTCATTTATCTTTTAATATTGTTTATAGTATCTTTCACTGGACAGAGGTTTTAATTATTACAGTCAAATTTGTCAGTCTTTTTGTTTACATTCTAGGTTTTATTTGTTCATTAGAAATGACTTCCCTACATGAAGTGCATAAAAATATTTTTCCATATCCTTCTTCTAATATTTTTATAGCTTTATTTTTACCCTTAACCCTTTTAAAGCATACAGAGTTTTTGTTTTGTTTTGTTTTGTTTGCTATGATATAAGTTGTAAAGGACTAATTTTTCTTTTTCCCAAATTCTTAGCCAGTTGTCTCAATACTATTTATTTATTTAAATTTATTTATTTATTTATTTAAATTTATTTATTTATTTATCTATCTATTTATTTATGGCTGCTTTGGGCCTTCGTTGCTATGCGCAGCTTTTTCTAGTTGTGGCGAGCGGAGGCTACTCTTTGTTGTGGTGCACAGACTTCTCATTGTGGTGGCTTCTCTTGCTGCAGAGCACGGGCTCTAGGTGTGTGGGCTTCAGTAGTTGTGGCACATGGGCTCAGTAGTTGTGGCACACAGGCTTAGTTGTTCCACAGCGTGGGATCTTCCCAGACCAGGGCTGGAACCCATGTCCCCTACATTGGCAGGTGGCTTCTTAACCACTGTGCCACCAGGGAAGCCCCAATACTATTTAATAAACAATCTATTTCCCACTTTTCTGAAATGCTACCCTTGCTGTAAGCTACTCTTAAATGATGGTCTGTTTTCATCTTCTTTTCTCGATTTTTTAGTGTGTTCCTAGGTCAGTACCACACCATTTAAATAACTGTATCATTACAGTATCATTTGAGATCTATTAGGGCAAATACTTCATAATTTATATTTCTGAAAAGTTTGGCTCTTACTATGATCTCTTTCCTCTTTCATGTGAACTTCAGAATCAACTTAGCAAGTTCCTTTAATATTGAATCATTCACTGTAGAAACACCATATGTCTTTTTATTTACTTACATCTTGTATATCCTTCAATAAAGTTTTGTTATTTCCTTTATCTCTGTTCTTAACATCTGTCTTTTAAAGTTCCTTGTTAGTTTCTTATAGATTTTGTTGTTTTTAAGGTAATCCTTTTTCTATTACATCTTCTAATTATGCTGTGTAAAATATCTTTTTTTAAAACTTTATATTCATTTGAGTGAATTTTGATGATTCTCAGGGTTCTTTAGGTAAATAATCGTATCATCTCCTCATATTTATTACCCTTACTTATTACATTGATTAGAACTTCTGGTTAGTGTGGTATTTGGCTAGTCACATACTTATTCTGTGCCTTAATCTCCTTATCTCCTATTTATTTTGGGACTCAAATAGGAGAGTTGATAGGGAAACTTTGATAATATGAAAGATAGGACATTTTTAAGAGTGTTATTTTTGCTTTTTTCAGTTGTCTGAGTTATCTTTTCAGTAGTTTAGGAACATTTACAGATTTGCCTTTAACTTATCTGTTTCCTCATCTGTATGATATTGATAATAAGAGTAATTAATAGGGTAAATATTACACATAAGTTGTCAACCAATTCTATTTTAACAACTTTGACCAGAGTTGAAACTGTGTTCATCAAAGCATCTGAAACTAGCAGTGAGTACAGAGTTCTTGATCCTATCATAATACTAAAAACTATCAGAATTCACTCTCTAGTATTTAGTGATGCATGTTTACCACAAACTTTGACAGATACAAACTACATTTCCAAGAATTTGCTGGAAGCCTACAGCATTCTGGCAACTGAAAGTATTTCTCTTAATATGATTAAGGATGTTCATACCAGAAGTAAACCAAAGAAACATAATTTTGTGGAACTTACGTGGTTCAGAAGTAAAATAAGATGAAAGTTGGAGAATTATGTTTTGTTTCCCCATTTCAGACTAGGTAAAATATCATACCTTAAAAATCTAAATTTTAAATAATAGGAATACAAGGTTAATGATTTAAACAATTGTCTGTTTTCTTTCTAATGTTTACTTTGTTTTTAGGGACACTTAGGATTGATGGGACCTTCTGGAGAACCAGGAATTCCAGGATATAGGGTAAGCATTTCTAATTGGAAATAAGAAGTGTATATTTGCATAAAAAATTACATGAAGATGTCACCCCAAATATACAAATTCAGATGAAATTTCCTGATAAACCTTTCTAACATATTTAGGTCTCATGCCCCTGTAGAGTGAATCCTGTTCTTCTTTCAGAATAGTGCAATATCTAATGGTGTGGCCATGATGGTATTAGGTAGAGCACATACAAATGATATGGAGACTGTCTACTTACTTGTCCTTCTGTTAGGGCCATGAAGGTCAACCAGGACTTTCCGGGTTGCCAGGACCTAAAGGAGAAAAGGTGTGTATGAATATATTGACTTATTTATCATAAAATTAAACATTGAATTCATGTGTTCTTTCTGAAAGTGTGTATGGAAACATTTTCAAAGAATTAAAAAAGCACTTTCAACTTGGGAAGTATTATAAATTCTAGAAGAAAAATAAATATCAAGGGGCAAAAACTTAAATAAATTATTAAAAAGTCTTTGATAGGTTGTTTCAAGATTGAGGTGAAATGATATATGTTATAGTACTTTGCAATCTGTAAAAGTTTGTAAAACTAATATTAATTACTTACTGAAAGTGATTGTTAGACTATAGATTAAATGACTAACTATATACATTTATAGTAAAATTTTTTATGAATTAAGAACAACTGCAGCAGTACTCCTCTTGATTTGTAGTATCATTGGAAAACTGACACTTTGAGAAAATTAGTAAGCTGCTTTTTATGTAATTAAAGCAGAATGACACTTCCAAAGAGAACCATGTATGAATCACAACCATATATAAATTATCATGTGCTAAGTTTTGTAGATAAAAATTTTTCATTAAAAAAAGATAAAACCAGATTGCATATTTTATAACATATTAGGAAATAATAGGCTTCATATTTCAAAGTTTATTTTATTAATTTAGTTTTGTTTACAAATCATCTTCATCATAGGGTTATCCAGGAGAAGATAACACAGTCCTAGGACCACCTGGGCCTCGAGGTGAACCAGTAGGTTTTTCCTAAAATTATTTTGATGTTTTAAGATAAAACACAGTTACTGCAATAGATTCACAACACCAATTACATCTTTTCAAGGAGTTTTATTTAGTTAGTTTTATAACATGGTTTTATACAAGAGTAGTATTTGCAGTCACATAATCTAAATATAAAAATTGTTTATATTCAGGTCAAGATCCTTAGCATAGTATAGAAGTTTAAAACAGTAACTTTCCAAATCTAACTTGTGGCATTAAATTCATGATAACAACTTTTTTACAGAGATTATCAAAAAATCACATACTCTAGACATTTAGGGCGGATACTTCTTTATACATCAAATTCAGATTTATTTCTAACGGATTTTTAAAAATCTGATCTGTATCCTTTTCTATAGTAGTTTATACACAGTTACCAAATGATTTCAAAACTCATCTAACCGGTTATTAGAGCCACTGTTCTTTAAAGATTATCAGTCTATAGTCTTCTAATAAGCATTTTAAGGACTAGCTGTAACCATGATTTTTTTAAAGTAGCTATTATATCTTTGATTATCTGAATAACGGTCTCTCTAACAATCTTAAAGGCTATATGTAAATTAAATGGGTAAAACAAAAATGCTTAGTTCACAGAAATAAATATAATTGGTTAAATTTTCCATATTTCACATGATATCATGTAGGATAAAAGAATCCTAAAACAGAAGAATCAAAATATATAGTCACTCCTGATATTTTGATCTGGTTCTTTGGAGATGGTTGAAAGGTATACTTTGTTTTAGAAATAGGAAAGATTCTAGGGTTTTTCTGATAAAATCAAGCCAACTCATATAGAGGCAAACTCATCTAATGAGAATATATAAAATTCTTTATTGGAAACGATCAACAAAATGAAAAGACACCTTCTGAATAAAGAAAATACTTTCAAATAATATGACCAATAAGGGGCTAATATCCAAAATATATAAGCATTTCATATAACTCAACAGCAAAAAAACAAACAACCCAATTAAAAAATGAGCAGAAGACCTGAATAGACATTTTTCCAAAGAAGACATACAGATGGCCAACAGGCACATGAAATGTTGCTCAACATCACTAATCATCAGGGAAATGCAAATCAAAACCACAATGAGATATCACCTCACACCTGTCAGAATGCCTATCATCAAAAAGACCACAAATTACAAATGTTGGTGAGGATGTGGAAAAAAGGGAACCTTGTGCACTGTTGGTGGGAATGTAAATTGGTGCAGCCACTGTGCAAAACAGTATGGAGGTTTCTCAAAAAACTAAAAATAGCACTACCATATGAGCCAGCAATTCCATTCCTGGGTATATATCCGGAAAAAAAAATAGAAACTCTAATCAGAAAAGATATATGTACCCCAAATGTCCATAGCAGCAATGTTTACAATTACCAAGATAATGAAAGCAACCTAAGTGTCCATCAGCAGATGAACTGATAAAGAAGATGTAGCATGTGTGTGTGTACATATATAGTGTATGTGTGTATATATGTAGTATGTGGAGATTATTGTGCTAAGTGAAATAAATCAGAGAAAGACAAATGCTGTATGACATCACTTATCTGTGGAATCTAAAAATGAAACAAAATAGTGAATAGAATACAACAAAAAAGAAGCAGAATCACAGATATAGAGAGCAAACTAGTGGTTACCAGTGGGGAGGGAAGAGCGGGGAGAGGCAAGATAGGTTTAGGGGATTAAAAGGTACAAACTGCCATGTATAAAATAAAATAAATAAGCTACAAGGATATATTGTATTACACAGGGAATATAGCCAACATTTTATAATTACTATAAATGGAATATATCCTTTAAAAATTGTGAATCACTATGTTGTACACCTGAAACTTACATAGTATTGTATATCAAGTATACCTCAGTTGAAGAAAAAGAATTCCAAGTTACCCCCAAACTTATGTAAATTTAGGAAATAAATCATTAAGAGATGGAATGATACTTTTTAAATTCTTTATCAAATGTATTCTAGTCTCTCTAAACTTCTGAGAGACAAAAATATGGAAATTGTGCAGAAATATACAATGGAATATTAACTCAGCCATAAAACAGAATGAAATAATGCCATTTGCAGCAACATGAATGGACCTAGAGATTGTCATACTGAGTGAAGTAATTCAGATAAAGACAAATATCATATGATATCACTTATATGTGGCATCTAAAAAAAATGATACAAATGAACTTATTTACAAAACAGAAAAAGAGTCACAGATGTAGAAAACAAACTTATGATTACCAGGGGGGAAAGCGGGGGGAGGGGGACAGATAAATTGGGAGCCTGAGATTGACAAGTACACACCACTGTATATAAAATAGATATAACTAATAAGGACTGTACAGCACAGGGAACATTTCTCAATACTCTGTAATGACCTATATGAGAAAAGAATCTAAAAAAAGTGGATATATGTATATGTATAACTGAGTCACTTAGCTGTACAGCAGAAACGAACACAACATTGTAAATCAACTATACTCCAGTACATTTTTTTTGTTTTTTAAAGTAAATGGTAAAATGTGGGCAAGTGAAGTATAGTAGTGCTTGTTTTCCCCAGATTCCGGTATTCCAGGGTCAAAGAATGTTACTGAAATATAATAAATGTATTAAAAGTCTAGTATAACAATGGTCATTTTATCTAGTAGACATGGGACAGGCGTGAAAATTAATCCAAGAATATTCTAAATAATTAAAGCAGAGTCAGAGATTATTGTCTTTACATTATGTCTAATATCTTTATCCACACAGGAGTAAGTTAAAATTTATCCATTAATGGTCCATAATAAATTTTATGGTTTTGCTAATAATTTCAATTTAAGTTTCTTTTCAAACAGTAGGTCCTAATATGTGATAATTGATTTTTCAAGCGCATTTTAGAGTAGATAATTTGAACATCTTATCATATCAAAGATTTTATATTAGGAATGTTTAGAAAAAGTTAAAAGTTATTAGTTTCTGCCTTAAGGATTAAAATGAATAAATGTAATTTCTTTTAGGTTAATTTATATCTTAATAATTAGAATTTCACAGAGTAAAGAATAAATAATATAATTTCTAATGAAGAATGGTAAAGTAAGATTAGCTATTAGATACTTTTTAAAAGATGATTACAGATAATATTTTCTAATTAATGGAATTAATTAAGTGATTGGTCCTGCTTAAATTTTTTTCAATCATTTTAACATTAAGTAAAAATGCAAGTTATTTTGATATCTTATATAACATACTTTACTCATCTGAAAATTCACATTGGACTTCATTTTTTCAATATTTTTTCTAGCAGAATCATTATGAGATTCTCTTTAAATAATTCAGTGCTTATGACGTTCTTGGTGTCACTAAAATCCAATCCTTTGAAATTATTTAGTGGAACTAAACAAACTGTTGTACATTTGGTTTCATATTTTTAGGGAAAAAATATTCCACATTAACTGTATCATCTGCATTCACAAATACTTAGACCCATTGATTGTTTTTGCCTGTGGTCTCTGTAGGGTCCAACGGGGGAACAAGGAGAGAGAGGAGAGCCTGGAGCGGAGGGATATACGGTAATAACTGTAAATTTCACACCTTGCTTCAAAATTTGAATAGGGTTCTCTGTGGTTCTGCTCAGTTGCAAATGAAAATAAGCATCATTGAGATAATTAATAATGTCTTATGTTTTGGATCCCAGAAGAAGCTCTTTGTATTTTCTGTTCCTTCTTTCTAAAATTACCATCATCTCCTTCCACTGCTGCTTTTTCTCATCATTCAACTCTCAACCAAAATGTTACTTTCTGAGAGGCCTTCTCTAACTGTCCTTTCTGTCTGTCACTTTATATCTCATTACTATATTTACTTTATGACATTTAATGCTATCTATATTATCTTACCACTTTTTTATACACTTGGGTTTTTTTATCATCTATATTTCCCCAACAAAATATAAGATCCATGAGAATAAGACTCTTGTCTTTTTCATCATTATTTCCCCAGTTTCTAGAACACAGAGTTCCTGGTTTATAATAGAAATTCATTAAAAGAGTTGTCAAATGGATGGATAAATGCCATTATATTCTTATGTCAATTCTTATCCTCTTCCATTCTTAGAAGGATTTTAAGAGACCAGCTTTATCAGCTCATATTATATTAGGCTATGTATAGAATTTATTCAGTGTCATTATTTATTAGCACATTTGTGTTGAGCGTGTTCTGTATTCCTGCCCTATATCTCATCCCTTTCTGTTTATAATGTCATATGCTAAACAAAATGGTCATTTGTTAACTCTCTCCCTATAGTTCTTGTGTTATTCCTTTGCTCACAACATTCTCTGCCTGCTCAAAAAATTATGTAATCTTTACTTACATAAATCCTGTCTGTCCTTTATAATCTAATTCAAATTCCCTTTTCCCCTGTCTACGCTAACAGCAGTCTTTCCCTCTTCTGTAGTCCTATAGGATTTATTGTTGATAGAAGTCATTCAGTACAAATATTTTACATTCTTCTGCTACTATAGTTTTTGCTAATTATTTTAAATGTGCAGATATCTTAGCTTCTCAATTTGAATATGACTTTTTAAAAATTAATTAATTAATTTACTTTATCTTTGGCTGCACTGGGTCTTCGTTGCTGTGCGCGGGCTTTCTCTAGTTGCAGCGAGCGGGGGCTACTCTTCATTGCGGTGCACAGGCTTCTCATTGTCATGGCTTCTCTTGTTGCAGAGCAGGGACTCTAGGTGCTCAGGCTCAGTAGTTGTGGCTCGTGGGCTCTAGAGTGCAGGCTCAGTAGTTGGGGCGCACAGACTTAGTTGCTCCACAGCATGTGGGATCTTCCTGAACCAGGGCTCGAACCCGTGTCCCCTGCATTGGCAGGCAAATTCTAAACCACTGCGCCACCAGGGAAGTCCTGAATATGACTTCTTTCTTTCTTGTACAGTGTCTTGTTTTGAGCCCTGTACATAATAGTATATAATATGTATGTAAACATAATTCATTTTTAACAATGAATTGATGGGTTATTTGATCCAACATATACCTTTCTATGTAAAATTTCTGTGATCATGTCTGCAATGAAGACTTAGGTTCCAAGATTGAAGGGACAAGCTGGTAGATAGATAATTATCATTAATACACTGATTTATCTCAGGCCTGAAATCTGAAAAATCAACTTTCACTTCCCAAAACTCTCTTTGAAACAAATGTTGAAGGTGGTTCTAAATGTTTGTGAAATGCTGGGTATGGCCATCTTATATTTTTTCTATTTTCAGAGGAACATTTTTTAGAAGGTTTTATATGTTCTGTCTCCAATTTACATAACATTTGTACCTACAGTGTTTCCTAATGCAAGGAATCCAAATAGATTTACTTGAAATTAGCTTTTCTTGGGGTTGAGAAACCAACCTACTGCTTCCAGCATAATTTGAGAAGTTTCTTAAACTTCTTTAACTTTTTCTGTGCATAACTTCTCCATACAGTCTCAGGAAAATCAGGTTCTAATAATATCTTCTTTGGGCCTCTACCAACTACAGTCAGTAGCTACATCAGCGAATCTATTGGCAAACAAACAATTAACTATTCTATTGGGAGAAGAAAAGAATCTCTTCACCTGGCTAGGAAAAGAAAAATCCTGCCCCCATTTTTCTATATAGTCATACATTCTTCAGAAATCCTTCATCAGAGGAAAACTTTTCCCTAGGCTCGTTATGGAATCCGTTTTTCCTTCTTTATTCCATAAATAGTCCTGATTAAGTCTTCAATTGTGGATGTTTCATGAGCTAGTGTGAGCCACATTTTCCTTTCTGTCTTATTCCATCCTATTTCTTAGGCTTTAGGAGTCATTTTATCATTTGTTGATAGATCTATTTTAAAAAGCCATTTAGTGCCAGACAATCACAGTAACTTTATTGCTTAGACATCTCAAAGTCACAAAATACCCACACTTGTCCCCTTCCATGTTTTCCAAGCACAAGTTTGATTCACACAGGGGAACCATGCTTTATTTAGAGTTAAATTATTCTGTTGTAGCTTTAGGTGATATTGTTAAATGTTTGCTTTTCTATATGGGCATTGTAGACACTATCATTTCACTCTAGTAGCTGATGGTCAGAATTATTGTCAATCTTTTTTTAATTGTGCTAAAATGCACATAACATAAAATTTACCATTTTAACCATTTTAAATTGTACAATTCAGAGACACTTAGTGTCGTATATTGGCAATATTGTACAACCATCACATACTGCCTAGCTCCAGAACATTTTCATCACCCTGAAGAGGAAGCCCCATGCCCATTAAACAGTTACTTTCCTTCTCCCAACCTCTGACAACCACTACTCTGTTTTCTATCTCTATTGATTTATCTATTCTGTATATATCATATAAATGGAATCATACAATATATAGCCTTTTGTGTCTGGCTTCTTTCACTTTACATAATGTTTTGAAGGTTCATCTATGTTGTAGAATGTATCAATTCTTCATTCCTTTTTATGGTTGAATAATCACCAAGCTTTTAAAAACGCTTTTATGTTCACAAATATTCTTAACATTGTGGTGAACTCATGATTATCCTCTTGGAGAAAAAAAGATGGAATGGGTAATGAAAATTTTGTTTCCATTTGGCTATGAACAGTTGAAAGACATTTTGTAATCCTTCTCACCATGCTTTGTTCTTTTTTCCTCTTGAAGAAAGTGAAAATCACAAAAGTCAAGTGTCTTGCTCATTATCATCAGTAAATAATTATTAGGCATCATTGTATATGACACATTTTATGTGTTACATATAATTAAATCTCTGGTCCCTTCAGCATATATTTTAGTATCTGCCATGGACTGGGAGCTATGAGTGTAACACGGGGCACCCAAAACACAGTCCCTGACTCCATGGACATCACATACACAAAATAAGAATATTTAATCAGTATAAAAGCAGATATAGTGAAATCACTGTCATCCAGAAAACTATACATCGCATAGGTCAAGATAAATTCATTTGAGGCTCGAGAGAGAGTCAGAGGACATGGTATGAATAAGAATACTATAATGTCAACATTCACTTTTTAAAGATATGAGCAGAAACACACAGATTAAGTCAGGCTAAACTAATGTGAGCCAAAGCCCTAGAAATACACTGAATAAATTATGTACTATCTTAAACTCCTTTTTACTTTGGTTTGGCAAAGGCCATAGAATTTTTTGCATACAATAAAATAACAACTAAATCCTCACTTGGCCTTCATTCCTTAGCATCAGACATACATATCCAAATAGCTATTGGACATCATCACAGAAAACACAGCATGTTCCAAACCATAGTATCATCGTCCTGTCCAAATCTGATCCCCCTCTTTTTATGTCCTCAGTTCAGTGAATAGTACCACCAGACATCCAGATGTCTAGTAAATGAATCTTCCCTCTATCTCCCTCTGTCTCTCTTGCTTTCTCTTTCCTCCCTCCTCTCCCTCCTCTTTCTCTCCTTTCTCTATCCTCTCATTTCTCAACTTCAATTGGCCACTACTTTTGACCTCTTAAATATCTCTGGAGTCTATCCACTTTGCCCTACTTTCATCATTTTTTGCCTGAATTATTTTAGTAGCTTACTAACTAGACTCCCTATCCCCAGTCATAGCCCTCTCAAATCCATTCTCCACTTAACATGTTGTGTTAGGTCAACCTCCATTTATTCTCCCATGCTGTTTCCTCTGCAGAACGCCTTCCTTTTACTTTACTGCCTGGAACGCTCATCCTTTAAAATTCAGCTTATTATGACTTCCCATATAAAATCCTCTCCAAGCTCCCCTTGGCCATCCAACTCATCTCACCACTAATAACATCAGGAAAAATCAGTCACTTCCTGTAATATTGCCCACATAGCTTTATAATAATATAAAAAACCTAATAATTATAATTTTTACCACTGCAGAAAAACAGTCTGTCAGTTTTTATTGGGATGGAAGGGACCAAAGGAATTATAGTGAAGCTCCTAGAAAACAAGTTTGGTTTTCATAAGATTTGTATCCAAACATCCCAAAGCCAAGAGAGGCAGTTGGCTATGCTATGATCATTCTAAAAAGGTCTCTGTAAAACTACAGATAGAGTGGTGGCAAAACCATAATAGGCCATGATGGTTTTAAGTTTTGTAGTTTACTCAGTATGCTTACTCTCACTTCACTTTGTAACCCCAGCTTTTCACCAATTGCTTCTCTCCTGAGCTGGCTTAATAAGTGACCTACAATAATCATATTTACTTGAACAAAGCTCCCTCTCGATTGACCTGATTCTGTTACTTGCTGACTCTGTTCATGTTCTGTTGGTAAAGGTCATGTGTAGTAATCGTCTTCTCTTTAGTTATGGCTGTGTGCTGTATAGAAAGCTTTCCAAAATAACCTTTCTGTCTTGCAACTGTTCTCTCCCTTGAACAAGATTCATTTACTTTATCAGGAAGTTGAATCTTAAAACCATGAACATTTGCCTCACAGAATGCAAACAAAGGCTTCAACTGATCTTTCTGTGAGAATAAATATTGTTAGCCTTAAGTATGTAATCCCTTCTTCTCCTAGCCCAGAAAAAGGAGATGAGCCTAATAACTGTCCTTTCTATGGCATTCTTTCTGTAATACACAGGAAGAAAGGAATCTGAAGTGAAGAGGACAGTAGGGAAGGGGATAAAAGAGATTACGTGTGGAATTCTTCCTACATAACTCTCACCTGATGTGCCCCTAGTTTGTTGCTAGTTTCTGTTTACATACTTGAAAGGTGTAAAAATGTGGTAGGCCAGCATTCCTTCCTAGGAGAACTGGGGTGATGACAGATCGGTGAAGTCAGAATCACTTGATGTCTTGGCATATGCAGTAACAACTACCAGTCTTAAGCCCAGTAAATCTACTATCTAAATGGCTGTGACCTTAGTTTGTAAAAATGGAAACCATAGTACACTGGAAAAGGGTTGAAAAGAGAAATTTGTTCTCAAATTCTTTATTCATTCGTTATTTGCTCTATTAGTTTCCTGAGCCTGCCATAACAAATTACTATAGACCATGTGGCTTAAAACAACAGAAATTTATTCTCTCATGGTTGTGGAGGCCAGAAATCCAAAAGCAAGATATCAGCAGGGCTGTGCTCCCACCGTAGGCTCTAGTGAAGAATCCTTTCTTGCTTCTTCCAGCTTCTGGTGGCTAACAACCTCCCTTGTGGCTGCATCACTCCAACCTCTGCCTTTGTCTTCACGTGGCCTTCTCCTTTGTTTGTATCGATCTCTCTCTCTCTCTGTGTCTTTTGCAAGGACACTTGTCAGTGGATTTAGGGCCCACATGGATAATCCAAGATAATCTCCTTCTAAGACCCTTAATTTGATGATATTTGCAAAGACCCTTTTCTCCAAATAAGAATGTGATCTCCAAATAAGATCATATTCACAGTTTCTGAGGATTAGGGCATAGACGTCTTTTGATGGGCCACCATTCAACCTATATTAACCTATATGGAAAAAAAAGAACAAAAACTCTACACTCTTTCTCAGTCATCATTATATCCAGTAGCTATTATGTTCTATACTCTTTCCAAGAGAGATGCATAATCTCTATAATATTTAAATTGAATTTTGCAACATTTTGCTACCACTTTAAGTGATACTACTCTATTCTCTAAGTCACATGTCTTTATTTATTCTAATAATATAACCTTTTTTATTCATAGGGTCACATGGGTATACCAGGACCAAGAGGTGCCACTGGACAACAAGGGCCCCCAGTATGTTTTGAAAGCATTCTTTGTAATTCTGGCATTTAAAAACATTAATGTTAACATATCTTATTTGGTGTCTGCTTTATATGTGATTTCTGTTTTGGCTCCTATTAAAGGGTGAGCCAGGTGACCGGGGTGAACAAGGACTAAAAGGAGAGAGAGGATCTGAAGTAAGTTGAAATCATTTAAGACAATTTGAAACTTATTGCTGGCTTGAGAAAACAGGGGCACAAGGAGTTGCTGTTCATTGTAACTTAAATGATCATTGATTCTTTCAGAGCAAGAATCACCACAGGCCTCTAAACAGGGTGTTTGTCAATAATTGTGCTAAAACATCATTATTGATTAATTCGTGTGTTTCGAATGCCATCCAAAGTTCCCTTTACCAGCAGACTACTCTGGCTTTGAGAAAATTGCCTAGAGTTGTCCCAAACTAGTTGTCCTTCCTTAGGTTTTCAGGCAGAAATATCAACTGGCCTTAAAACCAGCACTGCAGAGCAAAATTTTAGCAGTCATACCTTTTTAGTTGCTGTAGTAAGGTAGGGGTAGAAATAGCTTAACTATATGACACAGACTCACAATTGGTTTAAAAGATTTTTTTCCATAACACAAGTCAATTATTTGTTATCAGGCGAACTAAAAATCTGTTGAGTTATTGAATTTAGCCACCTCTTTCCCTATATACCAATAAACGTTCCCTCAACCTTATGTAACAACTGGATTTGTACCATCACTTCATTGCTGCCCTACTTTTCATGGCATTCTGACTTTACCTGCTACTGATTTAAAATTAAATTCTTTAGAAAATGTACTGTATTTTAATAATAAATTAGGTGAGGACTGATAAAAAGTAATGAATTTGAGACCATGTTTCTCCTAATTTGTTAAGCTTCCTTCACCCATACTTTTGTTTCCCATTTGTGGGAGTTAGTAATAAAATTGAGTTGAGTCGTATATTACATAGGTTTTCATTCACATAGAAGCCATTTTAAACAGTCTTGGCAACTACCTACTAACTTACTGTCAGGCTCCTTAATAAATAAGGACTAATAAATAAAAATATCCCATTGGGACTTACCTGGTGGCACAGTGGTTAAAAATCCACCTGCCAATGCAGGGGACACAGGTTCGAGCCCTGTTCTGGGAGCAACTAAGCCTGTGAGCCACAACTACTGAGCCTGTACTCCAGAGCCCGCGAGCCACAACTACTGAAGCCCGTGTGCCCTAGAGCCTGTGCTCCACAACAAGAGAAGCCACCGCAGTGAGAAGCCCGCACACTGCAACGAAGAGTAACCCCTGCTCTCCACAACTAGAGAAAGCCTATGCACAGCAACAAAGACCCAATGCAGACAAAAATAAATAAATAAATTTATTTTTTTTTAAATCCCATTGAAGGCAAGCCTTAATTTTATTTATTTATTTATTTATTTTATTTTTATTTTTTGCGGTACACAAGCCTCTCACTGTTGTGGCCTCTCCCGTTGCGGAGCACAGGCTCCGGACGCGCAGGCTCAGCGGCCATGGCTCACGGGCCCAGCCGCTCCGCGGCATGTGGGATCTTCCAAGACCGGTACACAAACCCGTGTCCCCTGCATCGGCAGGCGGACTCTCAACCACTGCGCCACCAGGGAAGCCCGTCTTTTTCCTTTTTTGACGTATCGCAGGAAGAAGAAATTTTTTTATGTTTCTTAGTATCTGTTAAAATTATGCCAACGAAAATAAAATATTCTTACTAGACAACTGCACCTCCAGCCTATATGGTCAGCTCTCCCTGGGTATTGGAGCTGAAAGGTCTTGAGGAGCCATGGTTTAAATTCTGTATAATCCATGAGAATTAGTTCTTTTCCCACTTTGGGCAATGCTGGTGTACAGTCCGAGGTTACATTAAAAAGCCTCTTTGAATTTCAGATAGTAATGATTGCTACAAGAAAAATCACTGACTATGTGTTACTCACTAGGGACACTTTGAATGGCCAGGTGGATCCTACAGAATTGCCCTCATCTTGTTTTTGCAAAGCTTTAAATTTGTTTTTTAGATTTGGAAATGCCCTTTAAAATCGTTTGGACAACCCTCTCATTTTTCAGACGAAGAAATTTAGGTCCCAGAGGGATTATGAGTTACCTAAGATCAGAGAACTAGTTAGCAACAGAACCAACACTAGAAACTTTATTTCCTGACTCCCATTATTATACAAAAGCCTTCTATTACTTTGAAGTCTTTTATAAATTAAGTTAAATGTTAATTTTACTTAACCAGCTAATTCATTAATTGGTCTCTGAGACATGAAACTATGGAAACTATAAAGAAAAAGTTGGAGCAAGTCAAGTCAAAACCAATTGCAAACCACTACATTTTTAAAGAGACTTTCATAATGCAAATGTAGTGAACTGTCCCATAATGGCTTTCAAATACAGAGACTCGAGCCAAAATCTTACTTTCCTCCCAAAGCAAAATTCCAGATTTTAGTGAATTTAAATTTCTTGGTTAAAAAAAAAAAAAGACTTAACTCTCTAAATCTGTGTTTGTACTTTAAAGCTACCCTCTCTAACAAAGTTAGAACTAACAAAGTATTGTGATGACTGTCCTTCAGCTTCATTTGAATAAAAAACAAATGAGTGTTTGGACTATAATGGCACATTTAAAATTTTCTGTTATCTAAAGAATTAGATTACCTTCTCTTGTAGTCTATGAAGTGGTACAATCCCAATGAATGGAATTCACTGTTTTAAATGGATCTGATTTCAAGTGGGCTGTTCTATTTTTCAAAGCTAGCCAGACAAAAGAGAAAGCACAATTTTACATATACTCTAAAGAATAAATATGAAATTCATTTGCCTTTCCTATTATGAGAACAGGAAGTCTGTTGATTTATGAGGTACTTATATTTACATAAAATAATATGAGTTAGTTAATTTTGAAAACAGCATAGATCTTCTAGCTTTATTATATTTGAATTCTGGGCATTGGTGAAAGAGTGATTTATTTTTTTTCCTTTTTATGATACCAACTCAATTAATCATCTACAAACACCTTAGATGACAACATACTTTCTTTGTCTTTGGCCCAATCTTTAATTTCCTACTGAACAGACCATCTCTGTGTAGGATTAATATTGAGTAATGTTCGGCTCTTAATTTAGTTACAAGACTACCCAGCAATTCCAACTGCAAGATTTTTTTTAATGCACAAATTCAAAAAAGTACCAATCTTCTACACTTTGTTGATCTTTATGTATTTTAAACCTCCATTGCAAGTCTGTCGTTTCTCTAACTAGCCTACTTCCTTTTAGTTATGGTGACAATAACTGTCATAAGGAAATCTTTCCTGAATTGACATCTAAAAACAGCAGAGACGTTTTGTTATTTACTATACACTTTTTGTATTCAATAAGGAGATTTTGTCACAATTGTACCATTACAAATAGCAAAATATACATTAAAAAGAATTTTCATAGTCATAATTTTCCTTTAGTGTTATTCTGTTGGAAGCTGCTTCCTGATGCCCATCCAAGTATTAATAACATTCTAGTTTTCACAATGATAGATCCATGTATCTAGGTTTTAGAGCAGTATTTAACTGTTCTGAAATAATCCCCAACATAATGTTCACCCTAAAATGTAATTGATTTATGATGATATGAGACTCTCTTTGTTTTTATTTTGTATTTGAATGTTTGGAATAAAACACCACATACGTGTATAGCATATCTGAACCTTAAGCCATAAACTCAAGTATACAAAAAGTATAATTTTGTTTATGTTCTTTGTAATGGAACTTAACTTCTGTCCTGAGTACCCATCCTGCCTGGTGGTAGAAACCTAATTGATGGAAATCTAGTCAACTGATTGCCTGTAACTCCATCCACTTAAATATCCTGCATTTGATTTAGAGTTTTTCCCATTCATCCTCTTTTCAAGTCTACTGTTACATTCTGGGTGGTAATGGTAGGGAAGGGGAATAGGAAGTGAGATTGATCTTTAGCCATCATCTGTTCATACTAGCATCCACTGAAATGTACATCATCACTTTTGGCCCCCATCTGCCATCATCCCACCATGTTGGCCTCTACCTTGGCCCTCCGGACAAAAGTTCTTTGATCCCTGTTGGCTTGTACAGCTATTTTCTCAACTCAGGTGCAAGATCTCCTTAGATAGAACTCTAAGGGCCATATGCTTCTGTTCTTGGCCACATGGAAATAACATTCTACTGCTCCCCATACCATGCTGGGTGCTTGAGGGACTCAGACTTTCTCAGGCCCCCTAGCCTAGACATCTCATGCAGAAATTTCAACTCTATTGCTGCACTCAGTGCAACTTAGCGTACATCTCAGTGAGGACTTTAGTCTCTCTAGCCATCATCTCTGTGCCCAAATCCCCACACTTATCTGCAGATATTATTGTTTTGTTTTGTTTAGTTTATTAAGTTTTATTCGAATATAGTTGCTTTAAAATGTTCTGTTAGTTTCTTGCTGTACCGCAAAGTGAATCAGGCATACGTATACATATATCCACTCTTTTTTAGACTCATTTTCCATTTAGGTCACCACAGAGCATTGAGTAGAGTTCCCTGTGCTATACAGTAAGTTCTCATTAGTTATCTATTTTATACATAGTAGTGTATATAAGTCAGTCCCAGCCTCCCAATTCATCCCAACCCCCTTCCTTCTGCCCTTGGTAACTGTAAGTTTGTTCTCTACATCTGTGACTCTATTTCTGCTTTGAAGATAAGCTCATCTCTACCATTTTTCTAGACTCCACATATAAGCAATATTGTATGATACATGTTTTTCTCTTTCTGACTTACTTCACTCTGTATGACAGTCTCTAGGTCCATCCACGTCTCTGCAGATGTCACTATTTTGTTCCTTTTTATGGCAGAGTAATATTCCATTGTATATATGTACCACTTCTTCTTTATACATTCTTCTGTCGATGGACATTTAGGTTGCTACCATGTCCTGGCTATTGTAACTAGTGCTGCAATGAACATCATGGTGCATGCATCCTTTCAAATTATGGCTCTCTCCAGATATATGCCTAGGAGTGGGATTGCTGGGTCATATGGTAGCTCTATTTTTAGTTTTTTAAGGAACCTCCAAACTGTTCTCCATAGTGGCTGTACCAATTTACATTCCCACCAACAGTGTAGGAGTGTTCCCTTTTCTCCACACCCTCTCCAGCATTTATTGTTTGTAGAATTTTTGATGATGGCCATTCTGACTAGTATGAGGTTATACCTCATTGTAGTTTTGATTTGCATTTCTCTAATAATTAGTGACGTTGAGCATCTTTTCGTGTGTTTGTTGGCCACCTGTATGTCTTCTTTGGAGGAATGTCTGTTTAGGCCTTCCACCCATTTTTTGATTGGGTTGTTTGTTTTTTAAATATTGAGCTGCATGAGCTGCTTATATATTTCGGAGATTAATCCCTTGTCAGTTGCGTCGTTTGCAAATATTTTCTCCCATTCTAAGGGTTGTCTTTTCGTTTTATTTATGGTTTCCTTTGCTGTACAAAAGGTTTTAGGTTTAATTAGGTTCCACTTGTTTATTTTTGTTTTCTTTTTCATTACTTTAGGCAGTGGATTGAAAAAGATCTTGCTGTGATTTATATCAGAGAGTGTTCTGTCTATATTTTCCTCTAAGAGTTTTATAGTATCCGGCCTTACATTTAGGTCTTTAATCCATTTTGGGTTTATTTTGTGTTTGGTGTTAGGGAGTGTTCTAATTTCATTCTTTTACATGTTGCTGTCCAATTTTCCCAGCACCACTTATTGAACAGACTGTCTTTTCTCAATTGTATATTCTTGCCTCCTTTGTCATAGATTAGGTAGCCATAGGTGCTTGGGTTTATCTCTGGACTTTCTATCCTGTTCCATTGATCTATATTTCTGTTTTTGTGCCAGTACCATACTGTTTTGATTACTGTAGCTTTGTAGTATAGTCTGAAGTCAAGGAGCCTGATTCCTCCAGCTCTGTTCTTCTTTCTCAAGATGGCTTTCATCATTTGGGGTCTTTTGTGTTTCCATACAAAGTGTAAAATTTTTTGTTCTAGTTCTGTGAAAAATGCCATTGTTGATTTGATAGGGATTGCATTGAATCTGTAGATTGTTTTGGGTAGTATAGTCATTTTCACAATATTGATTCTTGCAATCCAAGAACATGGTATATCTCTCCATCTGTTTGTGTCATCTTTGATTTTTTTCATCAGTATCATATACTTTTCTCAGTACAGGTCTTTTGCCTCCTTAGGTAGGCTTATTCCTAGGTATTTTATTCTTTTTGATTTGATGGTAAATGGGATTATTTCCTTAGTCTCTCTTTCTGATCTTTCATTGTTAGTGTATAGGAATGCAAGAGATTTCTGTGTATTAATTTTGTATCCTCTGCAGGTATTATTGTTTCTACCCACCCCAGGACTTGACAGCAGATTGGTGTCAAGGTCTCTTCTCAGAGATACCCATCAGTGTCTTAACAGTTTTGCTTCTCTTTTTACCTTTCTCCAACTTGAAGATTTTTTTATATCCCCTTAGGTAGGAAAAACTTTCTCTTACATTATTATAATTCTTCTAAATATGTTCTTTATGGTAAAATTTTATGACTTAAATCCTTTATTGCCTTGTTTTTTTATGTTCAGTGATAGACTTTTAATATTTAAAAATCAGGCTTTTGTATTTAAAAATATATTCTTTTCAAACTATTCCCCCATCATGAGTTTCAGAGGACTGTTTTGAAATTCTTAAGCTAAAAAAGTCTATTTTGAAAATCAAAAGTTTAGAACAAATCTATCACTTTACATAAAAAGAAATACTGTGAAGGAAAACACACACCAGTTAACATATTTGAATATTATCACAATTCATATACTGTTTAATTAGTGCTATTGAAGACAACTGAAATCAGAATTGTTTTCAATATTTAAAACAGTCTTTATTTGTCTGTTTTACTTCTTTATTGTATTCTAAAAGATACATTTATTATAGGGATAATATGTTCCAGAAATTGTATTTACTTCAACTAAACCCAGTTCACCAACTATCCCCTTTTCTGGTTTCCTTACCCTTAGGAAGAATTTACATTAGTGACTTTTTAAAGCAAGTAAAATAGTGTTTGAACTTGGAGGTAGAACCCTTGATCCATATAGCTCCCTATCATCAAATTCTAACAAAATTGGATTTTTATCTCTTACAGAAAATGCCCTTTTTCTCTCTGATTACATACACTATTTCTTCTTAAAACGTTTAAGCTCCTTTTCAGAAGATGTAACATCTTCTGAAATTGTTTATTTTGTCATTGTTCTCAAATTGAATCTTTAGCACAACTGTCTTCAGATTTGAATAACTTAACATCACATTTTGGTGGAATTATCCTGTTTCTGAGAACTTTTGATGATTTCTGAGAAATGTTTCTGGTAATGGCAGTATGCTTCTTTTTCTTATTTGTGAACTAGGTCACTCTTTAACACCTTTTTCTTCTTAAAATAATTTTAGGATATCATCAGAATAGTGGCATGATTTGCAAGGGCAAATTTCTAACTATCCTGGTAGGCCATTACTACTGAATCAATTGTGATTTAAAACATCTCACACATGGAAAAACAAGCAATTCTGTGGGAAATAAATATCTTTTCTTTTATTTACAAGTATGTTCTCTGTGCTTCCAGATAAGCCCATTTTAGGTTATTGGTTCATGTCCCTCACGACACTGTAAGTGCCTTGTGAACAAGAGCTTTGATTTTGCATCTCCAGCACATAACAGAATCCCTGATACCTAATAGTCAAGAAATGTTTACTGAATTAATTAAGTACTTAACCACTTTCAGTAGGGAGACAAAGGCTTTGCCTGAAGTGGGGACTTTTATTTAAATAATCTATTCAGTTCCTTTTTAGAACTATAATTTAAATTCTTAAATCATAGAATTTGGAGCCAGGTGGAAATTCATAGATTATATAGTCAAATTCTTTCATTTACAGATGAAGAAAATGACTCACAGGAAAGTTAAATGGCAATCCCAGTGATAAACAGCTAGTCAGTGGCAGGACTTGCTGTAGCCTCCAGGTCTCAGAGTTCTTTTCTATGCCTTCAGTTTAATTAAATTTATAGCAATGAGTTGACAACTGTGCTTCACATTTTTAGGGTCCTAAGGGGAAAAAAAGAGCTCCTGGCCCTTCTGGGAAACCTGGGATTCCTGTAAGTAACAGACCTTTTTCATCTTTATTGTTTTTCTAAATAGAACTTTAGCAAGCAGAAAAGTTTGGGGCCAATTATGACAAGTGTTGGATAAATCAGATTGTCTTCAAAAAAATGTTTAAACCCATGCCGGAACACAGAGGGAACAAAATATGACCATTAGCTCAAAACCAAGCTTGGTGTTGAAACGGAAGTTGCTGCAACTGAAGGTTGTTATTTTCCAGTGCATGGAGACCTCTCTGTGGATTCATGCTACTATTCTTTAATGGTGAATCACTAAAAAACAGGCAACTTGGAGTCATGACTTAATGAATGGTGACAAAGGTCAGAGATTTTCAAGCATAATTGAAAAGACATGAGCTGGACTTTAATTGAAGAACTCGGCCTCTCATTTTCCTGGGAAATAGAACAGAAAGTCTTAGAAAAAAGCTTTAAATCTTTTCATCACAGAACAAAGATTAATTTTACCTTAGCCATCTGCTTCCTCTTTGGCCAAGCAAATATGTGTAGACTAGCTTATTAGCAAAGACTTCCTGCAGGTCTCCCCTAGCCAACAGCCTGCTTTGGGTGGCCTGTGTTGGTTCAAAAAAAGTAAAGAAAAGTGAACATAAATTATGAGCACATTGAGATCAGAGATTCCCTACAGATTAAATCCAGTTGCCCAAGAGTACAAACAAAATGTTCAGACCTTTACTCAGTCATATAATTATCTAATTCAAAGTGGCAACTAAAAGAGCCGTAATTTATTTCTTGGGAAAATAATACCATACAGAGTTTTAGAGAGGGTGAATGTCAGCCTATATCCTAAACTGACAGGTGCACAGAGCTGATCTTTTCTCCACAACTGGATAAAGCATGGGCTGGTACAATGAGAAATACCAGGAAATTACAGTAAAGTGGAAAAGGTTACACAATAAATTGCTGATTAGCTTGGCATTTCAGTTTAGGGAACAGTTACCTGATCTGTTGTATCCAAATAGTAAATTATTAAGGAATCCAGGAAACAGGAAAATTTATCCTGGGACAGGGTTTTAAGAATGTAACCTCCCACCCCCCAATAAGTATAAAAGTGTTTGTCATTTAAACATCTGTACAGCATCTCTCTATAATCCAAGTAATTTTTAATTACCAAGGGACTTCCAGGCCTACCCGGGCCAAAAGGCATGCAAGGATACCCTGGAGCAGAAGGCATTTCAGGAAACCCTGGTAAAGTTGGGCTACCAGGAAAACAGGGACTTCCTGTGAGTAGATTGAATATTCTTTGTTCTTTATTTCTTATGCATATGTGTCTCTTTACTAAGACCATAGATATTTTGGCCATCTTTCTTAACTTTGACATTGGTTCAGATTGTGTTTATGATTTCCAGGGAATGTCAATGAGTACATTCTGTTGGATGTTTTATAACTAATAACCCATATTATTAATAATTTATATTATTTTTACACATATAAAAACTGGTACATAGGAACAATAAAGAAGTAAAACTTTAAGGGCTACACAACCTAACTGTGTTTTGAGTTCATCAAATGTCTTAAGCCACTTTTGGAACATTTCAGGCTTGGCAATAACTCAAGGTAAGTTCTGCCAAAATCATTTTCCCTTTACTTTTATAGCCTCACTATTTTACAGAAATTGTGTGAATATTTTCTCTATGTTCATCTAGTGGTGATGCAATGAGCAATGATATAGATTATTATTTTTATGCAGATTTCTATCTTATTTATTTGATCAGAAATTTTAAAATGATATTTTTGTCTTCATTTAGCCATTTTCCCTCTTTCCTTCCTAAGGTCATCATAATCCAGGTATTTTTTTGTTATCTCATGTTGTGTTTCCATTTGAAATACAAGAATAATTAATCACATATTTCAGTAATCCAGTAAAATTTATCCTTTTACATTTCCACTATTTGGATATGATTATCTATTGACCTGTTTTTCTTTTCTTAAATGAATCAATCCTAATTGTTTATTCACATGTAGCATGGGACTGTAGCAAAGCTCAAACCCAAATTAATATTATTCTTTCACTATGATGAATTATCTCATTTGTTTTAAAAAATGTATCAATTTATGACCCAGCCAATTTAATTATTTCAGAAATAAATATCTGGCCATATTCTATTTGGAAAGGTGAATATTTTTAAGGAGGCTTGGTATGGTTTCTATCTGCTTTGGGGACAGTATATCTGAACATCAGAGCATCAGGGTGTAAGCCCTAGAGAAATTTGACAGCCAGGCTGATGTTTTAATTAAAATATATGTTTTCTAAACTTCTGCCATTAACATCAGTCTGGTTAAAAGAGGACTTCCATTTGAGATCCCAGTCTTAAAGGGAGCTCATGCCCTGAACCTTCATGTAGATGCTGCACTCTAGGCTCACCATATAAAAGTCTTAAAATGAGGTTGTGGAGTTTTAAAAATACAACAGTAAAACACTTTGAATTGGTCTGAGAGTCTGTACTTAAGTTTTACTGGGAAATGTTAGAGTGAATCTTACTGCTTTGAATAAGATTTTGAGAGCTGAAAGAAGGAAAACCACATTTCAAAATATGTCACATTTCTTGCTGTGAACACAGGTTTAATCATGGAGGTGGTATGTATGTGGATGTGTCCAGTAGTCGATAAGGCTAGAAACTGAATTGTAAATACTAATAACAGCAAATAGATTTATTTAATTACTGGGAAGAGGAACTCATTTATTTTCTGACTAAAATAATACTAATCCAGGTACTTATTCCAGATATGGATATTACAAATCAGGATCCTATATATATATATATATATATATATATGTTTAATAAGAATTTCAGACATTCAGCATATAAGATATTCATCAGACACTAGTGACAGGTCAAAGTCATCCACATTTTTTATACCAAGTCACTTAGTACTTCTTTCTGGCAGTATGTGACACCTGAAGGTCTTCCTGGAAAGGACTGAAAATTGGAAAATAAAATGAAAACACTGATTCGGACTACAAAAATATGAACCATTTTCTCTTGCGTAAAAACAGCAATGTGGCAAGTAATTGTTATCTGCTGCTAGTTTCCAGAAAGAAAACAGACATTTTCTAACAACTCTACATCCTTCTTTAATGGGGTAATACTTAAAGGACAGTAATATAATGGCTAAGAGAAAGCCAATACAGGAAATGGTAGATGCAAATAAGATACTGATTTCATTTTAATTCTGTCTAAGTTGTATTCTAGAATCTGCCACACGGTTTTGATTGGCTGTGTGGGTGAAGGCTCATGCATAAAACCAAATCACTGGTTCTACATAGAATAAAAAAGAATGAAGAGAACTTAAAGCCAGATGCTGAAGCCATTTGCACACTCAGGGCTATTCCAAGACCCAGTTAGAACTCTAGAGTATATCAACAGGGCTCTTTGGTTGCAAACAACCAAACATGGCTATATGGATTGCCTATGTAGACAGATTGCCCCAAGTTCTGCCCACTGGGAAGAGTCTCCTTCACTGATATCTTTCAGGCTTAAATGCAGCAGCAATCCACTTCTAGCAGATGTTGACATTCAATGTAGATCTATCCATAAATCAGGCCTGAACTTTTTTCTTCCCTAACTAACTGGTAAGGGGAATTCTCTAGGAAGGCTGAAGGAGCAGTGGTAAAGCAGTAGAACAAGTATCATGGAAGTCTCAGTTGCTTGCTTGCATATTTTGTTTGTGATTTCTGGACCTGTTAGGACCCAGTCTCAATATACACCCTTTCCATTTAGGAGTGAACGCTGCTGTGCCCAGCCAATTTTATGATTTACTGGATCAAATATCACTCAGATCATAATGGTCAGTTCAGGACACATAGTAATTTGATGTCTCAGGGTCGGTTATTCAGCTTCAACCAGAGCAAGCCCAGAACTGCTTTCCAAATGGGAAATTACATTTGACAAAGAAGGCGTTGCTTATGTCCAAACTTTATGGGTATAAGCTGTGATTCTCTTATGGGGGTTATCAAAGGGTCCATATAGCATCTCTACCAGCCACAGACCCTTCTGATATTATTGGATCTGCTCAGTCACAGCAAGGTAGCTCACACAGCATCCTGAATCTGCTGCCAAGCATTTTTGACGGGGGCCACCCAAAATTAGCAAGCTGGCAAAGGACTTGAATTTCTCCAGAGAAGATACACAAGTGACCAATAATCACATGGAAAGGTGCTCAACATCACTAATCGTTAGGAAAATGCAAATCAAAACCACAATTAGATACCACTTTTACAACGGCTAGGATGGCTATTATCCAAAAAAATAAAAAATAGAAAGAGAGAAAATTACAAGTGTTGGTAAGTGTGTGAAGAAACTGGCACCTTGTGTATTGCTAATGGGAATGTAAAATGATGCAGCTGCTGTGGAAAACAGTATGACAGGTCTTGAAAAATTAAATATAGAATTACCATATGATCCAGCAACTCCCCTCCTGGGTGTATATCCAAAAGAAATGAAAGCAGAAACTTGAACAGAAATTTTCCAAATGTTCATAATAACATCATTCACAGTAACGAGTAGGTGGAAACAACCCACGTGGCTGTCAGCAGTGAAACAGATAAACCAAATGTGGTATATACATACAATGGAATATTATTCAGTCTTAAAAAGGAAGGAAATTCTGACACATGTTCCCACATGGATAAACCTTGGAGACATGCTAAGTGAACTAAGCCAGACACAAAAGTACAAATTGTATATGATTCCACTTATATGAGGTACCTAGAGTGGTCAAATGCATAGACAGAAAATAGAATGGAGGTTGCCAGAGACTGGGAGGAGGAGGATTTGGAGAAGTTATTGTTTAATGGGCACAGAGTTTCAGTTTGGAACATAAAAATTTCTGGGGCTTCTCTGGTGGCGCAGTGGTTGAGAGTCCGCCTGCTGATGCAGGGGACGTGGGTTCATGCCCCGGTCCGGGAAGATCCCACATGCCGTGGAGCTGCTGGGCCCGTGAGCCATGGCCGCTGAGCTTGCGTGTCCGGAGCCTGTGCTCCGCAACGGGAGAGGCCCGCGTACCGCAAAAAAAAAATTTCTGGAGATGGATGGTGGTGATGGTGGCACAACAATGTGAATGTACTTAATGCCACTGAACTATACATCTAAAAACGGTTAAAATGGTAAGTTTATGTTATATATATTTGACTGCAATAAAAACCTAGCAACTTTACAGGCTACCCAGTAAGTGGGTAAATGGGTTGTAGCAGTATACCCAAAGGTGGTATAGATTGATTCCAAAGTCCAGAGAGCTCACCAAGCATTGTGCCTCTTATATTGTGATGAGCAATGCAAAGTGCAACAACTTGTCTCCACTTCAGAAGGGATATCCTGATATACCCCCAAACCACTACCCCTAGGAACTTCTTCCATTTAGCAGTCCCATGAACTTTTTAATCCTATCCTCTGGTGTATCTTTAGGGTGCTTGTTCTCTTCCACTCTCCAGGTCCAGTTAGCATAGTGGCCTCAGTTTAATGGACCTGCCTGATATTTTGTGAGATGTCAAGACTATAAAGATATTGCTCTGGGCTATTTTATGACAGAGAGGAAAATTGAGCTGACACAGGACTGAGATAAGGCATTGAAGTGATACAGCTCTTTCTGCCTTGTGAAGGCAAGCAAACTGCCTCTGATCATCTTCACTGATAGGAATGTTGGTAGGAAGTATTTTTACTAGGTCAGTAACTGCTGTTGCTAATCGCTGTACTGTTTGGTAAAGACACCATATCAGAAACTGCAGCTGTGATTGGCATGAACACACAATTGAGTTTGTAAGTTTAAGTCTTGGAGTTACCTGGTGTGTGCACCAAACAGATGAGTAAAATGGATATGGGATATGGTAGGATCACTGCTTTTGCATCTTTCAGGTCTTTTGGCTGTAGTATATACAATTTTCCACAGGGATGTGGTGGTTAATATGAACAGTTTTCTACAGGGGTGTGGTGTTACCTTAGGTATACATTGTGGGGAAGGGGGCAGGAAGAGATAGTTGCAGGGGCTTCCACATGTCTCTTCCCTTCCTACCACAGTAGCCTTTCTTTATAAGTGAGGGATTGTTACTGTTCTCTGAGATTGGAGAAAACAATACAAAAAAAAAAAAAAAAAAAAAACTGGGCTCACAGTCCTACTGGGCCCACTTGGGAAAAAAAATTGAGCCAAATCTGCATTTATCACTATTTATCCCTTGGCCTTCATAAACTTACACTCTGACCAGAGTGCCGTGATGACATTTTGGATTTCCAGGGTTTATTATCAGTTCAAATCCAATATCTAACAGCCCCCAGAAAGGCTGAGAGTTTCTGTTTCCCCAGCGTTCAGTCACCTGATAAATGACCACACGTCCCTCTGCAGAAGGCTTAGGGCAGAAGTCACTGTGTACACCTATGACCACATTGCAGGGTTCTTCCTCAAAGAGAACCTGCCTCCCCCTCAATCAAGGGATTCTGATGTAGGAACTGGCTTGAGTCTGGGAACTGAGAGAGAGGCCATGAATCCCAAGTACAGTGACTTTAATTAGGATTATACCCATCAGACCTAGAATTTTTCTACCTATACATCAATATATTAGCATATGGTATATTTAATTGCTATGGATCTTTGATCAACTAACCATCATCACAGTTCTCTGCAGGTCAAAACATCTAGTCAAAACATCCTATGGCTTACTGTGATAATTGCTTCTACATTTTCTCTGATAGTAAAGCACTGTCACCTAGAATCTACCACTCAGAGTCCAATATTCCTATTTAAATAAGGGAACTTTATTCTTATGACATTTCTTAACACCTTGGTAAGGAGTGTTCTTTGATCCCTTTCAGGGGCCATGGTTTGAGGGTGGTTGATCAGATTGCACGTGCTAAATCTGTCTCCACATTTCTGTCTTCCTGAGTGTTTGAACCCCTTCCTATGCAGTATACTAGGGGAGTTATAGCATTCAACCTCATTAACTGTAGGCCGTAGTTGAGTCAAGGCTTCAAATTGCCAATCCATCAGACTATTAATGGTGCTCCCAGATGCTTGAGCAGGTGGCTGTCTCCACAAGCAAGGAAAACTAAGAGGGAGTTGAGGTTCACAGTTCTTAGTCTTGCCGATGTCTGCTCAAATATCCCCATCCCTTGTCTTGGAGTTCTACTCTTTCTCCACCCAGTGCCCTTATTTAGCATAAGATGTCTGGTTAGTTGAAGATGTATTTGTATACACATTCTGCAAATCTTACAGTAGTTTCGGTCCTCAGCCACATCTGCCTTGGACTATAGGAGATGAAAGACTCCTTTAAGCTGCCGTGGGGATTTTCTGATTTTTCATTGTGTTCTAAGTTGAGCGTGCAAGACCTTTATTTTGTCCCTTTCTCTGTATTCTCTCTAGATCACTCAAGAGACTGCCCTCTGATCACTCAGTCTTTATAGTCACTGTATTCACCACACTGAATACATGCCAAGGCCACATGATCTTCTGACACTTTGCCCTCCAGCAGCACTTAATCTAATGTCATGGCCAGTGCTAATTTGAATAATCATGATGCCACTGCATACCACAGATTAGTAGTGTCTGTTTATCGGCAACAAGGAAGCTATCTGAGCATTCCTTGATTATGAGCAAACCGACCTCAGAATCCCATTTGTGGGGTTAGCTTCCTGACCTCACTCTTATTACCAATTACATATCACAGTCTAACTAAAAACAGTGGGGCAACTGAGGAAGGTTTAATAAAGGGACTACTTACAAAAATGTGAGCAGGGCTAAGGAAAACCAAGAAGAGATGCTGAAGCACCCAGGGATAGCAACAATGGCACATCATTACAACCCATAGGCCTGAAGAGACAAAGGAAAGGGGAACAAAATTGTAGAAAAAGTAGTTATTGCCATAGGAAAGAGCCATTTAGTAGGAGTTGAGACCTTCAATAGAAGGATTCAGCCAATCCACTGCAACTCAGCAAAGGGAGAGCCAGGGGAATAAGTATTTCAGTCTCCTCCTGTCTTCCAGTTCCCTAACAGTACATCCTGTTAGCCAAACTCAACCAAGTAAGAGTGATAATAGGAAAGATCTGCCCCGGCAGGGAGGACTGTTTTATCACTGACATTGTTTAGAATTGCCAGTCTGTGATGGTGAAAACAAAAGCAATTTTTTAAATTATTTTTAAAATTCACTACCTTATACATATTAGTGTATATATGTCAGTCCGAATCTCCCAGTTCATCCTAATGAGAACCTGCTGTATAGCACAGGGAACTCTACTCAGTGCTCTGTGGTGACGTAAAGTGAAGGAAATCCAAAAAAAAGAGGGGATAGAGCTTCCCTGGTGGCTCAGTGGTTGAGAGTCCACCTGCCGATGCAGGGGACACGGGTTCGTGCCCCGGTCCGGGAAGATCCCACATGCCACGGAGCGGCTGGGCCCGTGAGCCGTGGCCGCTGAGCCTGCGTGTCCGGAGCCTGTGCCCTGCAAGGGGAGAGGCCACAACAGTGAGAGGCCCGAGTACCACACACACACAAAAAAAAAAAAAAAAAAAAAAATTTAAAAAGAGGGGATATATGTATACATATGGTTGATTCACTTTGCTGTACAGCAGAAACTGACACAACATTGTAAAGCAACTATACACCAATTAAAAAAAAATAAATATCACGCCCTCCCCCAAAAAATTCACTACCAACAATGCATTCCCTTACTGCCTTCACCAAGGGTGGGCTCCCTCCCATCCACGTGCCCTTGGTATGTCACTCACCAGTAAGGGAACCTGCTGGGTCACAGATCAGGCTGGAAAAGGGCAGATCTCAAAAGGCGAACAGAAAATATCCAGTCATCACTATTTAAGTTCTCTCTATACATGGTGTGCATCAGCAATCTGTTCCCTGTGTCAAAAAACTACACCTCGTAAACCAAATCAGCCTGTTTTTCTATGGCCAGTGAGCTAAATGGTTTTTACATTTTTAATGTTAGAAAAAAAAAGAGTAATGTATTGTGGCACATGAAATTCAAATTTCAGTATTCATAAATTAATTTTATTGGCACACAGCCACAGTCATTTGTTTACAGATAGCTACTTTTGCACTACATGACAGAGTTGAGTAGTTGCAACAGAGACCAGTGGCCCACATGGGCTAAAATATCTACTACCCAGCCTTTTTACAGTACAAGTTGGCTGATCTCTGGTCTATTTGTATTATCACATTGTTTTTATTACTACGGCTTTGTCTTATGTCCCCATATTTAGTAGGGCAAGGCCCCTTCTTTACACTTCTACCACATACATTTGAGATTAGATTTGAGTTTCTTTAAAAACAGAACATAAACTTGAATTATCACTGGGTTTGCCTTAGATTTATTTGGGGAAAGTTAATATCTTAACCTTTTAATTATCTATGTGAGATAAAATATTCTTGTCATCTTATCAGTATAAGATCTTATAATAGATTTTCTCCATAATAATAATGGTAAAAAGTTATGTAATACTTAGTATGTGCCAGGTACCATGATAAATGTTTTACTGTAACTCATTTAATCTTTACAATATTATAGATACAATTATCTTCCTTATTTTATACAAAAAAAATTGTCACTTTCATAGTCACATAGCCACAAAGGCAGTCTAACTCCATATTCTTTGTTCTTGTCAATATGCAATATTGCCCCTCAATAAAAGCCTTATGTATTCTTATTTTTTATTTTATTTTCTAGTTAGTTATTACTTACTTAAATATTGCTGATTTAGATTACATTCTATACAACTGGGTATTTTTATTTCTAATAATTTGCTATTGTGATCCTATTGGATTTTTAGGTAGGTAATATCTTCAAACAATGGTAGTTTTAACTCTTTTCTTAAACTCATTTTTTTTCTTTCCACATAGGTGGATAGGGACCCTCAATACTATCTTAAACAGTAGCAGTAATAGCAGACCTCCTTCTACTGCTTGAAATCTTAGAAAGAATGCATCTAAAATTCCTCTATTAAGAATATTTTGCCATCTTAATTCTGTATTTTCCTTGTCCTATACTATCTTTGGGGGGTTTTGTTTCTTTTTTCTTATTTTCTGATTTCCATTGGATAGACTGAATTCTCTTTTGCAGGTTTAAAAGTTACCTATTCTCTTTCAGTTGATGTTCTTGTGGCAGCTGCCCCTAATTTAAGAACCAAATATGTCTCTGTTTAACTCTAGTGATTTGTTTAATAAATCAGTAACTGTATCTTCCCTCTAACAAAACAAGTACTTGTGTTTGTTCTCATGTCCTTTTGTTTCTATAAACTCTTTCCCTTCATCATTTTTTGATATTACCTTGAATTTTGACTTATAATTCTCATGCATTTACATTCTCTTTTTTTAACTTATTCTGATTTTTTAAAAAATTTTATTGGAGTATAATTGATTTACAATGTTGTGTTAGTTTCAGGTGTACAGGAAAGTGAATCATTTATACATTTACATATATCCACTCTTCTTTAGATTCTTTTCCCATATAGGCTGTTACAAGTATTAAGTAGAGTTCCCTATGCTATACAATAGGTCCTTATTAGTTATCTGTTTTATATATAGTAATGTGTATATGTCAGTCCCCATCTCCCAATTTATCCTTCCCCCCTTTCCCACTGGTAACCATAAGTTTGTCTTCTACATGCGTAACTCTATTTCTGTTTTGTAGATAAGTTCATTTGTACCGTTTTTTTGGATTCCACATATAAGCGATATCATATGGTATTTGTCTTTTTCTGTCTGACTTACTTCACTCAGTATGACAATCTCTCGGTCCATCCATGTTGCTGCAAATGGCAGTATTTTGTTCTTTTTTATGGCTGAGTAATATTCCATTGTATATATGTACCACATCTTCTTTATCCTTTCCTCTGTTGCTGCACATTTCGGTTGTTTCTATGTCCTGACTATTGTAAATAGTGCTGCAGTGAATGTTGGGGTGCACGTATCTTTTTGAATTATGGTTTTCTCCAGATATATGCCCAGGAGTGGGATTGCTGGATCATATGGTAGTTCTATTTTTAGTTTTTTAAGGAACCTCCAAACTGTTCTCCATAGTGGCTGTACCAATTTACATTCCCACCAGCAGTGTAAGAAGGTTCCATTTTCTCCACACCCTCTCCAGCATTTATTGTTTGTAGATTTAGATGATGGCCATTCTGACCTACTTTCTCTTTTTATTTCCTTTGTTTCTTTTTTTCATATAGTAGCAAACTTAATTAAGTTATTTAGTCACTATTACTTTCAGTATTCCTTATAGAACCTCCTGAATTTGTTTTTATTATTATTTGAGTACTTCCTCCAAAAAGTATTTTCAATGTAGGTGTTTGTGAGATAAACCTTCTGAGGCCTCATATGCCAACAGATATCTTTATTATCCTCTTACATTTATATGACACATTCATCACTGTACTGGAGCTTCTACCAATGGTTCTAGTCAGTAAAAGAAAAAGAAATAAAAGCCACCCAGATTGGAATGGAAGAAATAAAACTGTCTTTATTCACAGACAACACGATCATCTATGTAGAAAATCCTTCAGAATCTACCAAAAAAACCCCTAATAATTGAATTTAGCAAGGTTTCAGGATACAATATCAATATACGAAAATGAATTGTATTTCTCTACACTCAATGAACAATCAGAAATTGACATTTAAAAAGAAGTACTTACTGTAGTATCAGAATGGGATAATCTGACCCCCCAAAAATGTGCAAACTTGATACTGAAAACTGTAAAACATTGCTGACAGAAATTAAAGAAGACCCAAATGTTAAATGGTGTATACACTATGTTCATGGATCAGAAGACTCAATACAAACAGCAACATAGAGAAGGGGCAGTGAATGGACATAGGGAGCAAATGAAGAAAAACACACAAATATTAGATGAACAGTGGAAAGAAGGTCCAGAACCAAGTGGTGAGGAATTCTAACATTTAGAAGTCAGGTAAAGAAGGAAGAGGAGATGACAAAGGAGTCTGAGGCGGAGTCGCCATAATACATAGGAGAAAAAGAATGTAATGTCGTGGAAGCTTAAGAATATATCAAGGAGAAAGTCATCGACTGTGTCTAATCATCATGAGAGAGTTTGTTGGACATGTATTTTATTCTGTTTTTGGTTTTGTTTTTTGGCTACTCAGCATCTTGACCCCATTTTTATGTTCAGAAATTTTTATGTTTCCTTTCTTTTTTGAGTATTGATGGGAAGCCACCTTCTACTACTGAAGTCAAAAAGTCTAGAGTCTTACCTTCCACTCCCTCTTTGAAACAAGAATGTAGGCTTATGACCCAGGCCTAAGCAATCAGTTATATTCACCCACACCTTCCTTTGAGGACACAGAAGCAGCGATAATGGAGATAATGGAGATTCCGTTCTGGTGGCAGTGGCAGTAACTTTCAGTGGCACTCAGTGTCCAAGGATGACTCTGGTCAGCGTCCAGCAGCTGGTCTGGTGCTCACTACAGTGTCTAAATTCTGGCTGCCTAGTCTTTTTAATTCTACCCATTTTCCAAACCTGATTTTCTAGATTTATCTGTGATTATATAAGCTACTCAATATCTTTTCAGTAAATTTTTTGCTTAATTGGTTTCTGATGTTTGCAAATAAGGACCGCCCCCCCACCTAATACAGAAATCTAACAAGATAAAATTAGCATCATTGTATTTTAGTATATGGAGGTCATTGGTAACTTTAGCAAGTGAGTATTTGATTTGATTAGTGGGGTCAGAAACAGGATTGGAGTGCTTGAGGAGTGAGAGGGTATGAGGAAATCAAGATATGCAGACAATCCAATGGAGAAAGTTGGCTCTGAAGGAGAAGGTAGGGCAATAACTGGAGAAGAAACTGAGGCTAAGGTAGAAAGTTATTTTTAAATGAGAGAGGCTTAACCATATTTAAATGCTAGAGGGACTTAGTAGAGATGGAGAGACTGAAGACTTAAAATCAAAGGAAAAAAGAATCTGAGTATGAACTGGTCAGATAACAAAACATGCATATTCTAACTCCACTTAGTAAGTTATTCTACTTCTAATTGGAGGTCGTTAAAAAAAAAAACAGATTCTGAGCCACATATCCTTTTATATATGACTAGTATAAAAAACTCATTGAATTCTGTGGTGAAAAAATTGAAATGAATTACAATGATGTTGAATACTGCTTCAGTATACCTCACAGGGCCATGAAGTTGAGTGGCATCTGGTATTTCCATTAGTAAGCAATTAGGTATCAGATCGTAACTCATTGTCTCCTACTTTTTAGCATTTTCAAAGAATGTTAGAAAAGATTTACATGCATACTTAGAAATCAGGATGTTATAAGTATTGAAACATTTTGTAACCACTGAAATAAAAACAAAATAACTTTCCCTTGAAGAATCCCCTTTCAACCCCAAGGTTTACACATGATATTGGTATTTATGAATACGGAAATATTTTCCACAAATGTTTCTGCTCCCTGTAGAATATTTGATATGAAATTAGTTATAATGCTTTATAAGGGACAAGTCTGTTCAGTGAAATTAGGTACAATGGCTAAACTGGTCATTAGGAAAAGTGATTTCTAAGATAATTATTTCTGAAACCTACTATGGTAATAGAATAACTGCTTAAGAGAAAGTAATACTAGCAAATTCCCTGGAATATTTTCAACAAGGATAAGGACATCTTTCCATTGGTCTTTTTTGTTGTTGTTGTTTTTTCTTTTTTTCAAATCATGGCACCATGGTGCTTTTTGGCTTACCTTTAAAGACTGCTGGATTTTTCCACTGAGAAAAATATTTATTCTGGGATTTCTAGCATTATGCAACTGCCTGATTTTCCTAAACAATGTTCTTTTTTTTGATGTGGCCAAAGGAGTTAAAGTATTCCTGGCACATTCACACTGCAGTTTCAATGTTTTTTTAAAGTCATATGACTATAACTGAAGGATAGTATTGGGGAGGCTCACAGTTGACTGTGTGAATTTCCTTCTGTATAAATGAGTGTTTTGAGACTAGTCAACTTAGCACATCTGTAGTAAATGAGTCTACCATGCTGTTTTCATTTATGAAAAAGGAAAACAACTTTTCCCTGCAAAGATCATAAATCTATTTGTCATCAAAATGAAGCCTTACCCGTTTTTTTTTTTTTAATTTTTCACTGCTGCAACTATAAAATTGGTTATTGGGAAAAAAAGGGAAAGAAACAAAACTAACAGCTTGACTTAGGACAAATCAAGGCCTTTCAATCTTTTCTTTTTTTTTTTTTTTTTTTTTTTTGCGGTACACGGGCCTCTCACTGCTGTGGCCTCTCCCGTTGCGGAGCACAGGCTCCGGACACGCAGGCTCAGCGGCCATGGCTCACGGACCCAGCCACTCCGCGGCATGTGGGATCTTCCCGGACCGGGGCACGAACCCACGTCCCCTGCATCGGCAGGCGGACTCTCAACCACTGCGCCACCAGGGAAGCCCAAGGCCTTTCAATCTTAACTATGCACTTTCTCAGGTGAACACAGGCTTAAGTGTTGTCTAAAATGAGATGCTTGTCCTAAAAGAACGTTGAAAGTCTTGCATTTTCCACTTGTGAATTGTGTCCAGTATAAGAAGGGAAAACACACTTCATCAGCCCACTCATGATCCAAGCATAGAGTAGCAGGACCACCGTGGAAGCCTCTGTTAGGAACACCAGCAGCCCTGGCACCCCTCTGGGTTGTGTGTTCTCTAGTTTATGAGCTGGTCACCCCAAAGAAACTTCCGTTTCGAAGAAGATATATTTCTTAGTATTTTGGAGGAAGAAACATACCAGCATCAGCCAGATCTACATTCATCAAATCCTGTCACCTCTTGATTATTAAGGGGTTGATTATCCAGTTAGGGTTTATCCTGATTGCTACTTTCTCTCTCTTCTCCACCCTTCTGCTTGTTTTGGCCCGTTTACTGCTCATTAGGAACTTCCAGAGCAGACAAACTTCAGCCTGTTTGGCTGCTTATTAGCAACAAAATGAAAGATTCGCTAAAGGAAGTAACTTTCCTAGTTGATGCTTCAGTGACCCCGAATCCAATGAAGTTCATACTCTTTGTGGAATATTGTTCCTTTAGGATCTGGCCTGTTTACATTTCCAGTCTTACATTCTACCTTGCTATTCACATGTGCTGTGTATTTTAGTCTAACAGTTATTAAACAATTATTAAATAAGATGTGCCAGGATGGGGAGAGCAGCTCCGTGCTTTGTGACCACCTAGAGGGGTGGGATAGGGAGGGTGAGAGGGAGACGCAAGAGGGAGGGGATATATGTATGCATACAGCTGATTCACTTTGTTATACAGCAGAAACAACATTGTATAGCAATTATACTCCAATAAAGATGTTAAAACGTGCAAAAAAAATTAAAAAAATAATATGTGCCAGGCACTATTCCAGGTGCTGAATATATATGACGTTGTTTAATTCTCACCAAAACCCCATGACATAGGTATAGCTATTATCTTCAGTTTACAGAAAAGGAAGCTGAGACTCACAGTAAGTAACTTGCCCAAGGTCACACAGACAACAAATAATAGAGCCAGAATTCAGAATCACACAGTCTAGATTCAGAGCCTATGTTTTAACCACTGTGCTATACTTTTTTCAAGTATGCTTAATTTCTTAGACATTGCCCCAAATTCTATGTATTTCCCTCACTTTCATGGCTTTGTACGTGTAGTTTATTCCCTCTGCTTGGAAGACTTCCATCTTTCCCTAGGAGGAACAACTTCTTGATCTTTCAGGACTTACTTGAACTGTTATCTCTTCCTTGGACTCTCCAGTCAAAGTTAAGCATGCCTGCTCAAACTTCTGTACACTCTGTACATTGATTCCATCAGAGCATGGCTCATATGCATTCTAATTACTGATCTTCATGTCTTTCTCCCCCAGGCATTTGTAAACTTCTATAGAACATGGATTCTGTTTTATTCGTCTTTGTATCCCTAGCACTTAGCATAGTGTCAGTCCCACTTAGAAGAAGCTCAATAAATATTTGAAGAATAAATGTCCTTTGCATAATAACTATGACTTTGGAAACCTGAGTTTAAAATTAAGATGTGTTTGCTACTTAAGAATCATCTATAAAATTAGTACAATAATATCTAATTCATATGGTTTTTATGAGAACCAAATGAGATCTTGTATGTGAAGTGCTTAGTACAGTGCATGCACTTATTGAGTTACTATCTTTTCATAATAATTTTCATGGCTAGTCTAACATTCAGTGAACAAATATTTGTTTAGTACATAACAGTGTTATTGAATGAAACTTGGATCCACTAGCCCGCACGCAGTAAAGCCAATCTACTGACACCACGTTGTGGTGAAGGAAAGTGCTACATTTATTGTAAGGCACCGTACAAGGAGTCCTGGTCAGCTAGTGCTCAAAAAGCCCAAACTCCCGGATGGGTTTCAGCAAAGCATTTTTAAAGGCGAGGTGAGGGAGGGGTGTCACAGGTTATGTGATTAGCTCATAAAAAATTCTCTGGTTGATGGTGAGGTTACAGGCTGGTGTGTCAGAGGGGTTAACATTATCAATGCTTAGGCACCCATGGGACTGGGGACTATGTGCTCATGGTCACCAAGTAGTTAATTTCTTCCATTTAGTGGGGGTTTTAGTATCTTTAAAGCAACTCAGGAAATGTGCATCAGATACTGTAATCTAGATACTTCAGAGGGGAGCTAAAGCAGAGGCTATGGGGGATGGGTCTGTTCCAGGAAGGCCCCATAGAGTCCCACTCAGTTACAATATGAGCCCGGAGTTAGGGAAGACAGCAGTGAACAAGATGGGCAAAGAACAGCCCTCATGGAACATACGTGCAACAGCAGGAAATTGCTGACATTTGACCTTTTTTTTTTTAATTTTTTTTGCGGTACGCGGGCCTCTCACTGCTGTGGCCTCTCCCATTGCGGAGCACAGGCTCCGGACGCGCCGGCTCAGCGGCCATGGCTCACAGGCCCAGCCGCTCCGCGGCATGTGGGATCTTCCCGGACCGGGGCACGAACCCGTGTCCCCTGCATCGGCAGGCGGACTCTCAACCACTGCGCCACCAGGGAAGCCCTTGACCATTTTTGACCTTAAAAAAAGTCACAATTTAATATGAATCACCCTAATAATTGGGTAGTAGTCTATAAACAAATTAAGTAATTCTAAATTGTGGAAGTGCTATGAAAGAAAGAAAGCATAATGGGAAACAGATTTTGAGATAAAGTGTAATGCAAAATAGCTTATAGACAGAATAGACTATAGCATCCTCACTGAGAAGGCTTACACTTGAGCTAAGGACTGAAGGTAAGACTGACCCAAGTACTTAAGAATGAGGGAAGAACTTGCCATGTGAAAAACCCAAAGTGAAAAGACCTGTAGGCAGGAAAAAGTTTGGCATGATAATAGGATTATCCGAGGATCAAGCAAGATATTATGGGTACAGATTTATTTTTGAAAAAAGGATGGACATTCATTTCTTCATGGTGGTATGAATTCCTAGTCATGCTAAGAGTCAAAGAATAGATGAAATATCCTCCTTCACTCCCCGTTAGTCCCGTGATTATTGGCTGAGGCCTGGGTAAAGGAGATTTCATAGGCTACACTTATTTTGTCCAGTATTATAATGGCATTTGAAACTGTCCATTTTGCAAGAATGATAATCCACCAATTGTTCTATGAAAATGAGTAACTAATTTCTGTGGGGTAATACAATGTTGAAATGCCTGTATCCATTAAAACTGAACAAGAGTTAGTTGTGTATGCTCTTGGGAATGGACTTGAGTCAAGCAGACCTATCTTCACTACCTTAAGACTTGCCTCAATTCAATCCCACTCCAAGTTCCATAGGCATTAACATGTTTAGTGATTCAAAGCTAAAGTTACCTCCTAACTTTGGTATACAGCTCATTCATAAATCTTATTTCTAACATTTTGGCCACATTATTTATGATTGCCCCTATAGGAAAATGTTATGAATGCTACAGTATTTATGTATAATGTAGCCTTGCATATAATCACCTAATAATTACTACCCCACATATTTTTAAATAGCCAATTCTTTCCTAGGAGGGATATATTTAGTAAGCCAAATAAAATGAGAAATTCCTACTTAAACAGAAGTGTTTTTAGTTGCTTGGAGTAAGGGAAGCAAAGTATTACTTTTATAATCCACTGGTTTGCTGGCTTTAAAAATACTGTACTTACGTTGCCTAATATTATGCAAAAAAAATTAGGTCATTGCATTTATTTTTTATACTACAGAAAGTAAATTAGTTTTAATTACTATTTTCTCATACAGCAAGTAACTATATAAACATAAGCTATGAGCACAGAGGAGGGTGCTTGGCTGTAGGGAAAGGAAAAAACTGTTTTCCTAGTAATTTTATTTTAGATAAAAACATCAACTAATTTAAGTTCAGTGTAGTTTTAAATTTATCAATCTACTATTGAAAAATCAGTGAAATTCACATTAAAAAATTTCATTTTACTCAAAACTTTAAAGATAGTATTCCTTTGGTAATCCTCTTTAAAATGTGGACTTCTATTGTTGCCTTTACTTAGCACATTCTATTTCTTAATATATTTGTTTTAATTCTAATGAGAATAAGACAGCTACACCAAGGGCCCTGGGGAATAACAAACAGCATAACGTTCTCTTTGGTATGTTTCACTATTAAATGCAAACCAGTCACCATTGTTCCAAAATTTGTCTCTGTGTCTGTCCTCTAATATGTGTAGTTAGCCCCATTTTCCTTACCAGATCTTTCCATGTAGTTCCAGGATGAAGGCAGACTTAAACTATTCCTTCCTTTCTGCACAGGGAAGTCAAAGTGGAAAGCAACTTCCTTTTCTTTCCTTAACTGACATCAGATTAAATAAAACAACACAACCATATTGCCATTACAGTTTCTTATACATAGAAGACACGCAATAAAAAGTAAGCAATAAAAAGTAACTCTTGTCATTGTGGTTGACATTATTGTCATTACTGATCCAAGTACTTGTTTCCTTAGAAACCCAAGGCTTAAGCAGCCATCAGCTTCAGTCCTGTAAAAACTGACACTTTCTTACAGAGTCAAAACCAATGTCAGCAGGGAGACTGCCTTCTATCTGAGGATAATGAAAGTTTTTGGCCGTGAGACATCATGTACTCTTATCATCTTACTAACTTTTTTAAGACTCAGGTAAACTATTGATTGGTCTCAGCATCTCTGAACAAATTAATAGTAATTCTGATTTTATTTACTTTTTAAAATTTGCTCAGAGTGACTTACGCTTTGCTGATTGGTTTTAGAGGAATCATTTAGAAAACACTGGAAAGAATTCCTAGGGATTAGCATCTGTTTCTCTTGAAAGCAGAATTACTCATCCATCTGTATATTCATAATAAGAAATGTTTGTTCTCTACTTTTATGAAACATTGCTTGGAACTTTGTACAGAACACTCTGCTACTTTCCTCAAATTTCTCTCTAAGAAACCAATGTGAACAGTAAATGATTTGGAACATATTTATTGTGCTGTGTTAAATGTCTGATAGTGCTGCAAGTAAAATGAAGTTTCTCATGTACAGTTAACTCTAAGGACTAGTCATATGGTCTTTATTATTCTCACTAAAAATATTTATTGACCTCAGGAATGTTCAGCAGTCTTTGCATGTCCATTGTTCATGTATCACCCAAAAGATACATTTTTTTCTGTTGGAGAATAAAGATTTTTAAAAATACCTAAACTTACAAATAAAGTGAGGTAAAGTGGTACTATTTTAGAACTATGGAATGTTGAGGTGTCCTAAAATCATCTAGGGTGATCTTTCACGTGATACATCTCCTCTCCAACTGGGATCCACTAGTTGTCTAATACAGCCAGACACAGGATACGCTCAGTCTTGAAAGACAACCCATTATTATTTTTTTTAATTCTACACTCATTCGTATTTTATAACCTTTCACCTAGTTTAATTCTGGAGCGACTTTGTTGGTCTATTTGTTTTCTTCCTGGCTTACATGTCCTTCCTTCCATCTTTTATTTATGACCTTGTATAATCTGCTTTCTCTTCAGGCCACTGGTTTCTTCAGGTTTTTCAACCTCTTTTTGTTTTTATTGGGAAGGGCACTATTCATCTGAATTTTGTTTTTAAAACTTGCCTTTCCTATAGTCATATTCCCGTTAGAATCCTGGCCATTGGTATAACACTTATATCTTTCCTGAACATTTTTTAAAGTTTTTATTGAATTTGTTACAATACTGCTTCTGTTTTATGTTTTGGTTTATTGGTCCTGAGGCATGTGGGATCTTAGCTCCCCGACCAGGGATCAAACCCGCACCCCCTGCATTGTAAGGCGAAGTCTTAACCACTGGACTGCCAGGGAAGTCCCTTCCCTGAACATTTTTGAAATTCTGTATCCCAGAGTCTCAAATGACTATGACTGGATTTGCTTTCATTTGTATTGATGAGCTCTACAGTGGCACCATCTCATGTCTCCAGGGTTCTCATAGTTCATATGGAAAGTACACTACCAGATAATCTATCCCAGAGATATGGAACCAAAAGGCTCCCAGACCAAATTAAATCAAATCAATGTAAAACACACAGCAAGAAGCAAAGGGAAAGAACTAGCGTAGGTTAATGACTTAGGATAAGGTGCAAGCAATGTGGAAGAACCACACCACCTGAATCCTAAGTCCACAATGTGGATCTCTCTCTCTCCCTTGCCTCTCCCTCCGTCATGCCCCCCTCCCTTCCTCCCTCCCTATATAGATTGTGCCCTCATAATGGTTCCTTACAAATATTGAGAGCCACTAATATAGATAAATGGTGAGAGATAAAATGGTTGATGTAGACTGGGACAAAAAAAGATTTGAAGGTCAAGCTAAGGAATGTGAGCCCGTGTCCTAAGCACTGAGCATAGTACATGGCACCTAGTGATAGTGATAGAAAATATGATTTTATTCATTATTTTAGTGAGTTTTGTGATCATGAAGAAAATCTGCTTAGAAGAGGTAATTTTTTAATGTATTGAACTGTTTTTTTTTACCACCAGTAAGAGAATAAAAAGATATGTGATAATTTGGAGGAAATATTTTTTTAAAAGAAGAAAAGTGCTTTAGCATTAAATTCAAAATTGGCTTTACCTTTTTTTTTTTCTGCTTTATAACAAGTTTAATCAGTTATACATATACATATGTTCCCATATCCCCTCCCTTTTGGCTTTACCTTTTAAATCCTATTCTCCCAAGCAGGCCTTCCACAGAAATGAGTCTAGCCTATCTGGAGTCAGTTATCTCTCCTACCACATTTATAACTCTAAGGGAAACAGCTTTACCTTATGATCCAGTTAACCCTACCTTCTCAGTAATTTCTTTTCTAATTAGCACCAAAGGTAACTTCCCCTCTTCAGAACCTTTCTAGTATTTACTTTATATCTCTTTTCTCATCTGGTCTTTATTTTTTTTTTTTTTACATTTCTGCCTTTATTATAACTATTTACATGTTACAGTCTTTTTAACTTAATTTTAAACTTCTTAAAAATAAAAACCATATCTTATTTATATTTGTATTCTCCACAGGGCTTCTCATGATACCTTCTTTACACATAGATGATATTCAACAAATATTGTTGAATGCATGGAACAGCTATTACACAACCCAATTTATTATCCCAGGAATCAACTCAGAAAGTAGCAATCATCTCCTAGAACAGGGGTCAGCAAAATTTTTCTGTAAATATTAATAACTGTTTTTGAGTTTGCAAGGCAAGAAGCAAAATCAAGGGTATTACTTAAGAACTTATGTAACAAGAAAGAAAATAAGTTTTCACAAAATTTTTATTTATGAAATTTAAAATATATTAATGTAGTATAATTTTTTGTGATACAAGTCTACTAATGAGAAAAACAGAATTCGTTTGCAAGGGGGATAACATTTAGCTTATTACAGTTTCCTATCATCAAAATTTCATTGTTAATGTGACTTAGAATGAGATTTTGCATGTTTTACATATTTCATCTTAGAAAATTCTTTTCACACAGATATGTACTGCCAAATACTGCAATTCATGAGCATATGATTTTAATTGAGCATATTCATTGCTTGGAAGGAATTTATAAAATTCTGTTAGATTCTTTTCTTGGTAGTTGCCTTTTAGAATGTCATTATAATGTACATTAGTCATTTCCAATTAAAGTTATAGGTTGAACTCCTCAAGTGAACAGTTAAATGGATTTTGAATATAGAAATTTCTTGCATCTAGGTCTGAAAAATGCTTTAGAAATGCTTTTGAAAGTGAAAATGCTTTTTTGAGTTTGAGCTCAGAAAATCTACCCACCGCAAATTTGTGTGGAAATGGAGATCTCACTTCTTGTTTTAATTTTTGACAGCACAGGAAGTGTATAAAGCTGTTTGACATTACTTGTGATTCAAACATTAGTTGTCATCAAAATGACTTTATCACAGTATGTTTCACATGTGAGCATTGTTTTGCCCTGCAATTTTTGGTTGAATTCATAGATAAACATTAAATGAGTCTGCAGCAAAATCTAATTTCTAAAGCCATTTATCATTCCGTAATAGAGGTTGAGGGCAGTTCTTCTCATTCGAAAAAACTTCAATCATAGTCTCAAAAATCTCAATAAAACTTTATCCCTGCTAAGCCATCAAACTGCTACATGTTAGAGAAAGTCAGGATATTCAGTTTCTATTTTGACAAAAAAAAATTCACAGAACCACCGAAGGTTAAATTTACAAGAGTCAATGGAGTTCACTCTTGACAGTACCGGCTCAATAACATACGCTAGATTCAAGTATTTTCCTCAGAGTACCTGATGGTGAATAATACAATGAATAAACATAGCTCTAAATACCTTAACATTTTCACAAGTTTTGTTAATTCGTCTAGTTAGTCTTTCTCTTATCCATTGCTTATCCATTGCCATCACATTTATCACATTTTAGCAGATACCACTTCAGGTTGAACTGATTTAATGTTTTAACTTACTTGAAAATATTCTTACCTATAGTCACTCCACAAACTATTCATACAGGTTAATGCTTCAGGCACTTCAAACTCAGCAATGACTCCTCAAATAAACAACTGAGTAGTATTACTAACATCTGTCGATTAATCAAGAGGCAAGGAAAACCACTTGAAAGCATTTGCCTTATTTTTCAATTGACTATTGATGCTGCTCCAGTGTCCTTGACATTTTAAGCAACTGTTCTTGCCAAAATGCTAAGAAACGAGTTTATTTTTGCTGCACGATTTAATTAAATCTATCAGTAAGCAACTTTGTTGGACTAACAAATGAGCCACTCAGAAACTTTAGTTGCAACTTCATTTTCAAATTTTTGTGAAGAATTTATATTGTGATAAGATACTCCATTTTAGGTTTCCTAATTTTTCTAACTGTTACACTGTTGTGAGGTGGGAATATTGTGTTAAGTGCTTGGTATGATAATGTTGATGTATATTGTACATTTTTAGCACAACTATAGTGGCATTGCATAATAAACACAAAGTTTTGACATCTAATTTGATCACAAAATAATCCACATTCCACTGTGCCTTAAAAATACAACATTCAAAGCCCACTTTTTTCTTCTTTTCTTGTTTTGATACAACGGATATGCACTGATAATAAAATCTCACAATAAGTCAATATATGTTCCTCTCAAAACACTGTCAAGTTATAATTGCATCACTGTAATTTGCAATGCAACAAGCAGTAGCGGGAAGCAATGAGTGCCTTTTAGTCTCTGCTACAACGACTGGACCCTGTCATTATAGCACGAAGCAGTCACAGACAATATATAAATGAATGAGCATGACTGTTTCCAATAAAACTTTATTTACAGATTCTGAAACTCTAATTTCATATAATTTCCACATCTTGAAATATTATTCTTCTTTTGATTTTTTCAACATGTGAAAATGTAATAACTATTCTTCGCTCACAAGCTCTACAAAAAGAGGGGATGGATTGGGTTTGGCTTGAAAACCATAGTTTACCAACCTTGTTTTAGGATTTGGCTTTGAGGAAATACTGTTTGCTTACTTAACTTTATTCCTAATTAAACTATTTGAAGCAAATTTTCTGGAGTCATGTGTGATTGAAAATAGAATATTCTTTTTTACTGAGATATAATCAATCTAACATCATGTAAGTTTCAAGTGTACAATGTAGTGATTTGGTATTTGTATATATTGAGAAATAATGACCACAATAAGAAGAATATTCTTAAGGGTATGTTAATTAGTGTTGTCATGCACACAGGAGTATAACACAAAAAGTTAGAATGGAACAAACATACTTCACATCTAGGCTACTTAGTCAGAAGATACTCACTTTGGAGGATAGTACAAATGTGGACTTTGTGCTGCCTCAGTATTTTTATTTTAAAAACCCAAGACCATTACATTAACTATAATTAGAGATTTTAGGTGAGCCAAAACATCATTTAAACATTTCGCTTATTTGGGAATGAAGCCCAGGATAACTCCCAAACCTGGGCAGTGTATCAACAGTAGGCTTTCAGAACGCCAACCCCTCCTTCATTTATTGAGCATCTGGATGGATTTTCTAGGAGCTGCACCAGTCTTCATTTCTTATCTGTGTTATTTAGGGTGTCAGAGGCAGCCCAGGAAGAATGGGACTGGCTGGGTCTCCAGGTTCTCAAGGAGCAAAGGGTTCATCAGGCCTTCCAGGAAGCCCAGGAGTTCTAGGCCCGAAGGTACTTTCATGTTTGTTCTGATGGATGAGCAGTGTTGACCATCCTTCCTGGCCCTGAGTTTACTGGCTAGATCACAGGATGGTAAGACTGATAGCTTTTAATAAAATTTGGCTAATCATGAAAACACATTAGGAAAAAACGAAAGTGTGTGGCCTTGACATAGCCATCTCCCGTGATAGCCACAGTGCATGTCATTTGCCAAAACTACTCATAAACCCAGGACTGGTGATGCTTTAAAAAATGTTCTTTGACACATTTTGGTTCTTCTTCCCTTTCTGTCATCCATCTTCTCCTCCAAAACAGAAAAATCTTATTTCCAGTTGCATACTTTCTCAGTTATACTTCCTGTTCCCCTACTTCTGAACCTAACCAACCAATTAATAAATCTGATAGGAGTACAAATTATTTCTTAAAGTCAAAGTGATAGTAATTGTCTTGCCTTAACATTCATTGCCAGGAGTATTGCCACATGGCAATAGGCTTTCCATACAAAACCTCTCTTAGAAATATCTCAGTGCAGATTTGACCCAGACAACCAAGAGACTAGTCCCATATCTAATGCTATTTCATAAAAGACTAGGATTAAGACATTGGCACCCTCATCATTATTACCTCTTAATTTGATTTTCAGAGTTCCACTTATAAAGAATTTCTAGGTATTCTGACCCATATGGGTAAACTGAAAATGATGACCCAACAGCTTACTGTTTATAGTTTGAGCCTTTCTGTTAATGTTTATACCATGAATATCCCTTTCCACTGAAATACAAGATAGCTGAGCAAATGCTAAACCTAGGAAAATAAATAAGAAAGATCCCTACCTTTTATGTGTGAATCTGCAAAAAAAAAAAAAAAAAAAAAAAAAAGATCCAGTTTGTCAAGTCCCAAAGCTGTATCTTTATCTCAATACAGTGAAGAATAATTTGCTAATCTTAAAGCTTCGGTCAAAGTCTACCAAGCATCATTTTTCATTACCTTATCTATAAACTCCACATGATTCTTAAGTTTATTTTTAGAAATGGTAAAAGCTATTGCAACACTCATTTCAAAAACAAAATAAAAATTTTTTAAAGGACTTGACTTTTAAAAATAAAATAATGATATAAAGTATGTCTTTAAAGTGAACTTTTAGGGGATAAAGAGGATTGGTATCAAAGGAATCTTGGGAAACAGATAATTGAAATTTCTTAATGATGGAATTAAAAAGATACTCATGGCAAAAACCAGGGTTCACACTTCAAGAGACTCTGCTCTGTTTCTGGTATCAGATAGCTGAATCATCTCTGTATGTAAGAAAAACACAGCAAAATAATTTCAATTCAAATAAAATACAAATTCCATCGCATACAAACGCCTCCACACATCCTACACCCTCACTATTCTCTCTGTAGCCCCACTATCCTCCTCCTCCTTTTTGCAGGCCCCCTCTTCACTCCTCTTTCCACAGTCATGACCACAATCTCTGGAATTCTGTTTCCCTGCTGCCACACTTCTCGTTCATTGTAATCAAATATTATGTATGTGGAAACTATTGGTGGGGAGAATGATCATGCAGATTTTGACTTCTCCAGTGTCTTGTACACATGCCTGAGGATGGACCGGTGTTTAGATTTCATTTAAAAGCCAATATGTTTATAGGTTCTAAAGTCAAGATAACCTTTCTTTTTTTTTTGTCCGTAGGGTGAACAAGGGCTACCTGGTCAACCTGGAATTCCAGGTAAAAGAGGTCGCCGAGGAGCACAAGGTGATCAAGGACCATGTGGAGAGCCTGGCATGAAAGGGCAGTCTGTAGGTGACAACTCAGAAATTCACTAAGCACTTATTCTACAGACCAGGCCAACATTGTACAATAATGGTTATCATATCTATTCACATTGCAGGGAGAACATGGTATTCAAGGTTTGACAGGTTTCCAAGGATTCCCAGGCCCCAAAGTATGTTTACATATTTTCTGCTCATCTCTGGCTATGTTGAAATACCAATGTTGAAATACCAATGTTCAACATCTGTTCAAAAAACAGATGTTGAAATACCAATATTAAATCTCTGACTTGAGCTTTTGTTTTTTTAATCTGCAAAATTTCAGTTGGTACAGAGTAATATATTTGAGTTTTGAATATGTTAATTTTGACTTATGTAACTATATATTTTCCTAGCAATTTTATTTAATAATTTGCTTTTGTCTCTACTCATTCTGTTTTTCCAAACATTTTATTTGAAAAATTTCAAACATAAAGTTGAGAGAATGAGTAAACACCTATATACCTATTACCTAAATTCTACCAAAACATTTTACTCTACTTGCTTGACTCTGTACCTACCCATCTATTTATACCTCCTCCTCTCTCCATCCATTTTTGATGTATTTTGAACTGTAGACCTCAGTACAATTACTCCAAAATACTTAAGCCTGTACTTCATTAACTATCAAGTTCCATTTTTTTTTTTTTTTTTTTTTTTTTTTTTTTTGTGGTACGCGGGCCTCTCACTGTTGTGGCCTCTCCCGTTGCGGAGCACAGGCTCCGGACGCACAGGCTCAGCAGCCATGGCTCACGGGCCCAGCCGCTCCGCGGTATATGGGATCCTCCCAGACCGGGGCACGAACCCGTATCCCCTGCATCGGCAGGCGGACTCTCAACCACTGCGCCACCAGGGAGGCCCTCAAGTTCCATTTTTAAGAGCCAATTCTTAATACGTTGGTACAAGATTATTTCATGTACTAAATGTTCATATTTTGGCTTTTTTTAAAATTTGTTTCTAGGGTCCTGAGGGAGATGCTGGCATTGTTGGAATATCAGGTCCTAAAGGTCCTATTGGACAGAGGGTAAGTATGAAGTCATTCTGCCTTCCCAGATATTGTGATTCTTTGTTGACTACAGGAATTAGGGTTAAGAACTCTAAAATAAATATACTCCAAATTAATAACTTTAAAAAATGACTCTTAAAACAGAAACTCATTAGAGCACATGCAGACATTCTCAACCTTTTTCAGTTCGTTTGTTAGTTTGAGAAAAAGACCCCACAGACCACCTGTACTGCCCAGTTCTTACTTTAAAAAAAAAGAATTAATGTAACTACTGGATAATATATTTATTAACTCATACCAGTTAATAAATATATTATAAAAAACATAAAGCAGTTTCATGTTATAAGCATTAATATAACCAGGGACTAGAGACCGTCCCCATGTACCACCTGGAGGAGGCTTGTCTATGACCAGAGCTCCTCAGACCACACTTTGAAAAATGTTTCCCAATAGCTGTGTTTCCTCTGCTCAGGGGTGGGTATCCCCAGAGAGTAACGAGGAACTCCTTAAAGAGTTGGAAAGATCTGGGCTCTGAAGAACTCCAGTTAGCTGTTTAGTGCCTGCAATTGCAAACTGTAGGGAACGTAAATAGGATAGATAAGTCACCAGCAGTAACTGGTTATTGTTTTTGTTTGTTTGCTTTTTTGTTTTTATTAACCACACTCTCCTAACTGATGAGATGATCTATAAAACTAAAGAGAAAAAAGGTTAAAAATAAAAGCCAAGCACTGGTTTGACTGTGGTAGTAGCACCTCTATGGCTAACAGCAGCTGCTAAGGCAAGGGTGGAGAGAGCTGAGAGAGAGGAAGGAGAGCAGTTCAGATAGAGGAGAACTGAGTCTTGAAGAAGAATTTTAAAACTGAAAACCACTATCTTGTGCAAATATTAAATGAAAAGTCAAATTTTTAAAATCCTACGCCGCTTCCCTAACTCTTACTATAAATTATTTCCTATAATACAAAGAGCAGTGTTGTCATGGGAAATGTTTATTTAAAGAACCCTCTCAACATTTCTCCAGGTGCAAATGTAATAGTTATTTTTATGATTTCTGAAGAACCATGGAAAGCTTGTGCTTTTAGGTAAAGTCCAATTCTTTATCATCCACAGGTGGGTTATGTATGGATAGGCTTCTCTGTAATAAATATTGGTTTTAAGTTCTTACATACATTAAGTTCCCCATTAATTAAATTCATTCATTCTGATTTTATTAAGTTCTCAATTAATTAAATCCTTTCTTTATATTGTGAAAGAGAAGTTGGCTGCCTGCCTAGCCTCTGTCCTAAGCAAAGTCATATGAGGTGCTGTGTCTCTATAAGCCAGGATCTGAGCCTATACTGCTTTGCAGCTCCAGAAATTTTATCAGCTCTCCAATAGTAAGGTTATGGTAACTAACTCACAAATACTAATTTATAAGTGCAGATATTCCTATTAAGTCATTGTAGAGACAAGTGAAAAGTCTTGCTAGGTTAATATTTAGCAAAAAACTATTATGTACCAGGTACTGGTGTTCAGTTTATGTCCCTATATCATTTACTCCTCATAAAAATCCTGTGAGAGATGCTATTATCCCCATTTTGCTGGTAGGGAAACTAAATCTCTGAAAGGTAATTTGCTAAAAGCCATATGTGGCTAGTATGTAGAGGAGCTGGAATTTGAATTCACATCTGATTGACTGAATAATATGTACAAATCATTATTTCAGAGAGTTAGACCTTGGTCAAATTTATTAGACTGACACTTTCTTGGCTTTTTTTTTTCCTAGTAATAAGCCAATCTGGAGGATATATTTGATTAGGTTAAGAAATCAAGCCTCTTGATTGTGGACCTTTGTGATTTGGGAACCATATTTTAAAATTATCATTTAAAGTAGATCTTCATATTTAAAAGTGCTTTCATTAGATTTACTTTTTAGAGTATCAGGTAATTTTTCTCATTCTAAGCCAACTTAATCTTAAAGCTATTTGTCAATAGACTGAATGGCATTATAATTATCTCCACTGAGTATTTTCTATATCTTGGCAGGAGTTGGACAAAGAGAAAGCCTGTTAGATAGCCACATTTATATATGCCACGTTAAGTGGAGCTAGAAACACTGAAATTTGAAGCTAGTGGTAGCAGGGGTGGAGGTTGAGGGAAAATAACTAAAACATGTATTTTGTATTCATTAAGAAATGATAGGCTCCATTTTTAGTTTGGGAGGAGTTGACCAGAGATCCAGCTTATTCAAGGTTATCTTCATAATCAAATAGCAGCTTACACTTTCAAAATTGTTTTTCACATTTAATTCTCACAATGGCCCTGTGAAGTAGGCATTCTTATTTTACTGATGAAGAAACCAGAAGTTTAATTGGTCACAAATGATGCCCTCTGGTTCTTTCCCATAATTTCTCTCAATTCCATGCTGCATGTCACTCAAACATCTGCTTGTTCAACATCTGTAAATAACTTTATTCAAAATTTTGTCCATGACTCTACGTAGCCTTTGTTACATAAAGTAATTGCACTTGTTATGCAATGACACATATATAAAATGGCACCATTGAAGCTATCATCACATAAAAATTATAATGCTGATTTATCAGTTTGCTAGAAATTATAGATTAATTCTCCTAATGGGAAACCATAATAATATGCAGAATTGCATCAAATCAAAATTACTGTGATTTCTGCCAATACCATAAGATTTTGTAATAAAAACTGGAATTATGTGGACATGGACTATTTTGCCATTGTGCAAGAAATTTTCTAGAATTTTCCTGAATTATACTGGCATTGAGACTGACTTTTTTTTTTTTTTTTAACCCCAACAGGGAAACACTGGCCCCCTTGGCAGAGAAGGTATAATAGGCCCAACAGGTAGAACTGTAAGTTTGTCACAATACAGGTCTTTTTTTTTTTTCCTTTTTTATATATATACATTTTTTACTTAATCCTATTCTAGTAATTCACAAGGGATCACCCTGGGTATTTGAGAAGCAAGGATAAAAACAGATGTACATTTTCATCTGGAAGGTTATTCTTGAGAACTTAGAAATCTAATGTAATGAAAAGGTGTACATAGTGAGGTAGGCATTTAAAACTGGGGTTGAGCAAGGAAAGTAGAACTGGGTGGCGGAGGAGAGGTTGAACATTATAAGCATAGGGGTGATCACTAAAGCAATAGAAAGAATCTGTTTTCTGAAGGAGGGAGCATAAGGAAAGGTACGCAGACAGCCAAGATTTGAGTCTTTGGAAGTGCCCACGATAAAGGGATGAAATAGTTGGTGGGAAGAGCAGGAAAACCAGAAAAGTACAAGTTTAAGCTCAGTTTCGAGAAAGGAGTAGCTAACCGTGATCTTTAAGAGAATAAATTGCAGTGGAAGATGGAGTACAGCTTTCAGTGAGGAAAGAAGTAAATAAAAATATTTAATAATAACTTTTCTCAAATTCTTAAACTTCTGGAATAGGTATGATTATTTGCTTTCAAGACATAAGGAAACAGATGACATTTATAGAAGTTCACCTAGTTATTTAAGATAATACGGGTAGTGAATCGTACAGATATTTCCTACTTCAAGAGCAGTGCTCTTTCCACTCCATTCAAGCTATGTCTGGAGAGGAAACAGAGAGTTAACATATGCCAGGGCCTTAGGGAATCTTGCTATGAAATAAAACAGAAATAAGACAGTGAGGTGGTCACAGGAGGGTTTTACAATACTAACAGTAGTATAAACATACAAGAGGAAAATTGAGGCTTGGAAAGGAAAGATTCATTCTCTGCAGGGAATCAGTATTTTCAATCATTTGAAAGTGTTGTATCTATAGACACAGAGTTTTAAAATATAAAATAGAATGTTTCAAATATTAAGTATCACTGTTCTCATTGATAAATTTAGAGAAGAATTCACCACCAAAGTTTCTGGCTTTTTAATTTAAAAAAATGAAATGTGTAACTCAATATTTCTCTAGATTCGCAGCATTTACCACTCAGAGCTATGTAGTCTAAGTGGGAGGTTATAAGTGGCAGAAATCTCATATTTCAGTGGGTGGTTGGTTCTTCAGCAAGCTAAGGAACATATACTGTTCTGATTATGGAATGATTGTTCTCCTCTGTCAAAAATGTGAAATATTAATTGGTCAAGGAAAATATGATAAAGAAATGGCTCAATTAAAATAACTTACTGTGTTTTGTTTATAGATAATTCTTAAAGGCCCTTATAATGCTCAGCATGCACATCAAATTTTTTCCATCTATTTTTTCTATTCTAAGAAGAAACTTCTAAGGAAAGCTCACTATGAAAGAATAAGAATTTGAGAATGGCCAAAACACACTGTGGAAAAAAATTGTGGTGGGGGATGGAGGACTTGCTTTTTCAAAAAGGAAAACATTACTTCAGAGTCTTTGTAAATGAAACTATGTGTTAGTACAAAGAATAGATCATTATAACAGGCTAGAGCCCAGAATTAGATCTCAGACTAAATAGGAATTTAATTACAATGAAAATGGTATATCAGTTAGGATGATTTGGACTGCAAGTAATAGGAACCCTGAATCAAACTGGCATTAACAATAAGGAAACTTCTGTCTCATTATGGGAATCCCAGAGTTAGGAAGGGCTTCAGATTTGGTTAATTTGGCGACTTAATCTTGTTATCCAAGACTATTTCCATACCTCTGCTCTGCCATCCTGAATGCTATCTTTATAATTAGGCTTAGGGCAAATGACTACAATTTCTCAGGAATCACATCTAGATATAATTATCCAAAGTGAAAAAGTGAACTGTATCCCTTATCTTCGGAAAAATATAACTTTTTCTAGAAGTCTCCCATTACAATTTTTTTTCCTCACGTCTATTAATCAGCCACACACCCATTCCTATAACAGTGATAGGGAAGGGAGACGAAATTCCTTTTAGTCTTACTACTGCTGTAAGAAATTGTAACCCTATTTCACCCAATTTTTTAAAAATCTCAGATGAACTTTTGAAGACTTTGTTAAAAAAAAAGAAAGAAAGAAAAGAGAGAAAAGAAAGAAAAGAAGCAATTAAAAATCTTAGAAAAATCATCTAGGAAACTAAAGTATAGCTTAAGGGTTGGGGAGACCTTTTATATAAGATAGGAAATCTGAAAACTATAAAAGAACAGAAGACACATTTGAATACTTGAAAATTTTTAATTTTTATGGCAAAAGATTCCATAAGTAAAACTAATTGAGAAAAAGTAATTGCAAAGCATACACCATATAATGGGTAATATAAAGAGCTTTACAAATTGGTATGAAAAAGAAAACTTAGTAGAGAATTGAAGAATAAATCCAAATGGTCAGTAATTATTTGAAAAAATATTCTCCTAACTTTTAGCCAGAGAAATGCAAATTAAGGTAATAATGAGATATTATATCTAACCTCTCAGAAAGGGCTGTAGGAAGAAAGGTATTTTTGTTTATCACTAATAGAAATGTGAATTACAGCCTTTATGGAAAGGTATTTGTTAAAATATATGTACATATACCCTATGACCAAGCAGTTCCACTTTGAGGAATTTGTCCCATAGAAATAAAAGTACCCAATACACTAGGGAAATTTTACAAAGCTTTTTTTCACAGCACTGTTTGTAATGGCAAAAAAAAAGTATGAAATCACATGAATGCTCCTCTGTAGAGGAATGGTTGAGTAAACTCTGATCTATCCACTTTGTGGAATATTAATGCAACTATTAAAAATAATTATTTGTATCTAGTTTGGCTGACTTGCAATTGTTTCATGATGTATTATTAAGTGTGAAAAATATGATGCATAGAAGAGTATATGATATCAACATTATAAAACATGACCAATCACCCCATACAAATTTAAATACATTTGTCAATATCTGATTAGAAAAAAAGTATGAAGCGATATGTACCACGTTGTTAATACTGGATTGGAGGTGGGGGAGGGCATAAAAAAAAGTTCTGTAAAGGTATCTTAAAAATCAGCTTTTTAAAGTTGATATTGTAGTTTGAAATGAATTAAGGACAAGATAGGAAACACAAAAGAAGTAATATAAATACTGAATAATACTGAAACAGTATTTTTAGCCTGCAAGGTTAACAAAAAGTGATAGTACATCATAGCATGTATCAGAAGAAACATGCACTCCCATATATTGCAAGTGTGAATGCAATTTCAAACAAACTTTCTGGAGGACAATTTTTATCAAAAATTTTTAAGAGTACAAGGATAGTGCTTCCCTGGTGGCGCAGTGGTTGAGAGTCCACCTGCCGATGCAGGGGGCGCGGGTTCGTGCCCCGGTCCGGGAGGATCCCACATGCCGTGGAGCGGCTGGGCCCGTGAGCCATGGCCGCTGGGCCTGCGCGTCCGGAGCCTGTGCTCTGCAACGGGAGAGCCCACGGCGGTGAGAGGCCCGCGTACCGAAAAAGAAAAAAAAAAAAAAAAGAGTACAAGGATATTTATCACAGTGTTGTTTATCATGACAAAAATTAGAAAAAAAATTTAATAGGCAACTCATTTAAAATATCATAGTTTTAAAAATACTGGTAAGCATTATAGTTATGTGGAAATTGTAGATTGATATAGAAAAGCATTAATATTTTGAAGGTGTAAATTCAGGTTACAGAAAAGGTGAGTAGTAGTATCTCATTTTTTAATAAAAAAAATACATACACAATTTCCACAAGGAACATGAAAATATTAACAGGAATAACAGTAGTGACATCCAGCAACAGCAGAGGAGTTCACATTGTCTTCAAGTGCACATGGAACATTCAATGAAATAAACCATATTTTAGATCATAAAACAAATTTTACTAAACTTAAAATAACAGAAGTCATGTAAGGTATATTCTCTGGCCATAACAGAATTAAACTAAGAATAAACTAGAAAGATAATAGGAAAATCTCCAAACACTTGAAAATTAAACCTCACACTTCTAAATAATTCAAGGACCAGAGTGTCTCAAAGAAAGTTAGAAAATATTTTGAATTGACTGAAAATGTATACACAACGTATCAAAATTTATGGGATATAGCTCAGAAGGAGGAATTTAAAAAAAGAAGATAAAAGAGGAGGAAACCACCCTGGAAGCAGGGTTTTTCAAAGGCTGAGAGAAAAAAATATTAGAAGAATTTAACTTTCTTTTCTTTCTAAATTATTTTGCCTTTGATTGTCAGATCAGCTGTTTTGACTTAATTGAATGAATAAGTAGCATAACCCTAACTCACTTTAAGGTGGAACTAGGCATAGCAAAACAGACATGGTGAGTCAGTAGATTGTATTTGTTTTGCTTTGCTTACCTTAGGAAAATCAGAATTTATATAACTTTAACTAAACAAGTCTTGCTAGATAGGAAAAAAACCAACAGAAATTATCATGTTTCTGTATACAGCCTCAACTACATTTGATAAATAACTATCAACAACACTAAACTAACATTTTATTTTTATTTCAGGGACCCAGAGGTGAAAAAGGCTTTAGAGGTGAAACTGTAAGTTTAACTAAATGTGTGGTAATAGTATCACTGGTCACTAGGTTATAAGCTCTATGAAAGCAAGGACCTTTTTTGATTTTTTCATTATTATGTCCCTGATACTTGTGGAATGAAAATAAAATTACAGTTTTCAGGAAGAAAACTAACCTATATATAGAACTAACCTATATGGAATATTGCAGTGAAACCTGATAAGCCCTAAACATGTTTAAGAATCTGCCAGACACATTCTTTCCAAATCACTGTGTGAAATTGAATATTTGCCTTCTCAGGCATCAGGAGAGGAGGTGTGAGCCTTCTTCACCAGTGCCAGAACAAGAGGACTGTCAAGTCACTTTAGATATATACCACTAGATCCAGTCAGCACCCAAGAGGACTGCAAAGCAGAAGCAAATCTTTAGTTGTACATTTCAGCCAACTGGAAACAATAGTGAGAGGATGGGCAAAAGGTACACAGCATTTTCAGGACTAAATGGCTTACACTGGCACTATTTCCTATTTTTCTTGGATGTCAATTCTTCCAAGTTAAAGAAGATATTTTGTAAAGGGGCCACTTTCCCAGCAGAACTTATTAAAGCAGCAGTCATAAACAGAGGGCATGCATGGAGTGAAATGAGGGGTATTGAAACCAAGTATAGAAGGCATATAGGAATAAACTTGAAGATAGCAGTAAAGTCTTGCTTAAAAGGTAATGATATTATATAGTGACAGCTGAGATCTTTGCTTTCCACCATAGGGTAAGCTTGGGGCTCAGAGTAAGTAAATTATAGTTATATTAGTTTGCTGAGGAAGGAAATTTATGTGATTTCAGATAGCCTAAGAATCCTCATAAGGGTATTAAAATAGATGTGTTTAATTTGCAGCAATGTGTCCCTTAATTTTCTCAGCAGAGTTACTTAACAGGAAGCAAGGATGTTTGCACACAGTGAAGCTATATGGCCCCCGCCCCGCGGCTCCTGCAGGAGGAGTGGAAAGGGAAAAGAAAAAATAGGGAGGCTTGGAATTAACCCATATTCCATACCTGTCTCCAACTGCCTCCCTGACCTATCCTCTCCAAGTACTGTGGCTAGAACATAAGCTCCATCAAGATTAGGAAACCTCGAGTGCCTATGACAATGGCTGTCACAAGCATTTCATGCGGAAAAAATTCCCTATTTGTACACGTATGTGACCTTCTTTCTTCAGATACAAAACATTAAGAAACATGATAAAAGGCTTGAAAATCACAGTTCTAAAGTGAATCTTGGAGATTATCTTCACCAAGCCTATTATGTTACACTCGAGATATTTGAGATCCAAATGTGCAGCAGCTCCCTCAAGGACATGCAGCTAATTAGGTACAGAGATAAGACCAGAGCCCAGATCTTCCAAATCCCATGTCATTGTGCTTTTCTATTAATCATAGTACCTCTCAGAAAATAAGGGTTAGGAGCAACCTGGGTAAGGAAGATGGTATGTACACATCCTTCACCTACTTTAAGAGCAGCCCACATACAGATTCCACATGAATGGATTCCTGATATGCAGTTATCCCCTAGGGCTTATAGGGGATAACTCATGAATTCACTCATTCCATCTTAATCACATTACTGTCTAATAGTAAATCTTATTTAATATTACTAAACTCCCAATTAAACCCTCTAAACCAGTGGTTCTCATCCAGGAGCCATTTTGCTCCCCCTCCCAGGAGACATTTGGCAACGTGTGGACATTTTTGGTTGTCACAACTGGAGAAAAGGGAAAGGTTGCTAGTGGCATCTAGTGTGCAGAGACCAGGGATGCTGCTAAGCATCTACTGTGCAAGCTTCTCAGTTTAAGAATGAGGAAAGGGAAGCTCTCTGTACATAAGCCAGCCTGAAGTAAAGATCCTGAAACTAAAGATTGCATTTATGTAAAGGCAAAGTCTAACATAGTCAGGTTTAAGGACATATACTTACCAGTATTTTTCAAATTTAATGAAAAAAATGTTACCTTTGAAGGATCATATGGAAATTGTGGGATTAAATGGAGAGACAGTCTATTTTCAAAGGTAGTGCTTTCACTACAGCCAAATAACCACTATAACCATTCACATTAATTTGGTTCCCCTATAGGAAATTAGCATAGACAATTGTAGTTTTATTATAAACTGTATGATAACCTTCTTTATATACTTGTTTATATAATATCTAGAGAGAGTGAATCACTTTTCCTTAGTGGTGGGTTAGGTAGAAGAATAAAAAAGAACTAATAAATACTATATTGTTGGAATAATATTTTGTTTTACTTGGCCTTATTCTATGCATTTGCTTCATGGGGGTTGTCCTGTCCTGTCTTGTTTGGTTTGAAGTATTTCATTTTATCATATTTGTGGTGATCTGACTCATTCTGGGTAACAAGCTGAAGTGAACTCAGTAAAAATAGTTTCTTCTTTCTATGACAAAATGCTTTTTCACAGTCAAAGATAAGGTAGATATTTTGTACTGAACCTTCAGTGAGATTTTGCAAATGTCAGAAATATGCTAAGTAGAGTAAAATGTCAACTGTTTATTTTTACAATGCTGATCCAAAATGGAGAAACTTACACAGCCAATTTCACTCTTGAGCCTCTGTATATTTAAAAGGCTGTCTCCAACATGTAATTTCTCTAACTTATCATGCCACTTCTGAGGTAAAAGTTTGATGCATTTTCTGCTTTAACCTATAATCATAAACCATGCAAACTAAGAAATGTCCAGCAGGCATGGTGTTGGAGTACTCTATCCTTTTTAAGTTACTATGTGTTGTTTGTTCTTACTGTCACAGTATATTTAGAATCAACAGCTTTGGCAATAAAAGATACTTAACTCAAGCACAGCATTAACATTATTCAAAACTCAGTTGAAGATAAATTTTGCTTTGCCATCTTTTAACCATAATCTGAATTTGACTCAGTGTAGTCTTAACATTCAATTGACCATCCAGTAAGTTAAATTTTGAGCATTCTTAACAGTGATTACTGCTGTTTCGTTTTGAAAAATGTCAGCATAAGTTTTCACATTTTACTATATACCTATATACCTTTCAACTATTCTAATTTCTAAATCAATGCTAGTTAATTTAAACATTATTCATTCATTCGTTACCAATCTTTGAACACCTACTATGTATTAGGCACTATTCCTGTTCCAGAAAATGAGAGGATGACTGAGACACTTTTTAAGGTCTTTTAAAGGTCTTTAGGCACTTTCCAATTTGTTATGTACTATGGAATGCAGAAGTGGTTATTGAAGAAGAAGGTGGCAAGGTGGGTATAGAGTTTTAAAGAAGTATTGGAAGAGGAATGGGAATTAAACAGACAGAAAAGGTAAGGAGAAGCCTTCCTGGTCAAGGAAATAGCACATGCAGGAGAATCCATGTGTGAAAGAATTTGGACGATTCAGAGATCTGCAAGTGGTTGGTTATACATGGAGTGTAGGATGGGTTGGGGAGAGTAAGTGGAAATAAGGCCCAGACCTTGAAGAAGAGGCAGGGGTGCATACTGACTAAGAACAAATACTTTTGTATTTAACTGACTTGGATTTTTATCTCTGCCCTTTACTTGCTGGTTATTTAGCCATTCCATTTTCTTAATTGCGAGGTAGAAATATAGCATACAAGTTGGCATACAGTGAGTTCTTAATAAATAAGCACACAGCTTGACACATAGTGAGCTCTCAGTAAATGGTATCTGTCACTGAAAAGAAGTTTATACTTTATCCACTAAACAGTAAAAAGCCATTGAATGATTTTAATTAAATGATATGATTAGATTTCCATTTTATAAGTAGAATGTAGTTAGCATAGTAGAGAGAATAAAGTCAGTAAGTCAAATTAGGAGTCCAGGCACAGCATGATATCTTAGTCAGCTGGGGCTCCTATAACAAATTGCTGTGGGCTGGATGGCTTAAACAACAAACATTTATTTTTCATAGTTCTGGAGACTGGGAAATCCAAGGTTAAGGTGTTCACAGATTCCATATCTAAAGAGGGTCCTCTACCTGGTTTGCAGATAGCTGGCTGCCTTCTTGCTATGACCTCACACAGTAGAGAGAGAGCATCTCTCTCATGTCTCTTCTTATAAGGGCACTACCATTCACAAAGGCTCCACATGATTTAATTAGCTCCCTAAGACCCCACCTCTAAATATCATCACACTGGAGATTAGGGCTTCAATATATGCATGTAGGAGGGGACACAAACATTTAGTCCATAGCACATGATCAGCACTAAACTAAGAGAGTTGCTGTGAGGATGGAGTAGTAGTATTTTTGGGAAGACTTGGAGGTCAAATCAACAGTAGTGGGTAACCAAATTATAGGTGGATGTTGAAGGAGAAGGAGATGTCTAAGGACACTGAAGTTTCCATTTTTTACAATCAGTTGGATGGTATATAGAAATAACAGGAAAAATAGAATTAACATTTTAAAATATTACATTTATAAGTTTATTAAAATGAATAAATTTAGTTTCTAGTAATATCAACAAAATATGAGAGTATATATTCAGCTTGTTGATGAATGTGGGTGACAGCTGAGTTCAAGAACATATTACTTCAAAATACTAAAATAACTTTGAATCCTATCACTTGCCTCATATGAAAAGGCAATGATAGCAGTTGAATCTTAGTCATCTTGTTTATACCAAACCAAAAGCATAGTATATACATACTGTGCTTTGTCTCCATTTCTTCTAGGGTCCCCAAGGACCGAGAGGTCAACCAGGGCCTCCAGTGAGTTTATTTACATTTATATCTGTTTACCATTGATGCTTATATGCCTGCTTGGTTTGAGATATCTACTTAATAAATACTTTAAAAATCTTTTTATGTTACAGGGTCCACCTGGAGCATCAGGCCCAAGAGTAAGTTTTCTTGGTTTTGTTTATTTTATCTTAGTATAAGATAATTTTTTAAAGTTTCTTCTATTAACTCCCTGTTAAAAGGTATCCCTATTGCCTACCTCTGTTCTTTTTGTTAATCTGATATAGAGTCTTCCCAACTATAATAAAACTTGAAATCCAAGCCTCAGAGTTCTTGTCTATAAAATGGGGATGGTATCTCTTACTTTCTTGGGTGGATTTGAGTTTTAAATAAGAAGTAAAGTACTCAGCACAATGTCTGACATAATTAATGCTCCAAAATACTAACTCCCTCCATTTCTTCCTGTTTCTGGGTCCTAGCTCTCCTTTTTCAAATGTTCTTTTTTGCCAACCAGAGTTATCCACTTTTTAGGCTTTACATGAACTCTTCTCAGTTGCTGCTGGCCATAGAAGCCCTGGGACTTCTCATGTATTTGCTCATGACCGATCACAACCCAAAACTTGCTACTCCTATCTTTGAGGTGATACTTCCATTACTTCATTATTAGCTATCATCTCCTGGCCTCAATGTTCCAAGACTGGTTTCTCTCATGCGTTGTATCCACTCTCCTACTCAGTAATATCTTGGTTTTCCTGCTTTCTACAAGAGGTGTCCTTCTATCTTCAACCTCACCCATGCCCCAATCCCGCAGAATCAGAATCCTGGTCAAATGCAGTGGTCTTTGGTCAGATTTCCTGCCTAAAGGAAATCCGCTGTTGGCTATACTGTCCAAACAAATGGCCAGTCCTATGCCTTCCAAGCCTTACTTATTTCCACATGCTTCCCTGGTATCATTTGGATCTTTGAAAGTTCTACCTAGTGGATCACTGTGGTCCACTCCCAGCAGGTCAGGAACTCTTCATTCCCCTCAGCTTTTCATCAGGGCAAGGAATAACTTTCAAGCAAAGTGCCACAGGAAGATGGACTCCTTGGAAACAAGACATCTATTTCTCTATGATTTTTTAAAATTACTCCCCCTTTCTGGACATCAGACTGATGGGGACTGAAACCTTCCCTGGCATGAACATCAGTGGGCATGTCCTTTTTCAAATCTTTAGATTATTCTCTTCTCTGTTCTTCCTTTCCTCCTGGATCCTCACAATGCATGGGTTAGAAAAACCCTCATCAGTTGCCTTCTCACCTTATAATGACTTTGATATATCATAGCTGCTTTCCTAATAAAGAACAAGTTCTAAAAGATCATATATCATTGACAAATTAGAGGTGTTTAGTGAAAATTTTCACATTGAAGTGCCAAATTTTGGGGCACCACATCCCTCTCTCACTTGAAAAATGTTTGTATGTGTTCCTCTACAGCCAAAATGAATTAGGACATGTGAGAGGTTTTTGCTCTGAGAAAAATGTGGATAAGAATATATACTTTGAGGAATTATTAGGAGGATTAAATGAAAAAGTATATGTGCTTGACAAATTATAGGTACTCAGCTAAGATTAGTTTCTTTGTTTCCTTCTTCCCTTTCTCTCCTTTCTGTCTTCCTTGTTCCTGGCCAGTATGAAACCCAGTTTCTTTATACTGTCTTTCTGGGACTTGCAGAGACCATTGTAGGAAAGTGGCAGTGTAGCCTTGAAAAAAAGACTTTCAGAGTAGAAGTTTACATGCCAATAAGAAAATACCTACATATTCCTTCTAAGCTCAAACTATGATCATATCTTCTGTGAAACTCTTCTTAATTCCATCCCCTCGCTGCACTGCAAGATAGAACTGATCACTTCCCCTTCTTCGTCATACTCATTTATTTTCATGCCCATTTCCATGTATTAGACTGTGAACTCTCTGAAGGTAAGCAATGTGTTCTGTATCTCTTTTCCATTCAAGCCCTTAAGAAGTGTCTATTGAATGAATGAATAAATGCAAACAGGCAAGTTGCAACTCTTAGAAAATTTCAGTGGGAATCCTTCAAGACAGAAGACTTCACTTGGAGGGAAATAATGTCTAGAATGGAATAGGATCATATTAGAATTAGAGATAGAAGTCTTCTTAGTAATTATTTAGTAATTATTTTAGACTGTGAATTGTCACTCATTAGTTGGTGGATCACAAGATCAACGCGATGAGTCTCAGCATTCTTTTGTAATGAAATTAAAATAGAAAAATGTGGGGAGTGACTGTTTAATGGGTACAGGGTTTCTTTTAGAGGTGATGAAAATGTTGTGAAATTAAATAGTAGTAATGGTTGCACAACACAGTGAATCTACCAGAGCAATAAACTGGATACTTTAAAATGACTAAAATGGTGAATTTTATCTTATGTGAATTTTACTCAATTTTTAAGAAAAGCACAAAAAAGAATACCCCAGGACCTTCTGTACAGCACAGAGAACTATATTCAATATCTTGTAATAACCTACAATGGAAAAGAATCTGAAAAATAATAGATATAGATATAAATAGAGATATAGATTATAATATGTATAACAATCACTTTGCTGTACATCTGAAACTAACAAAACATTGTAAATCAACTATACTTCAATTTAAAAAAACATAATAAGTATATCACCACTAGTAGGGAAAAGTGTTTTGTAAAAGTTTTCAGTTAAATATATGTTTGTGTGAACCTTATCATGATATAAAAATGTATTTATTACTATGGGTCAAGATAAGAAAAGTTTGAAAACCTCTAACCTAGTCCAGCCCCCTCTTTTTAAGACCTATAAGTAACTTGCTCAAGTTCCTAAAGTAGAATAGCTAAAGAGAAATGTTTCAGGAAAAGGAATACATATGGATGGTGCTTTTGAATTTGAGGATATTATCAGGGTGATGACCAGACCTCAGTGCGCATGGCAAGATATTTAGAAACTGACCAAAAAAAAATTACAACAGGATGTCAAAGTTAACCACAAATGGTTGGTGAGATAAAGGATGCGTGTGTGTGTGTGTGTGTGTGTGTGTGTGTGTGTGTGTGTGTGTGAGAGAGAGAGAGAGAGAGAGAGAGAGAGAGAGAGAGAGAGAGAGATGGGGAGTGGAAATAGTAAAAATTGAAAATCATTAAATGAGATAAGGAATTTTCAACTTGATGATAGCAGTTAATGGGTCAGCTGTGAAACCTGGATTGGTGAATTGAGAGGTTGCAGCAGCTGCGGGTATCATCCTAGTTCCCTAGAACAAGCAATTGCCTCTACCATGGAGAGGTGCATGACCTGAAATCAGTCCCCACCCCATAGATGTTTTCACCATCCAGTGATCTTAAAATTTTAGATGGCTGGAAAATAACACTTCTTAAAGTACTGGGGTGCCCAGACTAGATCTGCATTTTACTTAAATAAATTGGAAAGGAACTGTGAATATTACATCCCCTCAAGGTATAATGAATCCTCCTAGTTTCCTTCATTTGTCCCACTAATCCTGATAACTCCTTATTCTTGGTGCACGTTTTTATAAACCTTAAGCGATTTTCATGTGAGAATATGTTCTCTCTAACTAGAGTACATGGAGGAAGCTATTTCTTTTGGATTCCCTTACTGGACCTAATGAGAGTTTCACACTTACTTAGGTGGGGACACTTAGATGTTTTGCTAAATGACTTCCCAGGCAAATCATCTTAATACCATCTCTCTGGGCCTGCCCTCCCTAAAGGCTACCCTTGGGAAAAAATTAATAAATTCAGCAAATTGAATGCCTACTATGTGCCAGGCATGAACTAGGATTTGGGAATACACTGGAATTATAGGAATTAAAAATTTTATGAGTAGCCAAGTTTTATGACATTCTTTTCTTTCTAATGCCTATTGTGGGGGGAAAAAACCCTGCCTTTTTCATTGAGTTGACATTTGTACTGTTGGTGGTTAAAATTGCTAGTACCTTAGCTTGAATCTAGTACCAAACGCTACACTACTAATCTACTAAAAGTCACTGTATTCTTCTTTGCCACATTCTCTCAGAAAACGAACCATGGTCATTTCAGTTAAGAATATCCTACAGTTTATTCATCCATCCAGTCCTCTATTCATGGGTGTTTAAGTTGTTTCCAATCTTTTCCCTAATACAAACAGTATGCATGTCTTGTCCATATACATATTTTGTGGAATATCTCTAGGACCTGTTCCCAGAAGTGGGATGGTTAGCTGTAAGGGATAATGAGCATACCTATTATTTTTAATTGTGGTAAAATATACATAAAATTTATCATTTTAACCATCTTTAAGTGTACTCTTCAGTAGCATTAAGTACAATCACACTGCTGTGCAACTATCACCACCAGTCATCTCTAGAACTTTTTTCATCATCTAAGACTGAAACTCTGATCCATTAAACAGTAATTCCCCATTCCTCCCTTCCCCAGTCCCTAAAAACCTACCATTCTACTTTCTATCTCTCTATTAATTTGACTACTCTAGATACCTCCTATAAGTGGAAGCATATAGTATTTGAACTTTTTTGTCTGGCTTTCTTCACTTAGCATAATGTCTTCAAGGTTAATCCATGTTGTAGCATGTGTCAGAATTTCTTTCCTTTTTAAGGCTGAATAATTTCCATTGTATGTATATACCACATTTTGTTTATCCAGATGGACACTTGGGTTGCTTCCACCTTTTTCTATTGTGAATAATGCTGCTATAAACATAGGTGTACAAATATCTGTTTGAGCCCCTGCCTTTTTTAAAAAATATATCTTTATTGGAGTATAACTGCTTCACAATACTGAGCTAGCCCTTGTTGCACAACAAAATGAATCAGCCATATGCATATATACATCCATATATCCCCTCCCTCTTGAGCCCTCCTCGCATCCTCCCTATCCCACCCCTCTAGGTCGTCGCACAGCACCGAGCTGATCTCCCTGTGCTACGCTGCTGCTTCCCACCAGCTATTTTACATTTGGCACAAGACTTGTACTCAGAAAACTGTAAAACAATGATCAAAGAAATCAAAGATGACATAAACAGATGGGGAAATATACCATGTTCTTGGATTGGAAGAATCAATATTGTGAAAATGACTATACTATCCAAAGCAATCTACAGATTCAGTGCAATCCCTATCAAATTAACAATGGCATTCTTCACAGAATTAGAACAAAAAATTTTACAATTTGTATGGAAACACAAAAGACCCTGAATAGCCAAAGCAATCTTGAGAAAGAAAAACGGAGCTGGAGAAATCAGGCTCCCTGACTTCAAACTATACTACAAAGCCACAGTAATCAAGACAGTATGGGGCTTCCCTGGTGGCACAGTGGTTAAGAATCCACCTGCCAATGCAGGGGACAGGGGGTTGGGCCCTGGTCTGGGAAGATCCCACATGCCATGGAACCACTAAGCCCGTGCACCACAACTACTGAGCCTGCGCTCTAGAGCCCGTGAGCCACAACTACTGAAGCCCGTGGGCTTAGAGGCCATGCTCCGCAACAAGAGAATCCACTGCAATGAGAAGCCCAAGCACCACAACAAAGAGTAGCTCCCGCTCGCTACAACTAGAGAAAGCCCGCAAGCAGCAACAAAGACCCAACGCAGCCAAAAATAAATAAATTAAATAATTTAAAAAAAGACAGTAGGGTACTGGCACAAAAACAGAAATATAGGTCAATGGTACAGGACAGAAAGCCCAGAGATAAACCCACACACATAATGGCCACCTAAGTTATGACAAAGAAGGCAAGAACATACAATGGAGAAAAGACAGCCTTTTCAATAAGTGGTGCTGGGAAAACTGGACAGCTACATGTAAAAAACTGAAATTAGAACACTACCTAACACCATACACAAAAATAAACTCCAAATGGATTAAAGAGTCCCTGCCTTTAATTTATTTCCATATATACCCAGAAGTGAAACTGCTGGATCATATGGTAATTTTATGTTTAACTTTATGAGGAATTGCTATACTGTTTTCCATAGCAGGTACACCATTTCACATTCCCACCACTAGTACACAGGGTTCCAATTTCTCCACATCCTCCCTCACATTTGTTATATTCTGCTTGTTTGATAACAGCCACCCTAATGGGTGTGAAGTGGCAGATAACTGTGTTTTGACTTGCATTTCCTTAATGATTACAGATGTTGAGCATCTTTTCATGTGCTCATTGGCTTATATGTATCTACTTTGGCAAAACTGGCTTACATATCTCCTTTGGAAAAATGTCTTTTGCCCATTTTTGAATTGGGTTGCTTATTTTTGTTGTTGTTGTTGAGTTATGGGAGTTCTTTATGCATTCTAAATGTTAATCCCTTATCATATATGTGATTTGCAAATATTTTCTCCCATTCCTTTGGCTGCCTTTTCACTCTGTTGATTTTTGTAGATGTCTTTAATTTTGATGTAGTCCAATTTATCAGGGTTTTGTTGTTGTTGTTGTTTTACCTTGCTTTTGGTTTCATCTCCAAGAAATCAGTGCCAAATCCAATGTCATGAAGCATTTCCCATATGTTTTCTTAAAGAGTTTTATAATTTGAGGTCTTACATTTAATTATCTGATCCATTTTGAGTTAATTTTTGTTTATGATATAGGTAAGAGTCTAACTTCATTTTTTGCATGTGGATATCAAATTTTCCCAGCACTATTCCTTCCTTAGGGAATGGCCTTGGCACCCTTCTCAAAAATTACTTAACCATGTATGTGAGGGTTTATTCCTGCACTCTACTCCATTGGTCTATATGTCTGTCTGTATGCCAGTACCACACTGTTTTGATTACTGTAGCTTTGTAGTAAGTTTTGAAAGTGAAGTGTGAGACCTCCAAGTTTGTTGTCCTTTTTCAAGATTGTTTGGCTGTTTGGGATCTATACTCTCTTTTATAGTTACCTGTATAGTTATCTTTACCAGTGCTCTTTATTTCTTCATGTGGACTCAAGTTTCTGCCTAGTATCCTTTATTTCAGTCCAAAGGACTCCCTTTATTATTTTTCTAGGGAAGTTTGCTAATGATAAATTGCCTCAGCTTTTGTTTATCTGGGAATGTCTTTTTTCCTCCTTTTTGAAGGATAGTTTTATTGGATATAGACTTTTTGGTTGACAAGCTTTTTCCTTCAGCACTCTGAATATGTCATCCTACTGCCTCTCACCTTTATGGTTTTTGATGAAACATCTCATCCCTTGAATATAATGAGTCTCTTCTCTTTGCATTCAGGATTCTCTCTTTGTCTTTAGCTTTCAACAGTTTGATTATGATGTGTCTCGGGGAATTCATTGAGCTTCTTGGATGTGGAGATTAATGATTTTCATCAAATTTGGCACACTTTCAGCCATTATTTTTTGAAATATTCTTTCTACCCCTATTTCTCTCTTCTTCTCTTCTGAGACTTCCATCATGCATGCATTGGTATGTTTTAAGATGTCCTGTACGTCTCTGAGCCTGTTCATTTTCTGCTTCATTTTTCTTTATATGCCTCTGGATAATCTCAATAAACTGTTTTCAGGTTCACTGATTCTTTCTTCTATCTACTGAAATCTACAGTTGAGCCTCTGTAGTAAATTTTGATTTCAGTTATTGTTCAACTACAAAACTTCTACTTGGTTCTTTTCTATAATTTCTATCTCTTTATATTTTTTATTTGGTGAGACATCTTTTTCATACTTTCCTTTAGTTCTGTAGACATGGTTTACTTTGGTTCTTTGAACATACCTAAAATAGCTAAAGTTTTGTCTACTAAGTTCAACATCTGGGCTTCCTCAGGGACAATTTCTATTTCTATTGATTGCTTGGCTTTTCCCCATGTATAGGGGTCATACTTTAATGTTACTCAGCATGTCTTGTCATTTTTTCTTGAAAACTGGACATTTAAAATAATATAAAATGGCATCTCTGGAAGTCAAATTCTTCACCCCAACCTCAGTGTTTATTGTTGCTATTTGTTGTTTTTGTTGTTTAGTGACTTTTCCTAAAGGTATAAAGTCTGTATTCTTTGACATATGTGACCACTAAAGTCTCTACTCAGTTAGCTTAGTGGTCAGCTAAGGATTGGAGAGAGATTTCCTTAAATGCCAGAACCAGTAAGTCTTCCAGTTTTTGCCAAGGGTCTCTGTGAGCATGTTGGAGCATCCCTTCAATGCTCAGCCAGGCAATTGACAACTATACCCGAGTTTTAATTTCCTATTTTCACAGAGCCTGAAGGTCAGCCAGAAAAGAGAACTTAGGGCCTTCTTATGTTTTTCCTGATCATGTGCACAGCCCTATGCATGCACATGGACTTCTAGATTCCCAGGAATATGTCAGAGTTTTTTAGAATCTCTATGGACATCTCATTCCCTAGCTTTTCTTAGCCTATTGTTTGCCCCAACTGTTTTCTAATGTTTCCAATTAAACAATTCCACCTAAATTTTTTTTTTAATGTTCCTTGGGAAAGACTTTTTGCACTGAGTGAGCTCTGAGTCAGGTAAAATAAAGACAGTCTTGCAAGTCTTTAAGGGAACCACCAGAAAGGTCAAATAATGACATTTCACTGGAAATGAGGCTTTGAAGCAACTCCAGCCCCATTCTGCTCCCTCCTGTGGTTTCCAGGCTTCTTGTTTTCACTGCAATTGCAGGCTGTTGGTTTTCAAGGCTACCACAGAGCTGGAAAGAGAGGCATGGGAATAGGACAGATTAAAGCTTTACAAAGCTCACTGCCCTTACTGAAATTAAGCTATTTTTCATAAATGCTCCCCAGGTCGCTGCAAGCATTTTGTTAATTTCTGTAATTCTGAAAAACTTCATTCTTACATTTTTTTCCAGTTTTCTCATTGCTTTTATAGAAGAGAGAATTCTGGGAGGTCATTATGCCACCATTTTTGCTGTCTCCTAAGTCTCTAATCTTTAGTACACATCTTTTTAATATTCTGTGTGATGAAATGGAAGAACATATAAAGCATTTCTGCATATTGAAGTAAAATGGTTGCCTCAAATAAAAGCACTTGTGAAATTGTTTCAGTTGCAAACTGAATTAGCTGCTTTTTTCATGGAACACCATTTTTACTTGACAGAATGATAATGTTATTCAGACATGAGTATTTGGCAGATATTTTCTTGAAAATGAATGAAGTGAGCCTGTCATTTCAAGGAAAACAACTGATAATTTGATACCAATGGTAAATTTCAAACTTTCAAGCAACAATAACAATTGAGGAATGCTTGTATCTATTACAAGTTCGACAACTTACCAGTACTTACATTTTTCTGATGAGATTGGTGATGATGTTAACGAATGTAATCTTTTGATATGACATAACGAAATGTGTCAGTCTTTGGAAGATCTGCATTATTTCATGAACCATTATTTTCCAATGATCAATGCATGATTTTAACAAAAATCATGGTTTTTACTAAAATCACGCATTGGTAAATGATTCTTTCAAAGTTTAAGATAGATCAATAGATTTTAATATAAAAGAATATAAAATAGATATGTTGTAGATATGATTTCAGATTTCACATTTCAACTAACCTTCAAGAAACTACCACTTATCAAGTTCTGGTATAAGAAGAATATCCACAATTATCTGAAAAGGCTACTAAAATAATCTTTTTTCCAACTACGTATCTTTTTAAGGCTGGATTTTCTTCATACAGTTCAGCTAAAGTAACATTTTAATAGATTGAATATAGAAGCAAATATGAGAATATAAAAGCAAATATGAGAATCTAGCTATCTCCTATTAATCCAGACATTAAAGAGATATACAAAAGTGTAAAACAGTGCCGCTCTTCTCACTAATTTTTTGTTTGGAAAATAGTTATTTTTCATTTAAAAAATGTTTATATTAACATATAATGGATTTATTGTTTTAAGGCAATTAACACATAGTTTTAAGTTTTATATTTTAATTCCTACTATGTTAAATATCAAAAGCTGTAATGCACATAAATTATAAGTTCTTTAAAGCCCTTAATAATATTTAAAAGTACAAAAGGGTCCTGAGTCTGAAGCACCTGAGAACAGCTTATTGCTAGTTTTTTTAAGATCAAAGCCCTAACCACAAACAACTGGAAACTATAAAGGTGGCTATTGTTTACTACTTAATTCAGTTGCCCATATTTAGTCCCAATATATTTTTGTGACCCATGTCCAAAGTCTGCCAATTCTCACAAGAATGATGGTCAGAATTATTTAATCTGCATAGAACATTTTATGCTAAGCCTTTCTTCTTCTTGAATAGGCCATGCTTTTCTATCTCACTGCCTTTGTGCAAAGTTGTTACCTCTGCCTGGAAAGCTCTCCCAGCCCTTCTCCTAACAATTCATATTTATTCTTCAGATCTCAACTCAGATATCACCACCTCAGGGAAGCCTATACTGATCTAGTCCTTCCAAATCTCTTATATTCCCCAGATTTAATACTCTGTAATTTCTCTCATAGGTCCATGCACTTTTCTTTTATAGCACGTATCACAATTTGTAAATGTGTATTTTTGAGATTATTTGATTAATGCCTTTATCGACCTCTAAACTTTAGTTCTACAAGGGCAAGGTTGTTTTGTTTTGTATTGTTTGCTTACCATTTTATCCTCAATATGTGTTTGGCAGTGTACATATGCAGAATGAGTCAAGTATTTTCCAATATGAAAACCACATGTTGAGGCAAAGATGAGTACATTTTGTTGATTGTCCCATCATTTTAAATAGTTTTTCAAATTACCAACCATGAGTTATGAGAGATCTGTTGAAGAGTTTCTATTGTATGGGCTGCCAAGTAAAAAGATATCTCAGCAGTACAATCATTCTGAAAGAAATTAGATCGCTTGATTTGCCCACACAGATGCCATTTCACAGAACTTTCTCCCAACTCATGCTTCTTAGTTTCCAAGCTTTTTAAAAAATAAAATACGAAAAGACTTTTTACTAATGGTTAGGTTGGGTCTTTCTCTAAAAATATCTTTTATTAAATGCAGGAGGAGATTGGATTCATGATGTATTATTTCTTTGGGGACTAATGATACTTTTTCCAACTTCAGAAATTGTTTTTAAGACCGCAGAAGTATCAGATTAAACTAATGTGGTGACTACCTCAGGACAGTAATATTTTATTCTATTTTCCTTCCAAGAATGTAACTGTTAAAAATTACTACAGTTATTTATTCTTCACTTTACAATTTATTAACTGAGGGGATCATATTTCATTCTTCTTCCATGTGAGTAACTTTTTTGTGTGTTTTCATGCAGCAGAGACAAATAGTTTTTCATTTGAGAACTCTAGACTTTGGTCCTGTTTTAATTAGGAGACTTTTGAGATTTGGATGAAAGCAGCATATTGTCCTTTCGGATAGTCAGGCAATACTTGCTAGATCTGTCTAACCATAAGAGTTACAAACCCCTTTTAGATAATAAGTCTAGTATACTTTAACAGCAGTGCTTTCAGAATTTATAGGCTTTACTTTAGAGCACTCAGTGTTGATCTTATTGCTGATCTCAAATGGTTTTGTTTTACACAGAAACAAATGGATATCAATGCTGCTATTCAAGCCCTGATTGAATCACATACTGCCCTACAGATGGAGGTAATATATCTGGCTTTACTTACACTGGCACTCTCAATCTACAAATTAAACAGAAATTTTTTTCAGAGGCCAAAATGTGATTTTATCTCAAAGCCTGTATTTAAAAGAGATTAAAAGTAATGAAAAAAATTTTAAGGACAAAGTAAGCAATTTTAATAAACAGAAATATATGCATAAGATGTTTTTTAAGGAAAACAAAAATATAATATTGTTAAAGGATTTTTTTAAAATAAGGATTTGGTACTATAGAAGAAAATAGTTAAATGAAGTTAGCCATTTCTTAAAATGGGATCTATCTATCATCACTACTCATTTTTCTTATTTAAACTCTATTTATTCATAATATAGGTTTTTTTTCAAATTATGCAGTAGGCATAGTAATTAAGTTTTATGTCAGCTTGAAAACTAGACTTTTGAGTGTGAATTTAAGCTTTTATTAGTATCAAGATTAATAAAACATACAAATATGCCTATAGTTAAATATAAACTGTTCTTTACATCCTACTCCCAACTCCTTGCACACAACAGTTGTACGTTTTTCTTCTGCCTTGCTCCATGTTGATCACTTGGGTTACATGCTGGTAATGACTACTCCAAGCTTCTTTGCTAATATGATTCTCACAATGACTTGGCAGAGCTACCAGGATACTGAAGTGACCTTAACTGACCACAGTGCAGAGATATTCGAAACCTTGAACTACCTTAGCAATTTACTGCACAGCATCAAGAATCCTCTTGGCACACGAGATAATCCAGCACGAATCTGCAAAGATTTGCTTAACTGTGGACACAAAGTATCAGATGGTAAGTTACTGGTTTCCTTAAACTCTGATATCTAATTTTGTTTCATCATTTCAGTGTGTTTGAGATTTGCGGTGTATTTATTCCAAACCTTATCATTTTTGATAAAACCCTGGCAGAGGCATTTTAACATCAAGAACCAAATATGTACTCATAGAGGAAACATGTTTCTGAGGTCAAAGTATCCTTTTTCAAGGGTTCACTTTACAAAAGGTCTTCACTGCACAGCCTGACTTATGGCAACATGAAGAAAGAGATCATAGAGCCCTCTCTACCACAATCTCTATAATTAGTTTTTACATAAAATGGAATTTAAATGCCTCATTTCAGTATCAGTGACTATAAAGATAGAGTGGTTTGTCATTCTTGGAATTTTCTCGTCCTCACATTGATACTCCAAATCCATTAGCCAGAGGTGCAAAAACAGAACCATCAAGGAAAGGTTTAAAGCAAGTGGAAGAGCCATCATTATCTGATGATAAGTAGGGGAAACCCTGTCTGCTACAATATGTCATTTAATTTTAATTTCTATTGGGTCTACCTGGTCAGCTGTGCAATCAATATTAGTAGTTATCATTTTTTGGTAAAAACTCTAGTCTTAACACACAATGACATATATGCTGATTTGAATATAACTAAGTTATTTAATTCTGCAGGATGAATAGTAGTCCATATTTTATTTTATACACACACACACACACATATACATATATATGTATATATACATGTTTGTCCAAAAACATCTTCCATTCTAGAATACAGTATAGTGAAAATATTCATTTTATTTATATTAATAAAATGCTTAACTTCTATAGATATTTCCTGCCCTACATTGTCACAAAAACAAATAATATTTACAGTTATAGCTGCCTACAATAATTCAAATTTGATTCTTTCCCATATTTGAGGGTATAAAAATGCAATTCTATAGAACTGAAAGGAACAAAGACACTACAGGACATACAAATTACCGAAATCTAATTCAAGGTCTGCCTTCCTCATAGGAGAAATAGCTAAGTGGTGATGGCTTGTAAGGTATCAGAAAGGTCTTTACGCCCAAAAATACTTTCATCGCTAGGAGACTGTAAGTGCAATAGAGAAACACAAAACAGCAGGGAAGAGGGGTTATGACAGAAAGTAGGGTGGGGGGTGAAGTGGTAAATAGAGTAGGTAGATAAAGCATCTCTGAGAAAGTGACATTTGAGCAATATCAGAAGGAGGTAAGGGAACAAGCCACAGGAAATCTGGGGAAAGAGCTTTCCAGGAAGAAAGAACAAACGCACAGGCCCTTGAACCTGAGCGTGTACTTAGCATGTTCTACTATTAGCAAGAAGGCCAAGGTGACTGGAAGAAAGTGCATAAGGGGAAGAATGGTAGGAAATGAAGTCAGAAAGATGTCAAGAAACCAGATTATACAGGATCTTATAGATTACTCAAAAGACTCCAGCTTCTACTGAATAAGATGGGAAGCCTCTGGAAGATTATGAGCAAAGGAATAACGTGACTTGACTTAAATTTTTAAAATGTTACTCTGGGTGTTGTACTGCAAATATAATGAGGATAGGGTAGAAGGAGACATTGAGAAGACTATTGAAATAATCCAGTAAGAGATGATGATGGCTTGGACTAGAATTGGTGGTGGGGAAGTGATAAGAAATGGTCAAATCTTTGGATAAGTTTTAAGGTAGAGCCAGCAGTTTTTTGTTGGTAATTCGGATGTGGGTTATGAGAGAAACAGAATGATAAAGGATGACTCTAAGATTTTTGATTAGGGACTAGAAGAGTGGAATTGCTGTCAAAAGAGATAGAGAAGCAAGTTTGGAGACAAGATCAGGAGTTCAGTTTTGGATGTATTTAATTTGAGATGTCTGTTAGGCATTCAAGTAAGGATGTCAAGTAGGTCATTGGCTATTCAGGAGTGAGGTCCTGGCTAGGGGTAAAATTTATGAAGTCATTTGCATATAAACAGTATCCAATGCCCTGAGACTGTTTAAGACTACCTAAAGAACAGATAAATAAAAGAGAAGAGTTCTCAAAACTGTGCCTTAGAGCTCTCCAATGTTTAGAGAGGTCAGGGAGTTGAGGGGGAACTAGCAAAGAAGACTAAGAAGAAGCTATCACTGAGATAAGAGGAAAACTAGATGGATGTGGAGTGAAGAAAATGTTTGCCTGAGGAGGAGGGGATCTACTGGGTCGATGTCAAGTTAGGTGAAGACTGAGAAAGGCTACTAGATTTAGTAGTGGGAAGGTCTTTGATGATCTTCGCAAGAGCGGTTTAGAGGAATGGTAGCAGTTAAAACTGTATTAAGAGAAAATGGTGGAGCTGGAGAGTTTCCACTCCCATTAATGAAGCAGGTAATTCAATCTGCCTAACGAAACTTTTTGAAAATTAAGTTAAAAGCATCAAATACTGACAAACTAGTGAGGGACTTTCAAGCCAATATTTTGAAAAAGACAGCAGAGAGATAAGCACATACTTAGAGCTACTTTTGCCCTGGGTGTGTTCAGAAACTGAGTAGTGCTTTCGGTGGCTTCACGGGGATAGGGGTCAAAGGTTGGAATCTGAAGTCCACAAAAGGTGGGGACTTAGGCTTTCAAAGGGCTCCACTTTAAGAGTAAAAATAAACTGAAAGAAAAGATATTCATACAGATTGCAGCCTAGCTTCACATCATCAAGACTGCTCAGAAAATCTCAAACTGTGAACTTGGATTAAGATGATTCCAGACTGCTAGTAGCCCCTTATACCTGATAGAAACAAACAAAACTCTTCTATAAAAGATAATATCATCCTAGGGCTCAAATTATTTCCACAAATATTTTTTCAAATATAGTGCCCAGCACACAATCAATGATAACTAAGCACACAAGTTGACAAAACACCACGAATGAGAACTGGCAGAAACAGCAGACAACAGAAGCTGACTCAAAAGAAAAAATGAGAGGAAAAATTTGAAATGGAAGGTTTAACGGACAAGGTAAACCTTATTTAGGAACACGGTTTATTCACAATAATAAGAGAGAAGGCAGAATATATGTGTGCAAGTACAGATAGATGGGTAAAGGTCATAATGGGAGTTTATATAAGTTTCCTTCAGTTTGCTTTAGTTGTCTCAGTGAAACTGAAAGGTTATCAGTCAAGAATAAGAATGAAGGAAAGGTATAATTAACTTGAGAGGATAGGAAAAGGTTTCAAATGGTTAACTAGGAAAGTGACAGAGGAAATGAACTAGGGAAATATAGTAGTATTATCTGGCAGCCTTTCAAACGTTTGAATTTAAAGTGAGGCCAGTCAGCATAGTTGTGTTTTTCTCTAGGCACATTTAGTTGTGCAGGTACAGGCACAGATTAGGCACAAAACTGGATTTATGCAGGACTGGGATTTTATAAGACAAGCACAGTGAAGTGAGGCAGGGCAAGAATGTTAAGGAAGTCTCTAAGGAAATGATCATAGCAAAGGACTGTGGGTTTTAAGCTAGGCAGGAAGAGAAGTGAACACATGATTATGAAGGACAATGAAAAAGTGGTAGCATCAATGGATAGTAGGTCCTAATGGGATCAAAGAATTATTAGAGTCAGAACACTAGAGGGAATGAGGTGGAATGAGAAGAGAGGTGAAATCATGGAGGAGATCTAGCTGTAGGTAATAACAAAAACTAGGGTATGGCCTTATAAGTTAATGATTAAAGTAAACAGGACAGGAGAAGGGTACAAAAACGTTGGTGGGAGAGAGTTTGAGGCACTGAGAAGTCGGTATTGCAAATATCAACCACGTGGATGTAAAATCACGAAGAATTAGGTTATAAATAGATTTTCTGAAAGTGATAGCTAGCCAAAAGCTAGAATCATCAAAGAAATAAATTTGGTGATAGCAACAGGAAGAGGTAACAGGTGATATAGTGCAATGACAGCAATTTTACCATGGAGTGTTTTTAGGGAGAAAGTGGGGAGAATGGTCTGAAAGTGGCAGCGAGGAGCAAGAAAGACCCCTTCCCCACCCAGGCACAATGCTGTAGAGGCTGTGGCAGAACTTGAAAGAGCTGCAGGGGAAGCAGTGTTCTCAGGAGAGAGCCAATTTGGAGTTAGAGCATTTAGGCCTATAAAAGATGTATTATGGTATAGTGCTTTATCTGTAGCTCAGCATACCCTGATAAAAATGAAGCCCCTACCAGTTCACCATTGTACAACATAATGCCTGAATTCAAAGCATTCCACCCCATGTAACAATGAGAACTTGCTTGAAGGAAAACGTTTTATAAAGAATACATTCACTCACATAGTAGTAGGAAACTATTTCTTGAAAGAGAGGAGATGATGAATCAAGATATGACTGTAAGCCTGGATCAGAGCCTGTTTTAAAAAAAAAAAAAAAACCCCAGCTATAATTTCTACAAACTACAAAATGTTCAACATTCTGAGGAAATGGGAAAAAACAGGATGGAGGTGGTATTAGGATCTTTTTCACCCCTTTCTTCCATATTTCAATAGATCAGTGATTCTCCAAATATAGTCCGTGGACCAGAATTAGATGCAGATTCTCAAGCCCCATCCCAGATTTAATGATTCAGCAACTCTGGGGATGGGGTCCAGCTATCTGGACTGTCTGTAACAGTCCCCTACTCTTGGAAGTACCAATTCAACAAGTCTTCACTTTGAAAAATTAGTAGAATAGTAAAGGGGAGAATAGTCGAGGATGTTGTGGAAGTCGAAAATGATACACCAGGTGAAGCCCAGGATGAGCTGGAGGAATCTTTGCTGTGGAATAGGAATGGAACAAACAAGGATTTCTACCTATTATAGAAAATGACATTTTACAAATACTGTTGATTGTCTTGCCTTTTTAATGCAAGAAGGTAGGGCCATCTCATTCAAAAATTCCTGCCCTTTGAGTTTAGAATAAGGTGCTATTTCAGTATTCTGAGCCTGTTATTCTGGAATTAAGATGCTAGCCCAGTACTTTTCAGTCTGAATATGTCTTGAAGTCTTTTACACACCATTTGATTCTCCTGGGCACTCAATGGAGGCAAAGGTTGGCAGGCTTACACTGGCTGTAGAGATTTCAGTTTTTTCCACTTACAGATCTGAAAAGAAAGCACAAAAATAACCATTTAATTGCACATTTTTCTTCTGGAAACAAAAATGTTTATTCCTTTTATTTTAATTATCAATATTATACATAAAGATATGTTTTTCCTCGGGGAGATTGAAGAAGTTGTTTCTGTTTTTTAAATATATACATTCATTTTTAAGCTCTGTAATGACATAGAACAAAAATACACACATATCCTATATTAATTTCAACTTTTCTATTAACTATGTAACTTTAGACAATTCACTTAAAGTTGCTGCGCTTATCTATAGAATGAAGCAACAGATTCAGCCATTTGGTTGTTTTTTATTAAAATTATAAAATGCCCTTAAATTGATAGGTATGTGAAAAATACAGTATTTTCAGTATTGGTTTTACATAATGCTTGCAGCTTTCATTCTTTGACTAAATGTAAATATCTTTATAATCTTCTAAGTTTTTTAAAAGGAAAAAGTGTGAAAAACATATTGAAAGTATCATGATAATTTGTAAGGATAGTTCAAATATATTTTAGCATGGCATTTAAATATCTTTATGTTTTACAATAAATTAATAGGAAAATACTGGATTGATCCAAATCTTGGATGCCCTTCAGATGCCATTGAGGTTTTCTGCAATTTCAGTGCTGGTGGTCAGACATGTTTATCTCCTGTCTCTGTGACAAAGGTATGTTTTGAATTTAGTACTTGCCCACTATCAGTAAACAGTGATTTTTAAAATTCTTTCATTTTAAATAATTATGAATTTTATGAATGGAAGCAAGATATTCTCTACCATATATGAGGAAGAAATTTTTTATTTTTAAAAAATAATCCTGTTAAATCTTGACATTTTGATTATGTATTTTTATGACTGGCTTTGCTTGGCTTACTCTACTGACTATGCTTTTTAAATTCCTTTTAAAAATGTAAAACATATGTTTTTATGCACATGCATTCATTAGAAAATTCCCAAACAGCTGCAGTGTTTGTACTCAGTAATCAGTTACCTTAAGTTTTACTGAAAAAGACATCATCATGATTAAAAGAGGAATTTCACCACAAAGCTTGCTATTTTTGGTGACTGGGCACAAAAATAACCTCTCCTAAACATCCACTGGATATTATTTAAAACTTTTTACAAGTATAATTCTATAAACCAAATGTTTAGAATGAATGAAAGTTAGCTTGGTACGTAACAGTGGATATTATAACAAGCATTTCTAAACCCTAAAGCTTAGTTCTACCTACAACATATATTGAAGAAACTAAAACTGCATTTCTTTCTTTTTCTGGTTAATCTACCTTGGCCTTCCCAAGAACTTTTCTCATTGACAAAGAACTGATACACGGACCTATTGTGTGTTTTGTCCACCACAGAAAGGCAGCAGCTAAAATATGCAGTGTGTCAGTCCCTCCAGCTGCTTATCATTAGACTGCTCTCTCCTTCTAAAACGCTCCCCTTCATTAACTAGGGTGTTTCACCAGCTCATCTCAATAGCCACTCACCACTGTTACCCAAAGCAGAGGAGGGGAGGATTCTTATGCTCCTATGGAATCTGTGTAACTAATGAGGAGCAGCATGATCGTCCTGCTTCCAAACTATGCATGATCATCCTCACTCCCTTGGGTTTAGCCCAGGATTTTTATTTGGATTATCATGGAAGAAAAGGGGAGACTGGTGTGCAAAGAAGACAGGATCAAGTGAAGGAGCTGCACTCCAGTTCTTTCCTTGGCTGAATCAATTCTCCCATCTCTCCTATCCATAAACTCAACCTGAGAAAGACTGCGCAGGTAGTGGAAAGAACAGTAGACTTGGAATTGGGAACCTGGATTCTAATTTCTTTTCCTCTACAAACCTGGGGAATGATGCTGTGAGCCACCAGAGAGCCCACTCTGTGCCAGGTGCTGCGCTAGCTAAATGACAGTGGGCACTTCAAATCCTCATAACAACCCTGTCATGTCGGGGTTATACCCAGCTTTACCAACAAAGAAACTAAAGCTCAGAAAGGCTACATACTTCACAGGTTTGTGGTTCTCATCTGCAAAATGAAGGAATTTGAATTACTTCAGCTCTAATATTCCTCATGATGATCCTTCCATGTTTTCATCCTTATACTCTTCCTTTGCCTTTCCTCTCTTTCCCTGAAGTTTTGCTTTTTTGTTGTCATTTTATTTTTTTCCTTCTCTGTTACCTCATAACTGATATTTCTCTGATTTTGTGTTTGGAGATTAACATAAATTCCTCAGTAGGAACTACTTCTATTCATTTATGTTATGACCATCCCCATGCTTGAATAATGCTAAAATAATAATGATGATGATGATGATGTCTAAAGCTATAGAAAAATCTGTTTCCTTGTTCAAGCCTAGAAATGTGCAGTCATACTTCCTTGCTCCAGTGTTGCCCTATATCGTTCACTTTATTAGTAAATACTTGTTCATGCGTTCATTCATTCATGCAATAAACATTTACTGATGACTCACTGTATGACTGGAACTGCATTAGGGGCTGGCAACACAAAGACTAAGATTCTGTCTTTGTCTGTAAAGGCTCTCATAGTTAAAATTAATCAATTTAATATTACAACTTTTAACTTATCTTTGGAAACTCAAAAATAAATCTTCAAATGAAAGTATAGACAGAATTTCAGATTTTTATGAAAAAATTTTAAGCAATAATCAACAACAAATTATTAATGCATCTTAAATAACATTATGCAAAGTATCTCCTTTTTTTTTTGTTCATATCTAGTAGCCTAGTAGTATGCTAAAGCCAGCTCATACTGCTCAGGAGAGCCTATTACTAATATCTCTTGTGAACTCCATGTTTAATGACACTACCTTGATAGCCTAAAACCAGCCATGGTGGGAGTATTTACAACTCCCACCATTGGGGTGGAAATCAGAAAATGCTATAAATCAGGGATTCCCCCCTGCCCCACCCCTGGCCTGTCAAGGACTTTCTTCAGGTTTCCCCAAACTATAAGTCTTTCAATTGCCATATCTTATAACTTGCATATTGTTTCAATGACATTAGTTGGAGTTTGGAGTTGGAAAAGTCCAGATGAACTTCCTTCATTTACTGAGCTCAGAAGCCACCCATATCATCACCATTCATTGTCTAAACACTCCAGTGTGGACAAGTGCTCAGACAAGTGGCTCAGGATTGACTATTGGTTTCAAGGGATGGAATAGCCAGATTTTCGAAGAAAACACTCTACTTGAACCTAAAGTGCTTTCAGATGACTGCAAGGTAAGGGAATGGCACTTTTAGAATTGTTCAATATAACTAACGTAAAATTGATAAAATTATATAAAATTAATATGAGTAAGACTTGAATTGCAAACCGCAGATACAGAAGGGTAGTAAGTTTTTATGTGCCTGATGTGTAATAACTGTACATTCTTCAGAATCAATTATTTGCTTATATCACATCAACTATTGTCACACCCATTGTTCACCTGTGAAGTTTTATATGCAAAACAGGTGTTAATATATAAATTTAATTTTTATTCCCCATATGAAATAATTATATCATAGATCGATGGATGGATAGACAGATGGCAGATAGGGCATATAGACAAATGATTTCCTTCCAATATTTTTATCACTGTGATTCTGCATCTCATTACTTCATGGAAGGCAGGTTATAGAGGCAAGTCAGCTTTATTTCATTTTGTCAGTCCCTATACCTGATACCAAATAATGGGCATAATGGCAGATTGACTGACCCTACAAATCTGTATTTGATTCATAGCCCATTTTTCCTATTAAAATTAAATAATAGTGAAGAGTCTATAATTTTAAAACATTACATTGTAGAGTAGGTGTTGCAAACTATAATCCACAGACCAAATCTAGCCCAGCACTCGTCTTTGTACATATATGCTACTGGAACACAGCCACACTCATTCGTTTGTTTATTATCTAGGGCTGTTATCACACTACAATGGCAGAGTTGAGCAAGTGCGACAGAGACTGTATGGCCCACAAAACCTAAAACATTTATTATCTAACCCTTTACAGAAGAGTTTGCTGACTCCTGTTATACAGTATAGGGTTGTCCACTTTACATACATCCTAATTTCTTTAAGTAGCTTGGTTTCCGGTTCTGGTGTACTATGAAGTCCATGATTTAAGATCTCTTACCATTTCTAGGGTGCTTTACTTTTTCACATTTCATTTTCAGATAAACAGCTCTTAGGTATTTGAAAAATCATGAGCAAACAGAAGTATACAGCTCACTCTCTATAGGTGAAGAGATGAATATTACCAACAAATTATTTTAACTTTCACAATTTTGTCCCAAAACTTTCAGTGGCTCACTACTATTTCTGAGACACAATCAAAACTTATCAGCGCTTTATTCAGCAGTTAGAATAGTCAGGCCCCAAACCTACCTTTCTTTCACTGACAGTGTACCCTAAAGTGTGGGTACCTTTCTACCTTTCACTGACAGTGTACCCTGAAGTGTGGTCCACCTGATCTATTTATAATAATAATAATAACAAAAACAACAATTCCTACTACTAATTATTGGAGACTTATTAGATGACAGGTACCATGTACTGCATACATTATTTAATTATAACAGCTTTGTGAAGAAGTTCCTATTAGTATCATTTTATAGGTAAGAAAGTGAAGGCACAGAGGTTAAGTAACTTGTTCAAGGTCATACAGCTAATTAGCAGAGGAGCAAGAAATCAACCCCAGGTGTGTACAGTTCCAAAGTCAATGCCATGCTACACTGCTAGGGACTTTTAAGTGAATACTCATTTAATCCACATAATACTGTGAGGTAGGTTTTTATTTTTCCCATTTTATATGTGAAGAGAATAGCTGTACTTGGGTTTCTATCAAAATCTGTTCCAAGTCAAAATCTGTGCACTTAAACCCCACGCTAGGCTTATTTTCACAACCACATTCTACTTTTCCAACTGTTTTGTTTTTTTCTATTCAGGTCATTCCCTTTCTCTGAAGTGCCATTCTCTACCCCTCTAACCAAGTGGAAATTGTAGGCAAACTTTAAGGCCCATCTTAAATTCTGAACTCACAAAGCTTTCCCTGACACTTCCAGTTGGAAATGAGGGACTTGGCCCTCATTGTCTACATTATTTATGTTTCATTTATCATATACAGTCTTATATTATGGCTGTTTGTTTCTCCTCTCCCCAACTAAATTTATAAGTTGCTAGAATTCAGAAGCCAGAACTAATTTATTCATCTTTATATTTTCCAAGCACTGTGAGGAAATGGAAGATTACATCTTATTCAACTGTGCCAAATGTACTTATGCTCAACACATATTGTTTGAGATTGAATGAAGTTAATCTGAGAGTGTCTTACACAGGGAACTCTATTCTAGTTATTACACCAAGCTTATGACTTTGGTAATTTATCTTCTTTGAGCTTCAATTGCCTTAACATAAAATTGAATTTATAGTTTAGGTAATTTCTAAAGCTCCTTCAAACTTTAAAATTTATACCATGATAATTCTGTGAATGAGTAAATGTATAAACTCCTGTATAAAAAGCTTCACAGGGCTTCCCTGGTGGCACAGTGGTTGAGAGTCTGCCTGCTAATGCGGGGGACACAGGTTCGAGCCCTGGTCTGGGAGGATCCCACGTGCCGTGGAGCAACTAGGCCCGTGAGCCACAACTACTGAGCCTGCGTGTCTGGAGCCTGTGCTCCGCAACAAGAGAGGCCGCGATAGTGAGAGGCCCGCGCACCGCGATGAAGAGTGGCCCCCACTTGCCACAACTAGAGAAAGCCCTCGCACAGAAACGAAGACCCAACACAGCCAAAAATAAATTAAAAAAAAAAAAAAGAAAGCTTCACAAAACTAGTCAGCTGTGTTTCTCTATTTTGTCTTCTTGAATCTTAATCGTATAATAGTTTTTGATCCCTAATAGAATTTACCAGAAACAAAAGAGCATACAGTAATAAAGAGAAATAGAAAGGCCTAGAAGGAAAGAAAGAGAAGAATGAAAGAAACTATATAAACAGTAACCACAGAATGGAAAAAAAGAAACCTAAAAGATGATTCAACGTAATTATAATTTACTTCTACTGAAGTGATTCTGCTTATTTCCTGCCTAAAGTACAGAGAGGTTGAGCTAGCTCATTCTCTTTCATCCAAGAAAAATGCCCATCCTGAAGCATCAGTCCCAAATAAAGGAACACAAAACAGATGGGTATTACTCATATTAGGAATAGTGCAGTTTTTAAATTCATATCTGGTCCAATGATCCACAGACAACAGAAGCAGAAACCCTCAAAAGAAAAATCAGAACACACAATGCCATTTAGAGAAAGGAATAAGCACATATTTTCAATTATTCATAGTAATTGTTACTGTTTTTTGAGCATTTACTCTGTGCCAGGCATTGTTCTAGGCACTTTCTGTTCATTATTTCTAATCCTTAAAATAAGTCTACATTGTCTATGAAGGACACTGTCTGCTGCTAATGAAACAATTACAGATTAAAGCATTTCATTCTTATTTTACAGATTCAAGATGGCAGCTGGCATAAAGCAAAATTCCTTTTTCACACCCAGGACCCTAATCAACTTCCAGTAATTGAAGTACAAAAACTTCCTCATCTCAAAACTGAACGGAAGTACTACATTGAAAGCAGTTCTGTATGCTTTCTCTAAAGTCTCTGAATTAGTTCAGAATTCATGCTGTTGGCCAGGTAATTGCTGCAGAGGGAAAAATATAGACAGAAAGGTACTATTGGATATTATGAAATGCATGGAATAAAGCATTGGCTAAATCTTAAAGAATCTCGGGAAGAAAAGACTTCCTCCTAAGAAGGAGACGAGGCATTTTTTAAAGGACTATAAGTATTTAATTCTTTTAAAAATTATATTGATCTGAGCTTTCTTAGAGAATTCCCTAGAACTGAACATTTATAAACATGGAATTCTTCAGGATATTCTATATTTTTTGACTGTCTGAGAGCAAAGTACCCATTAGACAGCTGGAGACGCAAAGCACTATGGAGCAATACTGGCTAATGTTCCCAGACGTGCAATGCTTCTGTCTAAAAATTGCAAGCCACAGTCTGATATATCTTATTTTCCCAAATACTAAGCTGTATTCAGGTCCCCAGTGGGCATATACATCTTAGCCAGTGATACACTACCTCTTACATGTTGCCTTTTTGTGTTGCTTGGTGCTCTTTCTAAAACAAGGTGCTTGTGGCTTTCGTAGACTATTTCTTTATTCGTCTTTGTCATTCTTTAAGAGTGTATGTACTGGTTACATCAAGATATGTTTTGGTTGTTAGTACTTATTTTAATTTGTTTGGTCACATACTTAATAACAGTAAAACATTATTTATGTGAAGTCCTTGTTTTATTTTAAAATTCTCTTTGTGGATATTAGAATCAAAGCGAGCACATTGTAACCTGTGCTTAAGCACAAGAGAATTGGGAGGGGTTTTTTAACTGTTTTATTTTTTAAATTGCTGTAAAAAATTGTAGGCCAGCTACATCCAGTAGTAGGTTTGGGTTAGAGTTTAGGGGTTGTGATATACTATTTTTAAAAATCCATGATCATCTGGGATGATATTTTGTGTATATATATTTTGTAAAGTTCTAATTAATTCAGCAAATCTTTTGAAATTGCTGATGTTTTAAATTATAAAAACTTTTTATTTCTGCTTTATAGAAATTACATGTTTTTGTAATTATTCATTGATTTTATTTCACTGTTCTTAAATTTAATGTGTTGGGACCTAAAACAATTCAATTTACCAGTCTTTAAAGTAACATTCAGGAAAACAAAAACAGGCCTTTGCTATTTAAAATAGGCTCAGTAAGTTCAGACTTTCCTTGTTGTCAGAGAAGTGTTTGTTAGTTAAGTATTAAAAGAAAAATATTATACCTTTTGGTATATAGAAAAGCATGTACATCCATTATAAACATACTATTAGCCGCAGCAAACCACACTTGCCTATCTATAATAAAAATGTGCTTTAAAATCTTTTTTGGTGGTATTTGTTTTTCTCCTTTTTTTACCATATCCTTTTATTATATATAATAGCCCTTCTGGCATAGACCTTCTGTACTATATATATTTCATTACCAGAAAGTATCTATTGCATACATATAAAAGGATTATAGGGCCTATATCCTACTTGTACAAAATGAGGTCATGGCACAGAAATAAACTCTCTCATATATGGTCAACTGATTTCCAACAAGGGTGCCAAGACCATTCAGTGGAACAAGGACAGTTTTTTCAACAAATAGTTCTGGGGAAACAACTGGATATCCATATGCAAAAGAATGAAGTTGGACCCTTATCTTACATCATATACAAAAATTGACTCAAAATGATGAAAACTATTGCTGTAAGCCACATTTGGAATAATATCAAAATTTAAAAAAATAACTTAAAATGGATCAAAGTCCTAAATGTAAGAGCTAAAACTATAAAACTCTTAAAACTTAGGTGAAAGGCTTCATGACATTAGATTTGGCAATGATTTCTTGGAGCTGACACCAAAAGGACATTCAACAAATGAAAACAATAAATTGGACTACAGCAAAACTTAAAACTTCTGTGCATCAAAGGACACTATCAAGAGAGTGAAAAGACATCCCACTGAATGGGAGAAAATATTTGCATATTTTATGTTCGATAAGGGATTAATATCCAAAATATATGAAAAACTCTTAAAACCCCACACAAAAAACAAACAAAAAAAAGCCCCAAGCAACCCAATTTAAAAATGGGCAAGGGACTTCCCTGGTGGGCCTGTGGGTAAGACTCCGTGCTCCCAATGCAGGGGGCCTGGGTTCGATCCCTGATCGGGGAACTAGATCCCACATGCATGCCACAACTAAGAGTCTGCATGCCGCAATGAAGATCCCGTGTGCCACAACTAAGACCCAGTGCAGCCAAAATAATAAATAAATAAATAAAAATGGGCAAAAGACTTAACAGACATTTCTCTGAAGAAGATATACAATGGCCAACAAATGAAAAGATGCTCAACATCACTAGTCATTAGGTACAAATCAAAACCATAATTAGATACCACTTTTTACCCATTAAGATGGCTATTACCATCCCCCCAAAAGAGGAAAATAACAAGTGCTGGTGAAGATATGGAGAAATTGGAACCCTTATACATTGCTGGTGGGACTGTATTATGGTATAGCCACTGTGGAAAATAGTTTGGCAGTTCCTCAAAAGTTAAAGATAGAATTACCATATATGACCCAGTAATTCTACTTCACATATATACCCAAAAGAATTGAAAAAAGGGACTCAAACAGATATTTGTATACCAGTGTTCACAGATGTATTATTCAGAAGAGCCAAAAGGTAGAAACAACCCCAATGTGCATCAACAGATGAAATGATAAAATATGGTAGGTACATACAGTGGACTATCATTCAGCCTTAAAAAGGAATGAAATTCTGATATATGCTCCAACATTGATGTACCTTGAAAACATTATGCTATGTGAAATAAGCCAGACCAAAAGGGAAAATACTGTATGATTCCACTTATAGGAAGTACCAAGAACAGACAAATTCATAAACAGAAAATACAATAGAGGTCACCAGAGGCTGAGTGGGGTAGGAATGAGGAATTGTTTTTTAATGAATGTAGAGTTTCTGTTTGGAATGATTACAAAGTTCTGGAGATGGGTGGTAATGATGGTTGCACATCAATATGAATACGCTTAATGCAACTGAATTGTACACTTAAAATGATTAAAATGACCAATTTTATGTTGTGTACTTTACCACAATTTTTAAAATGGGGCTATGGCAAAGATGTCTGATTTCCTGATTGAGAAACACAAATGTTTTTTAAAAGGAGCCAAGACTGATTCTAAATGAAAGAACCCATAGTTTATACTCGTTTCAGTTTATACGCTATACCTTCTGTTTACCCTCCCCCCCAAAAAAAACTTGTATCAGAGACATAAATGATTTTCCTAGGTATCATTTAGGAAATATATATAAAACAAATTCCTTACTTTGTGTTTGTTTTGTTCCTGAAATATTAAATTTAAAGCAAATTTTAATCAACTTATTTATACGCAGTATAGTCTGGTGTTTTAAGAGTACTCTGAAGGTAAGCTATGTGACTTTGCATGTATTATATATTCTTCATTGCCCCAGTTTCTTCACTGTAAAATGGGGACAATAAAAGTAAAAATCTATATTTGTTAGGGTTCTCCAGAGAAATAGAAACAGTAGGAGAAATAGACAAATGAAAGATAACAAATAAATTGATGAGAGATGACAGATATAAAGATATAGATTTAATATATATAATAATATACATATAACATTACATAATAAAACATATAAATATATGTTTTAAATATATACTGTATTTAATATTGTTAAATTGTAATTAAAATTATATTAAAGTTAATATATTAATTATATATATTATATGGAGATTTATTATGATGAGTTGGCTCACATGATTCTGGAAGCTGAGATGTCCCACAACCTGCAAGCTAGAAACCCAGGAAAGCCAGTGGGGTAATTCATTTAAGTCTGAAGGGCTGAGAACCAATGGTTTAAAACCCAGTCTGGGGGCTAGAGAAGATGAGATATCCCAACTCAAGCATGCAGACAGAAAGCAAAGAGGGGCAAATTCCTCCTTCCTTTGCCATTTCTACTCAGGCCATCCACGGACTGGGTGATGCCCACACACATGGAGGCAGCATTTTACTTTACCGAGTCTACTGGTTGAAATCCTACTCCCATCCAGAAACACCCTGTCAGACACACCCAGAAAAAAATTTTAACCTGGTCACCCTGTGACCAGTCAAACTGACACAAAAAATGAACCATCACACTATCTTACCTGGAATGAAACAGAAATGTAGTTCTTTCTGTAGGAAGCAAAAAGGTGGTTTTCTCATTTGGTAACTCCGCAATAAGCAAAGAGAGCGAATGCCGCTAATGGCAAAGAAATGATTTGAGCAGTAGGAACACGTTTGGAAGCAGGCACTCTGGCAAACCTCACTTTCTAACCAAAATGTATGAGTTTGGCCCTCTCACACAAGACTAGCAGTTTCAAAAATAAGTGTAAGCTAAGCCTTCAATGTATAGTGCTCTGTCCTATTAAAGCATAAGTTTTCACTATGACCTACACAGTAATTGGCTATGGTAAGTATGATGAAGTCACTGTCACCTAAGCCTAGGTACACAATTATGCAATCTGTGTGCTTTGGATTCAGAGTCCTGGTATAATTCAAAGTCAAATTAGAGAAATGGCACCTCTGTAGAGAAGAGCAACTGGCAGGGAGTCTGAACTATCATCTTGGCTGTACCTAGCGGGGAAATTTTAGGACTGCACACAAGTACAAAAAATAATCTCACTGACAATCCACTAAAAATAATTTGATTTTGCTGGGTATCTAGTTCAGGACAAATTTAGAGTTGGAATCAAGAAAACTTCTCACTTCTTCAAGCAAACACTGGAAATCCAGTTTCATGAAAAAGCCATTCTTCATTAAGGGATAAAGATCTCCCTCATCCATTAGAAAAGAAAAAACTTTAGTGGCTCAAGATGGCGGAGTAGTAGGACGGGGAACTCACCTCCTCCCACAAATACATCAAAAATACATCTACAAAGGTAACAATTCTCAAAGAACATCTAGTGAACACTAGCAGAAGACCTCAAACACCTGAAAGGACAAGAAAGAGCTCCAGGTAACTGGGAAGGACAAAAGGAAAAAAAAAAAAAAAAGAGGAAGCAAGATGGGACCTGTGCCCCTGGGAGGGAGCTGAAAGGAGAGAAGAGATTCCCACACCCTGGGAAGCCCCTCACAAGCGGGGAGATCAGCCGCGACAGAAAAGAAACTTCAGAGGCTCAGAGGAGGCCACAACAACCAGTTTGTGGCAGGCAGAAGAGAGAGAGACCTACAGACCTACACAGACAAGTCTGTGCCACTGCCCTGAAGGTCCCAGTCTGAGACGCGCATCTGCTAGTATGGGCGGGGGTGGGGGCGGGTGCTGGAACTCGGGATTTAGAGGATAGACACGGGGAGAGGGTGGATGCTGGCTGAGCAGAGACAGCCTGAAGGGTCTGGAGTGTGGTACAGCTGCAACTGGGAGTGTTCACGTAAGAAACGCAGGCCTGCCACAGAAGCGAAGTGCCATTGTTAAGTGGCGTGCAAAGGGAGGGGCGAGGCTGCCATTATAGCCTCCTTCTCTATGAGCTGGCTCCCGCCTCCGTGGGTTCCAAGGGAGTGCACCCCATCCACCGCCTCAGCCGGCTCCCACGCCACGCACTGCCTCGCTGCCTCAGCAGGCCCTGGGAGCAGACACCAGCAGGTTGCCCACATGCAGACGTGAAGCTGAAACTAGAGCTGAGCCATGCAACTTAGGATGCAAGGCTGAAATCTCTTCCTGTGGCTGCATGAGCCATGGATTTACACCTCTGCCACCAGCTTTGTAAATTCAGCACCTGTGGGACACCTGAACAGACAGTGGGTGCTCCCGCAGCTGGGACAGGTCTGGCCTTCACAGCTGTGGGCTTTGTGGGCATGTGCACACAGGGGCTTGGCCAGGCCAGGGTCTCAGCTGCCTCCATAGCTCCCAAAGCAGGTCCAGTTGCACAACTACTGCAGTCCTGGGACCTGACTTCAGTGGACCTGTGCTGGTGGCCTTGTGAAAACAATGCCTGAAAGACACCAGGGCTGATTGCCAGAATTTCCACAGTTGAGGCAGGGCCAATGGCAGTCCAACAACAGTGTCCTCTGTGAGCCCACAGAACAGGTGAAAGGTGACATAGCAGAGGATACTCACTGGTGAACAGCTCTGGCGGAGGAATACTCAGCAGCTCCTCTCTTAGTGGGAGTACTCTAATCCCACCTACCTCACACTGTAGATCAGAAACACAGCTCAGAAATGTATCTGGGGGCTTCTACTCCAACAACTAGGGAGCAGACCCTGCCCCTGACAGGGCAGTGACAACCACAGAGCCAAGAGGAGGTCCTGCTCAATATCCAGTGCAGGCTCTAGTCATCACAACACCAGTTACACCTCTTATCCAGGGGATAACGACCAGCATACACTGAGGAAAGAGGCAGCAGCATCCATACGATAAACAGCCCTCACACACACAAAAAATAGTAAACCCACACAGGCTACGCAGGGACGTTGCCACATAAAATAGCCCTCCAAGACCACAGTAGATAAGTGTTTCTCCTAAACTCATAGTGCAAGAGAAATATAAATATTTATATATTTCTAAGAAGCAGATGAGCCACTCCCAATTGAAAGATCAAGAGAATTCCCCTGAAAGAACAATGAAACAGACTTCTTCAGTCTAACAGATGCAGAGTTCAAAAAGGAGATAATGAAAATACTGAAGAAATTAAGAAAGGCCATCAACAGAAATGCAGATTACTGTAAAAAGTAACTAGAAGCTGTAAGGTGGAGCCAAGAAAAATTATAAAATTCATTTGCAGAGACGAAAACTAAACTAAAGGCAACAAATAGCAGAATGAATAATGCAGAACAAATAAGTGATGTGGAAGATAGAACAATGGAAATCACCCAATTAGAACAGCAGAAAGAAACCCAAATGAAAAAAAAAAAATGAAAGCAATATGAGAGACCTATGGGATAATATAAAGCATGCCAGTCAACACATAATAGGGATCCTAGAAGTAGAAGAAAGAGAAAAAGGGACTGAAGATATATTTGAAGAAATTATGGCTAAAACTTCCCAAATCTAAAGAAAGAAACAGATATCCAGGTACAGGAAGCACAGAGGGTCCCAAACAATATAAACCCAAACAGACCTACATCAAGACATACCATAATTTAAATGGCAAACATTACAGGACAGCAATCCAGATGGCGAAAAAGTAGGGCATGGAGCTCACCTCCTCCCGCAAATACATCAAAAATACATCAACATGTGGAACAATTCACAAAGAACACCTACTGAACACTGGCAGAAGACCTCAGACTTCTAAAAGGGCAAAGAAATCTCCATGTATCTGAGAAGGACAAAAGCAAAGCAAAAAAAAGAGAAAGGAATCAAGACAGGACTTGTACCCTAGGAAGGGAGCTATGAAAGAGGAAAGGTTCCTGCACCCTGGAAGGTCCCCTCACTGGCAGGGAGATGAGCCTGGACAGAGGGGGAGCTTCAGAGCCTTGGAGGAGAATGCAGCAACTGGTCTGTAGAAGACAAAACAGAGAGAGACCTGCACAGATGATTGGTACCAACGCCCTGCACGCCCCAGCCTGAGATGCTCGTCCACTGGTGTGGGCGGGGGCTGGATACTAAAGCTTGGGCTTCAGAGGTCAGACCAGGGGAGAGGACTGGGGTTGGCTGCGTGGAGACAGCCTGAAGGGGCTAGACTGTGGCAACTGGGGGTGTATGCGGAAGAAGCCTAAGCCAAACAGAAAGGCAAGGCGCCATTCTGGGGGGGCACAGGAGGAGAGGGGCAGGACCGCCACAGGAGGTTCTTTCCCTGCGTGTGCTCTCAGGCAAAAGGACACTACCAACACCAACGTGAGCTCTGGGGGTGGGCATGAGCTGACACTGCCATCGCAGGCTCCAAAGACAGAAGCAGGCCACTGCCGCTTCTCAGAGAACCAGGAGCAGGCACCATTCGATGCTCCCACCATCCTGGCAGCACCCACGGGCTGCTGCTGAAAGACACAAAAACAGGCGCCAATTGCTGCCTCTGCCCAGCACGGGCCCTGGGAGCTCGCACTACCCACTGCCGCCACCCAGAGACCCAAGAGCAGGTGCCAATCGGTGCCCCCATTGGCATGGGTCCCTGTCCCCATTGGCACAGGTCCCTGGCTGTTATCAAGGGGATAACAGCCAGCACACGGTGAAGAAAGAGGCAGCAAGCATCCATAATAAAAGCAGCCAAAAATATTAAACCCACACAAGCTGTGCAGGGACACCTCCACATATACACAGCCTTCCAAGACTACAGTAGATAATTGTTTCTCCTAAACTCACAGAGGAAAAGAAATGTAAGTAAAATGAAGAAGCAGAGGAACCATTCCCAGTTAAAAGACTTAGAGAATTCCCCTGAAGGAACAAACAATGAAACAGACCTCTTCATTCAAACAGACACAGAGTTCAAAAAGGAGGTAATGAAAATACTGAAGGAATTAAGAAAGGCTATTGACAAAAATGCAGATTACTGTAAAAAGTAACTAGAAACTATAAGGAGGAGACAAGAAAACTTATAAAACTCATCTGCCAAGATGAAAGCCAAGCTAACAACAGTGAATAACAGAATAAAAAATGCAAAAGAATAAGTGATCAGAAAGATAGAATAATGGAAGTCACCGGATCAGAACAGTACACAGAAAGCCAAATGAAAAAAAAAATGAAAGCAACATAAGACACCTATGGGATAATATAAAGTGTGCCAGTACACACATAAGAGGGATTCCAGAAGAAGAAGAAAGAGAAAAGGGGATTGAAAATGTATTTGAATAAATTATGTCTCAATACTTGCCAAACCTAAAGAAAGAAACAGATAACCAGATACAAGAAGCATAGAGGGTCCCAAACAAGATAAACCCAAACAGACCTACACCAAGACATAAGAAAAGTGGCAAAAGTTAAAGAGAGAATTCTTGGGCTTCCCTGGTGGCGCAGTGGTTGAGAGTCCGCCTGCCGATGCAGGGGACACGGGTTCGTGCCCCGGTCTGGGAAGATCCCACATGCCGCGGAGCGGCTGGGCCCGTGAGCCATGGCTGCTAAGCCTGTGCGTCTGGAGCCTGTGCTCCGCAACGGGAGAGGCCACAACAGTGTGAGGCCCGTGTATCGCCAAAAAAAAAAAAAAAAAGTTAAAGAGAGAATTCTAAAAGCAGCAAGAGAAAAGCCAAGAGTTAATTACAAGAGAACCCCAATAAAGCTATCAGCTGATTTCTCTACAGAAATGCTGCAGGCCAGAAGGGAGTGGCAAAATATATTCAAAATCTTGAAAGGGAAAAATGTGCAACTTAGAATACTCTATCCAGCAAGATTATCACTTAGAACAGGAGAAAGAATTTCTCAGACAAGCAAAAACTACAAAAGAATACAGCAATACTAAACCTATCCTAAAAGAAATAGTGAAAGGTCTTCTCTAAATAGAAAAGAAGCAAGAAGATATAGGAAAGAGAAAATCACAATTGGAAAGTAAATCATGTAATTAAGCCACTATACAGATCAAAAAGAAAAAAACCTCTGTGAAAGCAATGATAAACACAAGGAACAGCAAAGTAAACATGAAAATGTAAAAGAGGACATCAAAATCATAAAACGTGGGGTAGAAGAGTAAGAAAATGTAGATTCTTTTTTTTTAGAATGTGTTTGAGCCTACATGACTATCAATCTAAAGCAAGTAGATACAGGTAGGGGTTAACATACTTGAAAAACAGGGTAACCACAAACCGAAAACATACAAGAGATTCACAAAAATCAAAAAGAAGAAAACAAAAGCATAAAATAAAAGGAAATTATCAAACCAAAAATGAAAAAGAAAAAGAAAGGAACAAAGAAGAAACATAGAATCAACTGGGAAACAAGGTTTAAAATGGCAATAAATAAATATCTATCAATAATTACATTAAATGTCAATGGACTAAATGCTCCAATCAAAAGACACAGAGTGCGAGATTGGATAAAAAAACAAGAGCCTACAATATGCTGCCTACAAGAAACCCACTTTAGTGCAAAGGACACACATAGATTGAAAGTGAGAGGATGGAAAAAGATATTTCATGCAAACAGAAATGACAAGAAAGTGGGGGTCGCCATACACATATCAGACAAAATAGACTTTAAAACAAAGGCTATAAAGAAAGATAAAGAAGAACACTATATAATGATAAAAGGATCAATACAAGAAGAGGATTCTACACTCCATATACATGCGCCTAGTATAGGAGCACCTAATACACAAAACAAATACTAACAGACATAAAGGGAAAAACTGATGGGAATACAATAATAGCAGGAGACTTTAACCCCACTCACATCAATGGACAAATCTTCAAGACAGAAAATCAATGAGGCAACAGAGATCCTAAATGATGCAATAGAACAGTTAGACTTAATTGATATTTTCAGGATATTATATCCCCCCCAAAAAAAACAGAATACACATTCCTTTCAAGTGCACATGGAACATTCTCTAGGACTGACCACATAACTAGGGCACAAAACAAAACCCAACAAATTTAAGAATACAGAAATTACTTCAAGCATCTTCTCTGACCACAAAAACATGAAATGAGAAATCAACCACAGAAAAGGAAACAAGAAAAAAAAACTCACATGGAGACTAAACAACATGATACTAAAATACCAATGGGTCAACAATGAAATCAAAGAGAAAATTAAAAAATACCTTGAGACAGGGCTTCCCTGGTGGCGCAGTGGTTGACAGTCCTCCTGCCGATGCATGGGACACGGGTTCATGCCCCGGTCTGGGAGGATCCCACATGCCACGGAGCAGCTGGGCCCGTTAGCCATGGCCGCCGGGCCTGCGCATCCGGAGCCTTTGCTCCGCAATGGGAGAGGCCACAACAGTGAGAGGCCCGCGTACCACAGAAAAAAAAAAACCTTGAGACAAATGACAATGAAAACACAATCTTACAAAAATCTATGGGATGCAGTGCAGCAAAAGCAATTCTTGGTGGGAAGTTCATAGTCATATAGGCCTTGCTCAAAAAACAAGAAAAATCTCAAATAAACAACCTAACCTGCCACCCAAAAGAATTAGAAAAAGAACAAACAAAACCTAAAGTCAGCAAAAGAAAGGAAATAACGAAGATCAGAGAGAAAGTAATATAAAATAGAGACTAAAAATAGAAAAAAAAAAATCAATAAAACCAAGAGGTGGTTCTTTGAAAGGGTAAACAAGGGCTTCCCTGGTGGCGCAGTGGTTGAGAGTCTGCCTGCCGATGCAGGGGACACAGGTTCGTGCCCCAGTCCGGGAGGATCCCACATGCCGCGGAGTGGCTCGGCCCGTGAGCCATGGCTGCTGAGCCTGCAGGTCCAGAGCCTGTGCTCCACAATGGGAGAGGCCACAGCAGTGAGAAGCCTGCGTACCACAAAAAAAAAAAAAAAAAGACAAGGTAAACAAAATTGACAAACCTCTGGCCAGGCTCACCAGAAGAAAAGAGAGAGAACCCAAATAAACAAAATAAAAAATGAAAGAGGAGAAATCACAACTAATACCAAAGAAATACAAAAAAAATAAGAAAATACTATGAAAAATTATATGCCAAATAATTCAACAACCTAGAATAGACAACTTTCTAATAATATACATTCTACCAAAAATGAATCAAGAAGAAGTGGATAACATAAACAGACTGATCACTAGAAGTAAAATAGAATCTGTAATAAAAGATAAAAAAATAAATCTCCCTACAAACAAAAGTACAGGACCAGATGTCTTCATAGGCAAATTCTACCAAACATACAAAGAAGAACCTACACTGATCCTTCTCAAAATCTTCCAAAAAGGTTGAAGAGGAAAGAACAATCCCAAAGACATTCTATGACACCACCATCACCCTGATACCAAAATCAAACAAAAATACCACCAAAAAACAAAATTAGAGGCCTATATATTTGATGAATATAGATGCAAAATTCTCAACAAACTACTAGCAAACTGAATCCAACAACACATAAAAAAGATCATACAGCTTCAGGATGGTGGAGGAGTAAGATGTGGAGATCACCTTCCTACCCACAAATACATTAAAAATACATCTACACGTGGAACAGCTCCTACAGAACACCTACTGAATGCTGGAAGAAGACCTCAGACCTCCCAAAAGATGCCGGAGGGTGACCTACACACAGAGGTGGGGCCAAAACGATCAAGGGATCAATCCAAGAAGAAGATATAACAATGGTAAACATTTATGCACCCAACATAGGAGCACCTCAATACATAAGGCAAGTGCTAACAGCCATAAAAGGAGAAATAGACATTAACACAATAAGAGTAGGGGACTGTAACACCCCACGTTCACCAATGGACAGATCAACCAAAATGAAAATAAATAAGGAAAAACAAGCTTTAAATGATACATTAAACAAGATGGGCTTAATTGATATTTATAGGACATTCCATCCAAAAAAAAAAAAAATACACTTTCTTCTCAAGTGCTCATGGAACATTCTCCAGGATAGATCATATTTCGGTCACAAATCAAGCCTCGGTAAATTTAAGAAAATTGAAATCATATCAAGTATCCATTCTGACCACAGTGCTGGGAGACTAGATATTAATTACAGGAAGAAAACTGTAAAAAATGCAAACAAACGGAGGCTAAGCAATACACTACTAAATAACGAAGAGATCACTGAAGAAATCAAAGAGGAAATCAAAAAATACCTAGAAAAAAAATGACAATGAAAACACAATGACCCAAAACCTATGGGATGAAGCAAAAGCAGTTCTAAGAGGGAAGTTTATAGCAATAGAATCCTACCTCAAAAAACAAGAAAAATCTCAAATAAACAACCTAAAAATTATACCTAAAGCAATTAGAAAAAAAGAAGAAAAAAACCCAAAGTTAACAGAAGGAAAGAAATCAAAAGTATCAGATCAGAAATAAATGAAAAAGAAATGAAGGAAACAACAGCAAAGATCAATAAAACTAAAACCTGGTTCTTGGAGAAGACAAACAAACTGATAAACTGCTAGCCAGACTCATCAAGAAAAAAAGGGAGAAGACTCAAATCAACAGAATTAGAAGTTAAAAAGGAGAAATAACAACTGACATTGCAGAAACACAAAGGATCATGAGAGATTACTACAAGCAACTATATGCCAGCAAAATGCGCAACCTGGAAGAAATGGACAAATTCTTAGAAAAGCACAACCTACCAAGACTGACTCAGGAAGAAATAGAAAATATAAACAGAGCAATCACAAGCACTGAAATTGAAACTGTGATTAAAAATCTTCCAACAAACAAAAGCCCAGGACCAGATGGCTTCACAGGCGAATTCTATCAAACATTTAGAGGAGAGCTAATACCTATCCTTCTGAAAATCTTCCAAGATACAGCAGAGCGAGACACACTCCTAAACCCATTCTACAAGACCACCATCACCCTGATACCAAAACCAGGCAAAGATGTCACAAAAAAAGAAAACTACAGGCCAATATCACTGATGAACATAGAAGCAAAAATCCTCAACAAAATATTAGCAAACAGAATCCAACAGCACATTAAAAGGATCATACACCATGATCAAGTGGAGTTTGTCCCAGGAATGCAAGGATTCTTCAATATACACAAATCAATCAATGTGATACACCATATTAACAAATTGAAGGATAAAAACCATATGATAATCTCAATAAATACAGAAAAAGCTTTCAACAAAATTAAACATCCATTTATGATACAAACTCTGCAGAAAGTAGGCACAGAGAGAACTTACCTCAACCTAATAAAGGCCATATGTGACAAACCCACAGCCAACATCATTCTCAATGGTGAAAAACTGAAACCATCTCCTCTAAGATCAAGAACAAGACAAGGTTGCCCACTCTCACCACTATTATTCAACATAGTTTTGGAATTTTAGGCACAGCAATCAGAGAAGGAAAAGAAATAAATGTAATCCACTTCAGAAAAGAAGAAGTAAACCTGTCACTGTTTGCAGATGACATGATACTATACATAGAGAATCCTAAAGAAGTTACCAGAAAACTATTAGAGCTAGTCAATGAATTCGGTAAAGTAGCAGGATACAAAATTAACGCACAGAAATCTCTTGCATTTCTATACACTAATGGTGAAAAACCTGAATGTGAAATTAAGGAAACACTCCCATTTACCATTGCAACAAAAAGAATAAAATACCTAAGAATAAACCTACCTAAGAAGACAAAAGACCTGTATGCAGAAAACTATAAGACAGTGATGAAAGAAATTAAAGACGATACAAACAGATGGAGAGATATACCATGTTTTTGGATTGGAAGAATCAACATTGTGAAAATGACTATACTACCAAAAGCAATCTACAGATTCAGTGTAATCCGTATCAAACTACCAATGGCATTTTTCACAGAACTAGAACAAAAAAATTCATAATTTGTATGGAAACACAAAAGAACCCGAATAGCCAAAGTGATCATGAGAAAGAAGAATAGAGCTGGAGGAATCAGGCTCCCTGACTTCAGACTATACCACAAAGCTACAGTAATCAAGACAGTATGGTACTGGCACAAAACAGAATTATAGATCAATGGAACAGGATAGAAAGCCCAGAGATAAACCCACGCACATATAGTCACCTTATCTTTGATAAAGGAGGCAAGAATATACAATGGAGAAAAGACAGTCTCTTCAGTACGTGGCGCTGGGAAAACTAGACAGCTACATGTAAATGAAATTAGAATACTTCCTAACACCATACACAAACATAAACTCAAAATGGATTAAAGACCTAAATGTAAGGCCAGACACTATAAAACTCTTAGAGGAAAACATAGGAAGAACACTCTTTGACATAAATCAAAGCAAGATCCTTTTTGACCCACCTCCTAGAAGAATAGAAATAAAAACAAAAATAAACAAATGGGAAGGGGATATGGGAATATATGTATACATAGAGCTGATTCACTTTGTTATACAGCAGAAACTAACACAGCATTGTAAAGCAATTATACCCCAATAAAGATGATTAAAAAAAAAAGATCATACATCATGCCCAAGTTCGATGCATCCCAGGGTCACAAAGATGGTTAAAAATATGCAAATCAATCAATGTGATACACCACATCAACAAAAGAAAAGACAAAACCACATGACCATCACAATAAATGCAGAATAAGCATTTGATAAAATTCAACATCCATTCATGATAAAAACTCTTAACAAAGTAGGTAGAGAGGGAACATATCTCAACATTATAAAATCTATTTATGAAGTTTTTGCAAACCCACAGCCAATATAAAACTCAGCAGTGAAAAGCTGAAAGCCTTCCCACTAAAATCTGGAACAAGACAAGGAATGTGCACTCTCACCATTTCTCTTCAACATAGTATTGGAAGTCCTAGCCACAGTAATCAGACAAGAAAAAGAAATAAAAGGTATCCAAATCGGTAGGTAAGAGTTAAAATTGTCACTATATGCAGATGACATGATACTATATATAGAAAACCCTAGAGACGCCACACAAAAACTACTAGAACTGATAAATGAATTCAGCAAGGTAGAAGGATACAAGATGAACATACAGAAATCAGTTGCATTTCTTTACACTAAATGAAATAGCAGAAAGCGAGTGTAAACAAACAATCCCCTTTAAAATAGCATAAAAAAATACTTAAGAATAAACCTCACCAAGGAGGTGAAAGACTTAAATGTTGAGAACTACAAAACATTAATAAAGGAAATTGAAGATGATTCAAAGAAATGGAAAGGTATCTCATGCTCTTGGATTGCAAGAATTAATGTTGTTAAAATGGCAATACTACCCAAAGCAATCTACAGATTTAATGCGAACCCTATCAAATTACCCATGATATTTTTCACAGAACTAGACCAAATAATCCTAAAACTTAGATGGAACCATAAAAAAAAAAAAGAATTGCTACAGCAATCCTGAGAAAAAAAGAACAAAGCAGGAGGCATAACCCTCCTAGACTTCAGACAATACTACAAAGCTACAGTAATCAAAACAATGTGGTACTGGCACAAAAACAGACATACAGATCAACGGAACAAAACTGAGAGCCCAGAAATAAACCCAGCACCTACGGACAATTAATCTTCGACAAAGGAGGCAAGAATATACAATGGGGAAAAAAGACAGTCTCTTCAGCAAGTGGTGCTGGGAAAGTTAAACAGCTGCATGTAAATAAATGAAGTTAGAAGACACCCTCACACCATGCACAAAAATAAACTCAAAATGGCTTAAAGACTTAAATATAATACAAGAAACCATTAAACTCCTAGAAGAGAACATAGCAAAACATTCTGTGACATAAATCGTACCAATGTTTTCTTAGCTCAGTCTCCCAAGGCAACAGAAATAAAAGCAAAAATAAACAAATGGGGACTAATCAAACTCACACTCTTTGGTACAGCAAAGGAAGCCATAAACAAAACGAAAAGATAACCTACATATTGGGAGAAAATATTTGCAAACAATGCTACCAACAAGGGCTTAATTTCCAAAATATACAAACAGCTCATACAATTCAATAACAAACAAAACAAAACAAAAAACAATTAAAAAGTGGGCAAAAGACCTAAATTGACATTTCTCCAAAGGAGACATACAGATGGCTTGTAAGCACATGAAAAGATGCTCATCACTGCTAATTATTAGAGAAATGCAAATCAAAACTACAGTGAGGTACCACCTCACACCAGTCAGAATGGCAGTCATTAAAAAGTCTACGAGTAACAAATGCTGGAGAGGGTGTGGAGAAAAGGGAACCCCCTCACACTGCTGGTGGGAATGTAAATTAGTGCAGCCACTATGGAAAATTGTACAGAGATTCCTCAAAAAACTAAAATTAGAGTTGCCATATGATCCAGCAATCCCACTCCTCAGCATATACCCAGAAAAAAAACATAATTCAAAAAGATACATGCAGCCCTATGTTCATAGCAGCACTATTCACAATAGCCAAGACATGGAAACAACCTAAATGTACACTGACAGATGAATGGATAAAGAAGATGTGGTATGTATACACAATGGAATATTACTCAGCCATAAAAAAGAACAAAACAATGCCATCTGCAGCAACATGGATGCAACGAGATTATCATACAAAGTGAAGTAAGTCAGAAAGAGAAAGATAAATACCATATGATGTCACTTTTACGTGGAATATAAACTACAACACAAATGAACATATCTATGAAACAAAAACAGACTCACAGATATAGAGAACAGACTTGTGGTTGCCAAGGGGTGAGGGAGGGAAGGACTGGGAGTTTGGGATTAGCAGATACAAACTATTATATATAGAATGGATAAACAATAAGGTCCTACTGTATAGCACAGGTAACTATAGTCAATATCCTGTGACAAACCATAATGGAAAAAAATATATATATATAACTGAGTACATGTATCTTTTTCATATTATATATATATATATATATATGAGTACATATATTCATATTCATACTCATATATATGACTGAGTCACTTTGCTGTACAGGAGAAATTAACACCAGATTGTAAATCATCTATACTTCAATACAATTTTTTTAAAAAATGAAGGGAACAGAAAACTAAGAAAAACAATTAATAATAATCATTATATTAATGATTTACTTACATATGTTAGGTATTTTCTTTATGTGAGGAACTGTACTAAATGTTTTAATGCATTTAATCCTAGACAAACTGACATATGAAGAACTGAGATTTTGCCCAAGGTCAAATGGCAAAAAAGTTGCAGAGACACAATTCTCACCTAGCTCCCTATGATTTCACTGACCCGCCTCTGTAACCAGGATAACTTATTTCTTCCATGTATGTTCCATTATTATTCTATAAATAGTTTGCATTAATTAAAAAAAACAGAAAATAGCTCCATTTTTTTCTATTTCAATTTGCTGTCATGTAATTGGTGTGAATATTTTTTTCAAAATATTACTATAAATATTTGCATTAAAAGGAGTATTTCATTAAAAAAGGAAAACTTTATTAATATTATATTCAGTTTTTCTCACAGACATGTTTTTGATTTGTAAGAGGTTAAGCCATTTAATAACCAATACAAATGCCAAGATGCTATACAAAATATTCAGTTAAAATAATTTTTAATTGTTTCTTAGTATTTCCTACATGATTCAATATACCACAGAAAAATACTATGTGTTTTTCTTTCAAGTCTTCCTACAATGAAAAACTTAAAAACTATGTACAAAACTTAATTAGTAAACACAAACAAGTTTTGGTTTAATAGTTGGAAGTGAGAAATTAAAACAATCAGAATTTGTTTAGTTTGCTTTCATAACTATTAGTCTAGCTAGTAAAAAATGCTGCTTTCAGACTTCAGGTATTAAAAAGATAAAAATAAAAATTTTTATAATTTTTTTTCAGAAAATTTTTTTCTAAAATCGTTTTAGGAATCTATTCCACGTACTTCTTTGCAGCAAACAGTATGCCTTCTGTATTAGGTTCTGGATTCATCTAATAGCAATGACCTAATTGTTGGATCCTTCTAAAGGCTCATCAATTATGAATGAACCTCCTGAATCATGATTTATTTATTTGATCCTAATCATGCTTTTGCCAATAACAGATCCAGCCAATTCTTTGGGAACAGTTACTTGTGTTGTAATAATAAGTCCATCCAAATCACAGTATGTCATGCTCCCCTGCTGAAGAATAATCATACCCAGAATCAACCAGTGGTTTCTTCCCTGACCACTTACTTCTGTGTCCCAACCTCTGAATGCAAGCTCAGGAAATGAATCTGGTTCCTGATTACCCATGGGATGAAGACATGCAAGTTGCTCTGCAAAGTCTATTAGGCCTTGATGACCTGGCCTCTGACTACCTGTCAACCTTCTCTCCCTCCTTTCTCATCAGAGTCATTATACTCCAGTCATATCTAACTAATCTGCTGTTTCCTGAACATACTACACTTTTTCATTCCTCTGTCTGGAAAGCTTTCCCACCTTAACTTCCTGGCCAACTCCTACTCATCTTCAAGTTAGCTCCTCGGGAAGGCTTTCCTAATTTCCCCACAAAGGAATGCATGCTGTTTCCTCTTCAGATCACATTCTATCTTCTACACTTGCTTAACTATGTTGTTATTGCTCTTCACATGTTTGTCTCCCCTAACTATGACTTCCCTGAAGGCAGAGTATAGATTTTAATGTTTATAATCACACAGAATAGCACAGTGCATGACACAAATAGGTGCTCAAGTCCTTCATGTCTTCTTGTGTGTTGTGAACCAGACACTGTGACCCAAGTTGGCAATTCAAAATGAGCAAAAAGGCAAGGTCCCTGTGCTCAATGAGCTCACTATCTGGGAGAGAAACTGATGTTAATCAAATGATAATATTTATGAATATATCATTACAATTTGAAATAAGTGCTCTGAAAGACACACACAAACACACACACACACACATTCCTACCTAGGCTGGAGCAGGAGGGAGGAGGAGTGGCTAAGGAAAGCAGTGCTCCCCTAGCTTACTGGCCATCTAGAGGATGAGTAATTAGAGATGAGGCTGAGAAAATATGGGCCAGAATATGAGGGATCCTTGCAAGGTCATAACAAGCATTTAGTTCTTTTGTCCTTAGAGCAACATTAGGCATTGAAGGATTTTAAGGAGTTGACTGACATTATCAGACGTGTGATTTGCAAAGATGCTCAGGCAGCAGTTTAGAAAGTGAATTGAAGAAACAAATATTTATTGACCGCATTAACAAATTAATAAGTTAACTAACATGCTTAGCTAATTCTTGATTATTCACATTATGTTGGACCCATCTAATTAGAATTTAAATTTTAATAATATCTTCTAGTGTAGCATTGTCCAATGGAAATTTAACTTGAGTCACATATGTAATTTAAAATTCTATAGTACCTACATTTTAAAAAGTAAAATGAAACAGATGAAAATTTTAATAATGTATTATACATAACCCACTGTATCTAAAATACTATTTCAACATGTACTCAATATAAAAATGTTATTAAATTTTGTACTAATCTTTGTAATCCAGTGTAAATATTTTACATTTACAGTACATATCTATTTGGATCACCACATATCAAGTGCTTAACAGCCACTGTGGCCAGTGGTACCATACTGGACAGTGCAGTTGTAATGCCTTCCCCAAGTGGTTTCCAAACCTGATTATACATCAGAAGTATACACAAAGACATTTGTTAAAAAGATTTCCCAATAGCTCTCTCCATTTTTATTAAGCTCTCTCCATTTTGATTGGTCTCTAGGAAGAGACCCAGAAATCTGGTTCTGATCAAGTACACCAAGTGATGGTGATGTAACATAACAGTCCATGGACCAGCATATGGGAATTACTGCATTGCTTCAAAGTTGGGAATATAACAAAACCTTTGTGAATATAATGAAACATCTTGCACCCTCGGAAAATTTGAGCAATGTCATGAGAAGCCCAGTAGGAAAGATGTTAGAGAATTTGAGACAGCCCTGAAGTAATTTCAGAAATTCATTGCCATCACTGCTTCTTAAAAGTTCAATCTGTAGAATTCAGCTCCTGAAAAGATAGCAAACTAACAATACTACTGCCTCCTGGAGTCCCCAAGTCTAATCCTGAAGATGTTGTGTAAGTGACAGGATGATGATGGATCTTGGAGACTAACTCAGAAACACTGACAAACCCCTGGGAGATGAAAGGGAGTTGGGTACCATTGTGGTGGGAAAAGGAAAGCCTGGGGTCATAGATGAACACTGATGGAGGTAAGGAGTAGAATGGAGAGATGGGCTCCCTGATTGTGCCTTCTTCTAACCACATTACCCTGGGTGGATCACAGCCCACGCCAACTCGAGGTGGACATGAAAACAGCAGGTCCAGCCCAGCACCTGACCAAGGAGGCAGAATAACATGGGGAAGCTGATAACTATGCATACAGGTTGGCTTGGAACAGTTCTCTCCTTTCCTCCCTTCCACCCTGGGGTCTAGGAAGTAGCAGAGGATACAGTAGCTCTTGGAAAAGGGATGGCAAATGCAGGGGAACTGGGAGATAACCTACTAGCATGTTCTCTTCCTGGAAGGGCAAAATGGAACTAGCAGAACCCAGATTGTAACACAAGAGGCTTTTCACCCTGAGGTTCATCCATGCCCCCCTTTAGCGAACCCTCTGAAAAAAAAAAAAATCACCAGAAGAATCACAATCCTAGTCTCAAGCTTTTGATCCTCCCTCTCAAGTATGAATTACAGCTGAAGTTGCTGACACTCCCAAAGGAATAAGAGATCACAGAGAAAAATATTACAGCATCTGAGGAGTATAACTCCACAAAAGAAATTTTTTTTAGAAAACTAGACAATTTGTGCTAGAGGAGTAGAATTAATGGACCCAAAAAAATTGAGAAATTTTAAATGAGTAAAAGAAATGCCACCAAAGAGATAAGGGAGAATATTAGCAATATGAAGCAATAATAAGCTGGAGATACTGGTTATAAAAAATATGGTGACTGAAATGAACTCAGTGAATGGGTTGGCTGACACACTGTACACGACCAGATAACAAATTAGTAAGGTAGAAATTAGTTGTGGATCTCTCTCAGAATGTATCTAGAAGCAATGAAGAGATGGGAAACATAAAAGTTAAAGGATAAAAAAAAAAAAAGTTAAAGGATATGGAGAGAACCCTGATAAAACCTGACAACATTATAAGAAAAGAGAGCTAATATCCTTCATTAACATCCATAAAAACGGAGGAACAGAGGAGAGGGGGAAGATGGCGGAAGAGTAAGACGCAGAGATCACCTTCCTCCCCACAGATACATCAGAAATACATCTACACGTGGAACAACTCCTACAGAACACCTACTGAACGCTGGCAGAAGACCTCAGACCTCCCAAAAGGCAAGACACTCCCCACGTACCTGGGTAGGGCAAAAGAAAAAAAGAATAAACAGAGACAAAAGAATAGGGATGGAACCTGCACCAGTGGGAGGGAGCCGTGAAGGAGGAAAGGTTTCCACACACTAGGAGGCCCCTTCGCGGGCGGGGACTGCGGGTGGCGGAGGGAGGGAGCTGCGGGTGGCGGAGGAGGGGAGCTTCAGTGCCGCGGAGGAGAGAGCGGCAACGGGGCTACAGAGGGCAACACGGAGAGATTTCCGGGCAGAGGATCCCTGTCGACCAGCACTCACCAGCCCAAGAGGCTTGTCTGCTCACCTGCCGGGGCGGGCGGGGCTGGGAGCTGAGGCTCGGGCTTCAGGAGAGGACTGGCGGGTGAACACAGCCCGAAGGGGTTAGTGCACCACAGCTAGCCAGGAGGGAGTCCGGGAAAAACTCTGGACCTGCCGAAGAGGCAGGAGACCTTTTCTTCCCTCTTTGTTTCCTGGTGCGCGAGGAGAGGGGATTAAGAACGCTGCTTAAAGGAGCTCCAGAGACGGGCGCGAGCCGCGGCTAAAAGGGCGAACCCCAGAGACGGGCATGAGATGCTAAGCCTGCTGCTGCCGCCAACAAGAAGCCTGTGTTCAAGCACAGGTCACTCTCCACACCTCCCTTCCGGGGAGCCTGTGCAGCCCGCCACTGCCAGGGTCCCGGGATCCAGGTACAACTTCCCTGAGAACGCAAAGCGCGCCTCAGGCTGGTGCAACGTCATTCTGGCCTCTGTCGCCGCAGGCTCGCCCCGCACTCCGTACCCCTCCCTGCCCCGGGCCTGAGTGAGCCAGAGGCCTCGAATCAGAGGCTCCTTTAACCCCGTCCTGTCTGAGCGAAAAACAGACGCCCACAGGTGACCTACACGCAGAGGCGGGGCCAAATCCAAAGCTGAACCCTAGGAGCTGTGCGAACAAAGAAGAGAAAGTGAAATCTCTCTCAGCAGCCTCAGAAGCAGAGGATTAAATCTCCACAAGCAACTTGATGTACCCTGCATCTGTGGAATACCTGAATAGACAACGAATCATCCCAAATTGAAGAGATGGACTTTGAGAGCAAGATTTATTATTTTTTCCCCTTTTCCTCTTTTTGTGAGTGTGTTTGTATATGCTTCTCTGTGAGATTTTGTCTGTATAGCTTTGCTTTCACCATCTGTCCCACGGTTCTATCTGTCCATTTTTGTTTCTGTTTTTGTTTTTTTTACTTAAAAAAATTTTTTTTCTTAATAATTATTTTTTATTTTAATAACTTTATTTTATTTTCTTTTATCCCCTTCCTTCCTGCCTGCCTGCCTGCCTTCCTTTCTTTCTTCCCTCCATCCTTCCTTCCTTCCTTCTTTTTCTCCCTTTTATTCTGAGCCGTGTGGATGAAAGGCTCTTGGTGCTGCAGCCAGGGGTCAGTGCTGTGCCTCTGAGGTGGGAGAGCCAACTTCAGGACACTGGTCCACAAGAGGCCTCCCAGCTCCACGTAATATCAAACAGTGAAAATCTCCCAGAGATCTCCATCTCAACACCAAGACCCAGCTCCACTCAACGACCAGCAAGCTACAGTGCTGGACACCCTATGCCAAACAACTAGCAAGACAGGAACACAACCCCACCCATTAGCAGAGAGGCTGCCTAAAATCATAATAAGTCCACAAACATCCCAAAACACACTACCAGATGTGTAACTGCCCACCAGAAAGACAAGATCCAGCCCCATCCACCAGAACACAGGCACTAGTCCCCTCCACCAGGAAGCCTACACAACCCACTGAACCAACTTTAGCCACTAGGACAGACAACAAAAATGGCGGGAACTAAGAACCTGCAGCCTGCAAAAAGAAGACCCCAAACACAGTAAGATAAGCAAAATGAGAAGACAGAAAAACACACAGCAGATGAAGGAGCATGATAAAAACCCACCAGACCTAACAAATGAATTCAGAATAATGATAGTAAAGATGATCCAAAATCTTGGAAATAGAGAAAATGCAAGAAACATTTAACAAGGACCTAGAAGAACTAAAGATGAAACAAGCAATGATGAACAACAAAATAAATGAAATTAAAAATACTCTAGGAACGGATCAATAGCAGAATAACTGAGGCAGAAGAACGGATAAGTGACCTGGAAGATAAAATAGTGGAAATAACTACTGCAGAGCAGAATAAAGAAAAAAGAATGAAAAGAACTGATGACAGTCTCAGAGACCTCTGGGACAATATTAAACGCACCAACATTCGAATTATAGGAGTTCCAGAAGAAGAAGACAAAAAGAAAGGGACTAAGAAACTATCTGAAGAGATTATAGTTGAAACTTCCCTAATATGAGAAAGGAAATACTTAATCAAGTCCAGGAAGCACAGAGAGTCCCATACAGGATAAATCCAAGGAGAAACATGCCAAGACACATATTAATCAAACTGTCAAAAATTAAATACAAAGAAAACATATTAAAAGCAGCAAGGGAAAACAACAAATAACACACAAGGGAATCCCCATAAGGTTAACAGCTGATCTTTCAGCAGAAACTCTGCAAGCCACAAGGGACTGGCAGGACATATTTAAAGTGATGGAGAAAAACCTACAACCAAGATTACTCTACCCAACAAGGATCTCATTCAGATTTGATGGAGAAATTAAAACCTTTACAGAAAAGCAAAGGCTGAGAGAGTTCAGCACCACCAAACCAGCTTTACAACAAAGGCTAAAGGATCTTCTCTAGGCAAGAAACACAACAGAAGGAAAAGACCTATAATAACAAACCCAAAACAATTAAGAAAATGGGAATAGGAACATACATATCGATAATTACCTTAAATGTAAATGGATTAAATGCTACCACCAAAAGACACAGACAGGCTGAATGGATACAAAAACAAGACCCATATATATGCTGTCTACAAGAGACCCACTTCAGACCTAGAGACACATACAGACTGAAAGTGAGGGGATGGAAAAAGATATTCCATGCAAATGGAAACCAAAAGAAAGCTGGAGTAGCAATTCTCATATCAGACAAAATAGACTTTAAAATAAAGACTACTAGAAGAGACAAAGAAGGACACTACATAATGATCAAGGGATTGATCCAAGAAGAAGATATAACAATTGTAAAGATTTATGCACCCAACATAGGAGCACTTCAATACATAAGGCAAATACTAACAGCTATAAAAGGGGAAATCGACAGTAACACATTCATAGTAGGGGACTTTAACACCCCACTTTCACCAATGGACAGATCATCCAAAATAAAAATAAATAAGGAAATACAAGCTTTAAATGATACATTAAACAAGATGGACTTAATTGATATTTATAGGACATTCCATCCAAAAAGAAAGAATACACTTTCTTCTCAAGTGCTCATGGAACATTCTCCAGTATAGATCATATCTTGGGTCAAAAATCAAGCCTTGGTAAATTTAAGAAAATTGAAATTGTATCAAGATCTTTTCCAACCACAGTGCTATTAGACTAGATATCAATTACAGGAAAAGATGTGTAAAAAATACAAACACATGGAGGCTAAACAATACACTACTTAATAACGAAGAGATCACTGAAGAAATCAAAGAGGAAATCAAAAAATACCTAGAAACAAAGGATAATGGAGACACGACGACCCAAAAGCTATGAGATGCAGCAAAAGCAGTTCTAAAGGGAAGTTTATAGCAATACAGTCCTACCTTAAGAAACAGGATACATCTCAAATAAACAACCTAACCTTGCACCTAAAGCAATTAGAGAAAGAAGAACAAAAAACCCCCAAAGTTAGCAGAAGGAAAGAGATCATAAAGATCAGATCAGAAATAAATGAAAAAGAAATGAAGGAAACGATAGCAAAGATCAATAAAACTAAAAGCTGGTTCTTTGAGAAGATACACAAAATTGATAAACCATTAGCCAGACTCATCAAGAAAAAAAAGGAGAAGACTCAAATCAATAGAATTAAAAATGAAAAAGGAGAAGTAACAACTGACACTGAAGAAATACAAAACATCATGAGAGATTACTACAAGCAACTCTATACCAATAAAATGGACAACCTGGAAGAAATGGACAAATTCTTAGAAATACACAACCTGCCAAGACTGAATCAGGAAGAAATAGAAAATATGAACAGGCCAATCACAAGCACTGAAACTGAAACTGTGATTAAAAATCTTCCAACAAACAAAAGCCCAGAACCCGACAGCTTCATAGGCGAATTCTATCAAACGTTTAGAGAAGAGCTAACACCTATCCTTCTCAAACTCTTCCAAAATATAGCAGAGGGAGGAACACTCCCAAACTCATTCTACGAGGCTACCATCACCCTGCTACCAAAACCAGACAGGATGTCACAAAGAAAGAAAACTACAGGCCAATATCACTGATGAACACAGATGAAAAACTCCTCAACAAAATACTAGCAAACAGAATCCAACGGCACATTAAAATGATCATACACCATGGTCAAGTGGGGTTTATTCCAGGAATGCAAAGATTCTTCAATATACGCAAATCAATCAATGTGATATACCATATTAACAAATTAAAGGAGTAAAAGCATATGGTCATCTCAATAGATGCAGAGAAAGCTTTCGACAAAATTCAACACCCATTTATAATAAAAACCCTGTAGAAAGTAGGCATAGAGGGAACTTTCCTCAACATAATAAAGGCCATATATGACAAACCCACAGCCAACATCGTCCTCAATGGTGAAAAACTGAAAGCATTTCCTCTAAGATCAGGAACAAGACAAGGTTGCCCACTCTCATCACTCTTACTATTCAACACAGTTTTGGAAGTTTTAGCCACAGCAATCAGAGAAGAAAAGGAAATAAAAGGAATCCAAATCAGAAAAGAAGAAGTAAAGCTGTCACTGTTTACAGATGACATGATACTATACATAGAGAATCCTAAAGATGCTACCAGAAAACTACTAGAGCTAATCAATGAATTTGGTAAAGTAGCAGGATACAAAATTAATGCACAGAAATCTCTGGCATTCCTATACACTAATGATGAAAAATCTGAAAGTGAAATCAAGAAAACACTCCCATTTACCACTGCAACAAAAAGAATAAAATATCTAGGAATAAACCTACCTAAGGAGACAAAAGACCTGTATGCAGAAAATTATAAGACACTGATGAAGGAAATTAAAGATGATACAAATAGATGGATAGATATACCATGTTCTTGGATTGGAATAATCAACATTGTGAAAATGACGCTACTACACAAAGCAATCTACAGATTCAATGCAATCCCTATCAAACTACCACTGGTGTTTTTCACAGAACTAGAACTAAAAATTTCACAATTTGTATGGAAACACAAAAGAACCCGAATAGCCAAAGCAATCTTGAGAATGAAAAATGGAGCTGGAGGAATCAGGCTCCCTGACTTCACACTATACCACAAAGCTACAGTAATCAAGAGAGTATGGTACTGGCACAAAAGCAGAAATATAGATCAATGGAACAGGTCAGAAAGCCCAGAGATAAACCCACACACATATGGTCACCTTATCTTTGATAAAGGAGGCAGGAATGTACAGTGGAGAAAGGACAGCCTCTTCAATAAGTGGTGCTGGGAAAACTGGACAGGTACATGTGAAAGTATGAGATTAGATCATTCCCTAACACCATACATAAAAATAAGCTCAAAATGGATTAAAGACCTAAATGTAAGGCCAGAAACTATGAAACTCTTAGAGGAAAACATAGGCAGAATACTCTATGACATAAATCACAGCAAGATCTTTTTTGACCCACCTCCTAGAGAAATGGAAATAAAAACAAAAATAAACAAATGGGACCAAATGAAACTTAAAAACTTTTGCATAGCAAAGGAAACCATAAACAAGACCAAAAGACAACCCTCAGAATGGGAGAAAATATTTGCAAATGAAGCAACTGACAAAGGATTAATCTCCAAAATTTATAAGCAGCGCATGCAGCTCAATAACAAAAAAACAAACAACTCAATCCAAAAATGGGCAAAAGACCTAAATAGACATTTCTCCAAAGAAGATATACAGACTGCCAACAAACACAAGAAAGAATTCTCATCATGATTAATCCTTAGAGAAATGCAAATCAAAACTACAATGACATATCGTCTCACACCAGTCAGAATGGCCATCATCAAAAAATCTAGAAACAATAAATGCTGGAGAGGGTGTGGAGAAAAGGGAACACTCTTGCACTGCTGGTGGGAATGTGAATTGGTACAGCCACTATAGAGAACAGTATGGAGGTTCCTTAAAAAACTACAAATAAAACTACCACATGACCCAGCAATCCCACTACTGGGCATATACCCTGAGAAAACCATAATTCAAAAAGAGTCATGTACCAAAATATTCATTGCAGCTCTGTTTACAATAGCCAGGAGATGGAAACAACCTAAGTGTCCATCATCGGATGAATGGATAAAGAAGATGTGGCACATATATACAATGGAATGTTACTCAGCCATAAAAAGAAACGAAATTGAGCTATTTGTAATGAGGTGGATGGACCTAGAGTCTGTCATACAGAGTGAAGTAAGTCAGAAAGAGAAAGACAAATACCGTATGCTAACACATATATATGGAATTTAAGGGAAAAAATGTCATGAAGAACCTAGGGGTAAGACAGGAATAAAGACACAGACATACTTGAGAATGGACTTGAGGATATGGGGAGGGGGAAGGGTAAGCTGTGACAAAGCGAGAGAGAGGCATGGACATATATACACTACCAAACGTAAGGTAGACAGCTAGTGGGAAGCAGCCGCATAGCACAGGGAGATCAGCTGGGTGCTTTGTGACCGCCTGGAGGGGTGGGAGAGGGAGGGTGGGAGGGAGGGAGACGCAAGAGGGAAGGGATATGGGAATAGATGTATATGTATAACTGATTCACTTTGTTATAAAGCAGAAACTAACACACCATTGTGAAGCAATTATACTCCAATATAGTTGTAAAAAAAAGACCAAAAGACAGCCCTCAGAATGGGAGAAAATATTTTCAAATGAAGCAACTGACAAAGGATGAATCCCCAAAATTTACAAGCAGCTCATGCAGCTCAATAACAAAAAAACAAACAACCCAAACCAAAAATGGGCAAAGAGCTAAATAGACATTTCTCCAAAGAAGATATACAGACTGCCAACAAACACATGAAAGAATGCTCAACATCATTAATCATTAGAGAAATGCAAATCAAAACTACAATGAGATATCATCTCATACCAGTCAGAATGGCCATCATCAAAAAATCTAGAAACAATAAATGCTGGAGAGGGTGTGGAGAAAAGGGAACACTCTTGTACTGCTGGTGGGAATGTGAATTGGTACAGCCACTATGGAGAACACTATGGAGGTTCCTTTAAAAACTACAAATAGAACAACCATATGACCCAGCAATCCCACTACTGGGCATATACCCTGAGAAAACCATAATTCAAAAAGAGTCATGCACCGAAATGTTCATTGCAGCTCTATTTACAATAGCCAGGAGATGGAAACAACCTAAGTGTCCATCATTGGATGAATGGATCAAGAAGATGTGGCACATATATACAATGGAATATTACTCAGCCATAAAAAGAAATGAAATTGAGCTATTTGTAATGAGGTGGATGGACCTAGAGTCTGTCATACAGAGTGAAGTAAGTCAGAAAGAGAAAGACAAATACCGTATGCTAACACATATATATGGAATTTAAAAAAAAAATGTCATGAAGAACTTAGGGGTAAAATGGGAATAAAGACACAGACCTACTTGAGAATGGACTTGAGGATATGGGGAGGGGGAAGGGTAAGCTGTGACAAAGCGAAAGAGAGGCATGGACATATATACACTACCAAACGTAAGGTAGATAGATAGTGGGAAGCAGCCGCAGAGCACAGGGAGATCAGCTCGGTGCTTTGTGACCGCCTGGAGGGGTGGGATGGGGAGGGTGGGAGGGAGGGAGATGCATGAGGGAAGGGATGTGGGAACAGATGTATATGTATGACTGATTCACTTTGTTATAAAGCAGAAACTAATAATAAAAAAAAAAAGAATAAAATACTTAGAAATATATATAGCATGACATGCAAAAAAACTTTTACAATGAAAACTACAAAGCATTGTTAAGTGAAATTAAAGACAATCAAAGTAAATGTGTGACATTACATTTTCATGGACTGTAAAACACACTACCATTAAGGTGCCAGTTTTCTACCAATAAATCTATCAGTTCTATACAATCCTTGTCAAAATCCTAGCAAGATCTTTTGTAAAAATTGGTAAACTGATCCTGAAATTTATATGGATACGCAAATGACCTAGAATAGCTAACACATTTTTGCAAAATTAGGACTTAATTATCTGATTTTAGAACTTAATATAAAGTAATGATAATCAAGAGAGTGTGGTATTGGTACAAAGATAGACCTATAGTTCAATGAAATAGGATAGAAATTCCAGAAATAAATTCTTACATTTATGGTTACTTGATTTTTTACAAAATGTCAAGGCAATTCAAAAGCGAAGAATAATAATTTTAACAAATGATGGTAGAACAATAACATATCCATAAGCAAAAAAGAACTCAAACCATTACTTTGTATTATATGTTAAAGAACAACTCAAAATGGATCACAGACCTAAATGTATGAACTGAAACTATAAAGCTTCTAGAAAATATTGGAAAAAAATCTTTGGGACTTTGGTCTAGGCAAAAATTTATTAGTGTGACACAAAAAGCATAATTCATTTTAAAAATCGATAAAGTGAACTTCACTGAAATGTACAACTTTTGCTCTTTAAAAGACACAATTAGGAAAATTAAAAATAAGTCTAGGGGAAAATATTTGCAAACCATACAAGGGCTTGTCATTAATTATCTACTGCTGTGTAGCAATTGGCCCAAAAGTTAGTAGTTTAAAACAACAAATATTTATTATGTCACACAATTTTTGAATCTGAGGAATCTGAGTGCAGCTGTCAGTCAGAGCTGCAGTCATGTCAAGCCTCGATTAGGACTAGAGAATTTGCTTCCAAGCTCACTCACATGGCTGTTATCAAGCCTCAGTTTCTTGCTGTTTGTTACCCAGTGTATTAGTTTGATAGGGCTGCTATAACAAAATAGCACAAATTGAGTCGCTTAAATAACACAAACTTATTTTCCAAAAGTTCTGGAGGCTAGAAGTCCAAGATCACAGTGTCAGCAGGTTTTGTTCCTTCTGAGGCCTCTTTGGGTTGTAGATGACCTTCTTGCTGTGTCTTTGCATGGTTTTTCTCTGTGTGCACACATCCCTGATGTCTTCTTTTGTGTTTAAATTTCCTCTTCTTAAAAGAATTGGATTAGGGCCCACCTGAATGGCCTCATTTTAATTTAATCACCTCTTTAAAGGCCCTATCTCCAAACAGCTGCATTTTGAGGTACTAGGGGTTAGGGCTTCAACATTTGAATTTGGGAAGAACATAATTCAGCCCAGAACGGTCAGAGACTTCAGTTCCCTGACACATGGGCCTCCCTGTAGGGCTACTCACAACATGGCAGCTTATCTCCCCCAGAGTGAGTGATCTAGGAAAGAGAGTAAGAGAGCAATTGGCTGAGACAAAAACCACAGCCTTTTTTCAAACCTAACCTCAGGAGCAACATATTACTTCTGCTGCACACAATTGGTAATACAGACCCATCCTGGGACAATTCGGAAAGGTTCTACTCATTGGTATGAATGACAGAGCTGGAGATTATCGGGGAACACCTTGGTAACTATATAACAAAGACTTTTATCCATAATATATGAAGAACTACTACAATTTGTTAATAAAAAGACAAATAACAAAAACAGGCAAAAGACTGTCTTTTCATTTTGTCAGTGGTTTCCTTTGCTGTGCAAATGCTTTTAATTTTAACTAGGTCCCATTTGTTTATTTTAGCTTTTATTTCCTTTACTTTAGGAGACAGATCCAAAAAAATATTGCTGCAATTTATGTCAAGAGTGTTCTGCCTATGTTTTTCTCTAGGAGTTTTATAGTATCTGGCTTTACGTTTAGGTCTTTAATCCATTTTGAGTTTATTTTTGTGTATGGTGTTAGAGAATGTTCTGATTTCTTTCTTTCTGATTTCTTTTACATGTAGCTGTCCAGTTTCCCCAGTACCATTTATTGAAGAGACTGTCTTTCCTCCATTGTATAGTCTTGCCTCTTTTGTTGTAGATTAATTGACCATAAGTGCATGGGTTTATTTCTGGGTTCTCTATCCTGCTCCATTGATCTATGTGTCTGTTTTTATGCCAGTACCATAGTAGTTTGATTACTGTAAGTTCACAGGATAGTCTGAAGTCAGGAAGCATGATTCCTCAAGCTCTGTTCTTCTTTCTCAAGATATGACTGACAAAGAATTAATCTCCAAAATATACAAACAGCTCATACAGCTCAATATAAAAAAAAAACCCAATCAAAAAATGGGTAGAAGACCAACAGACATTTCTCCAAAGAGACATACTAATACGCACATGAAAAGATGCTCAACACCACTAATTATTAGAGAAATAAAAATCAAAACTACAATAACGTATCACCTCACAGCAGTCAGTATGGCCATCAAAGATGCAAATGTGTGTTCACATGTCCAGTCATGAACTAATTTACATAAGTTAGTTCAAGTGTCTGGCATACATCGTCATGTGTGTGCATCCCCTACAAGTGGTTGTGCTTTTGTGTACTCTACTGTACAGTACTGTATAGGGTACAGTAGTACAGTATCTTTATTTCAAGCCCAGGATGTCCAGAAGCAAGCATAAAGCAGCAGTGATGTAGCTGGTACTGCTAAGAAGCACCAGGAATTGGAGGCCCAGAAAAATGACGAAGAGAGACAAGAGGAAGAAGAACTGACTGAAGAACTGAAGACATTCACGATGCAGGAAGTGGCAACAGGATTTTCTTTACCTGAAGAGGCACTATTAGTTTTTGAGGCACAGGACCCAAACGTAGAACGGTATACGAAGGTTGCAGCAGCCGTCCAGAATACAATCCAGTGCTACTGTGTCATCTATGACAAGAAAATAAGAGCTACTACCCAGACATCACTGGATCGTTTTTTCAAGAGGATAGATAGAATTGAATCTAGCAAGGAACCAGAACCTGTGCCTGTGAGTGAAAATGCAGCTTTCCCTCCGTCTCCTATTGCTGATGATCCTTCAGCTCTACCATCTCCCACCTCCTCTACCTTCTCTAGTCAGTAACTCTTCTTGCCTGTTCACTTGATGCCAGCCCCTGTATACCAGCTGTTGTACTGTACTACTGTACTTTTCAAGGTACTGCACTGTAAGGTTAAAAATGTTTATTTTGGGGGATTTTTTTGTGTATTATTTGTGTGAAAACTATTATAAACCTATTACAGTACAGTACTATAGAGCTGATTGTGTTAGTTGGGTACCTAGGCTAACTTCGTTGGACTTATGAACAAACAGGACTTACGTAGGTGCTCCTGGAATGGAACTCGTTCACATGTAGGGGACTTATTGTATTTACAATAGCCAAGATATAGAAGCAACCTGAATGTCCAACAACAGAGGAATGCATAAGGAAGATGTGGTACATATATACAATGGAATATTATTCAGCCATAAAAAAGAATGAAATAATGCCATTTGCAATAACATGGATGGACCTAGAAATTATCGTATTAAGTGACGTAAGTCACACAGAGAAAGACAAATATCATATGATATCACTAATGTGTAGAATCTAAAAAAAGATATAAATTAACTTATTTACAAAACAGAAACAGACTCACAGACATAGAAAACAAACTTATGGTTACCAAAGGGGATAGCAGGTAAGGGAAGAGATAAATTAGGAGTTTGGAATTAACATATACACAGTACTACACATAAAATAAATAAGAAATACTACTGTATAGCACAGGAAACTATACTCGGTATCTTGTAATAACCTATAATGAAAAAGAAGCTGAAAAACAGTATATGAATTTTATGTATAATTGAATCACTTTGCTGTACACCTGAAACTAACACAACATTGTAAATTAACTATACTTCAATAAAATAAAATTTAAAAAAATGAGAAACAAACAACAAAAAAATGGGCAAAAGAACTGAAAAGACATTTTTCCAAAGAGAAAATGCAGATGGCCAACAAACACATGAAAAGATGCTCATCACTAATCATCAGGGAAATACAAATCAAAACCACAGTGAGATGTATCATCTCACACCTGTCAGAATGGATATCATCAAAAAGAACAGAAATAGATAAATGGCAAGACATGACGGCTGAGCAGAAGGACTTGAGTTCACCTCCTCTCAGGAAAACACCAAAATCACAACTAACTGCTGAACAAACATTGACAAAAAAGACAGGAACCTACCAAAAAAGATATCTACATCCAAAGACAGAGAAGAAGCCACAACAAGATGGTAGGAGGGGCACATTCATGATACAGTCAAATCCCAAACCTGCCAGGTAGGCGACCCCAACACTGGAAAATAATTATATCGCAGAGGTTCTCCCACAGGAGTGAGAATTCTGAGCTCCACATGAGGCTCCCCTGTCTGGGGGTCAGGCATCAGGAGGAGAAGCCCCCAGAGCATTTGGCTTTAAAGGCCAGTGGGACTTGATCGCAGGAACTCCACAGGACTAGGGGAAACAGAAACTCTACCCTTAGAAGGCACACATCAAGGTCTCATGTGCATCAGGACGCAGCAAAAAAGGAGTAACTTCACAGGAGCTTGGGCCAGACCTACCTGCTGGTATTGGAGGGTTTCCTGGAGAGGCAGGGGGGCAGCTGTGGTTCACTGTGGGCACAGGGACACTGGTGGCAAAGGTACCAGGTATTATTCATAGGTGTGAGCTCTCCTGGAGGCTGCCATTTTGACACCAAGACCTGGCCCCACCCAATAGCCCGTAGGCTCCAGTGCTGGGATGCCTCAGGCCAAGCCACCAACAGGGCGGGAACACAGTCCCACCCATCAGCAGACAGGGTGCCTAAAGTCTTCCTGAGCCTACAGCCACCTCTAAACACACCCCTTGACACAGCCCTGCCCAGCAGAGGGATAAGACCCAGCTCCACCCACCAGTGGGCAGGTACCAGTCCCTCCTACCAGTAAGCTTGCTCAAGCCTCTAGACCAGCCTCACCCATGATGGGGCAGACACCAGAAGCAAGAGGAAGCAGAACCCTGCAGCCTGCAGAATGCAGACTACAAACACAGAAAGTTAGACAAAATGAGACGTCAGAAGAATATGCTCCAGATGAAGGAACAAGATAAAACCCCAGAAAAACAACTAAGTGAAGGGGAGATAGGCAATCTACCAGAAAAAGAATTAACAGTAATGACAGTAAAGATGATCCAAATCTCTGAAAAAGAATGGAGGCACAGACCAAGATATAAGAAATGTTTACCAAAGACCTAGAAGATTTCAAGAATAAACAGAGACGAACAGTACAATAACTGAAATAAAAAACACACTAGAAGGAATCAATAGCAAAATATCTGAGGCAAAAGGATTTATAAATGACCTGGAAGACAGAATGGTGGAAATCACTGCTGCAGAAGAGAAAAAAGAAAAAAGAATGAAAAGAAATGAGGACAGTTTAAGAGACCTCTGAGACAACATTAAATGCACAAACATTCCCATTATAGGGGTCTCAGAAAGGGAAGAGGGAAAGAAAGAGCCTGAGAAAATACCTGAAGAGATAATAGCTGAAAAATTTCCTAACATGGGAAAGGAAACAGTCACCCAAGTCCAGGAAGCACAGGAAGTCCCATACAGGATAAACCCAAGGAGGAAGACACCGAGACATATATTAATCAAATAGTCAAGAATTGAAAACAGAGAAAATATTAAAAGCAACAAGGGAAAAGCAACAAATAACATACAAGGGAGTCCCTATAACGTTATCAGCTGATTTTTCAGCAGAAACTCTGCAGGCCAGAAGGGAGTGGCATGATATATTTAAAGTGAAAAAAGGGAAAAACTTACAACTAAGAATACTCTACCCAGCAAGGCTCTCATTCAGATTCAAAAGAGAAATCAAAAGCTTTACAGACAAGCAAAAGCTAAGAGAATTCAGCACCACCAAACCATCTTTACAACAAATGCTAAAGGAACTTCTCTAGGCAGAAAAGCAAAGGCCACAACTAGAAACAAGAAAATTACAAATGGGAAAGCTCATTAACAAAGGCAAACATACAGTAAAGGTAGAAAATCATCCACAAACAAGTATGATATCAAAACGAGCAATCATGAGAAGAGGAAAGTACAAATGCAGGATACTAGGGATGCATTTGAAAATTAAGAGACCAGCAACTTTAAAAGTCTTGTATATACATGGACTGCTATATCAAAACCTCACAGTAACCAAAAACCAAAAATCTACAATAGATATACACACAAAAAAGAAATAGAAATCCAAACACAACACTAAAGAGCATCACCAAAGAAGAAGAGAAGAGAACAAAAGAGGAAGGGAAGAAAAAGATCTACAAAAACAAATCCAAAACAATTAACAAAATGGCAATAAGAACATACATATTGGTAATTACCTGTTATATAAATGGATTAAACACTCCAACCAAAAGACACACTGGCTAAATGGATACAAAAACAAAGACCCATATATATGCTGTCTACAAGAGACCCATTTCAGATCGAGGGACACACACAAACTCAAAGTGAGGGGATGAAAAAAAGTATTCTATGCAAATGGAAATCAAAAGAAAGCTGGGGTAGCAATACTCATATCAGACAAAATAGACTCTAAAATAAAGACTGTTATAAGAAACAAAGATGAACACTACATAATGATCAAGGGATAGATTCAAGAAGAAAATGTAATAATTGTAAATATATATGCACCCAACATAGGAACACCTCAATATATAAGGCAAATGCTAACAGCCATAAAAGGAGAAATCGACAGTAACTCAATAATAGTGGGGGACTTCAACACCTCACTTATATCAATGGTCAAATGATCCAGACAAAAAATCAATAAGGAAACACAGGCCTTAAGTGACACATTAGACGAGATGGACTAAATTAATACTTATATAGCATTCCATGCAAAAGCAGCAGAGCACACACTCTTTTCAAGTGCAGATGAAGCATTCTCCAGGATAGATCACATGCTTGGTCATAAAGCAAGTTTCAGTAAATTTAAGAAAACTGAAATCTTATCAAGCATCTTTTCCGACCACAACGCTATGAGATTAGAAATCAACTACAAAGAAAAGACCATAAAAAACACAAACACGTGGAGGCTAAACAATATGCTGCTAAGGAACCAATGGAACACTGAAGATATCAAAGCGGAAATCAAAAAGTATCTAGAGACAAATGAAAATGAAAATACAACGATCCAAAACCTATGAGACGCAGAAAAAGCAGTTCTAAGAGGGATATTTATAGCAAAACAATCTTACCTCAGGGAACAAGAAAAATCTCAAGTAAACAACCTAACCTTACACCTAAAGGAACTAGAGACAAAAAGAACAAAAATTCCAAAGTTAGTAGAAGGAAAGAAATCATAAAGATCAGAGCAGAAATAAATGAAATAGAGATGAAGAAAACAATAGAAAAGATCAATGAAACTAAAAGCTGGTTCTTTGGAAAGATAAAAAAAAATTCTTGGGCTTCCCTGGTGGCACAGTGGTTGAGAGTCCACCTGCCAATGCAGGGGACACAGGTTCGTGCCCCAGTCCGGGAAGATCCCACATGCCGTGGAGCGGCTGGGCCCGTGACCCATGGCCACTGAGCCTGAGCGTCCAGAACCTGTGCTCCACAACAGGAGAGGCCACAACAGTGAGAGACCTGCATACCACCAAAAAAATAAAAAATAAAAAAATAAAAATTCTTAAACCTTTAGCCAGACTCACCAAGGAAAAAAAGGGAGAGGTCTCAAATCAATAAAATTAGAAATGAAAAAAGAGAAGTTACAACAGGCACCACAGAAATACAGAGAATCATGAGACTACTATAAGCAACTATATGCCAATAAAATGGACAACCTAGAAGAAAAGGACAAATTCTTAGAAAGGTACAGTCTCCCAAGACTGAAACAGGAAAAAATAGAAAATATGAACAGATCACAAATACTGAAATTGAAACTATGATTTGAAAACTTCCAACAAACAAAAGTCCAGGACCAGATGGCTTCACAGGCGAATTCTATCAAACTTTTAGAGAAGAATTAACATATCCTTCTAAAAATATTCCCAAAAATTGAAGAGGAAGGAACACTCCAAACTCATTCTATGAGGCCACCATCACCCTGATACCAACACCAAAGATACCAAACACACACACAAAATTACAGGCTAATATCACTGATGAACACAACACAAAAATCCTCAACAAAATACTAGAAAACTGAATCCAACAATACATTAAAACAATCATACACTATGATCAAGTGGGATTTATCCCAGGCATTCAAGGATTTTTCAACACCTGCACATCAAACAGTATGACACACCACATCAACAAACTGAAGAATAAAAACCGTATGATCATCTCAATAGATGCAGAAAAAGCTTTTGACAAAATTCAACACCCATTTATGATAAAAACTCTCCAGAAAGTGGGCACAGAGGGAACATACCAACAACATAATAAAGGCCATATATGACAAACCTACAGCTAACATAATGGTGAAAAAATGAAAGCATTTCCTCTCAGATCAGGAGCAAGACAAGAATGCCACTCTCGCCACTTTTATTCAACATGGTTTTGGAAGTCCTAACCATGGCAATCAAAGAAGAAAAAGAAATAAAGGGAATCCAAATTGGAAAAAAAGTAAAACTGTCACTGTTTGTAGATGACATGATACTACACATAGAAAATCCTAAAGATGCCACCAGAAAACTACTAGAGCTAATCAATGAATTTGGTAAAGTTGCAAGATACAAAATTAATATACAGAAATCTGTTACATTTCTACAACTAACAACAAAAGATCAGAAAGAGAAATTAAGAAAACATCCCTTATACCATCACATCAAAAAGAATAAAGGACCTAGGAATAAACCTACCTAAGGAAGCAAAAGACGTGTACTCAGATACTGATGAAAGAAATCAAAGATTACACAGACAGATGGAAAGATATACCATGATCCTGGATTGGAAGAATTCATATTGTCAAAATGACTATACTACCCAAGGCAATCTACAGATTCAATGCAATCCCTATCAAATTACCAATGGCATTTTTTGCAGATCTAAAAGAAAATATCTTAAAATTTGTATGGAAACACAAAAGACCCCAAATAGCCAAAGCAATCTTGAGAAAGAAAAATGGAGCTGGAGGAATCAGGTTCCCTGACTTCAGACTATACTATAAAGCTACAGTAATCAAGACAGTATGGTACTGGCACAAAAACAGACTTATAGATCAAAGGAACAGAATAGAAAGCCCAGAAATAAACCCATGCACCTATGGTCAATTAATCTACAACAAAGGAGGCAAGACTATACGAGGGAGACTCTTCAATAAGTGGTACTGGGAAAACTGGACACCTACATGTAAAAGAAAGAAATTAGAACATTCTTTAAACACCATACACAAAAATAAACTCAAAATGGATTAAAGACCTAAATGTAAGGCCAGATACTATAAATCTCTTAGAGGAAAACATAGGCAGAACACTCTTTGACATAAATCGCAGCAATATCTTTTTGGATTTACCTCCTAGAGTAATGAAAATAAAAACAAAAATAAACCAATGGGACCTAATTAAACTTAAAAGCTTTTGCACAGCAATGGAAATCATAAACAGAACAAAAAGACAACCCATGAAATGGAAGAAAATATTTACAAATTAAGCAACTGACAAGAGATTAATCTCCAAAATATACAAATAGCTCATGCAGCTCAATATCAAAAAAACCCAATCAAAAAATGGGTGAAAGATCTAAATAGATATTTGCCCAAAGAAGACATACAGATGGCCAAAAAGCACATGAAAAGATGCTCAACATCACTACTTATTAGAGAAATGCAAATCAAAACTACGATGAGGTATCACCTCACACCAGTCAGAATGGCCATCATCAAAAAGTCTACAAGCAATAAAAGCTGGACAGAGTGTGGAGAAAAGAGAACCCTCCTACACTGTTGGTGGAAATGTAAATTGGTACAGCCACTATGGAGAACAGTATGGAGGGTCCTTAAAAAACTAAAAACACAGTTGCCATATGATCCAGCAATCCCACTTCTGGGCATACATCTGGATAAAATCATGCTTCGAAAAAATATACGCACCCCAATATTCATTGCAGCACTATTTACAATAGCCAAGACATGGAAGCAACCTGAGTGTCCACTGACAGATGAATGCATAAAGAAGATGTGGTACATATATACAATGGAATATTACTCAGACATAAAAAAGAATGAAATAATGCCATTTGCAGCAATATGGATGGACCTAGAGATTATGATACTAAGTGATGTAAGTCAGACAGAGAAAGACAAATATCATATAATAGCACTTATATGTAGAATCTTAAAAAAAAGATACAAAATAACTTAATTACACAACAGAAGCAGACTCACAGACACAGAAAACAAACATGTTTACCAAAGGGCAAAGGTGGGGGGAGGGGTAAATTAACAAGAGTTTGGGATTAACATATACACACTACTATATATGAAATACATACTCAACAAGGACCTACTGTATAGCACAGGGAACTCTACTCAATATTCTGTAATAATGTATATGGGAAAAGAATCTGAAAAAGAGAATTACACATATATTATATGTATAATTGAATCATTTTGCTGTACACCTAAAACTGACACAACATTGTAAATCAACTCTACTCCAATATAAAATTAAAATGTTAAAAAATATATCAAAAACAATATGTGAAACAAGCTTTATCTTGATTCAAACTATTCCAGAAGATAAATCTAAGAAAAAAGTTATAAAACCTATTTTTAAACAACAGCATCACGAAAAATAAGTATATGCAATCCCTAGTTGACTACTTAGAAGGGTAATATTCATTTAGATGTATGTATCTAAAAATAAAGTTTTACTATACTATGATCACATTTAATCCATGCATACCCTCCTGATAAGCCAAAAGAATTAGTCTCACTTTGTCCATTTCAGTAGAGAAAACTACTTTGAACTCTAGCAACCCATAGCATTCTAAGGACCTCCAAGAATTCCACCATGTTTTTTACCTTCTCCTGGCTCAAAACTTTATGCATAAATGATTATGTAAAAAATCCAGAACCAGAGAGACAGAAAAAAAGAGAGAGAAAGGGACTCATTGAGAATGAGAAAAGAATAACCATAACTCTAAGGATCTAAAAAGCCTTGAATTTTAGGTGTAAGTTTCACGTATTTCTTGGAAAAAGTCTCCCAATTCTGAATTCATTCAATTAAAACTGAGCAATTCAAAAACAACAACAAAAAACAAACAAACCTATGTACACTGTTGGTGGGAATATGAATTCACACAGTCATTGTGGAAAACAGTATGGAGGTTTCTCAAAAAACTAAAAGTAGAACTACTATATGACCCAGCAATTCCACTCCTGGGTATGTATCTGAAGAAAACAAAAACACTAATTTGAAAGGACACATGCACCCCAATGTTCACAGCAGCATTATTTACAATTGCCAAGATATGGAAGCAACATAAGGGTCCATCAACAGATGAATAGGTAAAGAGGAGGCGGTATGTCTTTACAATGGAATACTACTCAGCCATAAAAAAGAACAAAATTTTGCCATTTGCAGGAACATGGATGAACTTGGAGGGGATTATGCTAAGTGAAATAAGACAGATAATGCATGATATCACTTATATGTGGAATCTATAAAATACAACAAACTAGTGAATATAACTGTTACTCAATGCAAGTCCATGTGCCCAACACACAGTGAAGCCAAACAATATTATATGTTGGAGTCTGGAGCAGAGAAAGGTTTACTGCAGGGCCATGCAAGGAGATGGGTGGCTCAGGCCTTAAAAACCCCAAACTCCCTGAAAGCTTCTAGCAAAGCCTTTTATAGGAAAGGTGAGGAAGGGGCGTGGTTAGTTGTTGCAAACTTTTTGGTGTCAGATCCTTCGCTTTCGAGGTCAGGTCATAGGTCATGATGTTCCTGTAAACCTCCACCGAAACAAAGGTTATTCTCTGTTCTGACAAGAAAAGGCAAGGACCCAAGGTTCAACTTTTGACCTCCGAGGTCCAAGCCCTGTCTAAGAGGAAGGGTCCCTTTGCGGGCTGGTTACCGTGCCCAGGAGCCTTCGTCCAGTACCCAGTCTGGGTCCTCCCACCAGTGCCTAGACGCAGCTGAGGAGGCAGATCTCAGTTGGTGGCGCCCTCAGGGCCAAGTCCCAGACCCTGCCCAGCCATCACAAGTGAGGGAGCAAGGTGCCCAGGACTCAACTGGCCCTCAGGCTCCTCAGGCCCCCCAAACAGGTGCCGGATTTCCCGGACTGCGACCCATGGACACGGCTGCCACCATTAGGTCGCAGAGGTGGGGATGGGGGAGAGGGTCGCTGCTGCTTCAAGGCCTGGGTCCGACCAGTGGGTGGCTGTGGTGAGGGCTCTGGAGCCCTGCAGGACACAGCCCTCAGCCTGTCCCCGGCTCCCCAGCTCACCTGCTGGCCCAAGGCCAGGGGGACTGGAGGGCCCCGGGAGGAAGGCCGAGATCCGCCTCTCACGGCACTCTCTGCCCCGAGGAACACTGCATGCAGACTGTTGGCAGAGTGGGACCTCTAACTGCCAAGCACTAACCGTCATGTGCTACTAGCTGTGCGCTCGCCCCGCTGCTGCTATTACATAACACAAAAGAAGACTCACAGGTATAGAGAACAAGCTACTGGTAGCCACTTGGGTTGGGGGGGGCAGGAGGGGCAATATAAGAGTTGGGGAGTGCGAGGTACAAACTATTTGTTGTAAGGCAGGCTCAAGGATGTATCGTACCAACACAGGGAATACAGCCAATACTGTGTAATAACTAAATGGAAAATAACCTTGTAAAATTGTATTAAATTTTTTTAACTTAAAAGGTAAAAGATAACATAAGAAAAAATAGGCAAAAGATTTGAATAAACATTTCACTAATAAATATTTCACATATGAATGACCAGTAAGCACATGAAAAGATACTCAACATATTACTAGTCATTAAGAAAATGCAAATTAAATTCACAATGAGATATCACTATATACCCGTAATCAAAAAGACTGACCAGGGAGCCGGAGGAAGATGGCGGAAGAGTAAGACCCGGAGATCACCTTCCTCCCCACAGATACATCAGAAATTCATCTACACGTGGAACAACTCCAACAGAACACCTACTGAACGCTGACAGAAGACCTCAGACCCCCCAAAAGGCAAGAAACTCCCCACATACCTGGGTAGGTCAAAAGAAAAAAAGAATAAACAGAGACAATAGGATATGGACGGGACCTGCACCAGTGGGAGGGAGCCGTGAAGGAGGGAAGGTTTCTACACACTACAAGCCCCTTCGAGGGCGGAGACTGCAGGTGGCGGAGGGGGAAAGCTTCGGAGTAGCGGAGGAGAGCACAGCAACAGGGGTGTGGAGGGCAAAGCAGAGAGATTTTGGCACAGAGGATCGGTGCCCTCAGGCACACACCAGCCCGAGAGACTTGTCTGCTCGGCCGCCAGGGCGGGCGGGGCTGGGAGCTGAGGCTCGGGTATCGGCTTTCAGTCGGAGCGCAGGGAGAGGTCTGGGGCTGGCGGCAGGAAGAGACCCTGAAGGGGTTAGTGCTAGCCCGAAGGGAGTCCGGGGAAAGGGTCTGGAGCTACCGGAGAGGCAAGAGACTTTTTTCCCTTTTGTTGCCTGGTGCGCGAGGAGAGGGCATTCCCCTCCCTCCCCTCTGCCTGAGTGAGCCAGAGCCCCCGAATCAGCGGCTCCTTTAAACCCGTCCTGTCTGAGCGAAGAACGGACGCCCTCCGGCGACCTACGCGCAGAGGCGGGGCCAGGTCCAAGGCTGAGACCCGGGAGCTGTGAGAGCAGAGACAGGGAAATCTCTCTGTGCAGCCTCCGAGGCAGCGGATTAAAGCTCCACGGTCCATTTGATGTGCCCTGCGTCTGTGGAGTGCATGAATGGACAGCGAATCATCCCAAATTGAGGAAGTGGACCTTGAGGACAAGATTTAAGACTTCCCCCCCCCCTTTTTTTTCCTCTTTTTACAACGAATTATCTCAAATTAAGGAGGTGGACTTAGCAAGATTTCAGACTTTTCGCCCTTTTCCTCTTTTTACAACGAATTATCCCAAATCGAGGAGGTGGACTTGGAGAGCAAGATTTTTGATTTTTCCCCCTGCTCTCTTTTTGTGAATGTGTATGTGTAATCTTCTGTGTAAGATTCTCTCTGTATAGCTTTGCTTCCACCATATGTCCCAGGGTTCTTTCGGTCCGTGTTTTTTTTCAATAATTACTTTTTAATTTTAATAACGCTACTATATTGCATACTTTATTCTATTTTATTTTACCTGCTCTTTCTTTTTTTCCTCCCTTCCCTTCCTCCCTCCTCCCTCCGCTCCTCCTTTCCTTCTTTCTTTTTCTTTCCTCCATCCCTCCCTCCCTCCCACCCTTCTTTCCACTTTCTTTTTCTTTCCTTCCTCCCTCCCTCCCTCCCTCCTGTCTTTCTTTCTTTCTTTCCTTCCTCCCTCCCTCCCTCTCTTCTTCCATTCACTCTTCCTTTTGCTTTCATTCCTCCCTCCCTCCCTCCTTTCTTGCCTTTCTTTCCATCCTTCCTCCCTCCCTCCTTTCTTTCTTTCTTCCTTCCTTCCTTACTTCCCTTCTTCCTTTCTTTCAATCTCTCTTTCTTTCTTCTACTAATTATTTCTTTCTACTTTTTCTCACTGTTATTCTGAGCCGGGTGGATGAAAGGCTCTTGGTGCTGCAGCCAGGAGTTAGTGCTGTGCCTCTGAAGTGGGAGAGCCAACTTCAGGACACGGGTCCACAAGAGACCTCCCAGCTCCACATAATATCAAGCAGCGAAAATCTCCCAGGGATCTCCATCTCAACACCAGCACCCAGCTTCAGTCAACGACCAGCAAGCTACAGTGCTGGTCACCCTATGCCAAGCAACTAGCAAGGCAGGAACACAACCCCACCCATTAGCAGAGAGGATACCTAAAAACATAATAAGGCCACAGGCACCCCAAAACACACCACCAGACGTGGACCTGTCCACCAGAAAGACAAGATCGAGCTTCAACCACCAGAACACAGGCATTAGTCCCCCCCACCAGGAAGCCTACACAACCTACTGAAACAACCTTAGCCACGGGGGACAGACACCAAAAACAACGGGAACTACGAATCTGCAGCCTGCAAAAAGGAGACCCCAAACACAGTAACATAAGCAAAATGAGAAAGCAGAAAAACACACAGCCGGTGAAGGAGCAAGATAAAAACCTACCAGACCTAACAAATGAAGAGGTAATAGGCAGTCTACCTGAAAAAGAATTCAGAATAATGATAGTAAAGCTGATCCAAGATTCTATTTCCCAGATCCAAAATCTTGGAAATAGAATAGACAATATGCAAGAAACAGTTAACAAGGACCTAGAAGAACTAAAGATGAATCAAGCATCGATTAAAAACACAATAAATGAAATGAAAAATACTCTAGATGGGATCAATAGCAGAATAACTGAGGCAGAAGAACGGATAAGTGAGGTGGAAGATAAAATAGTGGAAATAACTGATGCAGAGAAAAATAAAGAAAAAAGAATGAAAAGAACAGAGGACAGTCTCAGAGACCTCTGGGACAACATTAAACGCACCAACATTCGAATTATAGGGGTTCCAGAAGAAGAAGAGAAAAAGAAAGGGACTGAGAAAATATTTGAAGAGATTATAGTTGAAAACTTCCCTAATATGGGAAAGGAAATAGTTAATCAAGTCCAGGAGGCACAGAGAGTCCCATACAGAATAAATCCAAGAAGAAATACGCCAAGACACATATTAATCAAACTGTCAAAAATTAAACACAAAGAAATCATATTAAAAGCAGCAAGGGAAAAACAACAAATAACACACAAGGGAATCCCCATCAGGTTAACAGCTGATCTCTCAGCAGAAACTCTACAAGCCAGAAGGGAGTGGCAGGACATAATTAAAGTGATGAAGGAGAGAAACCTGCAACCAAGATTACTCTACCCAGCAAGGATCTCATTCAGATTTGATGGAGAAATTAAAACCTTTACAGACAAGCAAAAGCTGAGAGAGTTCAGCACCACCAAACCAGCTTTACAACAAATGCTAAAGGAACTTCTCTAGGCAAGAAACACAACAGAAGGACTATACCTACAATAACGAACCCAAAGCCATTAAGGAAATGGGAATAGGAACATACATATCAATAATTACCTTAAATGTAAATGGACTAAATGCTCCCACCAAAAGACACAGAGTGGCTGAATGGATACAAAAACAAGACCCATATATATGCTGTCTACAAGAGACCCACTTCAGACCTAGAGACACATACAGATTGAAAGTAAGGGGATGGAAAAAGATATTCCATGCAAATGGAAATCAAAAGAAAGCTGGAGTAGCAATTCTTATATCAGACAAAATAGACTTTAAAATAAAGACTATTAGAAGAGACAAAGAAGGACACTACATAACGATAAAGGGATCGATCCAAGAAGAAGATATAACAATTGTAAAGATTTATGCACCCAACATAGGAGCACCTCAATACATAAGGCAAATACTAACAGCCATAAAAGGGGAAATCGACAGTAACACAATCATAGTAGGGGACTTTAACACCCCACTTTCACCAATGGACAGATCATCCAAAATGAAAATAAATAAGGAAACAGAAGCTTTAAATGATACATTAAACAAGATGGACTTAATTGATATTTATAGGACATTCCACCCAAAAACAACAGAATACACATTTTTCTCAAGTGCTCATGGAACATTCTCCAGGATAGATCATATTTTGGGTCACAAATCAAGCCTTGGTAAATTTAAGAAAATTGAAATTGTATCAAGTATCTTTTCCGACCACAATGCTATGAGACTAGACATCAATTACAGGAAAAGATCTGTAAAAAATACAAACACATGGAGGCTAAACAATACACTACTCAATAATGAAGTGATCACTGAAGAAATCAAAGAGGAAATTAAGAAATACTTAGAAACAAATGACAATGGAGACACGACGACCCAAAACCTATGGGACGCAGCAAAAGCAGTTCTAAGGGGGAAGTTTATAGCAATACAATCCCACCTTAAGAAACAGGAAACATTTCGAGTAAACAACCTGACCCTGCACCTAAAGCAATTAGAGAAAGAAGAACAAAAAACCCCCAAAGTTAGCAGAAGGAAAGAAATCATAAAAATCAGATCAGAAATAAATGAAAAAGAAATGAAGGAAACGATAGCAAAGATCAACCAAACTAAAAGCTGGTTCTTTGAGAAGATAAACAAAATTGACAAACCATTAGCCAGACTCATCAAGAAAAGAAGGGAGAAGACTCAAATCAGTAGAATTAGAAATGAAAAAGGAGAAGTAACAACTGACACTGCAGAAATACAAAAGATCATGAGAGATTACTATAAGCAACTCTATGCCAATAAAATGGACAACCTGGAAGAAATGGACAAATTCTTAGAAATGCACAACCTACCAAGACTGACTCAGGAAGAAATAGAAAATATGAATAGACCAATCACAAGCACTGAAATTGAAACTGTGATTAAAAATCTTCCATCAAACAAAAGCCCAGGACCAGATGGCTTCACAGGCGAATTCTATCAAACATTTAGAGAAGAGCTAACACCCATCCTTCTCAAACTCTTCCAAACAATATCAGAGGAAGGAACACTCCCAAACTCATTCTACGAGGCCACCATCACCTTGATACCAAAACCAGGCAAGGATGTCACAAAGAAAGAAAACTACAGGCCAATATCACTGATGAACATAGATGCAAAAATCCTCAACAAAATACTAGCAAACAGAATCCAACAGCACATTAAAAGGATCATACACCATGATCAAGTGGGGTTTATTCCAGGAATGCAAGGATTCTTCAATATACGCAAATCAATCAATGTGATACACCATATTAACAAGTTGAAGGAGAAAAACCATATGATCATCTCAATAGATGCAGAGAAAGCTTTCGACAAAATTCAACACCCATTTATGATAAAAACCCTGCAGAAAGTAGGCATAGAGGGAACTTTCCTCAACATAATAAAGGCCATATATGACAAACCCACAGCCAACATTGTCCTCAATGGTGAAAAACTGAAACCATTTCCACTAAGATCAGGAACAAGACAAGGCTGCCCACTCTCACCACTCTTATTCAACATAGTTTTGGAAGTTTTAGCCACAGCAATCAGAGAAGAAAAGGAAATAAAAGGAATCCAAATTGGAAAAGAAGAAGTAAAGCTGTCACTGTTTGCAGATGACATGATACTATACATAGAGAATCCTAAAGATGCTACCGAAAAACTACTAGAGCTAATCAATGAATTTGGTAAAGTAGCAGGATACAAAATTAATGCACAGAAATCTCTGGCATTCCTGTACACTAATGATGAAAAATCTGAAAATGAAATCAAGAAAACACTCCCATTTACCATTGCAACAAAAAGAATAAAATATCTAGGAATAAACCTACCTAAGGAGACAAAAGACCTGTATGCAGAAAATTATAAGACACTGATGAAAGAAATTAAAGATGATATAAATAGATGGAGAGATATACCATGCTCCTGGATTGGAAGAATCAATATTGTGAAAATGACTCTACTACCCAAAGCAATCTACAGATTCAATGCAATCCCTATCAAACTACCACTGGCATTTTTCACAGAAGTAGAACAAAAAATTTCAAAATTTGTTTGGAAAAACAAAAGACCCCGAATAGCCAAAGCAATCTTGAGAACGAAAAACGGAGCTGGAGGAATCAGGCTCCCTGACTTCAGACTATACTACAAAGCTACAGTAATTAAGACAGTGTGGTACTGGCATAAAAACAGAAAGATAGATCAGTGGATCAGGATAGAAAGCCCAGAGATAAACCCACGCACATATGGCCAACTTATCTTTGATAAAGGAGGCAGGAATGTACAGTGGAGAAAGGACAGCCTCTTCAGTAAGTGGTGCTGGGAAAACTGGACAGGGACATGTAAAAGTATGAGATTAGATCATTCCCTAACACCATACACAAAAATAAGCTCAAAATGGATTAAAGACCTAAATGTAAGGCCAGAAACTATCAAACTCTTAGAGGAAAACATAGGTAGAACACTCTATGACATAAATCACAGCAAGATCCTTTTGGACCCACCTCGTAGAGAAATGGAACTAAAAACAAAGATAAACAAATGGGACCTAATGAAACTTCAAAGCTTTTGCACAGCAAAGGAAACCATAAACAAGAGCAAAAGACAACCCTCAGAATGGGAGAAAATATTTGCAAATGAAGCAACTGACAAAGGATTAATCTCCAAAATTTATAAACAGCTCATGCAGCTCAATAGCAAAAAAACAAACAACCCAATCCAAAAATGGGCAGAAGACTTAAATAGGCATTTCTCCAAAGAAGATATACAGACTGCCAACAAACACATGAAAGAATGCTCAACATCATTAATCATTAGAGACATGCAAATCAAAACTACAATGAGATATCATCTCACACCAGTCAGAATGGCCATCATCAAGAAATCTAGAAACAATAAATGCTGGAGAGGGTGTGGAGAAAAGGGAACACTCTTGCACTGCTGGTGGGAATGTGAATTGGTACAGCCACTATGGAGAACAGTATGGAGGTTCCTTAAAAAACTAAAAATAGAACTACCATATGACCCAGCAATCCCACTACTAGGCATATACCCTGAGAAAACCATAATTCAAAAAGAGACATGTACCAAAATGTTCATTGCAGCTCTATTCACAATAGCCCGGAGCTGGAAACAACCTAAGTGTCCATCATCGGATGAATGGATAAAGAAGATGTGGCACATATATACAATGGAATATTATTCAGCCATAAAAAGAAACGAAACTGAGCTATTTGTAATGAGGTGGATAGACCTAGAGTCTGTCATACAGAGTGAAGTAAGTCAGAAAGAGAAAGACAAATACCGTATGCTAACACATATATATGGAATTAAAAAAAAAAAAAATGTCATGAAGAACCTAGGGGTAAAACGGGAATAAAGACACAGACCTACTTGAGAATGGACTTGAGGATATGGGGAAGGGGAAGGGTAAGCTGGGACAAAGGGAAAGAGAGGCATGGACATATATACACTACCAAACGTAAGGTAGATAGATAGTGGGAAGCAGCCGCAGAGCACAGGGAGATCAGCTCGGTGCTTTGTGACCGCCTGGAGGGGTGGGATGGGGAGGGTGGGAGGGAGGGAGATGCATGAGGGAGGGGATGTGGGAACAGATGTATATGTATGACTGATTCACTTTGTTATAAAGCAGAAACTAATAAAAAAAAAAAAAAAAAAAAAAAAAAGACTGACCATACCAACTTTGGGCAAGAAATGTAGAGAAACTGGAACCCTAATACTTTGCCAGTGGGAATGTAAAATGGAATAGATATTTTGGGAAACAGTTTGACTATTTCTTAAAAAATTAAACATAAACTTTCTACATGGTCCAGAAATTCCACTCCCAGGTACCTATCTACTCAAGGGAAATGAAAATATATGTATACACAAAGACTTATATGTGAATGTGGAAGCAGAATTAGTCATAATACCAAACCTGGAAGCAATCCAAATGTCCATCAGCTAGTAAAGGGATGAACATAATGTGATATATCTATACAATGGAATATTATGCAGAAATAAAAAGGGAACAAACCACCAGTACATGCCACAACATGGGTAAGCTTCAAAAACTTTATGCTAAATGAAAGAAGCCAAACTCAAAAGACCACATATTGTATGATTTCATATGACACTTCCAAGAAAGGCAAATCTATAGAGATAGAAAACAGATCAATGGTTGCCTGGGAACAGAGATTGACTGCAAATGGAAACAATGGAATTTGGGGCGAAGATGGAAATGTTCTAAAACTGGACTGTTGTGATGGTTGCACAACTCCATAAATTTAAAGTTACTGAATTGTAAGTTTATAATAGGTGTATCTTTTTAATAGGTGTATTTTTATGTGAATTATACCTCAAGGAAGCTGTTACAAATAACACACAATAAAACAACACTATGTATTTCACAAAGACGTGCTTACATAAGGAACCATATCAAACGCATGAGAGTGAGGCGGAGGGTAATGAGAGAGGAGATGTACAAATGACAAAAACATTAAAGAAAGGATTGTCGCACATGGTGAGAATGTGCTGAGAACTGGGGAATGTGATTATCTCAGCTTTGTCCTCCACAGTGAGAAAGAGAAAACAAGTAAGCTGTCATCAGTGAAGCTTTCAAAATTACTAGTAGAATGAGGAAAATAATACTTATAATTATAAAATGCTTTACTGTTTAAAAGCTCACATACATTTTCTCATTTAATTCTCAAAACAGCTCTGTTAAATAGGTATAACTATCTCCATTTTACAGATGAAGAAACCAAATTAGACGTGGCGCGGTCACACAACTAGTGGCTACTAGTAGCTAGTAGCACGTAGCTTGGAGACTTAAACCCAGTACTTTTCCCATTGTCATCAGAGAACACTGCCCAGATCAAACTGGTCTTCCCTGACAACTCCACAATCATGTTTACACTAAGAGATCCTATCCCCCCTTACTTTGCTTATCCACTCAGACTCTTCCCCAGACATTTGGAAATGGACGATAGTGAGTCTCCATGACTACACGCACTGAGGATATATAAACCCGGGGGTTGTGGAGTGGCTGTATTTTTTAACAAGGTACATGGAAGAGAGACAACTGGCCTTCAAAGAAAGAAGAACGAAGCGGATTCAGTGACAAAAGGCCCTGTGGCCACCAAGGCAAACACACATTCACACTGTGGCAGCCATGGAGAGGTGCCACCCAGATCCCCCTTCAAAGAACTTGATATGCAGCCACAAGAAGTGCAGTCATCAGCCTCCAGCTGTCAGCTCCAGCTGCAGAGAAGCCTACTGCCCAAGATGACGCCCTTTCTGGGGCAGCCTGCATCAGGTGACTGAGTGGGGTCAGATATAAAGCATGGAACAGTTCTGCCTGATGCAGGACACTCGAAAGAAAACGCTTTCTCCAGAGCTAACCGGCAAGTTGGCCAAAGACTTGTCAGACCTGCATCACATCTTAAATTCTCTCTTTGACCAATCCTGCTTCCTCTTCCTTTCTTTACAGGCATTGAACCCTAATAACTCCTAACAGCATCTGTTTCTCAGTAACCCAACATGCAACCCATCACAACACATGCCCACAAGATAAAATTCAGGCTTCCAGGCTTTCTGGTTCCTGCCTCTTGTGTGGGCCCAGCCGCACTTCCACTTTCCAGCCTTTATTTTAACCAGGCTCAGGTGCGAACAAAGGCTTTGACCAGATCATTAATTTTCTGTTAGAGTACTGCCACTAATAGCCACGTAATTTTGAGCAAATCATTTTATTTCTCTGGGTCTTCACTTTCTTACCTGTCCATTAAGTGATCAGGAAAGGCCCTCCTAATCTTTACCCTATAGTCAACCAGACACTGCCTGCTGAGCCACCAAAATGGTTTTAACCGTCCATAATATACACTCTCTCATGGTATTTCAGTCTTAGCTTAGATGCTTTCCTAGAAAGTATCCCCAGCTTTCTAGCTGTTAAATTGAACTCAACTATGATTTCGGCAAAGGGCCAGCTCCCAAAGTGAGTAGGAGAGCCGCACCATGGATGCCTGGTGCAGGGCTGGGAGACAGAAGATAGAGGATAGCATGAAGGTTCAATCCTATACTGCAGGAGCTGGGCTTGTCCCTCTACTCCACTGAGGTAGAAAAGGGAGGGAAAGGGGTTTGAGGAACTGGATAGGAATTCAATGATAGCCCCACAAATAACTTCATCCCCCCCGTCCCTGCCATGTCTGTCCCTGCAGGCAATACCCTTGCTCTATACTCCAACAACCCAAAGTTCTCTCCGGCAGGACCACTCAAGTTCCCCTTTTCCCTCAAAACTGCCATTTAACAACATCACCACAACCTCTGATACCTCCATCAAAACTACAGCCCTAAAGTGTTGTTTAACTTAGTTAAGTGACTAGCTGTGATACTCTCAAGAATCCTTACTGGTTTAACGATATTCCCTCTAGTGACTGTGAAAAAAACATACAGATTACAAGAAAAAATGTAGGAAAATGACAAATATCCAAAATACTCCAAAGCGTTTTTGCTTCTGGTGTCTGATTTGTAGTTTCACAACTTTCTCTGTGATCTTAAATGGACATCCGTTATTCTCATGAGAATAAACACTTCCTCTTGTTCTCATCCCCCAAATGTTGTCTTTAGCAAGGCCACATGGATTCTTTCTGTCATTTAGCCCCTATTCCTAGTATAAACGTAATCTGGCCTGCAAATCTGAGACAGGCTGGGACCTGGGACCCTTTGCTGCAGTGCTTGCACCTGGACAAAGAGTAACAGAATACAAAGAAACTATAAGGGACTAAAAATAACCGTGTGCAGGTGGGGCAAATTAAAAACAACAAGATACAAAAAGACCAAAAACCCAACTGCCACTTCTCAGGAGTCTGCAGCAAAAGCAGGGTACTGCACTTGCACCCTGCACACAGCACCACCAAGGAGATAGGCAGACCACCTAAGCCACCCCTCAGGCGGACCCCTGACCCACCCCTATCCTCACCGCATGTAAAGGAACCAGCTCCCTCCTGCCCCACCCCCATCCCAAGAGCCAACAAAGGCACCTGTTACTTGTTTTCGCTCCCTTGTGCTGCAGCACTAGTCCCAATAAAGTCTTGCCTGATTTTCTTATCTGGCCTCTTATCAATTTCTATTGATTAAGGAGTCCAAGAACCCTGGTCGGTAACAGGGTTACCAGTCAGGCTCTTTTTGACTCCATGGGTAGCTGGCACCTCTAAGTATATTGACAAAACACTGTCCATGTGACTCCTTTGGAAGTCTCTTCCTCGTAACCCATAAAAAAAATTTTACGAAACTTTCCCAACTTACTTCAATGCTCCTTCCAGTGCTACAGTATCAGTGGAGCCCCAACTAAGGTTTCAAAATTTCCTCATTCTGCTCACCCATTCAAAATTCCCATTCCCTGATGAACATGTGAATGAGTGATAACAGTTAAATGCCCTGCAAACCATAAAAGGATTTGAAGGATTGGCACAAAGCAGCCCAAGCTAAAAATCCATTTCTTTGAAGTCTCCTTATGCAGAGAGAAAAATATGAATCTCAGACATTATGTAAAGATTAGGTGAAAATGCCTAATGCCCAGTATGTAATATTAATTTTCAAAAGTAACTGAAACGGATGCCAGGCTAGTTTTTGTTTTCTGTGTTTTGGTTTTAAGATGTTCTAGTCCTGGGGGTTGAATTTTCGGCCCAGTCTTTAAATATGTGTGATATATATATATATATATATACATATATATATATATGTATATGTATATATAATCCTTGACTGTTGTATCTCTGCATTTATTTGGTTAACATCTCTCTATATATATATATTCTAAAAATATATATATATTCTATATATATATATATTCTCTCTCCTAGAGAGAATCCTGTAAGATGCTATAAATGGGGAACTGGCTGATGCCGGCTGTTACGGACAAAGAAGTGAAAGAATTAAAGTTAATGCCCTCTTTCCTACCTGAAACCTATCAGGATTCCCAGTAATAATAGCGACCATATGTTGACTTTCATCACTGCTAGCTTATTTCCATGCATGATTACACTTAATCATCAAAATAAACCAAAAGATTTGTAATACCATCGTCTCTGGAGTACTGCTGAAGAAACTGAAGCATGGAGAGGCGTAATATCAGGTGTTTCTTCCATTTTCATGCACGTTCAGAACAGATTAGGGTAGTCTTCCAATTACAAAGCTGTGAGGGTCCCGCTTCTCCCCCCGGAGCGGAGATCCTCCGCTCTCTTTAAACGGAAGCGTGTGGCCACGTGCACAGGGCGCGGCCTCCCCAAGGGAAGGGTTTGGCGAAACCCCGCCCCGAAGGCGGGATGACAGCGGGCGCGGCCTCACTCGGATCCCGTAGGATCTGTGCCGGACTGCAGCAGAGCCGTAAAGAGCTCTACGAGTCGTGAAGCGGCAATGCGCGGAAGCGTTGCTTTACGACTGCTTGGATAGACGCGCCGGGCCGGCGTTTTCTTCTTGCTACTTCTCTGATCCACACGTGGGCCGCTGTCGGTGTTGTGGCCAGAAATTCATTCCTATTGGCGTGGACCAGCCATATTGAAGGACTGAGTGGCAACGGAAGTCAAGGATCTTGAGCTGATGGATTTTGCTGCTGAAAATGAGGAGACGTCGGGAGGAGGTCTCCAGAGTGGAGCTGAAGGGGCGCGGCTAAGTCTCGAGTCAGATGGAGAGAGAGGCAGGGGCACGGTAGGGACCGAGGAGGCCGGCAGTGGAGAGGCGGGGAATGGACTGACCGGAATGGGGAAGACAGGGGAAGGGGAAGAAGGAAATGGACCAAGGGCAGAGGAGATGCGAGTGGACCTAGCAGTTGTGAAGCAAGAAGTAATGGACTGGTCAGAAATGAAAGAAGGTATGCGGAATGACCAGTGGGTAAAGCAGGAGGTGGAGAATGGGCCTGAGGTGAAAGAGGAAAAACCAGGCACGTTGGAGGTGAAGCAGGAGACGGATAGTAGTTTGATGGTAAAAGAAGAGAAGGTGGAAGAACCAGAGGTAAAGGAAGAGAAAGTGAAGGTGAAGGAAGAAGTGATGGACTGGCTAGAAGTGAAGGAAGAGAAAAAAGATGGCTTGAAGATTAAAGGGGAGGAGATGTTTCTTGATCAGAACGTAAAAAAGGAGGAAATAATGGATGAAGTGTGTGTAAAAGAAGAGAAGTATTTCCCTAAAGAAGAAGTGATGGATGATACAAAGGTGAAAGAAGAGCCTCAGATAAATCCCCCAGTGGGCTCCAAGCGGAAACTGGCCATGTCAAGGTAGGGCAAGGAGAATTCCATTGGGGGAATAAAGCTATGGAATTTTCTGTTGTCTAGATTGAAAGAAATTACACTACCAGAAGGGTGTGGAATAATGATAAATAAGCGCTAGTTTGGGCCCCTGGAGCCTGAATGATGGCGGGGGGGAGCGACTGGGAAAGGAGGGTTTTGTCAGATGACAATAAATTCGGTGAAAATATGTGAGGTTGGTACTAGTGTCCAGTGGCCAAGTTAGGAAGTGAAAATTCTTGGGGCCAGAAAACCCTTGGACCAGAATCTGGCTTGACTTAATATGCTCTTGGCTCAGTATTCTTTTGAGAGAGGATAGGTGTGAGGAAAAGTCTAATAAAACCAACAAGGACAAAGTGGAGTAAGTTAAAATTAGACAAAATACACTTGAACTCACCCAACTATCTAGTTTCTCTGTGGGTACTATGAATATTTATTGCTTTTGATTTAATTTCCTTATAGTGTGATAATGAGGCAGCATAGGAAATAAGAGTAGTCAGTTTCTTGGGATTATCACTGTCTTGAACACAGTGAGTAAAACAGAAGTAGCTGTAGTTTGATTGTCAGTATCCCAAGATCCTGAAAGAACAGTTGAAGACAGATGATGCATAATAGCATTTCTAGATTATTTTGACGCCCATTCTAGGTTGGGTGAGGAGTTGAGAAAGATGAAACTGCTACTCTCTAAATTTGCCTGGGTCTTATATCTTTTTCTGGTGTGTCTGCCTTTAAGATAAATAAACATAGCTCATGGGTTGGACTTCTGGGTATGTGCACACACACAATTGTTAACAGTGTCAAGAGTTACAAGTTAAAATATCGAATGATCTCATTCTCAGATTATAGTAGAAAAGGAAGTCAAAGTGAGATGATTTTTTTTAATTTAATACGTGTTTTCTTGAATTACATATCATTAACAACATTGTAAATGTAGTTGTCATTTCCTAGAGGAGAATTTTCTAATGATGTTTGACAGCTATCAAGTATTTCATAAGAGTTACTTGCATCTACTTTATTCACTATGATTACACATCTGTAAATTGATTGTGATGAGTAATTGACTCAGCATTAAAAGTTTATAAATAAACATGTAAAATTAATATTTGATAATTTATCAAGTTTCATGTGGGCTTTTGTAGATGTGAAACTTGTGGTACAGAAGAAGCAAAGTACAGATGTCCACGTTGTATGCACTATTCCTGCAGGTATGTATGTCATTTCCTACCCTGTTATCTCTGCCTGTACCCTTTTTACCTCAGAGTGTAAAAGTACCTCCTCTTTTGTCTCTTCAGTTTGCCCTGTGTAAAGAAACACAAAGCAGAACTGACATGTAATGGAGTTCGAGATAAAACTGCATATGTTTCAATGCAACAATTTACTGAAATGAATCTCCTAAGTGGTAAGCCATCTTCTGCATAGCCGATTGATGCTTCCTGGCCATTGGCATATATCATTTGTTTATTTTTCTATTTCGAAATTTGTAGATTATCGATTTTTGGAAGATGTGGCAAGAACAGCCGACCATATTTCTAGAGATGCTTTCTTGAAGAGACCAATAAGCAATAAACATGTAAGTATTTCTTCTACCCCCTTCCAGTTAGAATTTCTTCTAATGAATTAGATTCTTTTTTTTTTTCACTCAACAAATATATTAAGTTACTAGGGATACAGCAGTGACCAAAACAAGGTCCTTCTCCTCATGGAGCTTGTATTGTAGCAGGAGAGACAGGAGATGAGTAGAGGAACAAATATAATTTCAGGTAACGTTAAGTGCATGTGGAAGATAGGACACAGGAGATTAAAGAAAATGAAAATGGTGTTTGTTTGCTGGGGGAGGAGGGGGTTATAAGGGTACTATTTTCCGTACAGTAGTCAGGAGAGGCTTCTCTGAGGGATGACATTTAAGCAGCAGTCTGAATGATGAGAAAGAGGCAGTCATGTGAAGGTTTGGAGAAAGACTTTCCGGTAGAGACAAAAGCAAAAGTAAAGAATGAGTCGGATGAAGTTAGAGTGTTTGAGGAATTAAAAGAGGGGCAAGGTGACAGAAGCGTAGTTGAGTGAGGAGCATGTTGAATGTGAGGTTAAAGAAACTAGTGAGGGCTCCTAATGTATTCGAAGTAAAAATGGAAGCCATGGGTGGATATTGAGCCTGTTTGCTTTTAGAAAGATCACTCTTGCTGCTCTCTGGAAAGTGGAATTGAGTAGGTAAGAGTGGAAGATTGGAAGCTGGGAGACCGGTTATAAGGCTGTTGTTGTGGTTCTAGTCAGAGAGGATGCTGTTAGAATTATTGGGAAGTGATTAGATTTGAATTTTGAAGGAAGAGCTAACAGGACTTGTTGTTTTAGTGTACTTAATTTTCATACTTTCATCCCTTTTTCATTCCTTATGCACTATGCAAAATTAAAAGCTTACATATTTGAAGTATTTTGCAGCTGCTGTTGTTCTAAAATTTCTTTAATAATATTATTAAATCACATCATGGTACTATGTTCGTTTTTCAATACCATTTTGGTATTGGAGTTGCAGAATTTTAGTACCGTTTAAACAGTTTATTTTGTTGGTGTTATTGGTACAGACATGACATTACCCACATCTGAAAAAAAAATTACCATGCACCAAGTTTTCTTTTCCCTCAAGCTTAATTAGACATAATTAAATTCTACTTAAAAGATAAATTACTTTTTAAATTTCTTTTTGTGAAATATGGCATGCATATAAAAAAGCATAAAATAGAAATACACCTTTTTTTTTTTTTTTTTTGGCTACGTTGGGTCTTCGTTGCTGCACGTGGACTTTCTCTAGTTGCGGCAAGCAGGGGCTAATCTTCATTGCGGTGCATGGGCTTCTCATTGTGGTGGCATCTCTTGTTGCGGAGCACAGGCTCTAGGCGCATGGGCTTCGGTAGTTGTGGTGCACGGGCTCAGTAGTTGTGGCTCACAGGCTCTAGAGAGCAGGCTCAGTAGTTGTGGCGCACAGGCTCAGTTGCTCCGCGGCATGTGGGATCTTCCCAGACCAGGGCTCGAACCTGTGTCCCCTGCATTGATGGGTGGATTCTTAACCACTGCGCCACCAGGGAGGTCCAGAAATACACCATTTAATGAATAATTATGCAGTAAACATCCATGTAACTACCACCTAGGTCTAAAATTAGAACATTACCAGCTTCTCAAAAGTTCCTGCCACCAGCTTATGCCCTTTCCTGAACCATTCTTATTTCTGGATTTTCTGTAATAAATGGACTCTGGGTTTTCTAAATTTTAGAAACAGTGCTATGGTGAACACTTCTGTTTAGGAATTGTGGTTTACTTATACATATGTTTTTCTGGGGTTTATAACTAGAAGCTGAATTGCTTTGTTGTGGCGTATGCATATCTTCAATTTGACTATATATTACCAAAACATTTTCCAAAGTGGTGATACCAGTTTATACTCACAGTAGTGTTTAAGTGTACCTATTGTCGCATCCTCTCCAATACTTGGTCAGAGTTTCTGAGTTTTTGTCAATTTGATGGCTGTGTTATTTTATTATGATTTTTAATTTGTAGTTGTCTGATTCTTAAAGAGATTGAGCACCTTTCAAATATTTTATTGGCCAATTGGATATTCTTCTTTGTGGTATGCCTGTTAAGTCTTTTGTTCATCTTTTCATTGGTCAGTTGTTTTTTCTTACTGGTTTGTAGTAATTCTTTGTATTTTTAGATGCTAGTTGTTAGTTGGTTGTGTGTGTTATAAATTCCTTCCTTCATTCTGTGGCTTGTCTTTTTACTCTCTTTAGTGTTTTATGGTAAACAGATGTTCCTAATTTTCATGTAGTAAAAATTGTTGTATGTTTCCTTTATAGTTAATAGTTTTATGAGTTTATAAAGAAATCCTTCCCTACCTTGTTATGAAGCTGTTCTCCTGTAACTATTTTCTAAAAGTTTTACAGTGTTGCATCTCCCATTTATGTCTGTAAACATGGAATTCATTTTTGTCTAGCATGTCAAGTGGAGGTCCTATGTAATTTTCCACATGGATAATCTACTTTTTCTAGCATCATTTATTGAAAAAATTCATCCTTTCCCTACTGCTCTACAGGACGATCTTTGTCATAGTCAAGCATCCATATATGCTTGGGTCAGTTTCTGGCTTCTCTGTTCGTTCTGGTGGTCCTCTTATCTATCCACACCAATGCTCAGCACTCTAAACTATTGTAGTCTTTTACTGAAACTCACTGAAAGAATAAGTCCTCCCACTTCATTCGTTTTTTAGAATATAGCCATTTTTCTAGAATATTTTCTAGAGTATTTTCTAAAATATGGCTGTGGCTCTTTGTAATTTTATACAAATATGAAAAATCAGCCTGTTGATTCTACAGTCCTACCTTCCCCACCTGGGAATTTTGATTGGGGTTGCATTTATTTTGTAGAGTTACTTGAGTGATTGGATTTTACAGCATTGAATGTTTAAATCCTTGACTGTTGTATCTCTGCATTTATTTGGTTCTTTAACATCTCTATAATTTTCTCAGTGAAGGTCTTGCATATTTCTTATTAGATTTATTCTTGAGCACTCTATTTTCCCATACTATTTTAAGTAGTGTTTTCTTTTGAATGTTTTATTATCTCTTTGCTGGTATTTAGGAATGAGATATTTTTGTTGTCTGTTTTATAGTAGTAACCATATTAAAATCTGTCCCAATACCTTATCTATAGATTCTTTGAGATTTTCTCTATAAACAGTTCATCACAATTTGTTTCTGTCTTTCTGTCCTTGTTTTATCTTTTTCTTGCCTTATTGGTATAGCTAGGACTTCCAATAATGTCAAATAGTGCTGATGATAGTAGATATTTATGTTGTAAGTTGAAGTCCATCCCTAGGTTTGATGATTTGCTGAAAGGATTCACAGGATGCAACATACAGTTGTACTCATGGCTAAAATTTATTACAGTGAAAGGATACAGAGCAAAATTAGCAAAAGGAAAAAGTATATGGGGCAAAGTCTGTAGGAATCCAGCCACAAGCTTCCCAAGGTCCTCTTCTATTCGAGTCACATTGTACGCAGTTAATTCCTCGGGCAATGGGTTGTGATAATTAACGTTTGAAGTTATTGTCTACTAGGGAAACTCACTGCCCAAGGTTTTTACTGGGGGCTGATCGCAGAAGCACCCTCACCCTAGCACTTGCCAAATTCCATACTCCCAGAAGGGAAGCAGATAAAACCACATTTTTGTACAATTTCAGCACAGTGAACCACTCTTATCATTTTAGGAAAAGTTTTATGTCAGTGTAGGGTCCATTTACCCGTCAGTCAAATTCCCAGACACCAGCCAAGAGCCAACTTTGCCAACAGAACTTTCTAAGGATAACAGTCTCGGGCCTGGTATATTAACTCTTCTGTACATCTTTGTTTCATAACTCCTGATCATAGAGGGAAAAGTTTCAAGATTTCACCATGATGTTTGCTTTTAAATTTTTTGTAGATACAGTTTGATATTTAGATTAAAGCAGTTCTGTTCCTAGTTTGCTAACAGATGTTAACATGAATGGTGGTTATATTTTATCAAATGCTTTTTCTGTATTTGATTATTTATTCTTTTAATTAATATATAATATTCTAGTATGAATAATAATCTTTTAATCAATTTTCTCTTGTAAGTTAAACTTGCATGGTATATTATTATCATACCCTGCTTTTTATACTTTGCAGAATTCAGTTGTATTACGTATATGTACACATTATCCATTCATTCATTTTTGCATTTCTGTCCATGAGTGAAATGACTTCTGATTTTCCTTTTTGGTATTCTTAGGTTTCATATCATTGTGATTTTAGTTTCATAAAATTATTTGGGTATGCTCCCATTTTGGTCCTGGATACATTAACTAACATTGGGATTATTTCTTCCATGGAAGTTTGGTAAAATGTATTAATGGGCTTCTGAAGTTTATTCTTTACCGTTTATTGGACTATTTAGGTTTTCTCTGTCTTCTTGAGTCATTGTTAGTAGACTACATTTTTCTAAGAATTTTTCCATTTTACCTAAATTTTCAAATGCATTGGCATAAAGTTCTTCATATTTTCCTTTACGTGTCTGTAGAAGTTGTATTATCATTTGTGATAATCCTTATTTGTGCTCTCTTTTTTTCTAGATCAGTTGCTATTGTGAATTCCTTTTCTATTTTGTTAACGTGTCCTCTTGACTTTTGTTATATCCTTCTATATTTTTAGCTTAATTGCATTGTGGTCAGAGAACATATTTTTTCTGAGTTCATTCTTTTAAAATACATTAAGACTTGTGTTTATGGCCCAGCATGTGGTCAGATTTTGTAACGTTCTCTGTTTGCTTGGGAAAGAAAAATTATTCTGCATTTGCTAAATCTAGTATTCTAAATATATTCATTCCTTTTAGGTCAGATTTGTTAATTATGTTGTTCAAATTATTTATAGTGCTACTGGGTTTTTTTTGGTTTTTGTTTTTTGTCTGTTTTTTCTATCAGTTACTGAGAGAGGTATGTTAACATTTCCCAATAGATAAAATCAAAACGATTTGTATGTTTCTCCTTGTGGTTCAGTTAGCTTTGCTTCATATGCTTTAAGGCTAAATTATTAGATACATACTTCAGGAAATTCTTGGTGTATTTAACCTTTGGCATTATGATGTGACCCTTTTTGTCTCAAGCTTTTTGTGTACTTTATCTGGTATTGAACTATTTCAGTCCTTTGGTTGGTATTTGCATGGTGTATTTTGTCCCTTACTTTTACTTTAGGCCTTTTTGTATCTTTATGTTCTGGATGTACCTTTCCAAAGTACCATATAATTGGGGTGCAGTTTTTCTCCATTCTGACAATCTGGAACTTTTAACTGAATCATCAAATTCATTTACTTTTTAATAAAATTACCTATATATTTGACTTTAAATGTGTCACCTTACTTGTGCTGTTTGTCCACTTGCTTTGTTTTGTTTTGTTCTTTTTCTTCTTGTCTTTTGGACTAATTGAGTAATTTCTTATCATTTGAATTTTTCTTCTATCAGTTTAGAACTTATACATCCTTTTTCTATCCTTTCATTGGTTAGGCTAGACATTGCATGCATACTTCATTTATCCGTATCTAAAGTTAATCAGTACCTCAAGCCTGTACTTAAACAATGCAATGACCTTAGAACAGGAGTTGGCAAACTTCTGTAGAGTCAGATGGTAAACCTTTTTTTCAAACCTTATGGTTTCTGTCACAACTACGCAACTCTGCCACTGTAGCAAAAAAGCGGCCATGAATAATACATAAACAAGTGCGCAGGGCTGTATTCCAACAAAATTTGTTTATAAAAATAGGCAGCAGGCAGGATTTGGCCCTAGTTTGCCAGCAGTTACCTTAGAACACTTAAATTCCATTTAACACTCTACTGACTTTTCGTATTGTTTTCAGGTATTTAAATTGTCTTTTTTGTTTCAATCTCCATACAGTAATTACTGTTTTATCTAGTCAGTGTTTGTTTTGGTTTATCTTCATATTTTCCACTTTCTTTGCTCTTTATTTTTTCTGCCATCATCTTAGACTTTCTGTCTGAGAGATCACTTTCTACCTCAAGTAGATCTTTTAGAATGTCCTTTAGAGAGAGTTTGCTGGTTGCCAACTCTTAGATTACTCTATCGGCATTTAAATCACTCTTAAATGATTTTTGTCTATAGAATTCTGGGTTCAGAATTACTCTTCCATTGTCTGTGGCTTCCATTTTTATTGTTGTAAAGTCATCTGTCATTTTTAACTGCCTTTGAAATCTTTTTTCTCTGGATGCATTCTTTTTATTGTTGGTCTTCTGCATTTTTACTATACTGTGAAGATGCACCTTTCTTTTTATTTATCTTACTTGGGAATTATTAAATTTATTGAATTAGTGGAGTGTCTTTCATCAATTCAGGGAAATTATCAGCTCATTTCTCTTAAAATATTACCTGTGCTTTACTCATTCTCTCTTCTTCTAAAACTACCATTAAACGTGGCTTAGGCCTTCTCCCTATATCATACCTACACCTTAACCTCTCCTGATTTTGCCATCTTTTTTATCTCTAATGCAAAATTTTAGTTTGGCTTATTTAAAAATCTGCTGAGTCACTTTTTATAGTTTCTCTTCATTGCACATATTTTCAGGCTTTCTTTTATTCCTTTAAATTTTGCAGAGCAGTTCTGTTATCTGTTTATGATTTTTTTAGTGTCTGAATATATAGGGAGCTCTCTCAGCTACATCTTTTTTCCCTTTTGGTTCCAGTACACTGAGCCTTATTTTCTTATATTGTTTATACTTTTTTATTTTTTGTTGAGTACTGCTTTTTTTTTTCTTTAAGTATTATTTGTGGGAATTTTTTGAAGGTTAGAAGAAACAGGCCTTCCTTTATTCTACCAGGTACGTAAGAACATTGCAGATCTGGACTATCTTAAACCAAGTTGAAGGTTTAAGATTGTGTTAACCACACAAGCAAGGCAAATCATTTCATGGGCTAGCATGGACTCAACCAACGTACATGATCCATTGAGTAACACATGTCAGAGCTAGAATTCTCATATCCCATTTTGTACATCCTACATCAGTGGCTACTTTAACTTAAGCCTTGTACTAGGCAGTGCCATAGTTCCTCCCTGAATGAAGCTACCTGACTAGTAATAGAAGCAGGCATATATATATATATATATATATATATATATATATATATATATATATATAGCTAACTATGGTATGAAACCATCAGTAAAAAAAGAAAGAACTGTATAGGTAATCCCTGTGATTGCTAAAACCTGTATTTTTTTTAAATCCCCATAAAATTCTTCTTTTGGCTTATAGAGTATATGGTTAAAATCACAGGCTCTGGAATTAGACAGACCTGGATTTGAATGTAGGCTCTACATCTCAGAAATAGCTGAAATAGCAGAAATGGGAGTACTAATAGTACCTGCCTCATAGTATTGTGAGGATTAAATGAGACATTGCTGTTTAGTGCAGTCTGTGAAACATAACTACTCAATAACTATTAATTATTGTGTTTTGAACATTGTTTTATGTGCTTTTGGAATTTAAGGCATTTTAATATTAATTTGCCTGTTTGTTTCTGGTTGTTAGATGTACTTTATGAAAAATCGTGCTCGAAAGCAAGCTATTAACTTAAAACTTCTACCCAATGGATTCACCAAAAGGAGAGAAAATTCAACATTTTTTGATAAGAAGTAAGTGTCTGACTTCTTTCTTAGTATATCAGATGTTCTGATTTGATTAGGAACATCTTTTAAGGTTTGGTTTACTATAGAACATTGCTACTCGAAGTGTGGTCTATGAAGTGTTTGTTATTGGTACAGGACAAGATGACTGCACGAATTGGAAATAAACATTTAGGAACTTATGCTAATTTTATGTCATGTGACTTTAATAACACTTTGGGTTTGCTCTGTGTGTGTGTGTGTGTGTGTGTGTGTGTTGTGAGAGATGGAGAGAGAGAAGAGAGTGTGTGTACATGTCTGTCCTTCTCTCTGAGACCTAAGATACCGTGAAAGTATTTCAGAAGCTTCAAGGACAAAGCAATAAGTCAAAGCAGAATTCCTGCATATTTTTAACCAGAGCAGCTTGGCTTTTATAATCCTTTTACTTTGGGATTCCAAATACGATTTCATTTGAGAGCCAGTGATGGAGAAGAAAGGGAACTTGGAAAACATTTAGTCTGTAGTGAATCTGTGAATACAGATAATACATTAGAGATGAGTTTCCTGCTCTCTGAAAGTGCTGGGTCAAAAAGGCCCCAGTAGTACAGAGAAGAACAGGATCCCAAAGTACTGTAAGTAGCCCACTAAATTATTGGATAATACCTTTCAAAAGTCAACATTCTGGATTTAGAGTCAAAAAACCTGAGTGGGGGCCTCCCTGGTGGCGCAGTGGTTGAGAGTCCGCCTGCCAATGCAGGGGATACGGGTTCGTGCCCCGGTCCGGGAGGATCCCATATGCCGCGGAGCGGCTGGGCCCGTGAGCCATGGCCGCTGAGCCTGCGCATCCGGAGCCTGTGCTCCGCAACGGGAGAGGCCACAACAGTGAGAGGCCCGCGTACCGGAAAAAAAAAAAAAAAAAAACCTGAGTGAGTCCTCCCACTTCAGCCTCTTAGTAACTGTGAGGCCTTGAGCAAATTACTTCTTTTCTCCGGGCTCCATCTGTATAATGGTGGGCGTTGTACTAGGTAAACTGTAAGGTTCCCTCACAATTTTACTACATAAATTGAAGAAACAGAAACCTTCCATCTTTTCAGAAGGTATTATATTATTAGAGAATGGTGTTATCCACTTATTTTATATGTTTCAAGACAAATATTTCTAAAGGTGGTTTTCCCTTTTTTCGGTTGGTTTCTAGGAGTAAAGTAATACTTTGCATTTATCAAATATGAGATGATTCTTTTGTGTATTTTGAAACTGACATATCTAGAAATAGACATAAGTTGTTTGAAATTTAAGATAACTGGTTTGTGCCTTCTGAAATATAAAATGTATTCCTGTTTTATGAAAGAAACCATTCAGAATGGTTTTACTACTACTAATATAGCCTCAAATTTTTAATTTTGGGGTCTTTAGACACATGAATGTATGTGGGAAGTTTTTTCCAAGAATACTACATTCGGTGTATTTTCTGAGTTTAGAACACAAATTTATACTGTTATTTTGGAACACCTCAGATCTCTGAAATGGCAAATTGGACTCTTGCATTATGCCTTTTACTCATGAATTTACAATGATTTGGGCTTCATTTTCTTATATTTTTAGTGTCTTCACATGAGGAGATTAGCAACATAGTACACAGTAGACTTTAGAGTCAATTTCTTAGCTGCTTTCACATATGTAAAATGGAGCTAATGATAGCTACTGTGTAGTTGTGACCTTAGTGTATTAATTTACCTAGACACTAACTGGAGTGTAGGAAGGAATCAGCATATAGTAGCAATTGTAAAAGTAATACATCCTCATCATAAAAAAATTTAAAGGAAAAATAGCACCTTTACTTCCACTACGCAGAGACAACCACTGATAATATTTTATGTTTTCTTCTAATCATGTGTCCTTTTTTCAATCAATAAAGTAAAACATAATATTAAATACTTATATAAAAGTATAAAAAGTTACATGACTCTCCTCAAGTTAAGCATTATTCATCTCTGTAAATAAAGGCACACACTGTTTTTTCTACAGCTAGCTTTTTTCTATTTAACAATATATTAGGGACATCTTACTTGTTAATGCAAATCTGCCTCGCTTTGTTTAAGTAGTATATTTCAACTATGACTACTATATCCTAATTTATTTAATTATTCCAATATTCATGAACATTTTTAGCTAATTTCTAGATTTTAATTATTACAAATAATGCTGTTATAAACATCCTTGAATAAATTGTTTTGTGTGCTTATGTGAATTTTTCTGTATGATAAATTCCTAGAAAGTGGAATTACTGGATCAGAGACTACATGCATTTATACTTTTGAAGGAAACTTCAAATTGTCCTCCCCAAAAAAGTACTACTTTGTACCTTCCACAAAAATGTATGAGTGCCTATTTTAGTTATACTGCACTTTAATTGAATATTATTGAACTTTTTTGCATATCTGATTAGAGGTTGAACAGTTGAATTTTTTCATTTAATGTGCCTGCTTATATCTCATTTTGATCTGTTGCATGCATTGTAAATATTTTCACCAGTCTTTTCACCCTTAATTTTGTCTTCCAGTCATTTTTGATGCATTTTAAACAGTTGTAAATAAAATTCTATAAAACATAGAGATAGGGCTTCCCTGGTGGCGCACTGGTTGTGAGTCCACCTGCCAATGCAGGGGACACGGGTTCGTGCCCCGGTCTGGGAAGATCCCACATGCCACGGAGCGGCTAGGCCCGTGAGCCATTGCCGCTGAGCCTGTGCATCCGGAGCCTGTGCTCCGCAACGGGAGAGGCCACAACAGTGAGAGGCCCGCGTACCGCAAAAAAAAAACAAAAAACATAGAGATAGTAAAATGGAGTGGTTAAGAGCACAAACTGGAGCTAGGCTGCCTGGATTCAGATTTCTAACCAGCTGCTTCCTAGCCATGTGATATTAAGCTAAGCCACCTAACTTCTTTGTGCTTCAGTTTCCTCATCTATAAAGTAGGGCTAGTAAAAATAAGCTAGGGATAAGCCAGTTTTCATTTTCATTTGTAGTAAATGAGAATACCTGGGCTTCCCTGGTGGCGCAGTGGTTGAGAGTCCGCCTGCTGATGCAGGGGACACGGGTTCGTGCACCGGTCTGGGAGGATCCCACATGCCGCGGAGTGGCTGGGCCCGTGAGCCATGGCCACTGAGCCTGCGCATCCGGAGCCTGTGCTCCGCAACGGGAGAAGCCACAGCAGTGAGAGGCCCGCGTACCGCAAAAAAAAAAAAAAAAAAAAAAAAGAATACCTGTTTAAACATCTCACTAGCACTGAGTTGTCTCTTTTTTTAAAAATTTTGTTGCTGTTTTGGAAGGTGGAAATGGTATTTTGTTTTAATTTGATTTTATTTAATTGCTACTTCGATATGGAATATTTGGCCACATGTTTCAGAATAATATCTTAAAATTCAAGGGTGAAGTTTGACTTAATCCAATCTGTGGTAGTAAGATGATCTTTCATTTTTATAACTATTTTGGTGAAATAAATAATTCTGAATAATTTGGTGAAATAAATAATTGAAATCTATGGAACAGAATTTTTCTATTTGTTCTTTGTTAAATTTCCCATTATTATTTCTAAATGAAAAATGCCACAAACTGAATTTAAAATGTCTGTGTTTGGGTGTTTGATGAATAGTAAAGGTTTAAGGTGAATTCCCAGTTAGTTGATAGCCATACTTAGAATATTCTGCTTAGTTTGTTGATAGTCAGCTTGGAAATCTCTTCAGTGTGTTCCTATATTTTGTTCATTCTTGTTCAGCATTTTCATCAGTGACTTAGATCATGATATCTTATCTTGGCGCTGTGATGTTTTAAGTCACAGAGTTCTTTGTCGTGAGTGGCTGGCGTGTGTATTATAGGATGTTTAGCAGCATCCCTGGCTTCTACTGACTAGATTTTGGTAACACCCACACACACACATCCCCTGGGATGGGGGCAGTGGGGAGAGGCAAAATTTGAGAGCCACTGATTTAGATGAATACGGAAGACATACTTTTTTTTTTTTTTGCCGTACGCGGGCCTCTCACTGTTGTGGCTTCTCCTGTTGCGGAGCACAGGCTCCGGACACGCAGGCTCAGCGGCCATGGCTCACAGGCCCAGCCGCTCTGCGGCATGTGGGATCTTCCCGGACCGGGGCACGAACCCGTGTCCCCTGCATCGGCAGGCAGACTCTCAACCACTGCACCACCAGGGAAGCCCAGACATACTTATTGAACTTGATGTTTGGCAAGATCAGGATTGCAGAAAATTTTGATTGCTAAAAGGTGATATATGAGTAGCAAGATAAATATATATGGTCCTGTACTTTACTCTTAGGGGGGAAAAGTGAAGAAAGGCATTTAGAAGTATCTTTTTTGTAATATCTGTGTTTTCTCAGACATTCATATGAAAATGATAAAAATTGTAGGTGATCGTAGTGTTATTTGCTGGAAGGAGGGAAGAAGAGGATGCTACATCTTATCAAAGAATTATTTTTACCTCCCACATCGCCAGTATTGTGTTTTTAAGAGACTTGTTTTCAATGCTTTTTTAAACTTTTAGAAGTGGTTAAGGTTTTGACTGAGATAAACCTGAATTTGAATATTGCCTCTACATATGGTTCACGTTAGGTGACCTCAGGCAAGAGCGAATTTACTGGGTTGTTGAGGGGAGTAAATGAAATAATACCTAAATTAATACCTGGCACTTAGTAGATAATGTGCAATGATAATAAACGATCTGCATTCTCTTACTGGAAATCTTTGGGGATATGTTACGTTTACTATATTATATTCATCCCTAGTAGGTCTGAGGCAGCATTATATAATCAAACAATACTATTTCTGCAGTGAAACCTACAAATGTTTACATTTTAATGGGAAAATAATGACTGTAAATGAGCTCAGTCAGGTTTCTGCTGCTGGAGGAGTTATGAAAATTTTTTAGTTTCAGAGATTCAGGGTTTGGAATTATTCGTATGCGATCTTGGTCCTGTACTAAGATTATTATAATTACACCCTAGGTATTAAATTGTTCCTTTGTTTGTTTAAGCAGCTTGAGCTACAGTATACACAAAAACTCAAATTGAAGTTCTTTAATGTTCCACAATGTTCATTGCAGCACTATTTACAATAGCCAGGACATGGAAGCAACCTAGGTGTCCATCGACAGATGAATGGATAAAGAAGATGTGGCAAATATATACAATGGAATATTACTCAGCCATAAAAAGAAATGAAATTGAGTTATTTATAGTGAGGTGGATGGACCTAGAGTCTGTCATACAGAGTGAAGTAAGTTGGAAAAAGAAAAACAATACCGTATGCTAACACATATATATGGAATCTAAAAAAAATGGTTCTGATGAACCTAGGGGCAGGACAGGAATAAAGACGCAGACGTAGAGAATGGACTTGAGGACACGGGGAAGGGGAAGGGGAAGCTGGGACAAAGTGAGAGAGTAGCACTGACATATATACACTACTAAATGTAGAGTAGATAGCTAGTGGAAAGCAGCTGCATTGCACGGGGAGATCAGTTCAGTGCTTTGTGACCACCTAGAGGGGTGGGATAGGGAGAGTGGGAGGGAGACACAAGAGGGAGAGGATATGGGGGTATATGTATACATATAGCTGATTCACTTTGTTATACAGCAGAAACTAACACAACATTATAAAGCAATTATACTCCAATAAAGATGTTAAAAAAAAAAATTAAATGTTCCAGTGGTAACTTTTGAGCATTCTGACTGAAGAATTCTTTGTGGTGTTTTTGTAACTTTTCTGTAAAGTTTGAAATTACTTGAAAATAAAACGTTTTTTAAAAACAATTAAATAGCCCCATATGAAGTGTGACTAAAGCACATTCTGCTTGAATTACCTCTGTAGGACTAACAGCAGGTTATGTGGTAGCAAGTGCATTAGGTACCTTAGAATCATGGGTTCATTTTAAGCCAGGCATCCTTTATGGTAGGAGTTTTTGAACAGTATGACTTCAAACCTCTTAAAATCATATGCAAAATTATGTGATATGTGAATTTTTCTAAGACTAGGAACCATAATTTTCACTTTATAGTCAAAGTGAGATATAACACTAACCAGCCTGTGGTGTCAAAAGTGTATTTAATATCAGTAGCAAGGAATTTTAGAGGACTGGTGAATTTGCTGGAACGTCATAATGGATAACTTTAATGAACAAAGAAAAGTTAAGGGATGCTTATATTAAGAATTAGTTGAGCCAATACGAAAAAGGCATTCTCTGTTAAAAATAGAGGAGCTTGGTAAGGAAATGTGTGCAATATAAGGCTCCCCTACTTATTTTATAGCAGATCCCAAACTACTTCTTTTAAATTGTGACTCTTTCAAAGGTAACTTCTCTGCCTCATCTCTTACGTGGGGCATGTTAACTTGATGTTTACTTTCACCCAATGCTAATCAAAAACTATTGAAAGAAATATGAAAGTTCTCTATGAAGAAAACTTAAATTCTACTGAATGGCTTAAAAGAATTGAACAAATGGGGGGAAAGGACCATGTTATTAAGAGACTCAATATTATAGAAATAACATTTGTTTCTTAAATGAATGATCTTTAAATCTGATATGATCCCAATGAAAATATTAATGGGATTTTGTTTGGTTTTGATTTTGGATTTTTTAATATTTTTTTTTGGAGAAGGAAAGGATTCATGATAAAATGACTTAAGTTCATTTGGAAGAGTAAACATGGGAGAAGCACCAGGAGAACCTGGGAAAAGAAAGAGTAATAAGGCTGGACTCATTAAAATGTATGAAATTTTAGTAAAGTTTTATGGTGTTGATGTAGGAATGAACAGTTAGTTCAGATAACAGAGAATAGACATCAGGCTACTTGGCACTCTGGTGTATGATCAGGTAGTATTTCAAATTAATACAGAGAATGACTTATTCAATAAATGGGGTTGAGACTGTTTGCCATTTGACAGTTTTTTTTACCAGAACTTCCAGGTGGAATTAAAATCTTTTTCTTCCCGTTTTATTGAGATATAATTGACATACAGCACTGTATAAGTGTAAGATGTACAGCATAGTGATTTGATTTACGTACATCATGAAGTGATTATCACAATAAATTTCATGAACATCCGTCATCTCATAGATACAAATTAAAGAAATAGAAAAAAAGTTTTTTTCCTGTGATGAGAGTGCTTGGAATTTACTCTTTGAACAACTTTCATACATAACACACAACAGTGTTGATTATATTTACCATGTTGTATATTACATCCTTAGTATTTATTTATCTTATAACTGGAAGTTTGTAACTTTTGACTACCTTTGTCCAATTCCCCCTCCTCCTCCCCTCTCTCTGGTAACCAGAAATCTGATCTCTTTTTCTATGAATAAGTTTATTTTTGAAGAATAAGTGACCTATAACATTATGTTAGTAAAATTTTAAACTTAAAATGGAATTAAAAATATGGGAATATTTTCATAATTTTGAAGAGAGGAACATCCCATCCAAAGCCATAAAGGAAAAAAAACTAAATTTACATAATTTTTTTTTAAAATTGGCCAAAAAAGACCATAATAAAATCAAAAGACTACCAGACCCGCTTCCAAAAAAAATCTTTAAACATATATGACAGTGCTTATGCATTAATAAAAAAGACTAGTAACTAATTAGGAAAGGGGCAAAGGATTAGAATAGATGGTCATAGAAAGATATATATATATACATACACATACACACACAATATGCGTCTGGCAAGCATATATTAACAATATCTAATATAGTGAAGGTATGAGCTAGCCAGACCATTTTCTTCTTCCACTGTTTTTGAGAGTAAAAACTTAGGTGTCATTTTAGAAGACAATATTTCTAAAAATGTTATACTTACCTACTCAAGGAATTTAGCATCAAATATATTAGTACAGTTCACAGAGATATATGTACATGTATACCTATTGCAACATTGTTTTTAATAGTGTAAAAACTGGCAACAGCTTCGAGTATCCCTCAGTATTGGGCTGAGCTAAGTTAATAATGATGCCTTCATACAGTGGAATTCTATGCAACCATTAAACAAAAACAATTAGATACAGAAGTATTGTCATGGAATGACATCCATGATATTGAGTATGTTCAGTTAAAAAATAATGTTGGAGTTTAAATAGTTGTCTGAAAGATATGAAGCTCACTTTTCCTATTGACGTAAAATTTACAGGCAATGAAATGCACAAATCTTAAGTGTGTATTTGTTGAGTTTTGACAAATGCATATACCAGTATAACCCAGTCCCTGTAAATATATAAAATATTACCATCACCCAAGAAAGCTTTTTCCTAGTTATCTCCTCTTCTCCTCAGATAACCTATTCTAATTTTCACCCTGAAGATGAATTTTGCCTGTTTTAAAATTTCATATATATGAATCATATAGGTCACCCTTACTTTTGTTTGTTTGTTTGTTTGTGTTTTTTTGCGGTATGTGGGCCTCTCACTGTTGTGGCCTCTCCCGTTGCGGAGCACAGGCTCCGGATGCACAGGCCCAGCGGCCATGGCTCACGGGCCCAGCCACTCCGCGGCATGTGGGATCTTCCCAGACCCGGCACGAACCCGTTTCCCCTGCATCGGCAGGCGGACTCTCAACCACTGCACCACCAGGGAAGCCCACCCTTACTTTTGAATGATAGTTTAGCTGAATATGAAGTATCTCAAGTTGACATTTATTTTAGTACTTCAGTTTATTTATTCCACTGTTTTCTTACTTCTTTTGCCCTTATTGAGAACACTGATGTTTTATACAATCTTTCTATGTCAGTTGCTTTTAAGTTCTTCACTTTTGTCTTTGGGGTGATTTATCTTCCTTTGGATTTGCTGTGCTTTCTGCATAATTCTGGAAAATTCTAATACATTATCTTAATTTTTTATTTCTCTGTCCATCTTACCTACATTCTGGGTAATTCATTCAGGTGTATCAACCAAGTCACTTTCCCTCCTTAGCTGTGTCTAATTAATCTGATATTTAGCCCATGTACTGAGTGGGCTTTTTGTTTGTGTTTCAGTTACACTTTTCATTTCTTGAAGTTCTGTTCCTTTCCCAAATCTATCTGGTCTTTTAGGTAGAATGTATTCCTTTCTCATGTTTTAACCTCCCATTTTATTCAATAATTTAGTGCATTTGTTATTTGTGTAAATAATTCTGTCTGAATTTCTTGGAAATTTGTTACTGCTGTCTGCTGTTTCTGCTGACTCTTCATTTTGATGGCTTGTTTCCTTGTTTTTTTCTAAAATGTAATTATGAACTCAAGTTCATGTAGGAGGTGGTATGCATTTGCTTATGCCAGATACCCATCGCACCAATCCAGGACCCTCTTTAATTTCTTAGTCTGAAGTTTATCAGACTGTACTACTGATAATAATTTGAACCCCAAACCCATTTGAGGAGTCCATACTTATTCATTCTCAATTGAAACCTTTCCCCCACCTCCTATACCTTTTTCTCTCTCTAGACCTCAAGCTGAGGTGGACAGGTTTCCTCATTGTCTCCCTTTGCTGATTGGCAGAATTTTTCTGGTTCACTCTTTCACTGCATAGTTTTATGCAGTGATCTCAGTTTGAGGTCTCCAGCTTATGTGAGATCAGTATCTTGTCTCATGTCCCGCAGTGGCTGTTGAAACATAAGCCTTTTGGTTACCAAGCCTCTTGATTACTTGGAGGCAAAGGCCTCCAGAGCAGGTATAGCTTCCACATTCCACTATGGTTTTTAGTTCCTGCTTCCTTTTGGCCCCTGATAATTTTTCATACTTTTTGATGAGCTCAGTATGTTTGCTGTATTTCTCCAGGATTTCTTATTGTGTGCCTTGACAGAGTTTTCAGATGATCTTCTCTGCCAAGTTGCCCTAATTGCTTAAAATAAGTAGTGGCCCCAAACAAATGGAAGGTCAGTTGTCGAAGACAGATGGATCAGGAAGGCATGATAAGTACTTGTTCACCTAACAATTCTACTTTTAGGAATTTATCTGATATATATATAACCATACATATGGTGCAACATTGTTTGTAATAGCAAAAGAGTAGTATGAATCTAAATATCCATCAATAGTGGACTGCTTAAATAAATTATGGTACGCCTTTAAAATGGGGGAAAAATTCAGCAGCTCTAAATGTATGAGTATTGGAATGGTTGCCAGAAATACTAAGTGAATAAAGATAGATACAGAACTATGTTCATTGTGTGCTACCATTGTGTGAAAAGTAAAGGTTATATCCGTATATACTTATATTATAAACTATTAATAGTAGTTATCTTAAGGGAGGGAAATTGGGTAGAGGGGGACAGGGATGGGAATTACATGCCCTTTTGTACCTTTTTTGAATTTTAGACCATGTGCATGTAATACTTAAGAATAAATAAATAACTTTTTTAAATAATAATTTTAAAAGACATTGATGGATGTGGGCAGGACCATTATACATTTTGAGTTGTAAATATATTCAATAGTCTTTGAAAAGTATTCTGATACTGTCATATAAAATTCCATGTTTTTATCCATGGCTGCATCTTTTCAGTTGTGTTTTAGTGTTTTGCTACAGAAAGCCATGGATAGCAAACCTGGAGATTATCTTGGTTGTGTTTGAATATCACATCTCATTTGGTTGCCCAAGTCCCTCATTTTATTTTCCTGGCTATTTGGGCCTGAGGATTCAGCAGTGAGGGGGAATATATTTTGACTTGTCATTTGGAAAAAAGAATTGGATTGAGAGACTCCTCCCCAGTAATATCTTTAGCTTAACTCCAGGCATGTACTCTCTTGTGTGGTCTAACCTCCCATTCCCTAGGTATGGACCCAACTTTTGACCTTCGTCTTCTGGCAGTTTGTCTCCACATGACTTCGACCCTCATTTCGAAGCAGCCCAGTCCTTCTTCATTCCTTTACAACTGTCAGCTTAGAGCTGAGTTGCTATCTTCCTTTTGGCCCAGAGTTCTTAGGCTCTCTGTCTAGGGGTCTCTCTTAAACTTAGAGTATTAAGATAGTGGAAGTGTGCCCATTATTGAACAACAGTGTGAATTGCTATTTGAGCTCCAGTCCTATTTTAGAAGCTAGCCACTAGATGTCTCTCTTGTAAAGAAATAACCTTTTATAGATTCTTAAAATTACTTTTTGTAAGAGTGTCTGTATGTGTGTAACTGAGTCACTTTGCTGTACGCAGAGATGGCACAGCATTGTAAATCAACTCTATTTCAATAAAAAAAATTTTAATTACTTTTTGCTCTTTGGATAAAATTACAGCATTCAAATTTTATTGCGATGATATACATATCCACCTCTGTATTAACGTCAGTAGCATTTTTTTCTTTAAACAATTATGTGGCAATACATTTCTTAAAGCACAGGTTTTTTGGTTTTGTTTTTGTGGGTTTGGTTTTTTTGGGGGGTATGGTGTCTTATAAGTAGTATAGGTTTGTACTTTGCTGCAAACTAACTTTAGAAAAGAGCAAAGGAAAATGAAATGGATTTAGCAGTTGTGGTCATGGTGAGAGAGGTAGATTTGGGGGGATTACATAATAGGTGCTCAGTACAAACTTGTTAACTAATTAAAAATGATTAGCTCCATGGTTTCTCTCCGATAACTGCTTTGATACAGTCTGATGAAAAAATTTCAAAGCAACAGCAAGGACTTAACACTTCTATTCTTTCACACTGGTTTTCTAATGGTTCCTCAGTCACTCAGGTATTTCCTTACTGGGGCCATGTAGACAGTGGTAAGAAGGAGGTTCTTATGCCACAGCATCACAGAGGGTATATCTTTCCACAGCAACAGTTAGCCAGCATTCATACAAATGGAAACCAAACATTCTTGATCATATCAGGGTCCCCATACTGGTTCAGTTAGGGAAGTCCTTCCTCAGTCAACAAGTCTGCTTCTTCATGTTATGCCTCAGGAATGAGTCCCTTTCCACTTCCTTCACTGCAGCATCTATCAGCTGTCTTCTCCCATGCAGGCCCAACTTGTCTCACCTGGGACCATTGGGGAACTTCTAAGAGCTCTCCCTACCTTCAGTGTCTTCTCACCTCAGTCACTCTTATACATTGATGCCAGATACGTCTTCCTAAAGCATGTTTTTAGTATGATGGTCGCCTGCTCAGAATCTTTTAATGCTTCTTGTACCCACAGGAGTCATTAGCTCAGAGATACCTTCATTGGTCATAGGCAGAATTGCCAGTAGGTGAAATCTGTCATCTCATGTGGCTTTGGATGGACTGCCTGAAGCTCTCAAGTGTTGTACTCTATTCCATGGCCTAAAATTAACTTCCTTTCTTTATCCCCCCCCCATTTGAAATTGCTACTTTTCAGGCAGTTGGAAATATCTCTTTCAAGTATTTCTCATTACCCAAAATAATGAAGGGTCTTCCTCAGTGTCTTTACTTTTTAAAAGAGGAATAATAATATATTTAATAATTTTCAAATGTTTATTTTGTATTAAACATGACAAAATTTAATTTAATTTTTATGTGTAAGGGAGTTTTCTTGGCAAGTTATTTACCTCTCTGTGCCCATTGCCTTATTTGTAAGATGCGGACAATAATGTGCCAGTTTTGTGTAAATGGTTTTCAATCTAGAGTATACATCAGAATTAACTGGGACAATTTCAAAATGCAGCTACCTGGGCCCGACCAATAGAATTCCTAAGTCATTGAGCCTAGGGTAGAGCTTAGGTATCTTTACATTATAAAAGAACCAGATGAGGCTGTGCATATGTAGGGGCAGAGGATATATGGGAAATCTCTGTACCTTCCTCTTGATTTTGCTGTGCACCTAAAGGGCTCTAAAATAATTTGTCTTTAATTAAAAAAAAAAAAGCACTAGGTGATTCTGATGTTTATCTCTACCTGAAAAACACTGACCTATATGCCAGTAAGTCACTGTCCTTCTTCTCAAGTAGTTCAGTGGGAAGACAAGACAGCAAACTTTCATAACGTAGTGTGGTGAATGCTCTGATGGAAGATACATGGAGCGTTGTGGGAGCACAAAGGAGGGCTGAGTGCCCCAGCCTTGGGGAAGTGTTATTCCTTAAGAGCTGGGGACTGGAAAGTCCTCCCAAGAGAAGATAGAATTTGAGCAAAATTATTGAAGGACAAGGAGGAGTTTTTAAGTCAGGGTTTTATCCAGACAGAGGGAAGGATAGTCTTATGGTGAGAATATCAGATGCAAAAGGAGTAACAAATTGAAGACAATGTAAGTAGTCTGGTATATCTAGAAACTAGGGTGGGAGTTGGGAAGTGGTAGGGGATAAGACTGGAGAGAGCCCCACTGGGGCTGGGCCTTGCAGGACCTTATATGCCATGCCAGGGAGTTGAGATAGAGTCATACTTTAAGCAGAATATGTTCCTGTTCCTCTAAGGGATCCATACTAAATAGTGGATCTTCATAGTTGTCCCCAACTGAAACTGGGGAGAATGAAAACCATAATTTTATGTCTCACATCATTATGAAAATACTTTGAAAAGTTGCAGTTATATATTGTATTGTATGTATATGTATTTCCTAATGTATTCAACTAAATGTACCCAGGCTGGTTATATTCTTTTTTTTTTTTTTTTTTTTTTTTTTTTTTTTGCAGTACGTGGGCCTCTCACTGTTGGGGCCTCTTCTGTTCCGGAGCACAGGCTCCGGACGCGCAGGCTCAGCAGCCATGGCTCACAGGCCCAGCCGCTCCGCGGCATGTGGGATCTTCCCAGACCCAGGCACGAACCCGTGTCCCCTGCATCGGCAGGCGGACTCTCAACCACTGCACCACCAGGGAAGCCCTGGTTATATTCTTAATCCTAGAATGTCTTCCCCTTTCATATTTCCTAGACATCTGTGGAAGTACACATGGTAGCTCATCTTCTCCATTATTTCTTCTTTGCCAGAGTTCCTATAGTACATATTTTCTCCAAAGTTAATGTGAAACAGATGCTGGCATTTAGTGCTGGTATTCAGTTTTTGTTATGCATGTATCTGCTATCCTTTCTGTGTTCTGGTGTTTCTTAGTAGGGGCTCTATTGGCATTTTGAACAGGACAGTTTTTGTTGTGTGGGACTGCCCTGTGCATTACAGGAAGGTTAGCATTTCTGGTCCCCGCCCACTATATGCCTAAAGTGCTTCCCAGCCTTGGAACAATCAAAACTGCCTAGCCACTTCCAAATGAGATTGATGCCACTCCCAGTGGAGAACTGCTTTATTAAGTGCTCAAGTATTTACAGTTATTTGAAGCAAAATGTACTTTTTCATTTCAATCTTGACCTACTATATCCATTTTCTTAATATACTGTCTACTGAAGCCAATACCACATACTTAACCTGTTTCCTATTATCATGTAGTAGTGAAACTGATTTTTAAAAGAGCAAAATATAATATATAACTGGAACTTTTCAAAGTATTTTCATAATGATGTGAGACATAAAATTATGGTTTTCATTCTCCCCAGTTCCAGTAATTTTAATCCATGCTAAGTAACTACACAGATCCTTTGTGTTCACTCTTCCAAAAACACTTATTATGGTACCAATCCTAATAAAATAGATGGATTATTTTTATGAAGTATAGTTACGTTTATGTTTGAAACTTTAAATTTTGATCTTGAAATACATTTCAAAAGATAAAATGCCTGTGAGTGAAGAATTATGTAGATATTTTGTACATTTGTTTTTTCTTGAAGGGTTTCACATTTTTGTAGATTTTCCTTCTGCTTTAAGTTAAAATAAGATTTCATAACCCATAGTGGAACAAAATGCCTTTTTCCTGAAATTCCATCAGGTATTATTTGCTGTGTCCAAATTTTATAACAGTTGACAATATACAGATTAGTCTACCTTTTCCGTTGCTTAGAAATGCAAGATGACATCGAGAAAGAAAAATTTAATCCCTTATATCAAACAGTTAGGATGCTTTATTTTTCATGAAATAAAATATTCAGTTCAAACCGGTTTGAGCTATAAATAGGGTGTATTATTGGCTCTCATAACTGAATGTTCTGAGGTTGGATGGACTTCAGGGTGAATAGGTACAATGACTCAATTGTATGTTCAAGGACCCAGTTTATTGCTGATTCTCCATTGTATCTTCTATGGTGTCAGCTGAATCCTTGTAACAGTTTAGGTAAATATTTAGGAATGCTTCTTTCCCAGCATAACTGAACAGGAAACCTGAAATTCACCATGAGTGGACCGCCTAGGTCATCTGCCCAGTCCTGAACCATTGTGTCCAGGAGGACATACGATGTGATTTTCTTAAGCCAGGCAGTTAAGTGTATAGTCCTGGAGGTATGGATGGGATCCATTCATCAAAATATGGTTATGGATTAGGAATGAGTATGGTGATAGGGTTGCCAAGGAGACAAAATGTCCACTATAACTCTTAAAAGTGATTTTAAAATATGGAGGCGAATATTTAAAATAAAATATAATTGAGATCCATTTGAATTATCAGTACAGAAAAATACATGGCTTGTTACTGAACTTTCATTTCTGGAAAGTTCATAATAGTATACTAGATTGGAGCATAGACTCTAGAGTTAATGTGCTGCCTGGGTTCAAATCCCAGCTCTGCCACCTTCCAGCTGAATAATCGTGTTGGAGGAGTGACTTACTTCTCTCTGCCTTAGTGTTCTCACCTGTAAATAATAGCACTTATCCCACAGAATTACAAGAATGAAATAAATTAACACATATAAAACATTTAGAACAATGCATGACATTCAAAAGGCACTTAATAAACTAGTCAGCCCTCTGTATCTGCAGGTTCTGCATCTACAGATTCAGTTAACCACAGATTGAAAATATTTGGGGGAAAAAAATCTCCAGAAGGTTCCAAAAGCAAAACTTGAATTTGCTGCACACCAGCAACTGTTTACGTAGCAGTTATGTTGTATTAGGTATTATAAGCAATCTAGAGATGATTTAAAATATATGTGAGGGGACTTCCCTGGTGGTCGAGTGGGTAAGACTCTGCACTCCCAGTGCAGGGCGCCCGGGTTCGATCCCTGGTTGGGGAACTAGATCCCGCATGCATGCCGCAACTAGAAGTTCGCATGCCGCAACTAAGAAGTCTGCATGCCACAGCTAAAAGATCCCACATGGCACAGCCTATATTAATTAATTAATTAATCAAATATTTTTAAAAATAAAAAAAATTTTTTAAATAAAGTATATGTAAGGGTGTGTGTAGGTTATATGCAGATACTATACCATTTTATATAAAGGACTTGAGCATCTTCAATTTTTGTAACTGTGCAGTGCAGTGTGGGGAAGGACTGAACCAATTCCCCCAGGATACCAGGGGATAAATATTGTTATTGCTACTTGCTAGTGCTCTCTGGTAAAAGGGTATACTGGTAGTCTTCATAACCTGTAGGCTTTTCTAACTTAATAAGTGGTATAGTACTCTGAAGATCAGACTTGTGGAAAATCTAGCTTTAGCTTACGTCATGGAGTCACCTGTATTTAAAAATCATAAGTAAAAATTTCAGGCATATTTAAACTGCACTATGTCAGTGAACTTCTCAAAAGTAGTAGGAAATACTTTTCTTAATAACTACAAACAAGGGCTAAAAAGTTAATGTCCTGAATATACTCTAGAAACAGTTATTAGAGTTAAATAGTAGGATGAGAGATCTCCTTCTAAGCCCCTCATTTCCCTCTTCTTTAAAAACCTTTGTTGGTAGTGCACTAACCACAGAATGAAATCCATATTGTTTGGCAGAACATTCAGAGCCCTTTATAATCTGGCATTAGCCCACATGTCCAGTTTCATAAACACTGAATTCCGTGTAAGTAGAGTTTGGTTATAAATTCATGGCGCAATATTCTTAGTTAAAGGCCCCGTCGGTATTTCTGTTCTAAGCTTCATAACTCACAGAACATTAAACTGAATGTAAAATTATAACAATGGTAAAAATAGTAACTAGCATTTTTGATTACTGTGTTCTGAGCTCTTGACGTGTATGTACTCATTTAATCCTATGATATAAATACTGTTCTCCCCATTTTACTGTGAGAACCCTGAGGCACAGAGATGTGTCTCTTGCTCAAGATCACATGAAGTAATCAATTTTGTTAAGAGTAGGTTTCAAACAGAGTCCACTTAATCTCTGCCCTCTCCTACCTCTGGGCATTACAGTATATTGGATATCCTTTCTGTGTACAGTGTCAATAAAGAACAGGGTTCTTTTACGTGAAACTCTATACGCTTCTCACAGTGATTTGGAAGAAAAATGCAGTGGGTTGGTGGTTGACTCACTGCCCTAAAAAAGGTCTGCTTTGGGCTCATCCCCTCAGTCTCTTTGAATCCCTAATGCCTAGCGAGCCCTTAGAAGTGTTTTTTGAGTGAATGTTGGTTAATCAGTGATGGAATGGAATGAGAATTGGTGATTTTTTTTTTTTAGGAACAAAAATATTCATGCTCATTTAAACTTTGTATTAGAAATCTTAGTTCTTAGAATTCAGCCTCCATATGTAACTCTTAGTCGTAGCGTATTTCTTGAAGAAGATAGCTTTGAAGCTGTCAAATAATTAGATAAGTAATCATTTGACAGTTCTGGTTGGATAATAATTTCTGAGATAAAAAGGAAACACCTTAAAATAACACTTCCAATAATAAAATGTTTTTAAGTTTAAAAAGAATGTTAAAATTATTCCTGTCCTTTCTGTGACTACCATCCTGCACTTCCCCGTGAAAACATCTTTGATTTTTCTGATTATAAAAACTACTAGTCAGTCATTATGTCAACAATTTATTTAATACAGACACATAAAGTAAGAATTAAGTCCTTTCACAATGTTAAGAAATAACCATAGTTAAAAGCTTGGGGCATATCCTTCATACTTGTAAATACAAAGTCATGAAGTCAGAATAATAATTTAGTATATAGGTATAGTACTTCTCCCCCAAATTTGTGTCTTCGTCCACATATTACTTTCTTGAAACTGTGGAAGAAAATGATCCTTAACAGTTTCTAGTAAGCAAGAGTTGTTAAATAAGTGTCCTATATTAACTCACTAAAATCAAGTATAAAAAATATTTATTTTTGTCATTTAATACTTATACATATAAGTATTTCTCAACTTTTTTTTCATTATTGCCTCCCAAAGAGGCTTTTTAAACATTTTCCCTCAAATTGCGCCCCCCCCCCCCCGATATTTTGATACCACAGTTATACACTTTATATCTGTTTATGTACAGGGGCCCTCTAAAGGGCCACAAACCATTATACTATCTAAGATTTTTTTTACCCTCCTAAGAACCAGTTTTCAGCCTTTTTTGGGTGATGCTGCCCCCGTTGAGAATGCATGGGGGGGGGTTGTGAGAGAGAGAGAATGTATATGTGTGTGTGTGTGTGTGTGTGTGTGTGTGTGTATGTTGATATTTGGGGGAGGAGGAGAAAAGGCTTTGCTGTGCATGAATAGTTACTTCAGTTTCGTGGCACTCAGAGAGAAGGGGTCAGTTTTTCTGTTACTGTATCAGGTTGTCCAGAAGGGAACATTAGGTTTAATGATTACCACCATTACTTCACCAGTCTATTATCAAACTCTAAACATAGTGCCTTGGGGTGCCTAAGTGACCGAGAATATTCTGGGTACTGTATTTCCATTCTTGAGAATGTTGATAAATATGACAAGGACACAATGACATTATTATAGTTGAAAACATTTTATTGAATTTAGGGAATAGTAGTCCTAATGCATTAAGAACAATAATAAATGTTTAAACCTCTGTCCCAGTGGTTCTCAAAAATAGTGATTTTGCCCCCCGGAGGACATTTGCAATATTTGGGAGCATTTTTGGTTGTCACAACTAAGGAAGTGGGTGTTGCTAGTGGCATCTCATGGTTAGAGGCCTGGGATGCTGCTAAGCATCTTTCAGTGCACAAGACAATATACCTCCACCCCTCAAACCATAATAGAATTTATCTGGTCCAAAATGTCAGCACTGCTGAGGTTGAGAAACCCAGCTTTATCCTAATGATTCTATTTCTTGGAATCTATCTTTAGAAAATAATCCAAAATACAGAAACAGTTATGTATATGCCTAAAGATACTCACCGAAGCATTCTTAACTTTAATTTTTTCCTTTACAAAGTCTGTCCTTTCAGAAAACTTATAAGCAAAAAAGAGGGGGACTCAGAGTTCCCCTCATAAGTAATGTTGTTGGGATTTTGATGTATGTGTATTTTTTTAAGTGGGACATATATCACTATATATACTTATGAAAAACGAGAAACAAACTCAATTCTTTCAGACTCAGGAAGAGATTTGGTTGCCTGTGTCAGGACCACATCAATTTCAGGAAAACTAAAGAACTACTTTAGAGATAAGTAACTCACTCATTTCAGGAATTGTTTATACAACACCCTTCAACCTCTTTGTCCACTCTCTCTTAAATCTTATACTCTGCATTACTGTTCTCAAATGCCTCTTATACTACCATAGAGTAAAAAAGTATAGGCAGTTTTTCAATGAAGTTAACTTTTAGTTCTGTGCACCAGTAAAGGTAAATGATGGTCCCATTCCTGAGGATATTCTTTTATTTTTTTTCTTTACTGTGATTTAATATGGAAGAACAAGAACAAATGGTAAAAAATTGGAAGCAATCATAAATGTCTATCAGTAGAGAGTAGATAAATAGATTTTAGCATTCTTCATGCAATGGAATACAATGTAGCAGTTAAAATTAATGAACTAATTTACATGTATATTCATAAATCTCCAAAGCATAATGTAAATGAAAAGCAAGGCATGAGATATTTAGAGTATAATGCTGAAATAAACGTTGATATCACACAAAATACTGTATTATTTATAGATATATATATATATATTAAAAATATAAAATCATGGATGGCAAAAATAAACACCCAACCTCAGGATAGTAGCTACCTCTGATGATGAGAAGAGAATTGGATCAAGGAACAGTAAAAAGACTCATCAACCATATTAATAATCTTATATTTCTTAGAAGAAAAGTATCTCAAGCATATAAATATGGCAATATACAAGTTGGTTAAATCTGACTATGGTTACATTGAATGTTTTTATTCTCTTTTTGTTTTTGAAATATTGCAACATCACATTTTTTTAAAACTAAATGTACTTTTCAGATTTGTTCATATTTGAACTGAGGCCAAATATAGAAAGATTTTTATAATAGTCATAATTTAGCAATGTATATATAATAAAAGTAATGAATGATTTCCTTATAACCACAACTAACTACAGCAAATAAAATTGTTTTCAAGGGCTTTTCTCTCTTTGTTTTTGGAATGTTAAGTACTTTCTGAAGTTATTTAGGGTCTACTGAATGTTAAGAAAGGTGAATGGTTCTTGAAATTACTCAAGCAATGGGGTAATTGAGTATGATTTACCGTTCCACAAGATGACAAGTTGGTAAACTTTTTTCTTCCCCATGTAACTTAACAAATATATTTAAAAAGAAACCATATTGTGCATTAAGATTAAAAATCAGTTTATTTCATAGTAAGAGAGAAATGTGGTATCTCTCAGCCTCTTGATAGTGATACTACGCGATGCCTGTTTCACAGATAACAAATATTGCAAGGTGTTTCATTTTAGAAGACTTCTTTGTTTAAAACCAGTAACTTTGTGGTGTGCATTCAGATTTTCTTTTTTTAAGTTTTTTCCTCTGAGATTTTAGACCTTTGGCCTTTAAATTAGTAAGGGGTGCTTTACAACTTTGTTCTATCCAAAAAAGTATTAAACTTAACATGCTTGTTTCTTGTGTGATAAGTGGCACTATCAACATAAGCATAATCAAGCATAGTTTTCTCTAACTAGTGCTCAAAACTGTCTTGTTATTAACCAAATCTGTGATTACTTACCCTGATAGAAGGATTTTTACTTGATTTTATGCTAGTTGTACTCAGACAAAAATTTGCTTAAATCATATAAATGTTTGGTGGGAGATACTCTACTAGATTGTATTAAAAGAAAATTATTTTAGGTTTTGGGCTCGTGCTGCTAAGGGATAGTTTTATAGGAGATGCTAGTCATTGCTTGGACATACAGCTGGCAATTAACTTGCCAATGGGTTGTTAGAAATTTCTTCTAAGTAAGGAAAACGTGTAAAACGATCATGTAGTGAAGACATTTAAATTTCTGTAATGGATTGACTATTTTGAGCATTAAATTTTTAAAAAAAGGAATGATGTCTAGTGTCACCAAATTTAGGTATGTTAAATAGAGCATATGGCTATTTTTCTAAAATCACACATTTAGTGAATTATTACTGTTGATCCTGTTATCAAACCAAAGTTTAGACTGAAAACGAAGGGACTAACTCGGAGTGCATTCTGCTTAGCAACCAACTTGTCTCCTGTTTTGCTATTGAATGCAAGTACTCATGGCTCAGAAGTGTATCTGCAGCCAGCTGGTCTCAACCAGACAATACTTCATTCACCTAATTTCCAGACTAGTCAGGCAGAGACATCAGCTCATTATTTTTAGTCACAAGGAAATTTATTTGTAAACTTCAAGCAGTAGCACAGTGATCTCAGAAGCCCCTGAACTATGAGAAATTGCCTTCTAATTCAAGAATGAGAAGTCCTTGGAATTTCGAACTGCCTAATTTTTTTTCCTCTTAAAACCTCTTGCAAGTATATTGTTTAAAAAACGTAGCCTCTAAAATCCTAGGAAAGAGAAAATATTTTTTAGTTGAAAAAATACGTTAAATTCTAAGAATACTTTTAGAATTATTACCTGAAAACAAAAATTCAAGAAGTGAGTTTTTTGTTCAGACTTTTATTGTCTACCTTGATCCCCACATGATTATTTTCTGTCTTAGAAAACAACAGTTTTGTTGGCATGTGAAGCTCCAGTTTCCTCAGAGTCAAGCTGTGTATGTAGAAAAAAGGTATAGTATCACTACTGTCTGTTAAGAACTCACTTGTTTTCATTTTGTCTCCATATTTGAAATAAACTGTTAACTTAAACGAGATGTCAATAGTAGACTGGATAACTAAGTGGTATATTCATACAATGCAATGCTATACACCACTGAAAATGAATGAACTACATCTACACATACCAATGTGGATGAATCTCAAACATAATGTTGAGTGAGAAAAACAAGTTAAGGAAGAATTCAGAGTATGATTTTCATATGTAAATATGAAAAAAATGAAAGTATACTTTTTAGGAATACTTTTAGTGGTGGTAGAACTCTAAGGGAAATGATTAGCACAGAAATCATGATGGTGTTTACTTCAGCATGGGGACAGATGTTAAGGAGAGCGATGCAAGGAGAATCAAGAGGGCTGAATCAAGAGGAAGAATCTTAAGCTAGGTGGTTATATAGGAAATGAAAAATAAGCCAAAATTCTGCTATGATAACATTGCTGCTATTAACATTATAGTGTGTCCTCAGAAAGTACATGATTTTAGACATGTATATATGTATACTCATAATTGGAAGTAATTTGCATAACAGTTTTTTATCCTACTTTTTTCATATTATGAACATTTCAAATGTCATTTAAAAATTTGAATGGTGATATACTATTTGATTCCTTGGGTTAGGAAAATTTTAAGTTGCTTTTTAAATAATATCTTTAGCATATATTCACATTATGCATAAATGTCCTCTCTTTGTAATTGTCATATGGATTTTAAGAAAGAACTTTCTTATTTAATGTTGCATACCAGACTGAAGACAGGGAAAGGACTCATATTTTGCAGGTGGAGTATGTAGCACAGTAGTGTATATGAATATGTATAAATGATTAAGGAAAATTGCTAGTTCAAAACAGTGTCTTAATTTTGTTTTTACAGCTTTATAGTATAAAACAATATGCATGCATACATACAGGAAATTTGGTAAACCTAAAATGCTTTGTTTCCAGGGAGAGTAGTATCAATTTTTTAACCTGGTCTTATGATTTAGAATAAATAAACTTGAACATGCACTGAAACTAGCATCATCTGAAACCTTTTTTTCAGATTTTTGATTTCTGCAACTTTCAAATCTATTTCACCGTGATATCTTTCTTTTCATCTTTGAACACAGAAGTGTGTTAAATGAGGCTTTGTATTTTTATAATTGATTTATAGGGAGCTTCTCAAAATATTATTTTTAAGACTTGTTAAATGTGTCCAAGAAGTGTTTTTGAGCTTTTTTCCTAAGTAATTTTTGCTTAAAAGGATATTATATTTTGCCAAGTCTAAAATAAAAGGTCCGTGTTCAGTTATTTTTTTTAAGCCATAATATTTAGTAATTCTAAATTAACACCTTTAATAGAAAATTATAAGTAATAAGTTTTGTTTTTGTTTTTGTTGGGAAGAGTATCAGATGATAAAACTATTAATGAAATCCTAAGACCTTACATTGATCCTGAAAAGTCTGATCCTGTAATTCGTCAAAGGTATGTTTCAAAAATCATGTAACTTTCTGAAATTATTAAAAATGTTGAGATATTTACTATATGCATATTTATTAAATAAAGCCATGTCTTTATTAGAGTATAATGTTTCCGTACTGCTTACTTTCTGTCCCATTTCCTTGGTGTGTACTCAAGGCTTTGTCAGTCAGAGATGATGCTCTGGGTGAGGATTTTGGTTATAGTAATAACAGCAGTACTTAACACTGTTTGCTGCATTCCAGATACTACTCTTTGAAGCTTATAATAATAAATGTATTAATTCTTTTAATCCTCACAATAACCCTTTAAGGTAGATTATTGCCGTTATATCTATTTTACAGATGGGGAAACTGAGCCTTAAAGTGGTTAAGTGACTTCACATGGCTAATAAGTAGGGAAGCTAGGATTCAAATCCAGGTGGTCTGGAGTCAGAGTCTGTACTCTTACCCCTTAAACTAAACTGCCTTTCACAGTTGAACTAAAAACTCTGAAAATTGAGTTTCCAAGTAGTTAAAGACAGGAAATCCTATTTTGGCCAAGTCTTCATAAAACTGAGTAATACACACTCTGCCTCCTGTCCAGAAACACACCATGGACAAAAATGGTTAACATAGCATAGTGGAAAGATTCAGTTATGAATATCTGGGTTAGAGTAGCTAATTCTGTCCCTTATTAACTATGTGATCAGGAACCAACTTACTTCTGGACCTTAATTTTTTCCATCAGTAAAATGAGAATGATGATGTTTACTAGATAGAGTTGTTACGAACCTTGTAAAAAATTACATATATACAGTTCTAGTACAGAGTCTAGCACATAGTAAGCAGCACTCAAAAAAGAAAACTATTAATATGTGAATTATTCGTGTTTCTGAGCAGGAATTTCTTTTCACCGGGTGATACCTGCTTAGGTTATGAATACTTGGTTTGGTTAAAATTTGAAACTGGGTGGATTCTGAAGTGTCTGATTCAGGTCTAGTTAAATCTCATCTTCTACTTTTCATAGAAAGTGGTGCCCAGACGCAAACAAATCCATGTCACATATCAAGCGGTGTCTCTGGGACCGCTACCAGAGTTGAGTTTCTTTTCCTCTTATTACCAATAATCTAATTGTTATCGCTGGTCATATATTTAACAGTAAGACAAAATACCTGCCACCAAATTGGATACATTTTTTAAAAATAAATAAATTAGCAAGATTAATCTGAACAGAGAGAAGAAAGGTAATTTTTAAAACAGATCCTTGGTTGAAAAATATCTTTAACACCTTTTCTGTGCTTGGATAGATAAATTTTAAGTATTATTATTAACTACTCATAGATGCTTAGTTTCCATAGGCACAGGTTTAAAATACACTAAAAATCAGTTTTGCTTCCTTTAATATGACATTTTTATTTCAGGTTGAAAGCCTACATTCACTCTCAGACTGGGGTCCGAATTTTAATGAAGGTAGAAAATATGCAGCAAAATTTAGTAAGGTAAAATTGCTTCCCTCTCCATTTCTTTAAATGTTTTCTAATTCTGTAATATAATTAAGTAGCTTGCTTAGCTTAAGTGGCTAGTTATTATACTAATTATCTGGCAATCAACAAAGCCTAGGCTTTTAAAAATGACCTTCAAATTAAAATTTTTAAATAATCACACTTATCATAATACAGGATAAATTCAATTGAAAAATCACCCTGGTTAGAATATTTTAAAGTAACATCATGTGCAACTGAAAGATTTTTAAATCCCATTTTAACTTATTTCAAGAAATATTCTGTACAACAGAGTTCCAAAGTTCAAGTTTTTGCTTTTGGAAATAAAAAATTCCTGTGATGAACTGACCATTGTATATATCACAGTGGAAAGAACTCTACATAGAAATGTGAAGAAAGCCAGGTTCTAACAAACTATGTGATTTGAGAGTTTTAATATCACTGGGCTCCCTGTTCCTTCATTAATGGAATGATGAAGTAGACTACACTAAAAGATCTCTGAGAGTCACTGCAGTGTCTGCAGTTATGTGTCATTACATTGAATTGCAAAACGCTGATCTTTAATATCTGTGATGCTTTCCCCGTCTTCCATCGTTTCATTAACAAAACTACTAGATCCAGTTCAGACTAGATAGGATTGGTCTCATCTGCTAGTAGAGCTTAGAGATGTAAGCATCCAGGCTGTGAAAGCAGATCTGGGTTTGAATCCCAGCTCTGCCTGCTTCCAGTTATGTTAACTTGAGTAAATTACATAGCCTAACTTGCCTTCATTTCCGCATCTCTAAACTGGAGGTGATGATAATCAGATTATCATGAGAGATTAAGATGATTATTTAGCACATGGTAAGTGCGTGCTTTTATTATTTCTACTATTACTATTACTACTACAGAAGATAAATGGATTCTTAAAAAATATCTTCTTCTAAAATTCAAGGAAACCAAAGTTGTATGTGATAAAAGGTAAATGTAGGATACAGAATATTTTAAAGTTTATAATATAGGACAGACTGCATAGGCCCAGATAGCATTCACTTTTGACTTGGAAATATGTACTGTAAATCTACGAAGAGGGAAAGGGAATGGTGATCTCAGCTTGTCCTAGGAGACAGGGTTTTCTAGGAGAGTGGCAGAAATGCATGCAGCATGACATGACCCAGAGGGGAGCAGTTGGTAAAACTGTTTTGGGCAGTTGCATAGAAGGAAATCAGAACACAGAAAGACCAGAACACAGGAGGATACTAATAAGACTGGTAGGTTTTATTTTAACAAAGAACCAAAGAGGATAAACCTTCACCAAAAAAAAGGTTAAAGGAGCATACTGCAGTGAAGATCAGATGACATAATTCTAGACACTCAACTTTTCTGGGCTTCATGTCCCTTTAAGGTCCTTTACTTTCTCTTATTTTATGACTTTCCTTCTTTAGGAACCCAAAAAGGACTTTGGTTGGGCCTTGGGTTAACCTTCTTAATCCCCAAAGGGGAGGGAATGATAGATTAATAAAGTAAAAGATAAGTGGTATTGACTTTAAGGAATACCTAGAATAGGCTGTTTTGTTACTAAACCTGAGCCAAACTTAGTAACATGAGAAGTACTCTGACTTTACCTTATCTGTATAGAAAACATGTCCTCCAGATTTCCCCATTTGAGTTGTTTACTTGAACTCAATGATATATGAAAATACCATCAAAGAATAGGAAGCAGAAGTTTACAACCAAGATCTAAGAATTTTGTATTTAAAAATTGCCACCCTATTTAACTTTGACTAGTGATATTATCACTTTAAGGCAATAATAATGTTAGAAACTCCAATTGAGGTAGCTTTTGTCATGAAGGTGGACCTAAGTTGGAGTAAGGTACATCCTTATATTTCTGACTGTTCAGTCAGCCTTAAGGTATAGTTATCCTAATTTCTACAAGACTTCCCAGTTTTATTAGGATTTTCTAATTATGAATAATGAAAGTAGATACTATGGAGATACATTTAGAAATAGATTTTTTTTAATTAAAGATTTTTAAACCAGTGTTCACCAGATAGTACATTCATAGATGGGCTAAGATGAGCATTCACACTTGATTGTATGCTTAATCATAGTTAGATCATTAAAGGAAAGTACATTCAGAGAACATCTAAGTAAGATTATTATAGGTTATAAAATGTGGGCTTCTAATTTAAGATAAGGAGGATTTTATTATTTCCTGAGAAGTACTTAGAAGGTAGAACCATGTATTTTCCTTGTGGCTTTCTGATTTTAAATGTATCATATGATTTATAGCATTCCAGTAACTTCAGAGTAGAGTCTTTTTACCAAATACTTGGTATTGCCAATTTCCAGTGGTTGTGTTTTCCATTCTTGAAGGGTTTATGACAATTGTCCCATGATATACCTGATCAGCTAGAGCAATCTTAAATGTTTCCCAGGCTTTAGCTTTGCCATATACAACTTTTATTTTTAGGTTTAGGTGATCATAGAATGTATGTCTAACTCTAAAGAATTTGTTGCTGATCTATTTCAGAGTTTTCTTTCCAGAATACACAGGGTTTGAATTTGTATCTTCTTCTAAAAGTAAATATGTCTTCTTAAGTAAATCCATTCATTCATTCAGCAAACACTTAGTACCCATTGTGGTCCAGGTGTTGTTCAAGACATTAGGCTGATAGCAGCAAGCAAAACCATTCCTGTCTCTGTGGAGCTTACATTCCCAGTGGAGGAGAATTCATGTAAGGTACCCTCTTGCTACATCATTTCTCACCAGCTTTCTTTTTTTTTTTTTTTTTTTTTCTCACCAGCTTTCTGTTCTCAGAAAGTAAATGAGTGTTTTGAAGCAGAAAAGCCTATGTTGGTAACACAAGGCACCATCAGAGACAGCCATTGTATTGCTGCTAACTTAAGTTATTACTGACAAGTTAGAATACTCCCAGCTTTGATACTGTCCCTTTAATTGTAATTTTTCAAATCTATTGAATTTTAGACCTATATTTTACTTACTAATGGAATCATTTATTTATTTTTTATTTTTATTTTATTTTTTTGTGGTACACGGGCCTCCCACTGTTGTGGCCTCTGCTGCTGTGGAGCACAGGCTCCGGACACGCAGGCTCAGCGGCCATGGCTCACAGGCCCAGCCGCTCCACGGCATGTGGGATCTTCCCAGACCGGGGCACAAACTCGTGTCCCTTGCATCGGCAGGCGGACTCTCAACCACTGCACCACCAGGGAAGCCCGGAATCATTTATTTTTCATGAAGAAATTCAGATACATTTTCTCTTTTTTATGTTTACTTTGCTGCTTTGATGTTTATATAAGATCCTGATTTTGATAAAGATGTGGTTTAAGCTATTGTGGGATGATTCTTTCCAAATTTACTCAAAAGCCATTAATTAAGCACATTTACTCTCCTAGGCATATAAATAAAAATTGGGGTTTATACAAGACTGAGTAGGGTACAGTTCTGTTGTAGCGGAGAAAACAGACATGAAGTAAAGGTGACTGGGGTACCTGGCATGGATCTGTCTTCTGAGAGATGAAGGTAAGGCCTGGAGAGGCTTAGGGCACATTGAGTTTCAAGTAGAAGTGGCATCATTTCCTCGAACGTTATTTTCAAAAAGAATGGCCTTTCCATACTAATCCCTTATTACTAAGCTCCCTTCAGAGTAAGATTATATCACATTCCAACAAGAAATAGTAAATCCTTCCAGAATACATAATCTGTGGAGAAGTAGACCTTATTTTACTTTAAGAGGTTCCAGGTTAGACTTTGTAGACCAAAAGTTTTACCATTACAAATACTAAATTTATTAAATCACTACTTCTCAAACCTAACACAAATTATGAGATGTTCCAAAATAACCTTTTTGCTCTTATCCAAAAACCTACATCAAAGTAGATTTTCTATAAATTTGAAATAATGTTATAAATTTGATGCAGACCTTGGAAAGTTACTAAGTTTCTGTTTTCCCATCTGAAAGTGGGGATCAAGACAAAGGTATTGCACTGTTGTGAAGATTGCTTTCAGATAATGCATGTCAGCTACTTAGTATGGTGCCAGGCACATAGCAAATCACTCTCAGTAAATATGTATTATTCATGTATTACAAGTTGCAACATTTAGGTCAACATCTTGCTGAGTTGACTCAATGAATGTAAGAGTTTTTGTTGTTTCAATCCTAGAAATTACTTTTCTTAGTATCAATAAAAGGAGGAAATCTGTTTAAAATAAAAAGTTCTGTGTGGCTGGCAGTTGACTTAAGCATTACTTTTTTTTTTTTTTTTTTGCGGTACGCGGCCCTCTCACTGTTGTGGCCTCTCCCGTTGCGGAGCACAGGCTCCGGACGCTCAGGCTCAGCGGCCATGGCTCACGGGCCCAGCTGCTCCGCAGCATGTGGGATCTTCCCGGACCAGGGCACGAACCCATGTCCCCTGCATCGGCAGGCGGACTCTCAACCACTGTGCCACCAGGGTAGCCCAACGCATTACTTTTTGAAAAATAATGGCTTCTTTCAGCCAAATGATTTCTTATACTTCTGGGAAGTACTCTAAGTTCAATCTTAGCTATGCTCCCAACAGGTCACTCACCACTAACCACAAGGGGGCAGATACCCAATCATGTTAGTTTACATTTCTTTTGACATACATTAGTATTGGAAGAATATGAAGCTTCAGGGGCTACTTTATTTAAGATGTCATCAACTGTTATCTCTGTACAAATGACTCCGAAATCTAGAGATATTTTCAACCTTTCTCCCAGACTTCAAATCTTAGTTTGCACGTATCTTCACTTACACATCTCATTAAATCTTAAACTCAACATGTTTAGATCTCATCACACCACATCCATTTGTTCCTAGTGTGTGTTTCTGTGTGTGTTGTTTTAAATGAGGATTAAATGGACTGCTGATGTACCTGACATCTAGTAAACAGTCAATAAATGTTGACAGTCATTCCTTGTTATTGGCACTGTCATTCTTCTTGTAAGCAAGGCATATGACCTTAGAGCCATCTTTCACTTCTCCCTCACCACCCTGCCTTACGTGGTCGGCCTCCATATGAGCCTTCTGTATGTTCTCTCCATTCTTTTGAGAAGGTTATTGTTTATCAGTGTCTACAGTGGAGCCTATCCCTTCCCCCCAACTGGATGTAATCCTTATCCTTTGAGCCTCAAAAACTTCTCATAGGTTCCTGCAATCCTCTCTTATATTTTATCCCAATAAAACATCCCATATGATGATAAACTCCCTTTTGAAGACAGTGTCTGCCTTAGGCATCTTCATCTTTATATTTCCTGCAGTGCTGAGTCAGTGACTTCCCCATAATAGGAATTCAGTTTTAATTTTTTTAATAAGTAGTGTACTAATGCACTTAAAATATGTGTGCCTGCTATGTGCTAGGTGTTGATACCACTTTAATACTCTAAAGCAGGGTTCAGACAGCTTTTTTGCAAATAGCCAGACAGTAAATATTTTTGGCCTTGTGGGCCATACAGTTGCAGTTGTCAGTCCACCACTGTAGCGCATAAACAGCTATAGTCAATACATAAATGAATGGGCATGACTGTAAGACTTTATTTACAAAAACAGACAATGGGCAGGATTTGGCCTGCTGACCATAGTTTGCCAATTCCTGCAGGCTTCAATTCTCAATATGTAAAATGAAAGAGAGAGAGAGAGATTATTAAAACTACCAAGTATAATTTAAAGTTTCTTCATGGATACATGTATATGTATGGCTGAGTCGCTTTGCTCTGAACCTGAAACTATCACAACATTGGCAATTGGCTATATTCCAATATAAAATAAAAAGTTAAAAATAAATAAATAAATAAAAATAAAAGTCTTCGCAGTCCATTAAATAAATAAATAATTAATTAATTAAAGTTTCTTCAGAAAATGTAGCACCTGTTCAGAGAACAGGCTTTCTGATATGTAACCTTGACCTGAAGTATCAGTGGGTTAAGATTGATCAAGTCTTGAACCTGCTGTATAAAAAATAAATAAAATTCAAAAATTCCAAAAAAAAAGATTGATCAAGTCTTTATTTTTCATTTATTCAGATAATATTCATTGAGCACCTTCCATGTGCCAGCACAGCACTAAGCACAAGGAACACATAGACATCTAAAACACTAGCCCTCAAGATGCTTACAGTCAAGGATGGGAGATAGGTGTGTGGTAATGTTACAATAGATATGTGTTTAATACATACGGCATAGCAGGTGACCAGTGGAAAACACGGGCATCTTTGCATGTCAGTTTTTGATTGATGCACAGACCAGTTGCCTTTACTCTACTTCCAAAAATTGGCATATAGAGCCAAGAGTTGAGACCTTAAACCCAAGCCAAATTAAAGCTTTATCTAAGCTTTGATTTCATGAACATCACAGAAGATTATTACTCTTTCTGGGGGGGACTACCCTATTGTACTTGCAGATTCTATTAGTTGTTTCCTGCTGTGCTGGTTGTAGTTAATAATTTTGGAACACTTTTTTCTTTTTTTAAAAAAGGCAACCAGCAAAAGAATGAGCTATTTCTCTTGGATGATTTTATTTCCGTGCTGAGAGGATTTTTTTTTAATAAAAAACTGAAGTTACTTTACTTTCTTTGGATCTGTAACATGAAATATTTAAAAATCATTGACTCTGAAGTTAAGAGGTAAGACACTTTTTCCTACGCCCTTTTAGATAAATTGGTTTCTCTAAAGGCTTCAAGTAAGACCCACCTGACGTCTTTTTGACTTTTGCTAACACCCACCCACCAGCAAGCAAAGACCCCCTTCTGCCTTAAAGCAGAGTGACCTCCCAGTTCACATTACTTGCTCAGATTCTGACTTCCTAGAATCTCAACTCTGCCTGCACGATACCACCTCTCAGCCTTGTTGATTTAAGAGTCTAGTCTCTTGCCTGCCTCACCTCGTAGTCCTGCCAGGTCTCTCCTTGCTTTTCACCTAGCGCATACCCCTACTGGCCAATTTTGCTACCTTGCCATAAGCATCTCTTCAACTGATCATTTAACCTGTATTTCTTTTCTCAGAACATTGCTTCTCAGATTTCAGTGTCCATCATAATTATCTAGGACAGATGAAAATGTCGATTTTCAGCCCACCCTCAGAGTTTTTGGTTCAGTCAGTCTTACCTAGCCCAGAAACCTGCATTTGTTAAAGTCTCTGCCTCCTGAGGGACCCTGATATAAGTTATCCCTGGGACCACACTTTGAGAAACACTGCCGAGGATGAAAATCCTTGAGGACATTTTTGAATCCCATACAAGTGTCTAACATGTTTTCTGTATAACAAATATTTGGTAGATGTTTATTCAGTTGAGTTGTTGAAGTTGTGTAAAGAAATATGTCATTTAATATTAGGATGAATTTTTGAAGTCAAATTTCTACATCCTTAAAGATACTAGTCTGTACCCTTTGCCTAATTGAACTGGAAGTAGAAAATTAACTCTTATTTCAGGCTTACAGAGAATGATTGAAAAGTATATTTAAAGATACTCTAAATAGGAAATTTATAATATATATGTTAAAAGTTAGGATTTTTTAAAAAAATATCCTGCCATTAGAACTGAAGACCTTGGAAGTTAAGATTATTTTGATAATAATGGTACAGAATTAAATATATGTCAGAGAACGTTAAAGGAATTCCAGAATTTCTAAGAACAGCATTAACTACTTTCAGATGCCTTGTCTTATGTAAATAGCCAGAGACCATTTCTGCCTTTTAGTTAGATCCCTTGAAAATAACTGTGATGAAGGAAGGGTTAGTGAATAACAGCAGTGTGCTCTCTAGATGAGATTACTTAAACTTTCTTTTGCTTTCCTTCTGGAATTTAATTCTAGTAATGAGTTCTGCAGAGATAAATGGGGGAAATCGCTTAATCTAAGAGTCAGTTGTAAACAGCCTTGCGTGTAGTAGAAGATGCCATCATCAACACTCACCCATCACATTAAGAAATGCATTTCCAGTAAAGTTTTACTATAAATGTTTGTAATATATTTGTGTTTTGATCAGTTTTGTACTAATAATAATTATTCAATCCAGAAGGAATTTTAACATTTAAAGCCTTAAGGTCATAGATAATAAAATTAAATTTTTAGCTTACATACACATTTTTGTTACAGAGAAGTGTGATTGGGCTATAAGTAAAAGATTTTCAAGCATAAATGTATCATTATTTAGGATAAAATTCTGTGGAGAATTGGAATGGAAATACAATCAAGGAGAAAAGGAAACTATAAAAGATTTCTAACTATTAAGGAAGAACTTGTTCATACAGTTTTTAAATTGATGATACTGGTACCATTCCCATTTTACTTAGATTCTAGTGAATTTTTATAAGAATGATGTAACATTTTCATTCTAAACCATCAATATTTTCACTACACCATAAATTATGTTCTTTATATCTATTTTAACTTGTGAGTAAAGAAATTAAATGAAATTTCAGATGTCTGTTTTAAAATGTACAAAGGTGTCATTGTTTTCTGAAATTATTTTAGGTTAGGCATAAGCAGAAAAGTGTGAAGAACCTGAATAAGTTTTGCCAAATACACACACAAAAAAATGTTTGCTGCAAGGGTCATTTAAAATCGGGGTTAAATCTAGAGGCTGATGGATGTCTTTATGGAACATAATAAGTATTAATGACACCCTCTTTTTTTAATATATATATATACTTTTTTAATATATATATTTATTTATTTATTTTTGGCTGTGTTGGGTCTTCGTTGCTGTGCACGGGCTTTCTTCGTTGTGGTGCGCAGGCTCCTTGCTGCGGTGGCTTCTCTTGTTGCGGAGCACAGGCTCTAGGCACACGGGCTTCAGTAGTTGCAGCACGCAGGCTCAGTAGTTGTGTCTCATGGGCTCTAGAGCGCAGGCTCCGTAGTTGTGGCACACGGGCTTAGTTGCTCCACGGCATGTGGGATCTTCCCGGACCAGGGCTCGAACCCTTGTCCCCTGCATTGGCAAGTGGATTCTTAACCACTGCACCACCAGGGAAGTCCTAATGACACCCTCTTATTGAATGTCTTCTACTGTATTTCACGTACTTTGTTAAGCATTTTATATACATTATAATTATGTTACGCTGTACATACATTATACATTATAAATATGTTAGTTGCATGGAGAGCCCTGACTGCAGCTTTGTAACCATTAACTGGTGAAGCCTAGATCCAAACCTATGCCCACCTCTCTCCAAAGCCTTTGCAATATAGCACATGCCTCTCAGCGCCATAAATGACCACAGTGCATGTTCTTAGATTACGTGGAACCCAACCCCAGTTCTTTGTTATCCCTCTTTGGGATTATTGATTGTTTTCCAAAGTGAGAATCAAGATCATGATGAGTACATGCTCAAAATGGTCTTAACCTTTGGCCACATTTTGGACATAGACTCTAGAACAATGGAAGCAAGGTATCATTTAAGGACTAGAAAATGTTAGAATCAACCTGAAGAATGTCCACACACATAAAGAAAATATGTAGAGCAGGGTGCTAAATACTTTTATCATCTCATAGATCACACGTCCAGTGATGGAATGGGTTTCATATGTGGCATTCTGCTTGAGGCAGTTTTATGATAAGACTTGTAAACTTAGCTGTAGGGAAGTTTACTCTTAGGTAGCTCTAGGGAAGCTGAAGCTCTACTAGTTGGCAGAGCTGGGTGAGTGAAGTTTCAGCTGCTGTGAACTTGAGAAATTTAATTTGAGAGGCTGTACTGAAAAGTAGATCCAAAGTGATATGATGGTCAAATTCTTAACAGATTATAAAGACTACAGTTTCCATAGTAATGATCTCATTTCAGATATGTACTATTTTGATTATTGATTAAGGGAATTATGTAAAATATAAAATGAGAGTTTTCTCTAAAAACTTGGAAAATAAATTTTAACCCTCCACTTAATGTTAATCCACTAAATTTATCCATTCTAGTTATGTTACATAATAATTTATATCTAACTTTATATACTCTTCAGAGAGAGTAATGACATAATTAATTGAAATTTCTAGGTGATTCAGATACTTCATTTTAGCCAAAGTGCTTTACCTTTTCAACCAGACCTCCCACTGAAATTTATACGTACCAAAACTGTATGAATTCTCTGTGTATTCCCATATCCTCTACCTTGTATAAGTACTTTCTTCCTAGAAAGCCTTCATCTTTTCATCTCTAGTGAATACCTAATAGTTCACCATTGTATTCCCAGTTCCTAGAACAGCATCTGGTACATGGTAGACCTCCCTCAGTAAATATGTGTTGAGTGAGGAATAAGCAAACAAGCAAAGAGTTGAGTGAAGAACTCAAAAGATTGGCTTTACGGTCCTAACTCTGCATCTCCTTGAGCAACCCTGAGTAAGATACTTCTCAGGGCTTCAGTGCCCTCACCTGGAAGACAAAAAAAGTAGATTAAGTTCTTTCTAACTCTAAAATAATATAATTCTATAGTGTAGTTAATTCATGAACTATTTAACTAACATTTAAGCAAAAGTTTTTTTGAGGAACCTGATCATATTTTCCAAAGTGATACTTCCTAATAAAGATTGAAAATGTAAGAGTCTGTACTGATCAGACTCCTGCATTTAGTTTAGCACCAGAGGAAGCATATGTTTTGTTAACAAGAGTAAGGCTAATTAAAATTTCCTGTGTTAATTAGGAGAAAATCCATGGAGGAGGAGGGATTTTAAGAACCAATTAAGGAGGAGGAGAGCTAGAGTTAGCAAATGAAGTGCCTAGATATTATAGGCACTATAATATTTGAAAGAACATTTGGAGGTGAATAAGGGACAAGAAAGAAGGTTTATTGAGTATCTACTTAGCTTTAGATTTCTGTCCTGATGCTTGTCCTTATGAAATGTGATAGTTTGTTTGTTGACCGGCACTCCCAATAAAATGTGGGGTTTATTTCTATGAACTTCCATTACCTAGCAGACTATCTGTAAGGGTAGACACTAAATAAATATTTGAGGAATTGATTGATTAATGAAGCTAGGCACTGTTCACATTTTCACATTCATTAATTCTAATGAAGTACATACTATATCTCTACTTCACAAGATAGGAATCTTAGGCTCTGAGAAATTGACTTAGCCCAAAGAAACCAAGCTACAGTTACAAAGCCTGGATTTGGACTCGGGTCTTTTTGGCTTCAAAGTTCATGCTTTTTCTACTAACTAGTCCATCATATAGATCATGAAGATAATCCCTGATAAGTATGTTATTTCCCTGCTAAAGGTGCTAAATTACCTTTGAAGTATAAAGTCTTATTACTAATATCAGTTTGGCAAGTTACACTTTAGAAACATTTTCACCTGTTACATTTAATCTTTACAAGCTAGCTGATGAGTAGATAACCTTTCCATCATTATACTGATGAGGAAAACTGAGTACCCTTGAGGAGTCACAGCTTCTAAGGACCTGTGATAAGATTGGAACCCAAGCCTTCTGGATTTAAAAGTAATTGAGCTTACTAGTGAAGATAAGGAAAACCTGAACAAATAGCACCTAGAACAAAAGCCTTGTAAGGCCCTCTTTAAAGCATGTTTTAAAATGTGTAATTAGTCACTTTATTTCACCGCATCCCATACCTTTTGTGTCATCAATAGATGGGATCATCTACCAGCGCATTTCTGACCCATAGAGCTTTCTGAATGGAGGCATGTGTCTGCGCTACCCCACTCATGACTGGTGCCCCAGGTCAAGCATGTGGAGCCCTCATTTACACATTTACATAAATTACATAAAAGTCCCAAAACAAAGTGCAGCAAACCACTAATTCAGTTACTGTTATTTTTTTAATATTAAAACTAGAGAAATTAGGTAAGAAAAAATTTAACTTTGACACAATCTACTTCTAATGTGATGGGGACAGTCTGAGTTGCAAAAATTGTCACACAGGAGTATTTGGAGGAATTTTAAATAATACCTTTTACTTGTAAACAGAAGAGTTAAAAAACTCTCTGACCCCTGTACTTAGTTTGATTTATATGTTTTAGTTTGAATGTATGTATCTTTTTTCTCCTATTCTGGGTCTTCATTAACAATCTGGTTTCTTTCTTCCTTTTCATTTGGATTTTAGAAGCTAGTTTGTTCACTTAACCTGTTCTCTTTCTGCTCTATTAAAATAAGTTTAGTTAGTACTTTTAAATTACTTATTTTAAAGGAATTTGATAAGTATGAATCTAAAACATGCAGTTTATAATACACTCAGGAACCTTACTGAATTCAGTTAATACCAAGATGAGCCATACTTTATAAACGTTTAGCTACCAGATAACAGTAAACTGGTTTATATTAAGGTTAAGTTTTTTAAACAGCAAGAGATTCAACTGTGTACATTTGGAATCAGTTAGTTGCACTTTTAACCTAGAAACCTAAGTTAAGAAATAAATACAAATGACTATTAGGAATATTGGTTAAGTGCTGCCTTTGGCAGACAAATATCAAAACTTGTACAATTTTAGAGCTGGAGGGATCTTGATCACCTCATCAGATGACCTTATTTTGTAGTGGAAAAAATTCTGTGGCCTAGGGATTGCTATTAGAGTGTTAAATTTGGAGAATATTCAAATTTAATTTAAGTATTTTATTAGGGGGTAGAAGGGGAGATGATCTAAGGGGTGCCAGTGATCAGGTGGGAAATAGAATGGTTTGTGACTCCTTTTTTTTTTATTCTCTGTCTCCTTTTGAGTTATGGGAAGTTAAAAATAAATCCTAATTTGCTAATGAAGTGCAGAGAAAGAAGTTCAAGAACTTGGCCAGTTTCTTTGAAAGTTAGTAACAGAGCCAAGATTAAAAGCATACCCTTGAGTATCAAGACAACTTTTATTTGTATGATGTCAAACACTGTAACACCTGTTTAGCCTACTGAGCTATGCTGCCCTTACAATGCCCCTGTGAAGCTGCCTGGAGCAGGGTCAGCTAGTGAGCCTGTGAGAGTAAAGCAAGTGAAATAACAAGAGGAAATGTCTGAGAGGGTCCCTAAGGGTAAAATAAAAGACAAATGTTGGTATCTTAATTCTTTCAAACCCAAGTAGTTTGTCTTGTGGTAGCAGAGCCCTTTTACTAATGGGAACACCAGAGTTCCTGAAAATTTCAAAAATAGATGAAGCTGCCCCTTAGGATTCAGTGACTTAATGACTTGCAAAGGAGCTAACACCTAAATGTTCTGGGCAATGCCAAGCTGGACTCTACACCTTGCCTCAAGATAATGGAAACAGGAGGATTCAACGTAGTTGTACCTCTTGGAAGTAAATGTAATATAAAATAATAAAAAACTGAAAGTTATACGGAAAGTTGTAAGACTACGTTTAAAATGCAGAATGCATAAAAAGGCAAATAAGTGTTTCAGTGCTTACATAAGAAGTGCCATTCTTTGTTACTGAAGAAGTTCAGTGACTTTGTCCTGAACTAAAGTTTCTGTAAGAATGCGTTGTTATTTTAGGTAAATACAACTGTAAAACTGTGTTCATGGCTTAAGTAAATGAGCTAACAGTTTCTGTGTTTTATCATTTAGCCCTCATAATAACTCTCTGAAATGATACTGTTGTTATCTCCACTTTCAAGCATGGAAACTAGGGACTAGAGGAGTTAAGTAACTTGTCCAGAATCGCAGACCAGTAAGTGATGGAGCCAGGACTTTAACTCGGTGTTAGACTCCAAACCCAAGCAACCACTAAAAGTTACTGCTTCCTTTAACTAAACCCCATGTCCACACAATGTTACCCCATCTGTGTTTAATAGCCTTTCTTTATAAAACAGTTTACATAATTTACTTCTTAATTACTGGCAAATATTAATGGTAGACTAAGAGTAACCACTCCTAGTAGAAAAATCAAAGAAATTCAGAATTTAATTTAAAAATTATCTAGTGAAGTCTGACCTGTTTTAAGTGACAGACTGGAAAGCTGAGGCCTTGAAGCTTATTGACACTCAATAGCAATATTGCTGTGATTAGAAGTTTACAACATCTTCAGGTAAACACTAAATAAAATTCAGTGGTTCCCATTAAAACCACACAACATACCAGATTTTCACTGCATTTGAGTGAAATATTTTAAAGTAATTCATTATAAATTCTTACATAAATCTTTACATTCTAAATGCTTTGTACAGAGCCTGCATGGCACATAAAATAGGGACCAATTTTTTTAATAAAACAAGTGTAATTAATTATAGTTTTAAGATTGAAATAATGTATAACTTATTACATGGTAATTTTTAAGAATCTCTGAATGTTCCTCTGCTGGGATCATATTTTGTATTATATCAGCATTAATACTAGGTTCTGATTACCATGTGCCTTTGAAGAATTTTTTTTTTAATTGTTTCAGCTTTGGAAATCTAGAGAAGCTTAACGAAGATTTAATATTTTAAAAAGAAATAAAATGCCTAAAACATTAGGTATACACTGAAAATTATTTACAAAAAAAATGAAATAAGTGTTGATAGAAAACATTCCCTGATTTGGGAAATGTCTCTTAATAGAAGCCTTATGAGTCAGTTAAAATGCACAGAAGATAAGTTGTTACAAGTGTTTGTAGGATACCACTTGAAAAGTTCCTATTTGAAAATTCAAGTCTTGCTTTCTCTTAAGAAAAATTTAGTTATATACACTTTATATTTTACTTTATAAGTTAATTTTATACTTTTATATCTAATTCAGCCTCTCTCTTTTTTGTATAATCACTGCTAACTTTTTAAAAAAACACTGCTTGTTTCAAAGGGAAATAATGTGTAAAAAATGTGACGCATTTAATCCTTGAATGCTGGAAGAACACTTTTAAAGTATTGTAAACACATCTGTATTATATTACACAGGGAAAAGAATGTATGCACTCTGTGGCCTATGGGCATGAGGGTGGCTGGTTTAGGAAAACTGAATATTTTGCATTTCAAGTTTCTTTTCCACATAAAAAATATTCTGTGATTCTAAAATGAAGAATTTAATTCCAGGAGTGGGTCATGTGGTGAGGCAAACAGGAGTAAAGTTTTGGTTTTACAGCCCTCTCATTTGTCACCCACTTCTTAAAAAGAAATCAGTTTTTATAATGGGCTCGGCTTTGCATTTTGTTAAGCACTTCTGCTTTCCCTTATTGGAAAAATATTGCACAGGACAGACTTAGAACACAGAGAAATCACTATACCAAGAGTTCATAGTAAGTGTGCTGCATGTCTGAGTCAGCTGCAAGGTATGGTGCAAATAATTTGTCACTAATTAAGAAATATCGAAGTTTGTATGATTTACTTTTAAAATTACAGCAGATTCATATGTATCCCGATGGTAACCTCACTCTTGATCACTGACTGGTATTCCAGTGTAATTTCTTGAGTGGAAGGGGAAAGGATGGAGTTCCAGCTGTCAGGCCTGGCATCCCTTGGGATGTATGTTTTGTATGTGAATATCATCTGTCATTGGTAGAGATGGAGAAAAAAAGTTGGAGAACTTCTGCACTACACTGGTGAAGGTGTTCTCTACTTTCTCCTCTTTGTCGTGACATGATAGTCACTTGCCAACACATTCCCTTATGCAGCTCCTAGTGAGCTAGCTGAAATTCCACCCCTTTATTCCTACCTCAGAAAACAAGCAAGGGAGAATGCTAGGGGCATGCAACTTTAATCAACTAAAAAAGAAAAACTTTTTTTTTTTTATGTAATGACTTGAGAATTTCCGAGACTAGAGCTTTCCTAATGTCAAATTATTTCATATACTTTTGATTTAGCTTTAGGACCTCTATAATAATAGCTCTTTTACCTGATTTTCTTGGTAAAGTTACTATATTATAAGGAAATAACTGTTGAATTAATGTCATCACCATTTAAAATTTTTTAATGTAAGGGACTCATATTTTATTTACAAGTAATTTCAAATAAAATGGTATTTTTTATTTTTGTTTTGCTTTTTTACTATAAGATATTATGAAATGGATCCTGACAAAAGTCTCCTTGACAATTTGAGGAACAAAGTGATCATTGAGTACCCAACATTACATGTGGTATTAAAAGAATACAGTAATGACATGGAAGTTCTTCACCAAGGTAAGTGTAAATTTGTTCCTGTAATGCTTAAATAACTCTAGTGAACTGAAGCAATTACATTATTGTCTTTATATATTTTCCCACTGTACTTACACACTTAACTGAATTTACTCTGTAACTACAGATAATACTGTAAAGAACCATATGATTGAGCTGTTGCTTCTGTTCTGTTTCAGAGCATGCAAGCTTTTATCAACTTAAAATGAATGAATCGGTTTGAATGTCTGGCTGTAAAAGGATATACTTTGCCTTTTGGGAGTTTTGTGTGTTTTTGTCTTTTTTTAAGGTAATAGTCTTCAAGTAACAGTCTGCCTATGATCAGATAAATTTACTCCCTAATTAAAACTCTTTAGAGATTCCTAAAATGAGAGATTACAAAACATTTTTAGTATTCTACCTTACAGAAAAGGGAAATGTTTCAAGGAACATTGTGTTTAAAATTTGGACTGCATTTAGAATAAGCTGGTGCCATTGCCTTGACCCTTTATCTCCTTTTCTTTTAAACCGACTGGTTTTACTTTCTCTGATTTTGTTTCCTTGGCTATATTCCTTGGCATTTTAGTGATTCCTTAAAAGTAGATACTTTTCCCCTCCTTGGTGAGTAGTGGAATTGGGAGGATTTATTAAAACCAGAAATGCTGTATGTAAAACGTTAGTGTATAAAGTGACTTACCCATATCTGCAGTTACTGATTAAGCTAATTATGTTTCAGTATGTAAATTCTAGAGGATGAATAAAATTTTAAAATTACTTCTAAAAAGAGAGAGAGCTTACTTACTTAACTCAAAACCATTAGATAGCACTTTCAGCTAAGAGTTATAGGTACAGACCAAGTTTCATTGTAACAAACTCCAGAGGGCCATAGAATCCTTGGATTGGATTGAACTCTATTTTTTAAAATAATATGTTTTGAAGTATGTGGTTCAGGTTTTATTGTTATACAATCATTATGGACTGTAATAGGCAGTAAGCTTTGTTGTAAGGTCTTCTCTGTATGTGTGTATGATAGCTTTTTTTCTTTGTGCAAGTTAATATGAGAATTACTTTTTTTCCCTAAGTGGCCAGAATTTTGTCAGTGCCACAATGTGAAACCGGATTTTTAATTGGCACACACCAAGTTTCTAATAATCAATTATATGTCTCTAAATCTTTAGGTTAATTCTTTTTTTTTTTTTTAACATTTTGAATGGATTGATTTTTTGGGGGGGGGCTTGTTGGGTCTTCATTGCTGCACACGGGCTTTCTCTAGTTGCGGTGAGTGGGGGCTACTCTTCATTGCGGTACGGGGGCTTCTCATTGTTGTGGCTTCTCTTGTTGCGGAGCACGGGCTCTAGGTGCACAGGCTTCAATAGTTGTGGCATGTGGGCTCAGTAGTTGTGGCTTGCGGGCTCTAGAGCTCAGGCTCAGTAGTTGTGGAGCACAGGCTTAGTTGCTCCGCGGCATGTGGGATCTTCCCGGGCCAGGGCTCGAACCTGTGTCTCTTGCATTGGCAGACAGATTCTTAACCACTGTGCCACCAAGGAAGCCTAGGTTAATTCTTGACTTTATATTTTCTACAATTTGAGAACATCCATTTTTATTTTCTCAAATTAAGTTAGAAATTTCAGTTCTAAATGACCAATTTCACTTTTTTAAAAAGCTGTGTAAAACCTTATTTTTTCCTTAATATAATTCACATAGCTCTCTCTCTCTAAATGTTGGTTTCAGGGAAAGTTGTTTAGTAATGTGGGTTACTAGCCAGAGCAAACATTGTCTGTGTAAATAACCACAGCACACACAGTTCCTCTTTCACCTTGTTTAGGAATGCACATTGAAGTAAGGCTTCCTGTCATGAAGCAAAAAGAAAAGGCTACTTTTGTAGTGTACTTGGAACCTTATGAAGTAAAATGTGCTATTTTTTGGTGGGTATACGATGTTTGGCTTATTTACAGGAAGCTCAAGTGACTCGTGCTTTCAGTATAGAGGATCATTTAGGGCTGCTGTGGCAAAGAACCAAAGAGGATCTAGCAGGATTTTAAGGACCATATCAGTGTTGTCACATAAATACACACACTTTAAAAATAATGCCAGGCCTTCCTGTAGATGCTTTTCTTTGTGTAAGCACTTCAAGTTGTCTGTTTCTTTGTACATTCCCACAGCGTTGGATGTTCTGCAGGGTGGTCCCTTAATGCAGGGGGAGGGTTATATAAGAACAAGGCATTTTCTTTGGAAAGCCTTGAAATTCTTTCTCTCTCCAGAGGCAAAAATGTTGGATTTTGATCTTGAGTTCATAGCAAAGGTGTCTCTCTTCTAGTTTGGGAAAAATGTGTTTCTGGACTGGAATTCAGTTGTTTTTCACACTTCATGATTGTTATAATGTTTGTTATAAGTCTAGATTGCCATAGTTTATTTTTTCAAACGTCTGCCTTTTTTGCTGGGCAATAGACAAGTTTTGTTTGCTTTGCTTTTTGCTTTTTACAGAATGAAAAGGGTTGACTGGAAAAGGTTAAGCAGTTAGGGTAGCCCACTAGGTGTAGAGTGTAGAGTGCTGCTCACCCACCTTGTATCAATCCAGTGGGAAGTGCTCAGAATGGTGTTACTTGTCTCACAGGTCCTTGTTTGCCAAAGTTAGCTGGTAGATTTAAATGACACAATAGAAGCATCCTACATTTCAGTCTAAGGAAAAAAGAATGGACTTCCATGAAAAGAAGAAAACTGGGCAACTTCAGTAAGCAGCAAAAAGGAAAGGTGTTTCCCAAACTGCAGTGCCAAACAGCACAAAGCCCATTAACTTTAAAATACCAGCAAAATATTTGTCTCTGTTATTCTAATATAACTCAAAATTAGAAAATATCTCTGTCTTTTGAGGAGTCCAACCCAAAAATGATTACTTGAATTAGTGAAAATACTATCATAGCAGTTACTTACATATCAGTCTCTTCTTTTTTAACTTTTTTTGATTTTGCCCACACCATGCAGCTTGTGGGATTTTAGTTCCCTGACCAGGGATCAGACCCAGGCCCTTGGCAATGAGAGCATGGAGTCCTAACCACTGGACCGCCAGGGAATTCCCACTTCAGTCTCTTCTTGGGCCAATAAATCCTTTCATCCATTCTTCCTCTCTCCTCCCTCACTCCTGCTTACCCCCTCTTTTTCTTCCTTTCTCTTTCAGTGTGTGGCGGGGGGGCAGTGGGATGGGGATGGAGTTCAGGCACAAGAACACACATGTAAATGCCACAGTGCAATAGGTTCTATAATGGTTTCAGTGCAGAGAAAGCCAGAGGAGAAAACAACTAACTTGTAATATCGTGGAGATACTTGAAGGACTCTGCTAGAGTTTATGAAATTCCATAAGGATCAGGACCATATCTTGGATAGAACCTATTTCAGTACCTTCCTCATAAAAAGGACTCAGTGGACACCAATTTGGTTGCTGGTACAATTGTACATCTAGGTACCATCGGCATACGCCAAGGAACTTGGCAACTGGAATATGAGGCAAGATCCAAGTTTATGGTTCTGGCATCGGCTCTTATTAGCTGGGTCCTTGGCATTCACTCTGCTTCTCTGAGCTCTATTTTCTTTATCTACACAATGGAGATAAAGGGCTATAAGCCTCAAGCAAAATAATCTCTATTTTAACCTTAACCATTTTCAAAGTGTTTATGTGTTATTTCCTTTTAGCTTCACTATACCATGAAATAAGTGGTGTGGTTACTCTGCTTCCCATTTTGCAAATTGAAAAAAGAAACCTAAAATTTGGAGTAACTTACAGTTATATTGATTCAGCATACATGCTACCCTGGGAGGGATAGATATAGGAAAGAAAGGTCCAGTGTCTATCCTCAAGGAACTCTCAGTTTAGTTAGTGAATCATAGTCTTGCTGAAGTCAAGGCAGCTCCTTTAAAGGAGTTCCATTTCTGCTCTGAGTCTTCTTTCCTGTGAAAAGAAGGAGATGGAGATTAGCTAGTCTTCTGTCAGCCCACATTCACTCAACATATACTGACCCTCAATTTTAAGTTTAAAAGAAATCATGGAAAAAATTTATTCCAACCACACTTGGCCAGCCTCTGTGATAATAGTGGTCTATTCAGTGGCAAAAGTATTGGATCCTACCCACACTGAGAAGTGACCATTCCCAAGTCTTCCACAGAGTCAGGAAGGATGTTACCTCACAAAATATAATTGCCACTTTCAGACATCATTTCTCTATTTATTGTGGCCAGAATTGTATATCCCAGCTGCCTGGGACATGACATGGTTTGTCTGTCACCATGAGCAGTGCTGTTGGTATGCATCAGAAGGGAGGAGAGAAGAGGGGAAAACAGAACAGGCTAAACAGAAACAGCATAAACACTTGACTGTATGTTTACTTATTTTTTTCAGTGAAAGGTGAATCTACTAAGAACATTGGCAATTAAAATTGAGCACTTCTTTTGGAGGAAGAACATGAAGATTCCCAGACAATTGCAGAGGACCTTGTTGGAAGATTTGGGAGTATTGTCGCTTGGTGGTTGGAATTTTTTGTTTCTCTGAAAAGTAATTAAACAGTCTTAAAAAAAATTTTTTTAATATATTTTCTAGCCTCTTAAATTGACTCGTAAGGCACAGGCTTTAATATGCTTCATTCTGTAGGCCGAAAATTTTTTTGTTTGTTAGTTTGATGCAAGACCAAACCCAAGGATCACCTGTGTCAGCCACAAACTTGGCGTTCTCTTTAGTGGAACCTCACTAAACAGAAAGGCCATGTGGCAGACCATCTAGCCACAGGAGGACTGGTCCATCATTTGCCTATTCTTGTCTTTGGGATTATATGTAACTTAACCTCTCGAGACAACTGGATGAGTCTTTTATACTTGGGTAGCACCCAGTATGATGTCCTTTGTAAAAGGTTGTCTAAATACTATGAACTGCTATTTCTTATATTCATTTCAGAAAATCAGTGGCTCCACATTGTTTGAACCATCAGTGCTCATGAATTTGGCTTTACTTGTTCACACAGTGAGCTCTTACTATGAATTCTGTGCCTTTCATCCCATTCCCACTCTACTCTTGTCATTACCACACAGGGTGTTGTGATGAGCAGTTTTATGCTGTGTTTTGAAACATCTAGCAATAACTAAAGAAAAAACACTTGGAACTCTTCAAAGTGTTACTGGAATGTATGTGTGAATTTATGTATATACATGACTTAATTTATACCTTATGGCAGCTCTGTATACATTATGATCTCACATATTAAAATTAAAGTTTCCTAGTTTTATTGGAATTTATACAGTTATGAAATTGCAATATGTCTATAAAAGATTATTACATCTGTATTGCATCTGTGCACTTAATGGTTAAAAAAATAATGACAAAATTGGACATTAATGAAATTAATTTTTAGTTTACAATTAAAATAAGTTTTAAACCAAAAGGAAACCAGAGGTATTAAAGAGATTTGGAAAGATTAGAAATATGAAAGGATAATGAGAACATGAGTGTAGGAGAAACTTTTAGAACACAGATATATGTAACTTGGTGTACATATATATGAGAAGAACCTCTAAAGACAATAGTGGCACAAAGACCCTTGTTATAAAAGTGATAGTGGAAATGTGATTCATAGACAGTAAGGCATTGCCATTTGAGAAATATATATACTTCCTAAAGCAGCTTCAGGAATCTTCTCCTCATATAGCAAAAACTTTGTGTAGAATTATGTTTTGCACAGTATAACTGGAGAGACAATGAAATGGGAATTCAAAATTTAACAGTGAAGTTTGTCTTCTTGAGACAGGCAAGAAAGAGAATGAATTGAATCAAATGTGTCATAGAATTGTTATTGGGAAAAGTGGGATAAAGAACACAAAAAGAACATGTGATCTGAATATCAGGGTGGAGAGGAATTTCCTGACAGTGAAATCTGTTATGATGTAGTCTCATTTCCAAGAAAAGTGTTGAGTTCCATCCGTTTAGAATTTAAATTGAAAACTGGACAAAAATCAAAGGATTTATCCTGTACTTTCCCTCCCCCTACCCAGGTGGAAAACGAAAGGGAAAAAACCCTACATGATCTAATGCATCTTTACCATCCCTATTGTCTAGAATTCTATTAGACTTTAAATTATTATAGTCTATTCCTTAGGAAAGAATTTAACTAGCAGAGTTCCCTTAACATAACTATCAACTCATTTGATTAATATGCACATTTATTCCCACAGGATTTACAATAAACATGTGTTTTAGTGAATAACCATGTCAGCTGCTTGGAGGGGGTGAATTGGAATAATTCACTGAGAGCCCTAGAAGTTTGTAGTATTACAACCCAATTTCTTTTTTAGAAGCCTTCACCATTTTGGATTCCTGACAAATTCTGATGAATAAACAAACTCCCTGGCCCATGTTAAGTTCAACATCCTGCATTTTGTTCACGAACCACATTTTAAGAGGGGAAAAGTTCCACCTGGCCTTCTTTATTTTTTAAACAATGATTTCAAAGGGAAGATAGGCCTTTCATAATTGCTAATTATTACATATGGGATTAATAGCCATAAATTTACAGTAAACAAAACTTGCACCTGTTCATATTATAAATATGAATTAAAGAGAGTTACTATAATATTTAAGATTCCTAAGTATAGTTGAGCCAATTTGTTTCTCTATAGCAAGTGATGGGATTCAGGTTTCACAATGTATAGTAAAATGTTAAACACATAACTATGAGGCCAACAATTTCCTTTATACATTTTGTTTAATTTGGTTGGCATATACAGTGTGTTCTACCTGATTTCATATCAGTCATTAAATATTAAGTAAAGATACCTACTCTGCTTTTATTTAATCATAAATTACTGTAGTAAAGTGTGTTGTTTATTTTCAGGTAGATATTGTATACTTTTGATTATTAACCAATCATCTTTCAATTGCAAGTGTCAGAAACTCAACTCAAGCTAGCGTCAGCATGAAGGGCAGTTTACTGGCTCCTACACTGGGAAATTCAGGCATGGCTGGGTCCAAAGAACCAAAGAAGCCATCTTTCCACCTCCCATACTTGACCCTGATTTTTTTTTTCCCGGATTGGTTTTCTCTTCCAGGCAGACTTTCTGTTTGGGGATGCCCTCTTTGAGGTGGGAAGCAGTGAGGTGAGGATGGTAGGTGACAGCTGTTGACAGTTTCAGCTTACATCATCATAACCAAAGCTTGGCAGCAAGTTATGTAAAATTTGGAGTAAGAACTTTTATTTTGCCCAGATTGGATCACATTCCATTCCTGAGCTGATGTGGAGTTCCCCCAGAGAAAGGGAAAATTATCAGGAAAGGGGAAGGTGTAGGGAGCAGGTGACGAAAGGTTGTTCCTGAGAATACAAAAGTAACAAACAGATGTCCACTGCACACTTACTTGAATTTGAGTAGCAAGAGGTTTCTGATTTGAAATAGCATAAGGAGTAAAATTCAAAATTAACCTGCAAACCTTCATTGGCTTTAACTAGAGATTTCAGTTCCTATTTGATGCCACTGCTACTTTGAGTTGCCGTTACGGTTTTTTTTTTTTTTTAATGCTTCCCATTTGTGTTAAACATTATGTTGCTACTGGTTTGATCAGATGCACAGAGCACCAATCTGTTTCCATCATGGATTTGGAAATTTCCAGTTTCATGAACATTTGAGAAATACTGATTTTGAAATTAGAGTTGTGCTGGAGGACAATGCTTCAAAAAATGAAGACTAGGGCTTCCCTGGTGGCGCAGTGGTTGAGAGTCCGCCTGCCGATGCAGGGGACACGGGTTCGTGCCCCGGTCCAGGAAGATCCCACATGCCGCGGAGCGGCTAGGCCCATGAGCCATGGCCACTGAGCCTGCGCGTCCAGAGCCTGTGCTCCGCAACGGGAGAGGCCGCAACAGTGAGAGGCCCGCGTACCACAAAAAAAAACAAACAAAATGAAGACTATTTAAATAAAAATAGGCCCTTAAATAAACCTTTGGGGATCTGTACTTCATTACAAAGTATTTTCTTTCAACTTTGGTCAACTGGAAGCTATGTAAAGTATCTGTGCGTATGTTCTTTAAAATGAACTAAAATGTAAACATTTTCCATATTGGAGTGTGGTGGGCTGCACTCATTTTGAACTTCATAACCAAATGCATCCTTTAGCCTTTGATGACCTACTACACAACTCTTCTGTTGCCGTTTTTATTTTCTTACTGAATAAAGTACCAAATGCTTACTCTTCATGACTTGGCCCCAAGCTAATTTTGCAGCCATCTCTTTCTTTCATCTCCACCCTTTACTTCAGTATTGTAAAATGACAAAAAGGTTACCATATATACGTCCCAGCCTTTTTCCCCTTGAAGTGCCTTTCTCCTTGTTCATATTCTCCACTTGAGCGTACTCTCCCTCTCCTTTGAGACCCAGCTTGACCAGTAATTGCTGTGATCCTCCCATGTAGAACCCATAGTTATGTTCACACTGCATGTGTCTCCTGATTGGCTGATGCTAATACTATACTGATTGTTAAGTGTTTTTAATATCACACTATAATAAGAGTAGTAACCAATGTGTATTAATAGCTTACTAAATACCAAGCACAATTCCGACAGTTGTGAATCAGTCCTATGTCTGACTTGTACTTCTAGGAAAACAGAATTAGTCCAGAAATCTCCCAGGTAGTCGATGCCCATCTCATCAGCCTTCTCTGAGATTAACTCACCCTCTGCCTCTGCACTTCCTGAGACAGCCTGCCACTTCCTCACCCACCTTCACCCCCTCTTTCATATTCCTTGATTCAACCAAGAGTTAAGGATTTGAACCCTCATGCATTTGTGAACAGGGGCTAAGTGGAAAATGGAACCGATTCATGTTATTGCAAGCAGTATTATTGACGGGTTTATGATAAACCCATTTTACAGATGAGAAAATCAAGTCACATAGTGGTTAAAGCTTATCCTTAGGTAACACTGTTAAATGGTAAATGATGGACATTGGGTTTTCTTCCTTCTCTTAATTCCTGTCGGTACCTGGTATTATCTTTCTTCCTGTCTATATAATTTTTTTTTTTTTTTTTTTTTTGCGGTACGCGGGCCTCTCACTGTTGTGGCCTCTCCCGTTGTGGAGCACAGGCTCCGGACGCGCAGGCTCAGCGGCCATGGCTCACGGGCCCAGCCGCTCCGTGGCATGTGGGATCTTCCTGGACCGGGGCACGAACCCATGTCCCCTGCATCGGCAGACGGACTCTCAACCACTGCGCCACCAGGGAAGCCCTATATAATTATTGATAAAATTCTTCATTGTTTACTTGGTCTTGAAGTCCAAAAGTGTGGGTGATAATTGCGTCACCATATCAAGCACAGTTTCTGGCATAAAGTAAGCCCTCAATAAAGACTGGGTATTGAGATAAGGTCGGAGAAGTAGGGAAGCTCTCTAAGTTGAAAACAAATTTTTAAGACTTTGTTATAGATTGATATCTCTCAATCTATAGCAAAGCCTCTGACTGATAGACTAATATTAATAGCTAAGAACATAGAACTTAGCATAAGCTAGGTGCCATTCTCAGCACATTAAAACATTAATCACTGAATCCTCACAATCCTGTGAGGGTAGGTACTGCTGAGTTTCATTGAATCCAAAATGTCATTAATTGTAAGATGTGCCATTTTATATAACACTAAGAATGAAAACAGTGCTGCCAATTAAATTATGACAATGCTTTTTAAAAACTCAATTTAGAATGCTTATACTTATGTAAAGAGCTCTTTTGGCATTTTATTTCAACAAATCTCAGACTCCAATTGTAAGGCACACCACTTTGTATACCACTAAGAACAAAAACCATGACTTAATTAATTGTATGACACATCCTTACTTGAGATGTTAAAATATTGAAAAAATAGCTAGAATTGATGTAATGTGATATTGAGACAAACTTTTATATCATTCTGTGCTTATACTTTAAACAAGTGAAATTCACTGGGTAAGGCATTCCTAAAACTTTACAGCCTGACCTTCATGACTCAGACTTCACGATGCAGCAATACTTAATGAAGTGCTCCACCACTGTGCAATTTCCTTCAAAGTCATTGACACCCATTCTGCAAGTTCTAATGCTGGTGTTTTCTTGATCAGAAGATGTTAATAGAAGGGTTTCGGTCAACAGTTATTAGGACGATGGTCTGTGGAATGCAGTATTGAAGGGTTGCTGATGTTGACTTGTGCCACCAGAATCAACCACCAAGTCCACATATGCACAAGCAATGAATGACAGATACATCATGACTGTGGCCTGGCCACTAGCCTTTTTAAGACCCTAAAGATATCAAGAATGTTAAAATGTGAGCTCTAGAGTCAATAAAATACAGTACCATTATCCGCATTTTATGTGGGAAAGGAAATTAAGGTCAAACCAGATGGGTCACATGTAAGCAACTAGGCGAGCCATGATTTAAACCACGGCAAGTGGGCTTCAGAGGTCATGTCCTTAACCATTAGGCTAATTGGCCTCCTAGGTGGGCTCTGCCCAGGTCACCAAGCCATCCTGAAGTCATACTATGTTTCATGATAATTTAGAGAGAATATTACAGTTCACTGCCACTTAAAAATGGATAATTATTTTAATCGGCTACTTTAATGAATTTTTTGAAAAAGTAGGACAGTTTTTTCATGGTTTGTGAAGCCGCTTTTCTTGGAGGTTTCTCTCTTTGTTGATGGACAGCAGGCTGTTTCTTCTAGCGTGTTTAGTTCTTCTCTTGAGTCTTTCATCCATGTTACTCACATATTTTGCTGATTTGGGTATAAAAACTTCAATCACTTCAGTTAGTTTGAAACCAGCTGTTAATGCTAGTACCAGTTTCTTTCAGTGGATTCCAACATAATAGCATCAAGTCTGTTTCATTGTCCATTATGAATTGTGCACTGCTAAGTTGAACAGTGTTCAAAGCTGTTACAGCAGACCTCAGGGAACATGGCTGTCCAGGACTATATTGTGAAGGGGACCCATGTGGAAAGGACATAAGGACACAAAGATAGCTGTTAATGATTGTCGAGTTGACCTTATGTTGAGCTGCGGAAGGAACATATTCTTGGTACAGTGGTGAATCCAACTGAGAGCTGCCGGGCAATGCCTCTGAACAGGACAGGCTTGGGGGAGCTGGGACAGTCATGGGAGAGGAAGTATAATCTCAGGACCTGTTGGAAATCTTGGGAATGGCTTCAGAAGTGGAAATGGGATGGTTGGAGAAAATCCATGAAAAGACAAATGAAAGGCATTGAAAATAGTGAAATGTGAGTCTTAATTCTTAATTTCATGGAAGCAAGTGCTCTGAACTGTATAACCAAGGAGAAGTAAACTAAGCCTCGTGATTTTTAAAAGGGAAATTTCCATCCCCCTCAGGTGTAGGTAATGAAGGGTCTATCAATGGTTTCACTTTTTATTTCAGAAAAGTTTTCCTCCTCCCAGGTTTCTGCTAAGCACTCTAGGTTATTTTTACTGTGAGGAGAGATTGTCACACGTCCCCTCTTGGTATCATGATTTCTTTTGGCTCCTAATTTAAGTCCATATGGTATGAATCTGTGGTGCAAAGACAGTCCTAAAGCCCAGTAACTTCTTATTTTTCCTAGAGCTCTGTGGTCCTACTCTTGACTGCCCCTCTGTGTTCCTAAAGAAAAAGAGTAGAGTTTGATCTCTGTGTTTTGAAGTTTCAGTGGTTGGTTAACCAGATGCTGTGATGCTGTGCTTTGGAGCTTCTGCCAATATAGAAGAGACAGCAAGTTTTTCCATGTTCCTGACGGATTGGAAGGTGTTTTTTCAAATTACCTGCTTCAGATCTCTCCCTGGAAAGGTTGGTCAGTTGTTCAGCCAACACCCTTGGCCTACGTAGCAAGTGCAGCTTAGAAGCCTGTAAATAGTTTCTGCCACATTTGGACCCTCACAAACAAAACTTCTATGCATTGGAAATGAAAAAATTGAGGTGACCAGGAAAGCCAAGTGAGAGCAGGCATCCAGTCTTCCAGGTAATGAATTCATGCAACTCGGTAAGAAGGAAGCTACTGTTTGTGGCTGACCTGTGTGTGGACAGTCTAAGGGAGAGCATGATCCAGATGTTCATTCCTCACTTTCCTAAATGCCAAGGAGACGAGTTGTGAGGTTTGGTTTGATTTTTTTTTTTCCTAAGCAGTCAAATCCTCCTTTCCCCTACCAAACGTGTGTGCCCCTTAGAAGTGAGAAGGAAAGCAAGTTATTTCTTAGCCCATCAAAAAATACTTTATTTGAAATCCTGTAACTTAGTCTACCCAAAAGTACTTTATAATATTTTGTAATCTCCTATAGTGTTGTTTAGTATTTCTCCAAAGGGTAGTAATGAATCTGTAAAGCTTAGGCCAAGTGATGGTACAAGTATAAATTATATTGAAGGGTATGGTAAACATCTGCTGTTTGCTACTCAACATGCATCCCCCTTCTTGTAACCCTACTTGAGTTCCTTTGGGAAACTACCAGCTCCTTCCTGTTCACAGCCATCTGGTTTGGATGGGATTAAGCCCAACCCTAGCTCCTGGGTGGGTTTTCATCAGGCTCAACAGATCAGAGTATCCCACTCCTGTGATCTTGTGTTTGGTTCAGAACTGTGCAGGTGACCTAAACTGGTACAATCTGAGGGACCTACAGAACAGGCAGATAGACTCTGTCCTGCTATAAAGCTGTAAGGTTAAAAGCAGGTCAGCCTGTTTTTCTACTGTAAGGGGAGCCTGCCTGAGACTGGTGACAACTCAGAGGAGGCTGATTGGGTTTAGATTAAGCCAAGCCCATTTATCCCTCTGGAGTGTTCAGTTATATTAGCCAATACGTTCCTTTTTTTTTTTTTCCTTAAGTTTGTGTAAGTTAGATTTTCTGTCAACTATGTCAGAATTTGATACCAGGAAATGAAGGGTGGCAAGTTACAGCCCCTGGATTATAAAATTGGATGAATCAAGATAGGAAACCCTCTGTGTCCTAGGCTAGGGTGTTAGTAAGGATTAGATTGGTCTGTAAAAGGAAAAATAATCTTAACTGGCCCTTTAAGGACAGTTTCTGGAAGTTGCACACAGCACTTCTGTTGACATCCCATATGCAGAACTTGGCCATGTAGCCACACCTGCTTTCAAGGGAATGGGAAGAAGTCTTTATTCAGGTTGGCAATGTGCCTAATTAAAAAATGTGGCTCTTCTTACTAAGGAGGAGGATTAAATGGGTATTGGGACAAGTAACAGTCTTTAACACAGCTGGTCATTGGCAATTCTTGTGGTACCGTAACAGTGGGTTACTCCATTGGCTAATATATATTGGGACCTTCAGCCCATATGTCTCCCTGGGCTGCAGCATTAAGGGACTTGGACAGAAAGTTTAGGTTGTAGGAATGTATTGGTTACAGGTTGAAGCCTTTGTAAATTTTTACAAGAAAGAGAGGTTTTCTTTGAAGCTTATGCCTCTAAAAACAAGAAGGAATGAAATAGGGCTTTGCTACAAGAAACAATTTCTGCCTGTGACCTGCAATCCAAGTCAACTGAGTGCAGCTGTCTGGATCCTTGACTGAATGGAAAAGCCAGATTCCTGCATAAAGTTAAGTTAGTTTGAGCAAAAGAAGGAAGAAGGGAAAAGTACAATAAAGAAAGATTATGACCTAGAATAAGTGTGATCTCCCAGGCCTCTTCTAGAATCCTCTTGTTATAACCCCCCTCAACCTGTCAAAAGGGACATCCATGCCTCTTGAAAAGATGCAGCTGGTGTGCAGCTTTCCAGCAAAGGGAGAGTAGCTGTTCCTCCCTTCTCCAGGTCATTGCATTATATTGTCCCCAAAAAGAGGCCAATATAGATGCAGAAGCCATTAATTTACAGCCTTCCCAAACCTGTGTTCTAAATGAAGGTATCAATCAGCTAATCTCTACTTTTATTACTAACCCATGGAATTGACCAGTGTATTATCAGCATTTTCCAGGAAAACAGAACCAATAGAAGGTATACATGTAGAGAGAGAAATAGATTTATCAGGAATTGGCTCATGTGATTATGGAGTCTGGCAAGTTCCAAGATCTGCAGGGTGAGTGCTTGAGCTAAAAACCAGAAGAGTAGGTGTTTCAGTTTGAGTCTGAAGGAATGTCCCAGTTCAAAGGTGGTCAGGCAAGAGGAATTCTCTCTTACTCAGGGGATGCTCAGCCATTTGGTTCTATTCAGGCCTTCAACTGATTGGATGAGGCCCACCCACATTAGGGAGAGCAGTCTGCTTTACTCAGTCTTCTGATTTAAATGTCAATCTCATTCCAAAATATCCTTACAGAAACATCCAGAATAATGTTTTACCAAATATCGGGGTACCCCGTGGCCCAGTCAAGTTGATACATAAAATTAACCATCACAACCAGAAGCACATAGATGGGAGCCAACTGAAGTCATGAGGGATTTATACTACAGAGGAACCTTCAACTCTGATGAAAAATACTCCACGATTGCCCAACCCTGAAAGCAGTCCTTGGGACCCCTTCCTCCACCAAATATACATTCCCATTTATACCAAAGAGTAATGGTATTTAAAGCTGCCCTGTCCTATGAAGAGACTTGCACAGAAATAACAGACAAGGAGGATCCTCTTGGAGAGTGAAACTGAGGCAGCCCCAGACCTCCACTTCACTGCAAGATAAAGGAGTCTGCCATTTCTGTCCAAAAAGATTGTAATATGTATGAGGACTGATAGCCACTGGATGTTCTACATTCTCCTCTTTGCAATTTGGAATTTTTATTGCAGTTCTGTTTTCTCTCTCCTATTATATATAGGGTGTGGCTGAACTTATTATTTACCCACAGATCACTGAACCATGAAGAGTCACTTGACATAATTTGCACACTGATGTGAAATACTGGACTTGGATCTAGATTTAATAATAAAAATATTTCACATGAAGTCGCTTTAGGGAAGGAACGTGACCTGTATGTGTGGAACCTGTGGGTTGATGTTAGGCAGCCAAAGGCTGGACTAGCCAATGTTGCTGAATCCTTCTCTGTGGTACTCCACATTTCCTTTGAGAGCCACTTCCCCACATCCTCAGCTGTATGGTCTAGTTGGGATTGATGCCCCCCACCCCATTCTACCATCTCGGCCACAGTCATTGGTTCAAGAATCGGCATGGAAATCCATACTAGAGGGAGCCTCCGATTTTTGCTAGGAATGGTAGAACTCCAACTCTCTTCCTCACTGGGCTAACTCATGTGGGGATGTGAGCTTTAGAACTGCTGTGACCATTTTTGGTGCCACCAGGGGAATGAGCCTGAGAATCAAGCTAAAAGCAGAGCTGAGAGAAGGATCCTAGTTAAAACTTTTTGCTTTAATTTTGCAGTCATTCTGTAGGGCTTTTCCCTCATTTGCAGCAATGACAAAATTTCCCAAGTGACATAGAGAATGTGAGGAAATTCAAATGAGCATCTCCTTTTAGTGGTCTTGTCATCTTTCCAAACAGCTTTCCCCTGTGTGTCACGACCTTCAAAGTATATGATTGAAATCCGCAGAACCACAGAATCTTAGGATCTCAGAACCAAAAGGATCATAGAGATCAACTAGTCCAGGGCCTCCAAAGGTGACTCAGGGGGTTAAGCAAGGGGATTTTTACGTGATTCATGAATATTTTTTATTTTAAAAAAATACGTAATTATGAATCCTAGTAAAATATAACTAGCATTTTTCACATCAAACTTGTGATTTCACAGGTTTTATGTAGTGCTTTTACCAAAGGGGAAATTGAAGCTTTGAGAGATTACTGGCTTTTTTAGGGATTGCCCAGATGGTGAATGAAGGGTGGGAGATATTAAATAGGGAATCATAACTGGAAGGGAGCCTAGAGGTCATGGAGTCACCTCCTTAGCCTCACCCACCTCCAATGTCAAAATTCCCTCCAAAGCATCTCTCACAAGTGGTCATCCAGCCTCTTTTTTAATATCTCCAAGGATGGAAGGCTTATCACCATTTGAGGCAGCGCATTCTGTTTTGGCAGTTCTGATAGAAAGTTCTCTCTTACACTGAGCTGCTTGAAATTGCTTTCCGTTTGGTTCCAGTTCTTCCCTCTGAAGCCGCTCCGCCAACTTCAAATGTTTCAAGACAGTTAATTCCACTTCTCTCTCAACACACACACACACACACACACACACACACACACACGTCTCTTTTCATGAAATGTGGTTTTCTCATCATTCTTTTTTGATTTGTTGCTATTAAAGCTGTGTGTCTAGAACATGCCTTAATATATATACAGTGTAGACTAAACTAGAGCCCTCCCACACTTTGTCCTAGACCCTATGTTTCTATTTGGGCAGCCTGAGATCACCACATCTATGGCTGACCATTGAGTGACAGCATCCATCTTTTTTCACCATCATTCTGTAGTCAGTTGGCTGACTAACTGAACCTCAGTTCATGACTTGTCACTTATTCTTACTTATTTTCATTCTTTCATTTCAGTCTGTTGAGGGGTTTTGTTTGTTTTTGTTTTGGATCTTGATTCCATCAACCAATTTATTAAATGCAGGAGTAATAGAGAGTGGGGGCGTCCCTTGAAACGTAAAAGTAATTTCAGGATACATAAAAATGTAATAAATGTAGAAAATAATAAACATATGGAACCTAGTATTCAAGAGATTGATGTAGACTGAAAATATGAATGGGCTCAACATATGTCAATGAGAGATTAGGAGATATATAGGAAATTATTCAACTTTTTAAATACAGTGTCCTAACCTTGCCTCTCTACTGTTCCTGCTGGTCGATGTCAGAGACAGAACATCGAGTTATACTAGTTAAAGGTTCAGCTCAGCATGGGATTTCTTACCAATTTCTCCCTGCTGCAGAAATAAATCCGTCTTTGGTCCCAGGAGCCAATCCAGTATACGGATTGAAGGAACATGTTTGTGAGTGAAATAGAACTGAATTCAAATCCTGACTATGATTTTCTAGTCATATCTCCTCTTGCAAGCTGTACCTCCTCTCTGAGCCTCAATTAACCCAGGAAATAATATGGTGCCTGTCTCAGGCTAAAAATTACATAAAGTAGTATATATAAAGCATCTAGCACGTGGTAAACACTCAATATGCTATGGCTGATTGTTTGTAAGTCTATTGATACACACACAAAATAATTAGAAAGTTGAAAATAAAAATTAGCCCATGGAGACTGGAGCTGTCCATCATGACCTCGTGTACTTTGGTTGGTCACCATCTGTCCTGAAGTAATTCAGTCAGGATACTCTGTTAAATTGGTGAAGAAAACTCTAAGCCTCCAAGGGCTTCCCCTGTAGAGAAGTTCAGAGAGCAGCTTTGATGAAGGAGCCAGCAGAAACCAGCTGGAGATGTTTCCTGCACCACCAGGCAAACTCAGCAGTGTCTGGAAGCACAAAGATGCCCCTCCACTAGGAGGCCACTCACTCTGAGTCACCTCCAGAGGCATTAAGGTCCTAGCTTTGCCATCCAAAGGGGCTTAGGGGACTAGAGGGCTTAGAAGTGAAGAGACTGAAGAGGTGCCATAAGTGGGCTGTTTGTCTCCTGCTGTATTTTTCCCAACCCTGTGATTTGCTGTCCCACCTGAACACAACTTTGAATGTAAGGCAGTTGTGGTGCACGTGTCTGGGCAGGCACAAGCTTCTAGGGATGGCGCTTTCAAACACTGACAGGGCTTGCCAGAGTTGGGCGAGGGTGGCCTGATCTGATCTGAGGATTATTGTCAGGCAGGAGGGTTTTAAAAATTTAAATCCGAGAGTTTTAACAAATAGGAAGACACCTGGTTTCCTACCCTGTGAAATGGATTACTTCAGTTGGCTTTGCTTTTTTTTTTTTTTTTTTTTGCAGAGTGTTTAGATATAGTGCTTTTTTTTTCTCTTCGTCACCAAAAGAGCAATTGATGTCTAGATATCCATCTATGGCCCCCATTGTTAGGACTCACAAAGGCTCCCAGATTTGTACCTTCTCGGGACCCCATGATTTACAGCACGTCTCTTACTCGCTGCCATTCCTTTAGTGTTCAGTGCTGCCCTATTGAGACAGAAGTATCAACAGACTTTTTACTTGGAAGTTCTTAGGATATTTAATTAGTCATTCATCCTAGATTTTCAGAGGGTGTATGTATGTGTTTCTGTGTGTTTTGTCCTTGGCCACACTGGTTGTTGTGCTTTGTTTGTGAATGTGCTTTTCCCCATCTGCACAAGGTCACACTCGGAGCTCTTCCTCCCTGAGGGGAGGTTGCACATTCATCACTTAATCTGCCTTCCATTTCCTTCATTTGGGATCACTCAGCCCTTCCTGAGGTATTACCATTTTTCCATTTCTTCTTTGCTCCCTCCTTTTTTTTAATAACTCTGGGAGACAGGGAGGCACCTTGTAAAGTTAATTTCCTCCGAAGCTTTCAAAGTAAAAGCATCTCTCAGCCCAGACACCACCACCCATCTCCACCCCTCGGCGAGGACACACACCCCTCCTCAGAGCCTTAGTCACTCTGAGCTGTGCCCGCTGCCCAGGACTCTCCACGCCTCAGCTCCGTCTCAGGGGCACAGTGAATTGCTCTGTCTAGTGACTCTTTGGTCTGGGTGTGAGGAGCACAGTTAGGAAGAATCTCCCCATTTATTTTCCCTGCACCTTCCTCCCATTTTTCACTTCCCAGCTGTGCTCCCCCTTCCCTTTCACTGCTTTCTGCTTCTTTCTGGTACTTTCAAGACTCGGGCTGGCTGCCTGCCTGTCCCAGGGATGGCATTTCCTCTTCAAAGGCCTGTGGCCTCAGCCACCCAGCTCTACCAAGCACACAAGCCTTTGGAATCGCTGTGGCTTTGCTGCCTGCCTACTTGGACGGCAGAGGGGCAGTTTTTTAAACACCCCTTTGGTTTCTGGGGGTGAAGCTTTTCTCAATCCTATTTTATTTATGTGAACACGATCTGTGGCTTTTGAATGTTTGCTTTTGAATGTTTGTGTTAATGGACTAAGCTGAAAGGGTTTCCTCTTACCGGACAGAGGGCCCTGCACAGCTGGGGGCCCGACTGCTCAGCTCAGGCAAACACTGTCCCAAGAGGAACAAGTCGCCAGCCAAGGGAGTCTGGCGGCTCTGAGAGGAATTCATTGAGACTTGCATGGGCAGCAGTGGTCAGAACTGGGATCGCAGACCGGGCCATGGAGCTCAAGAAAATCCTTTGATTAATAGGGAGGGCCGGACTGGAAACACCTAGATTTTTGCAAATAACGTTTTTTACAACGGTGCATATATTTACCAAAACTGTGGTTTTCAACAGCTTGCGTGTCTGATGTTTCCACCCGTACTCCCAGCCTTCTGAGTTACTCCTGGCAGTATTAAGAACTTCAGAAGCTTAGCTGATTCCTGAAACATTTGTAGGTGAACCTGTCATCTGAAAGTGTGGCAGCGTTCTCAGACAATTAATGGGCTTCCTGTGTATTTCCTTCCCCTTCTTCTCTCTCCGTGGTACCTAAGGGCACTTCAGATGGAAACAGAAACAAAGACCCAAAGGATCCACTGAATGGACAGTCTTTCCATAGTTAATGACTAGATATCCTAACCCTGGTGTGAGGAAGGGAGACAAATGGGGCAAGTGGCATCAGAGAGGACTGTCTGAAGGGAAGAGGATCCTCAAATTTGCCATGAAGACCAAGGAACAGAGTAGAAGGGACTCGGGGCTGGGATATCCTCAAGGGTAGACCCCAGCATCCCACCAACACCAACCCATAGCCTGTATAGCCCTGTGTCCAGTGGCCCCGGAAACCTGTAAGCCCTTGAACCAAAGGTGGGAGACTTACCTGGACAATTTGTGTGAGGATGTGGGCATGACGAGCAACACGTCTCTCTCCAAACAAGATGGAACTGAGCAGAACTAGCTGAGAATCTTTCTACGGTCTGGGCCAAATGGTGGGTCCACCATTAATGTTGCTTAAGTTATTAACCTCCTTAAATGAAGGGGCCGGCTGGTATTGGAGACTGTAGACAACTGGAGCAGAGAAGAATTCATGTGGGGCTCCACAGAATATAGAAGTTACAGTTCCTGACGCAAACCATTCCAGAGTTCCTTTATTGAAGGTATGAGTTCAACGTTGGTGACCCATCTGTTCAGTCTACATCCTCTCCTTGGACACTGTCTTCTAACTCCTTGGCTTAGTGACCACCGATAACTCCACATTCTGAATCTCTCTCCTGACCTTCAGACCCGACCTAACTGCTTACTTGACACGACAGTCACACATGTACTCAGTGTGACCCACGGCTAATTCATCCTTTACTCCACTTGCCCCTAACCAGCTCCTCCTGGGTTACGCATTGTTGTCACTATTCAACCAGTTGCTTATGCCAGAAATGTCAGAGGTATCTTTGACTCTTTCCTTCTCTCTAACACTCCCACCACCTACAGGATCCTGTTCATTCTACCTCCTAAATCTCTCTTTATTCTGTCCACATCTCTTTCTCTCTTTGGCCACCAAACTAGTCCAAGTTAACATCTTTTCTCGTCCAGCTACTACATTGGTCCTCTGACTAGTCTCTTGGCCTCTGTTCTTATCACCTTGTAGTCCATTCTCTACATGCCAATTCGAACAATGTATCTAAAATATAATCTGATCATATTTCTTACCTGCCCAAAACCTTGGAATAGCTTTCTATTGCTTTTCAGGTAAAATCCAAAGTCCAAATTCCAACCTTGCTTACTCCTTCCAGTCTCATCTGTTACCAGGACAGAGACCTTGTCTTTCCATTTCATTGCTGTTCCCTCAGCACCTAGAACAATGTCTAGCACAAGGTTGCTTTCTATAAATAGTAGTTACATGTGTGAATGAATGAATTAATGAATACACAGAATTTCTATGCATTCAAGGATAATCAAGGAGAATGGAGAGTGAGAAAAAGCCAATATTATAACCTCTCAGGAAAATGGTTCTTATTCTAAGACTTAAGCGTTTTGATCCCAGGGCCAGAATAGTAGAAAGTACTTGAGCAAGCATAGCACAAAATGCAAGGAATAAGATGGTCTCTGTTATTCTGCCCCATGAGGTCCCCATTCTGGGTGTGAGAGCAGCTTGCTATGCTGTCTGTCAGATTGTCTGTGATGACTGTGGGAACTGAAAGGTTTACAAGGTAAAGAGAAGAAATGGCAGTTGGAAAGATTAGTGTAGGGGATAGTTTTGTTTCTTTTGTTTTTGGCTGACTAGCATCCACTCCACTTCCTAACAATACCCCAATTTCCTTCTGAAGAAGGATCTCTTCCTGTTGGATTCAGTCTGTTGGGACTGTAATTAAGAGCCTGCCTTCTCCTGGGGCCCAAGTTAAGCCAATAGATGCTTTCTCCCTAGAAGTAGATTCTTGAGCACAGAGATCAAGAAACTTAAAACATTTGCTGTGTGGAGGTGACCTCCCAGCCATACCATGCCTGCTATGAGACCACCATGGTGGTTCCTGGGGGCCAGTCATCCCATTAATTAGACCAATCATGGGCTCCTAACCATTGTAGAATGAACTTATATCCATAACTTGGTCAGAGTTGTTCCTGTTACTTGTAAACGCTAGTATGATAATGTTGATACAAGGGAATATTATCAGAATATAGTTCTGACGTCTTTTAATTGTTTTGGGCCAAAGCCATTATGTGAATCCCAGAATAAACATCATGTGCAATTTGACCTCGGGAGTTCAATTATGACTGACTTTCCTAACATGGAAATGTATAACATTCAAACGTGGATCTTCTTAGCGATCAGTAGCAGAAAATATCACTGTTTGGATTGGTCATCTGTATCTAAAAGAAATAAACTAAAACCGCTCCTTCAGCTTTGTCTTTCATTGTAGCCATAGCAAAAGACTAAAAATGATCACGCTTACTACTGATCAGGAAAATACAAACTAAAATAATTACCATGCTCTTGCCAATCAGTTCTGCCAAAATTAAAAAAAAAAAAAAAAACGACAATATCCATTGTTGATGAGAATGTGAACAAAGGCCACCCTTTCATAGTTAGTAGAAGTGTAAATTGGTCAGTCTTTCTGGAAGGCAGTTTGGCAGTGCCAATCAAAATTCAATACATATGCATACCCTTTGACCCAGCGGTTCTGCTCTTAGGAATAAAAAAAGTAAAAGGTTACAGATGTAAGAATGTTCGATGCAGCATTAATTTGTCCTGCCAAAATATTAGAAACAACCTAAATGTCCCTTAATAGGCTGAATACATTATGGTATAGTTTCATGATTCATTCAGTAGCCATTATAAAGAATGTGGTTGATATACCTGTAACAGAAGTAGAGTCCACAATGTTTTACTGACTGCAAAAAGCAAGTTACAGAGTAATGTGAATAGAAAAATTATTTTTAAAAAAATAAAGCTATACACAGACTTTATAAGCACATGTATGTGTATGTAAATATGTCTGAATGTGTATAGAAAAGATCCAGACGTATTCATACTATAGTTATTGGTGGTTACTTTTGATGAATGGGGAGGAGCGTTGGAATGGGAGAAGAGAGGAAAAGAAGGGGAGGTTTGATTTTATATTTTACATATTTTGGTATTATTTGATTTTTTATTGCCTTTGTATTACTTTTGTAATTTTTTAAAAACAGAAAAAAGGAATGAAACTACTAAAATGTGAATAAATAATCAGATAGCAGGCAGAGCAACCTTTCCAGAGGTCAAGGGTGGGTTCTGACCCACTTGTCTGGGCAAGAGTCTGGTTGATCCCAGTAGGTGGAAGCTGAGGGACTAGCCATGCCCAGGGTACAACCAAGTTTCTGTAAGAGAACCACCTAGGCAGGCCAAAGGAGCTCCTCCTGGAAGGCTTTCCCAGGCTGGGTGGAAATCAACCCCTAAAGCAGTTGAAATTGCATAGCTGATTGTTTTTCTTGGCTCTGCCCATCTTACCTTGAATACCTTCTCTTTTGTTCATGAACGTTTAATGTGCCATTGTGTTATAGCTGCAGCAAGATTTCTGTCTACCTAATGTCTAGCAGACAGCAGTTAGAACCTGTTTGGTTCATTGAGATATCATAACACCACCAGGTACCTGTTTTTCATGCCGCCTGTTTGGGCAGAAAGTTTATTTATTTTCTTGTATTCTACTTCATTCCAAAACACCTGGTATGTTAAATATACTGGTTTTTAAAAAATCATAAAATGGGAGGTGAAAGAAAAATAAGGGTATAAAAACAAAATTAAGCCAACAATGAGGTGGTCACACAAGCTACATATTACCTAAAGTTTTATGTACTTATAAGTTAAGGGTGGGCCACAGTTTGGCTCTGAGTTTCCTAGTTGGCAGGGTGACATGATCAGGTACAGGATCAAGTGACAGTCTTGGTTTTCCTGAGAAATGAAAGGAGAAAAATTTCTTAGCAAGTATGAATATATATGTAGCTGAGAAGAAGTATTCTACTACAGTCTCATGGGTTTGAGAGCTGAATCCTGACTAATGTCAGTCAACTTACAGTCCTTTTCCAAGGCAGTGGTAGTTTCCTTCTTTCATATGAACTACCTTGAGTCACTTGGTCCCCTTGAATTGTGGTCCCTCCTCTCCAGAGAAGGATGCTTGTTCTTTCTCTCAAAGCCATAAGCCTGGGGAAGAAAGCTACTTTGTTCAAGTTATCCTTGATTATTTTGGAACTTCCTAAAGCTCCTGTCATGTGGTTCCAAGTTTAACTGTAGTCACTTTGGACATGAGTTTATTTCCACAATGATGTATGTCAGCAACCACAGAGTGAGCTTCTTGTATTTTTATATCAATATGATACCCTTTGTTTATTTGTTCCTCAGAGGTTTCACTTTCGCTTATGTAATGGGCTATGGCATTTTTTGGTCATTACCTCATGCTAGGTTCTCCTTTTTCTTTGCATCTCTGATGCATCATATTCTTGACACTCTACTCCTTTGGATCTCTGAGATACAGTGCTCTGAGGTAGTGGGCGGGAGCTGGTGGAAGCCAGATTATATGATGACTTCTCCACCCTTCCCCACATAAGAACCGCCTGAGTTTGTCACTGAGTTGTTTCTGTACTCAGTCTTTTGGCATTCCCTCAAAAAGCACATTGGCTTAAAACTACAGCAGCTACCAAAGCATGAGGGTTAGGTGGGCCTGGAAGACTGTAGGCTCCACTGCTGAGTTGGGCAAGAAGAGTCTCCTGAACTCCAGAGCTACATCGACCCTGTTCCCACAGAGTCTGTAGCTAGAAGTGGTCAGTCCCCTGCATGTACCCCTGTCCAAGCCTACATTTTAGGAAGATCCTGAAGGAAACATAAGCCTCAAAATAGGAACATCCCTTGGCTTGGGGCTCGTTTTCCTGAGCTCCTCCATATTCTCATATACATCTGTCTGCTTAGATGTCTAACAGTAATCTCAAGCTTAACATGTGCAAAACAGAACTCCTGCTTCGTGTTCCCACCCCATACCCGCCCAGTGCTACTCTTCTACTCTTCTCCATCTGGAAAATGGCACCACTATTCACCCAGCTGCTCAATCCCAAAACTTAGGAATCATGCTTGATCCCACCTCCCCTTTCCTTCACCTTTTATATCTACTCCAAATACCCTGTTTCTACTTCCAAAATATATCTAAATCCCTCCACTTTTCTCCATACTCACGTCCAGTAAGCTAGTCCAAGCTGCTGTCATCTCTTGCCTGAATGACTAAAATCACTAACTGGGATCCCTGCTTTCCATTCTTGCTACCACTACAATCTGTTACCACACCAGTATTCAGGGTGACAGAACACATCACTCCTGTGCTTAAAACCTTCCAATGACTTCCTGCTGCTCTCAGGGGGAAAAAAGTCCTATTGCTCCTGCCCACCTCTCAGATCACATCCCAGACCACTTTTCGTGTCACTCACTGAGCTCTAGACACACTGACTTCTCTTCCTCAAAAATGCCAAGTTATTTCTCACTCAAGGCCTTTGCACTTGCTGTATCCTTCACTTGTAATGTTTTCACTTGACTTCTTATCATTGAGCTCTTGCTTCTTCAGTGATACCCTATTCCCAATCTTTCTGTTAAATGACCCTTTTACTTCCTTCATAGCATTTCTTACAGTGTAAAAATATCTTGACTATTAATGTGTTCACTTATTTATTATTTGTCTTCTTCATCCAGAACATAAGTTCAATGAAGACAAGGATTTTGTCTGTTTTGTTCACAACTGTATCTTTGGTGAATATTTTTAAAATAAATAGGTGTATGAAGTAATGGATAAGCAAGTTTTACAGAACATGTGTCAATTCAACTCAACAAACATTTACTGGGCATCTATTATATTCCAGGCACTTGCCAAAGTTCTTTAGATTCAAAGATTAAACAAGTCCTATTTCTTACCCTTAACTCTGGAAACTTTTTAGCCATTTTATCTAAATGCTGCCTTTCTCATATTCTATTTTTTTCTTCCTGACCCCTTCAATATCTTATGCTTCCCATTTTTTGCCTTTTTTTTTTTTTTTGCTGTATCCTGAGCAAATTCTTCAGATATATCTTCCAATTCCCTAACTCTCTTTTTACCTGTATCTGCTCTACTTTTATTTATTCACCATGTTTCTAATTTTAATAATTATGTATTTTTTATTTCTAGAAGTAGTATTTTGGTTCTTTCTCAATTCTGCCAGATCTTTTTAGATGTTATTTATTCTTTTTCATGTTTTTGTTTCCCCTTTTTATTTCTTTAAACATTCTAAGCAATTTATATTTCATATATGATAACTGTTCTAATGTCTAGTTCTGTAGTTTCTACTAGCTTTCATTCATGGTAGCTTGTTTCCTAGTGTTGTTTGTAATTTTAGATTGTGATCTCATGTTCAGTGGGGCTTTATCTGTTAGACTCCAGTGAGGAGACCTGGGTGACTATCCCTCCAGTGAGGATGCCAGGTGCTCTGAGATGTTACCAATCTGGGACCAATTTAAACTAATTTTCAGCTGAAGTTCCCAGACCATGTAGATAATATAAATTCAAACTCTAAACCTGTGAGATGGGAAGTTTGTGATTTTAACATCTTATGAGCACAGGCCAAGATAGATATTTTCTTGTTTTTCTTCATTGCAGATAGGGTTTTTTTCTAGTCTATGCTTTCATTGAGTAGTATCCCTTGTGAGTCTCACTTTTATGAGAAGTCTCAGTTCCAACTCACCGTCTTTTGAGGGCACTAAGCCTTGTCTCCTGTCCTCCGTAAAGCCCCTGAAACCAAAGCCCAAAGTCACTGAGATAGACAGACTTCCCAGAGTAGCAGAGTTTCAGTGGCAGTTTACCACTCTAAATTCCAGCCCCTCTTTATGTGTGTGTATGTGTGTGTGTGTCCATGAAGATTTCCCTAATTCACATGAGAGTTTGGCCAGGCATTTGAAGTATATTTATTGTATTTTATTTAGGCTGTCCAGGTGTTTAGTCTGCCTTATAGCAAGAAACACAATACTACCTGCCTTCTATGAGCATGGGATAGAGTTCTAGGAGACAGAAACATCCATTCATCCAACTATCCTCATTTACTGAATGTTTTTTTCCATGCCAGACACTAATAACCAGGTACACATAAGAATGTGCTGAGGCATGCCCACAGTGATGTGAGGATACAGAAGTAAAAGAGGTCAATTCTGATGAGGGATCTGGGAAGGCTTTGCAGATAAAAAGGGGTTGGAGCTGGATAATAATGAGATTACCTAATTTTTATCTAGTGCTTACTCTGGACCAGGGCACTATGGCAAGTACTTCCCATGTATGGTCACCTTATCCTTACAACAAAGCATAAAATTGCCACCATTCTTATCACCCCAACTTTATACCTGAAACACAGAGAATTTGAGTAATATGCTCAGTCATACAAAAAGTAACTGACACTGCCTGGATACGAATTCAAGGAGTTTGAGTCCTGTTCCAAGGCTTTTAGCTATTATGCTACATTGTGCTTGAACAGACAGGGATTGGGGGAGGGCATTCCATCCATACATTAAGAAAAATCATTCTGACCTCCTAGATTGTTGTGAGGATTATCTGAAATACTGTAAGGAAAAGCAGGTAGCACAGTGCATACTACACAACAAGCAATAAATGCCGACCTTCTTCCCTCTTTAACCCTCTACCACCAACTTGTCCACAAATTCCTTTAGGGATGGGGCCATACTGTACATGAAGACATGTCCCACCCCCACAGAACCTAGTATTGATGGATGATTGATCCCTTGACTGATTCATTGATTGAATTAATATGTTAGATAGTAGTTTTGGTACTTTGGTTTGTGTTGTGGTTTAGTTCTCAAAGTACTTTTATGTCTATCAGTTCAAGTTATCAGCACGTCAATTCTTAGAGATGGAATGGACATCTGGCTTTAGTGACAAATGTGAATTTTACTGAGGTGGGAATAGCTCAGTCTTGGGAAAAGGGTGAGTATGATGCACATGCAACTGGATGAGAACGAACCAGAAGAGAAGATTCTGAGTGTGGCTCTGGAAGGAGGTGGTGGCAAGAGGCCAGGCTTCTACTCCCGAATGAGCTCTGTAGCTCCAGTCCTGTCATTGTCCCTCTGTGAGAGCTTGGGTAAGGTGTCCCATCTCTCAGAGTTGGCTGCCTCATCATTCAGCCATCACTCAGCACCTGAATGTGGGTTTCCCTTCACATGACACCCATCACACTTCATGGGGGGTGTCCCTCATTAGACTGCAGACTCCGTGAGAGCAGAGACTCCTTACTCACTTGTAACCCCAGCATCTAGCACATGTCTGACACATCGAAGGTGATCAAATATCTAGTAAATGAGTGGTGAATGAGTGGTTTAGATAAAAAGAAGAAAGAAGAGAGGAGAAACAAGGCCAATGTCACAGGTTCAGATCTAAGGTACAGAGAGAGGAAGCAAGCAGGAAACAGTGAGAAGGCTAAGCCAGAGAGATTGTCCTGTCCATTCAGTAAGCTGGGTACAGTCATGACTGATTATGAAGCACTTTAAGAGTCAGGGGGCTTCCCCAGTGACTATAATCACAGACTGTCCTTTCCATTTGTTTAGCCCAACCTTATTTCAAAGGTAGCACGGACATAAAATTTAGCCCTTGCCTTGCCCAAAGGGCCACAAACTCCAGTTAGTTGAGAAAGCTCTCTATCAGTGCGTGTTATCAGTGAGAGTTTACACCAGTGAGGGATTGCAGAACACTTTGTGAACATGGCCCTGATCAGCTTTCATCTGCCAAATAAACCTCTGTTCCTTTGGGATCCCCTTTCTCTCACTCTTCAGAGTCCTAGTTCAAAGTCCAGCCTCTGTAATGGCCTGAGCATCTACATGCATTTCTGGGCTCACCTCTGGGGGCAGCTGGTCCTTCCTCCTCACCCTGTTAATTTCCTTTCCTTCTCCCTTGCCCAGGGTCTACCTCAGCAGACCTTCCACAGACCAAGAAGCCACAGGCCGCCAGGAAACAGTCCTTTCTTTTGTCTGGAGCATAGCAATACAGGGTTAGATTTGGCCCAAGGAACAGTATGATTAGATCAGCAAATCAACCCACAACTTATAGAAACAAGATGTGCTTACCCACCCATTACAGTGGATGTCGTGGTTCTTTCCACTTGGTTGGATGACTTACATTAAAACTTTTAGATGCTGGGTGCAGGTAGTGTCTTTGGGACCAAAGGGATGGGGATCTAAATACACATCCCAGGAGGGAACCAGCTACCAGCTGCAGCTCATCTCAAGTCTGCCATATCTCTTCACCCAACTATGAAAATGACCTGATTGTGTACAGACAACAGCAGTTGTACAGGGAAAAATAATACAGCAATGCAAATATTCAAACCAAATTGGAAAAGCAAAGCAAGAAGGAGCCAGAAAACATTAGATCATTCAAATTGCAACCTGGCCAAGACAGCATCTGGGCATGCATCCTCTGTCCAGCTTTTGTTCACATATCATCCCTAATGCTTCTTTGCATTTATAGAATCATGGCTAGGTATTTGCACAAAACCCTTTGTGTGGCTGCATTCTAAAGAACAAGGTTTTCTCACAGTGTCTCTCCAGAAGGGGCAGAGAATTCCCCAGTGGAATGCTTTAGTAGGCTTCCCGGTCAAAAAGGGCCCTTCTCTCTCCGAAGATGGGTGGAGGAGTGATGTACCTTTGGCCAGCGTATATGTTTTAATTGTGTGACCGGTGCAGGCCATGCTCATTTTCCTTCCTCACTGGGTCATTTCCACTTTAGTTCTGAAAACAAAAAACAATTGATTAAAAAAAGAGCCTTCCTGACTGAACCTTGGATCCCCTCTTTGGATTTGGACAAGAAGCAGGGGTGTTCCTACTCTCCCCCTCCCCCCCCCCCACCATATCCTAAAGCTGGTTCAAGTCTGCCTGAGAGTCTGAGGAATAATGCGGTCTCTCCTGGCACAATCTTGTGTGTGTCTTTGTTGAGTGGCCCCCACCCCCTTCTATGGGGAAATCACTCCTGGTCAGGCTCTGGAGTCTGAAGCCCTGGGCAGAACCGGCTCTGCCACTGCAGGATCTTGGACAGAACAGACGACCCCTTAGAGCTCTGGAACTCTCCTGTGTTAAATGACAATAAATAATACTATCTGCCTCCCCGGATTTGTGAGGATGAAATGTTATCAAGAGCTTCTCAGAGCACCTGTCACCTAGTAAGTATTCCAGAAATGGGAGGTTTTCTTGTTATCACCACTTGGATGTCCCTCAGCCTACCCACCCCCCATCCCCTCAGTAGTCAATTGGTTACCTCAGCACAGGTCCAGTGAGGAAGCAGCCAAGGAGCGTTCAGGTTTTAGCAGCTGATCCTAACAAGTTTCTCTGGTTCATGAATGTGAAACACAGAGAATAGCGTTTACTCAGTGAAATCCACCCCCGACCCCCATCAGCTGGTGAGTGCTGGACCCTTCCCTGGGGAAACGTGAGCAAATCACTGCACAACCCCAGTTGCCTAGAGTTTGCTGGGGATTGTCTTCATGTGGGTGACGTCTCCATTTGTCAAGACGTAGAAAGTCTTAAACAGCTGGGGCACTGGGAGGAGGGAGAATAAGAGAAGAGAAGCAGGGACCTCAGACAGACAGACCCTCCTTTACCTGCATCACTCAGCGCAGCCGATGCCTCCGCCCACAGAGTTCCCCAGGAGGTGCACCCGGCGGCTGATCGCAGAAGAATCACAACCCGGGGCGCGAAGGGGCGCAAATTACCTTCCTTGGAGCCCTAGGAGTCGGGAGCCACGCGAAATAGAGCGGAAGGAAAAAAAAAAGTCCTGGATTCAAATCCTTTCCCCGCTCCTTTCCAGCGGAGTCTGCTTGGGCAAGTTGCTCTCCTCCTTGAGGCTGGAGAACTTCGTTTGGAAAAGTGGCTGAAAGCAACACCGCCCTGGGACGGTCGTGGGGAGGATGAATGGGGTGCGGAGGCAGCGCGCGGCGACTGCAGGAAAGGACGTCCCCGCAGCCCCGGTCCCTCCCCTACCGCCACCCGCGCTCCTGCGGGTCAGGTCGCGCCCGGCCTCCAGCGTGGACCTGACCCGGCTCCGTCGCGCAAGCGGCTCTCGGGTTCCACGAGGCCCGGGCCACTGTCCCGGGGGCTCCGCGTACGTCAAGCGCTGGCGGCCAGGGCTCCTGGGCCGGGTCTGACGCGCGCGCTCGGCGGACAGGGGCCATTGTCCCGCGGGAGGGCCCGCGCCGCCCCGGCGGCTCATCGGTCACCGAACTGGGGCCCTGCTTAGTCACAAGTGTTACAACCCAGTTTCTGATGTTCTAACATTATTGCCTGCAAAGAAAAGTCTTAAAGAGAAGAACTCTAGTTTGTGTTTGTATTTGTTGCCATGGGGTTCAGTTCAACTGTACACAGACGTAGTTTTTTTTTTTTTTTTTTTAAACTTTTCAAGCTGTGTACTTCAGTGGACAAAGATTACACACCATATTTGTGTTGCAGTGTTGCTATGGAAGTGCATATGGTTTTATTTGGTAGAAATTTGCAGAGAAATCTAAGGAAGTCATATGTATGCATGACAAACATGAAGTTTCAGAGGAAAGGATTCCAATCAAATTAGAATTAAGAGGGCTTTTGACAATAGCTTGAAATCTGGAACGCGGGTGCATGGATGCTGCTCTACCTGCATGGGCTCTAACCCAGAAGGCAGAGGTTTTGGAGTCTTAGAGTCAAGAATTTAACCAGTTCTGCCACTTACTAGCCATGTGAGTTACTTGGGTGAGTTACTAAGCCTTGGCTGACTTCTGCTTTCCTCATCTCTGAATCAGGGAGCCATTACCCCCACCTTGCATTGCTGATGTTGAGAGGAAACAAGATAACAGGTCTTGAGCACTGTATACAGTAAGTGCTCAATAAATGGTAGGCATCCTTGTGGAGTGGTGATAGCAGTCCTATTAAGCTCCAAGGGTGTGGGCTCATTCATCAAACTATCTCTGGGGCTTTGAGGCTTACAGCGTTTGGGGGAAGCCAAGGAGGTTCAGTGCTGGCTAACCTTGGTTTTGTGGACAATTGTCATCAGGCTGGACCATCACTGAAAAGTATAGACTTCAGCTGCCAAAGGAATTGAAAGGTGGTCTGCTGCAAACAATGAGGGTGGCTCGTCGAGGCAAGTGGGTGACACTTGCCAGGAGAGGCCTCTCAGCGTCTGGCTCCAATTCCCACCCCCCACTCCATGTTGTCAGCAGTCATCTAGCCCCTCATAGGCTCCAGCACCCCTGAGAAAACAGAAAACCGTTCTGCAAATATTCACACCTGAACACTTTTAGAGGGCTGGGTAGTGATTATAATCTTAACATTTTAAAATCTTCATTTAAATCTTCAAGTTAATTCATGTAGATTGAAATCTGCCAGGGAAGTACCCTGCATACACTTTTTGTCTGGCTTGCATTTTGAAACGTTCACAGACCTGTTGGAATGCTGTCTTCCCCACCCTCACTCTTCTCCAATACACACAGTAGAGGTTGGCAAAACAGTGAGAGCTTGTGCTAACCTTGGTCAAGTTACTGGATCTATCTGGGGCTCTGTTTTCTGATCTGGAAAATGAAGATGCTGGATTAGGTGATTTCTGAGGTCCTTCTAGACCTAAATGACTATAACTGTCATTCTTCTACCTTGAATAGAAAACAAGAGGTCTTTCAGTATTCTAGAGGTTCTAACTAACCTACATTAGAAAACAATGAGAAAAAAAGGCTATATCCTCCCACAACCTGGCATTCTAGTTTCTCAGCCCCTTGAAGGGCCTTCAGAAATAAACATCTAAAACATGCTTGAGATTGTCTTCATGTCGGTGGCATCTCCATTTGTCAAGACGTAGCAAGGCATGACCTTCTCCCTTGCCCCAACCCAGGAACTCCACAGTTGGGCAAACTCTTCCTCCCCCTGCCAAGGCTGTTTGAATGGACTTTTGTCTTTGTGTCTGCTTTTTCAACACCTTCATTATGACTCAAGTCACTTTTTAAAAACTAATATATGCGAAAAGGGGGAGGGGGACCTAACGAATTCTGTTTTTAAACTACAAGTCGTATAACTTTGTCATCATTCTGTGTATAATTCAAAGGAAGTTTTTTTTTTTCTTCTGGCAAAATTAAAGGACAAATGTTCACTCATTCAATCTACATAATAAAATGATCAAGGTGTATATTTAGATAGTGACTATGTTATATAAATCTCTTTCTAATGAATATATATGTATTACTGCTAGAATCTTAAACTTGAAAAAAAAAATGTCTGCCACAAATGGCTAATGATAACAGTCCCTTCCTTAGTCAAACAGATACTGCCTCTTTCACTGAGGACATGGGAGATTAGCAGAGTTAGCTGGCTAATGATGTCCACTGTGTATCTAATGCTAGGATTACTAATGACTCAAAACCCATAAATTTTCCTCTTCCTTCTGCCCCTGACTACTTTGATCTCGGGTCACACGTTGGCTGAGGCATGGGAATGAAAACTGGCTCACCTTGACGCTGTTCGCAGCTCTGCCATTACCCAGCTATGTGACCTGGGACGAGATTTTACACTTTCTGGACCTAGGTTTCCTCATCTGTAAAGTGAAGGACTGGGGCTTGGGCCATCTCTAACCTTCTTGCACTAACAGTCAAGGGGTTCGGCTATTCTCCAGCCTGGAGAGGTTATCTGCTGCTGCCAGCTACTGTTGGTTCTTGGAACTTCTATTCACAGGAGCCTGATTCTCAGACTCCACCAGCTCTAAAAGCCCTTGGCCCTTGCACTCTATACTGCCCTTCCAGGAATCAAGACTGAAGCTTTTGCTCAGACTTGGGTTCAAAACCCCAGAGTCAGTGAGAACCTCCTCCCATTTCAAGACTAATTCAAGAACTACAGCCCTTCCCAAGGTAGGTAGGTCATATTTCCTGTGTGTTTGTTCTGTCACCCGATGTTTGCTTATCTTCTGTTCAATCATTCGGGTGAACATTCCATTTTCTTTTATTTTTTATTTTTTTGCCTTCCTCAGATTCCAGCCAGTTGAGATTGTGGACCGCTATGAAAATGTTCCCTGTGGGCATTTCTCATCTCCATTCTCTTTTTAAAGACATTTCCAGGAAGGACTGTGATATAATTCCGTGGAATAGCACCAAACAGGGTGGTATGTATCCAGGAGTAGCCTCCACAGGCTCCTGGGCCAGAGAAATAGCAGCCCCCAGTGATACGACCTGAGAGTGGGCAATGGCCTTGGCAGACCCTTCCCGTCCCTGACCCACTGTGGGAGTGCGTGCACCCTTTCCCCTTGTCTGCAATGGGTATCAAACACCTTTCAATACATACAAGGTTGAAAAGCCACTAGAAAGTAACACACCTTATACAGTACTACTCATCAAAGAAAACCTTTATACAGCACTTAAATGGAATATTCTTTCTGGAGTTGGAGAAGACTTATTTTCAACTTCTCCCACGAGCTCTTTGCTCTTCTTTTCCTATGCTTATCCTTCCTTCCTTCTCTCTCTTTCGACATCCTAACTGAGAGCTGGGAGATGATTTTGGGATTATCTTGGTTTTTCTGTAACTTTTTTTGCTGTTAAAATAATGGAATGAGGGCTTCTCTGGTGGCGCAGTGGTTGAGAGTTCGCCTGCCGATGTGGGGGACGCGGGTTCGTGCCCCGGTCCGGGAAGATCCCACATGCCGCGGAGCGGCTGGGCCCATGAGCCATGGCCGCTGAGCCTGCGCATCCGGAGCCTGTGCTCCGCAACGGGAGAGGCCACAACAGTGAGAGGCCCACATACCGCAAAAAACAAACAAACAAACAAACAAAAACCTGAATGAGATCCTGACCAGTTTGGAAGGATACCCGGCAGCCACTATAATTATTTGTTACGGGCTGACAGGTAAATAGAGAAGAGGTCTTTTGGAGCTCATGCAATGAAGCCTTGCACGAGAAGGCCCATGTGGGGAAAATGAATGACTTCAGCCAAAGCAAGAAGCACAGTATTATTCTGGTAAAACAGAGTCTGCCGTAGGGCACGTCTTTGCCTCCCCCTCTTCTGCTGGACCCAGTGCAGGCAGCATGTGGTGCTCGGGAAAGGCCTTTCTGGAAGGGCAAACCACAAGAATGCAGTCCTGCGTGTTGCCTCCTGAGCCAATCAGGGCAGCGACGACTGGCCCACATGAACGTGCAGATTGGTTCTGCTGTTTAACAGCTCATTCTGGGAATAGATACTCCTGTCATTGCCAGGCTAGTGGTGGGAGTGAGGTTGGGGACTGATTTGAAGTTTGGGATCTCAAGTTCATACGTGGCCAACCCAGGTTGGACAGTGTGTCCAGCTTGCCCTGTTGGTACCTTGTTCCTGCCCTGTGTATACAATTCCTTTGCCAAACTGGTATTTTGTCCTGAGTCTTAGGGCACAAGAGAGCAAACAAACAGATGGAATACATTAGCTACATCTCTTTTCTTAGGCCCTCTGCCGATATTAGTTAAAGCTGCTTTGCTCTTTACTTGGAAGTAGTTTGAACTCCACTTTCAAAGTAACATTTGCAAAGGGAATGCAAACCAGTGCTTTGTCATGATTCTTCATTTTCAGGGAATCTGAGATTTGAGTTCTTGGCTGAGTGAATGAGGCCTAAAAAGGCATGTCTTACTGAGCTGTGGCTGCAAAGATGCTGATCAGAAAGGAAGGCTGCTGCTTCTTCCTCCCCTCTGCTCACTCCCACATAAGCCCTCTCAACACCGGGCTGCTGGTTTTCATCATTAGCTGCATCTGGAGGTGAATTTTGGCTGTCTGGGAACTCTTTCAGATATTTACCAAGCCATTTAGAGAAAGCCCAGGGGTTGTGAGGGCGAGATTGAGTGAATGTGTGTATGACATGCAAAACCTCAAGCCGACAGAGATGGTCTCATCGGCAGCAGCAAGGGTCTTGATTTATTCAAAGATGTTGTTAAATATCAGCTGAAGGTAAGTGACATGGATGGATCTCACCAGCATAATGGTGAGCAAAACGAGCCCTTCACAGGAGTATATGCAGTATGATTCTTTTCATAAAAGCTACATAAACAGGCAAACCTAATCTAGTCTGTTAAGATGTCAGGTGTGTGGTTATGCTTTGGGAGGGGATAGGTCGTGCCTGGGAAGGAACCAGAGAGGGACTTGGTGGAACTGGTAATGTTCTGTTCCTCGATCAGGGTGCTAGTTATACAGGTGTGTTCAGTTTGTGAACATGTATTCAGTGGTATTCTTGCAGTATATGCACTTCCTATATGTATACTATATTTCAATTTGTTACTGAGAGGCTGTTCTATGTATAGAGGAGTGGAAAGATCTCCAAGGTATACAGCTAAATGGGAAATGCAAGAAGCAGAACAGAATGTAGAATATGTTATTATTGGTGTAAAAAATATATGTGGGCATATAATTGTATATGAATAGAGCACCTCTGGAAGGCTACTGGGAAGAGTGAGTGCCCCGGGGGTGCCTGGACAGAGAGGTGGGAGAAGAACCTGCTTTTTACTCTACGTCCTTTTGTGTCTTTTGAATTTCATATCATGTGCTTGAATATTTTATTCAATAAAATTATTCATTAAAATGTTAATTAAAGAAGACATTATGCTAAGTGAAATAAGCCACAGAAGGACAAATACTGTGTGAGTCCACTTATATGAGGTACCTAGAGTATTCAAATTCATGGAGACAGAAAATAGAATGGTGGTTGCCAGGGGCTGGAAGGAAGAGGGGATGGAGAGTTTTTGTTTCATGAATGGACGCAGTTTCAGTCTGGGAAGATGACACATGTTCTGGAGATGGATGGTGGTGATGGTTGCACAACAGTGTGAATGTACTTAGTGCCACTGAACTGCACCCTTAAAAATGGTTAAAATGGTAAATATTCTGTTATGTATATTTTGCCACAATAAAAAATATATATATTTGTTAAGGCTAAAGTCGTTATGAGGGAAACATCTATCTGCTAGCTCTGTCATTTGCAAGCTGTGTGACCTGAGGAAGTTACTAACCCTCCCTGTGTGTCCATTCCTTTGTTTCCTCATCTGTAAAGTGGGATAGTGTTAGTACCTATCTTATGGGATTGTTGTAAGAATTAAATGAAAGAGTACATGTAAAAAGCTTAGAATAGTCCTTGGAACAAACGTGCTTAAGAAATGTTGCTTATGATTATTATCATTTTTGCAGACTTCTAGGTGTAATACCATCCCTTTCATATTTTGTGGAAAGAATCTATATACGTGTGTGTGTGAGTGTGTGTGTGTGTGTGTGTGTGTGTGTGTGTGCAGCTAATGTACTCACTCATGCACCCATCATGTGTTTATCAAATACCTTCTGTGTGCCGGACATTGTGCTAAGGGTTGGGTAGACAGTGATGAGCATGGATTGTCAGGGTATCTAATGGTGGTGACGATGAGACTCCTATTTAAATAGGGAGGTCGCAGGCGGCCTCTCTGAGCAGGTGACAGTTCTGAGTAGCTAGTAGCAGAGTCCTGAATGGGCCAGACACACAAAGACTAGAAGGACTTTCCTGACAAAAAAAGTAGAATGCTGCAAGATCCCAAGTTTGAAGGCCCTTTGTGGGTGAGTTAAGGAGGAGAGCAGTGTGAGAGGAGGATGGAAGATACATAGAAAATTCTAGAAAGAGGGGGAAGGAACTGTTCAGAGTGGTTTCTGCTAGGGAGTGGGACTCAGGGAGGTGTAGGGAGGAGGCTGTGGAGTGGAGAAAAGGAATTTCGCTTTTCACCTCGTTCCCTTCTACACTGTTTGAATTATTTGCCATAAGCATGTATCTTATTATTAGGGGGGAAAGCTGGTTAATAAAAAAATTGAGGAATTTTGATGATTAATAGTAAGGAATCTAATAACCTTTCCTTCTTTCAAGAACCACCTCATCTCAACTCTCTAGTTACTTTCCATGCATCAAGAGAGTAATGCCATTGATCTGAAGTTGCTTTCTCCACCTATGTATTCAACCATCTCTCTTTTTGAGCTGCTAATAGTTTTTTTCAGTTGCCTGCGGTGAGACCCTTCAATCCTCTCTTCCACTAGGACTATTTTTACTTTTTTTTAAAAAGACCTTTCACATTCATGTAGGATTCGTACTTTGTGGTCACTGCAATGGCAGATGAGCCCAGGGGCAGGTGCTCAGCCTTTTGGCCAATTGGAATAGGAGGAGAGAGGCGAGGGGGAGCAAGGGACTGAGGGAGAAGAAAGAAACAAAGCACTGGGCCTGCGAAACGAACCCCAGAGGCTCTCTGGGGCTGCATGCGGCCCTTTGTGCCTCCGCTGGGGCGCCCAGCGCCTTGTCTAAGTCAGGCAGGAGTGAGAGTTTCCCTGCAGAGTGTTCCGAAAGGCAAAGAGGTTCGCTTTGGCCAGATAGAATTCCAGCAGTGCTAAGACCACTTAGACCCAAACTTTTGAGTCAAGACAACTGATGACTGATGACGTGCTCTAGGACAGATCACCGAATAGCCCGAGGCAGTGTCGGGGGCGGGGGGTGGGGGTGGGGGTGTGTGTGGGGGGGTTGATCTGGAAGTCTCCTGGCATTTTCAATCCTCTAAAGTGAGCTGGAGTTAGGAAGGAGGAAAACAGAGCATCTGATCCGTTCTTGGCCTCCCTACCTTGCTGACAATGTCATTGCCTACATGGCCCAGGAGAAATAAGGTGAATAACACCAATCTGGAAACTTGCACTGGGCTGTTTGTATGCCCAGACCACGTCCTAAATGTTTCTTCAGTGTCCCCTTTGTTTATTCTCTGGACATTTTGATACATGTTTCCCATCCAGAACAAGTACTTTAGTTGCAGCTTTGTCTTTGGCATCTGGTCAGATGTGACACTTAGGTTTCTTCTCTTCTGAGCCTTGGCACTGCCTTTCCCACTGTGTGCCACGTCCCAGTCCTCCTCCGCCAGACAATTCCACACACTGCAGAGGAGCTTTTCCTTTCAGGTGTAACCCATGCAATCCTATTCCAGGAAGACTTCCTCTCTCCCCATCACTGTGTTGAGAAAACTCACTCTTTGTCAACTATGAGTAATGATATTAGTAATAAGCTAATATTTATTGAGTGCTTATAATGTATCAGGCAATATTCTGAGTGCTTTACAAGGATTAACTCATTTAATCTTTATCTTTATCATGACTCTTTGAAGTAGGTGTGGTTATTGTCCCTGTTTACAGATGAGGAAACTGAGGCCTGAAAGGATTGCTTCCACAGCTTTCCTTTCTGCTGGGGTCTCTGATCTGAGCAAGCCAGCCGTTCTCTGTGCACATCAACAGCCCCTGCCTGGGGGCCTGGCTCTTGGTGAATAATCTCTCCTTGATCTCCTTCACTCCTCATCTACTTTCACATCCTAAGCAAAAAATGTGTCCCTGGATTCCTCCTGCCAGCTCCATCTGTGAAGCATGTGAACCGATGTTTGAATAAGAATGACTAAAGGGGAAAGCGGTTTTATGAACTTCGGACTGTGAGCTCAAGGAAGAGAGTGAGTCAGGCCTCCACATTCCTGAAATACTTTTGGGAGGCTCAGTGACCTCAGACAATAAGAACCTGAGGCAGAGCTCTCCGGACGTCCTTGGGAGGCCTCCCACGAGGAAGAACGCGAGGGCGGCCTCTCGTGTGCCGCGCTGTGCGGGGGATTGAGGGCCACCACCCGGCAGAGTGGCCCGCAGCTACCGAGGGCCTCCACGCTTCTGCCCAGGCTGTTCCCTCTGCCTGGGATGCCTTTCCCTAAGCTCTCGTCCACTCCTGTCTCCTCCTTGGGCCGCTCCAGGCAGAATCAGAGGCTCCACAAGGCTTTGTGCATGCCTCTCTCACCCCCAGACTCCGGGCTCCTAGAGAAATGAGCTGGCAACCTGTCTGCCCAATACACTCCTTAGACCTCTGAGGTTGGCGACAACTCCAGGGTGGAGGGAAAAGTCCCGTCCTGGGAGGTGGGAGATGTGGGTTCTGGTCTCATCTCCGTCCTTGGCTATGCTGTGTAACCTCCTCTCACATTCCCGGGGAATTAAAATGATTTGTTTTGATCTGCCTCTTCCACAGATGGTGACCTGCCGAAGGGCAGGGACATTTAACCCTAGACACTGGTCTCAACAAGGAGTAAGCACACCTCTATTAAATAAGTTTAAGTAATCGTGGACAAATCTTTCTCCTTGGCTCTTACCTCCATCCATCCCTTTCCTTACCAAGTTTAACCCCATAATTGGCCTGGTGTACAACCATCCACAAAGGGAAAGGATCATCCACCAAATCAAAAAAAAAAAAAAAAAAAAGTGATTTTTCACGTGTGTGTTGTGAGAGCAGAGCGAACCAGAGGCTGCACATGTCTGAGTTCTGGCACCACACGTGTGAAATGTGAAGAATGACTCTCACTCAAGATGAACCACATGTTACTGCAGGGAATCCTTCCGAGATCCTTGAGCAGGGAATGAGTGAGAGGCTTTACTTGGGGCCCATTTTGTGGATGGAAAAGCTGAAGTCAGATTCACAAGCAAGAGAGTTCTCCAATAGCTGCAGCCACTTTCTTTTTTTTAAAATAACTTTGTTTGTTTATTTATTTTTGGCTGCATTGGGTCTTCGTTGCTGCACGCGGGCTTTCTCTAGTTGCAGCAAGCGGGGTCTACTCTTTGTTGCCGTGTGCGGGCTTCTCATTGTGGTGGCTTCTCTTGTTGCAGAGCACGGGCTCTAGGCACGCGGGTTTCCGTAGCTGTGGCTCGCGAGCTCTAGAGCACAGGCTCAGTAGCTGTGGCTCCCGGGCTTAGTTGCTCCGCGGCATGTGGGATCTTCCCGGACCAGGACTCGAACCCATGTCCCCTGCATTGGCAGGCAGATCCTCAACCACAGCACCACTAGGGAAGCCCATGCAACCACTTTCCAAAATGAGCAGTAAGTGAAGGATAGAACCAGGACACAAAACTAAATAGGCTGGGCCTCCCTGGTGGCACAGTGGTTGAGAGTCCGCCTGCTGATGCAGGGGATACGGGTTCGTGCCCCAGCCTGGGAGGATCCCATATGCCGTGGAGCGGCTGGGCCTGTGAGCCATGGCTGCTGAGCCTGTGCATCCGGAGCCTGTGCTCCGCAACGGGAGAGGCCACAACAGCGAGAGGCCCGCGTACCACACACAAAAAAAAAAAAACTAAATAGGCTGTGAGTTGTTGGTCTAAAGGCCAAGACTTAGGCGCTCCAGTCCCCTGACTCCTTAGGAAAAGTGCTTTCCACGGTCTGCCCACCACACTGGTTAAAGCTACTGAGATTGGCAACAGCACCCAATGCCAAGGAAAAAGCCCTGCCCTAGAAGTGGGAGATGTGGATTCTACCCCCATCTCTGGCACTAATGAAGTCAGTGGCCTTGGCCATGTCGCAACCTCCCTTGGTCACCTCACCTGCGACCTGAAGAGGTTGGGCTGAGGGTCTGTGACTCCTGCTCACTTCTGCTCTCCTGTGTCATCTGCACAAATGTTTCTCCAGTGACCAATCTGGCGCTTGCCCCAGCCTCTACTTTTACATGTAAAAAGGCTGTCACCTGTCAGTTCCAGCCTCCATGACAGGAAGGAGGGAGTGTGAGTAAGTGCAGGTACATATTGGCACACATTCAGTCAGGCAAATGGGACTTTTATTGCCTAAATGAGTTTAAAATTTAAAAATGAGTTTCAGGCTGAGCAGGGGAGGCCCCCTTCCCCCATCCCATCCTTGCCTTCATCCTTGCCCACTGGCCCATCCGCACCCCACACTCCCGCCCAGTGGGGGCCTTTCTGTCATTCTGGCCTCCAGTGGAAGCTGCCTGAGGAAGCTCGGTTCTGCAATCCTAATCAGAGCTGCCCTGGTTCACCCTGCTGCACCTGCCAGATGCCACCTCCCAGGTAGTTAATGATCTCCCCATTGGGCAGAAGAGTCTTTTAATAATTTACCAGAGTAGATAAAGAAAAAAGCATAGTTTTCTACTTGGAGGCCAGTTAGGCTGGCAATTCAGACAGTATGGATGGAGTTAAGATTGACTTCAATTTCAAACCTAGCTCTTTTGTATAGGATTCCTGCCTTATAGCTATGTATATAAAGTCTTATCAGAATCTTCATTCATATATTTAAACATCCCAGCCCCACTGTATGATCAGCACTTCGGGGCTCCTTCACTGCTTAGCGGAATTAGCTGCATAAAATAAAAGAAACCAAAATACCCTAGGATAAAATGAGATTTAAACATTTAAAGAACTCCAGAGAAAGAAAAGTTACTTTGCATTGTCTGACTTCTTGAGTTCCTTATTAGAATTTGAAAAACAATTTTTTGCAGGGAAATGTGCATTTCTTTGAGTCAAGAGTGCAGATTCCAAGAGACGGCAGTGTGGTGCAGTGATAAAAAAACACATGCTTTGGAATTAGAGATCTAGGTTGAAATCCGGCCTTCAACAAACTGTGAGACTTTGAAGAACTTACTGAGGTTCTCTGAATCTCTTTCCTTATCTGTAAAATGGGAGTAATAATTCTGTCCTTGGGATTTTTTTCATGAACCATAAATATGTAAAGAACAACCTGGCACACAGTAGACAATAAATGAAGCATCCTCCTCCTCATCTCCCTCATCATCATCAGGCTTGCCCATATCCAGAAAAATTTGGATTTTGAAAAGACATGAGAAAAAAAAAATACTCCCGCTCAAAAGTTTAACAATGAAGTTTAATAAGGGTAAATATAGTAGACTGTAACATTTGTGGCCCCCAATGAACCACACCTCTTGGAATCCATGACTTCGTGCAGTTCCCTTCCACACTGACTCTGGGTTTGACCATGTGACTTGTTTTGACCAATGTAAGTGCCATATTCAGAGGTTTAATAGGTGATTGCATACTGGGGCTGGTCTTCCTGGAACACTCCCTCTCAGAAGCCAGCTTTTGGCTGTAAAGAAGCTCAGGCTAGACTACAGAAGATGAGAAGCCACAAAAAGAGAGACCCTGGTGGATAAGGGCCCATCTCAGACATTCCAGCCCCAGCCAGGCTCCTAAATGAGTGAGGAACTGCAGGAGTAACCACCAAGCTGAACCTAGTCAAAAAACAAAATAAGTCACTGTTGTTTTAAGCCACCAAATTTTGGAAGGGTTTGTTACACAAATACCAAGTCCTAAATTTACATTAAGGAAGGTCAACAATATAAGTAGAAATGGCAGATTATCCTTACAGAAGTTCACATGAACTGGACCATGGGATTTCAGTTAACCATAAGAATTGACATACTGCTAAACAAACTAAATGCAGGCTTAGCCTGCTTTCATTAAACAAATGAACTGGTTGATGGACCATACAGTTATTAAGTGCCTGCTGGTTACCAGGCTTTGTATCAGGATCTGGGGATACCAAGAAACTTAAGACCCAATTCTCCTGTACCATATTGTCTCTTGGATTCTGAAATTTAAGTCTTTACTTGTGTTGGGGGCTGGGAAGACAAGAGAGTAAGTGCTCACAGTTTAGTAGGGAAGGTGGATATGTAAATAGAAGGACACTTTTAGGTCCCTTAAGGAACCAGATAGACTTGTTGGAGTCGGCACTCAGGGAAGATCTAGTGGGCTCTGTTAACCCACCAATATCCCATTTTTAGAGTGACCTTGACAAAACTCAAGTGTATCTGGGAGCAAACAACCAGGAAATGAAGGCCTGAAAACCAGATCATGTGAGGGATAATTGTAGCCACCATAAATGTTTCTCCTAGGAAAAAAACAAGGAAAGGAAAGAAAGGCTGGGAGTGCAGTTGGGGATGGAGGATGGAGCACCTACTTAGAGGACTTTAACTATGACATAAGGAAGAGAATTAAATTCATTCTGAAAAGCGCTAGGAGGAGAACCATAAACAGTTACTAAAAGCTATAGGAAGATGGGTTTCAACTTAATATCAGAAGAATGGCTAACATATCTGGAGCATGAACTGCAGAAAGAGGCAGAGTGGGCACTATCTCTGTCACTGAGAAAGGCTGGGGTCACCCCCTGCCAAGCAGGTGGGGAGAGGCTTCTGGCAGTAGGTGGAGTCAGAAACCTCTAAGTCTCTCCCAAGTGTAAGGTCCCCCCGTTCATTCCCAAAGCTCTGTCATCCTCATCCTGACTGAATAATCTTATGAAGTAGAACAGATGACACCGGTCTGCCAGCAGTGAGTGGGAGAATTGTCCACCGATGGTGCAGGAGGCCCAGCCCAGAGATTAGGGGTATGAGCATTCAAGCCTCAGAGACCCATACCCACTCCCTTAAATGTCTCTCACCGTTCTGAAGGGCCCGTGAGAACTTGTGTTTTCCAGGAATTATTTATCACTCCCTGGAGGCAGACTCAGAGGAACAGGTCAGGCAAATATGAGCCTGCAGATTTAGCAAGCGTGGACAGTTCAGGAAGGGCGAGGGACGAGGACTAAGCGAGTGTAAGGAAGTCATTTGGCATTTCCGGTCAGGTATTCTGCTCTGTCCCAGAACCGCTGTCAGGGTACCTAACTGGCTCTCTCCTGCTTCTCTCACCCTCTAGCCTGTAAAACTATAGGGGAGATCTTTCCAGGGATGTGGGCCCCATTTCCTGTTGGTGGGTCCTGCAGCACCAACGGTACCAGGACTAGAGACAGGACTACAGCTTCATAGGTTCATGGGAAACAGCACGTCTGGGAGGTCAAGTTTAGGATTTCCCGGAGACCTTGCAATTATGGGCCCAGTCAAGGGCCGTCTTCTACCTCTCAGTCACCGGCTCTGGGAAGAATGAAGGGAGGAACTGCAGAGAGCCCTCTGACCCGTCTTTCTCGGGGGCTTCTCAGGCTCTTGCACAGCTGTGCCTTTTCACAGGCTGTTCTCACCACCCCGGTTTCCCTTTCTCCCTTCCCCTTTTCTACCAAGACCCAACTTCCAGATTCTACCCCCTGTAAAACCTGCCCCAACTCTCTCAGGCCAAGGCAGCCTCGTATCTTTCAGCAGAGCTTACTGTAACTAGACTGTGAGGCCAGAAACTGTCTTGTTCACCTCTTTCTTCCCCAGAGGAAGGGGCCCAGAACCTGGAGTGTCTCTGATGCTCAGTACACATGGTGGAACGTGCGGCGCGCTCCCTCACCCCCATACGCGTGGCACATGCTCACCGATGCTCTGTTCTGTGCAGGGCACATACCTGCATTATCGCTGTGGCCCATCTCTCTCAAGTTGGAATGCAACTCTGCTCAGAAATAACTTCATTCTAAAGTAAAAGAAACAAAGGCAACTATGGTTTCCATCTGTTCCCTCAGCAATGGGGAAGGCCTGGCACCTGGGGGAGGGGATTTGGTCTAACGGGGGCCTGAGCAGACCAGGAACCCTCGAAGAAGAGAGGCCAGTTGCGGCAGAAACCCTTCAAGCCACTGACCCAGCACAAAGGCTCTGCTGTGAGGAAACTCAATATAAGGGTGTGCCTTGCTCTGTGGGAACTCGATACACAAAAATCCGAACTCATAAAATAGATAAATCTGTGGTGGTTACTGACTTCACAAGAGGACTCACCAGCAGCCCCTCTGAATAGCCAGCTCCCACAGTCTACTTTACCTCTGATTTTATTTTCAGGCGTTTGATATTACACACCGGTTTTCAGGAGAAACATAAATAGGTCCCCGGGGAGCTTGGTGTCACAGTGTGTCTGGCCAGCGGCTTGTTGACCAGGCCTTAAGGCGAGCGGGCCTGGAGCTGCCCTAAGCGCTGAAGGGGCTGTGTTTCAGGAGCCCCCCTCCAAGCTCTCCGAGTCTGACTGCTTCCAATGGCAGGAGAAATAGGAAGAACCAGGAACAATCTGGACCTTCTTGCCTCTACCTGAGTGGGCTGATTGATTGCTCAGGGGAACACAGGATTTGTATCAGCTACTCATTCATTCATTCACTCACTCACTCGTTCATTAAGAGGTGTTTGCTATGGACTTGCTGTGTGATGCTGCACTAGGTGCCGCAAAGCAGAGAAGACTGTAAGGGGGGTTCCTGTCCTCTAGGAACTCACAGTCTGGTGGGAAAGACAAGTCCTAGATTTCACTGATTCTTTTTTTTTTTTTTTAATGCTTTTGAAATTTTTATTTTTTAAAAGATCTCGAAACTAATATGACAAAATGTTGACAGTTTTCATCTCTGGGTGGGGGTATGTGGATATTTGTTAGATTATTCTCTTTACATTTTGGTTATTTTTTTAAATTTCTCAAAGTTAAAAAAAAAAAGGATCTGATCTTTCTATCGTGATTTCAAGAGTGATTTTTTTTTATTAGTTTCTGCTTTATAACAAAGTGAATCAGTCATACATATACATCTGTTCCCACATCCCTTCCCTCATGCATCTCCCTCCCTCCCACCCTCCCCATCCCACCCCTCCAGGCAGTCACAAAGCACCGAGCTGATCTCCCTGTGCTCTGCGGCTGTTTCCCACTATCTATCTACCCTACGTTTGGTACTGTATATATGTCCATGCCTCTCTTTCGCTTTGTCACAGCTTACCCTTCCCCCTCCCCATATCCTCAAGTCCATTCTCAAGTAGGTCTGTGTCTTTATTCCCGTTTTACCCCTAGGTTCTTCATGACATTTTTTTTTTAATTCCATATATATGTGTTAGCATACGGTATTTGTCTTTCTCTTTCTGACTTACTTCACTCTGTATGACAGACTCTAGGTCTATCCACGTCATTACAAATAGCTCAGTTTCGTTTCTTTTTATGGCTGAGTAATATTCCATTGTATATTCATTGATTCTTGAAAGTACATGTTTTCACCCTTTAAGACCTCCAAAATCACAATGCATCTTACTTCAGGTGTGACTAGTTTAACTGGCTGGGTTTTTCTTAGTGGTATGTAAAAGGATGGTGTTACCTTGCAATCGTCAGTGTCTTAGATGAAACAGGGTAGATGAAAGTGCTAAGTAATGGTTTAATGCCACAGAACTCCAAGTGGGATTTGATATTGGAAGGATAAAATTAGGCCCCTGTGTGAATATCTCATGGGTTTCCTGTTGCCGAGAATGTGTGTCACAAGTTTGAAATAATGTCCCTTGTCCACAGTTATCCAGGGAATCCAGGCTGGAGTAGCCTTGCCCTTCCTCCATTCTGGGCGTGGGAAATGGTAGCCCCACACCCTGACTGCCTTCCATGTGGGTCCTGAGAAAACCAAAGGAGCAAAGCAGCAGGAACAGGTCTGGCTGGCAGCCCTTCAGGAATGAGGAAATTGGTGTTGGATCTCTGACTCTTAGATGGCAAGTCCTTAAGTCCTTGGTCAGCTGGACCTTCCAAGACCCAGCACTGTGCCTGGCCAATAATAAACAGGAATATAAACAACAACTCGTGTGAGTGTGTGTGTGTGTGTGTGTGTGCAGATAGATGTAAATATATGTACAGATATATGTCAGATGAATGAACTTCTGTTACGGAGGCCAAATTTTTATTACAAAAAAGGTTCAACGTGACTGCTAATCTTGACTTCTTGGCCCAAATTCAGAATGATTTCTTACAGTCTGTCTAATGTTACAGGGGATTTCTTCCCTATCTCTTTTTGGCTTCATTATCCCTTACCCCAAAAAACAGTGGCTCCTGTTGCTGGTACTGAACCGTTGCCCTGTTCTATTTATTTAAATGGCTATGTTCCCATCACAAGCCAAGAGATCTGGTCTCTAACTTTTGAAAGCATAACGGGGATGTACAGCTTCTAGGCAGATGACAGTGAAAGTGACGGTGGGGCTTAAATAAGTTCTTAGAAGCATATGCAGATATCTGGAATGGTTTAGACCAAGTACATTGACATAATAGCACAATCCAAATCCTCTGAGTTGGTTCTCATTGATGTAGCACAGAAAGACTATGAATTACTTTATAATTCTTGACCATACAGAATGTGAAGGCACTTGGTTGTTTAGTTATGCCTTTTCTTGACATTCACTATGATTGTGAGTGCAATTATGAGAGTTCTTTCTCATCTGGAAGAATAGATGAGGTTTCAGGAGCCAGCATGGAGCTGCCCCTGTGGCCTTTTGTTTACATGTCACACACTGCAGGCTTTAAAATACTGGATGAGAAAGCTGTGTGCAGCTAGCAGGAAGCATGAACATCACTCGAGAAGGATCCGGAAGCCATTAATGGTCTGGCCTCCTTTGAGAATCTGACTGTGGCACAAACACAAGAGCGTCAGGTGGCAGTGACCAAGTCATCCGGGCGGCTTCTCTCTGGGCTTTTTGCCTTCGCCGCTGGATCAAAGTGGTCACAGGGCCCTCCTCGGGTGACCTGCCAGTGGGTCAGGCCTAGGCTGGATCCTGTCAGTCTGAGATCTACCTGTCATACTGAGGCTGTCATGTGGGAGAAGCAGACTGATTTTCAGCTTGTATCTGGTGGTGCCAGTGCTAGTTCATCCCCTGCTGGATGGCAGCTCGTTACTGTGGTGGTGGGGGATTTCCAAAGGTAATTCCCATAGAAGGGACTGGCCTGTCCCCATCACCAGGTCAGGTCTTCTGTAGGTCCCTCTGAGGGCTGCTTTTCTTCTTATCAGCTAGAAAAACTAAGATGCAAAATGGCTGTTACTACTCAGGTTTTGTCTGAGACCATAACTTTTCTGGCTTTGATAGAATTCCCAGGCTTCAAATACTTTGGGTTTTTTTTTTCCAGTTTTGGAGGTACTTCCAAGTAGCTAACTCCTATTCATCCTTCAAGACTCAGTTCAGATGTTTTGTCCTCTGTGAAGATTTCTCTGACTACCCTGTATGCTCTCATATTCCTAGGTTCTCTAATGCTGTTACTACACACCAGAATTATTTGTGTACATTGCTACCTCTGCTAGATGTGACAACCTTGTGGCCAGGGACCATGTCTCATTATTTCCTTGTTGGTCACCCATGTCTTGCTGGCCTGCAGCCTGTCAAGTGCTATATACTCGGCAACTGTTAGGTAAAGGAATGAAAGCATTATATTTCTGCCAAATATTTGTTTGCTGGTTCATTCACTTACACCTAGAAGTATTTTCTTTTCCTTTGGACGTGGTTATCTCTGTGTTGTTTATAAAGTCCATAGGCCTCAAAAAGGCCCAAGTGTAAAATCATCAGTTAGGATGATTTTAGCTGTACCAGTTGGTTTAACAAAAAATAGCTTGAACAACAGGAGGTTTATTATCACACTAAACAGGAGGTGTGGATGTCAGGGGGGCCGAGGGTCGGGTGATTCAATGGTTCAGTGATCTCTTCAGGGACCCAGGGGCCTCCCACCTGCTGTTCTGCCATCTTCAGTGTATCAGTGCTGCCTCCCTCCTGAGCTCAAGGTGGGTGATGTCCAGCAAAGAAGAAAAGCATTGCCTCTTCTAGTCTCTTTTGGTTATCAGGGAAACCCTTTCTCAGAAGTTCCCCCAGGGAATATCTCCTTGAGTATTGGAATTGTCATAACCTATTGTTGATAAGGAAGTAAGACCATTATGCTGACCAAAGCCAGTCCTGATGCAATTCCTGGGTTTAGGGGGAAACAGGGGACTCCTTCCCTGAACACATGGAAGGGGGAACGCCTGAACAAAACGGGCTCTGCTAGCAAAGAGTCAAGGAAATGGGGAGTGACTGTGAGGTGAGCATGTAATAGTGTCCCCACACCAAGTATTTAAATAAATTATGGCACATCAATAATAGAGTGAAAGTCTATGAAACCATTATAATGACTGAGCAGCGCTAAATGACTTTCAAGGTATAGTAAATGTAAAGCTCTATGTATAGTCTAATCTTTTTTGTTCATAATAATAATACTAATAAATACCAGGTTAGGCACACCCCAAATCTAGAAGGATAATACACACCATGCTCTTAAAAGTGGGTGCGTGTGAGGTTGTATGTGAAGGGGAGGGTTTACTAGAGAACTTCATTTTTGACATTCTGTATTTCTTATAGTATTGAATTTGTATAAGTATGCCTTCTTTTGTTAAGAAAAAACCCAAATATTAAAGAGAACATTTTAAAAGGCCAAGTATCATTTTGAATGCAAGAAGTCAATTAAAGACATGGGCTCCTTTCCAAGAATAAACTAATTTGGAACATGCGAGGGACCTCTCTGAAAGTTTTGCTCATGAGCCCATAATTTAAACTCCTTCCATGAATGAGCAACTTTTTTTTTTTTAAAGCTAGCCAATCTCCTTAACATAAGACCTAATTTTTTACAATGTTGAATCATTCTGTTTGCTGGAGAAGGGCATCACCCTTGCCATGGGATGCTGAGGATGCTGACTCTCCTATAGGAAATCCACTGGTGGAAGTCTACCCAGGAGCCATGGTGACACCAAAAACCCAGCCAGACTTCCCTGTAACCCAAGCGCTTTCCTGTGCCCCAAATGCCTCTGTCAGGGATAAGCTTGGAGAATAAATCCTGAGGTCTACTTTCTACTCTGCTAACTAACTATAACTACTCAGGAAAGTCCTCAATCTCTCTGGAGTTCATTGAATGCCTCTGAAAAATGAGTGTTATTTATGTGACAGTACTTGAAGTAAGCATTTTGAGTCATTAAAAAAAAATTCTAGAGCAACCCCCCTGGCTATCTGTAATGATTCTACTGGCTCTTTGGTCACTATAAAAATAGATGGTTAAATTCAGTGAAGGTTCAGGATGTGGTGCGTATCTTTGATCAACTTACCCAGTGTCAGTTGGAAAATGTGACATGGTATTATAAATGGAATAGGTACACTTCTCCACAGAAATACACAGGCTGGAATGGTAGAAGGAAGCTGGGGGGCGGGGCATGTTTACAGCCCCACAGCGACTTGAAATTAATGAAGTGGTCTCTATTCTTTCCCAGGTTTATCAATGCCTAGAATCATTTTTCTAAGCATTTTCATAGTAAAAGTGGTGCTCTAGTTGTGCCTTTTTAAGAAAGGGTCTGGATTTTTTCTTTTTCCTTTTTTAAAAAGATTTTTATTGGAGTATAGTTGACTTACAATGTTGTGTTAGTTTCTACTGTACAGCAAAGTGAATCACCTATACGTATACATATATCCCCTCTTTTTTGGATTTTCTTCCCATTTAGGTCACCACAGAGCATTGAGTAGAGTTCCCTGTGCTATACGGTAGATTCTCATTAGAGTCTGGATTTTTTTTTTTTTGGCGGTACGCGGGGGCCTCTCACTGTTGTGGCCTTTCCTGTTGAAGAGCACAGGCTCCGGACGTGCAGGCTCAGCAGCCATGGCTCACGGGCCCAGCCGCTCCGTGGCATGTGGGATCTTCCTGGACCGGGGCACGAACCTGTGTCCCCTGCATCGGCAGGCAGACTCTCAACCACTGCACCACCAGGGAAGCCCAGAGTCTGGATTTTTAAAGATCATCCCTGCTTGCCCTTCAACTCCTCCAACTGCAAGGATACACACGTATCTCTTCTCCATCCGTCTCCATCCATCGCTGGTGAACTGCAGAGCACCCACTCTAAGGCGGGAAGCTGCAACTCAGCTCCCACCATGTGCAAGCTGCCATGTAGAAACCAAGGTCCACTGCTGCCAGATCTATGAATTTTTCCAAAAAAACCCCAGAAATTTGAACTTTAAAAAAAATACTCAGTTTTCAAATATTGGCAACAAATCCCAGTTTTTATAAACTCTCTTCAGGCTGAACAAAACATATTTATTGCCCCATCCTGCTTAAGCCACCAGCTAAGGACCTCTGAGGTAGAGCAATGTAGGACAAACTTGCTTTCTCTTCTCCATGAAGATCTGGAGACTTTGAAGCTCCAGATCTTCACGGAGAAGAGAAAAGCAAATTCTAGTTGTGCCTTTTCAAACTCCTTTCAATCTATTCTTAGTTGGTACTCATTCATTGACAAAACTCTTTAAGAAATTTAAAATCTGGTAGGAAGAGTTAAACAGCCACTGACAGTGTTGTGGTTTCATTGCTACAATGAGGATTTGTCTGAGAAGCCAAAGGATGGAGCACTTTTTTTCTCTCTTACAGTGTGTGCAAGCAAGGGACTGTGTCTTATTGTATTCATGCAGATTTGGAGAAGACTTTTCTACAGAGCTTTTATAAGGATCTCCCTCTATTCCCCCACCCTGCAGCCATTTCAGTTGAGGTGGATCCTACTGGTTCTGTATGGAACTTGGGGTTAGTGTTCTAGAAACCTTCTTGAGGTGCCCCATGCATCTATCTGGTCAATGCAAAATAAATCCCGGAGCCCTTCCTGCATACATGCACGAGCATGGTGAGAGGCCTAGAAGGATCGTAGGTGTAACTAGCAAAGCTTTTGCTTTTTTCTGACTGCTCAAATGCATTCCAGTTTAGAGAGTGGACATGAGTTTCTTCTCCCCAAAAGGTTTTACTACACGGGTGCTGTGATGGTTAATTTTATGTGTCAACTTGGCTAGGCTATGGTGCTGGTTTGTTTGGTGGAACACCAGTCTAGATGTTGCTGTCATGTATTTCTTAGACATGATTAACATTTAAATCAGTCGACTCTGATGTAGTGAACCACTTTAGACTGGGCCTGGGTGGGGAGAGAAGGTTACTGAGAATGTGGCATTGATGTTGAGAACTGTATGACAGGAAGAATCTTAGATCAGGGACCTTGGCATTTGGGGCGAAGGAACAGCTAGTGCAAAGGTCCTGAGGAGGAATTTACTTGGCTTATTTCAAAAAGAGTTAAGTGGGAGCACAGTAAGTGGGGGTAAATGAAGGAAGTAGGCAGGTTTCAGGAGCTGTGTGCCAAGTAAGGAGTTGAATCTTATTCCAAGAGCAATGGGAAGCCATGGAGCCTTTAAGCCTCCTGTTCTTAACAGGACTGACCTGTTCTGATTTACATTTTTAAAGAATTACTCTGGCTTCTGTAAGGAAAATGGATTATTGGAGGGCAAGAATGGAAACCACTGATGTTTCAGTTATCTATCGCTGTGTAACAAACAACACCCAAAATTTAGGGCCTTAAAATAATCATATTGGTTTGCTCATTATTTTATGGGTCAGGAATTCTGGGGACTCAACAGGCAGGTCATCTCTGATTTACAAGATTTCAGCTTGTAAGGCAGCTGGGGCTGGAGGATCCACTTCCTAGATGGTGTCTTCATATACATGTGGTACCCAAATGCTCCCTGACCCTCCTCTTTCTCCACACGGCATCTGATCCTTTCAGACCTATCCATGTGGCATGGGCTTCTCAGTCTGCTGGTCTCAGAGTACTCGTACCTCTTATATTGAAGCTGCTTTCTAAGAGAAAGGAAGTAGGAGCTCCTAGCCAGGGTTGTATTTGGAACTAGCACCATATCACATCACTTCCTAGATATTCATTGGTCAAAGCAGTCAAAGAGTCCACCCAGCTCCAAGAGGGTAGAGAAGTAGACCCCATCTATTGATGGGAGAGCAACAGGGTCACATTGCAGAAGGGCATGTGGGTTGGAAGATATTGTTGCAGCCACATTTGGAAAATACAATATGCCACAAGTAAGGAGGCCATTCCAGTAATTCAGGCAAGAGATGATGGTGTCTTCGATTTGGGTGTTTGCACTAGATTAAGAAAGGGGTGGATTCAGAATAAATGAGCAGAATATATGAGACCTGTAAAGTACTAACAAATGCAGCTAAGTACTTGTTTAATTAAATTGCACTTTGTAAGATTACATGGATGAGCATTGCCCATCACCAGTAAAGTAAGTCACAAGTAAGTCTGTTGTATTCATAGGACACTTGTATTATTGCTGTGCTTCACAATGTGCTTTGTTTCAGAGAATGAGTTATTTGGGACAGGGACTTAATGAGGCCCAGATATTGAGGCTACACAGGGAGAGGAAAAAGTATGGACCTACATACTGTGAGATCCAGGGATTGTCACATCCTATAACCAGGGATGCTTTAGAGAGTAAAGAGGGCCTTACACTTTCGAAGTCTTCATGGAGATGAGTGCTTTTGCCCACAGAAAGACCTGAGCAGTTTTCAACTCATACATTCAGTTGCTTGAGGAGACAAAGCTTTTAAGGTATGGGAGTCAATGTACCAATGAGAGTATATAAAAAATAATTATTTTGGTGACAAAAATGTGAGAATCTATTGTTCCATTTTAAAACAGCAGAGGAGAATCCAGAAACTCACCCAGGGGCACCCAGTAAATTAACGGCAGAGCTGGTGTAAAAGACATGTCTCCTGATTCTAGTCTGGGATTCTTTCCATGGCATCATCTGCCACCCTGCCCAGAGCACAGCTTCGTTCTGTACTATGGTCCCACTGCACACTTGCTATTGCTCAAGTGACTTTCAAATATCACCAGAAGGCAGGAAACAGGTTGTGAACAAATCATATCTGGTCTCTCTACTGGTAAAATAACTAAAATGTACTCTGCTAATTTTGATTCAGTTGCAACTCTTTGTGGAGTGGAGAGCACATGCGCTTATGTGGGAATCATCACCATAAGACCACTTACTGTGCTGCTAAATGTCCCAAAGAATATTTCTTAAAATTCACGAAATTCCTAAGATTCTGGGGTCACATTATAACTCTCAATGCTTACATCTCTATCAAAAACAAAAAAAAAAACAGCTCAAGAACACCAGGGTCTTTTAGACTGGAAAGTGGTTACAACACAAGATTTTTACCGTGTGTGGAGGTTACATATAATGTACATTATAATGAATGTTTATATATGCAACTTCTATTTTATATTTTCAATACACAGTTTTTTATTGTGTTTCTCAATATTTGAAGTAGGCAGCATTCCATTCCAGATCTAGATAAAACTGATATGCTCTAAATTGCATAATTTTATTCTCAATTACTTTTAATGTCTTCACTCTTTTTCTATAGCCAAATCAAATGGACATATTTTGCATCTATTTGTGTTCTTTTAAATTAATTGAGTACTCTTATTTATATAGAATCTATACTTGTGTATTAGTATATTTCTTATGATGAGATTAATGACCCAAAGATCCAGTGTTTTCCCATGCTAGGTTTGTTTCACATTTGAACTTAATTGGACAAATATTACCTTGCTACATACTTAAAGGGTCTATAAAATATTGCTCCTCGATCTTTCTGTAAGAAGCAATTTGCTGGGCTCTAGTGTTGGAAGACAGTACCTCAGGATTGGTGCCTGGGAATGTGTAAATTTTGCCTATAGATTTAGGTGTCTGTTTAACAAGATTGCACCACAAAATCCTCACAACTTTATTATATGTTTTACTTGTTCTATTGCGCTGACAAGTTTAACTGCATCCAAGACTGAGCCAGGTGGTGTTTAAATTTCCAAATACCTTAAAATTTGAATGCCTCGGGCAGGAAAAACTGACTACTCCATAGGCACAGTTGTAATATTTCAGGCAAGATATTGTCAGAATCAGAAGAGTGAAGGCCTTTGTCCATAGATTTTACTATCACATTTACATGAACCTTTGTGCATTTCAGTAAGGCTCTAAAACAGGTGCTTAGGCAGTGCTTTTCTGTAGGTCTTAATGGAGCATCAATATTAAACTATTTTGAAAACTCACCATTATAGGATCCCAGAAGCAGTCCCCCTCCTCCCCTTTTAAAGCACTTTCTCTTATTGCCTAAAAATTCAAGTACTCTCTTAACAAAGTGCAGACTGAAATATTTCACTATGGACTTGAACAGGAGCCAAGAGGGTTGATGAAAGGAAAACTTCTTTCTATAAAAGGTTTATTGTCAGTGCTTTCTAAAGATGTAGATTCTTCTAAAACCAGCTACCAGCATTTTCACAAACATTAACACAGCCTTCGCAACCTCTCCTAGACCTACGATTCGGGTCCTTTTAGGCAAGCTCTGCGTCTAGCCTCTGACCTTCTAGATAGCCAATTCAATCTAATTGCTTCCCCCCCACCCGCCTCAATATAACTTTATTCTAAAAAGGAAAGGGGGTGGGGTAGCGTGGTCCTCACGCTATTGGAAAAGTACTTGAAATTCCTTGCATTCCTTTGCATTTAACGGTATGTTTACCTAATCATCAGCTTATTAGGATTAACACAAGTCATTGCTTCAAGCTCATTCAGTGAAAACAAACTGACTCCTATAGATTCCAAGATTTTTTCTCTGATCCCAACCATGGGTGAATTTTTAAGTCGTTCTCCCAAGTTTTAGGAACAATATTAGAAAAATATAAAGTTATAAACAAGTGACCTTATATCACATTATCCAACCATGCTTAATCTTGCCCATGGATTTCGAGGTGGGCAGCCTGAGTTATGGACTGTTTTCATTAAAGTTTCCTCTACCGAAGGGACCTGTACAGCTACCTAGTGATTAAAATGATAAATGACTCTACTATACCCACCTCAAAGAGCTTGGGTGATGGAGACCCTTAGGCTTTGAATTCTTATGAAAATAAAGCATTATTATTTAAATCACAAACTTAGCTTCAGATTCCTTCTTGTGCTTTGTACAATGCCTGGTGTTCAATACATGTTTTTAAAACAAGATTACTCTAAATTCCAAGATTTTTTTCTACTGAAGACATAAAAGCAATCATTGTTAGATTTTTAGAGGTTAGTTCCCTGCTCTATCCCAGACACCTGGAAAAGTTCCTGGTACAAAGTAGGTACTCAGTAAATCCTGTTTCAATGATTGAATGCATAAGCTAGATTGTCCCCAATGGTTTTGAACATTCTCTAAAAATACAGAATGCCATAAACTCAGATATTAGGTAAATATTTCTTTATTAAATGATTAATTCCATAAATAAATTCTTTTCACTGAATATAAAATTAAAATCATTTACAAATTATTCCAGTATTACATTTCCCCTCCCTCCCCGAAAGCTACATTTTGATAAATAAAAACATTCAGTCTTAAAACACCTGATTTCTGTTTGCAATTTAGAGTGCAGATAGCTGCCTCTCATGGACACTCACAGAGTGTCACCTTCTGGAAGGGATGGACCCCCCTCCTGTTTACTTCTGTCAAAGGATGGAGTCTTTAAGTGTCCAACTAATCTTATTACCTTTTACAACTGTAAAACCGAAATGGAAAAAGCCTAGAGAAAAATACGCTTACCAAATAGTTTACAAACAGAAAACAGAACGTCATCAACACCACAAGCTCCAAAATGAAGCAGTAACGTGTGCTCCAATATTATGAAGCATAGTATTCTCCAATTGCGGCTGCATTAGTGTCCATGTGCACCAGCACACCTGGCAGTTTCGAAATACCTTAATACTACTCAAGAATGAGCAGTGCATCCCTTCTACAATGGGTCCCTCCAGCCCGCCGCCCCCACCCACGCCTCCTTGATGCTGACACTCTTCTCTCCCCACTTTGTCCACCCTCGTGCTGGAAAACCCAGGTAGAGTTTAGTCCCTAAATTTGTGAATGTCATTGAACAGTCTGTAGAAGGGAAAGGCTGCCTCGTTGGCATGTGGGCAGTTGTAGTTGCACCTGCAGGACTGGATCATCATGACGTTCTTGGAAAACGTCTCCCCATCTTCGCAGCGGAACCGCATCTTCACAGTCCTGGTCTGCTGAGGCGTGCAGCAGCGGCCATCCACGCAGGAACCACAGTACTTGGGCCGGTATTTCTTCATACTCGAACATCCAGCGTAAGTAAACTTGACCGGTTCAGGGGATTTCTTGGTCTTGCTGCATTTCTTGCCCTTCTGTAAGAAAGAGAAGAGAAGGGAAGTTAGTGTTTCTCTTTCTTGGAAGAGAGGTTCCCATCTCACCCAGGGGACCAGTCTACACGGCACTGCAGGCACTTACTTTCAGGCTGCTGTACACTGGCTGTCCACAAGGCCGCACTTCACAGATCCGGGTTTCTTTCAGCAGGCGGCATTCAGGGTTGTCATTGGTAACGCGTGTGGAGATACCAGTTCCACAGGTTTTTGAGCACTGGGACCATGAAGTCGTTTGGACGATACATTTCTGGCCATGTGAAGAAGGGCTGTACAGAATGCGAGGTTCCATTCCAAAAACTAGAGGGACAAACAAGAGGGGAGATTCCTCAGAGGCATACCGACACAAACAGATTCAGGTTCTCATTTCTCTGCAGTTTCAAACTAGGAATGGGTTTCAGTACAATGTCTCAGTCTTCACTTACCGGGGAGCCGCTTCAGGGAGCCGCCTTTTCCAATTGCAATTAATTCATTGTTTCTCGTTAACTCCACCTCCGAGGCATCGAAGGCCAGCTCCTTGCCCAGGAGGCCGTCCCTGTCGTCCATGGGGTCCTTGGCACCATCCTCGTCGCAGACCCACTCCTCACAGCACTGCCCGGTAACTTTGACCAGCCGAGGGTTGGGACAGCCCAAGCTTGGGAGAGAGAGTTCTTGGGGACACAGAGGAATGCAGCCCACGGCGCCGTCAATACATGTGCACTGATGTTTACAGTTGGGCTGGAAACTTTCCCCATTCTGGTAGATTCTGGAGTTATATTCACAGGGTCTGCCCTCTGACTGAGCTGCAAAGAGCACCAAAAAAGAAAGCGAGAAGAGAATAAAGTTAAGATTCCGTACGACGGCCTGAAACTCAGACATATTTTCTGCTGCTAAATTCAATTGATGGTAAAGTTTCCTACGATTCCCCGGAGACTCCAGAGCAGAACAATAAGTTAGTCAGGAATCACTTTTCCGTATGCGCTTTTCGTTGGGCCCAGACACACTGAATTGCATTCCAGACTGCTGAAATCATGTGCCTTTCTGCCAAGCTACCAACAACAAAGCATCACCATACATGGTCGCAAAATTACTAAACTTCTGGACTACGGGGACTATTCTTTTTTTAAAGGGGCCAAACCACAAGCATCTTACCTCTGCAGATCCCCTTCAGAGCGGTGGAGCTGGCGCCGAAGTTGCATTCCAGCCCCTTGGTGTGGTCGCAGGGCTGCGTTTTGCTGCAGTCCTCGTTGAGCTGCTTGGCGCAGACCTTACAGCAGCCGCAGGCGTCCCGGACCAGCCCGACTCCCGGGGCGCACTTGGGCGCCTCCAGGGGGCAGTGGCAGGCGGCGGGGCAGGTGGAGAGAGCCTGGAAGGGGGAGAGGACACGTGTGAGGCTCGGCGCGGTGCGCAGGAGGGACGCCCCGGGAAGGGACGGGGGTGTTTGACCCGGGCGGCAGGGAGTCTCTGATCCCGTTCAGCCCGGCCACCCCGGGCGGCTGCGTACGCCCGGAGGGCCCCCCGGCACGTCTTCAGGGCAGGCTTAAAGAAAGAGCTCCCCCGAAACGCCCCGCCGAACTTCTGAGTCTAGCTTTTCCGGCCACGGGCCATCTGGGGAAAGGCGAAGGGGCTGCTAGAGCGGACGGGGAAGCGGTGGCCAAAGAACTCACCAGCCTGGCCAAGTGGAGAAGGGTGACGGCGAGGGCGAGCGTCCTGGCGGTGCTGGAGCTCATCGTGGCGCGCAGGAGGGGTCCGGACGAGCGCGGAGGCAAAGACGCCAACACACCGGTGCGTAGCGGCCGGGCCGGCGCGGCTGGGGCGGTGGGCCGGGTGGCAGGGAGGCGAGAGCCAGGCAGGCGAGCGGGCTGCGGGCGTCCTTCTCTCGAGGTCCTTGCCGGGGAGGAACGGAAGGCGCGGATGCTGCTCGGGGGCGCTCTCGCTCGCGGTCTGCCCCAGCGCCCAGAGCCCGCCTTTTATACGGGCCGGCCGCGGCGCCGCGTGTTGCAGTGACGTCGACTCTGTCTGCGCGTTCCAGAATTCTCAAACATCTCAGGAATGCTGGTTGGCGCGGGCTCCTGCCAAGCGCCTCCCCTGGCTCCGTTGCACTTTTTTTTTTTTGTCCTGGACCCGTCAAGAAAACAATCTTCCGTTTTTTCCACTTTAAATAACGACTTCTATTGGGGAGGGCTTTTCTTGGAGTGATGGTGGTGGAAGGGCCGAGGGGGTTGAGTTCAGAACTTTGCCTGGACTGGGAGGGTGGGAGGACCTGGAGGGAGGAACAAAAGTCGTTTTGTTTGGTGATGCCGAGTTGACCGGGCAGCCTTGGAACCCCTCACCCAGGAAGGCAGCGAGCAGTTTGCTTGTTTACAGCGAAGGTGAGAGTCAAGTTATCTATTGAGAGAGGCGACCGGGGAGGGAGAGTGTCTGGGAGCCAGGAATCTATCTGAGGACTTCATAGAAGCGTGCTCGGATCAAGTCCCAAATCTTTGGCATGGTGTTTATTGGACAAGTGAAGTGTATTGCAAATTAATACCCGAGGTGGCATTTATGAATGAGAAGGGGAAAAAAAATCAACTTCCCCCATCCTCTGGCAGATTCCCAGGCAGAGGTCTTCCCCCGTCCGCCAACCGCCCCCCCGCCCCCTCCGCTTTTTGGTATGTCGTACTTGTTTGTTTTTGGAGGTTCCCACTTTAGTTCCAGCCCACTGCCTGGGTTGGAAGTCCGAGAGGAAACGAACGCAGGGAGCTCTCTGGGAGGCGGACTTACACTTCCTCAGGGATGCGGGAGACTGGGTAAGCCCTTCCAGGCTCCCTCCGCGGGCGAGAGGCGACGCTAACTAAGCAGCCAGCCAGAAGCGGAGGGGACCACCGTGGAGTGATTTGTATTGAGATCATCACCTGTATATACTGCAAAACCAAACCAGATTCCAGCACCATTGTGCCCAGTGGATCTCTGGAAAAAGCAGACTCCTTGACGCTGAAAGTTTTGCGGGGCTTTTTAACTCCTTTCCTTGGGACCATTTAGAAGCCTCCCATTTCAAGTGAATTGCAATGCTTTGCTCTCTAAGTACAGAGAAATAAGAGATTTAGGATGTAATATTCTGTAGTAAAAAAAAAAAAGTTAGCAATTTTAAGGTCCTATTCTACCAGCAACACATTCAGTAGAAGACCTCCTACAAAGCAAGTTACTTGAACTTCAAATACCGTTAGTGTGATGGACAAATGTTCCCTCAAAGTTTAAAAAACTATCTTCTTGTGTAACTTTCATTAAAACATACACAGTAATTATGCCAGTTCCCCTTTTATATGTGCTCTGGGAGAAATCCTTGTCCTTTGCAATGTTTAGGGCCGTTCAGTCTAAATGAGAAGTCTTGCTTAAGAAGGCCTTCAGTGTGACTTTTATGTGAATGACTCTAATGAACACAATAAGAAGCTATTGCAATGAAAACACTCTCCAATGGAGAGAACTGTGGCAGGAAAGAGTTAAGTTTCATTCATTCAAAAGTGCTCTTCCAGAAGTCTAAGAAGCTTTTACTAGAGGGAGCAGGATGTCTAAGGTTTTTGTTGGAGGCATGTGGGGTGGGGAACTTACTTTTCAAGACAATAGACTGTCAGGTGTTCTGGGCCCTGCATCCTGCCCAAGCCAATTCATCAGTTATTATTTAGAAAACGGTTTTGTTGTGTTCCTGTGTTCAGCTTTCGTTACTGTTCCCTTCTTAATGAAGTGACTGGGGATGGGGTGAGTAGGTACAGTACAGGGTGGGAGGAGGTGGCGAAGAGGGAATGGAGAGGAGCGTTCCTGGCTTCTGTTGTGGCGTCTCTTCTATTTGACTTCATGGTTGTAAGTATTTCCAGATGGTGAATCAGACACCAGACGTAACAATATTTCCATATTTGGGTATAGCAGTAGCCTGCGTTTTTAACATTTTTCTGCCTCTGTTATCCAACCACAAAGCATTCTTGACAGCTTCAAATGTTGTTAAATATAGACTTAACTTCTGTTCCCAGAGCAGGAAATTCTTTGGAATTCCTTGTTTTTCACGCAATCTGTCTATCATAATCTAAAATAATATTACAGTGGATGATCCAACCGGCTTGTGTATACACCTTGCTCCTTTATGGAAGTTTGTGTGTGTGTGTGTGTGTGTGCACGTGTGTGTATGTGTGGAGGAGGGGGCTCAAAGAGACTCAGTCTGCTGCACAGCATTCAAGAACACACCATTCCAGAGATTCTTTTAAAAATCAGATTAAAGTTTTCTAACAAGGGTTGTGTGCATTTGTTTCTGGACTTCATCTGGGGAATCTTGGAGGATGAGTTTGTCCCAGAGGAGAAACTTACAGAACCTCACCGTCAGCTGCCCATTTAAAGCAGGGGGTGTGTGATGGGAGGGGATGGGAAGCTGCAGCAAACAGGGCCAGGACGCTGGGAAGCCAGAGAGACGGGAGTAACCTGTGTACACAGCCTTTAGGTATACTATGTCCTTGTGAGACTGCTAGTAAACGACAGCCTCAGACAAGAAGAACGGCAGCTCCTCAAGTCCTGCTCAAAGAAGGTCCAGAAACCCAAGATGTCCCATCACCTTCTGCCCTCCTCTGCTGAGAGCTGCAGATCAGTTCACGTTGACAGATTGAAGGGTAAATGTGCAAACGTTCACGGGTAAGTGTCTTCCGGTGCTAATTCTGCATGGCTCTTTTGCTCTCTTTCCTCTCTCCCTCCCTCTCTGGGAGCCCCAGGAGGGAATAAGGGGCCGCCTTGTTTCCTTGGGCTGCAAGGCAGGGAGAAGGGGCTGCTTGTCTTCTCAGCTCCTGGCTTTGGACTGAGCGATGGGAACGTCTCTCGCGCACTGATGCCAGGGAATTTTAGGTCACCAAAAGAAGGGTTCACTGTCTGGCGGCAACTGAGAATAATAATCACCCTAAACCTGGCGACTCCGGTTTCCTAGCCCTAGACCAGTGGTTCTCAAACTGTGGCCCGCATCAGACTCACCTGGAGGGCTGGTTAAACAACTGACCCCACTGGCCCCACCCCTAAATTTCTTATTCGTTACATTTCTAAGCAGTCCCGAGGTGATGCTGAGGCTGTTCGGGGATTCACACCCTGAGAAACACTGCCTTGGACGGTGGGAGTGCCTGTAATAGCCGTGTGTGTGCGTGCGTTTGTCCTCAGAGGTACTCGGCGGTCTCACAACTCCACCTTTTATAGCCACCTTAAGGAACAGCACAACTTATTGTGACAGCGAAAGGCCAACTCTAAGGTGGCGCCCCTGTGCCACCCTATTGCCCTCCGCTCCCCCAAGCCCCACCCCACCGCGAGTGACTGCAGGGAGAGCCGGAGAGAGCCGGGATGGCGGCGGGAACTGTGTGGCAGTGGCGCTGGGAAGGCCTCAGCCGCCCCGGGACCCCTGCGGAGACGGCGGGCAGTGGGGATGGGGAGAGATCCGGGGCCCGAGCACCGGGACGCGCCCGGCCGCCTGCTGCCCGCCGCCCCCTGCCGGCTGCCCGGCCCGCGCTCCCGGAGTCGCCGCAGTGGCCAGGACTAGAGGTTTCCGGCGGCGCGCGGCGCAGGACGTTTCCAGCCCCAGCCCATATTTGGTGAAAGTCTTTCAAGACTCCGTCATCCAGCTCCGGGGGGCGGCGGCGGCGGCCGTAGGAGGAGGCCCAGCAACGGCGCGGCCGCCGAGCTGCTGAAAAGTGCCCGCGCCCGGTCCTCGGGCCGCCCGGCTGCAGGCGTGGCTGGCGTGCGGGTGCGCGCGTGCCGGGGAGACCGCGGCCGCCCGGCTCGAGCCCGCACCCCTGAGAGGGCCCGGCCCGCCCTGGGCTGCGTGGGTGGCTGGCGGGGAGGGCGCCGGCCCGATTGTGTCACTTTTCCCGTCCACCCCGCTGTTGACTCGTCCTCCCAACGGGGCAGAGAGTTGCCGCGCTGTGCCAGACTTGGAGGGTACGCCCAGGTGCGGGGCTGTGGGTGCGTTGTCGGAGCGTGGCGTTCGTTCAGACATCAAGCCCACCCGAGAGCGGGGACGTGGAAATGATTCTGGGGAGAAGTCCCCAAGGGCCTGGATCCCGTTATCCCCAGAAGGGAGAGAGGCTGGAGCTCCCTCTTGGTTTCTCTTGGTCTCCCACATCCCTTCCTTCCTCATCAGTAAGTTCCGTGGGAGCAGAACCCCTGGATAGGAAGCCCTAGCTCTGCCATCCACTAGCCTGCAGTCTTCAGTAAACTGCACATCCTCTCTGGGCCTTGTATCCATCAATAAATTGGGAAAGGAGACAGCAGGTAGTAAAACTGGAGCAGTCCCTTTCAGGGCTAATTTCACGCCATCCTCTCCTGATAATAACAGAAGCCAACGCTTATAATAGGGCTCACTCTGTGTCAGGCACAGTTTTCAATGCCTGCTATTTATTGACTTATTTCATTCTCCAGCGCCCCATTGAGGTAGATCCTCTGGTTAACACCATTTTCTATCTAAATGAAGAAATGAAGGCACAGAGGGTAAATGTCTAGCCATTGTCACCTAGCAGGTAGCAGAACTGAACCCAGGCATCTTGGTCCCAGCAGGCCTTGCCCTTAACCGCTGTGCCTACTCCCCATCTCTTACTTTAGACGTTCAGGCCTGTCCCTTCTTCTGGAACTTAACCTTTATTTAACTCTATCACAGCTTACCCAGATGTTTCAGGATAAATGCATCAGATAGAAAAGTAGTTGAGAAGTTAACTGAAGCTGTGTGAACCTCTACGAATTGCCTAATGTACTGGCTCTTGGGGAAGAGGGGGAAAGGAGTGTTGCATTTCAACAGAAAAAGCCTTAACGCAAATAAGTTTACCTAGTGGACTTTTAGACACCTTGGCAGAGGGTGGGGAAGATACCTTGGCCTTTGGGGTCCTTCTGATACCTTACAAGCCACATTTATCAGGCAGTCCCTACTTCTGGAATAAGGCTTGGCCCGGTAGGAACTACATTTGTCACTGAGGTGGGTTTCAGTGTCACTTACTTGATGGTTTATCAGTCTGAGTGTTCCTTATGGACCCAACCTACCGTTAACTTGTTTTTTCTAACTGTATGTTATGAGTATAATTATCTATGTATCTGAGGACAAATTGTTTATCCTCTTTGAACTCCAGATTTATTCTGATCTCATGATATGTCACGGTACCATGGTAGGCACTGGTGACATAAAAAAGAGGACTTTAACATTGACCTTCCCCGAAGGACTTTACAGTCTGTTCCTGAAGTGAGTACAAAGCGCTGTGTGGACACTTTTGGCCCTGGGGAGTGAAAATGGAACTAACCTGAGTCTGTAAGCGTGAGCAAGAGTCTGCTACACGGAAAGATATTTGAGACAGAGGGAACAGAGCCTTGACCATGCATCATGAGGACCCGCTAGTGAGGCTCGACCATAGAATCCCTTTGGGGAACTGGCAAGAGAGGTCAGCTGGGATCTTCTGCAAATGGCCTTGCCCGTGGCGTTGGGACTCTGTCTACAGCCAGCGGTGAGCCGTGTGTGTGAGGTTTTGCCTTGGTTTCCTCATTTATAAGATAATGGGGTTGCCCCAGCTCAGGGGATAGCACTGAAGCGCTCACAGGGATCAGCCAGGTAAACAAAATGCCATTCCAAGGATTTTTGCCAGCTGACACTGGCCTCAGCCTGGGGGAACCATGCGGATAGTGTGGACTCTATGGGGGGGGGGAGGTGCAGTGGGGGCTAAGTGGTTGGCAGGTGAAAATGTAGGTCCAGTGTTTGCTTGTTTTCTCAGTTTTTAAAGAGATCTGGATCTTTAGGTGAAGGCTTTTACTTTTTATTTATTTATTTTTAAAAATAAATTTATTTATTTATTTATGGCTGTGTTGGGTCTTCGTTTCTGTGCGAGGGCTTTCTCTAGTTGCAGCAAGCGTGGGCCTCTCTCCATCGCGGTGCGCGGGCCTTTCACTGTCGTGACCTCTCTTGTTGCAGAGCACAGGCTGCAGATGCGCAGGCTCAGTAGTTGTGGCTCACGGGCCCAGTTGCTCCGCGGCATGTGGGATCTTCCCGGACCAGGGCTCGAACCCGTGTCCCCTGCATTGGCAGGCAGATTCTCAACCACGGCACCACCAGGGAAGGGCTTTTACTTTTTAAAATGTTGGTAATTAATTAGAACAATGTTAAAATGCCATCAAAGTTAATCCTGGGAAAACCAAAGAAGACAGTGTGAGGGAGCTGCCAGTTGTGACCTCCAGACTGAATGTCTCTAAGAACCTGTCCTGCTCTGGCATTCTGTAACTCTCAGCCTCTCGTGAAATGTTAAGGAATAGCACCATGGGCTCCATTTAATTGTCAGTTTGACTAGATTCTCATATGTTTAAGAATCATGGCTGTCACTTGACTCAGTTGTAAGTGTTTACACTTTATCAACAAAATTGGAATCAGTGTCTTTTTCTTATTTTCTACTTTCCACACTCCCCAAACACCACTCAGTCTCCCTCTTACTTCTCCCCTTGACTTTATGTTGTAAGCAGCAGGCACTCCTTTGGCAGCATGCTAGGAAACAATGTTTTTAGGGCATTCGTATCCAGTGGGAGCTATATCTGTTTATTTCCTCCACCTGGCATCTGTCCACAGGAAGCCAGGCATTTCTAGCCCCTTTACCTTACAGAACTTCTTGTTTTGTGATAACACAGAAACATTTCAAAGGAATGGACTGGAAGCCACCTCTCCCACTCTGCCCTGCAATCTATCTTCTAGACATGCTTGAGCAATATGAAATACATTAATTATAAGTCACTATCAAATGGGTTGGTTCCAGATTTAGGGATTAAGAATTAACCTTCACCTCTTCTGGGCTTTATTTCCAGAGATACCTGTCTCTTAACTCCCCACTTAAAACCACACATACCACATTCAGCATCTAGAAAGGATTTGATCTGGGCACAGTACGTGAGCACACAGATAGATCCTACAGAGAGACTGAGGCCATTTATTCATGCCAAATTTTGCGGGACCGAGGATTAAGTGTAAAAGAGGATTCTGGCAGTTGGGCTGATTATGTGAAAGAAGACATAAGACATGTTTAATACTCAGCAGGAGGCTTGGCATATAGTAAGTACTTAATAAATTATAATTATTTCCACAGCAAGCACCACAGTTACCTTTACTTTTACTACAATTAGCATAGAATGAGCTAGACTTTTTCCCCTAGAGAATATTCTGTATTCTTTAGACTAGATGGAAAAACGTGATGAACTCTAGTTAAAAAATCACTTGATAAATGGTATATAGCTGATGTGATTTATAAGATCCACCCAGGCCAGGATCCTGGCTTGCACTGGGGCTCCAGCAGTCATCTAAGAAAGCACTCAAATGGCCTTGCCTGTCATGGAATTGCAACTTTGCCTACAAACAGTGTTGAGCCATGTGAGGTTTTGCCTTGGTTTCCTCATCTGTAAGATAATGGGGTTGTTCCAACTCAGGGTCATGCACTCAAGTGCTCCACAGATCAGCTAGATACAAAACACCACACCTGAGGATTAGTGCCAGCTGACACTTGGTCTCAGTGTTTGGGAGCCATGGGGATCGCTATGTCTATGGGGCCTGGGTTTTGCCTACCAAAGGCTAAGCAGTTCATATATATATATATATATATATATATATATATATATATATATATATATACACACACATATATATATGAGATGTTAAGGTAGAGCAGAGTGTCTGTCTCCAAAGACCATTCTTTTGAGGAAGAACATGGTATTTGCCCTCCATGAAATCCGCCTTAAAGTCTAAGCACTTGCCCCCAACTTCTTGACTTCCCCTTAAAAACTGATTGTGGATTCCTCACTTAAATATTTTTCTAAATGTGAGCTTATTTGTGTTTTCAGTCATTGTGGACCCCACTTACTTCAGGAGAATCTGGTAATGAATGAGTCAAATAATAAAAGAGGGTTTCCTCCTCAGGGACCCTTGCCTGAGCTTGTTCCTGTTTTCTCTGAAGAGAAAGAGATGTGTCAGAGCAGAGGAGGAACTCAGAGATTGAGAGATACTTCTAGCCTAACTTAGTCACCACCATTGACTTTATTACCTGAGGCAGATGGTGCTGCTACCGCCCATGGCCCATGGTCGCCCTCATATCAGAGCTGCTCAGCATGGAGCCCTCCAGGCACCCACCAAGCACTCCCTCTGTGCACCTTGTGCAAGGTGTCCCTGAGCCTTGGATGTGGGCATGGGTGTGGTGCCCAAGGTTATGGCAAAAAATAAAAAGCATGGAGCAATTTGAGGCTAGTCCCAGACGTTTCTCTGATGTTTTTTTTTATCCCCTCTCCTTTAATTAGGTTTTAGCTTTCAAAAGAAAAACAAAGCTATTTTTAAACAGTCAGTTCTTTTTTTTGGTGCTTGTTTCTAACTTTTTAAAAAATTGAGATATAATTGACGTACAACATTATATTCGTTTTACGCGTACAACATAATGATTCAATGTATGTATATATTGGGAAATGATCACCACAGTAAGTCTAGTTCACATCCATCACCTCACATAGTTACAGTTTTTGTTTTGTTTTGTTTTGTTTTTTTGGTGAGTAGAACTTTTGAGATCTACTCTCTTAGCACCTTTCAAATATATAATACAGTATTATTAGCCATGCTGTACATTACATCCCCAGGATTTATTTATTTTGTATTCTTTTATAACTGCAAGTTTGTTCCTTTTGATCACCTAAACAGTCAATTCTTAAAGGAAAAAGGCAATATGTGTTCAATGCTTGAACCTTCTGAGGCTCTGGAAAATGCTGCTGGGGGGATTATAAAGTGTGGAATATATACCAAAGCACTGCAGATCCAGGATATGATGGTTCAGTTCAATCCTATAAATATGATATGAATGACAGGCTTCCTGCTAGGTGGCAATGCAAAGAGAAATAATATCTAGACTTTGCCATTGTGGCTCTTGTAGCCTAGGGGAGATCTAGATGCTTAAACAGATAATACAATATAGCGATCTATGTTCTATGTACAGTGTAGCCAAATTGCTCTGGGAGTACAGACAAGGGGCGTCTAACTTTGAGTCCCCCCCTTTAAAGATGTGAGGTCTTGTTTAGTTTGTATTTTTTGATGGATGGGAGAGGTCAGACACAGTTATACACAGGCACTAACATGTATGTTCCCGTTGAAGCTGGTGATTCCAGAGAACATGGGCATCTTCATGAGACAACAGACAACACCTAAAAGTGGGAAACTTAGGATGAGCCTCTGAAAATGCGTTAATCACAGAGAGGACCATCCCCGTGGGTGCTGTTGGAAATTATCACTAGGGATCCTTCTTTCTGAGGTGGGAGGGAAGGGAACTGACATTTACAGGGCAACTGACATGAGCCAAATGCCTTAGAGGTTATCTCACCTAATGTTCAAGAAAATCCTCTAAGGCGAGCACTTTCAACATCTTTCTAACCTTAGGAAGTCGGGGTTCAGAGAAGTTAAACAACTTGCCCAAGATCAAGCAGTTAGAATGCGACCAAATAAGGATTCCAACCCAGACCTGTCTGACTGTGTCCAGACCCAAAGCCTGTGCCCTTTCTACATTTCTGCTACACCATCCTGACTGCCTGAGTTTCCACTCCCTTTATGAGTGTTTGCTATTTTTCTATTTTCTTTTATTGTTACCACCTTGCTTTATAGAGCCAGCCCTTTTACCTTTTCTTAGCACTTTCAGATCCATTGATGTTGAAGATTTTGAGCCACTCACTGGTGAGCCTGGCTTCTAAAAGGAGGTGCAAATTAAAGTGAATGGGATCATTATCATCATCATTATAATCAGAGAACAGGCATAGTGATATTAAGCCTGCACTTACATTTGCTTCCTTGCTAGGCACTATGTAGAATGATTTAGATATACCTGATTTCTGCCTTCTAGGGACAGATGACAGGTTCCTCAGGATGTGGAGTTTAATTGGAAATATTGAAGGAGGTATGATTTCAGGATTCTATGTTTCAAAGACAGAGGGAAGTGCCATGGCAGTCTAAGGCTGCACTAAAGTGATACTGCGGCTCTATAAAGGCAAGGTGGTAACAATAAAAGAATACAGAAAAAGAGCAAACACTTATAAAGGGAGTGGAAACTCGGAAGTTAGAGGACTATGTAAAAGGGTATTGGACAAATGCACTGAAGTGTGTGTGAGTGCACGTGCTTGTGTGTTGGGGGAGGGAAGTTTGGGGGGGATGGAATGAGAAGAACATAGTGAATTATGACATTCTTGTGTATTCATTATCTTTTCTTGTTAGCACAGCTCACCCAGACTCCATTCACCTTTCTTTTGTCTGGGCTTTCTGCACTTTCTAGGTCCTTGCTCTGCTATTTTGAATAGAGAAGTCCTTGAGTCTCTCAGTCCAGGAGATGTGGGCAGAAAGGGCTACTTTCATAGTTGGGCCATCCTGCAAACACCATTTTCAAGGGCCTGCAATCCGAAAAACTGGCCAAGGAAGCAGGTAGGGGATGAGGTGGGTGTGGGGTAAGCTCAGGAAAGACTTCAGAAGTGACATAAAGTGAGAATTGAGACAATTTCCACTTGAAGTCACCTCTCTACTTATTAGGCATTAACCATCTGGAACCAAATGCAGCTAATTTAGCATCATGTTGGAAAGTTTATAATGTGAACCGCGTCCTAGGGCCAGGGCATCCAGGTTTTGATCCTTTGTAAGCATCTCTCTTTTGGAATTCAAACTGTTGTCAGCACATAGGAACTAAGAATGCTGCCAAGTTTTGAGTCACCACTCTCTGCTTTCTTCCAGAACACCGTGGGAAAAGGATGGGCAGACTAGTTAAGGTAAAACCCAGTCCCACCCAAATGCTCACTGAAGGCTGGAAACAAATCCATTTTTTAAATGTTTTAAAAATCAAATTGAACTCAGGAAAGAGGTAATAAGCCTCTGTTCTTTGGTTTCAACTTGGATCTGGAGGCTTGTTTTGTTTTCTGAGTCTCGAGGCTGTCACATTGGGTGTTATCTATAACCCCTTTAGGTTTCTGGGGGGTTCCCGCTTGCCTTATTTTTTTTTAATTTTTATTTATTTATTTATTTATTTTTTGCGGTACGTGGGCCTCCCACCACTGTGGCCTCTCCCGTTGTGGAGCACAGGCTCCGGACGCGCAGGCTCAGCGGCCATGGCTCACGGGCTCAGCCGCTCTGAGGCATGTGGGATCTTCACAGACCGGGGCACGAACCCATGTCCCCTGCATCGGCAGGCGGACTCTCAACCACTGCGCCACCAGGGAAGCCCCCTGCTTGCCTTTTAAAGGACTTTTATTAAATGATTGCACCATGCTAGGGTTTAGGGATATAAAGGTGACTAAGATGTGGTCCCTGACTTTGAGGACAGCATGGTCTAGAGTGGTAAGGGCATGGGTAAATAATGTGTGTGTGCAAATACTGTGTCCCTTCACAAGGGTGCAGTGCACCAAAACTGCTTCTGGATCCCTGTCTGAACATGGCCCTATACTAGGGGTGAGGTCTTCTCATTGTACTGGATGGTATTGCTCTTGGAACTTCCAGTGCTTCTGCAAAGCTTGAAAGAACAGGCTATGTTTTTCTCTGCTTGGTTTAAATGACTATGCTTAGGACATAGTATCAGCATGAGCCTGGAGGGTCCTCTGATAACCTCTCCTTAATAAGGGGTTGGATAGTTTTGTTTTGAATGCCTTTCCTCTTCCCTTTGGTACGCAATCCAGGCTTCCTGATGTCTATTTATGGCCTTTTAGGTATCTTACATCTTCTGGCATTCTGATGATAAGTAATGGATGTGTGAATTATACTCTTGGCCTTATCAGAAATGGTGCATAGTGAATCCCAGGATTTCTGTTATATAGTTTTAAAGGTAAGCCCAGTTACTTGAAGCCTTTCTCCTAGGCAGTAGACCACATTGGAAGTAGACAGGAAAGGAGAACTTATTGGGCAAGAAGACTGTGTCCTAGGATCCCATTACATTGGTAGCATTTTAGAGTATTGTTTAATTTGATTCCCCCATTGTTTGTGGTGTGCCATCTGGCGTTATTTCTTTTCTTTTGTTTACTTTGGGTTCAGTTTTCTCTTATTTGTCAACTTTCTTAATATGGAAGCCTAGATCATTGATTTAAGGTCTTTTTTCTTTCTATTATAAGCATTTATTTTATTATTTTTTTAATATCTTTATTGGAGTATAACTGCTTTACAATGCTGTATTAGTTTCTGCTTTTGTAGATTTCCCTATAGATGCTCCAACTGCCTCCCACAAATTTTGATATATATGCTTTTATTTTCATTCATTGCAAAGGACTTTCTTTTTTTAATATTTATTTGTTTATTATTTACTTATTTATTTTTGGCTGTGCCGGGTCTTAGTTGGGGCATGCAGGTTCTTCGCTGTGGCATGCGGACTCTTAGTTGCAGCATGCATGCAGGATCTAGTTCCCAGACCAGGGATCGAACCCAGGCCCCCTGCATTGGGAATGTGGAGCCTTACTCACTGGATCACTAGGGAAGTCCCTCAAAGGATTTTCTAATTTCCTTTTTTATTTCATTTTGACTCCTGGTTATTTAGTGTGTTATTTAGGATCCAAATATTTGGATATTTTCCAGGTATCATTCTGTTATTTATTTCTAGTTTGATTTCATTGTGGTCCAAAAATAAACTATTTGACTCTTTTTAAAATATCTTCCACTTCTCACTATGTTTACGTTTTACTTTAAATACTTGTACATAGTAATAATAGCTGTTTTAATGTTATCTTCTAGTCTCATCATCCCTATAATTTCTAGGTTTGTTTCTATTGATTACTTTTTCTCCTGATTCTGGATCACGTTTGCCTGCTGCTTGACATGTCTAGTAATTTTTTACTTGGAAGCTGTTATAAATATTATGTTGTTGAGTTTCTGGATTTTTTTTCTTTCTTTAGATAGTGTGGGGCTTTGTTTTGGCAAGTCATTAAGTTACATGCAGATCAGCTTGACCCATTCAAAGCCTTATACTTTCCTAGGGCAGGTCTAGAGAATCGTTTACTCAAGAGATAGTTCAGGCTTACTACTAAGATGTGACTTCTGGTGTCTCTGTTGAATGACCTAGGATGTCACTGAGGTCTCTCTACTAGTCAACATCGAATGTCAGGAATACAATTTAAGGAAGATGGTCTAGGATGGCTTCACCGAGTAGGTGAAGGTTTACACTTTTCTTTTGCCTTTCATTACTGGAGCAGTGGGTATGAATTCTTTTAGTGATATTGATCTATAATGTCAAACTGCTTTCCAGAAGGTCATAACATTTTCTACGTAGTTCTACCAACAGTTTAGGAGAGTGCCTGCTTCACAATATCCTTGCCAGTATTGAGTTTATATTTAATAAATTATAGCATAATCTCTTGGAAGGAATATGATGAAGCCATTAGAATCATGTTTTCTGAAAACTATTTAATAACTTGGGGGAAAACTCCCAAAACAATGTTAATTGAAATCAGGACAAAAGCAGGACAAAAAATTCTATACACATCAAGATATCACTTTTATATAAAGATCATATGTATATATATTCATTCTTTGTTAATAGCATTTATCTGTGGATAATGGGATTACAGGTGATTTTTATATTCTCCTTATTTTCTTTTTTTAAATATTTATTATTTATTTATTTTGGCTTGCTGGGTCTTAGTTGCAACACGTGGGATCTTTGTTGCGGCATTCTGACTCTTAGCTGTGGCATGCAGGCGGCATCTAGTTCCCCGACCAGGGATCGAACCCCGGCCCTCTGCATTGGGAGGGTGGAGTCTTACCCACTGGACCACCAGGGAAGTCCCTCTCCTTATTTTCTTTTAGTATAACTTTTATACTAAAAACCACTTTACAATATGAGATACCTGATAAATGAGTGTATAGTAAAGAAAGGGCTTTACTCAGAACGTGGAAATACCTGGGGACAAGAAAATCTACAGATATTGAAATCATATACCCTCCACGAAGTCTAAGCGGAGTCATATTTTTCAGCCTTTGTATTCATTAAGGATCCTCTGAGAGTGAAGCTGTCTGGGACATCGAAAGGAATGTCCTGACAGCACTTCCCACCTAATTGGGAACTTGCAACAGTTGCATTAACTGGTCAACCCATGTCCATGGAAGGGAAGCAACTTTCTGCCTTGAATTGTTGTATTTATCTTGATTCGTTTGGACCAAATGCATTTTCCTTGGTTTCCATTTTACACTTTAACACTGAACGTATTAGTTTGATAGGACTGGCATAACAAAAGATTAGGTGGCTTAAACAACAGCAATTTATTTTCTTACAGTTATGGAGGCTAGAAGTCCAAGATCAATGTGTTAGCAGGGTTGGTTTCTTCTGAGGCATCTTTCCTTGGCTTTCAGATGGTGATCCTTGTGTCTTCATATATACATGTACATGTCTGTATCCATTTCTTCTTATAAAGACACCAGATATATTGGATTACCCTTAATTGGACTACACCATAATGATCTCATTTTAACTTAATTACCTCTTTAAAGACCCGATTTCTAAATATAGTCACATTATGAGGTACTAGGGTTAGGACTTCAACATATGAATTTTGAGAGGATACAATTCAAGCCATAATACTAGGTTTAGCTGTTTCTTCCAATTCCTCATGGTTGTAGCAGAGGCATAAAACCCATTTCTTTACCCTGCAAGCATAAACTCTAGATCCCAAAGTGCTTGATGTTGAATTCTGGCTCTCTCACTTAAGAGCTCTTTGACCTGGGATGAAATACCTAGACTCTCTACGCTTCAGTATCCTCATCTCTCAAATGGGAACAATACAAGCACATATCTCACAGGTTCGTTGTAAGCATTCAGTGATTTAATTTACGCATATCTTGTAGAACAGTGCTTGTCACAATGCCGTATACTAGGTGTTCAATGAAGGTTAGCTGTTATCGTTACATCAAATTATCTTATTAATAGAGCTATCTATTTAACACTATACTTGACACAAAAGGTATAGTGATGAACGTAAAAGACGTCTCTGTCTTCACCAACAAGGAATTTTTTCCCTGGATCTATGTGCCCTTCTTAATTTTGACAAAGGAACTTTTGTTCTCCTTTGAAAAATTCTGTGTAGAAATACTTTTCTAAGGGATACTGAGCAGTCAAAGCATGCTTGATCTCTCCGCCCTTCCTTCATTGTAGGCACTGACTCTTTAATATGGTTTGTAGATTTAGGGAGAGATAAAGTCTGGAAAAGAAAGCTGAAGTGATCAATCCTATGTCTTTTTTATGGTTGTCTCTCCTTTCTCTACCCCTTAAACAACACACACATTTATACCCCTTTAGCTGTGCTGGACACATTTTCAAAATCCACATGCCCAGATTGTGCACCTAGATAACGCTGTCTTGTGAGGTTGTGGTATCTGCTACGTTAAGTCCTTAGTCCTTCTAGAATACTTCGATGACTAAAAATATGGATGATGAATCTGTTCTCTGTACACCAGCTCCCTCACCCTCATGTGGGAACGCGTCCTTTGGGTCCTTTTTCAAGCAAAGACTTGTGCTGATCTACCTCATACATTAATTCTAGCTGTAGTAATACTTTGGGAAAGGAATAGGATCCCAAAATAACCACCAAGAGAAGTGTGTCATGAAAGGTCATGGCAATGGGGCAGAGGATATTGGACAGAAGAGTTCTAAAAATAGGAGGCAAGAGATCAAAGACCCAGCAGCAATGAGGAACCTTTTTTGGCTTTGATTCACAGAAGGGGGAGGCAACTTTCCCCAGCCTGCTCTGCCTTCTGCTCCACCTGCCACTCACACCCCGCTGGCAGAACCGCCAGGGGTGGGAGGATGGTGAGCGCATTCTTCTGCCCTGGGTGCTGACTGCCTTTACATCATTTTGATGATAAGTGTATTTATATGATGCTTAAAAGCATGTCAAAATAAGTAACATTATGGAGAATTTTACCTTATTGCCATATTCCTAATATTGCAAGGAACTCAAACATTTCTGGGCAAGAATACTTAATTTCAGCTTTCTTTTGGAGCAGGTCTTTAGGTTTTACAAGCTAGAGTTGATTTTTCATTGTCTCCTGACATTGTACCTGATGATTAAGTGTTTGCAAAGCTAAGCACCAGATTTTATGTTCATGCACTACAAATTGGGCCAGCGGGATCAGCCACATCAGATCCCATCAGCCACTCTGTGTGTTCTGTGGGGATGGGGTATGGGCATATATCTAGCTGCAGTTGAAGGAACTGATATTTTAGATATGATGTCCAATGTTCTCCCGCTGTAGATAGAGCTTTGATGATAATGAGGTAGGTAGATGAAGACATTAGAAACATGGGCCTCTTGAATGAATTTGGGAGATTATTCTGTTTGTGTGTGTGGCTTTGTTTTTTAATTCCATGAACTAGAGAATCAGAATATCTGAGGTGAATTCCATAATCTCTCTATAAATCAATTTCCTCTGCAGTAAAATAAGCTTACTGACACTTGCTTAGAGACGATAAATGTACGGAAGTGCTTGCAAACTATGCAGGACTGTACAGGTGTTCCTTTTAAATCACATGGTTGTCAGAGAACTAGTCCACACATTCACGTGGAATCCATCCCTTCCTCTTCAAAGAGGCTTCTTTCCATTCATTTCAAAACTATTTACTTCACTCCAGTGTGTGAGGCACTGTGTCAGGCACCAAAAAGCATACAAAGATGAATCACCCAGATCCTGCCCTCAAGGAACTTAGCGTACAAGGAGGCATATAAACCACTGAAAAATGCACTGCTTGTTTTTTAAAATTTAGCTTCAAATGACTGCATAATTGAACATAATACCACATTTAAAAAGTGATTTAGCAGTCCCTCTTAAGTATTTAAATGATAATGTATGTGTTAATGAACATGCATTAGTCTGCTAGTAGACTAATTAGTATGTATATACTATTAGTCAAGAATATGGAGAAACGCATGTGAAACAAAGGTGTCCTGACTGAAGACAGGCGATTTGGGGTACTGCAGTGATTAATGATGACTGACAGTGCATTAATCCCACCCCTTGTTGAGGGATCACTCTTCATTCGGCTCCCCAAACCAAAACTGACCGGGAAACAAATAATTGATTCTGTCTAGCCCTAAAGTCAATTTCTCCATGTGTTTTTTTTTTTTTTTTTTTTTTTTTTGCAGTACGCGGGCCTCTCACCGTTGTGGCCTCTCCCGTTGCGGAGCACAGGCTCTGGACACGCAGGCTCAGCGGCCATGGCTCACGGGCCCAGCCACTCCGCGGCATGTGGGATCCTCCCAGACCGGGGCACGAACCCGTATCCCCTGCATCGGCAGGCGGACTCTCAACCACTGCGCCACCAGGGAGGCCCTCTCCATGTGTTTTGACTCAAGGCTTTATTAGCCTGAATCCATGAGTAAACGGCCTTTTTGTTTAACAGTTTCTTTGCTGTATAGTTAACAAATCTCTGACTTTATTCTAAAAATAGAGGCAAAGTTGAGATTTCTCCAGGAGACTGGAAATCCTAAGATTTATATGAGGGACATATGCAGTTATAATCCTAAAAATTATGCAATTTGTTATCAATTTAATGACAATGAGATATTTGACTGATAAAATTTTTAGCCATTGAAAATCACAACAAAATCTTAACTCTTTTAAAAATCTAGCTTAAAGCACATTCTCAGTGAGGATTATGGCTTCAAAAATATTCATTGCATAAAAATATAAAAGACCTTCTGAAAATATAGGACATGATTCTGATCTCTTCTCCCAGTAAAAGAAAGTTGCTTTAGAGATCAGAGATCTCATAATTTCCTTTTCAGGATAACTCTGAAGGCCTGTACATTGGTCTTGAGTCAGTCTCTCCTTCAGGCATTAATAGGTTTAAATCAGTATGGGAGATCTTAAATATGGTCCTGAGGAAAAAGAGGCTACTGTGAGCTCAGAAAAGAGGAATGTTTCATTTAGGGCTTAGAATAATGGTTGAAAATGATTAGAGGATCTAATCTGTGGGTGTGAGCACTTATCTAATGAGTTCCACAGAATGGTGAGAAGAGAAAGGCAAATACTGTGTGAACAAGTAGAACCTTCAAGTGAAGATGGTCATGGTAGGCAGAGGCCCGGGTTACCTTATGAGGGCAAGACATTCAACTCCTGGCCAGAATCCTTAGAAAGTCTCTCCACAGAGAGTCCAGCAGACTGGTCACAACTCTCCAACCTGCGAGCACTCTGACTAAAATGCTCAGAAGAAGGAGAGTACAGATCTGCATCACATATCCAGTTATAACTCATATGGTGACCCGTATTGCCTCAGTTGCCCTTTGCCTCTCAGTAAACTGTATCACCAGTATTGCTTCCAATTTCTGAATTCAGTCAATTCACACAATGGATATTTATCGAGCCTCTGGTCTCTACCATCTGCTGGGCACAAAGAATCTTTTCCTTCCTCTGACCTCTGATTTGTGCTTCTACAAACTGCAGTGAGCTTCCACAGACCTACAATGGGACACCTTCTACTGGTCAGATCAGCAACACTGCCCTTTGAGGGTAGCCCCTGGGCTCCCAATGGCCTCTGGCCTCACATTCACAGTTAAGGACTCAAGTCACTCACTGGTTCTCACTAAGCACCCTAAATGTTTTCAGGAGATCCCAGAAGTTATTTTGGCCAGTGATGACAACTATTTGAGAAGACTGATTCGCTTTCGGAATAAAAGGCAGGGTCAGGATTCATTCATTCCCTGGCTTTTCTGGTATTTACTGCTATATACAAACTACTCCAGAAGACAGTAACCTAAAACAGAACAGTACCCATTAACTTGTATCCCATGGATTCTGTGAGTCAGGAATTTAGACAAGACTGAGCTTCTTCTGAGAAAAAAAGATTCTTCTGTTCCTCCTAAGATGGCCAGGTCACTCAGTGGTACTCAGTTGGAGGATGGCTGGTCAAATGGGTCTAAGATGATTTTACTCATGTGTCTGGTGGTGGGGATGTGGAAGTGTGAGCTCAGCTGGGACTGTCTACTGGAGCACCTACACATGGTGTCTCCAGCACTGCAGTCTCAGAGGGGGCAGACATCTTACATGGAGGCTGAGCAAGCAACCCAAGAGAACCAGGGGGAGGCTGCAGGGACTTTTCTGCCTTCACCTCAGAAGTCATGCAGCATTACCTCTGCAGCATTCTATTGGTTACAAGTGAGTCCTAAGGCCATCCCAGATTCAAGAGGAGAGAAATAGGATCCATTTCCTGATAAGAGGCCACTTTGTAGAACAGCTTGAGAAATATTGTTGCAGCCATCTTGAAAAAATACAGTCTTCCACTTTGGCATCTGTGTCTCACTTATTTACTACTCAAACTGCCTCTACCAGATTCTTGTCTAGGAGTTAGTTACTCTGTCTACTCAGAAACCAACCTTCTTCCCTCCCTTCTTTCCCTTCTCCCTAGTCAAGATGTCTACTCTAATAAAAACTTCCCAGAGACTACCTAAAAGTTACAGGGCAGAGTAAATAGGTGCTTGGTTGGAGCTAGCAAGAAAATATGGGTCAAAGAGGAAGGAATAATCATGACGAGAAGAATTAAGAGAGGTTTCATTGAGGCCATTGTGCTGGACTTAGGACAAGTAGAATTTTGACAGATTAAGAGTAGGGGAGAAAGACATGTCATTCCTACATGAGCAAAAACACAGAAGTGTAGAAAGGTATGTTGTGTGAGGAAAAGCTAAGACTGCTAAAGAATTTGAGCTTCAGACTCTATAGCCACTGAGAAGCCAGGTTTTAAAAGCTGTGTTTTGGGAAGATGACTCCAGCAGCAGTGTGGAAGATGCATTGGAGAGGTGAGATTTTGGGGAAAAAAAGATGGCTAGTCTCTGCAGGGCTTAATACAGTCTCCCTTTGACAGGAAAGGAAAGAGGGCTTTCTCTCGTTTTTGGTCTATAAGAAACAGTAACAGTGACTCTTTCTCCAGAAATGGTGGCTTGAAATGGTATGATGCATCACTAGGTATGGACCTTCCTTTAGCGAAGACTTGTCCAGATGTATTTGGATTGGATTGGATACTTGGTAGGACTAGTCATCCCCTTGGGATTTCATCCCACCTTCCCTCATCCCAGTGAATCTGTGCCTCAGCAGCCCTTCAATTTCACTGCCTTCAATTTCCCATGTCCACCCCAAACCCTTGCCCTAGCTAAGAAGATCTAGACTTTCTGCTGTTTCTTCCATCATTCCCTCAAACTCTCTGTGGCAACCACACAAAACTCCTCACCATTCTCTGGCATACCATGCCCTATCTCACTGCCAAGTCTTTGCATATGATCTTTTCTCTGCCTAAAGAGTTCTTTCTATCACCTCTTCCTCCAACAGGCAAATACCTTGTCATCAATTAATACCCAACTGAAATGTCATCTCTGTGAAGAGTGATTCAGTAGGCTGCTACCTTCTGGTGTCCCATGATATTCTGTCTTCTACTATAACATCTGTCCTATTATAGTGTCATGTACATTTCTTATTTACTTTGTGAATTAGATTGAGCCCCTCGAGGGAATAGGCCACATCTTATCATCTTTGTCACTAGTGTCTCTCACAGGAGTAGGCGGTCAATAATGTTACATCAAGGAAGGAAGGAAAGTAGGAACTTCATTTGACTCTTGCTAATGTAAATGTTGTAAATGTTGGTCTGTGTTTCTGATCTAGAAATTCTGATACTCTGAATGAGCAGGGAGTTGGTATCATTCTGTGCAGAGCAGTAGTGTTTAAGTCTGCTCAGAAGAAGCTGGATTTCTGTTGACATAAGGTTACTGAAGTAATCTGGAGAATTAACCAGTGAAAACCAGCAGATCCCAGAGTGGTAGAGCTCTATTCACAAACATTGTTTATTTCTAACAAACACTTTTCCAGGGGTGTCAGGAACAGCCAATTGCCGTGTCTCTCACACCCCAGTAACTATTAAAACTGGCAATTTCTTGCATGGTTTCAAAGCTGTGGAGCAGCCCTGTGTAGCCTGGATTCATCAGTAATATTCTCTGAGCTGAAAGGCTGACATTAACTGTTAGTTTAGGTCATTGTCAACTTCTGTGGTCTCCTTTTAAAACCTAAGGTCACACATTCATAAAAAGCCTTCCTGACATAGTGTGGATAATAGCGGGGAACTCAGCTTACACATATACTAAGCCCTAAAGAATGCTCCGTGGGCAGAGCTCAGCTTACTTGGGAGAAATTTGTTTGCACAGGGTTTCAGAGCCCACGTAGAAGGGATGTTTTCCCTTTTACCAAGAACCCTGCCATGAACTGCTTTATATAACCAAGGCAGTGCTAGTGAGTTGTTGTTTGTGGTGTTTTCACTACAGGTAGAGTAGATAGACTAACACTGCATGTGCCTTCTTAAGGCTGAGATTAACGTGAAAGTGCTCATGGAGGACCTTTAAATTGTACCTTTTTTTTTTTTTTTATTACACCCTTGGGTTGTTTGCTGGGCTTATTAAACAACAGTCTGTAAAGGTGTAACATTTTGCATCCTTCTGAGTAAAATGTTTTGATTTAATTTTATCCATTAGTTAGCACCCATCCTGCCTCTCACTTAGTTTCAGTACCAGATATTTTCACCTCTAAGGTGACACATGTGTGAAAATGATAATGTTAAAGCTTATAAATTATGGGTAATTCATCCCTACACCAAATTATTCTCCCCTATAGCTGTCCTTTAAAGAGGGAGCTCTCCTGTTCCATCCAAGAATCACTAAGGACTTGAAGCACAGTGGTTGGTGAAGTAGGGTGAAAGAAGAGTGGACTCTGGACTGGTCATGGCTGCTTACGTCCTAATGCTGCCACTTATCAATGTGATGGGAACCTCTTGGCCTTAGCTTTTCTAGGGATCAATCCCTCATCACAGATTTTTGTAGATGAAATGATGGAGTCCTTAGAAGATGCTCAGTAAACATTAGTTTCTGTCCTTTCTTCCTTGACAGGTCAGTAGGGCTGAAGAGCACATAAAAAGCAGAAACTTCAAAGTAACGGGTTAAGAAACTGTCAATTGGGCATATTCAAAATTAGAATATGTAAATATATAAATAGGATCCAACTGATGGTAATTTGACTTGCAATTTCCCAGGGACACATTTATTATACCAGGCGGCGCCAATTTTGTGATTCTGTAGCTACATTTATAATTGCTATTATTTTAATTTTTAAATTTATTTTAATTAATGTATTTTTTATACAGCAGGTTCTTATTAGTTATCTATTTTATACGTATTAGTGTATATATGTCAATCCCAAACTCCCAATTCCCCCCACCCTCCCACCCCCCTTTCCTGCCTTGGTGTCCATACGTTTGTTCTCCACATCTGTGTCTCCATTTCTGCCTTGCAAACCGGTTCATCTGTACCATTTTTCTAGACTCCCCATACATGCGTTAATAGACGATATTTGTTTTTCTCTTTCTGACTTACTTCACTCTGTATGACAGTCTCTAAGTCCATCCACATCTCTACAAATGACCCAATTTCATTCCTTTTTGTGGCTGAGTAATATTCCATTGTATATATGTACCACATCTTCTTTATCCATTTGCCTGTCGATGGGCACTTAGGTTGCTTCCATGACATGGCTATTGTAAATAGGGCTGCAATGAACATTGGGGTGCATGTGTCTTTTTGAATTATGGTTTTCTCTGGGTATATGCCCAGTAGTGGGATTGCTGGGTTATATGGTAATTCTATTTTTAGTTTTTTAAGGAACATCCATACAATATGGTACTGGCACAAAAACAGAAATATAGATCAATGGAACAGGAGAGAAAGCACAGAGACAAACCCATGTACCTATGGTCAACTAATCTATGACAAAGGAGACAAGAATATACAGTGGAGAAAAGACAGTCTCTTCAATAAGTGGTGCTGGGAAAACTGGACAGCTACATGTAAAAGAATGAAATTAGAACACTCCCTAACACAATACACAAAAATAAACTCAAAATGGATTAAAGACCTCAAAGTAAGGCCAGACACTATAAAACTCTTAGAGGAAAACATAGGAAGAACACTCTTTAAAGTAAATCACAGCAAGATCTTTTTTGACCCACCTCCTATAGTAATGGAAATAGAAACAAAAATGGAACCTAATGAAACTTAAAAGCTTTCACACAGCCAAGGAAACTATAAACAAGACAAAAGACAACCCTCAGAATGGGGGAAAATATTTGCAAACGAATCAACGGACAAAGGATTAATCTCCAAAATATATAAACAGCTCATGCAGCTCAATATTTAAAAATTGAACAACCCAATCAAAAAATGGGCAGAAGACCTAAATAGACATTCCTTCAAAGAAGACATACAGATGGCCAAGAAGCACATGAAAATCTGCTCAACATCACTAATTATTAGAGAAATGCAAATCAAAACTGCAATGAGGTATCACCTCATACCAGTTAGAATGGGCATCCTCAGAAAATCTACAAACAACAAATGCTGGAGAGGGTGTGGAGAAAAGGGAACCCTCTTGCACTGTTGGTGGGAATGTAAATTGACACAGCCACTATGGAGAACAGTGTAATCACTATTATTTTAAAGGGTTCCTTGACTCTATAGCTTCTTCAGCATCATAGAAATTTCTATTGTAGAAATTAAAGGTCTAAATTAAAGGTCTGTGGGTTACAGTGAATGGAGCCCCAGCCAAAGTGTCAGTGCTGTATAATTTGTCTGTATTTACAAAGTATTACTTAATCACTCCTCCAAGGGGACAAGAATAAGTTCACTCTGCTAAAAGTTAATCCATATGATTAAATGAGAAATAAGAGATTTAGCTCTTAAATAGATAAATATGAAATATTTTCTGAATTTCTTCATTTATTAAAGCTTGGCCAAAGACATTCTCTGTTCTCCTAACTCCTTTCTTTATGTTTGACACCTGAAGCTTTGACACTTTTGTAAGCAAAAAATTCAAAGCACAAAGAAAACACCATAGGTATTTGGCTAAATATCTAAGGATCAAACTTACAGAAAACGAATGAGAACAGCCCTTGCTGATAGACGCAGAGACCAAAACGTCTTCCATGTTCTACTTCATGATCTAAATCTAACACAAGAGATTTAGATGAGTGGTATAGTCTCCGTACCAGCAGCATGTCAGGTAAATTCTCAGGCCTCATTCCAGATCTACTGAATGAGAAAGTCTACGGTAGGCTCAGCAATCCTTAGTTTAATAAGACTTGCAGGTGATTCTGATGGTGGTAAAGTTTGAGAAGCATTAGTTTAGAACAGATTTTGAAAAATAGAAGGACAGAACCTTCAGAGTGTCACTGTTATAAAATTTTTATTCCGTGCTTGAAGAGAAACAAAAAAAGTAAGTCTGTATAGGCCTTCGATAAACATACCTTTAGGCTAAAGAGCTTTCTGAAAGCCAATACCACTATAGAATGACAGTGTTTGGAAGACTCTCAAAAGTCACTTTTCGTAGCCTACCACATTAATTGAGAAATGTTTTGACTGCCAAGTTTGGGTTATAATCTACAAATGTTCTGTGGAACTAATTCCATGAAGATAGTTTTGCGCAGAAGATGTTTGATGCCCAGATGTTTTTAGGTTACTCCGGGTTACACAGAATGAAAAAGGTTTCCTTGTTGAGAAGTCTTACAAGCAGAGAACATGTTTAATTTTGTGTACTCTAGTGCTCTGCAGGACTTCTCAGACCTCCTAATATGTGAAAATGTAATTATGAATTTCCAAAAGAGGATATTCTCTTTTGTGTATGGTGGTTCTCTTCATTTATGGTGTTTTTCAGACTTGTTTGATCATGGAAACCTTTCTCTGTGGAACGTCCTTTATGGCCAGAATTCTGCAGAATCTATCTTGGGAAATGCTGATCTGAATTATAGAATGATAGAATTTCTGTCTTGGAGCTATTTTTAGAAATCAATCTGTTGAATTCCTTAGTTCTGAGCACCTGGCTTGTCAAAAGTCAGGGAGCTAATTATTCCAGAGCCACTTGTAACCTCCAGTTTGTGCTGTTACTAACCCTTGCAGATATGAGAATTTTTTTAAATATCAAATTTCGTGGATAAACACCCACTTCCTACACACATATACATGAATGTAAATAGGTTAAATGTTTTATACCTATCAATTCGGAAGTAGCCTAACAATGGGCAATACCACAAACTTTGGAGTCAGATTCTGGCTCCATAATCTCCTGCCAGTAAAACCGAAGGGTGAGTTAACTAAATTCTACAAATCTCAGTTTCTTATGTGTAAAATGGGGATAACAATTATACCTACCTTCTGGGTGCTAATAAGAGGTAAACAAAATAATATCAATAACATAGTTAGCACTGTGCTTACCACACTGTAAATGCTCAATAAATGTTAGCCACTACTTTATTGATTGAACTAAAAATACATAATGGACAAAAATTACAACCAAATCCACAATGTGTTTAAAGAATTTGTATTTTATTAAATCAGAATAGACTGCACATGCATTTTGAGAAAAAACATATTGTATATAGGTGCAAGATATTATTTATTCATTCTGTAATGTTTAATGTACAAATCAATTTGGAGATCCTTTGCAGCAACTCTGCAACAGTTGGGGTTTACCGACTACAGGTTAGGAACCAACGTCCTGTGTCAATGCATTTTTATCTAAAAACTGACTGTTTATTTAAAAAAATTTACATGAGGAGAGAGACATCTGCCTTCTTTGTTCCATTATCTGTGTTTAAATTCCCTTGCAGTTGATTTTTTATGGGTCTCTTTGGGCATGTTCAAAACCCATTTCCTCTGATCTAATCTTCTGCAGACCTGCACAGCTGGTAGGCATCTTCCTCACGGCAACATTTTATTCTGAGTAAAACCTCTTCCTAAAAAAGCCACTCTATCAATCAATTAATAATATTATGTGCCCGGCATTTGAATAGACACGTGTGGATAGACAGAAGACACTTGAAACCTCTTTTATAACTTCAAGGAACTTATAATGTAGTTGAGGGGACAAATTTATCATTTGAGAGTATCCAAGTGCTATACTGATGGTACTAGTTGAAAATCGTACTTTCTGAAAATGTTCAGAAAAGGGCAATATCAACGTGGGAGAATGTTTGCAAAGCTCCATGGAGGCAGAAGCACATTTAGTGCAAAAATACAGAATTAGGAATCAGGTTCTAGTCCAGGCTTTTTCTTTTTCTTTTTCTTTTATTTTTTTGCGGTACGCGGGCCTCTCACTGTTGTGGCCTCTTCCTTTGCAGAGCACAGGCTCCGGACGCGCAGGCTCAGCGGCCATGGCTCACGGGCCTAGCCGCTCTGCGGCATGTGGGATCTTCCTGGACCGGGGCACGAACCCATGTCCTCTGCATTGGCAGGAGGATTCTCAACCACTGCACCACCAGGGAAGCCCTCTAGTCCAGGCTTTGAAACTAACTATATAACCTTGGGCTAGATTTTAACTTCTCTAGATCTTAGTTTTCTTACCTATAAAATGAACAGTTGGATTGGGCTCTGCCTCCTGGTACTTAAGATGGGAGACCTTTATCCCCACTGTGCATCTTCACATTGACTGCTTGCACAGCCCTCTGAGATAGATACTACTCAGGGGTGGTTGCCTCCATTTCTCAGATGAGGACACTGAGGCTAGCAAGGTTATGTCATCTATTACCACCTAGCTAATAAGCGGTTATTCCAGTACTCCCACGCGGGTTTTCCCTACTCTGGCCTCTTTTCTCTTAACCACAAGGCCAATTTTCTCCTTTGAGGGGGTGGGAAAGGGTTTAAGCTGGACCTTCTGAGATGGGTAAGGGCAGAGATAGAGTTACACTGTGGGTCTAACTCAATCCCCAGAGTACATAGTAATTTATAGTGCCACTCCCTCCCTGAATCCCAGAAAGCCTGTAATACGAGGTTATTTCTGTCCCCGAACACTAGCATTATTATGGAGATCAGCTGAGCATGAAGTGAGTTTCTTGCTTATTCATTAGCCTTTTCTTTTTTAAGCATTTCTCTTTTTCTTTTTTTAATTCTTCGTTTTAAAATTGCTTTTTTCTAGGGCTTCCCTGGTGGCACAGTGGTTGAGGATCTGCCTGCCAATGCAGGGGACACGGGTTAGAGCCGTGGTCCGGGAAGATCCCACATGTCGCGGAGCAACTAGGCCCGTGAGCCACAGCTACTGAGCCTGCGCATCTGGAGCCTGTGCTCCCAACAAGAGAGGCCGCGATGGTGAGAGGCCCGCGCACCACAATGAAGAGTGGCCCCCGCTTGCCGCAACTAGAGAAAGCCCTTGCACAGAAATGAAGACCCAACACAGCCAAAAATTAATAAATACATTAATTAATTTAAAAATAAATAAATAAAAATAAAAAGAAAGAAAGAAACTGCCAAAGTGTTTTAAAAAATAAATAAATAAAATAAAATAAAATTGTTTTTTTTCTAAGTTCTCTTTGATTACTCAAATAAAGCTCTTCCTACTGTTTCCTTACATATACAGAAAGACCGTTTTCTCTCAACCTCTTACAAATCATTAGCCTGTGAATACTCACCAGTATAACACGGTATTTAGACTTTTAATAAAAAGGTGACTGACTTTCATTTGTTTCTGTGCCACTAACAGTTCAGAACTCTTTTATCTGTGACTTTTTCTCTCTCATCAGTGTTGTTTGCCTTCTGTCCTCGCGTGGTCTGCTTGAATCTGTCTAGAGATGGAAAAGCCTGTGATAGTAATCATGGACTTTACTGAGTGTTTACTTTGCTTTGGGTACTAGGATGTTGCAGCCATCAAGCCATCACATTACAGCCACCCGGATGGTGAGCCCTGAGGGAATTTAGGATAGAAATGTAATGCCTGCCACCAAATCATCAAACTATGCAGCACCCGCTCCCCCCCACCCCTGCCCACCTTGCACCCTGAGGAAACTCAGAATGAGAAAACACAGGATTCTGGCCCCAGATAGTGCATATCAAAGGAATGATGTCAGTGAGCCCAGTCTCCTGCATCTTCCCATACACAGAAAAGCGCTAAATTCCTTAACTTGAGATATCTGATTTTCTTAAGTAACAGTAATCTTCTGATGTTCTGACTACCTGGTCTTTGTTGCAGAAACTCCTCTATATCCTGGCTTCCCACCTCACCTCTTTGGAGCAGTCTCACAGAGTTATCTGAGATGCTGTGTCCCAGGCTTAAGGCCTTAGTTTTGTCCGCCAAATAAACCACAACTCTGAACTTTTAGGTTGTGTACTTTTTTTCAGTCTACATATTCAAGGTGTGTTATGTTTAATCTTTACAACCACCCCAGTTAGGAACTACTGATGTTCCCATTTTATAAATAAGGAAAGTGATACAAATAAGAAAATTGAGATGAAAGTGATTTGTCCAGAGTTGCCAAGTCAATTTAGCAGAGTAAAGTCAAACTCATAGAGTTTGGCACCAAAACCTAGGCCCTTAACCTTGAGACTATACTTTTGCCTTCCTCAAAGGAAAGAAGTTGGACATATGTGGGAGGATCAGTTACCTCGTCTTCTTCTCCTTTGCAAGGTTGAGCTGATTTAGATGGAGTTTATTTGAGCAATGTAGTAAGATTAATTATTTAGGCTAGGAGAAAATTAGCAGCAAGGGAAGGAAATTAAGAAAGGGAACATTTTGGATATACATTTGCATCTTATATACACCTCTTTCCTGAATGGAGAGCCATTTCGTGACCAATTTTTCTAGCGAAAGAGGTTATTCACAGCTGGGAAAAGCAGACCCCACCACTGGAAAGATTGGACTGCCACTGCTATCGCAGTTAGTAGTGAGAGTGGGAGGTTACGGACATTTCTAACATATTTTAATAATTGACAGAAAAAAATTGATCCTTATCTTTAAAAAATCATGAAGGGCTTCAGAAAATTACTTCCTTTAGCTTATCACCTCTGTTGTGTCTTATTGTCATGGTAAAATCATGTGTATCACGTTTTCTTTCCCTCTGCTATAACAAGGCTTTAACTTATGATGATGATGATGATTATTTTTAACATCTTTATTGGAGTATAATTGCTTTACAATGGTGTGTTAGTTTCTGCTTTATAACAAAGTGAATCAGTTATGCATATACATATGTTCCCATATCTCTTCCCTCTTGCGTCTCCCTCCCTCCCACCCTCCCTATCCCACCCCTCTAGGTGGTCACAAACCACCTAGCTGATCTCCCTGTGCTATGCGGCTGCTTCCCACTAGCTATCTATTTTACGTTTGGTTGTGTATATATGTCCATGCCACTCTCTCACTTTGTCACAGCTTACCCTTCCCCCTCCCCATATCCTCAAGTCCATGCTCTAGTAGGTCTGTGTCTTTATTCCTGTCTTACCCCTAGGTTCTTCATGACTTTTTTTTTTCTTAGATTCCATATATATGTGTTAGCATATGGTATTTGTTTTTCTCTTTCTGACTTACTTTGCTCTGTATGACAGACTCTAGGTCCATCCACCTCACTACAAATAACTCAGTTTCGTTTCTTTTTATGGCTGAGTAATATTCCATTGTATATATGTGCCACATCTGCTTTATCCATTCATCTGCTGATGGACACCTAGGTTGCTTCCATGTCCTGGCTATTGTAAATAGAGCTGCGATGAACATTTTGGTACATGAATCTCTTTGAATTATGGTTTTCTCAGGGTATATGCCCAGTAGTGGGATTGCTGGGTTGTATGGTAGTTCTATTTGTAGTTTTTTAAGGAACCTCCATACTGTTCTGCATAGTGGCTGTATCAATTTACATTCCCACCAACAGTGCAAGAGGGTTCCCTTTTCTCCACACCCTCTCCAGCATTTATTGTTTCTAGGTTTTTTGATGATGGCCATTCTGACTGGTGTGAGATGATATCTCACTATAGTTTTGATTTGCATTTCTCTAATGATTAATGATGTTGAGCATTCTTTCATGTGTTTGTTGGCAATCTGTATATCTTCTTTGGAGAAATATCTATTTAGATTATTAAAAGAGAGGAATGTTAAGGCTTCTGCTTTGCTGTTTCTCTCCTCTCTGCTTTGAGAGTTGGTTGACTCTTTGGGTTTCCCTCTCTCTGCCTTGGAAAGGTTCCTTTTCTGTTGGGAGTCGCGTCCCAGCCGTGCTTCGTGTCTGCAAACACGAAGGGCAGAGTTTAGGCTGCTGAATGAGACCAAGGAATGTTTGAGTGGCAGGGGCAGGGGGTTGTTGGCTTTACCTAAAATATTTTCTGAAAACATCTCATATAGTGTTATGTTTTGTAGCTCCCCTAGCTCTTCTCTGACCCCCGCTTTTAAATAAATGTGTAGAATTATAATGTGCACAGAGGAAGTTAGAAAATGAACCCCACTGTTCCTATCTCCACAGGCATCTGTACGGTTGGGACAGGGTGAATGGGCTCTTTGGGAATTCTAAGGGGAATCCACTAGAGTCAAATTCCTCAACCAGGGCAAACCTGCATCAGCTGTGTAAATAGTGTGGCACTGTGAGGGGGCCACAGGCAGCTACTGTGATAGTCAGCTGAGAGTCAGCTACTGTGCCCAGGTAGTGAAAAGGATTCACGTTTCATCCTGAGCTTGCAGGATGTAGAGTCTTGTAGTCCCTGGTGAGTGGGTGGGTAGAAATTTCCTTCACACTTTTTATTTAGGAGGGAAGGCAAGTCTGATTACGATAGGTAGCGCTGGCTGATAAAACCATAATGAAAAGAGGGCTTCTGAGGGAAGGAAAAAAACTCTGAAAGCTGGGGACAGAATTGGGCACTCACTGGCAGATGTTTATCTCAGCTCAAGAAATTCCTGGGAGCAGGCGTAGGACATTGTGCTCTGACATGATTTATTTAGCTGTTCTTTAGAACGGGAACTTAAATGAGATTCATGTATCTAGTTTCTTTCCCCCTCAACATTTGAAAGAAGGCAGCAACCCTGAAGGCTTTCTGTCCATCAGGCAGTGCCGCCTGCCTGTGCCTGTGCCTCTTTTGGGTGTTGGTTTGCAGCTTCATTAACCTCGGCTCTTCCCCAGGCACAAATCTGAATGCTCGCCCCAGCTCCTGGATCTGCAGTTGTTTTAGTGTTCTTATGCTTATTCTGCCGGCTTCATCACCCTGACATCCAATTTGTTTGTTTAGCTTAAATGCCCGGCACTGCCAAAAAAAAAAAAAAAAAAGGTTATCTGTTTCGCTTAAATGAATGGGCATGGAGACAAAAAAACTAAGTACAGGCAATGCTCTATGTACATCTGTACATAATACACTCCTGAAAATATGAACAAATCTGCAAGACTCAAATAATAGACTTAACCTGTTGTAAACAGCATCCCAGGACCAAAGAACTAAAAGTGCCATAAAGTTCCTAAATATATCTGGTTTTCAGAGACAGTTTTTAATTTGTATTTCTAGCATTTTGTCTGAGCTCTTTAATTTAATTATTTCCCTTCACCACTGGATACATGGAGTGCTGGCTTAAGTCCAACCATCCGCCAACTGAGACAAAGGTTTGACAAGAGTTCTCTGCTTTTAGCTTGGCTACTGTTTTCTATCTTCATTGTAGTTGTATTAAATTTATAAGCTCTATCCTTATCAATAGTATCAGTATTTGTTTTTTTCATTTTCAGTCCCACTTTTATAGATGTATATGGATAAAATCCATAATATCAGAGGAATTTTATATTAATAAAATATTAAGATATTCAAATAATTACTTAAACAAGTATTCTTTTTTATTGAAGTATAGTTGTTTACAATATTGCATTAGTTTCAGGTGTACAGCATAGTGATTCAGTATTTTTTTTGCAGATTATATTTCATTATATGTTATTACAAATATCAGGTATTATTCCCTGTGCTATACAGTAAATCCTTGTTGCTTATCTACTTTATGTATAGTATAAACAAGTACTCTTGTACAAAGATGGCACCATACGCCCAAACAGAACAACTATACCTGCCATTATCCATTTTCTCCATGCCAGTTTAAGTGCTATGTTTCTCCTTTCTTAAGAGTTTCCTTAACTTGCCTAAACCATTCCAGGAATTACCAGATACCAGAGAGCAAGCAGCTGTGGGTATGTTTTCTTGAAGTGATCAACTTTCTGACATTGGTCAATGGCCCAGAACCACAGGAGTTGATGGAAGACAGTTTTAGAGGCAGTTGCTTCTTTTCTGTGTGCATTATGAACAAGTCTGCCTCATACTGGTCTGGGGGAAGCCTACCATCCAGGTAGATCTCAGAGTATCTTTTGTACACTGTAGTTGTTTTCTTCAAAACAATAGAATGTTTGAACTGTTGCTGTTGTTTTCTTCTTGTTATTGTTTTTAAGGTTCAAATGTGTTAGACATGTATATAGATAGTTGTGACTAAGAATTTAGTTAAGAGTAATTCCAGGGCTTCCCTGGTGGCACAGTGGTTGAGAGTCTGCCTGCCGATGCAGGGGACACGGGTTCGTGCCCCGGTCCCGGAAGATCCCACATGCTGCGGAGCGGCTAGGCCCGTGAGCCATGGCCACTGAGCCTGCGCGTCCGGAGCCTGTGCTCCGCAACGAGAGAGGCCACAACAGTGAGAGACCCGTGTACTGCAAAAAAAAAAAAAAAAAAAGAGTAATTCCAGAGAGGAGGGTCATCTTTTGTTAGCACATTTACTGGTTCCTTGTGAGGATAATCTGGTGGTATATTATACTGGACTGCATCTACCTCTTAATATCACACAAATATAGATCCGAGAAGCAATGTGGTAGAATCAGTAACAGCATAGACTTTGAAGGAAGACACAGAGTTTGGATCCACCGCTTTCTAACTGTATGACTTGGGTGAGTGATTTAACCATGCTGAGCCTCAGTATCCTCATTTGTAAAGTGGGAATAATTATGCCTACCTCTCAAGGTCATGTCGTCTGAAAAAAATTGCACAACCTAAAAGTCGAGAATTCTGTTTTCTTTGGTGGACTTTCTGAGGACTTCAGGCTCAGGAGGCAGCCTCTCAGAATAGCTCTGAGGAAGTGCTCTGCAGAGGTAAGGGAAGAGCCAGGCTATACGGGAGTTTTTGCAACAAAGACCAGGTAGTTGGAACATCAAAAGATACTGTTAAATAAAGAAAACCAGATAGTTCAACTTAATGAATTTAGCACTTTTCTATGTGTGGGAAGATATGAGAGTCTGGGCTCACTGAAAACATTCCTTTAATATGCACCTTAGCTGTCTAGGGCTAGTATCCTGTTTGTCTCCATCCTGAGTTCCCTCAGGGCTCGCTGTTGGGGCAGCTGTAGTGGCTTGATGGCTGCAACATTCACTGATATGGCAGCAACATTTTTCATTCACAGTCATTATAAAGATTAAACATATATTTTATAAATTTTTGTGATTTCACCCTGTGTTAGTCAACCAACATAGGTTTATTTCAAAGATCTCCTGCTGTGGTCTGAAAACCTGTGTTTCTCTATTTCATCTTTAACAATTATTGGCCAAATAACAATACCAACCATGGTGGAGAGGGAATGGAGGATGGCTGAGAGCACATGTGGGCAAGTGTATTTTGGTGTTAGACTTGGTGGGGGGCCTGAGTAGTGGTGCCATCATTTTCCCCATGTTTGTGGGTGGCTTTTCGTAAATCAGTATGTTAGCTGAGGGTATGGTTAGACAGAGGGCTTAAAACGGTTGGAACACTTGAGCTAGGTTCAGATCCTCACATATTATCACTATTTACCTGAATTTATGGTGTTGGAAGGTTTTCAGAAATTGAGGTATGAGGTGACATAAACCACCTGTTTTCTTGTGACAGAATTCCAAGTCAGATAGCTGGAAATAGAACTTAGGAGGATTGAGAGGGTAGAGAATTCTGATTTCCTCAGAATCTAAGCAGTAATGGGCCGAGGAAACACTTTTAACACTTCTAAATGACACAGATTCTTACATGTCCAATCTGTAAGCTTTTAGGATTATTCACTCTTGGTTTCTTTTCAAAGGTCATGACACAATAGCAGTTTATCAGACTTCTCCATGAATAGTCTCATTTGAAAACAACGGTTTCTTGTATGAGCTTCCTTGTAGAATTATGAACAAAGTTCAGGTCCTGGAGTAAAGAGATCTGGATTCAAACCCAACCTCTGCCATTAATTAGCTATATGACCTTGGGTGAAAGGATTCTTGAGTGATTCTGAAAGGATTCTCGAAGGATTCTCAGTTGATTCATTCGTAAAATATGTATATCAATACCCACATCAATGAGTTGTTTTAAGAACTAAATGAGAAAAAGTTTAAAATTTTTTTCAAGCTCTACCACTGTGATGAAGAGTTTTAGTAGTACAGTCGGTCATCACAGGATTCTGCTATATCCTATACAGCATAAGCAAAAGAACAAACAAACAAAGATCTATACCACATCGTTTACTAATGTCTGAGACATAATGAGGAGGACAAACGAATGTCTGTGAAATACTTTTCTTTTTTTAAGGTAACACTTTCCTATGAAATACTAGGGCAAGGGCCAAGGCCAAGAAATATTTAGGTTTCCCTCAACAACTTCCCCTCCAGGAAATACTAAGAACGAGATGATAAAAAATTTCCACTTTAGCACACAGGGCGTTTCTTCTGTTTGTTGCTTAGAAGGATTTTATATTTTTAAAAGGAAGGTTGGTTTAGCCTAAGTTCTAAAGAACCTCCTTCAAAAAGAGTTTTATTCTTGGAGAAATAAAAAGGCTATCACTTAGGAAAAGTGCAGGTGTGTAGGCCCATCAAGTTGTGACTTGATTGTGGCAAGAGAATGAACTTTTCCTGAAGCCCTGCACCTCGATTCTTGGCTGAGGAGCGGCAACGTGCTTGGGGACCATCGGTCTTCATTTGGTCATAATGAATGATAGAGGAAAATCACTAAATGAGTTCCAATTAGTCATCCAATTGATAAATAGGCTTAAGAGCTTATTATATGCAAGAAGTTGCTAAGCTTTATAGTGGGGACAGGAGAAGGGCACTGGGGGTAGTTGTGCAAAGATGTATCAGTAACAGTTGCATCTCAAAGAAACATATGCTCTAGTGAAGAGATGGAATATACATAACCCTATCACCAAGACACTAAGAGTAGTTTCATGTCAGAGTGCAAAATGTATGATAGTTCAGAGGAATAAGAGGTCATTTTCATTTGGGGAATCAGAAAAGAGTTAACGAAGGAGGGTGTGTTTGAGCCTGGTGTGGAGACATAGCTGTCTTTGGACAAGTGGAGTAAGGAGGACCAGGTACTCCTGTTATAGGAGAAATCAAGGCCAAGACGCAAGAGTGGGTAAGTGTGACGAGCACGAGGACAAGAGAGGAAAATAAGACAAAAAAAAGTGAACCCTAGGTCAAAGGAAAAATGAATATAGTATATTAGAAAGAGCATTGACTTGCTTTAAAATGGAAAGTTATTGTATTTCCTTGTTTGTAAGATTCACATTTTTCTTCCTCATTTTAATGTCTTTGAAATCAAGAAAAATCTTACAGTCAATACGTATATTTAGTATAATATTTCTTTATTGCCTAAAAAAGGTTACTGAATCAGTGGTATTTCCACAAGTGATGGAAATAGTTTAATATTTTATATTTGTAATTATTTCACACACAAACTCCCACTTTATAGGCTTTTTTTTAAAACATCTTTATTGGAGTATAATTGCTTTACATTGTTGTGTTAGTTGCTGCTGTATAACAAAGTGAATCAGCTATACATATATATATATCCCCATATCCCCTCCCTCTTACGTCTCCCTCCTACCCTCCCTATCCCACCCCTCTAGGTGGTCACAAAGCACTGAGCTGATCTCCCTGTGCTATGCGGCTGCTTCCCACTAACTAGCTATTTTACATTTGGTAGTGTATATATGTCCATATCACTCTCACACTTCATCTCAGCTTACCCTTCCCCCTCCCCGTGTCCTCAAGTCCATTCTCTACGTCTGTGTCTTTATTGCTGTCCTGCCCCTAGGTTCTTCAGAACCCCTTTTTTTTTTTTTAGATTCCACATATACGTGTTAGCATATGGTATTTGTTTTTCTCTTTCTGACTTACTTCACTCTGTAAAAAAAGACTCTAGGTCCATCCACCTCACTACAAATAACTCAATTTCATTTCTTGTTATGGCTGAGTAATATTCCATTGTATATATGTGCCACATCTGCTTTATCCATTCATCTGTCGATGGACACATAGGTTGCTTTCATGTCCTGGTTATTGTAAATAGAGCTGCAATGAACATTGTGGTACATGACTCTTTTTTTTTTTTTTTTGGTGGTACATGGGCCTCTCACTATTGTGGCCTCTCCCGTTGCGGAGCACAGGCTCCGGCCGCGCAGGCTCAGCGGCCATGGCTCACAGGCCCAGCCAATCCGCGGCATGTGGGATCTTCCCAGACTGGGGCACGAACCCATGTCCCTTGCATCGGCAGGCGGACTCTCAACCACTGCGCCACCAGGGAAGCCCATGACTCTTTTTGAATTATGGTTTTCTCAGGGTATATGCCCAGTAGTGGGATCGCTGGGTCGTATGGTAGTTCTATTTTTATATATGATCCTTTTAATGTGCTGCTGGATTCTGTTTGCTAGTATTTTGTTGAGGATTTTTGCATCTGTGTTCATCAGTGATATTGGCCTGTAGATTTCTTTTTTTCTAACATCTTTGTCTGATTTTGGTATCAGGGTGATGGTGCCCTCGTAGAATGAGTTTGGGAGTGTTTCTCCCTCTGCTATATTTTGGAAGAGTTTGAGAAGGATAAGTGTTAGCTCTTCTCTAAATGTTTGATAGAATTCACCTGTGAATCCATCTGGTCCTGGGCCTTTGTTTGTTGGAAGATTTTGAATCACACTTTCAATTTCAGTGCTTGTGATTGGTCTGTTCATATTTTCTATTTTTTCCTGGTTCAATCTTGGAAGGTTATACCTCTCTAAGAATTTGTCCATTTCTTCCAGGTTGTCCATTTTATTGGCATAGAGTTGCTTGTAGTAATCTCTCACAATCCTTTGTATTTCTGCAGTGTCAGTTGTTACTTCTCCTTTTTCATTTCTAATTCTGTTGATTTGCATCTTCTCCCTTTTTTTCTTGATGAGTCTGGCTAATGGTTTATCAATTTTGTTTATCTTCTCAAAGAACCAGCTTTTAGTTTTACTGATCTTTGCTGTAGTTTCCTTCATTTCTTTTTCATTTATTTCTGATCTGATCTTTATGATTTCTTTCCTTCTGCTAACTTTGGGGTTATTTTGTTCTTCTTTCTCTAATTGCTTTAGGTGTAAGGTTAGGTTGTTTATTTGAGATTTTTCTTGTTTTTTGAGGTAGGATTTTATTGCTATAAACTTCCCTCTTAGAACTGCTTTTGCTGCATCCCATAGGTTTTGGGCCATTGTGTTTTCATTGTCGTTTGTTTCTAGGTATTTTTTGATTCCCTCTTTGATTTCTTCAGTGATCTCTTGGTTATTTAGTAGTGTATTGTTTAGCCTCCATGTGTTGGTATTTTTTACAGTTTTTTTCCTGTAATAGATATCTAGTCTCATAGCATTGTGGCCAGAAAAGATACTTGATACAGTTTCAATTTTGTTAAGTTTACCAAGGCTTGATTTGTGACCCAAGATATGATCTCTCCTGGAGGATGTTCCATGAGCACTTGAGAAGAAAGTATATCCTGTTGTTTTTGGATGGAATGCCCTATAAATATCAATTAAGCCCATCTTGTTTAATGTGTCATTTAAAGCTTGTGTTTCCTTATTTATTTTCATTTTGGTTGATCTGTCCATTGGTGAAAGTGTGGTGTTAAAATCCCCTACCATTATTGTGTTACTGTCAATTTCCCCTTTTATGGCTGTTAGCATTTGCCTTATGCATTGAGGTGCTCTTATTTTGGGTGCATAAATATTTACAATCGTTATACCTTCTTCTTGGATTGATTCCTTGATCATTATGTAGTGTCCTTCTTTGTCTCTTGTAATAGTTTTATTTTAAAGTCTATTTTGTCTGATATGAGAATTGCTACTCTAGCTTTCTTTGATTTCCATTTGCATGGAATATCTTTTTCCATCCCCTCACTTTCAGTCTGTATGTGTCTCTAGGTCTGAAGTGGGTCTCTTGTAGACAGCATATATATAGATCTTGTTTTTGTATCCATTCAGCCAGTCTATGTCTTTTGGTTGGAGCATCTAATCCATTTACATTTAAGGTAATTATTGATATGTATATTCCTATTACCATTTTCTTGTTTGTTTTGGGTTTGTTATTGTAGGTCTTTTCCTTCTCTTGTGTTTCTTGCCTAGAGAAGTTCCTTTAGCATTTGTTGTAGAGCTGGTTTGGTGGTGCTGAATTCTCTTAGCTTTTGCTTGTCTGTAAAGGTTTTAATTTCTCCATCAAATCTGAATGAGATCCTTGCTGGGTAGAGTAATCTTGGCTGTAGGTTTTTCCCTTTCATCACTTTAAGTATGTGCTGCCATTCCCTTCTGGCTTGCAGATTTTCTGCTGAAAGATCAGCTGTTAACATTATGGGGATTCCCTTATACGTTATTTGTTGATTTTCCCTTACTCTTTTTAATATTTTTTCTTTGCATTTAATTTTTTTTTTATTTTTTGCTTTATAACAAATTTAATCAGTTATACATAGACATATGTTCCCATGTCACCTCCGTTTTGCGTCTCCCTCCCACCCTCCCTATCCCACCCCTCCAGGCGGTCACAAAGCACCGAGCTGATCTCCCTGTGCTCTGCGGCTGCTTCCCACTAGCTATCTACCTTACGTTTGGTAGTGTATATATGTCCATGCCGCTCTTTCACTTTGTCACAGCTTGCCCTTCCCCCTCCCCATATCCTCAAGCCCATTCTCTAGTAGGTCTGTGTCTTTATTCCTGTCTTACCCCTATGCTCTTCATGACATTTTTCTTTCTTAAATTCCATATATATGTGTCAGCATCCAGTATTTGTCTTTCTCTTTCTGACTTACTTCACTCTGTATGACAGACTCTAGGTCCATCCACCTCATTACAAATAGCTCAATTTCATTTCTTTTTATGGCTGAGTAATATTCCATTGTATATATGTGCCACATCTTCTTGATCCATTCATCCGATGATGGACACTTAGGTTGTTTCCATCTCCGGGCTATTGTAAATAGGGCTGCTATGAACATTTTGGTGCATGTCTCTTTTTGAATTATGGTTTTCTCAGGGTATATGCCCAGTAGTGGGATTGCTGGGTCATATGGTAGTTCTATTTGTAGTTTTTTAAGGAACCTCCATACCGTTCTCCATAGCGGCTGTACCAATTCACATTCCCACCAGCAGTGTAAGAGTGTTCCCTTTTTTCCACACCCTCTCCAGCATTTATTGTTTCTAGATTTCTTGATGATGGCCATTTTGACTGGTGTGAGATGATATCTCATTGTAGTTTTGATTTGCATTTCTCTAATGAGTAAAGATGTTGAGCATCCTTTCATGTGTTTGTTGGTGGTCTGTATATCTTCTGTGGAGAAATGTCTATTTAGGTCTTCTGCCCATTTTTGGATTGGGTTGTTTGTTTTTTTGTTATTGAGCTGCATGAGCTGCTTATAAATTTTGGACATTAATCCTTTGTCAGTTGCTTCATTTGCAAATATTTTCTCCCATTCTGAGGGTTGTCTTTTGGTCTTGTTTATGGTTTCCTTTGCTGTGCAAAAGCTTTTAAGTTTCATTAGGTCCCATGTGTTTATTTTTGTCTTTATTTCCATTTCCCTAGGAGGTGGGTCAAAAAGGATCTTGCTGTGATTTATGTCATAGAGTGTTCTGCCTATGTTTTCCTCTAAGAGTTTGATAGTGTCTGGCCTTACATTTAGGTCTTTAATCCATTTTGAGCTTATTTTTGTGTATGGTGTTAGGGAGTGATCTAATCTCATACTTTTACATGTCCCTATCCAGTTTTCCCAGCACCACTTATTGAAGAGACTGTCCTTTCTCCACTGTACATTCCTGCCTCCTTTATCAAAGATAAGGTGACCATATGTCCGTGGGTTTATCTCTGGGCTATCTATCCTGTTCCATTGATCTATCTTTCTGTTTTTGTGCCAGTACCATACTGTCTTGATTACTGTAGCTTTGTAGTATAGTCTGAAGTCAGGGAGCCTGATTCCTCCAGCTCCATTTTTCGTTCTCAAGATTGCTTTGGCTATTTGGGGTCTTTTGTGTTTCCATACAAATTGTGAAATTTTTTGTTCTAGTTCTGTGAAAAATGCCAGTGGTAGTTTGATAGGGATTGCATTGAATCTGTAGATTGCTTTGGGTAGTAGAGTCATTTTCACAATGTTGATTCTTCCAATCCAAGAACATGGTACATCTCTCCATCTATTTGTATCATCTTTAATTTCCTTCATCAGTGTCTTATAATTTTCTGCATACAGGTCTTTTGTCTCCTTAGGTAGGTTTATTCCTAGATATTTTATTCTTTTTGTTGCAATGGTAAATGGGAGTGTTTCCTTGATTTCACTTTCAGATTTTTCATCATTAGTGTATAGGAATGCCAGAGATTTCTGTGCATTAATTTTGTATCCTGCAACTTTACCAAATTCATTGATTAGCTCTAGTAGTTTTCTGGTAGCATCTTTAGGATTCTCTATGTATAGTATCATGTCATCTGTAAACAGTGACAGCTTTACTTCTTCATTTCCAATTTGTTTTCCTTTTATTTCCTTTTCTTCTCTGATTGCTGTGGCTAAAACTTCCAAAACTATGTTGAATAAGAGTGGTGAGAGTGGGCAACCTTGTCTTGTTCCTGATCTTAGTGGAAATGGTTTCAGTTTTTCACCATTGAGGACGATGCTGGCTGTGGGTTTGTCATATATGGCCTTTATTGTGTTGAGGAAAGTTCACTCTATGCCTACTTTCTGCAGGGTTTTTATCATAAATGGGTGTTGAATTTTGTCGAAAGCTTTCTCTGCATCTATTGAGATGATCATATGGTTTTTCTCCTTCAATTTGTTAATATGGTGTATCACGTTGATTGATTTGCGTATATTGAAGAATCCTTGCATTCCTGGAATAAACCCCACTTGATCATGGTGTATGATCCTTTTAATGTGCTGTTGGATTCTCTTCGCTAGTATTTTGTTGAGGATTTTTGCATCTATGTTCATCAGTGATATTGGCCTGTAGTTTTCTTTCTTTGTGACATCCTTGTCTGGTTTTGGTATCAAGGTGATGGTGGCCTCGTAGAATGAGTTTGGGAGTGTTCCTCCCTCTGCTGTATTTTGGAAGAGTTTGAGAAGGATAGGTGTTAGCTCTTCTCTAAATGTTTGATAGAATTCGCCTGTGAAGCCATCTGGTCCTGGGCTTTTGTTTGTTGGAAGATTTTTTATCACAGTTTCAATTTCAGTGCTTGTGATTGGTCTGTTCATATTTCTATTTCTTCCTGATTCAGTCTTGGCAGGTTGTGCATTTTTAAGAATTTGTCCATTTCTTCCAGGTTGTCCATTTTATTGGCATAGAGTTGCTTATAGTAATCTCTCATGATCCTTTGTATTTCTGCAGTGTCAGTTGTTACTTCTCCTTTTTCATTTCTAATTCTATTGATTTGAGTCTTCTCCCTTTTTTTCTTGATGAGTCTGGCTAATGGTTTATCAATTTTGTTTATCTTCTCAAAGAACCAGCTTTTAGTTTTATTGATCTTTGCTATCGTTTCCTTCATTTCTTTTTCATTTATTTCTGATCTGATTTTTATGATTTCTTTCCTTCTGCTAACTTTGGGATGTTTTTGTTCTTCTTTCTCTAATTGCTTTAGGGTGCAAGGTTAGGTTGTTTATTCGAGATGTTTCCTGTTTCTTAAGGTGGGATTGTATTGCTATAAACTTCCCTCTTAGAACTGCTTTTGCTGCATCCCATAGGTTTCGGGTCGTCGTGTCTCCATTGTCATTTGTTTCTAGGTATTTTTTAATTTCCTCTTTGATTTCTTCAGTGATCACTTCGTTATTAAGTAGTGTATTGTTTAGTCTCCATGTGTTTGTATTTTTTACAGCTCTTTTCCTGTAATTGATATCTAGTCTCATAGCATTGTGGTCGGAAAAGATACTTGATACAATTTCAATTTTCTTAAATTTACCAAGGCTTCATTTGAGACCCAACATATGATCTATCCTAGAGAATGCTCCATGAGCACTTGAGAAAAATGTGTATTCTGTTGTTTTTGGATGGAATGTCCTATAAATATCAATTAAGTCCATCTTGTTTAATGTATCATTTAAAGCTTGTGTTTCCTTATTTATCTTCATTTTGGATGATCTGTCCATTGGTGAAAGTGGGGTGTTAAAGTCCCCTACTATGATTGTGTTACTGTCGATTTCTCCTTTTATTGCTGTTAATATTTGCCTTATGTATTGAGGTGCTCCTATGTTTGGGGCATAAATATTTACAATTGTTATATCTTCTTCTTGGATCGATCCCTTGATCATTATGTAGTGTCCTTCTTTGTCTCTTCTAGTAGTCTTTATTTTAAAGTCTATTTTGTCTGATATGAGAATTGCTACTCCAGCTTTCTTTTGGTTTTCATTTGCATGGAATATCTTTTTCCATCCCCTTACTTTCAGTCTGTATGTGTCTCTAGGTCTGAAGTGGGTCTCTTGTAGACAGCATATATATGGGTCATGTTTTTGTATCCATTCAGCCAATCTGTATCTTTTGGTGGGAGCATTTAGTCCATTTACATTTAAGGTAATTATCGATATGTATGTTCCTATTCCCATTTTCTTAATTGTTTTGGCTTTGTTATTGTAGGTCTTTTCCTTCTGTTGTGTTTCTTGCCTAGAGAAGTTCCTTTAGCATTTGTTGTAAAGCTGGTTTGGTGGTGCTGAACTCTCTCAGCTTTTGCTTGTCTGTAAATGTTTTAATTTCTCCATCAAATCTGAATGAGATCCTTGCTGCGTAGAGTAATCTTGGTTGCAGGTTTTTCTCCTTCATCACTTTAATTGTGTCCTGCCACTCCCTTCTGGCTTGTAGAGTTTCTGCTGAGAGATCAGCTGTTATCCTGATGGGGATTTCCTTGTGTGTTATTTGTTGTTTTTGCCTTGCTGCTTTTAATATGATTTCTTTGTGTTTAATTTTTGACAGTTTGATTAATATGTGTCTTGGCGTATTTCTCCTTGGATTTATTCTGTATGGGACTCTCTGTGCCTCCTGGACTTGATTAACTATTTCCTTTCCCATATTAGGGAAGTTTTCAACTATAATCTCTTCAAATATTTTCTCAGTCCCTTTCTTTTTCTCTTCTTCTTTTGGAACCCCTATAATTCGAATGTTGGTGCATTTAATGTTGTCCCAGAGGTCTCCGAGACTGTCCTCTGTTCTTTTAATTCTTTTTTCTTTTTTTGCTCTGCAGCAGTTATTTCCACTATTTTATCTTCCACCTCACTTATCCGTTCTTCTGCCTCAGTTATTCTGCTATTGATCCCATCTAGAGTATTTTTTATTTCATTTATTGTGTTTTTAATCGATGCTTGATTCATCTTTAGTTCTTCTAGGTCCTTGTTAACTGTTCCTTACATTTTGTCTATTCTATTTCCAAGATTTTGGATCTTGGAAATAGAATCTTGGATCATCTTTACCATCATTATTCTGAATTCTTTTTCAGGTAGACTGCCTAGTACCTCTTCATTTGTTAGGTCTGGTGCGTTTTTATGTTGCTCCTTCTCCTGCTGTGTGTTTTTCTGTCTTCTCATTTTGCTTATGTTACTGTGTTTGGGGTCTCCTTTTTGCAGGCTGCAGGTTCGTAGTTCCCGTTGTTTTTGGTGTCTGTCCCCAGTGGCTAAGGTTGGTTTAGTGGGTTGTGTAGGCTTCCTGGTGGAGGGGACTAGTGCCTGTATTTTGGTGGATGAGGCTGGATCTTGTCTTTCTGGTGGGGAGGTCCATGTCTGGTGGTGTGTTTTGGGGTGTCTGCGGACGTTTTATGATTTTAGGCCGCCTCTCTGCTAATGGGTGGCGTTGTGTTCCTGTCTTGCTAGTTGTTTGGCATAGGGTGTCTAGCACTGTAGCTTGCTGGTTGTTGAGTGAAGCTGGGTCCTGGTGTTGAGATGGAGATCTCTGGAAGATTTTCGCCGTTTGATATTATGTGGAGCTGGGAGGTCTCTTGTGGACCAGTGTTCTGAAGTTGGCTCTCCCACCTCAGAGGCACAGCACTGACTCCTGGCTCCTGAATTTGGGATGATTCGTTGTCTATTCATGTATTCCACAGATGCAGGGTACATCAAGTTGATTGTGGAGCTTTAATCCGCTGCTTCTGAGGCTGCTGGGAGAGGTTTCCCTTTCTCTTCTTTGTTCTCACAGCTCCTGGGTCTCAGCTTTGGATTTGGCCCCGCCTCTGCGTGTAGGTCGCCGGAGGGCGTCTGTTTTTCGCTCAGACAGGACAGGGTTAAAGGAGCAGCCTCTTCGGGGACTCTGGCTCACTCAGGCCGGGCGGGAGGGAGGGGCACGGAGTGCGGGGCGAGCCTGCAGCGGCAGAGGTCGGCGTGACGTTGCACCAGCCCGAGGCGCGCCGTGCGTTCTCCCAGGGAAGCCGCCCCTGGATCCCGGAACCCCGGCAGTGGCGGGCTGCACAGGCTCCCGGAAGGGCGGTGCGGGCATTGACCTACGCTCGCACACAGGCTTCTTGGCGGCGGCAGCAGCAGCCCCACCGTCCCACGCCCGTCACTGGGCTCCGCGCTTTCAGTCGCGACTGGCGCCCGTCTGTGGAGCCCCTTTAAGCAGCGCTCTTAATCCCCTCTCCTCGCGCACCAGGAAACCAAGAGGGAAGAAAAAGTCTCTTGCCTCCTCGGCAGCTCCAGAGTTTTCCCGGACTCCCTCCCGGCTAGCTGTGGCACATTAGCCCCCTTCAGGCTGAGTTCTCGCCGCCAGCCCCAGTCCTCTCCCTGCGCTCTGACCGAAGCCCGAGCCTCAGCTTCCAGCGATGCGCGCCCCAGCGGGCGAGCAGACAAGCCTCTCGGGCTGGTGAGTGCCGCTCGGCACCGATCCTCTGTGTGGGGATCTCTCCGCTTTGCCCTACCCAGGTATGTGGGGAGTTTCTTGCCTTTTGGGAGGTCTGGGGTCTTCTGCCAGCGTTCAGTAGGTGTTCTTCATTTAATTTTTGATAGTTTGATTAAATGTGCCTTGGTGTGTTTCTTTGATTTATCCTGTATGGGACTCTGCACTTCCTGGACTTGACTGACTATTTCCTTTCCTATATTAGGGAAGTTTTCAACTATAATCTCTTCAAATATTTTCTCAGTCCCTTTTTTTTTTCCTCTTCTTCTTCTGGGACCCCTATAATTCGAATGTTGGCACGTTTAATGTTGTCCCAGATGTCTCTGAGACTGTCCTTAATTCTTTTCATTCTTTGTTCTTTATTCTGCTCTGCTGTAGTTATTTCCACTATTTTATCTTCCAGGTCACTTTTCCATTCTTCTGCCTCAGGTATTCTGCTATTGATTCCTTCCAGAGAATTTTCAATTTCATTTATTGTTTTGTTCATCACTGTTTGCTCTTTAGTTCTTCTACTACGTCCTTGTTAAACATTTCTTGTATTTTCTCCATTCTATTTCCAAGATTTTGAATCATCTTTACTATCATTACTCTGAATTCTTTTTCAGGTAGACTGTTTGTTTCCTCTTCATTTGTTTGGTCTGGTGGGTTTTTACCTTGCACCTTCATCTGCTGTGTGTTTCTGTCTTCTCATTTTGCTTAACTTATTGTGTTTGGGGTCTCCTTTTTGCAGGCTGCAGGTTCATAGTTCCCATTGTTTTTGGTGTCCACCCCCAGTGGGTAAGGTTGGTTCAGTGGTTTGTGTAGGCTTCCTGGTGGAGGGAACTGGTACCTGTGTTCTGCTGGATGAGGCCGGATCTTGTCTTTCTGGTGGGCAGGACTGCATCTTGTGGTGTGTTTTCGGGAGTCTGTGAACTTAGTATGATTTTAGGCAGTTTCTCTGCTAATGGGTGCCTAAAATCACCCATTTTAGCATCCATTTTAATGGGTTGGGTTGTGTTGCTGTCTTCCTAGTTGTTTAGCATGGGGTGTCCAGCACTGGAGCTTGCTGGTCATTGAGTGGAGCTGGTTCTTAACGTTGAGAAGGAGATCTCTGGGAGAGCTCTCACCAATTGACATTACATGGGACCAGGAGGTCTCTGGTGGTCCAGTGTCCTGACCTTGGCTCTCCTGCCTCAGAGGCTCAGGCCTGACACTGGGCCAGAGCAACAAGACCCTGTCAGCCACACAGCTTCGAAGAAAAGAGAGAAAAGAAAGAAAGAAAGAAAAATAAATAAAATAAAATAAAGTTATTAAAATAAAAAATTTTTAAAGTAATAAAAAAAAAGAAGAGAGCAAAGAAACCAATAAACAAATCCAGCAATGATAACAAGTGCTAAAAACTAAACTAAGATAAATGTATAAATCAGAAACTAGTCAGTTGCATACAACAAACCCCAAGTCTACAGTTGCTCCCAAAGTCCACCGCTTCAATTTTGGGATGATTCCTTGTCTATTCAGGTATTCCACAGATGCAGGGTATGTGAAGTTGATTGTGGAGATTTAATCCACTGCTTCTGAGGCTGCATGGAGAAATTTCCCTTTCTCTTCTTTGTCCACACAGCTCCTGGGGTTCAGCTTTGGATTTGGCCCCGCCTCTGCATGTAGGTCAACCTCTGGCATCTGTTCTTCGCCCAGACAGGAGGGGATTAAAGAAGTGGCTGATTAGGGGGCTCTGGCTCAGTCAGGCCAGGGGGAGGGAGGGCTATGGAATGTGAGGCAAGCTTGCAGCGGCAGAGGCCAGCATGACATTGCAACAGCCTGAGGTGCACCGTGTGTTCTCCCGGAGAAGTTGTCCCTGGATCACGGGACCCTGGCAGTGAGGGACTGCACAGGCTCCCGGGAGGGGAGGTGTGGATAGTGATCTGTGATTGCACACAGGTTTCTTGGTGGCTTCAGCAGCAGCCTTAGCATCTCATGCCCGTCTCTGGGGTCTGTGCTGATAGCCGTGGCTTGAGCCCATCTCTGGAGCTCGTTTAGGTGGTGCTCTGAATCCCCTCTCCTTGTGCACCCTGAAACAATGGTCTCTTGCCTCTTAGGCAGGTCCAGACATTTTCCCGGACTCCCTCCCAGCTAGTTGTGGCACACTAGCCCCCTTCAGGCTGTGTTCACACAGCCAACCCCAGTCCTCTCCCTGGGATCTGACCTCTGAAGCCCGAGCCTCAGCTCCCAGCCCACACCTGCCCTAGCAGGTGAGCAGACAAGCCTCTCAGGCTGATGAGTGCTGGTCAGCACCGATCCTCCACACGGGAATCTCTCCGCTTTGCCCTCTGCACCCCTGTTGCTTCATTCTCCTCCATGGCTCTGAAGCTCCCCCCCCCCCCCGCCGCTGCTGCCCACCCCCATCTCCACCAGTGAAGGGGCTTCCTAGTGTGTGGAAACTTTTCCTCCTTTACAGCTCCCTCCCAGAGGTGCAGGTCCCATCCCTATTCTTTTGTCTCTGTTTTTTCTTTTTTCTTTTGCCCTACCCAGGTATGTGGGGAGTTTCTTGCCTTTTGGGAAGTCTGAGGTATTCTGCCAGTGTTCAGTAGGTGTTCTGTAGGAGTTGTTCCACATGTAGATGTATTTTTGATGTATTTGTGGGGAGGAAGGTGATCTCCTCATCTTACTCCTCCACCATAGGTCCTCTCCTATAGGTTTCTTGGGGAAATAAGTAAAATGATATGTGTGTACCACTGGTCACATAGTGTGCTCAACAAATGTTACTATTTTTTTAAAAAATAGGGTTGAACTAACTTTGATAGGCAATGGAGAAGTATAGAAGGATTTCAAAAAGGAGAGAGGGGATCAATCAAATTGTGGCATCCAAATCACCTGCCAATAATTTTAAGAATCAGTTTAGAGAGGAACCCATCTGGGACACTATTATAATAGTCTAGGCAAGGGTTAGTGAAGGGCTAATCTAGGGAGAACTAGTGAGAGTGAATGTGACCTGTGCCTTGTCTTGGAGATGCCATCAGTAGGACTTGCTAAGCAATGGTGTGCAGCAAAGGGAGAAGCAGATGTGATGGGAGAGGATTGTACTATTAGCAGAAATAGAAGGTATGGGATGCGATATTGTGATTTATAAGAAAAATGTATATTTGGTCATTCAGATAATCAAAATCTATTTCTCGTGTATATTTGATCTTCATCCACAGTTCCTGACTCACAGCTCCACAAGCCCTTGGAATTTTCTGTGTTGAGAGTGACAAAGGTGTCTCATGTTATGATAATGAAGTGACTTTTGGGTCTCACTAAGGTTGAGGGCCAGTTGCCAGGAGAACCAACCATGTGATTAGAGGGTTGGAACTTTCAGTCCCACCCCTGACCTCCAAAGAGGGGAAAGGGCCTGGAGGTTGAATCAATCACCCATAGCCAATAATTTAATCAATCACGATTACATACTGATGCCTCCATAAGAACCCAAGAGGACAGGGTTCAGAGAGCTTCTGGGATGGTGAACACATGGAAATTAGGGAAAGTGGTGCACTAAGAGAAGGCATGGAAGCTCCATGCCCTCTCCCCATACCTATGCCGCTCTTCTAACTGACTACTCCTGAGTTATCTCCTTTTATAATAAATTGGTAATCTAGTAAGTAAAATGTTGCTCTGAGTTCTATTAGCCATTCTAGAAAATTAATCGAGCTCAAGGAGGAGGTCGTGGGAAACTCTGATATATAGCTGGATGGTCAGAACTACAGGTAAAAACACGGGCTTGTAACTGGTGTCTGAAGTCCAAGGAGAGGGTCACGGGAACCGCTAATCTATAGTGTGGACTTGTGACTTGAGACTGAAGTGGCAGGGGTGGGGGTGGGCAATCTTGTAGGACTGAACCCTTCACCTGTGGAATCTGATGTTTAGGGTCATTTTCATAAGTGATACTTGAAGCCATGGAGGCACATAAGGTTTTTTGTTTTTGTTTTTGTTTTTTTTTTTGCTGTATGCAGGCCTCTCACGGTTGTGGCCTCTCCCGTTGCGGAGCACAGGCTCCGGACACACAGGCTCAGTGGTCATGGCTCACGGGCCCAGCTGCTCCGCGGCATGTGGGACCTTCCTGGACTGGGGCACGAACCTGTGTCCCCTGCATCGGCAGGCAGACTCTCAACCATTGCGCCACCAGGGAAGCCCTGCACATAAGATTTTAAAATAAAGGAAATATAGAGGGAAAAGAGAAAAGAATTAAGGATGGAAACTCTAGAGAAAAACAACATGTAGACAATTCATGGAAAATAAAACAGAGGAACCAGAGAAAGAAGTTTGGAGAAGAACTAGAAAAGGACTATGTTGAGGTATGTTCCCTCTATGCCCACTACAGATTCAATGCAATCCCTATCAAATTACCGATAGCATTTTTCACAGAACAAAAACAAAAAATTTCACAATTTGTATGGAAACACAAAAGACCCTGAATAGCCAAAGCAATCTTAAGAAAGAAAAATGGAGCTGGAGGAATCAGGCTCCCTGACTTCAGACTATACTCCAAAGCTACAGTAATCAAAAGAGTATGGTACTGACACAAAAACAGAAATATAGATCAATGGAACAGGATAGAAAGTCCAGAGGTAAACCATGCACCTATGGTCACCTAATCTATGACAAAGGAGGCAAGAATATACAATGGGGAAAAGACAGTCTCTTCAATAAGTGGTGCTGGGAAAACTGGACAGCTACATGTAAAAGAATGAAATTAGAACATTCTCTAACACCATACACAAAAATAAACTCAAAATGCATTAAAGACCTAAATGGAAGACTGGATACTATAAAACTCTTAGAGGAAAATATAGGTTTATGGTTACCAAGGGGGAAAACAGGGAGAGGGATAAATTGGGAAATTGGGATTGACATATACACACTACTATATATAAAATAGATAACTAATAAGAACATACTGTATAGCACAGGGAACTCTACTCAATACTCTGTAATGACCTATATGGGAATAGAATCTGAAAAAGTGTGGCTATGTGTATATGTATAACTGATTCACTTTGCTGTACAGCAGAAAACTAACACAACATTACAAATCCACTATACTCCAATAAAAATTAATAAAAAGAACTGTGATCCTGAATCCAAAGAGAAAAGTTAGTCAACAGTGCTAAGTATAATTGATCCCACGGGCACACATTCATGGATAAATTGGTACAAACAGATACCTCTTTTTTTTTTTAATTGAGATGTAACTGACATATAACATTATATTAGTTTCAGGTGTACAACATAATGATTAGACATTTGTGTGTATAAAGTACAGCATGGTGACTATAGTTAACGATATTGTATTGTATATTTGGGAGTTGCCAAGAGAATAGATCTTAAAAGTTCTTATCACAGGAGATACCTCTTTCTTTGCACACCTGAGTTGTCTTTGAATATCTCAGCATTTGGCTGCCGTATTTTGGCTACTTTCACTTCTTTCCTAGTGCAGCAATTTCTCAGCCCTTTCCTTTTCGCCTGCATTTCTGTGGTTGCTTTAGTGTTTTTTTTCCCCCTCTTGCCTGTGTGCTTGTGGGAAAATGCAGAGCACAGACTATCTGAGGCAGCTCCTTTGGGGAATCCAACACTGATGCTTAAGAATATCAGAGAAAGAAATGAAACCAAGCCCACCTGGGCAAATCATTGAGGCAGGCCCCTGGTGTTCCTCTTTTGTAGCAATCCAACACTAATAATAACAATACCACATGGTTTAGGATCTAAGCACAGACCTACCCTCATTCACCTTAAAATTTCCTGGGAAAGATGCTCTTGTCTCTCACATAGAACCTTCCAACTCCTCCTCAGCTCTTGCACTATATTGACGTTTCTGTTTCTATGTCATTTTGTACAGTAATTAGTTCTTTCTTTACCTTGCCACTCAGGGTCCTTTGAACGGGCTTATATCCTCAGAAACCAGCTTAAATTTGGAAAGTTGCTGCATAACTTATGTTGAATGCATTACATACTTGCAGGCAGTGGCAGTCTCGTATTTTTCATAATCACATTTTCATGTGATAATGTATTATACATCAAGAGCCTGTTGGCAGTGAATTAGTTCTAGTGTGGGAAACTTGTAGGCACGGATTAGGTTTGGTTTTGATTTTCCTGCTAATGGGGATTGTGATGTCAAACTTCAGTACAGCACCAAATACCTGACTCTGTTAATGTGTCAGTTTTAAGTGCAAAAGCAGAACTGACTTTATCAAGGAAGAAGAGAACACATTTTTTTAGTGTGTTTTTTGTTTTCGTTTCCATTTTTAATAATGAGCTTGATAACTTTCTTGTTAACCAAATTAAGACTTTTGAATGAGAATAATTGAAGGATGTCAGGGCCTTAAAGATTATAATTTACTGAGTCTGGGTCAAGAGTTGGGCATCTTATTTTTAAGAAGCTTCGTTAATTTTCTGAAGTACACCAAAGTTTGATGATCACTTCTTTTCTGAAATAAGTTTTAGAATGCTACAGAAAAATGAGCATAAGTAGGGAACTACCTGGTAAAAATAATTTTAACTAGCTGTACTAAACTCTGCAATTACTTGTAGCTTAAAAGCCTTTAAAATATGGACAGGTCTTTCTGAAAATTTGTAGACAGGAGAACTTTCAGAAAACTGAAAAAAAGGCCAATATCATATCTAAATATCTTTGAAGAAATAGAAGAGATCCAGGTAACTGTGGGCTGAAAAAAAACAACAACACAGTATTGAGAATATTCTCATAATGTTGGTTCTTCAACCATGCTAAGGCTGAACAAAAGGAAATGTGCTGAAACTAGAGCATGAGGGATTTAGGTTAGAATGTAAGAGTTTTAAGACTGGGAGGAATATTGGAACAACTTCCTAAGAAACATTGTGCAACCTCTTCCTCTAGAGGTTGTTAAAAATAGGATAGATTTTCATGTCTGGTTTAAATCTGGTGCTGCCCAAAGGTGAAGGAAAGCCAAAGTGCTTTATTTTATGCCTCATATATACTTTGAAGACTTTTAAAAGTCTATTTCCTCATTTCAAATATTGGAAACCAAGGATTCATGTTATAATATGGCATCATTAATTTTTAAAATATTCCTTCACCTTAAGTGAATTTTGCTTTATAAGCTATGTGTATATATATTGCTTTGCCTTAAGACTTCATCTCATTTCCATGGAAAATAAGAACTGCTAAGCACATCCACTCCCACCCCACCTCCTTTTTTTCTTCTGCTTTGGTACACTGTGTTTTTGGTCACATGTATATACAACAAAGTTCAAATAAGTAGTCACAGGAAGCTTTTCTGGCAGGCTTTGGCAAATCAAGTATATGCTATATAATGTATAATAATTATACGTGGAGAAAAGAGGCAGAGGGCCCAGAAGCTCTTGGCAGCTGTGCAGTCTGGTTAGAAAAGGAAGCAAGTTACAGAGTTTGGACATTCAGTTCTGAGACGTTATTCCTGAGTCAACAAGATTTTAATTATGTATGTGGCCTAGAAGAGACGTTTACGCAAGAGGAACATATTGTTGTTGAATGTGTTTGTGATTCTGGTCCTGTTTCAGAAGTGGAAAGAAGCCAAAAGTAATTTCTGAAGGTAAATAACTGGATTGAAGGAACATAGAATAATGATCCGTCTCCTAGTGGGAGGGAAATAAGCAGTATCCCTGGCTTTCCTTTCCCACTCTCTTGTTCAGCACACTCCCTTTTCTTTTACTGTTATCTTTTTGTAAAAAAAAAAAAAAAATCTCTATATCTAAATATAGATATTTATGTAAATTTTTTTTCACACAACATTCATTCATTTTAAATCACACTATTTAGACAGAAATAAAGGGTGTGTTAAATATAACTTCATCTTTGAACATCTTTTTCTCCTGTCATGATGTTAAGGTCACTTAGAGTTTTTGCTTATAAATTTGGTGTGTTCTAGCATATATGTTAGTGTGGTTTTGGAAAAAGTTTAAAATTTACTGCACTAAACTGAGTTACTGCATGAGCAATAGAAAGACTATCCTGAATTAGGGTGGATAACTTCTCTCTTATGGATGGATTAGGAGGGATCAAAAGGCCCACAGAAGGCAAAGAATTAGCTTTTTTGAAAGCAAGCTTTTCTTCCTGAGACTCCATTCCTTGGTTCATTCACTGATTGATAGATTGAGTCAATCATTCACTATTTACTGAGCACCCACGATGTGTCAGTTCTACCATGAGGTCTCAGCAGTAGACCTAGGATTATTCTTGTTTTGTTTTAATTTACCTTTTAACTTAACTTCTCCACACCCCTTCATGTGTGCTGCAATGATCGTGACAACTGCTTTAATAGCTGGCAGTTATTGAGCACTTATCAGATATTGTCCTTAGGGCTTTTATAAATTATCTTATTTAATTTTCACAGCAAGCAACCTTATGAAGTAGGTCCTGTTAACAACCTCATTTACGGAAGAAGGAACTTAGTACAGGGAGAATGGGTATCTTGCACAAGGTCACATACCTAATGCGTGAACCCGGGCCGTGGGACTCTGAGCTTTTTCTTAACCCCATTCTGTACTGCCTCCCGGGATTATTTATTCTATGGTTTTTTGATTTAGAGATTTTCTTTAGGTGTAAATTCCCAAGACCACCTCTATGCCTCATTAAATGATCATTTTTTTAAGTAATAGATTTATTTATTTATTTATTTATTTTTGGCTGCGTTGGGTCTTCGTTGCTGTGCGGGCTTTCTCCAGTTGCGGCGAGCAGAAGCTACTCTTGGTTATGGTGCGCGGGCTTCTCATTGCGGTGGCTTCTCTTGTTGCGGAGCACAAGCTCTAGGCGTGTGGGCTTCAGTAGTTGAGGCACGCGGGTCCAGTAGTTGTGGCTCGCAGGCTCTAGAGCACAGGCTCAGTAGTTATGGCACACGGGCCTAGTTGCTGCGCAGCATGTGGGATCCTCCCGGACCAGGGCTCAAACCGTGTCCCTTGCACTGGCAGGTGGATTCTTAACCACCGCGCCACCAGGGAAGCCCAAATGACCATTTTTACCTTCCGTTTTCATCTCTTTTACCTCCTTGAAATCCATCTATAGTTGTTTTTAAAGAAAACAGTAAACTGCCTCCTGAGTCTCCAGTTATTTTAGGTTTTTCAACACTTTCTTAATGCAGTCTTGATTGTCTTAAACCTTTAAAAATAACCAAATTGGGCTTCCCTGGTGGAACAGTGGTTGAGAGTCCGCCTGCTGATGCAGGGGACGCGCGTTCGTGCCCCGGTCCGGGAGGATCCCACATGCCGCGGAGCGGCTGGGCCCGTAAGCCATGGCTGCTGAGCCTGCGCGTCCAGAGCCTGTGCTCCGCAACGGGAGAGGCCAAAACAGTGAGAGGCTCGCCTACCGCAAAAAAAAAAAAAAAAAAAAAACCAAATCAATGTGGCACATTCGCAAAAGTTAATGTAAAATAAATTATTTTAGAACATAAAATGACTTTTTCCTCTAATGTCCATACAGAGAAAAACAACCCTTGTTTTGAGTGCTTTGAGTAACTAAAAATACTAAAAACCCTATGAAGTTCTTTGGTGAAGGGAAGAAAAGGGCAGATGTACCTAAGCGTGTACAGTATTGGTTTTCGCCAACTTAGTAAGAGATTGCAAAACAGTCTTCAGCAAACCTAGAAATGACAACTGTGATTTTATAAGCATGAGAACTCGAATCGTGTTTCTTTAATGCCATATTATTCAGTTATACCTTCAAAAAAAACTTCCTTTTAAGACCAGCCAGACCTGCCAAACCAACATATCATCTTGGAGCAATTAAAGGTTTTAGGGTTTCCCCCTCTGGAATCTTATTTCCAGTTGACAGATTTTGAAGGTTCCCCAAGGGTAACCATTTAGTAGATGTCATGTACCTTTTAATGTCGGGCTTGCAAAAAGCAAATGATCACTTTGTTAGAACCTGGGGGCTCCTATTTGGCTTTGCTCTGTGCAGCCAGAGTTAGCATCTACAATGGCTGGGGACATGTAAAATCCAGGTTCCCCTCTTCACCTCTTGGCTCTACCATTTGCTAGATAGCTGTGTGATCTTGGGCAAGTTAACTCCTAGTGCCTTAGGTTTTGCTTCAGGAAGTAGGAGGGGAATAACAGTGGTATCTATCTCAGAGAGTTGTTGTGAAATAAGATAATCTATGAAAAGCATGTGGCAGAGTGCCTGGCCCATAATAAACACCCAATAAATGTTAGATTTTATCCATCCCAATGGTGGTGAAATTGAAGGTGACTTATATTGAACTCAGTTCTTTTACATTGCCTTAATAGAATGATTTGATGTTCACACTGCAATTTGTGGCTTCATAGCATTAGAGACTTTGAGGATTTTTAGTATCCTTAGTTACTCAAAACACAAAAGATTGTTTTTCTCTATAGGGACATTGGAGATAAAAGTCACTTTATATTTTAAAATAATTTATTTTATATTAACCTTTACAAATGTGCTATATTGATTTGGTTACATTATAAGGGTTTTAGAGAGAATTAAGAGAGTAAATGGACAGTTTTTGACATCTAGCCTCTACAGCCAAGAGACTTGGTTAGTGAGACATGTAAATGGAGACTCTGAGATCTCTAAGAGGCCGAGAGAGTGTAATGGTAAAGGGCATGGAACCTGGGTTTGGAGAGGCTAGAGGTGCCTGGATCAAGGGGAGGGGGTTGGTCCTGTGATTCCCAAACTGTGTTCTCTCAAAGTGTTAACTGTAGTAGTAGGCATGACCTGCAAAAAATGATTCCCTAGTCAAACAAGTTTGGAAAGTCCTGGGTTAAACATAGTTAAATGCATTTCCTTATTGTAGAACCAAACAATAATCAGCCTTAGGGCTTCCCTGGTGGCGCAGTGGTTGAGAGTCCGCCTGCCGATGCAGGGGACACGGGTTTGTGCCCCGGTCCGGGAAGATCCCACATGCCGCTGGAGCAGCTGGGCCCGTGAGCCATGGCTGCTGAGCCTGTGCGTCTGGAGCCTGTGCTCCGCAACAGGAGAGGCCACAACAGTGAGAGGCCCGTGTACCGCAAAAAAAAAAAAAAAAAAAAATCAGCCTTAGTCTGAATTCCAGCCCTGCCTCTTTTTAGCCGTAAGACTTTAGGCAGATTGGTTAACTTCTTCTATTTCCCCAGTTGTCAAATGGGGATAGTAATAGTACCTTCATTGGTTTATAATGATTTAAATGAGTTAAAACTTGGTGGCTGGCTTGAAGTAAGCACTATATATGTGTCAACTCTTATTAATGTGGTAGAGGGAGCACAGGAAGTGGTGTTATTAAATCGCAGCTGTGGACTTTAGGCCACAAAATATCTTTGACACTAAAGATTGTCTATAAAGTGGGAGCAAAAATACCTACTTCCTCAGCTCATTGTGAGCAATGTAATGTACATGACAGATATGGAAAACATGAAGCATAGTACAGTGTGAAAAGTACATAGCAGATATACCATGGCAGGTATGATTATTCCCTAAGTCTCTATTAATATTATTCACTAAAATACATAAATGCTGGGTTGATGGCACAGTGAGACTTGCACAAACTGAATATAAAATCAGTAGAAAGCAACTTGTGTATTGACATGGAGTATCCTGAGCTTCTGCCTTTTTCTGGCTGTTTGGGATCAGTGGGGAGAAATGGAAATAAACTGCTGTCAGGGGCCTCTGTCTAGTTCAGGGTAAATATGAACCTGAACTGATCCAGGCCTAAGGAGCCAGGGTTGGGAGAGGCTAGACGTGCCTGGATCATGGGCAGAAGTCCGGCTAATCCCAAACTGTTAACTGTGATAGAAGGCGTCACCTTTATGTATGGTTTCACTCGTCAAATAAATTTGGAATGTCCTGGTTTCAACATGGTTAAGTGATGTTTTTATTGTAGAACCCTTCAGATTCTTTGATCTGTGAATGTGATACTTTAATATGAATTTTGAAACTTTAGGAAAGGAATATTGTTTGCAACATTTCATAAATCAGTCCTTTTCTTCTTTCTTCATAAGCGTCTTGTGGAACTGGGGTGACCTAGAACACACTTTAGAACAACTGACCTAGGGCAATTGTGCATCCTTCATGTTCACATCAGTCCTTAGTTCTCCCAAAAGGCTGCTAACGGCCCGATATACCAACCAGGCTTTCTTAGTATCAGCAGGATTCAGCCTTGACTTGTTTCTAGCAGTGAAGTGGTACATTTAAACCTGTGATAGGTTGAACTATATGAAACTGCTGCTATTTGACCTTTGACCTATCAAAATGACGGTCTCATATGGTTCCAACTAATAGGATAGTGACTGCAAATGCCATGCATGTCCACCTGATTCAGGTGTTCCTTCCTAATAATACCTGGACTAGTGTTGAGAGACTGGATTATCCCACTTTGTACCTGCATTGAACAAATGTATGGAAAGCATATTATATACCTCAAACAACGCTGTCCATAGCAATTTACCTGTAAGCTATTACCTTCTTGCCTCTCATTTTAGCAGTGAAATACTCACTGCAAACAGTTTGGAGGAAGATGAGGCAAAAATGACATCTGAATTTTTCTTTCAGTCCCTGAGTGCCACCACTTCTGCTGCTTCTGGATTTTCCAGATGCTTGGGTCAGTGGTTTCCACCTGCTCTGAGACTTCCAGGGTGACTCTCATGGAGCTGTAACTGTAATTAGATGCTGGCTGCAGGCCCCCTGGAAGTGGGTTCCCTGCTGGCCTTGGTGGAGAGGGCTTGGCACTTGCCTCCTACTGGGCCAGGTGTATCGAGAAGGTTGACTCTTTAAGGGGGCTACAAGTTAAATGGGTGATTAATTAAAAATTTGTTCACTTATCTGTTCTTTCCCTCAATACGTGATTGTGGGTGCTCCCCAAATGTTCCCAGTTCACTGTGCTAGTTTGAGGAGGCAGTGGTGGACAAGGTCGACTCCCTGCCTTCCCTCAGCAACTTGGAATCTAGCAAGGGAGGCGGAAGTTGGCAGGCAGGTGCAGCCAGGTGTGGTGAGCATGGTGGTGGAAGAGTCAGGGAAGCCGGGAAGAAAGTGGGTGGGGACGGGGGCCAGGAGGACATGCTGAGCATTGTGTAGTCAAAATTCCCTGCTCTGGTGGGGAAGAAGTTGTACAGTGTTTCCACCCCACCTGTCACTGAGAAGAGGTCCTGTCCTGTAGGCAGTTCTCAAAGGGTCACTCTTATCCAAACATTCTATCTGTCCTGCTGTCCAGGGAATCCACATTGTGGTCTTTGGGGCTTTAAAATACCTATCGTTCAGCACCAATTTGTGAACTCTGTAGGCAGCATCGAGAAAAAGGACAAGTCGGGCCCATTTAAATTCATTCAATATGCTAAAAAAAAATTTACAAATCAGATATGTCAAGGTGAAATACACAGTCATTTCAAAAATAGATTCCTTGATGTCTTCAGCTTACTGCATTCTGACCAGCCCGTCAATACAGAGCTCTGTATTAGGGAATCATTCACACTACAGAGTGATTCTCCATTTTCACAGATGGAGTCACCACAAAGTTTCTCTAATAATTACTCTTTTTTGGTAATTCATGTCTGATCTTATCTTCAGAGGTTAAATTTACCATAAATTCTAAGGAGCCATCGAGTGCCCAGAACCTGATTCTGCATTTATCCTCATGCTGCATATGGCCTTTTGATCATTCTGAAGTGAGCTAGTAGAGTCTGCTATGGTAAAACCTGGAATTTTACTCTTAATTTTTGTATTCTATTAAATATCCTTGTCTTTCCCTTAAAAATTTTGGGGGTCTTGGAGATGGGATGACTAAAGAAAGGAAGTGGCTTAATTAAGTTTGAAAGGTTGTATAAATGTTATTTTAAATGAAGAAAGAGATTACATGACTATTCTCATTTTTTAAAAGTTAATATTCTCCAGAATGTGATAACATAACAATAATGATCATAATTAGCTTAAGTCAAAGATAGAGTTCTTTTATTAGCACTCATGTACTTCCTTGAATCATGTCAAATGGATATCCACATTATTTCATTATAACATTTTATTTTTCTTAATAGCATTATGGAATTACTTAAAAGGCCAGGTAAAAAATGTTTCTCAAATTCCAGGTCATGACCCATTAGTGCATAGGAAAATTAATAAAATGAGTCATGATGATACTTTATACAAACGAAAAAGTAGAACAGAAAATATCAGCATGCATCACACTTTGAAAGGGTAGGTTTTGTTTCATATACATACTTTTTTATATATATGTATATATAGCATAATAAACATATAATGTGAGTGTGCTGAATCAAAAATTTTAAATGTATTTCTTACTGTAGAATGCAGACAGAAAGTTTGAGAAATCTTAAGATAGAGAATGTTCAAAATAAAATGTAAAAAAAAGGCCATGTTACTCTACACACTAAATATTATTTTAAATGCTAAATATCTTTATTGAAGCAGTGTCCTCAGCTCAGCCTTAGCAAATTTACAGTTCTAATAAAAAAAGAGGTATTCAGGCAAAATATATTCATATACATGTATGTGTATGTGCATACAAACACTTACCTATATATAAAAATTTTAAAACTTTTAAATATATTTAAAACATTTAAAATATAATTAGAAATAGAACTTCCCATCTTATGAATAACCATTGTTAATAGTGTAAATCAAAGGTGCAGTTATGCTGATGTTTTAACAGTGTTCACTCACTCATATACTAAGCTAAATGGTATGAAAAAATTTACTTGTAGTTGCTACATTTTTAGTTTAAAATTTAAAGCCTATTTAGCACCTACCCTCTCGTTAGCCTGGGACTATAGTAGATGGTCTGTGTGATGCAGCTGCAATTCAGAAAGAAATTCTGAAACTGCATTTAATGGTTGAGAAGAGTCAATCTTACGCCTCATCTTAATGGTTTTTTTTCCCTGATCGCTCTCTGATCTGAATCGGTCTTGCTGAACATTGTAACACTGCTTTGCTCATTCTTCATTGTGGACCATATAGGCTACCTGGGAACTCTCGGGACTAAAAACATTCCAGACATTCCTTAACACAATGTTCCTCAAAAGGTTGGTTTCTTAGGATCCGGCAGGAGCACTGCCTGCATGGTTCACAGAGACTGCTGCATAAGCCTTTCATTAGCAGCCGGCCAGACAGCGGCAGCTGCCTCTTTGCTCTGAAAGACTTGCTTCTCTCAACTGCAAGTCCAACAAACTAGCTTTTAGAGGGGTAAACGAGGACACTGTGATTCTCGGTAAAGAAGAATCAATCAGTGGGGCTGAGTTTCCAGCAGCACAGTGAAGCTACACATAGATTGTATATCTTGGTATGATGTGTGTTTTCTTTTGAAAGAGGCATTAAATGAAGTCTCCTACAGCAAAATCTTGGTCCCCCAGATCCAAGAGTCTCAATCACTTTGAACGAATTCAAGAAATAGAAATTCTACCCTGGAACTCTTATTAGCTGCCTTTCTTATAAAAATAATTACAGGATGCACCATTTCTCTCCTTTTTCCTATTAATATTTCCAAATCTGCCTTCCTCCCTCCCTTCTCTCCTCTTGCTTCTCAAATACTTCCTTTGAAGTTCTCTAATTCTCTTTTTAGACCAGAATACATTGATATCAAACATTCCAGGGTTGAAGGTTTTCAAGGAGAACACAAAAAACAAGAAATTTTTTCACATAGATCTGGGTCCCTTCACATTCTTTCTGGCCAATGGGCTATTCACTGCCAACCTCAGGGGTTTGGTTTGCCTAGAATTCTCTTTAATTCAGCCCCTCCTCTTGGTTTCCACATTCCTTGATAAACACAGTCAAGCTCAGCATCTCTCTCAAAAACACAAAACCCTAGTGTAAGGGCTTATGCACAATTCTCACTCCATGAAATATGAGTTCTTGGCCAAGTGTTACATCCTGTGCTCACGCAGCTGGACCTGGGTGATCGGACCAGTGGAGTTTGTCGTCAGGCCCTATTCTTTCTCAGTGACCCATGAGGTACTGAACAAACTAGAGGTACTCTATATTCAGCCTGTGACTGACTGCCAATGAAATGTGACTCAGCACCCAGGGGCTCATCACAGAACGAGATGATTGAGAAGCTAAGGGATCATTCCACACTCCTAATGTACAGTATTATAGCTGGAAGGAAAGCTGTTAGCCTCAGGGATGAGCATTTTTCTCTCCCTATCTCTCCCTCCAGGTAGCTGTCGGCTGGGGTTCACAGAAAGTGCTGTTAAAATGAGAGTAAAGTGGGCAGTGTTTTTCCTGTAGCACATATAGGACACGTGCATTTCCACATCCTTTGTTGTCTTATTTGTTAGTCACTTTTCTGGTGACATTTAACCAGAGGCCTTTTGACTTTGGAATCTGACAGAATTTTCTTTCTTTTTTTTTTTTAATTGAAGTACAGTTGCTGTACAATATTATATGTTACAGATGTACAATACAGTGGCTCACAATTTTTAAAGGTTATATTCCATTTATAGTTATTATAAACTATTGGCTATATTCCCCCTGCTGTACAATATATCCTAGTAGCTTATTTTATACCTAATAGTTTGTACCTCTTACTCTCCTACCCCTATATAGCCCCTTCCCCTGCCCTCTCCCCACTGGTAACCACTAGCTTGTTCTCTATATCTGTGTGTCTGTTGCTTTTTCGCTATATTCACTAGTTTGTTGTAATTTTTAGATTCCACATGTAAGTGATATCATACAGTGTTACATCTTTCTCTCTCTGACTTATTCCACTTAGCATAATGTATGGTAGAATTTTCAAATGCTGGCTTTGAAATAGAGAAATGCACCTAGATGAGTCCTGTAAGATGTCGTCACCTAAAAATACCCCCAGTGGATCACTGGGAGCAGGAAATGAAGCTGAGATCGTAAGTTCATACTGACTTTTAAAAGAGTCACTATGGAGTGTTTACAAGGATCCCACAGAAGACTAAATTTAGTTTATTCTGCACAGCATTAGCCACTGCTGACTCAAGATGGTGATACAAGCAGTGTTAAGCTGTGAGCTCACCAGGAAACACATTCCCTAAAATTATTCTCTGGCAAGGAAAGACCCCTAGTTCACATCAATGGATGGAAGATGAGGTATAAATAGTAACTTCTTATGCCATCACTCAGAAGCTGTTTTCCGCTTGTCTCCAGATCTCTGTTTCTTGAAAATGTGAAAGCCTCCTGATCAGTCTCAATGTGGTGTGTGGTATGTGTGTCTGTGTCTGTGTGTGCATCATCCTTTTAGTCGTGCAATACAATAATTGGAAAACAGAGGCTAAGTGATCCGGTTAGGATCATTCGGCAACTCACTGACACTTAAAACTGAGTTTTGGGCCCTATAAAGGTCCTATGAGCTGATAAGTGTAAATGGTCAATTGATTAGAAACATGTTCAGATAGGTGTAGGCAGAGAAAGCTATGTAGTCACGTGTGCTGCTGGGATGGCTTCTCTGTTACGAAAAACGTTTTCCTGTGTATAGCTGACCCTTGAACAACATGGGTGTTAGTGATGCCGTGGGTGTTAGTGATGCCGATCTTCCTTACAGTCAAAAATCCACATATAATTTATCGTGAGCCCTCAGTATCTGAGGTTCTTCTGTATTCTCAGTTTCAACCAACTGCAGACTCTGTAGTACTGTGGTATTTATTATTGCAAAAAACCCACATATAAGTGGACCTTCACAGAGCAAACCCACATTGTTCAAGGGTCAACTGTGTTTAAAGGTCTGCTTATCAGAATAAAGCTGCATCCACACTCTACTGAAGTTACTGCTTTGGTTGATTCACTCAAGTAGTCAATTCCATAAAGAAAGAAATGATACAAATCAACCATTTAACTAAATGGGCTAATCAACCCAGTAAAAAAGTGGCTCTAGCATTTCTGTACCAGCCCAAAATCTGTTATGTTCACTCTTCATGGCTGATTTTATATTTCTTTTCATACAGATTTTCTATAGCATTCATTTCAGAACACAACTAAATATTCTTTAGTGTGTGCCAGAGTCATTTTGGTCCTAAACCATTCTATTTCTCTGTAGGTGCCCATTCTCTGCCACTGATAACTTTCCCCCATCTGCTAAATCCATTTTCTGGCTTATTAAGTACTGGGATTATTTCTTTAGTGACAAAGCCCTCAAACTATGCATCACTGATTTTCTATTTTTGAAGCCCTGGAATTTTCCTTGTTGGGACACTGAGTGCTTTATTTCTAATTAGGCTTTCCTTCTTACTCATATTTGGCTTTGCTTTATCAATAAATTACACAACCAATAATTAGGAACAGGATCCCAGCGTGTGCTGCAAACATGATTCCCAGTCAGCCACTGGCGGGAAAGAAGGGGCATTCAGGGAGAGATGGAATTCGGACTGCAATGCAGGCAAGATGACTCTCGGGTTTGATGATGGAATGAGAAGTTGTTCATTTTTAAGCAACTTACTCAGGTTGGTAGTTCTCTTTTGTAGTCAGATGAAAGTTTTTAGTAGAAACCATCCCCTTTTATTGGCTATTTTCTTTAAAATAGCCTTTATACCAAGAGGCAGCTTTAGAAAAAGCCATTGGACCTGTCTGCTGTAAAACCAGGGTTGAGCAAAATGCTCCAAAAGTGAAGTATTCTCTAAGATTCTGTTCTAATACCTCCACTTCCATGAAGTCTTTCCTAATCTCCCCCGCTGGGAACCATATCTCCATCCAATCAACGCCCACAACACTTTGAGATAATCCAGGTAAAGTACTCAGCACAGAGCCTGGTGTAAAGCAAGCACTGATTATTATTGTCCTTGACTCTTTGTAGTATGTATCACCTTCTGCTGGAGGGTCTAATGAATCATTTTATCCTCAACAGTGACTCACACTTCCCGGTACCTCTAAGCATGTGTTGAATGAATAATAGATTGTCAGTCCATCTCAGGTATATTTGACCCTCAGGCCTGATGTTCAGTAGACACTCGATAAGTACAGGGCTAATGAATATTCAATGAATGGATGTAAACAAAAAAATCCACCACCGAAGTTCAGCTTTTATGTTCACAGGGTTAACTTTCCTAGTCTCCTGTCAGTACCAAAGACATTGAACAACAATAACTTTACTCCTGAGCCCGGTTCCTATAAATGACCTACCAGATATTTAAATAACTGGCCAACTAGCTTCATCGGCATGTCCCATATACAGAGTAAAATAATTATGGCTAATACTTATTGGGTGTTTGCTTTGTGCCAGGCTCTGTTCTGAGCACTTTACATGCACTCACTTATTAAATTCTTGCTGCAATCTGTTCTAAAGACAAGGCACTGAGACACGATGATGTTAAATCCTTTGCCCCAGGTCAGGCTCTTGCCAAACCTGCATGGCAGCCGGAAATGGGCTGGAGTTGCAGATGAGTTATGGTTTGATGGCATATATCTCCCTGCTTTGTGCAAAATGTAAAACAGGAGCAAATGCCGGAAGCAGTCCAGCCAAGATGCTGCTGCCCAGAGGCTTTATGTCTCTCTCAAATACCTCTCCACTTTCCTTTTCATTGAAAGTGTCCCAGGTAGAGAGGGTGAGGAGGGCCACAGAAGCTGTTGCTTGGCTTGTGAGCACAGAAAATGTTTACTTCATGACTCAGACTCCATACCTTTGTAAGGGTCTGCTCCATCAGTAAGCACCACCCTGCTTCACCTACTCCCACTTTCTCTCTCATACTCCGATCTCTCCCTGCTTTTCCCTTAGCTTTGAACTTTCCTCTTCCCTACCCTCCTTCAATTATCTGAGCCCTACAGGTCAGTCAAGATGCAACTTAAATGACACCTCTTGCTGGAAGCCCTCCCTGACCATCTCAGACAGGTGTCAGATCCCTACAACTCCTTGTGTACCCTCCTATCCTGGCTTTTCATTCTACATTGTAATTGTTGGTTTAATCATCTCTGCTTCTAGACTGTGAACTCATCAAGGGTGGAGGCTCTGTCTTGTCCACTGGTATCTGGAGATCCCAGTGTCAATTCTGGGCACAGAGTTGCGTCATAAATATTTGTTGAATGAACAAATAGGTGAATAAATAAAAGTGTTCCCTTGCAAGTTTATTCCACTCTGAAAGCATTACATAAACCAAATGCAGGGACTCAGCATATCCATATTCAGATGCCTGAGATTGACCAGAAGGACACAGGCAAGAATAACAGGTTAGAGATATTATTTCTTTGTCCCTATGTATCAGAAAGAAAATATCCCACTATCCAACCCAAGATCATAGGCGTAAATAACGTTTGATGAGGAGAAAAAAGTAAGCCTGAAAAATTTGTGGCTGGAAAAAAATGTTTCAAGCAGCATTTTATTTTTCCCTTCTGTGGGCTTGTTGTATAAATTATGTGTGAGACAAATATGTGATAGAGAGATTCAGTGGCAATTACTTGTTCTCAAATGTCTGGTTAACCACGCCTCTTAATCCCACATACAGTAGTTTAGCACAGAATTAAATTCTGCCCTTTAGGCAGGATCGGCATCTGGAATTTCGTGTTTCTGTAGTTTAAATGTTTTTTTTCCCACTATTTGTACTTTTCCATTTAGAATAAATGCACTGAGTGTGTGTGTGGAAATATAAATAGAATGGGATTTTTATGATTCAACTCATCATCCTTATTGGTTTGTGGTCGATTTTTGTAGATACTAATTTTTAAAATTACCTATCTCTAATTAGTTACAGGAACATAGTAAGAATTGCTGGGCCACTGTCCTCTAATGAATCTAGAATCTTCTCTTTGCCAATAATCAAAGTCTTTAATTTTATAAAGGAAAATCATTTCCTTCAACCTTTACTCCCAAAATGCAGAGACTTCACGGGACAGTGTTGTTTGACGTAATTAGGGAGAAAGATTTTTCCCTGCTGCCATACATAGCAGGAATGGGGGAGGGGAAGAGGCATTGATCTAATTAACTGGGGACTCTCTTGCCCCCATATCAGTGGTAGTACTTATTTATTCATTCAACATCCATTAATGTTCACTGTGTGCCTAGAATGTCCTGGAAGCTGCTATTTACTGGCAATATAAAAAGAACCAAGGCATGGTCTCTGTCCTCAAGGAGCTTACAATGGAGTGGGAGACAGTTGTATAAATAACTGCCATCAAACAAGGCAAGTCTTACGTGGGAGTCTATACAAAGTGCAGCAAGGCTTTAGGAGAATCTGAGCTGGGTGGGGAAGTCAGGGATGTGGGTTCACAGGCAGGAGAGCATCTGAGCTGAGACGTGCAGGAGCAACACTTTGCCAGTCAGCAGAGCCGGTGACTGAGTGACGGGTAAGGTGCTCTAGACACAGGGCTGAGAAAAGTGGGTCCTTGGAATCTTTGGGGCTTTATTATCAGTGACATGTGGCCTGTGACCCACCTCAAAACTCACAGAGACACATCAGTGTGAGGCTACCTGGGGAAGACGCTAAGGTTGGTGAGGATCTGTTCAGATTGGCCTGGAAGGCGGTGGGGGGTGACGGAGAAAGAGGGAGAGAGAGACAGACAGAAAGTGTGTGTTACTTCACTCTGGCAACCATATCAGGATGAGGAGGCAGAGGCAGCAGGACCTGTGCTGTAAGCCACAAGATCTGGACTGAATCAAGTTTCCAGCGCGTGGTCATGGCCACCTACATCCCCCCAGTACAACTTAGGCTGAGCATTTCACGCAAATTAATTTGAAGGCAGAAAGAGGAATTTAGCCCAACGTTAGAATATTCTGATGGCGTGAGGTGGGATATTTTCAAAATAGAGTTTACTTTTTGGGGGAAGGATATTTGTGTGTGTTAATCTATTAAATAATGTATTTAACCTTTGAGAGGTAATTCCAACACTTCCAACAGAAAACCAACTGAGGCTCCTTCATGATTCTCCATCAGCATTTCCCCTTTTTCTTTTCTTTTTTTAAAGAATATTAGTCAACGCTTTTGTTTTTTTTAATTTATTTATTTATTTACTTTTGGCTGTGTTGGGTCTTCGTTGCTGCGCGCGGGCTTTCTCTAGTTGCGGCGAGTGAGGGCTACCTTCCTTGCGGTGCGAGGGCTTCTCGCTTCTCACTGTGGTGGCTTCTCTTGTTGTGGAGCACGGGCTGTAGGCGCACAGGCTTCAGGAGTTGTGGCTCGCAGACTCTAGAGAGCAGGCTCAGTAGTTGTGGTGCAGAGGCTTAGTTGCTCTGCGGCATGTGGGGTCTTCCTGGACCAGGGCTCAAACCCGTGTTCCCTGCATTCACAGGCAGATTCTTAACCACTGTGCCACCAGGGAAGTCCTCTCCTTTCTCTTGAAAAGCAGTTCATAAATACCTTCTTTATGCTTTACACAAAGTAAAAAATTATGGCTCCGTTGGAGCCAGCAAAAATATAGGGAAGAAGGTGATTTTTATAGTCCACGTAAAACCTGTGATGTCAGATCTATTCTTCCAGTAGCCTAAATCTTCTATTTAATTGTCTATTGACATTTTTCTGTGCTTATGTCCATGTAAATACTTATGTCTGTTTCCATAGCTCTTCAGAATTTCAGGAAGGAAATTCTGCTCCAACCACCCTCATCTACTACTGTCCCCTGTGTTCTGTTGATGAGGTCCCTTTGTGCCATGGCACAGTCCATTTTCTTATCTGAATTGTTCCGTCTTAGAAATCCATGAACCTCTCCTCCTTCAGAATCTGGCTCAAAATTAAATTTCTCTGATAAATTTAATCATTATTCCAATTGTTTCTTTGTTTCCTCACAACATTTATGAACTATTAAAACTTGCATACAAGTTTCTGTTTAAGCCATCTTGAACATTTTAATGTACATATTTTGGTCATTTTCAAACAGTATCATCCTTAACCTAGTGTAAGTGTTCAATAGGTGGTGACCCAAACTGATGGACAGAAAGTGGAGACACATTTTCATCTGTCTGTCCTAATTTTATGTTTACCTCTAAAATTTCAGAATTTTTTTCTAGAACCCAAAGTACTTGTTGCATCAGGACATAATCTCTATTTCTAACATCGCAGTACAATTCTATAAAAATTAAAATATATATATTTTATATGCACAGAAAAGTACAGAATATAAAAAACCCAGAATTTTAAAAGGCAAATACCCTGTCATATATGTTCTAGATATTTTAATTTTGTTAGAAAGAAATAAAATAATAAAGATATAATTGATATCCCTTTTGTAACCCTCTCTTACACTGTTTCCTTTCTTTTCTTCCTAGAGGCAACCATAGTCCTGAAATTGGTGCTTTTTCTTCCCATCTCTGTTCCTATGCTTTTACTAAATATGTATTTTTCCATACTTAATATATTTATTAATGTTTGTGTTTTAAAATTTTACCTAAAAGATATCTTCACATATCTGGATTTTGTTATTTTTTCCAATCTAAGAATCTCTGTATTTTATTAAACAGATGTAATCTATTCATATTTACTGTGATTATTGACATGTTTGCGATTGGAATTTTTTACTTACCAACATTTTTCAATGCTTTTTTTCTTCTTTCTTGTTATTTTATAAGTATTCATTTCTGTATTAGTTTGTTTGTTTGTTTCCACACTGTTTTGGACAATAAACGCTCTATCTTCCTAATGTGGTTACCACTTTAAATTTTAAAATGTGCTTCATTAGAAAAATTCCATGTCTGTACTCACCTTCTCAATCCTAGTCTCTTGGTATTCATCCAGATATTTTATTCCCTATACAAATATCTTTTTTCCTTTTTCTTTCTAAGAAAAATGGTTATGCTATACACACTCTTCTATAGCTTACTTTTCTTGAATATATCTTTTGAACATTTTTCTATGTCAGTAATATGGTTCTGTCTCTTTTTCTTTCTTTTTTTTTTTAAGAAGATGTTGGGAGTAGGGGTTTATTAATTAATTAATTTATTTATTTTTGCTGTGTTGCATCTTCGTTTCTGTGCGAGGGCTTTCTCTAGTGTGGCGAGAGGGGGCCACTCTTCATCGCGGTGCGCGGGCCTCTCACTATGGCGGCATCTCGTTGCGGAGCACAAGCTCCAGACACGCAGGCTCAGCAGTTGTGGCTCACAGGCCTAGTTGCTCTGCGGCATGTGGGATCCTCCCAGACCAGGGTTCGAACCCGTGTCCCCTGCATTAGCAGGCAGATTCTCAACCACTGCGCCACAAGGGAAGCCCTGTCTCTTTTTCTTAATGGCTACATAGTAATGATGATGATGACCAATATTTGCTGAGTGATTACTCTGTGCCAAGAGTTTCTCTCATCTATAGTTTATAAGAACCATATGTGGAAGAAGCTCCATTTTGAAAATAAGGAACCTGAGGCTTAGAGGTGAGTGGTAGGTAAAATAATGCCCCCCAAAGATGTCCTCGTTTAAATCCCTGGAACCTGTGAATGTATTACCGTACAGGGCAAAAGGGATTTTGCAGATGGGTTAAAGGTTAAGACCTTGAGATGGGGAGATTATTCTGAATCATCTAGGTAGGCCCAATCTAATCACTTGAGTCCTTAAAAGTAGAACCTTTTTTGTCTGGGTTAGAGAGAGAGACAACAGTAGAAGCAGGGTCAGAGAGATAGTGTGAGAGGGATTCAGTACTCTGTTGCTGTTTTTGAGATGTAGGGGTCTACATGCAGGGACCAGCAAGAGGACTTTAGGAGCTAAGGGCTGACCTCAGCTAACATCCAGCAAGGAAACAGAGCCCTCAGTCCTACAACCACGTGGAACTGAAGTCTGTCAACCCCTGAAGGAGCAAGGAAAGGGGTTCTCTCCTGGACTCTGAAAGAAGGACCCGAGCACTGCCAACACATTGGTTTCAGTCCAGTGAGGCCCATACCAGACTTCTGACCTACCAAACTATAAGATTATAAATTTGGGTTGTTTTACACCTCTAAAATTGTGGTAATTTGTTATGATGGCAGTAATAGAAAACAAATACAAGGAACCACAATGAGAAATTTATGGTGAAATGGGAACTCAGACTCAGGTGGTCTGACTCCAGGATGTGTGTACAGCTAAATCATTATTTATTAGCCAGTCCATATTGGTGGGCATTTAGATTGCTTTCAATTTACAGTATGTCAGACAATGGGACAGTAGCTTTCCTGATATCTATATCTTCAAATACTTTAGCTAGAATTTCTACAGGAAAATTTCCTAAAAGTGAAATTACTGGGTCAGAGGAGAATCACATTAAGTATTTTTATAAATACTGCCAAATTGCCTGGCAAAATGTTCCCATTGAAGCTCTTAGACTAGAACTGAAATCAGCAGGGAAAGAATTAACAAAAAGTATGGATGGATCTGGGTTATTGGTGACCATTTCATCAAAGAAAAGAACTGAAATGATCACATAACTGAAAGTGCCTTTCTCCTTCATTTTAACTGGAGGACTTGCAGACATCTGTTACAGAAGAGTTCCTCTGGCTTTGTCTTCTCTCTGTGCATTGTGAACAGATTCACTTTGTGCTTTTACTTGTGAGTCTTGCTTTTTGGCCTTTTAGGCAATAATGACTGGCAAAAATAAATAGCCTTTTCACTAAGTATCCCTTGTGCTACACATACATTCTAAATACTCTATTACTTCAACTGAGGCTAGATTTTCTCACGTGCACAATAGATACTTTAAAATACTAATAGTATTTCATTAATTTTGAATGATAGTCTTCTCAGCAGGGCCCTGGAACTCAACTTATGGAAGAAATCACTGGTTAAAGAAAACTAACATAGCAACCAGCTCACATGTATGGGCTCTGTGACTAGCTGGCATTTTATGGGAGTCACCAAAGCAGGCCCGATAAGATTTAATGGCCAATTCCTCACGTGACTCTACATCAAAACAACCTCCACATTGCTGGAAACAACTTTTACTTTCTTTGGGCATCTTAACCCCACTCATTTATCTGGAAAGCGGTCTCCTTCACTCCTGGCTTACACCAATGCTTTTGTTGTGCTTGTAGATCTGATAGCATCCTTTTTTCCCAAGCTCTTTCTTTGTTCTAGAACTTCTTTATCTCTCACTCTACTGCCTCAGAGATTTTGGTTCTTTCCTTATGCTGTGATTTTTCCATCTTTAGAGTTATGAAAACTTTGACTCAATTGTTCTGCTTGTTTTTCCTCTCTTTTGCTCAACTGCTAGATCCTGGCACATTGTAATAAACATCCTCATGGCTGTGAAATGGAAAGATGTCTAACTAATGATGTTTGTTTGTTTACTTATTTATTTATTTTTGCTTCATTTTACCTAGGAAACCAGACTGGAAAATTTGAATTCTGATTAAATTTTGGATATTATAATGAATAATAATACTTCCTATTTATTGAACATTTACCATGTGCCTGATACTATTAATTTTTTTAAAAAATGCTTTAACTTAAAGTCTTCAGGACCAATCTGTGAGGTAGGTGTTACTATTATCCCCATTCCACTGTTGAGGAAATCGAGGCTTTAAGAAGTTAGGCAATCTGATCCAGGCTGTGTAGTAGTAAATGATAAAGCTGAGATTGAAACACAAGCTTGTTTGACCAGTCTGTACTCTTAACCACTATACCAGAATGTTCTTTGGCATTTCAAAATCATTTGTAAGCAATACTTCCAAGAACATTTTTAACAGAAAAAAGTTAAACAGAGCTACTTAGTTGTGATGAAGTAGAAAGAATACTGGGATAGGAGTCAAAGGAGGGAGTCTCAGCTGTGTCCTTAACTAACTGAGCAAGTCCCCAGGCAAGTCGGTTCACCAGCCCCTCCCTTATCTTTTTTTTTTCCTGTCTTTAAAAGTGCCAATCTTCTAGCATTCTTAAAAAAAAAAACTTGATTTCCTCTTCTTTAATTTTTCCTATACTAAGATAGATGAAATCTGCTGCTCCCATATCATTTGTGACAGTTAAGGCTGGTATCAAATGAGTCAGTTGGCACAGGGCTACTTGTTCTGAAAAAAGAAGAAAAAAACAATGATTAAATGCCACCCCACACCCCCAGGCAGAGAGCAAGCTGAACATAATGACTCAAGTTCAAAGCCTAGAAAATCTAGGTGGAAATGGGGTGGATATATTCTTCTGTCTCTAATTTTCTCTGTGTATATTCATCTTTGACCATAACGATATGGATGAATGTGTGGCTCATCAGTTAATCAGCATCTCAAATTCACTCAAGCCATTGTATAGCAATAATGCTAACAAACTGTCTTTGTCCAGTTGGAAATGAGACCCAGCCATCGAGAAGACTTGCTAACTTTCTCAAGCATGTATCTTCATTCTATCACATAGCTTTTTCCTATCTCATATGTTTTTGGCTGAATTGTGTCCCCACAAAATTCATATGTTGAAGTCCTAACCCTAATACCTCACCATGTGACTGTACTTGGAGATGGAGTCTTTAAAGTGGGTAATTAAGATAAAATGAGGTCATATTGGTGGGCCCTAATCCAATATAACAGGAGTCCTAATAAGAAGAGGAGATTAGGACACAGAAACACAGTTGGAAGGACGGCCATGTGAGGGCATAGAGAGAAGGTGGCCATCAGCAAGCCAAGAAGAGAGGCCTCAGGAGAAAACAAACCTGTTAACACCTTGATCTTGGACTTCCAGACTCCAGAACTGTGAGAAAATAAAATTCTGTTGCTTAAGTCAACCTATCTTTGGTATTTTGTTATGGCAGCCCTCGCAAATTAATATACCATGTTTTAAATCCAGGGTTGTTTTTAGGTTTTTCCATTACTTCTCAGAAGATCTTTACCTTCATTTTTAATTTTCTTTCCTCCCTTGCTTGAGCTAGATTTTCTTGCCCTAGGAAGTCATACTCAGGTATCAAGCTTCATCCACATACTGGAGTACAGGGATTTCACAGATGTTAACAGTGTTTGGAGAGTACCCACCGTTAGTGAATCTTGACTGGTATTTTGAATATAGCTTACATTTCTACACCTACGTAAAATCCTTGTCACTGCCTCACCTGTGGGTGTCAGTTCTTAAATAATTTAATTTTATAGCTCATAAAATAAAAAACTGAACCATATATAATTGATTTCTCACTCCTCACCAATACCCCATGAATTTTTCTTCTTTTTCTTACTTCTCTTGGTAAAATGCAGTACCATGCCCATTCATCTAGATTCATGTTCTCAGGCTAGGAACTTAGGAGTCATACTTGATCTTTTCCTTGCCTCATATATCCAGCTCATTACCCACTTCTGTTCATTCTTCATTTAAAACATAGGAAAAGACTTGTAATATTAATCTATAATATTAAATTTGAATTACAAATATCAGTATGGACTAATGAAGTACAAATATCAATATGGACTAATGTATTAAAAATATCTATGTATTTATGTATCGACCTACCTATCTATTCTAGCTCTTTCTGTCCACTGAAAGAACATAGGAGCTATGATATCCCCCTAGCAATAAGCACATCCAGAATCCAAATTTTGGTTTCTATTCATCACTAGCTACAAAAAGAATAATGATCTTTGGAGAAGTAGCTGATTCTAGGTGTTGGGCAGTGAAACTACAAGGTGAGTTTAGGATATCTTGTATCAGAAACCAAGGAAGTGCTCAGTGATTTATGGGGGCATGTTAAAAGGACCCAGGAACTAGTTTGAAAGGATTTCCACTACCCAAATTTTGAACAATTTAAAGTATAATTGATTGTAAAATATTGAATACATAAAAATCTATTAGTCCATAGTGATATCCCCAAAAAGTGAAGGAAAGGAGGAAAAAATCATTTGGATCATTAGAGATGACTACTCAATAAATCCTTACTCTGAACTTGGTAGTAAAATGGAAAGAAGTAAATATTTACTGTACCTTTTTATGAGGAATTTTATATTATCCTAGTTAATGAGGGAAAACTCATCTTTAGAAAAGAATGAAAAAAAGGAGCGATACTATTTGAAAGTCATTATTTTGCAACCCCCAATGAAATAATTGATTCAGGCAAGGATCATCAGTGGTGAAAGTTTATTGCGGAACAGGATAGTCACACAGTGACAAACATCACCACACGTATTACTTACTAACTGCAAAGAGCAGCAGGGAGAGATCTGGTAGTCACCACTTTGACCAAGTGATCGACCTAAAAGCATTGATAATATGCTGTAATCTTGCATTATGTTTCTCCTGATGTGATGCAGATGAAATCCACAGAATTGTTTATGAACTACTCTTGCCAAAAGTGTTCAACCTAAATCTAATTAAGCCTTTGGACCTAACTTCAAATATATAGGAATTATAGGGCATCAGAGAACAATCAAATTACAAGGAAACCTATGGAGGAATCCCAAATGTGAAATATTCTATACGACAACTTTTTTGGATTCTTCCAAAAGTCACTATCATCAGTGAAGAAAGAGTAGGGGGGAACTGCTCTAGATGAAAAGAGATAAAGAGACATAACAACCAAATACAGTATATGAACCTTGATTGACTCTTGGCCTGATAAAAACAGCTAAAAACCGTTCTGGGAACTAGTGGAGAAAATGTGAATATGAGCCATATATTAAATGATATGACATACGATATTAAGAAACGAATATCAACGTGCTTAGATATGATAATGAATGGCAGTGATACAGAAGAAAATTCTTATATTTAGGAGATGTGTATTTGGGTGTGACTAGGAAGCAGGATCCTCCTCTCAAGGGGCAATATTACTCAGGCTCAGTTGAATGTGGGCCCAGTGTTGCTAAATCTTTGTCTTGGACAATAAGTCAAAAATAAAGGTTTGTATACAAATTCTCATTTTAAACACTGACAAGTAATTTTCTTTAAAACACCTCAGGCTGAAAAAAATTTGGGCTACAGTGTTCAACTCCTCCACACTCACTCTTTCATATTGGTCTCTGTATCATTCTTTATTCTCTCTTCTTGATCTAGAATACTTTCTCCATCCTTTTCCCATTGAAGTCCTGTGAGTCTTTCAAAACCCAGCAAGCAAGGCCATTCACCTTCTCAAACTCCTGTAGGCAGAGCCAGCGCTCCCTCTTTGGAGTGTCTGGCCATTTATACAAACCTCCATCCTACGACTTGTAATGGAATGACATATTTGGTTGTCCGTCTCCTCCCACTGGGTTCTGAACCCTCATGATCAAAAGCCACAGTTTATTCATTGTCGTCTACCCCGTACTGCTCACAGTGTCTAATATAAAATCAGCCCTCGATGAACATCTGTTGATTGAGTTGCAGCCTGTTAAAAGAAATGCTGCAGAAAAATTTAGGACATGGCTTCTGTGGCATCCAGTTGGAAATGTACTTAAGAATGTCTGTGAATCAGTAAAAGAAATTTTCCTATTATTATATTCCAAGTAAAGCTGTCTTCTGGGATCATTTGTCTGTTATAGGAAGTCAGGTAAAGAACTTCAGTTTTAAAAAGAAAAAAAATGTCAAAATAAGATTCTTTCTGACCTTTTAGTCCAAGAGAATGAGTAATAGAGAACTGTTTCAAGGATGGATTTTCTAGGACAATTTTGGCCAAGATCAGGCCAAGGATCTAGGCAGCTTCAGTAACCTACAAATACTCTAAACCTACTTGAACCTATACAAGAACTGAATGGTAGAGTGTGTACTAAATCAAGTCACCTCCTCCCTTTTGGGACATCAGTTCCTATACACCCTACACACCCAGTTCTCTCCTTCCTGTCTCTTTCATGCATTTTTTTTTCTGCAATGCTTCCTTTCTTCCTTTCTTTCTCTCTCCTTTCCTTCCTTCCTTCCTTCCTTCCTTCCTTCCTCTCTCTTTCTTTCTGCATTCCTTTCAAAATCTAGCTCAAAACCTACTTCTTCCAGGGAGTCTCTGATAAATGCCACATGCCTTGATTTTTCCTTTATATTGTATTTTCCATTTACCTGTATTCTTTTATGGTCTAGGTATGGTCTATTCCTGTGTAGGCTATATAATTAGAATGATTATGTTATTAAGAATAAGATAATAATAATTTGGAGGGATAATAAGATTGTTAAAAATTCGGTGGGAATGTAAATTGGTACAGCCACTATAGAGAACAGTATGGAGGTTCCTTAAAAAACTAAAAATAGAACTACCATATGACCCAGCAATCCCACTACTGGGCATATACCCTGAGAAAACCATAATTCAAAAAGAGACATGTACCAAAATGTTCATTGCAGGTCTATTTACAATAGCCAGTACATGGAAGCAACCTAAGTGTCCATCGACAGATGAATGGATAAAGAAGATGTGGCACATATATACAATGGAATATTACTCAGCCATAAAGATAAACGAAATTGAGTTATTTGTAGTTAGGTGGATGGACCTAGAGTGTGTCATACAGAGTGAAGTAAGTCAGAAAGAGAAAAAAAAATACCATATGCTAACACATATATATGGAATCCAAAAAAAAAAAAAAAAAAGGGTTCTGAAGAACCTAGGGGCAGGACAAGAATAAAGACGCAGACGTAGAGAATGGACTTGAGGACACAGGGAGGGGGAAGGGTAAGCTGGGACGAAGTGAGAGAGTGGCATGGACATATATACACTACCAAATGTAAAATAGATAGCTAGTGGGAAGCAGCCGCATAGCACAGGGAGGTCAGCTCGGTGCTTTGTGACCATCTAGAGGGTTGGGATAGGGAGGGTGGGAGGGAGACGCAAGAGGGAGGAGATATAGGGATATATGTATATTTATGTATATTTATAGCTGATTCACTTTGTTATACAGCAGAAACTAACACATCATTGTAAAGCAATTAAACTCCAATAAAGATGTTAAAAAAAAAACAACTCCAGACCCCTCACTGGAGATTCTGATTCTGTTGGCATGGGATGGGGGATGGGTACAGATTTTTGTTTTGTTTTTGTGGTACGCGGGCCTCTCACTGTTGTGGCTTCTCCCGTTGCGGAGCACAGGCTCCGGATGCGCAGGCTCAGCGGCCATGGCTCAGGGGCCCAGCCGCTCCGTGGCATGTGGGATCTTCCCAGACCGGGGCACGAACCCATGTCCCCTGCATCGGCAGGCAGACTCTCAACCACTGCACCACCAGGGAAGCCCAGGTATTTGTATTTTTAACAAGCTAATTCTTTTTTTTTTTTTTTTGGCTGTGCCGAGCAGCTTGCAGAATCTCAGTTCCCTGACCAGGGATTGAACCCCAGCCACGGCATTGAAAGCCCAGAATCCTAACCATTAGGCCACCAGGGAACTCCCACAAGCTAATTCTTATCATCAGGCAACTGGAAACACTGGCCTTATCCTTATAAAGCTTGGATTTGGGGTCAGATTAATTAGGATTTGAGGCTGGGCTCTAGAGGTTGTTAGCTGTGTGAAGCATTAGACAAGTTACTCTGTCCACAGACATGGTTTTTTATCTAGAAAATGGGGATGATAATCACTATTCCCCATTGTTCTGGGGGATTAAATGATTCATGTAGAGCATTAGTACAGTGCCCGGAATATTCTAAGTTCTCAGTAAATGTTGAAAATTATGTTTATATTTGCTTGTAATTTGCTTGGTTATTTACTATGATTCATGGTCTGGGTGATGGTTTTTTTGGTTCTTCTGTAACACTGGTGATTCAGGGTAGGGTGACCCATAAAATCTTGCCCCAGCCGAAGACTCTTGTTGAGAGCCTGTTAACCTTTGCCAAGTTTTTATTTCCTCAACAAGGTATCTCTTTTCTTTGTCCTCTTTAATTTTACCTGTCACCTCCATTAAATTATAAAAAGATCTTTGAGGCCAGTGACCCAGTCAGATACTTTTGTTACACAGTAAGTAGATCCGATACCTTGTATAGTGGACTATCAGCAAAGGGCATTATCTAATAGAACCCACATTTATTTCATAGAGTTATAGAACCATCATTTCTTATTTAGGTTACAACAGCTCCTAATGGGTCTTAGAGTCTTACACTCTTGCTCCCCTACAATCCAGTGTCTACACAGCAGCCAATGTGATCTTTTAACAATGTAATCACAGAAAGTCATTCCCTTTTGATCTTCCAATGCTTTCCACTGTATTTAGAATAAAATTGAAATTCCTTACCATGGTTTTGTAAGCCCTACCTGATCTGGGCTGGTCTGTCTGACCTCATCTCCTGTCATTCACTTCCTGTATCACTACATTCCTGTAACTTTGCTGTTCCTCCTGTCTGGTTTTTTTCCCCTAGATATTCCCATGATTAAGGCCGGATGTCACCTTCTCAAGACCTTCCTTCTGCCCCCTATTCAAAGTTTTCCCCCCATTAGTTTCTATCCTATTAGTCTGCTTTATTTTCTTCTGATTGCTTACCCACTGTCTGATATTGTATTTATCAGTAACTGTTGTTAGCTTGCTTGTTTATTGGAAGCTCCATGAGAGCAGGCATCTTGCCCATCTTGTATTCCTAGCACTGGGGACAGAACGTGGCACATTGCATGAGCTCCATATATGTTTGTCAAATTGATAAATGAACTTTACAGATAGGCTGAAGTACATCTACAGAATCCAGTAGATTACAACTTTTTTTTTAAAAAAAGCAGAAGACTCATCAAACAAAATATTTGGTTTTAAATAATTAATTTGTATGTTTGTTCAGTTCTTTTCACTCATTTCTTGACAATTAATAAGATTCTATACACGGAACAAGTTCTTAGCAAATACTTAGCAATTTAATGACTACTCGTTCAACAAAAACTACCACCAGGGGGAAATCAATCCTCTGACCAGTAGCTGCAGACAGTGAGAAAATCTGGCTGGAGGAGAAGCAGACCTGACCCCAGGGGACAAGGGTAGGTGAGAGGCACTGAGTGTTCTGGCAGCACAGCTCCTCCAGGGTTTCTCTGCAGCTCTATAGAGAGAGCAGTAGGAAGCAGAAGAAGCAGGGCCATCATTGAAGCACCCAGAGGAGAAGCAGCAAGAGAGGGCTCTTCAATGCTGCCAGAGCTGCAGTGAGAAGCTGACTGGCCTGGAGTGGCCTTGGCCCAGTGGCTGCAGCACTGCAGAAAGGATGGCAGTGGTGGTGCTGGCAGCAGTGGTGGTGACAAAAGGACAATATCTCAGGGAGGTAGGGACATGGGAAGCAGGCTCCCTCAAGGTGCAAGCCAGAAGGGACTTGGGAAGGAGCAATAACTGAGAGATTACACTTTTATAATCTTAATTTTTTTTAACATTTTAAAAACCAATTTCATAGAACATCTACATAGGAACAGTTACTGATACATTCCGTTACACTAACATTGTACAGTTTCAGTTCAGTAATTTTCCATTAACAAATATTTTTTCTACCTACTACAATTCCCTCCTTTTTCCTTAAGACGAGACAACCAAGGCTCAACAGAAATTACTTATTAGGTTATAACCATTCTTCTCTTTCCTTAAAGTTGCTATACATTTATAGAATTTGTGTTTCCATTAATGCTTCAATTTTTTGATGCCACTTGGTATACAGCACTTAATTACGGAGAAAAGAAAAAACAAAACTAAAACAAGGAAGGATATATGCTATATCTTTAACAATATATTTTCTGATTCCCTTTAGATGCCCAGTCAACCAGGATCACATACAGGTTTCACGCTTTATTGCAGATATGTGAAAGACTTACTGGTCTCATGCATTTTATGTATGTTGACTTCTATGTTTTGACTCATCTAAATAAACACAGCAAGACTCATTTACAAGGGTACATATGCTTTCTATTCAACCAGAAAAAAATCTAAAGCTAGATGTAGAAAAACAATGATACTAAAAAACTCCTTAACTTCAGATTGTATTAGACAGAGATTTTCTGCAGTAAAGTTCTTTACAGTTAGAAGGGTTCCTGAAAAGTTTGCCATGGATGTGGAAAGTGCATGAAGTACTGCTCCAGGAGACATTATACAGATGAAATAGTTTAATCCACTAGCATAAATGCTCTCTTAATTCTTTCCCAGTGGTCCTTTGGAATGTGTTTTATTTGCTCTTGGTAAAGTCTGGATGCCAAGATGCAGGAAATATATTTCCTACAGAACAGGTGTCTGTTTAATCCCCACGTATGATCTTATAAATGAGTTTAGCTAGAGACAGCCTGGTGGGAGCCTATAAAATGTTTACGCTGTAATTTCAGGTCCCATAATAGGTCTGGAATAGTGTAGGCTACTACTACACTATGCACTCCCTCCCCCCAAAATAGGAACTCCTAAAGGGTGCTATATGTAAGCCTATCAATACAAAAGCTGGGAGATAAATCCATATTCCCACCATTTTCTTTTGTCTAATTATTCAATTTAATTCAACTACTTCCCTAGAAATGAATATCAGAGAAAAGTATGCTCAGAAAGGTGATTTTGGGAGTAGCTAACTTACCACTTTCCACAATGGTTATTGTGAAGTTTGGGTAACAAATGAGGTAGTGGCCTCCTTTTCCTCCCCACTAAAAATTAGGTATCTAGTTAAGTCCATTAGACAGGCAGGGTAAATTACGGGGAGAACTGAGTGTGGAGAATAGTTCACTTATCTTTTTTTTTTTTTTTTTATTTTGCGGTATGCGGGCCTCTCACTGCTGTGGCCTCTCTCGTTGTGGAGCACAGGCTCTGGACACGCCGGCCCAGCAGCCATGGCTCACAGGCCCAGGCGCTCCACAGCATGTGGGATCTTCCTGGACTGGGGCACGAACCCGTGTCCCCTGCATTGGCAGGCGGACTCTCAACCACTGTGCCACCAGGGAAGCCCTCACTTATCTTTTGACTAATTCTCTACTGAAGTTCTCAGTTTATCCACAGGGTCCTTCAAAGGGACCGCTCACAATGTGCATCTTCTGTAGTCGAGTTACAGGACTCTTGGGTATATATTCAGTACTTGATTGTATTTTGGCATATCAGGACAAGGCATAGTTGGGTTGAGAAGACTTTAGTTTCTCAACTGTGGGCTGTGTAACTGTATTCCTTTCTCAACTGGCAACACGAGAGATATGAGAAGGAATGGTGGATCTTTATAGTGATGCAGTTAGGGGTTTGTTAAACTGCCTTTTAGAAGTCAGTGTAGAAGTAAGTAGTGCTGATGGGTCCAGTGCAGGTTGTTTCCTTAACTGTTTTAGTTAACCAGCCACAGCAACAACCAGAAACACATGAATTAGGAATTTATTTTAGGTACTCAGGTATGGGAATGGCTCTACTCAATGTTCGGCTTAACTCTTTGGTGGCAAATTGCAGTGCTCCATTTAGACTGGCATGATCTCTAGAAAGCCAGCTGGGACTCATAAGGGGCTTTTGAAAAGGTGGGACTCGAGAAGCAAGAAGAACTACAATCCTGCAGCCTGTGGGAAAAAAACCACATTCATAGAAAGATAGACAAGATGAAAAGGCAGAGGGCTATGTACCAGATGAAGGAACAAGATAAAACAATTAAATGAAGTGGAGATAGGCAACCTTCCAGAAAAAGAATTCAGAATAATGATAGTGAAGATGATCCAGGACCTCGGAAAAAGAATGGAGGCAAAGATCAAGAAGATGCAAGAAATGTTTAACAAAGATCTAGAAGAACTGAAGAACAAACAAACAGAAATGAACACTACAATAACTGAAGTGAAAAATACACTAGAAGGAATCAATAGCAGAATACCTGAGGCAGAAGAACAGGTAAGTGACCTGAAAGACAGAAAGGTGGAATTCATTGCTGTGGAACAGAATTAAGATAAAAGAATGAAAAGGAATGAAGACAGCCTAAGAGACCTCTGGGACAATGTTAAATGCAACAATATTCGCATTATAGGGGTCCCAGAAGGAGAAGAGAGAGAGAAAGGACCCTAGAAAATATTTGAAGAGATTATAGTCGAAAACTTCCCTAACATGGGAAAGGAAATAGCCACCCAAATCCAGGAAGTGCAGAGAATCCCATACAGGATAAACCCAAGGAGAAACATGCCAAGACACACAGTAATCAAATTGGCAAAAATTAAAGACAAAGAAAAATTATGGAAAGCAGCAAGGGAAGAATGACAAATAACATACAAGGGAACTCCCATAAGGTTAACAGCTGATTTCTCAGCAGAAACTCTACAAGCCAGAAGGGAGTGCCATGGTATACTTAAAGTGATGAAAGGGAAGAACCTACAACCAAGATTACACTACCCAGCAAGGATCTCATTCAGATTCGATGGAGAAATCAAAAGCTTTACAGAGAAGCAAAAGCTAAGAGAATTCAGCACCACCAAACCAGCTCTACAACAAATGCTAAAGGAGCTTCTCTAAGTGGGAAACACAAGAGAAGAAAAGGACCTACAAAAACAAATCCAAAACGATTAAGAAAATGGTAATAGGAACATACATATTGATCATTACCTTAAATGTAAATGGCTTAAATGCTCCAACCAAAAGACACAGGCTTGCTGAATGGATACAAAAACAAGACCTATATATACGCTGTCTACAAGAGACCCACTTCAGACCTAGGGACACAAACAGACTGAAAATGAGGAGATGGAAAAAGATATTCCATGCAAATGGAAATCAAAAGAAAGCTGGAGTAGCTATACTCACATCAGATAAAATAGACTTAAAAAATAGACTTTAAAATAAAGAATGTTACAAGAGACAAGGAAGGACACTACATAATGATCAAGGGATCAATCCAAGAAGAAGATATAACAATTATAAATATATATGCACCCAACATAGGAGCACCTCAATATATAAGGCAACTGCTAACAGCTATAAAAGAGGAAAGCGACAGTGACACAATAATAGTGGGGGGCTTTAACACCTCACTTACACCAATGGACAGATCATCCAAAATGAAAATTAATAAGGAAACACAAGCTTTAAATGACACAATAGACCAGATAGATTTAATTGATATTTATAGGACATTCCATCCAAAAACAGCAGATTACACTTTCTTCTCAAGTGTGCACGGAGCATTCTCCAGGATAGATCACATCTTGGGTCACAAATCAAGCCTCAGTAAATTTAAGAAAATTGAAATCATCTCAAGCATCTTTTCTGACCACAATGCTATGAGATTAGAAATCAATTACATGGAAAAAAATGTAAAAAACACAAACACATGGAGGTTAAACAATACCTTACTAAATAACCGAGCAATCACTGAAGAAATCAAAGAGGAAATCAAAACATACCTAGAGGCAAATGACAATGAAAACACAAAGATCCAAAACCTATGGGATGCAGCAAAAGCAGTTCTAAGAGGGAAGTTTATTGCTATACAAGCCTACCTCAAGAAACAAAAAAATCTCAAATAAACAATTTAACCTTACACCTAAAGGAACTAGAGAAAGAAGAGCAAACAAAACCCAAAGTTAGCAGAAGGAAAGAAATCATAAAGATCAGAGCAGAAATAAATTAAATAGAAACAAAGAAAACAATAGCAAAGATCAATAAAACTAAAAGCTGGTTCTTTGAGAAGATAAACACAATTGATAAACCATTAGCCAGACTCATCAAGAAAAAGATGGAGAGGACTGAAGTCAATAAAATTAGAATGAAAAAGGGGAAGTTACATCAGTCAACGCAGAAATACAAAGTATCCTAAGAGACTACTACAAACAACTCTATGCCAATAAAATGGACAACCTGAAAGAAATGGACAAATTCTTAGAAAGGTATAACCTCCCAAGACTGAACCAGGAAGAAATAGAAAATATAAACAGACCAATCACAAGTAATGAAATTGAAACTGTGATTAAAAATCTTCCAACAAACAAAAGTCCAGGACCAGATGGCTTCACAAGTGAATTCTATCAAACATTTAGAGAAGAGATAACACCCATCTTCTCAAAGTCTTCCCAAAAATTGCAGAGGAAGGAACACTCCCAAACTCATTCTATGAGGCCACCATCACCCTGATACCAAAACCAGACAAAGATACTACAAAATAAGAAAATTACAGACCAATATTACTGATAAATATAGATGCAAAAATCCCCAACAAAATACTAGCAAACAGAATCCAACAGCACATTAAAAGGATCATACACCATGATCAAGTGGGATTTATCCCAGGGATGCAAGGATTCTTTGGTATACGCAAATCAATCAATGTGATACACCATATTAACAAACTGAAGAATCAAAACCATATGATCATCTCAATAGATGCAGAAAAAGCTTTTGACAAAATTCAACACCCATTTATGATAAAAACTCTCCAGAAAGCGGGCATAGATGGAACCTACCTCAAAATAATAAAGGCCATATATGACAAACCCAAGGCAAACATCATTCTCAATGGTGAAAAACTGAAAGCATTTTCTCTAAGATCAGGAACAAGACAAGGATGTCCACTCTCACCACTATTATTCAACAGTTTTGGAAGTCCTAGCCACAGTAATCACAGAAGAAAAAGAAATAAAAGGAATATAAATTGGAAAAGAAGAAGTAAAACTGTCACTGTTTGCAGATGACATGATACTATGCATAGAGAATCCTAAAGATGCCACCAGAAAACTACTAGAGCTAATCAATGAATTTGGTAAAGTTGCAGGATACAAAATTAATGCACAGAAATCTCTGGCATTCCTATACACTAATGATGAAAAATCTGAAAGAGAAATTAAGGAAGCACTCCCATTTACCATGGCAACAAAAAGAATAAAATACCTAGGAATAAACCTATGTAGGGAGACAAAAGACCTGTATGCAGAAAACTATAAGACACTAATGAAAGAAATTAAAGATGATACCAACAGACGGAGAGATATACCATGTTCTTGGATTGGAAGAATCAATATTGTGAAAATGACTATACTACCCAAAGCAACCTACAGAGTCAATGCAATCCCTATCAAATTACCAATGACATTTTTTACAGAACTAGAACAAAAAATCTTAAAATTTGTATGGAGACACAAAAGACCCCAAATAGCCAAAGCAGTCTTGAGGGAAGAAAACGGAGCTGGAGGAATCAGATTCCCTGGCTTCAGACTATACTACAAAGCTACAGTAATCAAGACAATATAGTAGTGGCACAAAAACAGAAACATAGATCAATGGAACAAGATAGAAAGCCCAGAGGTAAACCCACACACCTATGGTCAACTAATCTATGACAAAGGAGGCAAGGATATACAATGGAGAAAAGACAGTCTCTTCAATAAGTGGAGCTGGGAAAACTGGACAGCTACATGTAAAAGAATTAAATTAGAACACTCCCTAACAGCATACACAAAAATAAACTCAAAATGGATTTGAGACCTAACTGTAAGACCGGACACCTCAAAACTGTTAGAGGAAAACATAGGAAGAACCCTCTTTGAGATAAATCACAGCAAGATCTTTTTTTTTTTTTTTTTTTTTGCAGTATGCAGGCCTCTCACTGTTGTGGCCTCTCCCATTTCAGAGCACAGGCTCTGGACGCGCAAGCTCAGCGGCCATGGCTCACGGGCCCAGCCGCTCCACGGCATGTGGGATCTTCCTGGACTGGGGCACGAATCCGCGTCCCTTGCATCAGCAGGCAGACTCTCAACCACTGCACCACCAGGGAAGCCCGCAAGATCTTTTTTGATCCACCTCCTAGAGTAATGGAAATAAAAACAAAAATAAACAAATGGGACCTAATGAAACTTAAAAGCTTTTGCACATCAAAGGAAACCATAAAGAAGACGAAAAGGCAACCCTCAAAATAGGAGAATATATTTGCAAATGAATCAACAGACAAAGGATTAATCTCCAAAATTATAAACAGCCCATACAGCTCAATATTAAAGAAACAAACAACCCAATCCAAAAATGGGCAGAAGACCTAAATAGACATTTCTCCAAAGAAGACATACAGATGGCCAAGAAGCACATGAAAAGCTCAACATCACTAATTATTAGAGAAATGCAAATCAAAACTACAATGAGGTATCATCTCACACCAGTTAGAAGGGGCATCATCAGAAAATCTACAAGCAACAAATGCTGGAGAGGTAGTGGAGAAAAAGGAGCCCTCTTGCACTGTTGGTGGGAATGTAAATTGATACAGACACTATGGAGAACAGTATGGAGGTTCCTTAAAAAACTAAAAATAGAATTACCATATGACCCAGCAATCCCACTACTGGGCATATACCTAGAGAAAACCATAATTCAAAAAGACACATGCACCCCAATGTTCATTGCAGCACTATTTACAATAGCCAGGTCATGGAAGCAACCTAAATGCCCATCGACAGATGAATGGATAAAGAAGATGTGGTACATTTATACAATGGAGTATTACTCAGCCATAAAAAGGAACGAAATTGGGTCATGTGTAGAGACATGGATGGATCTAGAGACTGTCATACAGAGTGAAGTAAGTCAGAAAGAGAAAAACAAATATTGTATATTAACACATATATGTGGAACCTAGAAAAATGCTACAGATGAACCGGTTTGCAGGACAGAAATTGAGACACAGACGTAAAGAACAAACGTATGGTTACCAAGGGGGGAAAGAGGCGGGGGTGGTGGTGGTGGTGGTGGTGTGATGAATTGGGAGATTGGGATTGACATGTATACACTGTATAAAATGGATGACTACTAAGAACCTGCTATATAAAAAAAAATTATATTAAATTCAAAAAAAAAAGAAAAAACTTAAATTACATGCTTACACTGAATTCAAAAATAAAAAAGAAAAGAAAAGGTGGGACTCCACAAGAAGCTAGGGGAAGCCATTCAGGAATTGGTTCCAGTTTGGGTACACAATGAGAGCAATGCGAGAGTCTTAAAACTATCTCTTGAAGTTTTCAGACCGGTGTGTTAGCATCCAGGAGTTTAGCATGATATAACCAGGAATTAAGATTTAAATGTTTCCAAGTTGTAGAATATTTTAAAAGGCACTTAACCTGCCAGGCAAGACTCTCAAGAGGTGTTAGGTTGGGCACCGCAGGGTCCTCTTCTTCAGAGGAATCCTACTCTTCCCCAGAACTCTCATTTAGGTAGTTAGCATTTTCTTCTTCCTCACTTTCTGATTCTGATGAAGGATGAGGAGGGGGATTTCTAGGACGCATTAGAATAGAACAACAGTACAGAAAAAAGGTACCAGAGAAAGGTAACAATACAAGCCCATAAAACACTAACATTGGCAGATAGATGCAGAAGATGAGAAATCCTTTTAATAGGATTCATTTGTCCGTTTCTCAGTCTGTTACACACGCACAGTATGCCTCTGGCTCGTACAGCTGTGCAGTTCTTCAAGTTTATGTTGTATATTTTTCACTTACAAAGCAGACAGCTCAGTTCTCAGGACCAATTCAGTGTGTAAAAGTTAGTCACTTACCAGTGGCACAGGTCAGAGTCTCTCCTTCTAATCCTGGCTACCCAAGAAGAGAAGGGGTCCTCATCTAGGCAAGCTGATTTTCTTAGTGTGATCTCAACTGGTCGTGATATTATGGAGAGACACTTTGTGTGCTCTTTTTTGTTGGCAGGGATATTATATCTATCTGGTAATGAAAAGAAACTCAGTGGTCACCTTCTTTGTCCACTGGTACAGTAACTTTTGTGCGGGGTATGGTGGGATGAGTTGTCAAGGATCTGTCTGGTGTGCACGGATCCAGTGTTTCCATAGGTGGTGCAAAGGCCCTTGGAAACTAGTGACTTAGTTGTTGGACTATCTGGAAAGGTAGCCTTAACCCATGGAGGATCGTTTCTTCTTCCTTGCATCACCTCCAGCCGCAAGACCCGACTAGGCCTAGTGCCACCAGCTCTGTTCCCTATAATCTTAATTTTTTTGCATGTAAAACTGAGATTACCTTAAATTTGCAATGTACATATTTGGATTAAAATTGCTTTCAACAACATACTATACACTTCCAAATCATCTAAATGTTTGCAATCACTGTGTAGCTCCATTAAAATGTACATTTACATTATACTTTAAATCTGTATTTCCTTGGGACGTTCTCATATTTTGTAATAATAGAAAGCTTATCTAAGGCTTCTTCTGTAATGGAAATGGAAACCTTGCTAATATCTGAATCATACTTATTGTAAAAGAGAAAACTGGGACCATCTGGACACACAGTATCCTTTCTTGGCATAGAATGGTAGAGTATTGGTGTAAAAAGAACTGCTTTTTAAAAAAATTCAAAGTGTTACTAAGTACCATAGTCCTTTGTCTTTGGAAATACTGTGGCTTTCGGGGTCACTGGCTGTTTGTCATATACCAATAGAGGGCACGATTCATCAGCTGTGGACATTCTTTGCATTCTTAGTGTTGTTCATGGTTGTTTCTTTACTTCATGGGCTATATGACACCTTTCACTAAAATAAGCCCTCGAGTTTGTGATTACTGTGCATCAGGTTATTGGGTTGGTGGCTGGCCTTCCAGCTGTCCTCCAGCCTGAGCTCATGAGAAAGCAGTCACAGTTGTCAGTGTCACAGTGCTGTTCTGTTAGGTTAAATCCAAAAAAACTGGTTGTATCCAAAAAACTTCTGGTATAAGATTTATATTTTTTTTGTGTTTTGAATTAATGAAGCAGAAGCACAAGCTGTGAGCAATGTCTATAAATAACCTTGGTTCTTCTATGAGGAATGTCCTCAGTGTTAGCACCTGCAAGAAGATAGCGTGTGTCATATTAATTTCATAATATTAACGTTTGTAGAGAATAATGGCAGGAAGACAAACTGGGTTGTACTCCTTATTGGTTATTATTAGCTGATGATATTCCTATGAAGGCTTGAGTATTGGGTTAAATCACATGAAATTGCTATTTGTGTAGGCAATTTTATATGGCTCTAGGAGATAAGATATATTTTAATTAGTTCTCTCTACATAATTGTGAGCCTGCCACAAATATTTTAAATCAATACATATAATTTAAAAATTAGAACATGAAAGGCAAGATTTGCTTGTTCTCATTCTTGCTGTTTTTACTCTGTCGTTGCTTTCTTGCTCTCAAGGAAATGGAGTGGCTGCCTAAAAAAATATCCTGATATTTGCCATTCTGTAGCCCCTTGAGAGGTAAACAAGTAAAAACACAAATATTATATACTCAGTTGCGGGTTAAAGTCATCTTTAGATTCTTCTAATAATAATTTAAACTCACAGCTGTCTCTTTATGAATTTTTATCAAGTCTTTTCTTTAATAGAGAAGACAATTCCATCACAAGAATGTATTAGATGTATTGAAATGCCTTACTCCTCCCCCTTCTTCTGTATTTCTCCATTTGCAGTTTCATCGGTGCAGAAAAGGAGCTCTGGCAACTTCTGCTGAGACTTTTCCATAGGAAATGCTTCCAAAAAAAAAGCAACAGCTATTTTGAAGACCAACTTTCCAAAAATTATATTCAGGTAAGTTAAATTTTAGATGTCATCCCTTATAGCTAAAAGTGAACACATTTGACTTATCATGTTAATCAAAAATGTATTTGCATTCAAATGTTCTTATATATCAGTACTCTTGGATGAATTTAAATTATATTGACAGAAAACATCCATTTTCTCACATTTTCAAGTACCAAGAAAATTTTAGAACCTGGCCTATAGCTTGGTTGTTTTGGGGAAAAAAATATGATTCAGCCAAGGCTGATCTTGTTTTTCCTTTATTCTTTAAGCCAGAAGCAATTACTTTTCATTTCAGGATTAAGCAGCTGTAACATTGCCATTCGTCGCCGAGGCTCCTGGTTTCAGCATGTCTGCTTGGTTCCCAGCCAATCCTGGGTGTTCAGGTAGCAGCTGTGGCTGGGAGTGCCTCTCCAGCCCACATTCCTTGGCTATGAATTTTGCAGACCTGTTTATCTAATGAAGATCTCCCCATAGTGAGTTGCTCATGACGTTGTCACACAGACGTTAATGAATGATATGGAAAGATACTGATTCTTTTTCCTCGTGGAATGCCAGCCAATCCTGAATCTCCCAGTCCTTTCACTCTGGCTGATCACCACAAAGGCCTGGTGCTAAGATCTGATGAGATCTGTCCTACATAAACCTAACTCCAACAGGATGCCTATACATCCTCTCTGTGAGGTTATCATCCAAACCTGTTCAGAGAATTTTTCTACAATTACATTCACCCAAACACTGACTCTCACTTCTCTACCCTGATCATACTTTTAATCTATAAATGCTGTCACTGACTTCAGTGCCCAAAGACTTTCTTCCTTTTCTTGAAACTCATGAATTTACTTAGGATAGCTTGGGATGGCTTTAGAGTCTGGCTTTCTCACTATTTCACGTGTCTTCATTTTGCCTTCCCAAACCAGACTGTGAATTCCTTGAGAGAGGAGCTCCTGAAAACTGGTAACACCTTATACAGACAGATAGACAGGAAAAAAAAATTTTGGACAGAAAAACATTTGTTGTTCTCAGTAATCCAGAAAATTTGCCTTAACATGTTCAGAACACTCTAGGTGATGTGCTGTAGTATAGGACTCCTCTCCTTTCCCCTGCCTGCCCTCTGCTGGAACGGCTCACGAGCAATAAGATGGCCCGAGCAGGATATCGTATGGGGAATGTGGGAAAACAAGGGGCTTGTCTGGCTGAAAGGCTAGCGGAATAACTGTGATTTGTGAGTCTACAACCTAGATCTTTGAAGCTCCCCATTATGTGCCTTGGGATAACTAGTAGCCTCATTACAAGACCCCTTATGGGTTCAACCTTGCACAGGGATGTGATTCTCCCTGCTGGCATGAGATGGACCAAGTGACCTTGTGTGTCCTCCTCTTCAGCTGTGCTTGTTTCATCTCCAGAACCACCCAATAGATAACAGGTAGCTGAGCCAGGTAGTGCCCCCTCCGAAACACAGAGGCCTTCCCTGTTCACCAGCCCCTCAAAGCCTTTACCACCTTCACATTTAACAGGCATTTACAAGGATCTGGCAAGACTACCAGTCTGGTAATGCAATTCAGGAGGTGAGTTTGAAATTCTAGACTGGTTTCCTGTTTCGAAGGGCAGCAGGATATGACAGCTGCTGAGGCAGCCCGTTTGCCCTTTGGAGAGGAGAAGCGAGAGTGTCTGATCACTAGGCGACCTCTTCCTCCTGCTGGCCCAGGCGAGGTGTGGGCAGTCCCCTTCCCTCTCCCGCCGTTACTCAGGTGGCTAGATGTTATGAAAAAGAGAAGGAAAAACATGTTTTTGCTTTTTAAAAATTATTATTAAAAGGGGGCACTTTCTGGGGAGGCAGAATCCATTAGCTGAATCCATTTCAGTATCAATGGTTAATCAGTTTAGGCAGTTTTAATGCACTTTTATTATGTAGCCTTTAAAAGCTGTTCTGGTAAATGTCCATCCCATAAATACTAGCACTACTTTATATGTATGATATCCCTTTTGGAAGGGTGAATCTGAATTATAATCCAGATATTAATTTGCATACAATGCTGTCCAGGCAATGCAAAAATGCTTCCTCATAGTTTGAGTATTGTTCAATACATTTTGAAGTGGGGAAAAACTTTTCAGATATGACTCTACATTTTAAGTCAGTGGATAAATCAGTCTGGTTGCCTCCCAAAACATAATTTTGAAAATCAATTTTACTGTACTACGAACTGAATAATTGATTTCCACATTTCATCCTGTAAATTAAACACTAGGTTTTGAATTACTAGAAGAAATAGTACAGTTAGCCAATAAACCTTTCTTATAAAATGACAGAGTTTTAATTTATTATATGCATTAGCATTTATTCATGCCTAAGATTTCATCAGTCAATTTTCTATTTTAAAAAGATGTCTCTGGAAACAGCAGTGGAGGAATGCTGAGTTCCAAAAGCAATGTTGTGAAAGGCAGCAGGGCCAGCATTCTGGGCACACATTGAACTAAATTATAGTTGATAACTATGCGGCTCCAAGTATAAGCCCACATTTTTTTAAGTATCTACCTTATGAACTGACTCTCTTGGAATGTCAGAGTTTAAAAAAGAAAATATTTAATTTTCACTCTTTAAGAGGTGGGCTGTATTTGTTCAAAATTATAGCAACCTCTGATATTATTTTAAAATATTTATTTTGACAGGCTTCTTATGCACTGCTCTTGAGTTTTAGTTTTGTGTACAGTGGTGCATTTCAATAGTTGGCTTCAGATTAAATGAATATTAGTACTTTGTGATGATTTTATTAATTAGTTGTTTTTGAAAACTATTTTAGGCTGAGCATTACTCCAAAATAGAAGCTCTAAGAATCAGTACCATCAGATAGATGTTAATTTAAAATCATTTATTCATTTCATTCATTTAAAAAAGTTGTATTTAACATATATCAGGACTGAGTTGTCCACAGGCAAGATAGGCATAGCACCTGGCATAGCAATAGTTTTAGGGAGCTGTGCAAATGTTTTAATTTCCTTTAAAACCAAAAGAAAAAAATAAACTCTTAGGTCGAAGAAAATATTAAAATATGTAATACTAATATATTCATCTTTATACCAAGGTATAAAATACAATTTTTTATATTTTTATGGAGGAAGAGGTCCATGAAAACTAAAGTTCATAGGACCCATGAAAATTATAATGTAACCTAGGCCATATTGCACCTATGTTAGATTCTAGAGATAAAAAGATGAGTAAGACACAATTTCTGTTCCCAAAGCATTCACAGTCTAATGAAGAAAATGGACATAAAACAGGTAGTTCATAATGTGGTTTCCTTGAAGTTATTTGAAATAGTAATTATAGCTTGAAGAACACAAGGGTTTTACTACAAAATGTCATTCAATACATAGACTCGGTCTTTTCCTTCTTTTAGTTAAACTTTACAAAAATAGGATTTGCATATATTTTAATGGTACATAGACAGCATTACTACATATTTTTTCCAAACACTACTGATGTTAGCATTCAGATCTGTGAGTCAAAATTTTCATATCTTATAAGCACACTTCATCAACAGGACCACAAAGGAAATGCCAGGTCCTAGGTATTGATGGTTCCATGGGGAAAATGAGAAGAGGTTCAGTTCTCCCTAGCTTAGCAAAGCTTGCTTACTTATGTCCTTCTGAGGCTTCAGACATGGAACAGAATCTTGGCTGTACTTTCTCTCTTCATAAAATTTCTCATTTATATGAGATTCAGCACTCGTTTTCTTCAATTACTGTTTCTAAATGCCATAATTGAGGTAGTCAGAATGTTCTCCTTAACCTAAATCTTCCTTGCTAATATTTGGGCCCACTTCCACATTTTTTCTTATCAATTGGAGAATCATTTTTCACCATTTTCAATTTTACTTGCATTATCTTATTACACACATAAGCTTTTTGAATAAGCAAGGCATCATAGGACATTGGAAAGAATACAGGCTCAGACTAACCTGGGTAGGAATCAGAATTATGTCACTGTATGACCTTGGTCAATTCATTTAAACTCATTGCATCTCAGCATCCTCATCTATAAAATGGGGATCATTATGCATGTGTTAGAAAATTGCTGTAGGAATTAGAATAATATATGTTAAGCATTAGGCCAGTATCTGGAATATAGGGGATGTTAAAAAAATAGCTGCGGTTATTATTTGCCATATTTTGCAAATTAAGAAACTGAGACACAGACATATTAAATGACCTTTGCCAGTATTGTGGGGCTAGGGCACCCAATTATTACTGGAAAATTGCAGCCTTACTTTTGATCAAGCCTTATTGAGAATGAAGTTGTAGAACACAGAGAAAGTGCAGAAGCAAAAGGTACAGGAAAAGCACTGACATCAAAGCAACCAGATAATCAATATATATTTATTGAACCCATTGTAAGTATAAGATATTCTGTGCACAAGTTGGGCCACTTTGGTTTGCCAATGACTGAATCCTAACTTGCTCAAATGAAAAGGAGAACTTGTTGGCTGGTATAACCCAAACACATGATGTAGGGAACTGGTCCTGGGGGTGTCTGGATTCTGTGGCAGGAACACTTTCAGGGCTTACACTCTATTTCTAACCAGGGTGTCTGGTGCTCTTTGCAGATGGCTTTCTCCATGCCATGGGGCACATGGCTCCTATCAACCTTGGTCTCTCATCTCATCCTAGCAGCTCTTCTATCAGCAAAGAAAGATTTTTTTTTCCTCTTTGGCTCCAGTCTGAAAACAATCCCAAGAATGACTTTCATGGGGCCAATTAGGTCATATATTCCTTCCCAAACCAATCACAACCAGGAAGATAGGGTAATATGATTGGTCCAATTGAGGGCACATATCTGCCGTTTTCATTAGAATTTTTTTCCTATGGAAAGAGGGGCATTGGGCACACCAAAATAGTAACCTTTATCTTCTATCAGAGGTAATAGAGTAATTAATATTTTAATGGTAGAGTTGGTTCAAAGAGCCAAAAGACTAGAATCTCAGGATGTCTAGCTAAGATATTGCAAGGCCTAAATGGACATGTCCATTCTTTTCAGCCAAGAAAGGAAGCCTATCATACTTTTTTCTCCCAGTATGTTGGCTCATAGAGTTAAAAACTTAAATTTATTTCTTAGTATACATACCTTTTAATGGAGAAAGTTATAAACACTTGGGTACTATCTCAGAAAAAGCAGAACCTCTAAAGAGGGTGATTGAAGGTGACATTGCTGTTGTTTGAAAAACTTCAGGATGTCATGTCCTGTGGGAATGCATTATTCTAACAATTTGCTTAACGCTTTTGCTTCCTGTAGAGTGGGCTGTGGGTGGGAACTCAAAGCAGACTTGTAAGTTGAATTCACAGTGGATGAGCTTGTCTTGAAGTCTTTGCTGGGTTGTTTAAGACACTGAACTGTTTGTTCTTGGCTCCAGTACTTTCAATGTCCACTCACCATTGTGTTAGTGGGAGGACTACTGTATTGTATAAGAGATCTGGAGAGCTTGTGACTGAGTAGAGTCAGTGTTTTGACTTTTTATGCCAATATCATCATTTCCCCACTTGTTTCACATTTCTCCTGTCAGTTGGGCCCTCAATTCAAGGTTACCTTGATTACTTTCAGATCTTGAGTCATGAATCTCTCTAAATTATTTTTACCTTGAAAATGTTCTTTCACCAACTCACTTTTTCTTCCTTCTGTTTCAAAATTAGAGGTATCCCTACCCTTTTCCAGCACTAAATTCTTCCCTCTTTCACCTCATTAGAAAACTAACTCCATCCATTACTTCATCTTCTATTTGTATCTCCAATTATTCCTCTCTGATGCATCTCTCCCCACTTATCTACCTACAAGACTATCTCCTTGAGATATCATCAAAAGGGATAATGTATGTGGAAGTACATGGTTGCCCTAAAGTGGAATATAAATATGACGCAATATCACTGCTATCCTATCTTTCTCCTTTACCCCACAATCATCTAAAAAACGTCAATATAAAGTATTTCTTGACTTTAATTTCTCACTATTCAATTCATTATTTAATATCTTAAAATCTGACCTCATTCTCCTAACTTACTGTCCCGGGGTTCATATCACTGCTTGTCTTTCTTCTAGCATGTGACACAGTTGACTAGGCCCTCCTCTTGGTTTCTATAACCTCACTACCTTGGTTTACTTTCTCTCTCTCTGACCATTCATATTTTAACAATCATCATTTTCCTTCTGTCTCTGAATGTGAGTGGTCTCCATCATTCTGTCCTTGCTTCTCCCTCTGCCTACCCTCTCTCATTCTCACAAATACTTTTTGAAAGAACTTCCAGATCTCTCTCTTCACATCAATGTCTTTGTTAAATGCCTGCTGATAACTTTAACCTACATATCTCACCAGCCCCCAAATATACGTATACTAAAATAAACTTTTACCCCATCCTAGGTATCTTCTACCCTATCTCAGCCAACAGTATTACTTTTCTACCCAGTCATTTAGACTTAAAGCCTTGTGTTTGATCTTTGGTTCCTCTCTCTCCCTTATCCCCGAATCCAATTTAAGCCATATTTTAAGGACACATTGTTCTATTCACCTACTTTCACTTTGTCTCTCTTCCTTCAGGCAGTATCGTTCAGACTGCTGGAGTAGCACACAGTGTATTATTTTGCTTTCAGTGAGGTAGTCCAGAAGCATTTTGTGGCCATACTTTTTCTCTTTTCCTCATTCTTGATTCTTTCCCATTTCTGACAAGAATAACTATTTGAACTTTAATTATAGAGATCACTAAATTTTCTTCTACACAAGTACCCTTCTCATAACCCCAGTGTACACTAATGTGTTTAGAATGGCCTGTCTAACAAGTAACAGTCAAGTGTAAGCTGACTATTGTTTGTAAGCAGTGACATAGCAAAAATACATTTCATAGCTATATGTTTTATTAATATAATTTGCATCTTCAAATAAGTATCTTCATATTAGAACAACACTTCTAACATATTTGATTTAGAAAGCTGAGGTTTTGAGGATCTAGTGATGAGCTAATGAATGTATATTGAACATATTGCTTGAGTTTTTCTAACAATCATCAGAATATAATAATTCCAGCCTATGTGGACCCTCATCAGAAACATCACCTATCAATCCCTAACACATTTTCTTCAGCTCCTATTAACAAAGAATGATTAAAGACAACTTCAGTTTTCCCAGTTCCAACCTTAAAGATATATGATGTAATAATAGCATACTGTGTAACTGTAAAAAAAAAAAAAAGAGTGTCTTATGTCTTATATGGAAAGATCTCTGTGTGGACTAAGTTGTTTGTGTCTCCCCAAAGTTCATATGTTGGTGCCCTAATCCCCCAATGTGATGATATTTGGTTATAGGGCCTTTGGGAGGTAATTAGGGTTAGATGAGGTCGTGCAAGTGGGGCGCTCATGGTGGGGCTGCTGCCCTTATGCCCTGATAATAAGAGACACCAGTGAGCTTGCTGCCTTTCTCCACCATGTGAGGACACAGTGAGAAGACGGCTGTCTGAAAGCCAGGAAAAGAGCTCTCCACAGAACCTGACCATACTGGCACCCTGGTCTATGATTTCCAGTCTCCAGAACTGTGAGAAAATAAATTTCTGTTATTTAAGCCATCCAGTGTACGGGATTTTGTTATGGGAGCCTGAACTGACTAATACAATCTCCAAGATTTATTTTTAAGTGGGGAGAAAAGGGTGCCAAAATAGTGTACTATTAGGGTTAAAAAAAGAAGGAAACATAATCTATACTTGTACTGGCTTGTATATACAATTTAAAAATCCTGGGGGGCTTCCCTGATGGCGCAGTGGTTGAGAGTCTGCCTGCCGATGCAGGGGACACGGGTTTGTGCCCCAGTCTGGGAGGATCCCCCATGCCGCGGAGCGGCTGGGCCCGTGAGCCATGGCCGCTGAGCCTGTGCGTCCGGAGCCTGTGCTACTCAACGGGAGAGGCCGCAATAGTGAGAGGCCCGCGTACAAAGTTTAAAAATCCTGGGAAGTAAATGAGAAACTAATAATGTTGGTTACTTTTAAGGGGATAGGAACTTGGCAGATAGAAGACAGGGCTGGAAAAGAGACATTGATGTACATCGTTTTATACTTTGGATGCTTGAAGTATGTGAATGTGCTACCACTTCAAGAAATTAAATAAATAAAATGTATTAAAAATAATAACAAAAACATTTTCTTTGAAGAACAAGATTATATTGATATAAGGAAAACATTGTTTACACTGAAAGAGGATTGCTGATTAGCAAAATAATTATAGTAGAAGCTGACATTTGATGCGGGCACAATTTGAAGATGAAGGAATTTGAACTATTAATTATATTAAATTGCTTTCCCAGTCAGTTCTTTTATTTTTTTATTTATTTTATTTTTTTTATTAGTTTCTGCTTTATAACAAAGTGAATCATGGGTACATATACATCTGTTCCCCCATCCCTTCCCTCTTGCGTCTCCCTCCCTCCCACCCTCCCTATCCCACCCCTCCAGGCGGTCACAAAGCACCGAGCTGATCTCCCTGTGCTCTGCGGCTGCTTCCCACTATCTATCTACCTTACGTTTGGTAGTGTATATATGTCCATGCCGCTCTTTCGCTTTGTCACAGCTTACCCTTCCCCCTCCCCATATCCTCAAGTCCATTCTCAAGTAGGTCTGTGTCTTTATTCCTGTTTTACCCCTAGGTTCTTCATGACATTTTTTTCCTTAAATTCCATATATATGTGTTAGCATACGGTATTTGTCTTTCTCTTTCTGACTTACTTCACTCTGTATGACAGGCTCTAGGTCTATCCACCTCATTACAAATAGCTCAGTTTTGTTTCTTTTTATGGCTGAGTAATATTCCATTGTATATATGTGCCACATCTTCTTTATCCATTCATCCAATGATGGACACTTAGGTTGATTCCATCTCTGGGCTATTGTGAATAGAGCTGCAATGAACATTTTGGTACATGTCTCTTTTTGAATTATGGTTTTCTCAGGGTATATGCCTAGTAGTGGGATTGCTGGGTCATATGGTACTTCTATTTTTAGTTTTTTAAGGAACCTCCATACTGTTCTCCATAGTGGCTGTACCAATTCACATTCCCACCAGCAGTGCAAGAGTGTTCCCTTTTCTCCACACCCTCTCCAGCATTTATTGTTTCTAGATTTCTTGATGATGGCCATTCTGACTGGTGTGAGATATCTCATTGTAGTTTTGATTTGCATTTCTCTAATGATTAATGATGTTGAGCATTCTTTCATGTGTTTGTTGGCAGTCTGTATATCTTCTTTGGAGAAATGCCTATTTAAGTCTTCTGCCCATTTTTGGATTGGGTTGTTTGTTTTTTTGCTATTGAGCTGCATGAGCTGCTTATAGATTTTGGAGATTAATCCTTTGTCAGTTGCTTCATTTGTAAATATTTTCTCCCATTCTGAGGGTTCTCTTTTGGTCTTCTTTATGGTTTCCTTTGCTGTGCAAAAACTTTAAAGTTTCATTAGGTCCCATTTGTTTATCTTTGTTTTTATTTTCATTTCTCTAGGAGGTGGGTCCAAGAGGATCTTGCTGTGATTTATGTCATAGAGTGTTCTGCCTATGTTTTCCTCTAAGAGTTTGATAGTTTCTGGCCTTACGTTTAGGTCTTTAATCCATTTTGAGCTTATTTTTGTGTATGGTGTTAGGGAATGATCTAATCTCATACTTTTACATGTCCCTTGTGGGACATGGTCCAGTTTTCCCAGCACCACTTATTGAAGAGGCTGTCCTTTCTCCACTGTACATTCCTGCCTCCTTTATCAAAGATAAGTTGACCATATGTGCGTGGGTTTATCTCTGGGCTTTCTATCCTGTTCCATTGATCTATCTTTCTGTTTTTGTGCCAGTACCACACTGTCTTGATTACTGTAACTTTGTAGTATAGTCTGAAGTCAGGGAGCCTGATTCCTCCAGCGCCGTTTTTCGTTCTCAAGATTGCTTTGGCTATTCAGGGTCTTTTGTTTTTCCAAACAAATCTTGAAATTTTTTGTTCTAGTTCTGTGAAAAATGCCAGTGGTAGTTTGATAGGGATTGCATTGAATCTGTAGGTTGCTTTTGGCAGTAGAGTCATTTTCACAATATTGATTCTTCCAATCCAGGAGCATGGTATATCTCTCCATCTATTTGTATCATCTTTAATTTCTTTCATCAGTGTCTTATAATTTTCTGCATACAGGTCTTTTGTCTCCTTAGGTAGGTTTATTCCTAGATATTTTATTCTTTTTGTTGCAGTGGGAAATGGGAGTGTTTTCTTGATTTCACTTTCAGATTTTTCATCATTTGTGTATAGGAATGCCAGAGATTTCTGTGCATTAATTTTGTATCCTGATACTTTACCAAATTCATTGATTAGCTCTAGTAGTTTTCTGATAGCATCTTTAGGATTCTCTATGTATAGTATCATGTCATCTGCAAACAGTGACAGCTTTACTTCTTCTTTTCCAATTTGGATTCCTTTTATTTCCTTTTCTTCTCTGATTGCTGTGGCTAAAACTTCCAAAACTAAGTTGAATAAGAGTGGTGAGAGTGGGCAGCCTTGTCTTGTTCCTGATCTTAGTGGAAATGGTTTCAGTTTTTCACCATTGAGGACAATGTTGGCTGTGGGTTTGTCATATATGGCCTTTATTATGTTGAGGAAAGTTCCCTCTATGCCTACTGTCTGCAGGGTTTTTATCATAAATGCGTGTTGAATTTTGTCGAAAGCTTTCTCTGCATCTATTGAGATGATCATATGGTTTTTCTCCTTCAATTTGTTAATATGGTGTATCACATTGATTGATTTGCGTATTATTGAAGAATCCTTGCATTCCTGGAATAAACCCCACTTGATCATGGTGTATGATCCTTTTAATGTGCTGTTGGATTCTGTTTGCTAGTATTTTGTTGAGGATTTTTGCATCTATGTTCATCAGTGATATTGGCCTGTAGTTTTCTTTCTTTGTGACATCCTTGCCTGGTTTTGGTATCAAGGTGATGGTGGCCTTGTAGAATGAGTTTGGGAGTGTTCCTCCATCTGCTATATTTTGGAAGAGTTTGAGAAGGATAGGTGTTAGCTCTTCTCTAAATGTTTGATAGAATTCGCCTGTGAAGCCATCTGGTCCTGGGCTTTTGTTTGTTGGAAGATTTTTAATCACAGTTTCAAGTTCAGTGCTTGTGATTGGTCTATTCATATTTTCTATTTCTTCCTGATTCAGTCTTGGCAGGTTGTGCATTTCTAAGAATTTGTCCATTTCTTCCAGGTTGTCCATTTTATTGGTATAGAGTTGCTTGTAGTAATCTCTCATGATCTTTTGTATTTCTGCAGTGTCAGTTGTTACTTCTCCTTTTTCATTTCTAATTCTATTGCCTTGAGTCTTCTCCCTTTTTTTCTTGATGAGTCTGGCTAATGGTTTATCAATTTTGTTTATCTTCTCAAAGAACCAGCTTTTAGTTTTATTGATCTTTGCTATCGTTTCCTTCATTTCTTTTTCAGTTATTTCTGATCTGATCTTTATGGTTTCTTTCCTTCTGCTAACTTTGGGCGTTTTTTGTTCTTCTTTCTTTAATTGCTTTAGGTGCAGGGTCAGGTTGTTTACTCGAAATGTTTCCTGTTTCTTAAGGTGGGATTGTATTGCTATAAACTTCCCTCTTAGAACTGCTTTTGCTGCGTCCCATAGGTTTTGGGTCGTCATGTCTCCATTGTCATTTGTTTCTAGGTATATTTTTATTTCCTCTTTGATTTCTTCAGCGATCACTTCGTTATTGAGTAGTGTATTGTTTAGCCTCCATGTGTTTGTATTTTTTATAGATCTTTTCCTGTAATTGATGTCTCTAGCATTGTGGTCGGAAAAGATACTTGATACAATTTCAATTTTCTTAAATTTACCAAGGCTTGATTTGTGACCCAAGTTATGATCTATCCTAGAGAATGTTCCATGAGCACTTGAGAAAAATGTGTATTCTGTTGTTTTTGGATGGAATGTCCTATAAATATCAATTAAGTCCATCTTGTTTAATGTATCATTTAAAGCTTGTGTTTCCTTATTTATTTTCATTTTGGATGATCTGTCCATTGGTGAAAGTGGGGTGTTAAAGTCCCCTGCTATGAGTGTGTTACTGTCGATTTCCCTTTTTATGGCTGTTAGTATTTTCCTTATGTATTGAGGTGCTCCTATGTTGTGTGCATAAATATTTACAAGTGTTATATCTTCTTCTTGGATCGATCCCTTGATTATTATGTAGTGTCCTTCTTTGTCTCTTCTAATACTCTTTATTTTAAAGTCTATATTGTCTGATATAAGAATTGCTACTCCAGCTTTCTTTTGGTTTCCATTTGCATGGAATATCTTTTTCCATCCCCTTACTTTCAGTCTCTATGTGTCTCTAGGTCTGAAGTGGGTCTCTTGTAGACAGCATATATATGGTTCTTGTTTTTGTATCCATTCATCCAATCTGTGTCTTTTGGTGGGAGCATTTAGTCCATTTACATTTAAGGTAATTATTGATATGTATGTTCCTATTCCCATTTCCTTAATTGTTTTGGGTTTGTTATTGTAGGTATTTTCCTTCTGTTGTGTTTCTTGCCTAGAGAAGTTCCTTTAGCATTTGTTGTAAAGCTGGTTTGGTGGTGCTGAACTCTCTCAGCTTTTGCTTGTCTGTAAACGTTTTAATTTCTCCATCAAATCTGAATGAGATCCTTGCTGGGTAGAGTAGTCTTGGTTGCAGGTTTTTCTCCTTCATCACTTTAATTATGTCCTGCCACTCCCTTCTGGCTTGTAGATTTTCTGCTGAGAGATCAGCTGTTAACCTGATGGGGATTCCCTTGTGTGTTATTTGTTGTTTTTGCCTTGCTGCTTTTAATATGATTTCTTTGTGTTTAATTTTTGACAGTTTGATTAATATGTATCTTGGCATATTTCTCCTTGGATTTATTCTGTATGGGACTCTCTGTGCCTCCTGGACTTGATTAACTATTTCCTTTCCCATATTAGGGAAGTTTTCAACTATAATCTCTTCAAATCTTTTCTCAGTCCCTTTCTTTTTCTCTTCTTCTTCTGGAACCCCTATAATTCGAATGTTGGTGCGTTTAATGTTGTCCCAGAGGTCTCTGAGACTGTCCTCTGTTCTTTTCATTCTTTTTTCTTTATTTTTCTCTGCATCAGTTATTTCCACTATTTTATCTTCCACCTCACTTATCCATTCTTCTGCCTCAGTTATTCTGCTATTGATCCCATCTAGAGTATTTTTCATTTCATTTATTGTGTTTTTAATTGACGCTTGATTCATCTTTAGTTCTTCTAGGTCCTTGTTAACTGTTTCTTGAATTTTGTCTATTCTATTTCCAAGATTTTGGATCTTGGAAATAGAATCTTGGATAATCTTTACTATCATTATTCTGAATTCTTTTTCAGGTAGACTGACTATTTCCTCTTCATTTGTTAGGTCTGGTGGGTTTTTATCTTGCTCCTTCTCCTGCTGTGTTTTTTTTTTTTTGTCTTCTCATTTTTATTATCTTACTGTGTTTGGGGTCTCCTTTTTGTAGGCTGCAGGTTCGTAGTTCCTGTTGTTTTTGGTGTCTGTCCCCAGTGGCTAAGGTTGGTTTAGTGGGTTGTGTAGGGTTCCTGGTGGAGGGGACTAGTGCCTGTGTTCTGGTGGATGAGGCTGCATCTTGTCTTTCTGTTGGACAGGTCCACGTCTGGTGGTGTGTTTTGGGGTGTCTGTGGACTTTTTATGATTTTAGGCAGCCTCTCTGCTAATGGGTGGCGTTGTGTTCCTGTCTTGCTAGTTGTTTGGCATAGGGTGTCCAGCACTGTAGCTTGCTGGTCGTTGAGTGAAGCTGGGTGCTGGTGTTGAGATGGAGATCTCTGGAAGATTTTCGCCGTTCGATATTATGTGGAGCTGGGAGGTCTCTTGTGGACCAGTGTCCTGAAGTTGGCTCTCCCACCTCAGAGGCACAGCACTGACTCCTGGCTCCTGAATTTGGGATGATTCGTTGTCTATTCATGTATTCCACAGATGCAGGGTACATCAAGTTGATTGTGGAGCTTTAATTCGCTGCTTCTGTGGCTGCTGGGAGAGATTTCCCTTTCTCTTCTTTGTTTTCACAGCTCCCGGGTCTCAGCTTTGGATTTGGCCCCACCTCTCCGTGTAGGTCGCCGGAGGGCGTCTGTTCTTCGCTCAGACAGGACAGGGTTAAAGGAGCAGCCGCTTTGGGGACTCTGGCTCACTCAGGCCGGGGGGCAGGGAGGGGCACGGAGTGCGGGTGGAGCCTGCAGCGGCAGAGGCCGGCGTGACGTTGCACCAGCCCGAGGTGCGTCTTGCGTTCTCCCAGGGAAGCCGTCCCTGGATCCCGGGACCCCGACCGTGACTGGCTGCACTGGCTCCCCGGAAGGGGGGCGTGGACAGTGACCTGCGCTCGCACACAGGCCTCACAGCGGCAGCAGCAGCCCCAGCGTCCCACGCCCGTCTCTGGGGTCCGTGCTTTCAGCCGCGGCTAGCGCCCGTCTCTGGAGCTCCTCCAAGCAGCTCTCTTAATCCCCTCTCCTCGCGCACCAGGTAACAAAGTGGGAAGAAAAAGTCTCTTGCCTCTTCGGCAGGTCCAAACTTTTTCCCGGCCTCCCTCCCGGCTAGCTGTGGCTTATTAGCCCCTTCAGGCTGTGTTCACGCCGCCAACTCCAGTCCTCTCCCTGCGCTCCGACTGAAGCCCGAACCTCAGCTCCCAGCGCCGCCTGCCCCGGCGGGTGAGTAGACAAGCCTCTCGGGCTGGTGAGTGCCGGTTGGCACCGATCGTCTGTGCGGGAATCTCTCTGCTTTGCCCTACCCAGGTACGTGGGGAGTTTCTTGCCTTTTGGGAGGTCTGAGGTCTTCTGCCAGCGTACAGTAGGTGTTCTGTAGGAGTTGTTCCACGTGTAGCTGTATTTCTGGTGTATCTGTGGGGAGGAAGGTGATCTCCACATCTTACTCTTCCACCATCTTCCCCGGAAGTCCCCCAGTCAGTTCTTTAATAATCCCCATGACAATGTAGACCGTTCTTATCATCTACTGCCCCTTTCTTGGATCTGCATTTGTTACTGCCTGTAGAGCTTGAAGTACCCCACATGCATGCATTTGATTGAAAGATGATAGCCACAGGTTCTCAAGTCCTCCCTCGGTAATGCCCAGATCGTCTCTGAGCGTAATGCCTCCTCCTTCAACTTCCCTCAGTGGTTGATCCTATACTCAAGGATGCAACTGATGAGAAAAGGACCTATCATTCATTTGAAAGAGGTCAATCTCTCTTCTATGGACAAAGATATAACTTTTCTCACAACTGCTTTGGCCAATTAAGCATCCAGTTGTTCTAGAGACATTATATCATACTACCTCAAAGGGTTGTCCTTCTGGTCTTTTCATTTCTGTTTAGCATCTATCAAAGATTTCTCCTCCATTGGTCATCTAGGCTCCACCTACCTCTCTACACCAATTGACTCATTTTGAGTTGTTTTGCCATGACTCCAAAGTGCTTTTTTTCTGTCTCCATGCCTTTGTAAATGCCATTTCCATTGCCTGGACCACCCTTCTATTTGTTCCTTTTGATGAAGCCCCCCCCCCAAATGGAGATAGTGTTTTTCCTGACATCATCCTGTGTTTATTGAACCCCATTGAGATTTTCTACGTGCTTGTTCCTTCCTATTAGATTAAAGAAGTTCAGGAGCCAGAGCATATTCATTTTGCATTCCCAGTGCTGGTATCCAGTAGGCACTTGATGGTTGAATGAATGAGTAAATATACAGTCTGGCTGAAATGTTAAAGCCAAAAATATCATAGTACTCTCTAATAAAATCCTATCCAATGCTTAGGAAAAATGCTTCACAGGAGGATTCTAACTCTGCATTGTAAATGTGTTATTCAACCCCTGATTGATTTGTGAGAACTGAATTCTGTCAGAACAATTCTCCACGAGCCTTTTGATTTTTTGGAATGCATTCAGTTTTTTAGATTTTTTTTGGTGTGTGGTTTGAAAAGTCTGCTGGACATCCCCAAACTAAGGTATCTCTGTAAGGATCTCCTCTGTTTAAGTGCATTTTATTTCTAACATTGTAAAGCATAGATGACAGCTCTCAACCCAGTGGATTTTCATCCTTATCTCCAGAAAACCACATTTCTTATGCTTTGTGGTAAAGTAAGTTACATATGTATAGATACTACCTTGTGGAAGTGAGCCTTCGGCTAGAACCTCAGATCCACATTTGCTTGCCAGGGAGCAAGAGTGACAGCAGGGTAATCTCTATCACTTTGTAAATTAGATATCTTTCTCTTGTGTCTTTCTCAAAGATGCCTTTTTTTTTTTTTTTTTTTTTTTTGCGGTATGCGGGCCTCTCACTGTTGTGGCCTCTCCCGTTGCGGAGCACAGGCTCCGGACACGCAGGCTCAGTGGCCATGGCTCACGGGCCCAGCCGCTCCGCGGCATGTGGGATCTTCCCGGACCGGGGCACGAACGCGTGTCCCCTGCATCGGCAGGCGGACTCTCAACCACTGTGCCACCAGGGAAGCCCAAAGATGCCCTTTTAAAATGTGAAATTTGCAGAAAACAAATCATTAATATTTCCTTACTGAAAGAATTCACTTTCCAAACTAAAGGATCTGATTTTGGAGCGTTTCAGCTGTGTCAATAAGCCACTGGTGAGACAAATTTTAGAATTAGGCCCATTATCTTTTGCTAATTCAGTTTACCCTGAACAGAGTAGATAAAAATAAATGCTTGAACTTCCCCATATTAAGACATGTTTGTATAAATATGGCCTGATAATAACTTGTTTCCAGAGTTTATTGACTTTAATTGTCCTACTGATGCTGTGTCCTTTGATATATCTGTTAGTATTCATTTTCTATAGTATCTTGAGATCTAATGTATAGCATGATGACTATAGTTAATAACACTGTATTATATACTAGAAATTTGATAAGACAGTAGACTCCAGGTGCCTTCACCACACACACACAAAAAATGCTAAATGTGTTAGGAAGTGGATATGTTAATTAGCTTGACCATAGTAATCATTTCACTATGTATATGTATATCAAAACATGGTGTTGTACTCCTTTAAAATATACAATTGTTACTTTTTAAAAAACTGAGTTTTGCAATAGATTGAATGCAGAAGGAGATAGGAGAATGCAACTATCCTCCATTTTGCAAAAATGTAAAATAATGCCGCTGTAATACATGTAATAATGTATATGTTCTTTGTTTCAGAGATTGTTTTTTCATTAAAAAAATTATTTATGTTCCCCTAAAAAAAAGGCAAAACAAAACATTTTCTATAGTAATAAGCACTGTCACAAGCCTAAATCCAATATACATTTGAACATAGTCCTGACACTTTTCTTAATATCAATAGCACGTTTGCTCTTAGCGACATGTGGTTGAAGGCAAAACTTAAATCCAACAGAATTTGCTGGATCTTAGTTCTAATGCCAATTATTATAAGTTTTGGAGATGAAAAGAATAGAAGTTCTGGAATATTTCTCCCACCCAAGAAGTTTAGTTATTTTGCAGTTACCAAATATGCAAAATCTCTGGATTTGCCCTCTTCCAGGAAGGAGTGTCTTAATTAAATAATTAGGCCCTTTTAAAAATCAGTTCCCTGTGGGTTGCTTCTATAATTGCCTCTTCACTCATCAACTAAAAGTCTACCTAGGTTAACTGTCTTGTTTGTTCTCAACATAATGTTTTATCTATTTAATTCATGCAATTATTTATTGTATAGTTATTTGTTTCTCTTTGTTTGTCATCATCATCTGTTCAAAATTGTAAGGTTCCAGAAGATAAGACACAAGTGTCCTTAATTTATTTTTATGGCACTTACACAGCATTATATGATATTAAACAGCTAATAATTTTTCAGTTTGATGGTTATGAAGACAGGAATCTATAGTAGGCTGATAAATGTGCATTTAACATGAAAAAAAACCTCACTGAAGCTCTGGTTGTGCTATTCATAGCACACCACAGCCTGTATCAGTTGCTAAGAAGAGTTTAGTATTATGTGAAAGCAGTGATGAAAATGTTCAAAATCACCAATTCCCAATGACTCACAAAGTACATATGTCTCTTAAGTTGTTCACCTGCTTTTACCCTAGGGCCATGTTTCTGCTTTTATGACTCCAGCCAGATGCTGAAAAGACATAGAGGAAGTCAAATCAATCAATTTTCTAAATACCGGTAGTTAGGTTACTCAAAAAGAAGGTGGTAATGATGCGAAATCATTATTTTGAGAGATTATTGTGGAATTTAGATCTTGATGGTCAACTTGCATTAATAAATCAACATTCATTGACTGCATGGTTTGTAGAACCATGGAGAAATTCCTTTTTCTGTCAGAAGCTCTGTATGGTTAGTCTGACTGAGGACGATCTTGTATCCACAGGAGAAAATTAAATGGTTTGTCTTGATGGACTAGCAGAGCTTGGAAGAGTAAGCCCTAAAGACAAAGCAGTTTCCTAGAACTGAAGAATTTAACCTTTGTCCTAGTCCTCCCTTCTGTCAGCCTTGTCAGCAGGAAAACTTTCAAGGTTGATTTCAAATGAATCATCCTTGGCATTTTTTCCCCCTAAAACCGCTTCTCTGTCACTTCATGGAAATTGCTACTTGTCCTCAGTGGCATGCAATATTAGCTCAGACACTGCACACATTATACTACAAAGGTTGGAAAAAAACCCCACATTTTATATATATATATATATATATATATATATATAAAATAATTTTTTTCTGAACTGTCTATATATCAATAAACTCAGCGGTTTTAGAGTTAAGGACTGAAACCACAGCTTTTTGTTCACTTAGCTGCCCATATTCGTCCAAGAGTGATTAGGAAATGTTTGGCTTAGTGACAGCCTTTAAAAAAGTACTGAGAAATGCATTTTTGCCAGCTCTATTAATATTACTTCTACTTAGAAGACCTACTTTTTTTTTTTTTTTTTGCGGTACGCGGGCTTCTCCCTGTCATGGCCTCTCCCGTTGCGGAGCACAGGCTCCGGACGCGCAGGCTCAGCGGCCATGGCTCACGGGCCCAGCCGCTCCACGGCATGTGGGATCTTCCCAGACCGGGGCACGAACCCGTGTCCCCTGCATCGGCAGACGGACTCTCAACCACTGCGCCACCAGGGAAGCCCACCTACGTATTTTTAAAGTGTATTTTTTGATGCTTTAAAATGTTTGTAAAGTGTGTTTATTTTTTTTAATTTTATTTATTTATTTTTGGCTGCATTGGGTCTTCATTGCTGTGTGTGGGCTTTCTCTAGTTGCGGTGAGCGGGGGCTGCTCTTCGTTGAGGTGTGCGGGCTCTAGGCACCCGGGCTTCAGTAGCTGTGGCACGTGGACTCAGTAGTTGTGGCACGCGGCTCTAGAGCGCAGGCTTAGTAGTTGTGGTGCATGGGCTTAGTTGCTCCGCGGCATATGGGATGTTCCTGGACCAGGGCTCGAAACCGAGTCCCTTGCATTGGCAGGTGGATTCTTAACCACTGTGCCACCAGGGAAGCCCTCACCACATTATTTCTAAAATCCAAAAAAGTCTAAGTTTTGAAACACATCTGGCACCAAAGATTTTTGATATGGAATTGTGAACTGTATATTTCCTTACAATACTAAATACATTTACAAAATCAGTGGGGGCAGTATCATATTAAATATTCCGTCACCTATATGCGTGATTAAATGTTCTCATAACACCTTGTGCAAAATAACAACATTTACCATAATCTAACATACATTATAGTTTTTAATTGAGTATTATCTCGACTAGACTGACAACTCTTCCAGAGAGAAATTGTCTATTGTCTTCTTGTTCAATTGTTTATTTTCTGATTATAACACAGTATATGCTCCTTGAAGAAAATTGGAAAGTACATAGAAGTTTGAAGAAAATTAACATCATATATAATCCCATTTCTTAAAGATAACCAAAGTTACTATTATATTTCATTGTCTTTTTTTCCTATGCACATTTAAAAAATAAAACTGGGATCATACTAAAGCATTATTGCCTTTTTTCCCTATTTTATTGATATAATTGACATACTACACTGTATAAGTTTAAGGTGTATATATTATCATATGATTACCACAGTAAGTTTAGTTGACATCCATAATGAATGGAAGCAGTATTTTCAAAAGCATTCTTCTGAGTGGCTACAGAGTATCCCACAGGTATGGATATAACATGATTTATTTAACTGCTTCAGTAGGGCTTCCCAGTTGTTCCCGATTTTTTAAATGAATAGAGAAACTGTTTCTTAAACAGATTATTAACCACAGTGCCTAGCACACTTAGTCACTCAGTAAAAGGTATTGAATTGATTAGTTATTTTCATCTAGTAAAATCCTAGCACAAATAGGTTTATTAGGTTTAATTAGATGCTTAGGGAGAATCTGAAAGAGTGAACTCCAGCATGAATACATCTTGGTTGTGGAAGGGAGCATTTTAATCCTAGGCTGGGAGAGAGCCCATGGGGACTGGAGCGGCTGACTGACAGCATGAGGGGTGGGAGGGGGAGAGCTGAAGAACCTCTGTGTCGAATTGAGACTATACCACAGTTTGAGGATAGAAGTGTTGAACTCTCCGCATTGGTTACATTCTCCCATTCTCCTGAAGAAGTTAGCTGTTTTGTTATGTGTTCTGTTTTCTCTTTTAATTGCTCACAGTTGTTCCTCTTAGAGCAGACGTGCTCTTTGAATGTAATGAATGTCTGCTTTAGAACAATGTGACAAGGAAATATTATCTTCTTAGATTCCAGCGTGTGTTAAGAAGGACATAGTCATTTCTGGAAATTTCCAAATCAGATCTATGTGAACTCTTCCAGGAAATGTGATTAGGCCATCTCAACAGGACTCTCTCCCAAGCAGGGCCAAGCCGATGGGAGCTACAAGCACCATTTTCACCCTAAAGGGATGAAAACAAAGCCTATCAAACTGAACTAGCAATATTTAATTGTCTGGTGTTTTGATGATACTCACATGGGCTCCAACTCCAGAATACCTGTTTCCATACCATGTAGAACTAAAACTGCCTGTTTTGATTCTTGGCCAAACCTGTTCTATGTTCAGACTGTGTGAACACTGTCATAATACTCAATAAGCAATTAGTGGTGCAAACACTGGTCGTGGTAATACTAGTGTTCAGTTAATTCGTTTGATTTAAATAAGCATTTAATTTCCTTCTTTTTTTTTTTATAAAAGGAAAACAAGAGGGAGGAAAAATAATCTCAGGTTATTAACTACTTTAAGCTTTTCAGTTACTACCTCTTGGGCTATAACAAACAATGAATCTTTTAAAAGCAAAACACAAATTAAAGCAAGATAAAAATTACGTTTAAATTTTCAAAGGACAATGAAATTAGAATTTCTTTTAAAGGGTGTATTATTTTCACCATATTCCTTAGAATAAATATTATAATGTAATATAAAATTATATAGAATGTGATATTATAGACCGATATAAAGTCCTGAGGACTATTCCCCAAAATGTTAACAGTTCATTCTTCATCAGTTGACATTCATCAGTCTTTCCTGACAGTGTCCAGCCTCTTCTCCTGATCTGCACCTTACCAGTGATGACCATTTGTGATGAGAATCGGAAACATATTACAATGAGGCAGATGATATTGTAAAGCTCAAGAAACATTAACAAAGTCACAAAAGGGAGAGTATACCTGAAAGGATAATTTCTAAAATTAATTAGGATGTCAGAAAGTTCTTGGCAAAAAGCAAATTAGAGTTGAAATCTCTTTACTTTCTTCTTTTTTTTTTTTTTTTTTTGGTACACTGGCCTCTCACTGTTGTGGCCTCTCCCGTTGCGGAGCACAGGCTCCGGACGAGCAGGCTCAGCGGCCATGGCTCACGGGCCCAGCTGCTCCGCAGCATGTGGGATCTTCCCGGACCGGGGCACAAACCCGTGTCCCCGGCATCGGCAGGCGGACTCTCAACCACTGCGCCACCAGGGAAGCCCTTTCCTTTCTTCTTAAAGTTGCATTGTGTGGTCTTTTTGTGGGAACCCATGGATTTTCCATAAAAGCACGATTCTGATTTTTCTATATAATATTCTTGTCCCGTTTCCCCCTAAAATGATGTAACTATTACAGCATTTCCACAAGAAAAATTGCTTTCCAAGGCAGTTTTCTTGCTTTTTTTTCCTTCTATATTTTTGAAAAAGTCTTTGTTTAAAGGCCTTTTAAATTTTTTCCCCACTTTTGAATTGGCAGATGGCATAGTTAATTTTTTCAAATATAAAAAAATACATTAAAAATAACTTAAGAACTGAACATAAAATTGAAGTCCATTTACTGGGGTATAAAAACATAAAATATCCTAGACCAGTAACTTATAGATAATCTGAGCAGCGTTTTGTACTGATGCATATACTGATTTGCTGGGATGTTCAAATAAATTCTCTGGAAAATTTAGAAATTTGGAAAATGTCTACATATGTGGCCTGTATGAACACAAATTACCATTTTCTTCTAGCTTTCACATAAAAGTTATATATATACATATATAATTATTTATATATAATGAGACTAATGGAGATAGTAGTATGAATCATATGTTGTTTCTAAATTAGATAATCTTTGCATGAGTTAGTCTTGATTTACTTTTAAACTACACTCTTGTCTGTAATACTACCAGGATGTGTTATATTTTCTGCAGATAATGTTTTCTTAGGGTGATTTTTCATGCTGATTTCTCTGACTCTAGATAACTCTCAGGTAAGACATCACTAGGTTTGTAGGGGATGCTCTTCTAGTTGTAAAAGGCTGAAGGAGAGACCTGAGGGCAAACTCCTCACCAATGGGGAAACACACATGGTGGAGCCTTCTCCTGGTATCATGCTCTCAGCCGGGCGCTGACCCTCAATTTCCTCACTTTTAAAACAGGGTTAACGATGTCACCCACATTCCAGCTGTAGCACATGGATTTTTTTAAAAATTTCACTTTTAAAACAGAGTTAACAACGTCACCCACATTCCAGCTGTAGCACATGGATTTAAAAAAAAATTTTCCTCAAACACATTAAGCTCCCTCTCACTTTAAAAAAAAAAATTTATTGAGGTATAGTTGATTTACAATGTTGTGTTAGTTTCAGGTGTACAGCAAAGTGAATTTGTTATACATATACATATATCCACTTTTTTTTAAAGATTCTTTTCCCATATAGACCACCACAGAGTATTGAGTAGCGTTCCCTGTGCTATACAGTAGGTTCTTATTAGTTATTTATTTTATATACAGTAGTGTGTATATATACAGTACTGTGTATATGTCAATCCCAATCTCCCAATTTATCCCTCCCCCACCAGGCCCTGGTAACCATAAGTTTGTTTCCTACATCTGTAACTCTGCTTCTATTTTGTAAATAAGTTCATTTGTACCCTTTTTTTAGATTCCACATATAAGCGATATCATATGATATTTGTCTTTCTGTGTCTGACTTACTTCACTCAGTGTGACAATCTCTAGGTCCATCCATGTTGCTGCAAATGGCATTATTTTTTTTATGGCTGAGTAATATTCCATTGTATATATGTGCCACATCTTCTTTATCCATTCCTCTGCTGATGGACATTACGTTGCTTCCATGTCCTGGCTATTGTAAATACTGCTGCAGTGAATATTGGGATACATGTATGTTTTTGAATTATGGTTTTATCTGGATATATGCTCAGGAGTGGGATTGCTGGGTCATATGGTAGTACTATTTTTAGTTTTCAAAGGAACCTCCATACTGTTCTCCATAGTGGCTATACCAATTTACATTCCCACCAACAGTGTAGGAGGGTTCCCTTTTCTCCACACCCTCTCCAGCATTTATTGTTTGTAGATTTTTTGATGATGGCCATTCTAACCAGTGTGAGGTGATACCTCATTGTAGTTTTGATTTGTGTTTCTATGATAATTAGTGATGTTGAGCATCTTTTCATGTGCTGTTTGGCCATCTGTATGTCTTCTTTGGAGAAATGTCTATTTAGATTTTCCACCCATTTTTCGATTGGGTTATTTGTTTATTTGTTTTTATATTGAGCTACATGAGCTATTTGTATATTTTGGAGATTAATCCCTTGTCAGTTGCTTCATTTGCAAATATTTTCCCCCATTCTGTGGGTTGTCTTTTTGTTTTGTTTATGGTTTTCTTTCCTGTGCAAAACTTTTTTTTTTTTTTTTTTGCGGTACGCGGGCCTCTCACTGTTGTGGCCTCTTCCGTTGCGGAGCACAGGCTCCGGACGCGCAGGCTCAGCGGCCATGGCTCACAGGCCCAGCTGCTCCACAGCATGTGGGATCTTCTCGAACCAGGGCACGAACCCATGTCCCCTGCATCGGCAGGTGGACTCTTAACCACTGCGCCACCAGGGAAGCCCTCCTGTGCAAAACTTTTAAGTGTAATTAGATCCCATTTGTTTATTTTTGTTTTTATTTTCATTACACTAGGAGGTGGACCAAAAAAGATCTTGCTTGCGATTTATGTCCGAGTATTCTGCCTATGTTTTCCTCTAAGAGTTTTATAATGTCTAGCCTTACAGTTAGGTCTTTAATCCGTTTTGAGTTTATTTTTGTGTATGGTGTTAGGGAGTATTCTAATTCCATTCTTTTACATGTAGCTGTCCAGTTTTTCCCAGCACCACTTATTGAAGAGACTGTGTTTTCTCCATTATATATTCTTGCCTCCTTTGTCACAAATTAGGTGAGCATTGGTGCATGGGTTTATCTCTGGACTTTTTATCCTGTTCCATTGATCTGTATTTCTGTTTTTTTGCCAGTACCATACTGTTTTGATTAATGTAGCTTTGTAGTATAGTCTTAAGTCAGAGAGCCTGATTCCTCCAGCTCTGTTTTTTTTTCCTCAAGATTGCTTTAGCTACTCATGGTTTTTTGTGTTTCCATACAAATTGTGAAATATTTTGCTCTAATTCTGTGAAAAAATGCTATTGGTGATTTGATAGGGATTGCACTGAATCTATAGATTGCTTTGGGTAGTATAGTCATTTGCATAATATTGATTCTTCCAATCCAAGAATCACTCCATCTGTTTGTGTCATCTTTTATTTCTTTTATCTGTATCGTCTAGTTTTCTGAATACAGGTCTTTTGCCTCCTTAGGTAGGTTTATTTCTAGGTATTTTATTCTTTTTGATGGGATGGTAAATGGGGTTGTTCCCTTGATTTCTCTTTCTGATCTTTTGTTGTTAATGTATAGGAATGCAAGAGATTTCTGTGTATTAATTTTGTATCCTGCATCTTTACCAAATTCATTGATGAGCTCCCTCTCAGTTTTTGTCTTTGCTCATATGCTCCCTTAGTTTAGAATGTTCTCTCCACTCCTTTTTTTTTTTTTTTTTTTGTGGTACGTGGGCCTCTCACTGCTATGACCTCTCCCGTTGCAGAGCACAGGCTCCAGATGCGCAGGCTCAGCGGCCATGGCTCACGGGCCCAGCCGCTCTACAGCATGTGGGATCTTCCCAGACTGGGGCACGAACCCGTGTCCCATGCATCAGCAGGCGGACTCTCAACCACTGTGCCACCAGCGAAGCCCTCTCTCCACTCTTAATTAATACCTACCCAGACTTCAAGTCTCAGCTCAAAAGTCACCTCCTCAGGAAAGCCTCTCTTGATACCCCAGACAGATGGGATTTTTGTTATTATACATGCCCAGGGTATCCAGTCCTTTCCCTTTTTAGCACTTAGTTTGTAAGTATTGAATTATATGGTGTTTAATTAATAGCCATCTTCCATACAAGACAGTACTAGTGCCTAGCACTAGTCAGTAAATTGAGCTAGTTGTGTAAGTAAATCTATAGTATGGACCCTGATTTTAATTCAAGAAAAGTTAAAAAGTTCAGGAAATGGAAGGCAAATTCTCTGAAAAAGTTATAGAAATACTATACTGGAATATAACAGAACTGGAGAATAAGAATGTGGTTGTTTAATGATGGACATTCCATCCAACAAGAAGTGGTGTCTAATTCCTCTCTGAATCTGGACAGGTCTGTGACTGCTTTGTCCAATACAGGATGGCAGACATGATGTCATACTAGTTCTGTGTGTAGCTCTTAAATGGCCTGGCAGCATCCACTTATCACCACTAGGAAGCCAACAGCTTATTAAGAAGAGAGACTACTTTGAGACCACCATGCTGTGAGTAGCCCAAGACACATGGAGAGGCCCTGGAGAAAGAGATTTATTCCCATGGAGAGAGAGAGAGGCCAAGGAACAGGGAAGCAGAAGAGATGTGAGCGAGGGAGCCATCTTGGAAGTGGACCCTCCAGCTCCAGCTGCCCTGACAAAGTCCATGAGGATCTGAGATGAACCACCTGGATAAGCCTTTCCCAAATTCCTCATCCACAAATCATCAGTAAAATAAAAAGATTGTTTCCAGCCGCTAAGTTTGGCAGTGGTTTGTTATGTAGCAATAGATAACTGGAACGGAGAGTGAGAAAAGTGAATTCATGCAGAGGAGAAGCTGAGAAAAGATGATTCAGAGGAGAAAATAGGTGAAGGGTGAAATAAAAAGTGTGTAACAACCACCTCAGCAGTAAGTGTTCAGGGAACAGGGATGGTGAGACTATCCAGAAAACCACTGGAGGCTTGCAAACTCCCCATTTATGCATTTACCACATCCAGACTGGGGCAGGGGAGGGGGAGAAGGCTTCTTGGAAGGCGTGGTGCCTTCACTGAGTCTTAAAGAAGGATTAAGAGTTGTTCAAGCAGGGATGGGGTCAAGCATGTTCCAGGTGATAGAATATGATGTGCAGAGGCCCACGTAAGAGAAAAATGGGGAAGTGACCAGAATGAGGTTGGGGAGGGGTATCTTGTAGGCCATGATAAGGCATTTGGACTTCATTCTGAGGGTACTGGGAAGCCACTGGAGGACTTAGGCAAGAGAGTGGCATGGTCAGATTTGCAATTTAGAAAGACCACTCTGGATAGGAGGGCTGTGCACTAATCCAAGACACCAATGATTATATTCTGGACTTGGTGGTGGCAGAGTGGATGGAGATACATGGATGGATTTGAGCCATTTTAAGGAGACTGATCTGTCAGACTTGATTGATTAAATTTGTAGACAAAGGAGAAACTGAAGCTAAGAATAAGCTTCAGTAAACTGGCTTGAGCAACAATCTGTGTGGATGGACAAGAGAATGGAAGGGGAGAAGGAGCAGACTGGACAGATCACGATGAGCTCTGTTCTGGGCACGTTGACTTTGGAGTTCCTGTGGGACTAAACAGGGGTGTCTCCCCGGCAGTTCTGAAGCTCAGGAGAGACCACAGCACCCGCAGTGATAGTTTGGGCATGGATGGCATTGAGGTGAGGTTTTAAGTCATGGGCCTAGATTAGTCCACCCATAGGAGGGAGCATTTAAAGTTGGAGGAAAGAAGAGTGAAGCTAGAGATCTAGCCTCTGGGAAACACCAACACTCAAAAGCAATGAAACAGAATCAGAGAGACAGAGAGCTAGAGAAAAGAAGCAGGAGAGAGCAGTATCATTGAGCAAAAGAGGAAAGCTGGAAGGAGAATTCCTGGGACATGTGTGATCTAATCCTATGTTAAAACAATTGTGGGTTGATACCAGATGAGCAAACATGACAATTCCCTGGTATTGCGAAACTAACATTTCATTGCTCTTCATAAGAAAATGAAGCAACTTCATTTCATAAGGAAATGAAGGGGGCTTATCAGAGCCTCAATCTATTTCATCCCCACAAACATATATTTGAGTATGGTATAATCATGAAAATACTTCTGGAAAGATAATATTGCAAAAAGCTCTGAGAAACTGAAAAAATGATTAAATGGCAGGGTCACACTAATGTCTGCATATCATCATAATACATCACAAACTTGTTATTCAAACTCAATACATTTATGTAGTACTTTGGAGTTTTCAGGATACTTTGATGATCTCATTAGCCCCTGATGTGGTTATAATGAACTAGATGACTCTGGCATCAATGGGTTATTACACTGCTAAGAGAAAGTAATAAGCAGCGTAAAAAGAAGAATATAGACAGAGTTACAGGAGTTCAGAAAAGGAAAATGTTGCTTGTGTGGGAGAGGGTGAGCTTTGAAGAGCCAAGAGCACTTCCTGAGTGCTTACACTGTGCCCTGTTACTGAGGTAGGCACCGTATGAGTTATCTCATTTAAAGGACGTGGGTATGTTGAGTGGTAGAAATGGGCATTTTACACAAAGGTAGATGGCAACTTTGGTATTCATCATAGTGTCTGGCACAAAAGCGCAATAGCTACTAATATTAGTGGTTGTCATTCATTGAGTACTTCCTGGTGCCAGGTGCAACCCTTCGTACACGCTGTCACATTTCAGCCTCAATGCAACCCACTTTACACATAAACTCAAGTGACTCACACAAGTAAAGTCCCTGGTGAAAAACAAATCACATACTCAGCTAAGAATTTTGAGGAGAATTTAATAATCATGGGCTGGCCAAAAAGTTCTTTCGGCTTTAAGTAAAAATAAAAGACATTTTTCATTTTCATGAAGAACTTTATCGGACAATGTATTCACTAACCGAGCTAAGTTTTTGGCCAAGCCAATATTTCCTTTAAAAGGAGAATGTTTTTAGAGGGGTGGGCAGAGTAAAGAGAACCAATAAGGGATGTTGAGGCACCCAGAGACTAGCAAAAACAGGAAGTCATTACCACCCTTAGATGGAGATCATTTAAGGGACATCATTAAGCAGTTCAAGCTCAGCTGCTGTAAATTGGCCACTTCTTTCCAGAGCATAGAAGTTAGCAATTCTCACTTTGCTGCTTTTATCGATATTTTTACATCAAACATTACGTCACGGTTATGTTGGATCCCTTGATCCCTTCTTCAACTACTCTGACCAGTGTTCACAGTGCCAGCAAATACTTTGAGAAGCTGGTGAGGGTGGATGGCCCCAAGCACAGCCTCATTATGCATTGAATATTGCCAAATGCTCTTTCTGAAAATGCTGAATTGCCTTTTCTTTGCATCCTTTTTTTCTCTTTTTTAAAAAATAAATTTATTTATTTTTGGCTGTGTTGGGTCTCCATTGCGGTGCGCGGGCTTCTCATTGTGTTGGCTTCTTTTGTTGCGGAGCACAGGTTCTAGGTTCGCAGGCTTCCGTAGTTGTGGCTCGTGGTCTCTAGAGCGCAGGCTCAGTAGTTGTGGCTCACGGGCTTAGCTGCTCCACGTCATGTGGGATTTTCCCGGACCAGGGCTCCAACCCGTGTCCCCTGCATTGGCAGGCAGATTCTTAACCACTGTGCCACCAGGGAAGCCCCCGTTTTTTCTTAATATCCATAATGTCGTGTGCTTAAAAGAGGACTTTAAAGTGTGCTGTTTACTACTTCCATGTAAGAAGTTACATAGAGTTATCAGAACCCAGCCAGGAGCTAGAATTGCCAAAAAGAGGGACCACCAGACAGAAGTTATGGTTATAGAAGGGTTGTTGCTAGAACCATGAAAAAGCAGGAAGGGAGTAAGAGGAATAAATATGTTAACCTCCCTTTCCTCTTGCCCTCCCATCTCCTGTAAGTGCCGCCCATTGGCCAAAGCCAACAATAACGGGATCCCAGGTGATATAGTCGATGAAGGTCAGTCCTCTTGGGCACAGAGTAAGACAGAAAATAGTGAAGCATGGGTCTTGGGCACACCAAGATTACACAACTAGAATGCGGGAGGGCCAGGAGTCAAAGTCAGGTTTATTATGCCTTATTCACTGCTTTTATGTATTTCTCTTCCATACATGTTGCAGGTGCTTGGTAAATATTTCTTTAAAGAATGAATTCCCAGGTGACAGCTGAAGAAACCAAGGTTAGGAGGGTATACATCTTGACTTTAGGAACCAGAACTCTGGAACCATCTCCTAGTTTGTAAAATGCTGCCTGCCCATTCGACCAAACATAACTCACTGCTTGTATGTCAAAGGAAATCTGCAGCAGTCGGTTTCCTCCACAGTAAATCGTTTTGTGTCAAACTTAATGATTCTTATCTGGCAGCACTCAGGACTTAGTGTCAGAATGCAGACTTATGGGAAAAAAAAAGAAGAATGCAGACTTATGGTATTTAACTTGATCTAGTATTTCTAGTACTTGGGACACTTGAGCCCTCATTCTCTTTAAGTACTCCAACCCCTACCCTCAAACACCGAACCCCAGTGAAAGCAAATCTTGTATTTGCTAAAAATGGAGTAAGAAAGGAGTAAGGCAGGAATGTCTCTTTTAATCCTGAAATAATTGCTATCTAAAATTGACTTCAAATGCAGGTCCAGAAATATTAACAATGGAAAAGAAAAATTGCCTCTGTATCAGTCAGTGTCTAGCTAGGAGAATATAAACAGCTCTAGGTATTTCAAATAGAGGGAATTTAAACAGGGAATTAGTTACAAAGATCTTGAAATGTGTGGAAGACAAAAAGGAGCAATTTGACCATAAGTCCCACAGTGTAATTCACAGTTACATCCCCAGTACCTGGTATGTAGCAAAGGTTCAAAAATGTGTATTGAATCTATGATTACACTTGTGAGTGAGATTTGGTCTATCAACCTAGGAAGGCCATGGGTTCTGCTGGAAAGCATTAAGACACCTATGTGACTCTGATGATTCAATGGATGTATGTGGTTTGGCCTTAGGTAGGAAATCATGTTCAAAGCCTTCTGAACCTGTCAATGCTACTGCATAGCACAGAGAATTCTATGTTCTGTGATAACCTGTATGAGAAAAGAATCTGAAAAAGAATGAATATAGGTATAACTGAATCACTTTGCTGTATACCTGAAACTAACACAACATTGTAAATCAACTATAATCCAATAAACTTAAACAAAAACAAAAAAGCAAACAAAAAGAACCCAAAAGCTAAAACAAAAAACCCTCAAAACCTGTCAATGAATAATATCTAATGAGCAACTACTAGGTACTAGATACTATCCTAGGCACTTTTCTAAGCACTTTGTATTATTAACTTTAACCTTCCTAATAACCCTATGATAATGGATTCACTGTGTCCAATTTCATAAATTAGGATGAAAGGAGGCAAAGAGCTTTTAAGATCATACAACAAGAAAATAGCAGAGCCAAGCTTCCACCCACAAAGTTTGGCTTCAGAAGCTACACTCAGACTCCACATCATATGTCTGTCCACTGCTCAAGTGATGAAAGCTTAGTCTACTTTTCTACCTTTATTTTTCATGTCCCCCATTGTACTCTGGGGCATAAACCAGCTAGCTGTTTCCCCAACCTGTTTCTTCTCCTTTCTGGGCTCATAGAAGTCTATTTCCCAGCTCTTCCCTTTGGTTACTAAAGCTGTGTGACTGAGTCCCAGACAGAGAAAAGTGAGCAGAGGTGATATGTACCACTTCCTGGCCTGGCCCATTAAGCCTCTCACACGTGGTGCTGAATGTTCTGTAACTTTCTTTCAGCTTGAGGAAGGTGAGCATGGTGAACTTGGATGCCATATTTGAAAGTGTTGGAGCCACAAAATGGAAGAAGGCCAGACCCCTGCATGTCACTTGGAGAAGAGTCAGGAACCAATCAAGTCATTCTGTGTTAGCCTTTAAGTGAACAAGAGATGAACTTCTATCAACTTTATTCCACTATATGTGTTGGGGTCATTTTGTTATAGCATCTAGAATTATCTTAACCAATACATACAGGATTTGAACTGATCTATCTATTGTTGCTTGAACACGCATTTGGCTTTTGCACATACTTTTCCTTAGAATTCTCATTCTATCCTTCCAATTATTCACATCCTAAAAATTATTCAAGGCCTAAACCAAGTTCAGTCACCTTCAAGCAGCTCTCTTCCACTCCCACTAGCCACCGTGATTTCTTTTTCCCGTAACTTCCTATAGCACTTTGTTGATTGTATCTCTCTTGTGCCCTTAGCATAGCTCTCACTTTGGATGTCTTGTTTTCCCAGTAAGCTCTTCAAGGTCAAGGATCATGTTTTAATGCTTCTCGTATGTCTCTGAAGTACATAACATGGTGTGTTGCCTTGAGAATTCTCAATAAATATCTGCAGGGAAAATGAATTTATATATGTATTAGACTTAATAAAGCCATTTTCCATTTGGGCTTTATTCCATTTCCATTTTCCCCAAAGTAGTCCTTTATCACTCAAGCAGGAAGGCATGTAAGAAGTGATTTACTGGAGTTCATGTCTTTATTATTCTTTGGACAACTGCTTAGAAGAGACAGAAGGCGTGCTTATCAAATTTCAGATGACACAAAACTAGAGGTAATAAATAGTGCACAAGATGACAGAATCAAAATGAGGCAAGTTGGAATGAAGATAACATTTAATAGGGATAACGGCAAAATTAGATAAAAAAAAAAAGTGGCCCAATTTCAGTATGGAAAGACAGAGCTAACACCAATTTATAGGAAAAATCTTTCAGGTTTTAATTGGCTGCTGGGCTGACATGAGCCCAGAGTGGATACACGGGACTTTGTTTACAATTAGGCTCAGGGCACTTGGTGGCAAAGTATTCAGGCTCTAACAAGGCATGGGCATGAATTAACGTTGCTAGATGGAGACCAGCTGGAGGTGGATGAAACCTCAGTGTTAGGTAATGGGGGAAAAAAGGTCCATATTTTAGCCTGGGAAAGCTCAGCACATAGGGCAACTTTCACCTGTAGCATTGGTGGGACTCCCCTGCTGAGAACACCATCAGGTGATTTCTGGACACTAATTTGGTGCCAATTTAGTATCAGCATGGGTTCCCTGAGAGTTTTGCCTCAGAAGTAGAACCCAGTAGGTCTCAAAGGTTTGTTATTTTACTTTTGGTTCCACTCCCCAGTGTCAGGGTCAGAGCTGTCCCTCACTTAAGACCTCTCACTTTCAAAGCTGAGAAATGCCATGTCATCTGGGTAAATTCAAGTCACCCTTGAGAGAGGGGAGAGAAGGCAGATCACATCTCCTCTGTTGCTCAGTTGGGACAACTGTTCCAGGATCCTTAGCTAGATCTCTCCTAGAAACCTACATTTCCTAAAAACTGGTATCAGAGTTCTGACAAAAAGGCTGTGGCCTTGACCTTGGCACTGGACCACCAAAAAAGCCAATACAATCTTAGGCAGTGTTAATAGAAGCCTAGCACCTGGAATAAGGGTCCTGCTGTAGTCTGTGTGGGTCAGACCACAGGAAGAATTGTTTCTATTCCAGATACCATGGTTTAAAAGGGATACAGGCAAAACCACTGTGTATCAAAAGGAAGATGACCAGAATGTTGAAGGGATTTAGAAACCAATCACTAGTTACTTTTTGGTGGTTCAGGATCAAGGCTTGGAGTGGGTCAGGATGGCGGGTGGGATGCGGTGTCAGGTAGCATAGATAGCAGAACTGTCTTCAGATATGTGAATGCTGTCTTGTGCAAGAATACTAGCATGTTAGGTAATGCCAGAAGGCAGAACTGGGACCAGTGGGAATTAAGCCCACAATGAAGAATTTTTAACTGTGATAACTCTTCAAAAGTGGAATACACTTTGCAAGTAAGTGAGGTTTAGAATGTTCAAGTAAAGATCTGGTCACTTTCATAGATGTTTTAGCTGGAATTCCAGAACATTGAGTGGGAATTTAGGTGAGAGGGTTTCTAAGGTCCTGTTCGAATCTAATGTTCTATGAGCTCATCAATCTTAAAATTAGAAATATGCTACAGAACGTGAGGAAAAAAGATTATTACCTGAGATTATTTTGGAGTTACTACCTGAAGTGGATCTTCCCCTCAAAAAGAGCAGAACCCATGGATTATGTAATCTGCAATGCGTGAGAGGGGAAAAATAGAAGCTTAGTACCATTAAGAAGGGAAAGGAACTCCCTGAGGGGCATGAAAAAAGAAACGTTCAACAAATATCTCGGGAATTCCACGGAGTCTGTACAGGCCTGATGGAAACGCAAGGGAGGAGTTTGGAAACCCTCCTTCCCAATGACAAAAGAGTTGTGACGCTCCACGTCTGAAACTGCTCAAGGTGAGCGCACATCTATCGTGGAGGAAAGCACACTTGGTCTTTGCCTCCCTACCTCTGAGGGCCCTGTAGGCAAACATAATCACATTCTTAGTAAGAACGGATTGTCTTTGAAATACTGTGAGTTTCCAGATGTCTATGCCTCTCTATGTATGTGTCTCTTGGGCTCCTCCTCTTTCTTTCAGACAGGAAGAAATATTCTTTTAATAATCTAGAGTCTCACGTGGGGTGAGGGGTCATCTGCAGAGAAAGTCAAGGTAAGGTGGACTTGGGTGCGAAGACAGATTCTCACGCTAGGAACTGGGGGTGGAGGTGAGGCGTGGTACCACGTGCTGGGCAACCTGGGAGCAGGACAGTAGGGAGAGAGGTCAAAGTATCTGTCCACAAAGGAATCCCATCCTTTGCTTCCCGACCACCAAGAAGACCCCACAGTCGCTCTGTCCAGAACATAGCCCGCTCTTCAAGTGCGCCTTGGGTCGACGTGAGGCGTGCACCTGCGGCGGAACACAGGTAACGTCAAGTCCGGGTACAGCGCCTTTTGGCCGAGGTCCTCTCACCGGCGCGCACCCCTTGCGTTGCCGGCTTCCTCGGCCTCCGCCTCCGGCCCCACTCCTCGTGCTGGTGGCCCACTACAACTCCCGCCTCGGCTGCCGCAAACGCGAGAGCGCCAAGTGGGCGCGCGGGCTGCGCGCGGGCCGGCGCCCGGAGGTCTGGGCATGCTCAGTCGCGCGGGCAGGGCTCCGGGCGCGAGCCGGGCTCCCGCTGCACCACATTCATCTGCTGCCAAGGGGAGCCGCCGGGCGCTCGCAGGCTCGGCGCGCGCTGCCCGCGGAAGACCCGGCTGCCGCGCCCCCCGCCGCCTCCCCGAGTCATGGCCTCGCTCGGCCATCCCGCCGCCTTCGGCCGGGCCACCCACGTCGTGGTGCGGGGGCTGCCCGAGTCCCTCGGCCAACAGGCGCTGAGGCGCACCAAGGGCGACGAGGTGGATTTCGCCCGCGCCGAGCGGCAGCACCAGCTGTACGTGGGCGTGCTGGGCAGTAAGCTGGGGCTGCAGGTGGTGCAGCTGCCGGCCGACGAGAGCCTCCCGGACTGCGTGTTCGTGGAGGACGTGGCCGTGGTGTGCGAGGAGACGGCCCTCATCACCCGCCCTGGGGCGCCGAGCCGGAGGAAGGAGGTAACTGGCCGCCTGGAGACGCGAGGGGCGCGGCCGGGGACGCGCGCCGGGCCCTCCCGCGCCGCCCGAGCCGGACGTGCGGGGGGAATCGCGGAAGTGGCCCCCGGGCTAGTTCCGAACTTCCCATTTGGGGGAGACGGTGTGTGTGCGAGAGAGAGAAGTTCATTGTTCACGCCTCCCGGCTGCCAGCGCAGCTTGGATGCCTTCTAGAGGAGCCGACTGAGTGTGGTGGTGCGGACTCGGGCAGGTGGGTGGGGTGGGGAATCCGTCTCACAGGCATTTTTATTTGTAAAGATTAAAAAGCAGCGAAGACAGTGCAACTCTGCTCGTTTCCCAGGGAGCGGGGGCAGGGAGGGGTGCCGTTCCAAGCGGGCGGGCGGAGCCTGGGCGAGGGCTCCGGGGGGCCGGTTGATGACCCTAAACCCCCAAGTCCTGCCAGGAGCTGGGAGCAGGGAGGGCCAGATGAATTAATGGTCGATGCCCGCAGACCTGGGTCGTCCCGAGTTACTTTTCGGTCGTGGAGAGTGAGTCCCGCAAAGGGGACTGGCAAGTGAATGAATGTAAGAAGACTGGCCTGTTGCTGAGCCGTGGTGTCTGGGTTTGAAAAGCGGAACTCGGAGTAGGGTGTTGGGTGTGTGTATGTGTCTGTGTGTTTAATTGGAAATGGTGGTTTCACAAATTCAATAGTTTTTATTCTCTATATTTTTAAGCCCATAGCAATCAGAGCTTTTTGTGTTCTCAGAGGATGGTGACTACTTTAAAATATTGCAGTTTGTGAAAATGTCTGTGATTGCTTTAAACACAAGGTAGGTTAGTGGGGAGAGACAAATAAGAGTGAGATTCGATTTTAAAATGCCGTCTGGCCCGGGAGTCTTCTCATTGCCTGCTAAGAGCCCAGGGTCAAGACTCTTGGTTGCTATTGGCATCAAGTGGCATTGCAAGAAGCTGGTGGTTTCTTTCATATCTGGAGGGTTAAGGATTTTCCCTTCCTATTTTTCCTTTATTCGATTCGCATTGGAAATGCCTCATAGAGCTTGTAGTTAAAATATGCTTCTTCTCCACATGCTTCACTACTTGGTTGATAGAACTTTGCTTGGTCTGAGAGAATAAGTATATTTGATTTATTTCCCACTAAGATAATCAGCTTTTTTTTTTTTTTCCACCCTGCCTTAGCAGAAAACCAAAAGAGTAACAGGTCTCATTCTCTTAGCTCTTTTAACTCCTTCGCCACCTCTCCATCTTTGAATCTGTGAGATGACCCACTCTATTTTAAACTGATAAGCATGTAACCCCATTTGAATACTTTCTAATGTGTCCTAGGCCATATGACAAAGCTGTGGTTTGTGCTTAAAAGAGTAACATAGATTTTAAAAATGCTTTCAAAATGATACTCATTTCATGAGGCTGGTCCAATTTCATGTTAAGAGACTGTCATATATTTAATCATCCATTTCATTTTATTCCTATAATAAAACCTTTCAAATTTTGGCCTTCCTGATACTAAAGTGGGCACTGATCTGTCTCCCCGTCAGATTTTGAGGCATGAATTTTAAATGGGTTTCACTCTTCAGGCTGGTGGCCCACTGCCAGAGGCCACATAGAATAATGGATAAGAACATCAGACTGGATCTAATTCTGTGACCTTAGGGAGTATCTCTTGCCTCAGTTTTCTCACCTGTAAAGTGGACGTAATCATACCTATTTCATAGAATTGTGGTAATAAATTTATTAATCCATCAGAAATATAGAGGACAGGACATTTCATAAGTGTTGGTCGTTATTATTCACTTACCAATGGGTCGTGGAAGATTTACTCCTTGAGCAGTAAGAAGTCTCCTGTACACTGATGCAGTTACAGTGACATTTCCCTTTCTGAGGGTGAAGGGGAGTCTTCTTCATGCCTTAGGTTCCAGCCTAATCTGCTCACTAGCACTGCCTCCCAGCTCAAGTTTTCTGCAGGTGTGTGGTCCCTCCCCAAAACACCTTTGCCATTGCACCTGATCTGTGTTCCCAGAGTAATGGGCCTTCCAGCCAGAGAGGGGAATGCGGGCAGTCATGTTGGGTGGGGTGCTTCAGAGATTTCTTTGAAATCTCTCACAGTTTGCTGCCTACATTGAAGTTAATAAATTCTTGTTAACTGAATGAACAAATGAATTAATGAAATGCTAATTAGCTAATACCAGCAAGCTGATAATAATCACTTCAAGGACTTCTTGGATTGTTTTATATATATATATATGTATATATATACACACACATATATATATGTATATATATATATACATATATATATATATATGTGACACCTAACTCCCTAACTGAAACTCCACAACAGCTGAGGCATTATATTAAAATTATTAACACTGATCTCCTGTCTTCTCCCTCTGCATTCCATTTTCCACACTGTAGCCAAGTTGGTCCTTCTAAAACTCAGATCTGATCCTGTTCCTCCTCTGATTAAAATTCTAGAGGGGCCTCCACTGAGCTTGATAAACCCATTGAGCTGGGTTCTGCTTGCCTTTCCAGCTTCAGTTGCATCTCTGACCCCACCTGAGGTGCCTCCCAATTCTTGTCTCAAGCCAGGTTCTTTTTTCAAGCTCACCATGCTGTTGCTTTTATGGGTGTACATTCCTCCTTTGCCCAGGACATTCTTCCTCTCCTGCATTTTACCTGGCTGTTTCTACTCATGCTTCAGTTCTCAGCTTACTCTTACCATTAATATTATTAGCTAATCTTTATTGGGTGCTTACCATTTGCCAGACATTGTGCCGGATTTATGACATGCATTTCATTGAATGCTCACATCAACTCTTTGAGCTCATTGCTATCATTATTCCTTTTTAAAAGTTGATGAAACTGAGTCTTAGAGAGATTAAATAAATTGCCCAAGGTTATAGAGTGGAACTAGTGAAACCAGGATTTGAACTCAGATTTGCAGGACTCTAAAGCTCTAGTCCCAACTGTTGTGATATTAGATCTCACCTTCTCAAGCATTAGATTGGTTGTCCTTTTATGAGCATCTCTGTACTCCCTGTTGTGGTATTTACCATACCATATGGTAATTTCCTGTTTATCTTTCTGTACCTCCCATTATTATGAAAACTTTGAGGGCAAGGATCATGTCTGCGTTGTTCAACATCTTATCCCCTGGGCCTTGAACACGATAATCATGTAGCAAATATATTTTGTTGAACAAATTTGTTCATGATTTTAGGTCAACCTTCGTTCTCCCTCATTATGACATATTTGGTGTTTGTTTGGCAAGCATTTCCAATCAGTAGAGTCCCACAAGTTTCATTACAACTATAGGTGATTTATAACTGTTTTTCTCTCCCTCTCCCTTTCCGTGCCTCTGTCTCTTGTTGTTGTTTTGTTTTTATTAAAATCCTGAGAAGTTTCTTCTTAATCAAAGCATCATGTTATATTTAATGACTTTTCTTCCTTGGAAGAAAGGACTGAGGACCAAACTCAAGAAAGTAACGCTTCTGTGAAAGCTCAGTGTTTGCCATAATGGGGTCTCCAAAGATTAATAAAACACAGACCCTGTCTGCAGCAAGCTTAAGTTTTAGTGAAGAAAACTGCATATAGAGAAAGTCAGCAAATAATATTACTTGTCTAAGAACTTTGTGTCTTCAGGAATATGAATGTCTTAATATGCTTAATATTTTGAAGACAAATTAGCCTTAAGAAACCAATCATATTTTAAATGACTCCAGCTTACATTTTAGAGGGGAAAGAAATTAACTTCTAAATGTCAAAGTCCAGTAAGCAAATATCTAAAAGCTATGACAGTGTGTGAGGATTGGGTTTTTTAAAAAATAAAAATTTTGTTTCAATTGTACATGTCCGCAGTACCAAATTCAAAAGGTACAAGAGGATACACTGTGAAAGTAAGTCTTGGACTTCCCTGGTGGTGCAGTGGTTAAGAATCTGCCTGCCAATGCAGGGGACATGGGTTCAAGCCCTGGTCCGGTAAGATCCCACATGCTGCGGAGCAACTAAGCCTGTGTGCCACAACTAGTGACCCTGCGCTCTAGAGCCCGCGAGCCACAACCACTGAAGCCCAAGCACCTAGAGCCCGTGCTCCGCAACAAGAGAAGCCACCACAAGGAGAAGTCTGCACACGCAGTGAAGAGTAGCCCCCGCTCTCTGCAACTAGAGAAAGCCTGCATGCAGCAACAAAGACCCAACTCAGCCTTAAATAAATAAATTTATTTCAAAAAAGAAAGAAAGTAAGTCTTGCCCCCCTTACTTCACCCTTGTACCAGTTCCCTTCCTCAGAGGCAACTACTAATGCCATTTTCTTGAGTTTTGGTTTTTTTTCCAGAAAGTTTTTAGTACTTAATTAATGATTAACTGACAGAGTTTACTCAAGGAAAATTGTGAAATATATCCTGTGCCCTTTCCCCCTCTTTCAGGGCCATTTTATCCTTTCCCAGGTACCAGGTATTAGTATATGGGGTATTCCGTCTAAGAGAAAACCACACAAACTCATTCCCACAAAGTGATAATGGCTTTAATTACCCTTGCCTGGAGCATTTGCACTGTTAGGGACCTCTTTAGGAAGAAGGCAATATGCTTAGCACAAAGTAATAAATCTCCAAAGTAAAAATAAACATTGAGGGGGGGAAAGGAGGGCATAAACAGAAAAGGTAAGCAATACATATTTGCATAGTAATTCCCCTTCTATTGGGGCACTCAACTATTTGGACTTACATATTCGGGTCCTGGTTTATTCTTTGGTTAGGAAAAAAGCATAATTATCCCAGAGGCAAGGTGAGCATTAAGACCATGTCTAATGACCAGCCAACTTATGTGTGTGTGTGAATCCCAAAAGATGGTGTTATTATTAGCTCTATTTAAAAGATCAGGAGACTGAGTCTCTGGTAACCAAGGTTAAGTAACTTGTCCAAAGTCACACACAGCTAATAAGTAGCAGAACTGAGCTTCTCATGAAAGTATGAAGGTCTTTTTTGCTTGAAGTGCTTGTTGCCAGTTGTGCTTAATCATAATAGATCATTAAAGCAATATAAAACTGCCATCTGAATATCATTTTACACACTAATGATATACAATATAACTTGGATATTAACTAAGTGAATCATTTTACTTCCCTCCTCTCCTAAATGAGAGTAGATTGTTTTCATTTTAGTTAAAAAAATAATTCAGGCATTTACATGAAACCCACAAATTGCCTAGGCACACTTTATGCATAATTGTGCCTTATTTACCAGCCTACTGGATGATTGCTTTTTTAAATGCACACGTTTCCTCAAACTTCTGTTTAACTTCAGGTGAGTAAACTACCCTAAACCATAATTAGAAATTACCCTGATTCTCACCAAGCTGGAACGTGAAGGCACTGGAGACTCTTCACATGGCGGCAGATCAAATGGTTCGTGATAAATTGTCACCTCCAACTGCTTAGAACAACTGCTCTCTTTCAGAGTGTTTCTTTTCCGACTCTTCTACATGGCCTTGGCAATAAATGTTTGGAAATTGACGTGTGTCTTGGGAACTGGGATGCATCCCATAATGTAATCTACTCCCATGCAGTTGATCTTGAAAGCCTTGAAAAGAAAGAACATAATGATGAGTAGGGAGTGACTTCTATTAGATACTATTAGCTGAAAATGAACTTTCTGCAGAGATTCCTAGAATCATTATAAGACTAAGAAGGCAGGGATGGATCCCTTATAATTCACATATGCTGGGAAATTGCTTTTGCATGTTTTTGAATTCTTATTGAGCTCAGATTTCTTCAAAATTAGGTATCCAGTCCATTAATATAAACCACAACACAGAAAAATCTACTTAAGACTTTTGAAAAGATTTACCTTCTACTGTCTTTGCCTCGTAAATAAATTATCCATGAACCTCAATATAAATTTGAAAATGCATGTTTAAAAAATGAGTGATGGTTATTATTTATTTTATGGCATTTGCTGTTAAAATCTGTAACCACTTCAGAAAGCCTAGTTTTCTGACTGGAGATCTGGACATGTGGTAGAGTTCATTCCCCTAATCAAGAGGTGTCATAATAAAGGATAAAATAGCTGAAATCTTTATGAGAAAAGGTTTCATTTATATCTTATACAGAACACAGTGCATTGTTCACCCCAGGTAGTAGAAAAATATTTATTTACTGTAATGCAATCCCTGATGTTGCATCAAAATGCTCCCCTGACCTTTGAAGTTGGCTTTCACTGCTGTCCTTAGACTGATATTAGGTATTAAATGTCAGAGTCCTCAGGTGCATTTCATAAACAGGCACTTTTCATCCAAATGGACAAGGAAGAGTAATCTCAAACAACAAATCCCATTTAAAAATGTGTGCGTGTAATGCTATCCCAGTTTACTTTGTCATTGTCAAATAATGTAATAATATACATTGTTTTCCTGAAACTGAGTGCTGAGGGTTAGTAGCACTAGAAAGGAATAAATCACCAGACTTTAGACTGCTGTTTCTAAATGTCTAGATCATCTAAGCAAGTATGACCAGAGAAATGAGCACAGCAGACTACGAAGATAGAAGTACAAATTAGTATAGGGTTGGTTTAATTTTGCCCAACAAATCAAACCTCAATTAGTTTAACATAGCAAATTAAAGGGAATACAACTTTTAGTCTGCTTTTGTAGCTAGATGGGCTTATGGGATAAGCTGTCATTCTAACGAAGATGAATATATCAGTATTTTGCTTGATTTGAATATGTGTGAGTAAGTAAATCTTTGACTTCATTAAAAATATGTTTGCTTTGATTCCTTTGTTCTTTTGTTTAAGAAATATTGAAGTTTTCTAATTTGCTTCTAGCAGTAATGATGAGTGCCATGATTGCGTTAACAATGACTGTGTTTTTGAAGGCAAAGGCACAATAGTTGCATCAGTCATGTACTATGTTTGTGCCTTCAGCAACTGTCTAGACCCAATGTTTGGTGGTGGGGAGATGTAGGTGAATTAGATACCACCGTTGCCCATAAGGACCTCACAGTCCAGCTAGGAAGGCAGACCAGTGGCAGTCACTTGCAGAACAAGAGGACAGGGTTTTATGCCAGAGCTCTGTCTGGTGCTATGGAACCTCCAGGGGGTGGGTCTGACCCATACCAGGACTTCTCAGAAGAAGTGATAATTGAGTTAGAAGTAACCAGGGGAAGGCAGAGAGGGGCAGCCTTCAGAGATAGAGGGCACTGTGAGATAGGATGAGGGTGATGGTACAGTGAAAATTAATTTCACTCATGTTGGGAAGGATGCAGGATTGAGAAAAGCCCGCCTGTGCCCCCCTGATCTCTGAGATTTCAATTCCTAGTTCCAAGTTCACCAGGAGAACCACATCCTTAACCACGTTTCCTGGTTGGGGCCCAGAGGGAACTGGCTGCCTGGCACACTGCATTTCTAACTGTACTCCCATCTTTTCTCCTACCACATGCTCCATCAAAGTCTGGCATTCCTTCCAGGATTCCTGAATAGCACAGTTTGGGAATGATATAGTCTGCCCTGGAGTGGACTTCAGTCCACTCCAAATCTGAGATTCATTTCTTGAGGTTGCTAGAATGTCAGTTGGCTGGGTAGTAATTTTTCCCCTTTGGCCCAAAATGTGCACATTAGGGTGTGTCAAGCAAACCTGGCATCTGCCATGTATACGTATATAATATTATCCATGTCAGTGGCAGGTAAGAGAAAACTCTTTCCTGTTTGCTGTTGAAATGTGTTTTTATTCACAAATCTTTCCATCTTGGCAGTAGACACCATTGAGTCTCACATTAATATAAATCAAGTGCAGCTGAAACTGAGCATGCATTTATAATCATAGGCTGAATTTTGTACAAGCTACAGAAGGCAGCATGGTTGGGATACAGCACTATTCTAGATATTAGGAGACACTGGTTTTTATTTTTGCAGTGATAATAAGATCTAATATTCTTTCCAGCTTGGAAATGCTGTACTTTCCTTTTGGAACTCAGGGTGTGTTAGGGTGGAAAGTGGAGGGTGGGAAAGTGATAGGGAGATGGGGACATTATAATAATTTACATTTGTGAGATGGGATTGGAGTTTGATGAATAAAAAAATACTGGATTTTATTCAACCCAAGGCATTATACTTGTTCTACTTAATTAACCAGTCGTTTAAACTCACACCTTGCTAATGATAACCCATTATAAGATGAAGTTGAATTTGCTAACTCTATTTCAAAACCTCTGCTTACTCCGCCATTTATATAGCACATTTGATAAGAAATTTTCCCATAGAAAATGTTAAATGCCATTGAAAGAGCATAAGATTCCTAGACCCACATGATTTCTCCCATCACACATCACTGTCATCAGTGTCTACTAGCGGATGTTTCTGTGATGAGTGTGAATCAATGGCCCAAAGAAATGGAGAGAAGTGGATACAAGATATGTGCTGTGAGTTGTAACTAAAATTCTTGACGTGCCCATAGCACTTCTTTCTTATAAACCCTCCATACGTATATACTGATTTCCATCTTTTGCTGAAATTTGACTTTTGTTTCCCAGATTTTGACTTTTGTCTTCCAAAAAATGCACACAGTTATTTTTCTGAGTAAACACAAAAAAGTAAAAGATACTCATTAAAATGTAGCCTTTCTGTAGTAAGCTGTGTACAAATTAAGACTTAGACACATTAAGATATTGATGTAATTATTTTTTTAAACTTGGAGATATGCTTGTGGCAAACTTAGACATTTTTAGCCTGAAATGATTCAAAAAATTGAAGTTAGTTAAATAATCTTGGTGCAGTTACAAGATAAAAATAGAAGAAAAATACATCCATTTTATTCTTTGAATTTTTTTGAATCATAAGGGAACTTTCATTTTACAAGGAAAGAGTAATGTAACTAAAGCTTGGCTTTGGGTCATATTCTAGGACATTTGTGATATAGACGTATTATCCAATTCAAGAGTTTTATGTGGAGAAGTTTAAATCTAGTGCTGTATTTTGAGGTACTCAAATCATTTTTGCTCTTGCTTTTGGTATTCTCCTAACTTTCTGTGTGCCATCTTAGTCCTTTATCAAGGGTCTTGGTTTTCTGGCTCCCCTTTCTCTGAAAGATGCACTGTTGGGAGAGAGAGGGACCCTAGTCAAAAAGGGCACTGATTTCTTCACTTTTCTCTGTTACTCTCAAACTAAACATCTCTAAAGCTTTAGGCCTCCCCTAATCTCCAGGCTTCCCCAAGCCACCCCAAATATATAAGTAGTTTAACTTGGAATAGAGCACAGCTTCAAGACAAGGCTTTTAGTACAGAGTGTGTATGTGTGTATGTGTGTGTGTGTGTGTGTGAGTGTGTGTATCTTCAAATTGCTGCTCTCCACGTACTATCATGGGGTCATGAAATCAATTTAGTGAGTCATGTCTAGCTCTTTTATTTTTACTGTAATAGAATCAATAGAAAATGTCAAGAGTACATGACAACATAAGGTCAGTATTTTTTCATGAAACCTTTCACTTTATACATTTGTGTTTGTGTGTGTATTAATTAGGAATATAAAATATGTTTCTTACTCTGAGTCATGGTAAGAAAAAAGTATAAAAACCCACTGTATCTCCTTTCAACCAGACTGCACCACTCAGCCTTTTGTAAAAATTCTAGAGGGCTATGCCCATTGGCCCCAAGGTTCTCAGAATCATGGCCCAAATCCCAAATGCTTCTCTATGCATATCGAAGAATACCGATTTCCATTTGCTTGGGTTGACTTCTTACAGTGATGATGTCCTGGCTGTTTGGATCCCTGTCCATCCAACACCAACAACAAAAAGCATAATTGGGGAACATGAGGAGGAAGAAGACTGTCAACTTGACTATTTGCTGGGAGCTTATTCTACTTCCCCTTCTTTGGTGACATTCTAAACCAGTTAAGGGATAGTTACACTGACCAAGACGGGAAAGCATAGTTTCCATTTGAACTTCCATCTGAGCTTATTCTACTTCCCCTTCTTTGGTGACATTCTAAACCAGTTAAGGGATAGTTACACTGACCAAGACGGGAAAGCATAGTTTCCATCTGAACTTGCATCTTTTTTCATTTTTGGGGGAGTAGATTTGGTGGCAGCAGCAGACCCTGATCCCCTTGCGTCAGGAGGGGTTGTGCTCCTGCATCTTCCCAGCTGCAGCCCCCAGGTGGAAGCTGAGATCTGCACAGATGCCAGGAGACATCAGGGACCAATGTCCGGATTTGTCCTCTTGGAATGAGGACAGAAACTCAGAACACTTTGTTGTTGTTGTTGTTGCTCAAAGAACCCCAGAATATGTCAAAACACAGAAGGTGCTAAAACAATTATAATGTTCAAGTCATTCTCAGACCACTTCCTAAAAGGCCTAGAAGGGACCTTGAAAATCACTGCTTTCATCAATTTTTTCACACACCTGTGACACTAAATGGGTGTAAATCCAGCCTCTATGGAAGAATGCCCAAAGGAAATTTAGTTTTCTTCCCCAAGTAACTCATTTGGGGAGTTGGTGATGATGTCCATTAAATAGGAGACATCTGGATGGATGTATAGGTTGCAGTTCATTCTGAGAAAGTGTATTTGACTGGTAAATAATGAGCTAGTTTGTGACTACAGGGAAACAGAGCATCAGTTTTTCAGTGGTAACCCCCTTTTCACAGCTGAGCAGCCTATTACTAAGGGTGGAATGTGCTCCCTCACACATGCTCTTTTGTCCCCACCCCCGCCCCCAAAAGGAGTGCTTTAAAAATTTTGATAAGAGACATTAATGATAGAGACAAACAGTGTGTGGCTATGACTGGACAAATCGTGTGTTTGTAGGGAAAGGGCTTAGAAATGTGCATCTTGGAGCTGTAATTACATGAGAAAAAATGGGTAGTGCGATTGTCATGTTTGTGTCTGCATTTTTCTTTGTGATCAGTCAACTGGATAACTGAAGCCTCTGAGTGGTTTGCAAGAAAACTGAGGATTAATATTGCTTCTAAACTGGACCGCAGAGAGAAGCTTCTTGGTGAGGGGGAGGAATGATAGGGATTTAAGTTAGGACATTTTCTTGAAAGTAAATTCAGGAAAACATACAAGATATGAGGCCCACTGACCTCAGTGCAGCTGAGGGCTCAATTATGATTTGATACACGCTCCCTGAAACACTCGCCTGCCCTGAGGTCAGCCTAATGACTGGAAATTCCGCAAATGTAACAGCTATTGTCCATTGGCCTGTTTAAAACATACACACAAATGCGCGTGCGGGGGCACACACACACACACACACACACACGTTCTGAATCAGGTTTGGATAAAATCAGTTTTCTAACAGCGCCTTCCTTGTAAATAATGCTTCGTAGTAATTAATGTGGGTCATCAAAAATGATTAGGGGGAATCTTGAGTCACATTATTTTGGTGCACTACTAGCCAGGAGAACTTTGGCCTCTCCCGTTGCGGAGCACAGGCTCCGGACTTGCAGGCTCAGCGGCCATGGCTCATGGGCCCAGCCGCTCCGTGGCACGTGGGATCTTCCCGGACCGGGGCACGAACCTGTGTCCCCTGCATCGGCAGGCGGACTCTCAACCACTGCACCACCAGGGAAGCCTGAGAACTGTTTTTTAAATGAATTCTACTTTTTCCCTGGGCTCTTTCAGTCTATGATCACCTCCATGTTGCCCTCCTTTCTTCTTGGTTTTACCCTTTTCTGGAGCTGTCAATGGAGAAAAAAGAGTGTGTGCAGTTTCTGGAGCTTCCCCACCCTTCTTACACCCCTCTGGTTAGGGAGTTCCTGCAACACCATGGATTTGTCCTCATATTCTGGGTCTGGCTAGTGATTGTCAAAGTACAAGTTTCAACTCTTAAGTGGATCATAAAGTCAACCTAGTGCATCACTCCACTTTTTGTTTTTTGTAATGAATTGGAATCAATATTTCTGATAGAAATATCAGAGTGTGTGCATAAGACAGCCATGTATTGTTTCATGTAACTTTTGTCTCCTTTATTCACATAGACACATATACATGTTCCTTTGTTTGTTGTGGATCCCAATGTAAAGTGTATTTCAATGACTGTGGGTCATTGGCATCGAAATCTACTTATCTAGCAGACCAACATGAAATGTAAATACTATCATTTTAGTTTTTGTTGACATTCTTCGCTGTTTGCAGCAACAATAGAATTTTGGTGTGTGTCAAAGGCACTTGACTTTCATTGAGCAAATGGGTAGCTTGATCTCAGGCGCTCCTTTCATTACCTAGTAGGAAGGTAAGGCCACTCATCTAAATGCAGCAAAGTGCTTGAGATAGAGAGGAAGAGAAGAAAAGCAAACAGTGGAAGGGTAGTGAAAAGAGAGTTGGAAAGTCTTGGGCTTTTCTCAGTGAATAAGCATTTTCAGATATCAAGGACTCCCTCACATAAATGCTGTAGAGTATTTCTGTACACTTAGAGGTGATATGTTCATTTATAAAACCAAGTATGATGTTATGCTGTTACATCCCAGGATGACAGGTGTTCAGAAAGCACACCTCTTATTAAAAGGGCCACATTAGAGCCCTGTGCACTTTCATGTTTTGTGGACTCCAGCCTCGTTTCCACTGATCCTACTCTCCCCTGCTCCCCACTGATATGTCCACTTGCATCTTCAGCTTGTTCCACTACCCAAATCCATCATCGCTTGAGGTGCCTAATTGTCTCAGGTACTTCAGTCATCATCCCCGCATGCTCACCGGTCACACAGAGCCCGGTGTGTAGAGACACATGCCTGTTTTTAAACTGACTCAAGAGGCAGACTGACTCCTGTGACATTCCTTGAGCTGTGCTTTCTCCTCCTTTCCATTTGCCTTTAGAAAGGGTGGAAGAGGACAGCTGTGAATTCAAACTGTGGTTCTCCGGCTTATTAGCTGTGTGGCCTTGAGCAAGTTGAGCTTCGGTTTCATCATTTGTGAAAACTGGAGTCGTTTTGATGACCCTATAACTTTGTTATGATGATTAGATCCATTTACATGTTAAAGTGTCTAGAGGTACCATGCAAGAGTAGCTCTTCCATCAGTGATCAGTCCCTCCTCTTGCTGTGGTTATCCGCTTTCTGTCTTTCTAGAGAGCAGTTGTTCAAGCCCCTAAGGATTGAGGCTGTGCTTTTCTCTTGCTACTTTCTCCCCCTGGAAATTGGAGACCTCTGTCCCTTTGGCTGTGGGCTTGCTGCCTGGGGCCTGCCCAGACGAGACTCTGCCTAGAGTTGGGATTCATGGCTCTTGTATTTTGGTCTCCTGTGCTGACTCCACCTGAAACCTGCCAGGAGGTTGCGAAAGCCATTAGAAGTATCCACTTGAGCCTCAGTGGGGGGCTGGGCCAGTCCCCCAAAGCTGGTGCTACCAAAAAAGGCAGGTGTAACGTGGGCCCTGGCTTTCTCTCCACCCCATTTTTTTAGGAGTAAGTCATCATATTCAACTGAATCAAAATATACTACCCTTTCTATAATTCCTCTTCATCCTCTGATCTTCTGAGTAAATGAATAGTTAGAGAATTTCTACCTTTAAGCTTACCATTTGAACTGGTTGTGTATGGGTGTTTAGATTTGAATTCACATTTCCAACTCCTTTACACTTTAATATCTTTTCCATTTTTAAGAACTTTTAAAATTCTTCTTACATTACAAGGTGAAATTCCACCTGGAGTTGAGTCTTGGTTCCACTTCTCAGTTACATCATCTTGGGCAATTCACAAGTTTCGGTTTCCAGTAAAATATCTTTTTGCCTGTCTCCCAAGGATACTGAAGATCAAAGTGTTCCTAATACTGTGATGCCCTCTACAAATGTGATTCCACTGGTAACACTGTTATGATGAGTGATAGATTGTATCTAATGGTAGCAGTAACATTATTATTTAGGAACTGGAGATGTCCAGCTTATTCTTTTTTCTTAATTTTTATTTATTTGGCTGCCTTGGGTCTTCGTTGCTGTGCGTGGGCTTTCTCTATGTTCGGTGAGCAGGGGCTACTTTTCCTTTTGATACACAGGCTTCTCATTGCATTGGCTCCTCTTGTTGCAGAGCACGGTACAGGCTCTAGGCGCGGGTCTTCAGTAGTTGTGGCACGTGGGCCATAGAGTGCAGGCTCAGTAGTCATGGCACACGGGCTTAGCTGCTCCGCGGCATGTGGGATCTTCCTGGACCAGGGCTCGAACCTGTGTCCCCTGCATTGGCAGGCGGATTCTTAACCACTGCGCCACCAGGGAAGCCCCTGTCCAGCTTATTCTTGATGATGTCTCTGACTGAATAGATTTGACCAATATCGCTATGACCACTATGCTCTGATAACCCTTTGAGAGGGGGCCTGATAAAAAAGAGACTACCCTTAGCAAGCTCCAGGCAGCTCTAAAGATCTACTACTTGTTAGCAAGGCCAACTTGGGCAGATAACATTTGGGCACAGTTTTGTCATCTGTCCAAAAGAGTACGTGACTTTTGTTAGTTCAACAAGTAATTACTGTCGTTGAGTGCCTGCTGTATGTAAAACTGAAAAAGTAAACAATATGACACCTGCCCCGATGGAACCTGAAGTCTAACTGGGGAGATAAACATAAAATAAATAATCACAAATATATGTGTACTTCAAAACAGTGGTAAGGACCTACTGTATAGCATAGGGAACTATACTCAATATCTTGTAATAACCTATAATGGAAAAGAATCTGAAAAAGAATATATATATATATATATGTATAACTGAATCATTTTGCTGTACATGTAAAACATTGTAAATTGACTATACTTCAATAAAAAATAATAAAAAATAAATTTTAAATTAAACTATCTTTTAAAAAGTGGTAGGTGCTGCAAAAGAAAAAGGTGGCTTTCCTCATAAGGTTGTAAAAGGTTCATAAGAGACCTCAGCTGGAAAGGGCCTGAATATCAGTTCTTAGGTAAGACCTCTTATTAAATAGTAGGCAATAAATGTTTGTTGGTCAAATGATAAATAGCTGGCTGAATATGGTGTTACCAGAGAACATCCCCCAGGCAGTAAAGCAGTAGGTTGTCACTGAGCAGGACCTGGACTAGAAGTCTTCAGACCTCTCTACTTAAAAGCTGTGTATGGGCTTCCCTGGTGGCGCAGTGGTTGAGAGTCTCCCTGCCAATGCAGGGGACACGAGTTCGTGCCCGGGTCCGGGAGGATCCTATGTGCCGCGGAGCGGGTGGGCCCATGAGCCATGGCCTCTGAGCCTGCGCGTCCGGAGCCTGTGCTCCGCAACGGGACAGGCCACAGCGGTGAGAGGCCTGCGTACAAAAAAAAAAAAAAAAAAAAAGCTGTGTAGCTGTGGGCTCATGGGCGATTGCTGTGGACTTCAGGATTCCACCCCCCGCCCCCCGTAAACTGGGGTGATGCTGCTCTCTGTCACCTTCTGTTGTGCTGAAGTGAAGAAACGAATGAAAGCACTCTGTAAGGATCATGGTTGTGGGTATTATGTAGTGGCTGCCTCTGAACTCTAAACCCAGCACCTGTAGGAAGAGGCCATGGCCTGCCCTGTCACATCACCCGAAGACAGGTCCCCAGTCCCACAGTCCTCAGCAGAAACCTTAGGACCAGCTCTTGGTGTCCCAGCCTGCCTGAGATGGCTCTCAGACCTTTGATAGCAAGATCTGCAGCAGTGACATGGAGTGTATCTGGCTTTTTACTCCATGTTAAGGGACTAGCTAGCTTATGGGACTATTGGGAGAGCCCTCTAGCTATGAGAGACCAAGGAGACCAATCGTATCAGAATATGCACCCTCTAAGTAAAGTTTGGGCTCTAGGTAGGCTCCAAAGCACATGGGTGACTACCACTTATCATGTGCTATGCTTGCTACTTTGTTTACCCCGCTTCATCCCACCCTTATAAATCCCCCCCCCCATTTTACAGATGGGAAAACTGAGGAGAGGTTACTTGACTTACTTGTGGTCAAATGCTTACTAAATAGTGAGATAGGGAGCCAGGTCTTTCTGACTCCCAAGCCCAGGCATGTGGTCCTAATACCAGAGAGTCAGCAAACTACCATGCTGACCATTAGAGAATTTGGGTTAGTGAGACCCACAGCCATAGGCAGCTGCCCCATCCGTTAGTGAGGACATCAAGAAGAATGAGACAAAGGCTTCCTTTCTGAAGACAGAGTTTCCACTCAGCAACTGCTTATACCTCTATTCCTCATCCATGAGGCCAGCCCAGAAACCTTCCCCACCCAGCAGAATCACAGAGGGCCGGCCACTGTCTCCAGCCATGCATTTAGTTTGGGCTTGATATTTGTTGACAGGGTTCCTCGCCAAATAATTAAGCAACCCATGGAGAACTTTGACCTTACCTTGTACGTGCGGGAGGGCATGCTGAGTAAGAGTCTGAACAGGAATCCTGGGAATGGCCCCAGCTCGAGGAAGGAATGCCCCCCTCCCACCTCGGCTCTTTGGAGTAAAGAACAAGGGTTAATTTCATCCATACACCCTCACTGACTCTTGCTCAGTCTCCCCAGAGCGGATTCAAAGGGAAAATTTATGTGAAGGGTAGGGGCACAGATTGTTACTATTCTGGAGATAGGTGTTACCATAACTCTGTGTGTCTCCATTGGTAACACAGACCCCAGGTCAACAACACAAACCGTACAAGCCCCAGTGCAAGAGATAAGACAGGCAAGCTGCAATTTGTCTAATTCCTGTGCACCTGCGTTTTGGTTGAGGGAGCGGGGATGCACATAGAAGTACGCCAGGACATTGTTCTCCCTGTATCTTAGGGGAGGGAGGGTAGGCTTGGCGTGCCTGGCTTTGGGTCTCAGCATCCCTTAACCCCACAACTAAGATTCTGAACTTTTGTGATGGCTAGGGTAAACCCTTGGCTTCTTACCCTCCCTCCCTCTTCAGTCTTGCTCTGGAGACCAGTGTTACCCATATTCAGGCGAAACTAATGCATTACCCATGCCATTGCCCCTGTTTGTACAGCTCTGGTTTTATTCTTATGAATATCCCCTCTCCCCTCTGTAGAGGACTAGAGTCTTGCCCCTGTACTCCAGCCCCCTGGGGACCTGCCTCTGGCCAGCTCTGACTTGCAGACCCTGCAGTCTGCCTATCTCTGCACCATCACACGTCCTCACACCTCTCAACCCCACCTCCCACTGGTTCCTGCCACCCTGCTGTCCAGAGATTCTGCCCCACCTGCTTGGACTTCCACCCACCAAACTTGTGTCTCCATGTGTCCCCGTCTAGTTTTCAGGTCCATAGACCCGTTCCAGTGTGACCCACCTTCTCCCAGTTAATCCGTTCACAATAAACAACAGCAATAATAATATCGTTTATCATGTATTTATTGTGTAACAGCAGTTTAAATCCATCATTCTCACCAGCTGTCTTGGTCCTGTTACAAGCTCTTGGAGCAGTCTGGCTCTTAGCAGAGGAAATTAAAGGACCCCTTGGTCAGTGGGTCAGTGGGTCAGCCTCATCATTCCTGCTGTTGGCCTGTTCTGTCATTACCCTTGCTCATTTCCTATGCTGAAGTTGTGCCCTGGTTCCATTAACTAGGTTTATATCTTGACCCTCTTTGCTGATTTTCTGCCTGGATCCTCCACAAAAGACCTCAAGATTGACCTCTAGTCCTTGTGTGAGAGAATCTCTGAAACTTATTGCCAAGCCCTCTGGTGCCATATTGTGCCAGCCCTCTCATACACCTGCCTGGTAAATGTGTCAGGCCAAACATCAGCCTGCCTTATGCTGGGGTGAAGCCACCAACCCGATCCCTTTTGCTGGAGCCTCTGATGCCACTGTGACTCTAGAAGTTTGGGGTAAGCTGCCTTGACTAAGGCATATACTTAATTTTTCTTCTCCCTCCCCACCTCCTGTAATAATGAGCTATCAATTAAATGCTACTTTTCTGGCTCAGTTTAATAAGTAAATTTATTCTTTGAATTCTCACTAAAGTGACTTTAGTATAATTTAGTTAACTGGCATTTTCTGGTAGAAAAGTAATCTTACTGTGTTTAATTGAACAGATTAAAATGTGATTATCTCAATTGTCAAAAATGTTTTCATAGATTTCCTAGTGGTTTTTTTTATAGAAGAAAAATTACTCACATTACTGTAATTCCATATAGTGCAAAACTAGAGCAAAGTGATGCAAATCCTTGGACAGAAGGGTCATTTGAGTCACTGGAGTGTCCTGAACCATAGTGGGGACTTAGAGCTGCTATTGATGCACAGCACATTTCTTCAGATTCTGACACCACTCACTTATTTATATAGATGTTTTTCATGTGAATATTTGCGCTGAAGGAGAGCAATAGCGAGCCATTCACTTGTAAACAAAGGCGGGTGGTGGGAAGGGGAAATGAAGCCTTTGTAGAACTCTAAAATAAACCAGGTTCTCAGAACCTCTCATTCTTAGTAATTCCTGCCATTCTTTATCTTATAGAACAGAAGTCATTGAGAGAATTAAAGAGCAGGATTAGCAGTGATAAAAACATGAATTCTGACTGGTGATCTAGAATAACAACTTGAAACGAATGCACCTTGATGTTCTTACCAGAAAGGATGAGGAAGATTCTGACTCCTGATCATAATTGGCTGTTATTTACTGCTGAACACACAGCACTGTACAAGGCCTCCATGTCTTCCTTGGGTTAATTAGAATAAGTGATGAACACAGGGGCACAGCTGTCTTGTTTGGATGATTGAATGTGAAGGAAGAGGGTAGTTTCGCAGAGGAAAAATGTTTCCTGTGTTTTCATTGAGGATTAGCCTGATGATGAGGAAATTCAGAGAGCAAAGGCCAGGTAGCTTTTGGTTAACATTTTGCATAATTCAGACTGAATAACCCTACAGTTCCTGGTAACTAAATTTGAATCTTTGGCAAACTTTGGAACTAGATGGGGAGTCATCAGATCTGCCAGCAGGCTAAAACTAGCAATCAATTACTGGGTCAATGATTTTTGCATTCTAGTCAGATTGTTTTAGGTTTTTTGCAAACAACAGAGACCTGAGGACAGTAAGAAAAAGGAGGAAAATTGCCAGAATATACATACTCAAATTGAAACCAAAAAATCATTAGGAACATGGAGTTGCTCTTTTCCCTCAAGCTCACCCTTGTCTCTATGGATCTGCTTCATTCTGTTGTGTTTTCTCATAACTTCATTTCCCTGTGGTTCAGAGTTTACCTCATATTCCTTTAATTTAGCTGCCATGTCAATCTGACTCAGCAGTTTCTCAATTTTAAATTCCCAAATGGGGAGTCTCATGGGCTCATACTAATTTTTTGAGCCAGTCAACCAAGTCATAGGTGGTTGGCTAGCCTATGGATAGACTGGGTTTATGTCAGGTGCCTAATATTTGGTCAGTCAGCTGTGCTTCAGGGTCAAAGGCCAGAGTAGGTTTGAACAAAGCAGCAGAGTCTGTGGACAGGGCAGAGTCTTGCATATAAATAGACAGGCAATGGTTGGTGTCTCATGTATAGCTAGTTTCCTCCTGTTCAAAAGAGGTGAATCTGAACACTGAATTGTTGAGGAAAAAAATGCTCTGGATAAGACCACCATCTTGGTCTTTTCTCTCTTTGAGTTTTGAAATTCAGTGATGATGACCTTCTTTTCTCTCCTGTTGAATGGTGTCCCCTGTACTACATCCCTTCAGTGAGAACACTTCTCTCCTGCCCCCACATGAAAATTGACATAATATAAAAAGCTACAGGAGAAGGGATTCTGAGAAGAAAATGGGCAAATGGGAAGAGAGGAGAAGAATGGGGGAAAAACTGTCTGGAAATGAGATCCTCAGTTTCCACCTAGAAATTTGATACATTCCACGATGCTAAGCCATAAATTAGATGATAAGGGGTGGTGATGGGAAGTTTGAGGAAGAGGAAGAGGGAAGCAGGTAGGGGTAAAACAAGGGGCAGAAGATCCTGAAGGAGAGGATTTGGGATATTGGGCCTCAGAAGGTGGCAATTCCACCTTGATGTCTTTGAAGTGATATTGCCGAAGGATAGGACAAAAGGTGAACTTGAAATGGAGATGAACAACAGAGTCAGGCTGACTTTCAGCTTTCCCTCTTCTCGAAAGCACTCCAGTAGACAAGTTCATGAGCAATCTCTGAGGTAGTACAGCTCAGCAGGAGTATCTCAACTTCTAACCAGCCCCAATTAGAGATGCTCCAGAAGACAAACATGGGCATGTTGCAGATATTTTTTACTGGGCTGTTATATTTTGGTTTGCCATTCTAGCAAATGGTCAGAGTTGCAGATGACGTTTAACTGTTGGGATAAATTTGTCTGGCTTTAAAACATAACATGACATTTTCATGGAGCACATAACCTTTAGGAAAAAGAGAAGGACCTCTTTATTTTTTCATGTATCTTTATTTGGTTCTAATATTAACCATCCCTTCTGATCTGATGTCCTATAGTCTGGCCTGCAAAAGCCACCTATGTCAATCTTCCTAGATATTTGGTCTTGGGCACTGGGCTTACATTGTATAAATCACTAATCTTTTACCCTTCTTTATTGTCAATTAAAGAAGGGCCTGCCTGTTGAACTCCTGAATTTACCCTACTAACCCTAGCTCAGATGCCCCTCCTCCTTGAAGCGTTCCTAGAGTTATGTGTCCCCTGTGCGGTCAGCACCAACTACTCTGTATTGCAGTTACTTATTGCATGATGGTCTCTCTCACTAATCTGTGAACTCCTTTCCTGCATCACCTGTGGCTTTTTCACTTCTGAGCCTCCAGTACTGAGCAAAGTGAGTGGCGCACTGTAGGTGCTCAATGAATGTTAGTTGAATTGAGTTGACAGTGCTTAATATGGTTTAGCATTCACAGTGTTCTCAGGGCCCACTCTTCTAGGGGGCAGTTTTGGTGAAGTGGGAAGAGCATGGGAGTTGGAGTCAGGACACCTCTGTTCAAGCCTTTGCCTTGTTCTTTTTGAATGTATGGATTTGGTCACAGTCTCCCTGAGCTTTAGTTTCCTCATATGTAAAATAGAAATGAGGATTCTTGCTGCTCAAGGCTTTTGTGAAGATGAAATGAAAAAAAAAAGTCTTTGTAATGTTAAAGTGCTATATATAAGCAGGATTTCATCAAAATCATCCTTTTGGAAATTCAGAAAGTAATCCTCCTTAGTGCTTGCTCCAAGACAGATCTTTCTTCTGCGGCTCTGTAGCAAACATGTCATAGAGTTGAAAGCTGTGCTGTTGTGAGAATAATAGGAAACATGTAGTATAGTGCCTAGCATACAGTAGTCACTCAAAGAATGAGAGCTGCCATTACTGTTATTTCTACTACTGTTATTAGGATAATGTAGAATTTCCTCGGCTGGCTCGGAGGAAAGCAGTTGGGTGATCAGAGAAGGGTAGTGGATCTCCAGTCTTCACATGGTTCTGTAACCCTCCATCCTTAACAAACAACTGATTTCTTGGCTCCGTTCTCTGTACCCTAATCTTCACTTGTGTGCTGGGAGGATGACTTTGAGCTCAGAGAAGAGGAGCTATAAAAATCCAGGTGAGTGCTTCTGTCCTCTTGAGCATGTACTTAATTCTCTTATTATCTGTGTCTGTCAGACAGTGGAGCCTCTATTGAGGATGGTGAGGCTATAAAAATATCTGCATTTATCTGCAAGGCTGATACACTACTTTATTTGGAAGTTAAGGTGGAGATAGAAACCTTTCAAGTTGATGCCATTGAGCCTTGTTAATTCGTGAAAGGGTTTTGTACTTGCCCTCTTTCTTTTTTTTTTTAACCATTCTTAATTTTCCAATCCTGCTTTTCGTTGGCTTCAAATGTGCTCACAAGAGTTCTGCCAGCTTTAGTTGGAAGGAATATATTTCCGAGCTTAGTTGGACATCAGTTGATTTTGGACCCTGCCCAGACTTTTGACAGAGAAGGTAGTGTTAAGGGGGTTGATGGTGTCTAGACAGTAAAATCAGAAACTGTGTGATTTATGTTGTATTATAGACATTCACTTCCCGGATTAGAAAAAGGAAACTAGTTTTTATCTAAGGAAGTTACAGTAAAAACCAAAGCCCTTGGGTATTTCTGACCTATGAAAAGTTACAGCTTGCCTAGTTTTACATAACATTCTCCAACCCCTTCAAAGACAAGAATTATTGAGAGTGTTACTGTGTAGAGCCAGAGATGAGAATAGACTTCCAAGTTTCAGGAGGCAATTCATAGAACAATATAGTGATCTCCCCAGCTACTCACCTCTGGTTAGACCCCTATAAGCTCACAACACAGTTTGGTTATTGCACACCAGTTTCAGAGGGATAATGGAAAGTTGGAGAGGAGAGTGGCTAATAGCAAAAAAGGATGGAGTTGTTTGGGACTGTAAAGAAGATTGAAGATCTGACTCAGGGATCCAAAAAATTGGACTTTGCCTTAAAGAAAAAGCATGCTCTTGATTAGGAAAAAGTATAATAAAAATGTTTTAAATTCCTCAATCATACCACAGTATTTTGTGTTTCTTTTTAGGTTGCTTAATGCTTGTAAACATCAGATATTCATTACTGTGGAAAGTACTGGAAAGACAGAATCTTAATAAGCTAGGCAAATTTGTGTGGAATTAAAGGTTTTTAAAGCCTATGATAGCTTTTGTTTTGCTTTGACTTGGATAATCATCCAGAGCTTCAAATAAAACTCTCCATTTCTTTCAGAACAGTATAAATTCCTCTACGGAGAGCTATGAGACATCATATCAAAGGCTGCTCTCTGAACTGTTTTAGAACACATGCATTTAAAGTGCTGTAGTCTTATTAGTTTATGAATTAAACTGCTTTTCTATCATTCTTTTAAAAGTTATTAATCATTCTTAAAATAGGAAAATTAGTCATCAAACTTCATTCATTACCAAGGAATTGTTTTATGTCCTTATCAGATCCTAGGTTACTCTACTAGATTTAATTTCAATCTAATAGTTTTCTTCAGATTGTACCTGAGTCCTAACAGGGCACTCAACAAGTGTTAGTTGAACTGTATGTTGAGCTGTTTCTAAACCTTACATGGAAAGCACATTTTTAGTGTGTAGTAGCTACATAATTAAAATTATTTTAAAGAGCAGTTTCAGAAATAGTCATTATTTGATATTAATGTCAGATATAGAAAATAGAGAAGAGTTTAATGTATCAATATAATGTATTGATTGCTAAATACTCATGATATGTATGATATACAGAACTCTTTTGTAGCAGCTGGGGATAGTGATAAAAGCCTTTTCCACAGCATTGTAGGCCTTTAGCAGGAAGACGTAGAGATCAGAACTCCATCAGACACCTGGGAAGCTCAAGACACTTGTTCAACATGTCACTCGAGTTCGTGATGTCTAGATTGTTGATTTCCTAGGGTGATAGTCTCCATCCTTCTGTTGTTGCCACAGGTTTAGCACAATGCTGGGAATGTAAGGGATATACTGGGAGATTCTTGATTAATTGGCAAATTGTCTGTATAGAAGGAGGCTTTGGAAGCTAGCATAAGCTGAAACATTAGTATTTCACCAGTGCTAATTATGGTAGAATGCAACGATGGGAAAACTGCAGAAATAGCAATAATAATGGTCACCATTAATTAGTGATAATAATAGTCACCATTAATTAAGCACTTATTATTAAGCACTTAATTCTTCTAACAGCTCTATGAATTTCATATTATTATCACAGTCTTCCAGATGGGCAAATTGAAGTTCAGAGAAGCTAAGTAACTTGACTAAGATCACAAGCTTAGTAAATACTAGAGTTTTTAAGATTCAGATTTAGTCTGTCTTGAGTCCAAAAACCATCCTCATTTTTTATTGACATATGGTTGACATACAGTATCATGTTAGTTTTGGGTATACAACATAATGATTTGATGGTTGCATACCTTATGAAATGATCACAACAATAAGTCTAGTAACCATCTGTCCCCACACAGAGTTACTACAATATTATTGACCATGTTCCTTGTGCTGTACATTACATCCCTGTGGCTTATTTTATAAGTAGAGGTTTGTACCTCTTAATCCCCTTCACCTATATCACCCCCACCACACACACCCCTCCCCTCTGGCAACCACCCATTTGTTCTCTGTATCTTTGAATTAGTATTCATTTTGTTTTGTTTATTTATTCTGTTTTTATATTCCACATATAAACGAGATCGTATGGTATTTGTCTTTCTTTGTCTGACTTATTTCACTTAACATAATACCTTCTAGATCTATCCATGTTGTTGCATATGACAAGATTTCTTTTTTTATATGGCTGAGTAATATTCTATTATGAATATACATACACGCACACACACACACACATATATATATATATATATATCACATCTTCTTTATCCATTCATCTATCAATGGATATTTAGGTTGCTTCTATATCTTGGCTATTATAAATAATGCTGCAGTGAATATTGGTGTGCATATATCTTTTTGATTAGTATTTTTGTTTTCTTCAGATAAATACCCAGAAGTGAAATTGCTGGATCATGTGGCAGTTCTATTTTTAATTTTTTGAGGAAAATCTGTACTGTTTTCCATAGTGGCTGCACCAATTAACAATCCCACTAACAGTGCTCAAGAGTTCCCTTTTCTCCACATTCTCACCAACACTTGTTATTTTTTGTCTTTCTGATGATAGCCATTCTGACAGGTGTGAGTTGGTATCTCATTGTGGTTTTGACTTGCATTTCCCTGATGATTAGTGATGTTGAGCATCTTTTCATGTGCCTGTTGGCCATCTCTATTTCTTCTCTGGAAAAGTGTCTATTCAGGTCCTCTGCCCATTTTTAAATCAGGTTGTTTGGTGTTTTGATGTTGAGTTGTGTATGGGTTCTTTGCATATTTTGGATATTAACCCCTTATCAGATATATCATTTGCAGTTATCTTCTCCCATTCAGTAGGCTGTCTTCATTTTGTTGATAGTCTCCTTCACTGTGTCAAAGCTTTTTAGTTTGCTGTAGTCCCATTTGTTTATTTTTTATTTTGTTTCCCTTGCCAGGGGAGACAGAGCCAGAAAAATATTGTTAAAACTGATATCAAAGAGCATACTGCCTATGTTTTCTTCTAGAATTTTGATGGTTTCAGGTCCTACATTTAAATCTTTAATCCATTTTGAGTTTATTTTTGTATACAGAATGAGGAAGTAGTCCAGTTTGATTCCTTTGCATATAGCTGCCTATTTTTCTCAACACCCACCACTTATTGTTTATTTAGTAGCATGTTGTTTACACTCCACACATTTGTGGGTTTTGAAGTTTTTTCTTGTAGTTGATTTCTAGTCTCATACTGTTGTGGTTAGAAAAGATGCTTGTTGTGATTTCAATCTTCTTAAATTTACTGAGACTTGTTTTGTAGCCTAGCATGTGATCTGTCCTGGAGAAAGGTACATGTGCACTTGAAATGAATGTGTATTCTGCTGATTTTGGATGGAATATTATATATATTTTATATTTATCTATTAATTCCATCTGGCTAACATATTACTTAAGGTCAGTGTTCCCGTATTGATTTTCTGTCTGGATGATCTGTCCATTGATGTGAGTGGGGTGTTAAAGTCCCCTACTATTACTGTATTACCGTAGATTTCTCCCTTTATGTTTGTTAATAGTTGCTTTATGTATTTAGGTGCTTCTATGTTAGGTGCATATATTTTTACACTTGTTGTATCTTCTTATTGGATTGATTCCTTTATCATTATGTAATGTCCTTCTTTGTTTCTTGTTACAGTCTTTGTTTTAAAGTCTATTTTGTCTGATATAAGTATTACTAACCCAGCTTTCTTTTTGTTTTCATTTGCATGGAACACCTTTTTCCCTCCCCTCACTTTAAGCTTGTGTGTGTTTTTCTATCTGAAATGAGTCTCTCATAGACAGCATATATTTGGGTCTTGTTTTTGTGTCTATTGAGCCACTCTATGTCTTTTGATTGGAGCATTTAGTTTGTTTACACTTACAGTAATTATTGATAGGTATGTACTTATTTGCATTTTGTTAATTGTTTTCTGGTTGTTTTTGAAGTTCTTTTTTTGTTCCTTTTCTTCCCTTGTGATTTGATGACTATATTTAGTGTTATGTCTGGATTCCTTTCTCTTCTTTGTGTGTATTTATATAGGTTTTTGGTCATTTGGTTTGTGGTTACAGTGAGGTTCATATATAACAACATATATATATGATTATTTTCAATTGATGATCTTTTAAGTTTGAATACATTATAACAACCTGACATTTTAACTCCCTGCACTGTGTTTAATATTTTGATGTCATATTTTACGTCTTTTTGTTTTGTGTGTTCCATAACTACTTATTATGGATATAGATGATTTTGCTACCTTTGTCTTTTAACTTTCCTACTAGCTTGATAACTGGTTGATCTACTACATTTATTGTATTTTTGCCCTTTCCAGTGAGATTTTTTTTCCTTTTGTAGTTTTCATATTTCTCATTGTGTCCTTTTCTTTTCCACTTAGAGAAGTCCCTTTAACATTTCTTATAAAGCTGGTTTAGTGCTGCTGAACTCTTTTAGCTTTTGCTTGTCTATAAAACTCTATCCCTCCTTCAAATCTGAATGATAGCCTTGCTGGGTAGAGTATTCTTGGTTGTAGGTCTTTTTCATTTCATCACTTTAAATATATCATGCCACTTCCTTCTGGCCCACAGAGTTTCTGCTGAAGAGTCAGCTTATTGGGCTTCACTGGTGGTGCAGTGGTTGCGAGTCCGCCTGCCGATGCAGGGGACATGGATTCGTGCCCCGGTCTGGGAAGATCCCACATGCCGCGGAGCGGCTAGGCCCACGAGCCATGGCCACTGAACCTGCACATCCGGAGCGCCTGTGCTCCCCAATGGGAGAGGCCACAACAGTGAGAGGCCCACGTACTGAAAAAAAAAAAAAAAAAGTCAGCTTATTGTTTTATGGGAGTTCCCTTGTATGTAATTGTTGCTTTTCCCTTGCTGCTTTTAATATTCTCTCTTTATATTTCTGCCATTTTACGAAAAGATAACCTACAGAATGGGAGAAAATATTTGCAAATGATGCAACAGACAAGGGCTTAATATCCAAAATATATAAACAGCTCATACAACTCAAGAACAAAAAACAAACAACCCAATCGAAAAATGGTCAGAAGACCTTAATAGACATTTCTCCAAAGAAGACATACAGATGGCCAAGAGGCACATGAGGAGATGCTCAACACCACTAGTTATAAGAGAAATGCAAATCAGAACTGCAACGAGGTATCACCTCATACCAGTTAGAAGGGGCATCATCAGAAAATCTACAAACAACAAATGCTGGAGAGGGTGTGGAGAAAAGGGAACCCTCTTGCACTGTTGGTGGGAATGTAAATTGATACAGACACTATGGAGAACAGTATGGAGGTTCCTTAAAAAACTAAAAATAGAATTACCATATAACCCAGCAATCCCACTATTGAGCATATACCCAGAGAAAACCATAATTCAGAAAGACACATGCACCCCAGTATTCATTGCAGCACTATTTACAATAGCCAGGTCATGGAAGCAACCTAAATGCCTTCGACAGATGAATGGATAAAGAAAATGTGGTACCTATATACAGTGGAATATTACTCAGCTGTAAAAAGGAATGCAGTTGGGTCATTTGTAGAGACATGGGTGGACCTAGAGACTGTCATACAGAGTGAAGTAAGTCAGAAAGAGAAAAACAAATATCATACATTAACATATATGTGGAATCTAGAAAAATGGCACAGATGAACCGGTTTGCAAGGCAGAAACAGATATACAGATGTAGAGAACAAACATATGGACACCTAGTGGGGAAAGCTGGGGCAGGGGGGTGGGGTGAGATGAATTGGGAGATTGGGGTTGACATATATATACTAATATGTATAAAATAGATAACTAATAAGAGCCTGCTGTATAAAAATAAATTAAATTAAATTTTAAAAAAGACATACAGATGGCCAATAGGTACATGAAAAAATGCTCAACATCACTAATTATAGAGAAATGCAAATCAGAACTACAGTGAGGTACCACCTCACACTGGTCAGAATGGCCATCATTAAAAAGTCTACAAATAACAAACGCTGGAGAGGGTGTGGAGAAAAGGGAACCCTCCTACACTGTTGGTGGGAATGTAAGTTGGTACAGCCACTATAGAAAACAGTATGGAGGTTCCTCAGAAAACTAAAAATAGGATTACCATATGATCCAGAAATCCAACTTCTGGGAATATACCTGGGCAAAACTATAATTCAAAAAGGTACATACACCCCTATGTTCATAGCTTGCACTGTTCACAATAGCCAAAAGATGGAAACAACCTAAATGTCCATCGACAGATGAATGGATAAAGAAGATGTGGTACGTATATACAATGGAACACTACTCAGCCATAAAAAAGAATGAAATAATGCCATTTGTAGCAACATGGCTGCAGCTAGAGATTATCATACTAAGTGAGGTAAGTCAGAAAGAAAGAGAAAGACAAATACCATATGATATCACTTACATGTGGAATATAAAATATGGCACAAATGAACCTATCTACAAAACAGAAACAGACTCATAGACATAGAGAACAGATTTGTGGGTGCCATGGGTGGGGGGGAGAGAGAGGCATGGACTGGGAGTTTGGGGTTAGTAGATGAAAACTATTACATTTAGAATGGATAAGCAACAAGGTCCTAATATATAGCACAGGGAACTATATTCAATATCCTGTGATAAGCCATAATGTAAAAGAATATTAAAAAGAATGTATATATGTGTATAACTGAGTCACTTTGCTGTACAGCAGAGATTAGTACAACATTGTGAATTAACCATACTTCAATAAAAAATATATAGCCAATATATCTGCCATTTTAATTACAATGTGTCTTAGTGTGGTCCTCTTTGGGTTGATCCTGTTTGGGGCTCTGTGATTCTTGGCCTTGGATATCTATTTCCTTCCCTAGGTTAGGGAATTTTTCAGATATTATTTCTTCGAATAAGTTCTCTGCCCCTTTCTCTCCTCCTTTGGGGACCCGTATAATACAAATGTTAATACACTTGATGTTGTCCCAGAGGCCTTTAAAACTCCTTATGTTTTAAAATTCTTTTTTCTTTTTCTGTTCAGCTTGGTTGATTTCCACTACTTTTGTCTTTCAGGTCGCTGATTCTTTCTCTGTATCATCTGATCTACTATTGATTCCTTCTAATGTATTTTTTATTTCAGTTACTGTATTCTTCAGCTCTGTTTGGTTCTTTATATTTTCTAATTCTTTATTGAAATTCTCACTGTGTTCATCCATTCTTCTCTCAAGTTTGTTGAGCATCTTTATGATCATTACCTTGAACTCTTTATCAGTTAGCTTGCTATCTCCACTTTGTTTAGTTCTTTTTCTGAGGTTTTTGTCTTGTTCCTTCATTTGGAACGTATTTTTCTGTCTCCTCATTTTTGTTCAATTCTCTGTTTATTTCTATGTATTAGATAGGTCAGTTAGGTTTTCCAGTCTTGGAGAAGTTGCCTTATGTAGGAGACATCCTGTGGGTCCCAACAACACATTCTCCTCTGATCGCCAGAGCTGTATGCTCTAGGGGTGCCCCCTATATGGGCTGTGTGCAGCCCTCTGTTGTGGCAGGGCAGGCTACCATGGGTGCACTGGTAGGTAGGGCTGGCCCTGGCTGGGTTGGCTCTGAAGCCATGCCTTGTGTGGTGGTGGCAGACCCATTGCAGGACAATGCAGCCTTCTTGTGTGTTTGACTCTGCAGCCCAGGAGGGTGTGGGGCTGCTGTCAGCCTGCTGGTGTGTGGGGTCATAGTCCCTGCATGTCTGTCTGCATGGCCCAGGAAGGCTTGGGCCTGGGTGCTCACATGACTGTTGGCAAGGCCCCGGGGGGCAAAATGCATCCTCTTAATTAACATCCTGTTATAAATTTTTATTCACCTTCACCACTAGTTTCTCATAAGAAGTTATCTTTTGACCTACCCTAGTCTGCTAAACAGAGCTCTCTGGGTATCCACATATCATATCTGAAAAGCTAAGGGCCCTTTGAAAATAGATCTTCCCCATTATCGTCTTGATTTTTGTTCTGGTTATTTAATGCTGCCTAACAAATTATGCCAAAACTTAGTGGCTTAAAGCAATGACAAGAATTTAACTTGCTCATGAATTTGCAATTTGGGCAGGACTTAGTAGGGATAGCTCATCTCTGCTTTGCTTGCTGTCAGCTGGGGTGGCTCAAACAGGAATAGAATAATTATTTACATTTCTGGCAAGTGATGCTGGAAAGACTCAAACAACTGGGGACTGGTATAGCTGAGGCTTCACAGGCCTCTCTCTCCTTCTCTATGTGGATTTGCCTGTGGTCTCTTCAGTATGGTGATATCAGGGTTGTTGGGCTTCCTATATGTCAGCTCAGGGCACCCAAGAGACAGAGGCACAGAGAAAAAGGGAGAGGGGGTAAAGGAGAGAGAGAGAGAGAGAGAGAGCACACATGTGCCAGGCGGAAGCTGTATTGCCTTTTCTAACCCAGTCTCGGAAATGTTGCATCATCACAGTTTTTTTTCATTAGAAGCAAGCCACGAAGGCAGACACATATTCAGAGGAAGGGGAGTTAATTTGTACCATTTGTTGGAAGAATGTCAAAGAATATGTGAACTTGTTTAAAAACTCCATGGTACCATGCATCTTGCTTGAGTAGCTCCTCTGCTGTCTCAACTTCAGGCGATAGGGCTGGCCCTGGGCAGAAATGTGAAAGAAGTATGAGTTGTCAACAACATCCATCACTCCCCAGTTGTGGCCCTTGCCTCTTCCAGGGCCTCTCTTCCCACTGGTAATGGTCCTGTGTGGCTGTGGAGCTTCTCTGCTCTCCCAAACTCAGAACTTTCCAGCTCTCCTGCTCCACACCCCTCCTTACCTCCACGGTAATACTCATCTAGATGATTAATTCACCCAAGACAGTGAAGCCCAGAGATACTGGGCACCATTACCAATGCAGCCAGCAGAGCTCCTGCAGCACCAGCACCACCCAGTACCTGAGCCAGCTCTGACCAAGGCTCAAGGTGTGCCAATATTGCCATAGTACACATTTTCACGAGCCATACATTATTGCTTTCTCATATTTTTTATTAACAATAAGCCACAGCTTTCCCAGGATATTTCTGCCAAAACCTTCATTGTCCACTTTAGTATATCACACTCTTGTGTTCTCTGAAATATTAAATCAACATGAGTGGCATAAATGGAAGACATTAGCTTTGATATGGCAAACACCTGTTTGCTAGCATAGAAAAGAGGTGGGTTTGCCTTCCTAGGAAGAAAACAGTGGCTGCAGGAACAGAGCAGAATCTTTCTTCTTTGGCTCCTTTGATGATTTTGATATGCTGGAAAATATAGCACCTCGGGATTTTCATAAATCTTGCTGCATATTTTTCTCAGGTTTATGAAAATGCATTTTTAGAAAATAAAATACTAAAAACTTTTTAGAGCTTTGAGGAATACTTTTTTGCGTTAGTAAAAGAAATTATTGTACAGTTGTCCCTTGGTATCCTTGAGGGATCCCTGCAGATACCAAAATCCACAGATGCTCAAAGTCCCTTATATAAAATGGAATAGAATTTGCATATAACCTACCCATGCACATTCTCCCTTGTACTTTACATCATCTCTAGATTACTTATAATACCTAATACAAGGTAAGTGCTATGAAAATAGTTGTAAATACGAGGTAAGTGCTATGTAAATAGTTGCTGGTGCACAGCAAATTCAAGTTTTGAATTTTGAAACTTTCTGGAATTTTTAAAAAATATTTTTGATCCACAGTTAATTGAATCTGCAAATGCAGAACCCTCAGATATGGAGGGCCAACTGTAGTTCTGCCTGGAATTTCTTCTGCTGTATTTCCCAAACATCGTATTTTCATTGTGTTCTCAAAGCTGAAATAATCTGCAGGATTTATGTTTTAAGGGTTCAGTGACTCTATACCTTGTTTTAATCATCTTATAAATTGCATAGTGGTCTATTAAGGCACAAATCAAGTCCATTTTCTGATTATAAAATATGGCACTTGGGCTTCCCTGGTGGCGCAGTGGTTGCGAGTCTGCCTACCGATGCAGGGGACACGGGTTCGTGCCCCGGTCCGGGAAGATCCCACATGCCACAGAGTGGCTGGGCCCGTGAGCCATGGCCGCTGAGCCTGCGCGTCCGGAGCCTGTGCTCCGCAATGGGAGAGGCCACAACAGTAAGAGGCCCGCGTACTGAAAATAATATATATATATATATATATGGCACTTGATTTGGGGAGTGTAGACATGGTCCTTAAGACTTTGATTTAACTCCTGATTCTTAATCACTTCATCATACATGAGCAGTGGGTCTTATGCTATTTAATCCCACTTCCATAAGCAGCTGTCTTCAATCTTTGCTATTGAGGAGGATGCAATGCGCTGTACCAGGGATTCTGGTATGTTACCGCAGTGCCAGATTATAAGGCTGAGTTCAGACACAGTTGAGTGTCACCATCACTAGTGGCCATTTAGTGAGTATTTACTGTGTGACAGGATCTTGAGATTTTTATCTCATGAGATCCTCTAAGGTAGATGTTAATATCCACATTTTACAAGCAACAAAACTAAGGCTCCAAGAGATTAAATAATTTGCCCAAGATTACTTACCAGTACATGTTGCAAACTTGATTCTAAACTGAACTTTCTGACTCGCCAGCCCTTGCCGTTAGCCTAATATAATCTACTACCACCATTAGTTGTAAAGAATTACTTTACTAATTCTCCATTCTTTTACCCCCTCCCACTGCCTTATCGTAATGCAGACAGCTCCCAGTTGCTAGAGGATGCTCTTTCTTTCCGGTGGTATTGCTATAAATAAATCCTTTTCCTCATGCACTGTGAGGTAACATTCAGGTAAGAAGAGAATCCAAATAAAATTCTGAGAGTTTGCAGAGTTTCTACTTGCATGAGAGACAAAGACGCCTTATAGGGTTCAGTGACATTGTGTTGCCACATAATGAATATCTTTTTATAATTGAGTGGAACTCCTCGGAAGCACTGGAATTGATAGTCAGCTTTGGATTGAGACAGTGAAGCAAGGAGGGAAGGACCTGTGCTGTCTCCCACTGCCCTGTGTTAATTGGACTATTATATGAGCAAGCCTGGGGGAGACTTATGCAGAGTTCAGTGAGTTGATAAACTATGAGAAACTGAAAGAGTAACTCTAGTAAAAGGAATACTGCTAAGCAAGAAATACCTTTAAAAATTAGGAACCTGGAAGGTGTAGTGTGCTTCCTCCAACTCTTACAAAAGTTGCTGGAGACAGAAAGGATGGAGCAGAGACTCCCAGATTGGTACCCACATTGAAGCAGTGAAAATCAGGATTCAAAGCCTCATCAGCTGACTCTAAAGTCAGTGACAATGAGATGAGTTTGCCATACAAAAGTTCATGATAGTTGAGGGTCTGATGACAATTCCTTTTAACTTCAGCTTGTGTTGTCATCTAGCCAACTATTATGATAAAAGTCCTACATGAGGTCAATGTGCTAGGTACTGCACCATAGTCTACTAGGGTTGGGGGTGGGAAGAAGAATGAACAGACAGCTGTAACAGTGATAAGAACTATGACTGAGAGAAACACTGAGTACAGTGGTCTAAAATAGGTAGGTCTAGGAGGACTTACCATAAGTGGTGTAATCTGAGATGAGATGAACATTTATTTGTTTTTAAGGATATTTTTATTACTTTCAGATGCATGTGTGTTTGTATACATTTATCACAGATAAATGAAAACTTTAAAAACTTATGTAGTACTGTGTTGAATAAGAGTGAGTGGTGACAGTGAATATCCCTGCTTTTTTCCTGATCTAAGAAAGAAAGTATTTAGTCTATCACCACTAAGTTTAACATCATCTGTAAGGTTTTTATAGGTGATGTTTACCAAGTTGAGGAAGTTCTCCTCTATTCTTATGTTTTTGAGTGTTTTTATCATGAGTGAGTGTTGAATTTTTAATGTTTTTCTGCATCTATTGATATGGTAATATGATTTTTCTTTTTTAACCTGTTATGTGGTAGATTGTGTTATTTATTCTTGAAATATTGAACCAGCCAACTTGATTATAGTATACAGTTTTTTATATATTTCTGAATTCTATTTGCTAGTATTCACTTATGGATGTTTGTCTATGTTTATGAGGGATATTGGTCTGTAGTTTTCTCTGTGTATGTGTGTGTGTGTGTGTACTGTCTTTGTCTGGTTTTGGTATTAGGATAATCCCAGCTTAATAAAATCAATTGGAAAATCTTCCATCATCTTCTTTTTTCTGGAAGAGATTGTGTAAAATTGGTGTTAAATCTTCTTCAAAAATTTGGCAGAACTTTCCAGTGAAACCATCTGGGCCAGGAGAGTTCTTTTTTGAAGTTTTAAAATTATCAATTCAATTTCCTTAATAATAATAGCACTATTCAAATGATCAGTTTCATGTTGTGTGAGTTGTGGTGGTTTGTGTTTTCCAAGGGATTGGTTTATTTCAATCTAAGTCGTCAAATTTATGAGTGTAGAGTTGTTGGTAGTATTCCCTTATTATTTCTTATATGTCTTCAGGGTCTGTAGTAATAGCCCCTATTTCATTCTTGATATTGGTAATCTTGTCTTCTCTCTTTTTTTGTCAGTCTTGCTAGCGGATTGTCAATTTTATTGATCTTTTCAAAGAACCAGCTTCTTGTAATATTGATTTTCTCTATCGCTTTTTCTGTTACGATGTCATTGATTTCTGCTCTTATCTTTATTATTTTCTTCCTTCTACTTGCTGTGATCTCAGGGGGCTTTTGCTCTTATTCTATGTTCTTGAGGTGAAAGCTTAGATTATATGTGACTTTTCCTCTTTTTCAGTCTAAGCCTTTAGTGCTCTAATTTTCCTTCTTAGCACTACTTTAGCTGTGTTCCACAAATTTTGATATTTTTATTTTCATTCATTTCACTGTATTTTTTAATTTCCCTGAGACTTTGTCTCTGACCCATTGACCACTTAGAAGTGTGTTGTTTAGTTTCCAGGTATTTGAAGCTTTTCCTGTTATCTTTCTGTTATTAATTTCAGGTTTGATTCCATTGTGGTCAGAGAACACACTGTATAAGTTCATTATTTTTTAACTGATGAGGTTTGTTATATGGCCCAGGATGTACTAAGTTAACCATGTCTTAGTGTATGTTCTGTGGGCACTTGAAAAGAATGTGTATTCTGCTGTTGTTGGACGTTATATAAATGTCGATTAGATGCTGTTGGTTGATGGTGCTGTTGAGTTCTTTTGTATCCTTCCTGATTTTACATGTAGTTGTTCTATCAATTGCTGAAAGAAGGGTGTTGAAGTTTCCAATCATATTTGTTGACTTGTCAGTTTCCCTTTTCTGTTCTATCAGTTTTGCTTAACATATTTTACAGCTCTATGGTTTGGTTCTTAGCCATTTAGGATTGCTAATGTCTAATGCTAATTGTTTATGTCTTCTGGACGGATTATCCATTTTAGCATTTTGTAATGTCTCACTCTCTCTGGTAGTTTTCTTTGCTCTGAAGTCTATTTGGCATTTATATAACTACTTCTGTTTTGTTTTGACTAAGGTTTCCATGCTACATTTTCTATCTTTTTTTCAAACCTACCTATGTCATTATGTTTGAAGTGAGTTTTTTATGGACAACTTATATTTCTGTTAGATTTTTTAACCACTTCAATCTCTGACTTTTAACTGGTATATTTAGATCATTTGCAGTTAATGTAATTATTGATATTTTAGAGCTAAGTCAGCCATTTTATTTTTTGTTTTCTGTTCTATTTTTGACTTTCCTCTTCCTACCTTCCTGTGGATTATAAACAATCTTTAGAACTTTATTTTTATTTATCTATAGTGTTTTTGAGTATATCTCTTTGTATGGCTTTTTAAGTAATTGCTCTAGGTATATTACATATACCTAACTTATCAGTTTGAGACATTTTATCAGCTTGAGTGAAGTATCAAAGCCTTTCCTTCCTTTACTTCCCTTTACCTTCTTTAATTTATAATTGTCTTAAATATTTACCTAAGTTTGGAATCACATCAGAAGTTATTATATTCTTGCTTCAAATGTCAAGCATTATTTAGAAAACTCAAGAGGAGAATGGCATTGAATTATTCATATTTTTATTGTATGTTGCTTTTCTTCTTTCCTAATGTTCTAAGATCTCTTCTTTTATTATTTCCTGTCTGTTAAGAGACCTTTCTTTAGCTGTTTTGTTTTTGTTTTTGTTTTTGTTTTTTTTTTAGGGTAGGCCTCCTTGTGACAAATTCTCATAGCTTTCATTAATCTGAGACTGTCTTGAATTTCATTCCTGAAGAATATTTTCATTTTTGAAGAATATTTTCATTGATATAGGATGTTGGATTGACAATTCCTTTTTGGGGGGAGGGGCAGTTATTTGAAAAATGTTCTGTTTCCCTCTAGTCTTCACAGTTTCTGGTGAAAATCCACTCTTATTTGAATTGTTTTCCCTCTATAGATAAGTTGTTGTTTCTTGCTGCTTCTACGATTTTTGCGTGTTTTTAATTTTCAGAAGTTTGACCATGATGTGTCTTGGTATGGATTTCTTTGAGTCTATTTTCTTCGGAATTTATTCAGCTTCTTGAATCTGTAGGTTTATGTCTTTTGCCAACTTTGGGAAGTTTTTAGCCATTATTTCTTTGAGTGCTTTTTCAGCTGTACCCTCTTTCTCCTCTCTATCTGGGATTCAATGACATGAATGTTAGAATGTTTTTGTAGTCCCACAGGTTCATTTGGTTCCTCTTTATATCTCTATTTCTTTGCTACAACCTTCTGTTTTTCCCTTTGTTTCAGGCATTTTGTAATGGCTCATCAGAATATTTTTATGATGGCTGCTTTAAAATCTTTGTCATATAATTCTAACACCTCTGTCTTCTTAGTATTGGTATCTGTTGATTCTTTTTAAAACTCAAATTGTGGTTTTCCTTGTCCTTGGGATAATGCATGACTTTTCAGTTGAAACCTGAACATTTTAGGTGTTATAAGACTGTGGATTTTATTTAAACCTTTTGTTTTAATTAGTTTCCTCTGACACAGCTCTGGCAGGGGAAAAATGAGGGCACTGCTTCAGTACCTGTGTCTGGCTTCTTTTGCTCAGTATAACCTCTTGAAATTCCTTTACCCATTGTGTTTATCTATTATGTTGAATCCGAATTCAATATCTATTATGTTGAATCTGATCAATTTTGGGAGAAATGACATCTTAACAATATTGAATTATACAAAGAAGACCCAAATATTTATATAGGTCTTATGTAGTGTCCCCCTGCAATGTTTTGTAATTTTGCACTTTCCTTAACTAGTTGATCTTTTTGGTGCTATTATAGATGGTATTGTTTCCTAAAATTTATTTTCCAGTTGTTTATTGCTAGTATATAGAAATACAATTGTTTAAAGTATGTATAGTGACTATATACTCAACCTTGCTAAATATACTTATTAGTTCTATTAATTTTTTGTGGATTTTGTAGGATTTTTTATGTACATGATTATGTCATCTGAAAAAAAAAACATAGTTTTACTTCTTCCTCTCTCAACAATATGTCTTTCCTTCCTCCCTCCCTCCCTTCTTTCCTTTCTTTTTTTTTTTCTTTTTGGACTTAATGCTCTAAGTAGGATGTTTAATACGACATTGAAGAGGTTGTGAGAGTGAACCGTCCTAGCCTAGTTCTGATCTTTAGAGAAAAAGCATTTAGTGTTTCACTGTTAAATATATTAGTTGTAAGTTTTTCATAGATGCCCCTTGTTAGGTTGATACTCCTAATTTGCTAAGGATTTTTCTGAATTTCATGAGAGGTATTAAATATTTTCATATAACTTTTCTGCAGCCATTGAGATAATCATATAATTTGCTATTCTATTAATAGCAGAAGTGTTCTGTGAAGTGACATATTTTTTAAGTGTAATAAATAATAACTATTTAAATCAATGATCTTTTAAACATAAAAGTATTCTTATTAAAAATGATCACAAGTTAAGGAGACCCATTTTCACCTTTATTTAATATTATTCTTGAGTTTCTGGCCAATGCAATAAAATATAAAACAGAAATAAGTGGCCTAGCACCATCATATGTGCTATGTTCACTTCCATCTAACCACTGCCCAGAAACACTCCCTCCTTAGGGCTTTGCACTGCCTGTTCTGTCTGCCTTGAACCCTCCTCTCTTAGACATATGAATGCCCCACTTCCTCACTTTCATCAAGCCTTTCCTCAGGGAGGTCTACACAGACCACCTTTTTTAAAATTGTGAAACCCTCCACCTCCTGCCTTCCTCGTCTCCCTTATTCTCTGTTTTTCCATAGGATTTATCACCTTTTCACATACTATATTTATTATGTTTATTTATTGTTTTTATCCTCCACTAGAATGTAAGCTCCACTAAAGCGGGAATTTTTGTGTGTATTATTCATATATGTTCTCCTATTGTCTAGTATCATGCCTAGTATAGTAGATGCTCATTAGATATGTATTGAATGAGTGAATAATTATTGGAAAGGAAGAGACTAAAATCATGATTATTTGCCTTGTTAAATTGTCTAATTAGAAATCCCAAGGCAATCAAATAGAGAGCTATTAAAACTAATAGGGGGCTTCCCTGGTGGCGCAGTGGTTGGGAGTCTGCCTGCCGATGCAGGGGACACGGGTTCATGCCCCGGTCCGGGAAGATCCCACATGCCACGGAGAGGCTGGGCCCGTGAGCCATGGCTGCTGAGCCTGCATGTCCGGAGCCTGTGCTCCGCAATGGGAGAGGCCACGACAGTAAGAGGCCTGCGTACCACACACACACACACAAAAACTAATGGGCAACAACCTAAATGCCAATCGACAGACGAATAGATAAAGAAGATATGGTACATATATACAATGGAGTATTACTCAGTCATAAAAAGGAACGCAGTTGGGTCATTTGTAGAGATGTGGATGGACCTAAAGACTGTCATACAGAGTGAAGTAAGTCAGAAAGAAAAAAACAAATATCGTATATTAACGCATATATGTGGAATCTAGAAAAATGGTACAGCTGAACCGGTTTGCAGGGCAGAAATAGAGACACATGTAGAGAACAAACATATGGACACAAAGGGGGGAAAGTGGGGTGGGGGGTGGGGGTGGTGGTGGTGGGATGAATTGGGAGATTGGGATTGACATATATACACTAATATGTATAAAATAGGTAAGTAATAAGAACCTGCTGTATAAAAAAATAAATAAATATCACAATATGTTATGAGGATATCCATTTTTTCTAAATGAATTTATAAACTTAATCATCTTTAATATTCATATTATTTAGTATTATATATCCAGTCAAATCCCAGCAGGATATTTTTACTTTGACAAATGAGTTAAAGCTTGTATAGATTCAAGAATAAGTGGGCAGAAGTAACCAAGAATACTTTTGAAGCAGGGGTTAGAGAATTTCCCTTATTATAAGGTATTGAAACATAATATTATACAATAATAATTCAAGTGGTACTGGTGCAAAAGTAGACATAAAAATTAATGAAACATAGTAGGTAGTCTAGGACCTAGACTCGAATATACAGGATTTAATAAATGTGTTAGGAGACATCACAAATCACTGGGGCTGGGCAATTTATTAATCATTTTTTAAAATTAAGCTGTCACGTGACACATCAAAATAAATTCTAGATGGATCAAAATGTTAAATATAAAAACTAAAAAATAATGAACCATGAAGGAAAAGAGAAACAAATCATGTTATGTGTTATTAGGATGGGCGGGGGGAGCAGTGTAACTGTAAAACAGGGAAAGGAATCAGAATGGGAAAAATCAATCACTTTCACTACTTTTTACACCCTAATATCATCCATTAAGTTGATTTTTAATTAATAAAAAATATGGTATACAAAAATGTTGAGTTTTCTTTGAATCCTACATTTGATCTAAATAACGGAAATAAATAATCTGGGTTTATGTGTTTCTTTTCTATAAAATAAAATATCAAAAGCATTAAACATATTATGCATGGATTTTGAATTAAGTAAATCAGAAATCATAAAATATTTATTTTTCTCTTAAATTTAAAGCTTTCCTAGCATTTCCCTCCATAATTAACATAGCATGGGCTATAAATAATACATCTATGTTGCATTACATGGTTGTTAGCTTGTTGAGAGTGTTGTTTTTATGAAAGAACATGGATGATTTTAATGATTTTCTTATGAAAGAATGGTACAAAATATGGAAGCTTCAGGTTTTTTAAAATTTGCTCATTTTTTTCCAGCCTAAGAATTTAGTACAGAGAGTAGACCTTAAAAGTTTTCATCACAAGAAAAAATTTTATAGCAATGTATGGTGATGAATGTTAACTAGATTTATTGTGGTGATCATTTCACAGTATACAAATAACAAATAATATTGTTGAAAACCTGAAACTAATATGTCAATTGTATCTAAATAAAAAATAATAATTTGATACAAGTTTTATGTATATTATTGAATATTTGTTTGCCTGGTTGTTGGATTAACAATAGTATCTGTGAAATTCCTTGCAATTTTGTATATTAATTAGCCTTCTTTAGAAAATTCTATTGATGTTCTCAGATTGTGTACTAGATTTTTTTTGCATTAGTACAGTTGTCACTGTTGTTTAGTGTTGAGGATGGAAAATCTCTACAGATGTCAACCCAATACTTGATGCATTTTCCAGAAATCATTGAGGGGAGGTAGATTTCATATGCAGAAGTGAAGAAGAAGGCCTCCTTCCTTCCCCACTCCAGACAAGCTTAAACTCTACACTCCTTTGCTGCCACTCCCTTCCTCCAGGTCTGCCAACTCAGCTCCCTTGCCAAGTCCTTGATGTTTTACCTCCTAATTGCAACTCTTCTTGGCATCTCAGCCTTTCCACGAAAATTCTCTAAGTGACACATAAAGGACCTTAAAAACAAAAACAAGAAAAATGAGTACTGTATATATATATATATATACACACACACACACTTACAGCCTGACCCCGAACCAATTTTGTTACGTGGATTGGTATCACACAATGTAGAGTGTCATAGAGTGGATTCTATGGTTTGGAGTCATCTTCTCTGAACCTAAAAGTTTAAGCCAAAATTAAATGGAGAATTACAAGATATGGAGTATTGTTTTGTTTTGTTCGTTTTGGTTTTTGGGAGTCAGTCCAAGTCCTGATCAGTTCATGCCCCTAATTTGCTTTCACCACATTATGCCTTCAAGATGGTAAAATACCAGAATGAAAAGGAAAAAATTCTGTTGGATTTTTGGATGCCTTAAATACTAAACATTTGAACTAACTAATGGAAGGTGGAGTAGAGAAACCAAATCATCAAGTAAACTAAAATTCACTTATATTTGTTTCTGGAGTATGTCGTGATATTTTCCTGGGAAGATTCACATTCTTAATTATGTTTGGTTTACAATAATATTAAACTAACCACATTTCCTGAGTACAATTCAATTGTGCCATTAAGGGATGTGGTGTTCTTTCATCATTCCAGGCAGGGTAGAATCCACTGGGAATAAAAACTGGCCATGAATAATCCACAGAAATAAGATAGATTTGACCATATGTAGAAGCATCTATAACAACAGATTTTTGCATTATCTCTGAGTTCTAGTATTGATTAGACGTCTCAGATCATGACTTTGGGAGGGATGTTCGGGAGTCTTCTCATTGATTTAGCATAGGTTAGCTGAGGGCCTGCTTTGTATCATGCACTGTGTTAGTCCATGGAGATAGGAAAATGGTAGATGGAGAGGCCACACCCTCAACAAGTTCCCTGTTTGGTGGTGCTCCATCTAGCTATCTTGAGCCTTTGTTCATCCATTCATGCTCCAGGGCGGCCAAACCTGTGTCTAGACCACTGCCCTCAAGGAGCTCACAGTCTAGGAAAGGATGTGGAGGGAGATGGACCTAAAAAATGGGGAAATGCCTCACACAGTCCTTTCAAAACGTTCTAACGCTGCAAAGTCACCTCACATTTCCTGAAGCTCTTTCAGAAATACCTCTTATTGTACTTAGGAATGAACAACATATTTAATTATAAAGCTTATCACGTTTGAGTTAACATAGATAGTACCCACTGGGGATGTTAGCACAGATCCAGTGCCTCCGGTTGTGGGAAAGTATATCATCCTCTGAGGATCCTGCCTCTTGTATTGATTCCAAAAGAAACCTTGTGTGAGAAATGGAGGGGCACTTTGAGACCCTTCACCTCACCTAGCTGGACTCTTCTGCTCATTTTTTGAGGCTGTAATAAGTGTATGTAAGGAAGGTTGCTTATGCCTCCAAGCATAAGCAGGTTGGAGGTTCTGCTCACCCAGTAACAGATCAAGAGGTGCCCAATAGGACCAAATATGCTACTGCACAAGGAAAGACGTGTTGTAAGTGTTTTTTAAAACACTATCATAGAGTTTCATCTTAAAAAAAAGAAGGGGTCTTCCCTGGTGGCGCAGTGGTTGAGGGTCCGCCTGCTGATGCAGGGGACACAGGTCTGTGCCCCGGTCCGGGAAGATCCCACATGCCGCGGAGCGGCTGGGCCCATGAGCCATGGCCGCTGAGTCTGTGCGTCCGGAGCCTCTGCTCCACAACGGGAGAGGCCACAGCAGTGAGAGGCCCCCGTACCACCAAAAAAAAAAAAAAAAAAAAAAGGAAGGAGGGAGAGAAACCGTTCCCTGGTAGACACAGGAGGAGGATTCTAGCTTAAGGAATAGCGTCTTTAGTTCACTTAAGTCCCTGGAACTTCAGTCTTTTAACTATCAGGCAGGGAAAGTGAGGCATTTTCCCAGGGCCCTGCTCTGCAGACCTATCCTAGCTTATCCTCAGCAGGAGTCAAAAGCCTCCTGTCCCTACAGCCCTCCCCATGTTCCCAGTCTTCTTGTCCACAGCTCTGGACTGTAGCAGTTGCCCTCTTTGCCTGTTTCACTTTCCTGTGCTGCTCTTTCTAGCCACGTGGCCACAAATTCTTGGGTTTTATCATACGTAATAGGAGAAGCCTTTACTGGAAAATTGTAGCCCAGCAAAGCTAAAATGCTTGATCATCCTGAATAAAGCACTGCTTTCTTTGCTGCCCAGGCAAACAGGAGTTAACAGCAAGCTGCTGGCTGTTGGTGTTGTCTGGAGTTACTTGTCTTGAGTCTGCTGCAGGAAGTCGGTGGGGAACAGGCCATTCCCACTGACTTCTCAGATATCTGTTCACTGACCTGGCAACAACTTTCCCCTTCTTAAGTGGTGTTTGTCTCCAAGCAAGCCTTTGCACATGCAATCATATCCCTCTCCTGAGCCTTGATTCTAAGAAGTCTGGAAAGGCAGATGGACAACTTGAAGGATCTTGGGTGACACAAACTACTTGGGCTCTGAATATGGATAGACAACTTAGTGGCAATTAGCTGGGACTCAGCTAGTTAACTCCTGACTGCCACAGCAGTCTATGACTTTCCATAACCAGTGAGACCAGGATATGGGTTGGTGCCATGAATGTAAGGGTTGGGCTCAGTACCTCGGATTATTCTCTCACCCATGTTCAGATCTCAGTGTTGGAGGAGATATTTGACACCTGAAAGACCAGAGCCTTTCTGCCCGCTCCTTCACCTAGGATATTTGGGAGGACAGTTCATTAGGAAACACATAAATGTTTGTGAGGTGGGAAGGATGTAAAAAGAAAAATAATATGCCCAAATATCAGGAACTCCTGTTGTGACCTTTTCTAACCCTTCTGCTTTTTCTCACTCTTCCTTCTGTCACATCCTTAGAGAGAAACAAAATATTTTCACTATGTTTATTTGTTTGTTTTTCAAGAGCAGTTTACAATAGACAGTCATGTAAACACAGCCACTTTAATGATCGTGTGAGGAGATAAATGACTATTCCAGTGTGTCCTCTGAGCTGGCCCTGCATGGACTGGCAAGACACAAGCATTTTGCACATGCCATTTCTATATAGAGATCTCACAGCTGTAAAAGTCTTGCTTGAATCCAAGTTAACATATGAACCAGTTGGAATAAAAACCCCAAACAGAAGTTCCATAACTAGCTTGTTTCTCCTGAGCAGGATCCTTGATGGCTAGAAATCTGAAACTTTACGTAAAAAATTTCAGAAAACGAACAGATTTTCTGACATGCCATAATACAGAATGCCCTCTTCTCTAACTTGTTTTTCATTGTCTCTTCCACTGGAAAAAAATAAAATAAAACCCAAGAAACAAAAACAGAACCACAAGAATGATGAGTTCTTTACACACTGTGGAACTGAGTAGGGTTTAAATGAGAATCGGAGACCTGTATTCCATTTTATATGTCTCCTGTATTCTATTTTATATGTCAGTGCCCAGCATGTACTTGTCTTTGGTTAAATTATAAAATGGAAACTGGAGCTGATGCTAACTGGCTCTGATCCTGAGGAAGTTACTTGCTTCACCTGTAAAATAAGAACTTGAACTAAGATCACCCATAAGATAATAGGGAGATTTAAAAGTTTTAGCCCAAGTGGGTGTGCAAAGAAAATGTAATGTTTTTTGACACCTTTGAGAGCTCAGGTCATTTATTGATAGTCAATAATAAATTAGCAATTGTTTGGGTAAACTGGTAGCTAGTAGTTACCTACTTATAAGCGGTTAGTGTCTTGAGTCTCAAGCACTTTCAAGACTGCTTGAACAGTGGCTAGGCAATTGCTTCTGCAGTAAATTAATATTTAATTTGGTAAACATGTATTGAGGGACTTCTGAGTGCAAGGACTTATGCCAGAGGCTGCATAATGACATTTTTTAATCTGTGTAGCACTTGATGATTTAAAAAGCACTTTCATATGAATTATTTCATTTTTCATTTGATTTTTGTACCAACATTGTGGACTAGAGAGGGCCAGTATCACCATTTTACAGATGATGAAATTGAGGCTCAGTGACATCACATAGAATGCTAATTTCAATCTAGTTTCTGGTTCCAAGGAAACAGGAATGGGGAAAATATAAAGGAAAGCTCTTTATGAAAATTAAATATTGGATGATGGTGATGGCTAACATTTAATGAGTTCTCACTGCGTGCCTGACACTGTTCTAAGTGTTTCATATGTAATTAACTAATTTAATTTACATAACAATCCTATGAAGGAGGTACTGAAATTATCCCTACTAATGATGAATATAATTTAAGATCCACTAGGACGGACTTTTTATCTCTTTTGTTCACTGCTATATCCCCAGCAGTTAGAATAGAGTCTAACACAATATGGGTACTCCATAAATATTTTTTAAATGAATGAAAGTTTCAATACGTTTTGAATGAATGAGTTTCTGTATTTCAGATGGTAAAACTGAGGGGCAGGATAATTAAGTAACTGTCCTTGACCAAGGTCACTCAGCTAATACAAGGTGGATGCAATATTTGAATTTACATAGTGTAATACAGGATTCTTTAACACCATAAGCTATCCTTGTATTAAAACAACCCACCAACCAAACTAAGCTTATGCTTTGGGGGGAAGTTTTAAACTACCTTGGAAAATCATAATAACTTTTCTTATCCTTTGATTTAATTTCTTGCAAAGAAACATTTAATTGATGTAAAATCCCAGACTTGCTATGTAAGCCTTATGTATTGATGGGGATGAGGGTTGGAAAACAGTAGTTTAACTGAGTGTTCTGGTACTTCTGCTTGAGAATGCATTCTCTAATTAAATGTGTGATGTTTTATGTTTGTGTTGACCGAGGCGCTCATTACAAACTAGAAAAGTCTAGCTCTAATTTATCCATTATAGAAATACAACTGTCTGAGAGATGGCATGACTGCCCATAGAAACTTGAGGTGGGGATGTGCAGGGGGGAGGAATGCAAATTCCAGTCAGTCAAAATAAAATGCTTAAGAAAAACTGAGTTATCAGAAAATTGCTAGCTTGCAAAGATGAACCAGTGAAAATCTAGAAAGAAAAGAAGCAATGGCTTGCTTTTGAAAAGTAAAAATCTAAAACATACAATCTTGAAGTGAGACTTTGGTTTCAACATGAAAGAACTGCAGCGTGAACTCTAAAGCCTGACTTCATCCAGCAGTTAATATGACATGACAGCTCACTTGGAAATGAACTGTAAAGCAATGTTTAATTTAAAAACAATATCGTATGATCTCAATAATTGAAATATTAAAAGCCTTTGAGCAGAGCATAAGTAAGTGCTTCAGTGAAAAGTAACTCTCCTGCAAATAGCTTGTGACAATAGACTGGATGACTGTGATAATTTTCATTACTGTTTGTATAACTAAGGCATTTCTTACTTATTTCCTGTATGTTTACACTTGCTCCTTGTTTTATACTGATAAACTAAAAAAGAAAGCCAAAGATGGATTCTTCCTTATTTTGCAATTTTTTTCTATATAAAACTAACTAGTACATATTCATGGGAGAAAATTGGGAAAATATAGAAAAAAATTTAATATCTCAGAGTTTAGAAATTTCCTTTAGAGAGGTGATATATATATATGCCTATGTTAAGTTCTTTAGGAACTCAAAAAATTGTTATTTTGTTATTATATACCCATGTGAATTAAAGAGGAGGTAGATAACAGTACCCATTTTCACATTTGAGAAAACAGAGATACTGGCTAAGAAAAGAAAAAAAAAAGAAATGGATTTTAAAAAAATCACACTCACTATACTATATCTGCATCTGCAAAGATCTTCTTTCCCATACTTATATCTGTACTTATATCATGTATTGACAGATATCCCCTTAGTTCATATTTGTGCAGAAAAACATGAGTATGTCAGGTTGCATAATCCACATTATATCCTAGTTTACTAGTCCCACAGTCTCATTACCATCTTGTCCCAATGTAATTAATAACCTTTAAAAACAAACCCAAAAAAACACAAAGCCCAATTGGTTTCATTGGTCAGCTCTACTCACCATATAAGGAAGAAATTACACCAATTCTTCATAATCTCTTCCAGAAAATAGAAGCAGAGGAAACACTTCCTAACTCATTCTCTGAGGCCAGTATTACCCTAATACCAATACCAGATAAAGACATTACAAGAAAGGAAAACCACATACAGGCCAATATCTCTTATGAACATAGACAAACGTCCTCAACAAAATATTAGCAAACTGAATTCAACTATGTATAAAAATAATTATATACCATGACCGAGTGGCATTTATTTTAGGTATGCAAGGCTGATTCAGCATTTGAAAGTCTCTCAGTGTAAACTACCACATGCAAAGGTTAACGAAAGAAAATTATATGATTATATTAATAACGAAGAAAATTTTGACAAAATCCAACACTCATTCATGATAAAAAAAAAAAAAAAAAAGAAAAGAAAGGCTTCCCTGGTGGCACAGTGGTTGAGAATCTGCCTGCCAGTGCAGGGGACATGGGTTCGAGCCCTGGTCTGGGAGGATCCCACATGCCACGGAGCAAATAGGCCCGTGAGCCACAACTGCTGAGCCTGCGTGTCTGGAGCCTGTGCTCTGCAACAAGAGAGGCCGCGATAGTGAGAGGCCTGCACACTGCGATGAAGAGTGGCCCCCGCTCGCCGCAACTAGAGAAAGCCCTCACACAGAAACAAAGACCCTACACAGCCAAAAATAAATAAATAAATAAATTTATTTAAAAAAACAAAAAAAGAAAAACACTCTCAACAAAAAACTAGGAATAGAGAGGAATTGCCTCAACTTAATAAAGAACATCTATGAAAAAAACCCTACAGCTAGCACATACTTGATAGTAACAACCTAGATGTTTTCCCTCTAAGATCAGGAACACCTGAGAACAAAAAATTCTTTCTCACCACTGCTATTCAGCATTGTTCTGAAAGTCCTAGATAGTGCAGTAAGACAAGAAAAGGAAATAAATATGTACAGATTAGGAAGGAAGAAATAAAACTGTCCTTTATTTGCAGGTGACATAATTGTCTACATAGAAAAATCCAAAAGGATTGACCAAGAACCAAAAACAAAAACAAAAACTTCTGGGAATTAATGGAGCATAGTAAGGTCTCAGGGCACAGTGTTAATACAAAAAAGTTAATTGCTTGCCTATATACCAACAACAAACAATTTGAATTTGAAATTTAAAAAAGAATACCATTTACAACAGCATCAAAAAAGGAAAGAAAAAATGTAAGGAAGGAAGCAAACTGGCAGCAACAAGATGTCCCTACATAGGTTAACGGACCTTTATGTGGTACATCCATATAAAGGAATGTTAATCATCAATAAGAAGAAATGAAGGATAAAGCCATGAAAAGACATGGATGAATCTTGATGCATACTGGTAAGTGAAAGAAGCCAGACTAAAAAGGCTACATACTGTATTATTCCAATTATATTATGTTCCGGAAAAGGCAAAACTGTAGTGACAGTGAAAAGATCAGTGGTTGCCAGGGGTTCAAGGAGAGAGGAGGAGAGTTAAATATGTGAAGCACAGGGGATTTTGTGGGGCAGTGAAACTATTCTGTATGATAGTCATTTTGGATCCATGACACTATGCATTTGTCAAAACCCATAGAGCCTTATAACACAAAAAGTAAACTTCAATGTATGCAGACTTAAAAAAACATTTGAGGGCTTCCCTGGTGGCACAGTGGTTGGGAGTCCGCCTGCCGATGCAGGTGACGCGAGTTCGTGCCCCGGTCCGGGAGGATCCCGCGTGCCACGGAGCGGCTGGGCCCGTGGGCCATGGCCGCTGAGCCTGCGCGTCCGGAGCCTGTGCTCTGCAGCGGTAGAGGGCACAGCAGTGAGAGGCCCGCATACCGCAAAAAAAAAAAAAAAAAACAAAACATTTGAGAGGTTTGGAGTCCCAGGGTGGAAAGCAGAATATGATTTTTAAAACCAGTTTATCTATATTACAAGGTATGAAACAACCTCACTGAAGGGGGGTGGGGAGGGAGCTGCTGACCTAATAAGTAACTGGAAATGAGTGGAATCTCTAAGATTAAAAGCGAAAGAAAAGCATATAAGCACTGTACAATAGTAGTTGACATTTCTTTCCCCTTGGAGATACAGGGATTATTGCTATACGTGTGTACTGGAATTGAACGATTAAGTAAATGGATGGCAGATGGTGGAAGCTAAGTTTCTCACTGTTGGAGTGGGAGTTTACAGATAAGCAAGAAAAGCTAGAATGATCCCTATGGTAATAGATTAGAGTTGGAAACATCAGTATGAAGTCATGTTTAGCTTAATATAAATACAGATGGTTACATTTAGAAATATTTATAGATATGTGTATATGGATTAGTATATGGAAATATATTTCCCACTCTATCAACTGAGGAGGCCTAGCGGTAGCAACAGCCCAGCAGCAATGATCATACCTAGCACCCAGATCTTGGTTTCTAACATCATCCTCCAATAAAAGGAACCAGGACTCCTTGGAGAGATAGCTGATTCTAGGACCAGATCAGGAAATATACAAGATGAGCCTGGATCATCTTGTAGTGCCAGAAAGTTAGGAAGTACCAATACTTAAAAACACACACACAATGATGGAGTATGGCAAAGGGACATAGGGGCCAGTTTGAGCTAAAGATGGAACGATTTGAGCAACAAAGTGAATAAAGTACTATTGGATTATAAGCCAAAGTATAAAATAAGTATACTTGAGTTCAATACTGAGACAAATAAATGATTGAATAAATAAATACACGTGGGAGAAAACACAAATCTCCTATGCAGAAGAATTCCAAATAATGTATGTAGATACTCTGCCCTCCAGGAAACAGAGCAAAATTCCCCACATCTTAAGTGTGGGCTACACATAGTGACTTCCTCCCAAAGGTACAGTATCGAAAATGGGAGAAAAAAAGTAATTTTTCAGGGGAGAAACCTGACAAACACTGTCTCAGCCAGGTGATCAAGGTCAACATCAACAGTGACAAGCCATGTTGACAGTATGAGCTCTTGATATAATGTGATGAAAAAGGCACTTTACCTCTGTGGTCTTCCTCCCCCCAAACCATATACCCAGTCTAATCATGAGAAAAATATCAGGCAAATTCAAACCAAGGTACATTCTACAAAATACCTGACCATCAGTCCTCAAAACTGTCAAAGTCATCAAAAACAAGGAAAATCTGAAAAATTGTCACAGCCAAGAGAAGTAGGAAGACATGATGACTAAATGCAGTGTAGTATCCTGGATGGGATCCTGAAACAGAAAAAGGACATTAGTTTAAAACTAAGGCAGTCCGAATAAAGTATGGACTTCAGTCAATAAGACAGTATCAGTATTAGTTCATTAACAACGGTTAGCTTCACAGTGTTTCTGTAAATCTAAAACTGACCTAAAAACAAAGTTTATTTTTAAAAAATGTTACCCAGACTTTCTCGCCGCTTCTGTCCTTAGGGTCAGTGCATTGCACAACTCCAGGAGACACTATTTGTATAAAATTCAGTGTGAATTGCAAGGCTGCAATACTTCCTGAATTTAAGTGGCTTTTTCCTAAGAAAAATGATTACATTTGCCACGCATCAGCTTATGTTTTCCCTGTGAAATTTGCCATCAATTTATTACAGATCCTACCTCACTTGGTTTTCTCAGGAGGGGAAGGTTGGGCTGGATCAGTAACAAACCTTTTTTAGACAGAGGTATGAAAGACACTTTCTCTCTTGTTAAGCAGGCATCAGCTACATACGAGTGGAGAGGGACGTGGAGCCAAGCTGGGGAGACCCGACTGCTTCTCCTGTCCTGGCCTATGATCCACACTCCACACTTGACCACCTCTGACCTTGGTTGTAGGGGAGGAACCACAGCCTGGCACAAATGGCGGTCTTAGTGTTTCAACCTCCTGAACCAGGAACCAACCCAAATGGGCCAAGAAAGCCAGGGAGAGTGGGAATTGTGTTGAAAGTTGCAGCGGCAGCGTTTCTGAACACCAGGAAGGGCTTTTTCTAACAGCTGAAGAAATACTACATTTTTTTAGCCTGCTCAAATGAGAATGTGAAAGATGAAAACTTTTGTTGACTACTCTGAAAATTTGGCCATTTAACTGAAATAAGTAAATGAAATATTAAATCCCCATGAAATGTGAGGCCTTCCCTGGTATTTGGTCCATAAATTGTATTCCTCCAGATTTGAGATCGTAAAGTTCCCGCATTTCAGACCAAATTAATGGCCTTAATCTTTCTGTTCCTATAAATTATAAACCCCAGATGTGTCAAATTATGTAATGAAAGCCATATAAAAATAAATTTGTTTTTTAAAGAACTTCATAAATTTCTTGTTTTACTGAGGTTTATTGGTCTTATTTTAATGGGACAAAAGAGAAATTAACCTTTTGTGTTTGTACTTTTTTCTATACTGGAGGGAGATCCTGAATTGTTAGGACAAAAAGGGAAAATGCCTTACTCGTGCCAGTTTTTTGAACCGAGTAGGTCCAGTTGCTGAGATAAGCCTCTTGCTGAAGCAAATGTATGTTTTTGTGTTTGGTCTTGGATCTTATCTGCGTGCAACAGCAGCAAGCTTAATAACAAAGGAGGTTCAAAGAGATGAAGCTGTTTCAGCCTCTTATGCCAGTGTTTTTGAAAAGCACTGTAGATTTGGTCATTATGCCCATCCTAATCAAACTCTTTGAAAGCTTATCTTCTGCCACCATTTCCTACAGTCTTTCCGCAAAGCAGCCATTATTTGTAATTATTAGTAGAATGGTATGTGGTGTGTAAATATACTTAATAGTTAAATTTCTAAGACATTGTTTAAGACCATCTTTTAAAGAATCTAATGAAACTTTGGTTTGTTTTTAGCTTTCAAATTGGAATCTTTTGCACACATTGCAGTTGATTTCCTAAATTTGTTCTTCAGTTCATGAGAGATATGGCTTTTGTAGTGCAAATAAGTTGAATCGATGCCATTTGGGGTTATAGATGACAGTCGAGTTCATTTTACTCTTTTTCTGTTAGATAATTCTACAGGAAGATGCTGCAGATCATAGGGAACTTATGTATTGGTACATGAAGATTGGTAAAGGGGAATATTTTAAGGCTTTAAGATTTCCCTAGAATGAGATGGGATTCACAGTCTAAGCTTGGTTTTCTTCAAAGGACCCTGTTTGTTTAAATTACCAGAAAATAAGATTGGAGTCCTCAGTCAACTAAGTTGTAAGAGTGGTTAGGAGCCCTGTGTGGAGGAGGGGGCCTGCCAACATTTGAGAGGCCTGGGGGTGGTGATGGTGGAAATGAGACTGGTATGATGGGAGGGATGGGGACCAAAATCCTAGAACGCAAGCACATTGAGCCACTTGCCTCTCTGTGAATGGGGCTTGACCACAGGCCGGCTTGCCTCTCCTCCCTCCCACTCACCCAACAGAGGTCTGACCCAGCCCTGCCAGGGGGCAGCTGTCCTTGACTGGAGCCAGCTCCTGGCTGCACGCTGCGCTCCACACCGCCATCCAGCCCCAGCCAGCTTGGCTACGGAGGCCTCGGATTTCACCTCCATGTGCCGACAGAGTTCCTTCACAAAAGTCAGATTTTTTCTCCTGGTAATTCCATCACTTCACAGTTGGTGGGTTTCATCCACAAAAATTGTCTTCTAGAAAATAAAATCCAGTGTTGTCTTGCATGGTGTTAATGTAGGAGCACTACCCAGTAAAAGCTATGGAGAGAAACTTGGTTAAAAATCCCAGTCCTGTCGTCTGATTCACTCCAGATCTGACCACACCGTTCTAAATTCTTTCTTTTATAGAAATCAGAAATACTTGTTTTTGACATAAATATCATTTGGGAATGTGTTATTAACTTCATGAACATTTCCTTGCAGATAATCAAACTAATCAGATACTATTTGTAGAAGGAAATCAAGGTAACAGTCACAAAAGACTGTGATGAGTGACATCCTTAAAGTAAAAAACTCAGGGCTTCCCTGGTGGCACAGTGGTTGAGAGTCCGCCTGCCGATGAAGGGGACACGGGTTCGTGCCCTGGTCCGGGACGATACCACATGCCGCAGAGCGGCTGGGCCCGTGAGCCATGGCCGCTGAGCCTGTGCGTCCGGAGCCTGTGCTCCGCAACGGGAGAGGCCACAACAGTGAGAGGCCCGCGTACCGCAAAAAAAAAAAAAAAAAGGAATAAAAAGTACAAAGTTCAAAAAAGATCTATTGTTTCCTCATACTTTGAAGGAAATTTTATGCAAATACGTCCTAAAGCAAGCAAACTCAAAGCTCAAAAGTATGAATATCAACATAGATAAATTAGGAGATTATTTTAGTTGCTTTACTAAGGCTTTCATGATATAATTTATGTAAGTAGATAATAACTATGGTAGGATTCAGGTAGAATTTGATTTATTTAAAAATGCAGCTCACATATGATATTTTTAATTATTGAAAAATATACATTCAGAAAGTGTTATAAAACATAACTGAACAGCTTAAAGAAAAATAGTAAAATGAACACGTGTATTTATTACACAGATTAAGCAATCAAAATTTAGAAGGCCCCTGAATACTCCTCCTCACTCACAGTCCTCCCCACAGGGATAATTACTCATCTGAATTTGATATTAACTTATTTCCTTGTTTTTCTTATAATTTAATCATCTATATATTTTTCCTCCAAAATAATATAGTGTTTAGTTTTGTCTGTTTTTGAACTTTATATAAACAGAATGATACTTTATATTTGTGTGTGACTTCTTAGCTTAACATTACTGTGTACTGAATTCTAGAGTATAAATATATTCAACTTGTTCATCCATTTTGCTGCTGATTTACATTTGAGTTGTTTCTGGTTTCTTGATGTTATGAGCAGTGTTGCAGTTAATAGCCTTAAAACATGTCTTCTAGATCGCATGCACAAGAGATCCTCTTAGATACCTGGGAGTAGATCTGGGTTATAAGGTGTATATATTTTCAGGTGTACTAAGTGATGCCAAAATGTTTTCCAAAGTGGTTGTTCCTGTTTATGTTCCCACAGCAGTAGATCAAAGTGCCCATTGCATCACATCCCCTCCGGCACTTGATATTATTTGATTTTAGTTCTTCCCAGCTTAGTGAGTATGAAATGCTATCCCATTGTGATTTTCGTTTTTGTTTCCCTGATTACCAGTGAGGCTGGATATCTTTTTATATGTTTATGAGCCATTTGTGTTTTCATTCATTCAACAAATACTGTTTGAGTACCTCTCATATGCTAGGCCTGTTTGGTTCTCTTCCACTTCTTTGAAATATCTGTACTTATCCATTGGCCGTTTTCCTATTGGGTTGTTTTCCTTTTTCAAAGGAGTTCTTTATAAGTTCCGGAAACATCCTGTGTTGGCTATATGTTTTACAAATATCGTTTCCAAGTTTGTGGCTTGTCGTTTTTTTTTGTTTTGTTTTGTTTTTGCGGTACGCGGGCCTCTCACTGTTGTGACCTCTCCCATTGCGGAGCACAGGCTCCGGACGCGCAGGTTCAGCGGCCATGGCTCGTGGGCCTAGCCACTCCACGGCATGTGGGATCTTCCCGGACCGGGGCACGAACCCGAGTCCCCTGCATCGGCAGGCGGACTCCCAACCACTGCGCCACCAGGGAAGCCCTGTGGCTTGTCTTTTTACTCTACGGTATTTTTGATGAAAGGAAGCTCTTAATTTTAATGTGGTCAGATCCCTTTTTTTTGTATTGTCTTTTTAAAGCTTTAATGATTTGCTTTCAAATTAAGACCTTACTTCCATTTGAAATGTATTCTTATATATTGTATGAGGAAAAGATCCAATTTCTTTTTATTTTATTCCCCATATGGAGAACTAACTCTTCTGGCATCATTATTGAACAGGGTTGCCTTTACCTGCTAACCTACAGTGCCCTCTTGGTAATGAGTCATGACCTTGTGTATATGTGTGGATATATGTGTGGATCTGTTTCTGGGTTCCCCTTCTATTTCATTGTTCTAGTTGCCTCTCTCTGTGCCAATTCCACTGTACCACTGTAGTAATTATTCATCATAAAAAAGAAAAAGATACAAATTACTTTGGAAGTTAAATGTGCAGTGCCTGACACATATTAAACACTCACTAGATATCCTCTATTATCATTTTAGTAGAAAACATATTTTAATATGTTGTTTTAAACAACATCTAAACTCTGAAGAGAATTAGTAAACATTCAGTAGAAATAACCACTTACATTTGCATTTGATCCGAGTTACCCAGCTGTCCAGAGACTTAAGACACATACATCTGCAGTCATTGTCTTTGCCTTCTTCAAAAGCATGTGGGAAAGGTGAAAGATGAATTCTATAGATTCTTTACTCATCCTTACTCAACAGTCCCTTAGAAGGGCTAAATGAAGAAGGCTTGATTTGGATAATTTGTTTCTTTTCCAGAATTGAATTTTGGAAGAAGAAGATGATATGGAAGAATAAAGAAGCATATTTGGGAGAGACTTACGGTGATAAATATCTAGAGCATCCAGTTTTCTACTCCTCGCTTCTATTCCATATTTTATTATAAACCACCTCACAATCATTATAAAATAAACCCATTCATTTGATGAAGGGGGGGAAGTGCCACATTTTAACTGTTACTGAAAGAAATGTCCTTTATTCTGTTGGTCTTGGACTTCCACACAATACTTGATTCCAGATGTTAAATTGTTTTTTCAGAAGCCTTGTTAAAGTGCCAGAGCATTAGATTTTTGAAGGCATTTCCAAACCCCAGCTGATTATCACAACATACAGGAATCCAAATTTTCAAAGCTCAGCTTTGGCTCTGAAGTGTATCAGCAGCTGCAAAAAATATGTGCAAAGGCACAGGTTCACAGCACTGGGATCCAGTGTCCTTATATGGTCAAACTATAAGTAAATTTCCTTTAGTTCCTGGTTATGAGAGATTCTGTTTCTTAACTGAATTCAGTTATCAGATTCAGTTTCTTAAAGGGCACTAAATTTCCTTGGTTCCATCAAAAATCTGTAGCTCAATAATGGTAATAATCATGTAGCAAGACGATATATAGGTTCTATTATATGACATTATAGATTTTTAAAAATAATTTTATTAATTCTTCTACCAAAGTATTCATAATAATGAACTTATTTTACATTTTACTCGAGCTGTACATTCCAGAATCCATTAACAAAATAAGTTTCTCTCAAATTATTTTATACATAGTCACTGTTTGTTTTCTTCTTGAGAGGCTTCATCATTTCCTAGGGAACCAACCTCGTGCTTTCCACCCGCCTCATCTCCTTACAGCTGATGGCACAGTGGTCATCTACAGATTCCCTGGACATAATGAAGGCAGGAAGATGTGGATTAGGAAAGAACCAAAGAGGGACTTTTGAGCTATAGCTCACCAGTTGATAGTGAAGAAGAAGGGAAGAATTTTTATATAGGGAAAATGACTAAACAAATACACAGAGGCTGTAATGACCAAGAGACTGTAGTCATAGGAAAGCAGTCTTGCCTTGAGTGAAGGGGATATTTTGTTTTCTTAAGGGGAGAAACAATTGGTAGAAGATCTTAAAAGGTAAAAATTCAGTGTGTTCCAACAGCAGATTGATTATTTTTGTGTTGGTCTATATCATCTGACAAATAGCATTAGAGAATCTAGCACGGTATAGTAGACTCCACAATCAATAAATTCTTGATGTCAGGTAGAGTTGAATTATAAAGACAATTTATTGTAAATGAGAAACTATCCCAGGCCTTAAAATAAAATGTTTTAAATTAATTTTTTAAAGTATATTCTATTTCCTACCACTGGCATTATGCCTGGAATTTGGTACATGTAGGAATTTAAAAATCAGTCTAATGCCTCTTTCTCTCCTAAATTCTACAAGTACATCCTTCATTGGCAGGGTAATTTAGAAGATGCCAAGATGATATCAGTGTAGAAAATTCCTCCAGGCCTGGGTGGGGTAGAAGTTCTGCTTTTATCCATTTCTAATTTCTTTTCTAGCTATTGATTCGCCTCTGTGGTGCTGAGGCAGAGGTCTAAGCTGATATTTCTCTGGTTTCTTAAGATTTCTCATTTTAGGGCAGAAGCCAGCATGACCAGAATACTTCTAAGAAGTCCACAGCAGTAGTCTCCACGGGGAACCTCAGAATGATAGTGAAATATAACGTTTACCCTCAAATGGCTCAGCAGTTGTCATCATGGCAGAGCTCAGAAATGCAGATGTCTCTTTCACAGTCTTTATATTTGGACCCAGTAGAATTAATTGTCTGCTGTCCTGGCATCTGGATCTAGACAGATGTACTGAGCAGCCATTTTGCTAAGGGCTGGGATTCAGAAATGAAAGACACAGTGACAGCACATGGTGATAAGCAACACAGCATCAGTCCCCTCATCAGGGTCAGCATTTACTTTGTCAGGCAAAGGAGCCTCTTACTTTTGGCAGGTCTGTTATTGTTCTAATTGTTTCTCCAGCTGTATGAAGTCTTTTCTTTGTCCTACTTGACCTTAACACTTGTAGGTTTTTTTTTTTTTTTTGTCTTATTCTAAGCTACTTATTGGAATTTTTTCCAGATATTTAATTTATAATTCTTCTAGCTCCTCTACCTATTTTGTGAAAATAACTTCTAAAATCCATGCCCTAAAAAGCCAAAAAACAAAAAATTTAAGCCTTCCTTTCTTTAGGAGATAATTCTATTCTAAAAAACTGTGTGAAAATTTAATTCAGACAATTCATAACAATTTATTGCTATTTCTTAGACTACTCCTTCGCTGTCAAACTATTGTTGGTTTGTTTCATGGATGACAATGGCTGAATATTTTCACATGCCCTGCAGTGGTTTTTGTGATGCTGTGTTAACTTGTGGGCTAGAACAAGACTGGCTGGTCTGGGTCCCTGCCAGGCACACAGTAGGAGGACCTATGAAGAATATAATTGGATAGAGTTGGGTCTCAAGACATTATCTCAGATCCATGGATGAACAATATTGTCTATAGCTGACTCTATGCTTTTATGGCACCTTCCTGCTTCATCAGAGTGCCTGCTCCTTATTGGTCCATATTTCCCAAGATCGTTGCACCAGAAGCAAGGGGTAATTTTTCATTGCTTTATTTACTGTGATGATCCACCAAGGAAGCAAAGATTTAATTATTTATGAGATAAAGGTAAGTAAAATTGAGAATCAAAATATTCTTGGGAGTAGGTCATGTCTACCACTTCTATATTATCTTTAAGTATATATTCAAATTATGCATTCTAAACTAAATCATATTCAGTATCCAAACCTAAAAATATTCAAATATTAATCTCATTTTTCCTTTTCTCAAAAGGAGATAAATGTTCAATTTTAAGGAAATTTCTTTAGATGTATCTTTTCATAATCTATGTTGGTATGTACATAAAGAGAATTGTTATGATTATAATAGACATTGGATCTACCTAGTTAACTTTTAGCCCAACAACTCAAGCAGGGATGAAGACTAGTGAAGCTGTGAATCATGGCTGCTAGCTTAAGTTTAGATAAAGACTTTAGCATAGTGCCCTCAAAATTGGTTTTTAACTAATAAATAGCATTTCCTATAAAAAGAGTTGAAAGCTCATATATGCATTACAAATAATGCCGAAACAGCATGAAATGCCATTATAGAGGTGAATGCAAACTGCTTTGGGAGCACAGAAGTAAATATCTACTGTGTAGGAGTCAGGTAGCCCATCACAAAAGAGGCAATGTTTGAGCTGGGTCTAGAATGTTAAGTAGAAGTTCCAGATGGAGAAGGGTGAACAATATTTTAGGCTGTATGTGAAACAGCATAGAGATTTGACAGAGAATCTCTATAGAACAGTAGAAAGTTTGATGTGACTAGAACTTAAAGTAATAGGAAAAAAAATTGGAAAGTTAGACTATGAATGCCAAGCTGAGATGATTATGCTTTGTCCCATATTGTAGTTTAATGGAAAATGATGAAGGTGTTTCATTAGGCAGTGATGTGCTTAGATCTTATTGTTCGGGGATATGTCTGCTGTAGAATAGAAGATCAAAGCACTGAACTCAGAGAAACCACTTAGGGGCTCCTGTAACAGTTTATGCCAGAAACTGAGAGTCTGAACTAACAGTGACTATGGGAATAGAGAGGAGGAGATGAAGTTGGAGGGTATTTAGAGTTAGGCTGTTAGCTCTGTGAGATCAGAGACCATGTGTGTTTTATTCAGTTTTGCCCCATGAAATTCTCTACACCTGATGTGATCCCCAAGTTGGTATGGCCCCTTTCTTCCAAGAGCCCCATTCTTTCCACATCACTACTCAGTTTTTACTAATTGGTCCACATTTTCCAATGGGACAAACTCATTCATTGCTTCTGCTGCTGTGAGATACATAGAATTGTCATGAGCAAAGTAAGTAAAAATTACAGTAAATATTCTCAATCTTCTGTACTTTTTTGTACATTTTGTTTCATTCCATTTGTCCATCGAACTTATGCTGGAAGAACAGCTACGTTTTTAGTGGACGTATGTAATTTGCCCATTTCAGAAAGTAAAATACATATTGTGAAATGATTTTTAGCAATCAGTTAAATAGATTTATATGTACAGATATGGAAAGATTGCCAAGAAGTGCTTTTTAAAAAAAAGTAATTTGTAGAACAATACATGACAATATATTAAATGGAGAAAAACCAAATATCAAAATTATATGGTTTATATGTATTGATACAATTACATAAATGCCCAGAAAACAGTATGAAAAAAAATACTCCAGGTTGATAATGGTGGTTACTTCTGAGGGAAAGACCAGAAGTAGAGGGAGGATCTTTGAGTTAATCTTTCTTTTTTTTTTTTTAACATCTTTATTGGAGTATAATTGCTTTACAATGGTGCGTTAGATTCTGCTTTATAACAAAGTGAATCAGTTATACATATGTCCCCATATCTCTTCCCTCTTCTGTCTCCCCCCCTCCCACCCTCCCTATCCCACCCCTCTAGGTGGTCACAAAGCACCGAGCTGATCACCCTGTGCTATGCGGCTGCTTCCCACTAGCTATCTGTTTTACATTTGGTAGTGTATACATGTCCATGCCACTCTCTCACTTTCTCACAGCTTACCCTTCCCCGTCCCCATATCCTCAAGTCCATTCTCTAGTAGGTCTGTCTCTTTATTCTCGTCTTACCCCTAGGTTCTTCATGATCTTTTTTTTTCTTAGATTCCATATATATGTGTTAGCATATGATATTTGTTTTGCTCTTTCTGACTTACTTCACTCTGTATGACAGACTCTAGGTCCATCCACCTCACTACAGATATCTCAATTTTGTTTCTTTTTCTGGCTGAGTAATATTCCATTGTATATATGTGCCACATCTTCTTTATCCATTCATCCGATGATGGACACTTAGGTTGCTTCCATGTCGTGGCTATTGTAAATAGAGCTGCAATGAACATTTTGGTACATGACTCTTTTTGAATTATGGTTTTCTCAGGGTATATGCCCAGTAGTGGGATTGCTGGGTCATATGGTAGTGCTATTTTTAGTTTTTTAAGGAACCTCCATACTGTTCTCCATAGTGGCTGTATCAATTTACATTCCCACCAACAGTGCAAGAGGGTTCCCTTTTCTCCACACCCTCTCCAGCATTTCTTGTTCCTAGATTTTTTTTTTTTTTTTTTTGTGGTACGCAGACCTCTCACTGTTGTGGCCTCTCCCATTGTGGAGTGCAGGCTCCGGACGCGCAGGCTCAGCAGCCATGGTTCACGGGCCCAGCCGCTCCGCGGCATGTGGGATCTTCCCGGACTGGGGCACGACTCCGTGTCCCTTGCATCGGCAGGCAGACTCTCAACCACTGCGCCACCAAGGAAGCCCTGTTTCTAGATTTTTTGGTGATGGCCATTCTGACTGGTGTGAGATGATATCTCATTGTAGTTTTGATTTCCATGTCTCTAATAATTAATGATGTTGAGCATTCTTTCATGTGTTTGTTGGTAATCTGTATATCTTCTTTGGAGAAATGTCTATTTAGGTCTTATGCCCATTTTTGGATTGGGTTGTTTGTTTTTTTGTTATTGAGCTGCATGAGCTGCTTGTAAATCTTGGAGATTAATCCTTTATCAGTTGCTTCATTTGCAAATATTTTCTCCCATTCTGAGGGTTGTCTTTTGGTCTTGTTTATGGTTTCCTTTGCTGTGCAAAAGTTTTAAGTTTCATTAGGTCCCATTTGTTTATTTTTGTTTTTATTTCCATTTCTCTAGGAGGTGGGTCAAAAAGGATCTTGCTGTGATTTATGTCATAGAGTGTTCTGCCTATGTTTTCCTCTAAGAGTTTGAAAGTGGCCTTACATTTAGGTCTTGAATCCATCCTTTTTTTTGTGTATGGTGTTAGGGAGTGTTCTAATTTCATACTTTTACATGTACCTGTCCAGTTTTCCCAGCACCACTTATTGAAGAGACTGTCTTTTCTCCACTGTATATTCTTGCCTCCTTTATCAAAGATAAGGTGACCATCTGTGCATGGGTTTATCTCTGGGCTTTCTATCCTGTTCCATTGATGTATATTTCTGTTTTTGTGCCAGTACCATACTGTCTTGATTACTGTAGGTTTGTATTATAGTCTGAAGTCAAGGAGCCTGCTTCCTCCAGATCCATTTTTCATTCTCAGGATTGCTTTGGCTATTCGGTGCTTTTGTGTTTCCATACAAATTGTGAAATTTTTTGTTCTAGTTCTGTGAAAAATGCCAGTGGTAGTTTGATAGGGATTGCATTGAATCTGTAGATTGCTTTGGGTAGTAGAGTCATTTTCACAATGTTGATTCTTCAATCCACGAACATGGTATATCTCTCCATCTATTTGTATCATCTTTAATTTCTTTCATCCGTGTCATAGTTTTTTGCATACAGGTCTTTTGTCTCCTTAGGTAGGTTTATTGATAGATATTTTATTCTTTTTGTTGCAATGGTAAATGGGAGTGTTTTCTTAATTTTGCTTTCAGATTTTTCATCATTAGTGTACAGGAATGCCAGAGATTTCTGTGCATTAATTTTGTATCCTGATACTTTACCAAATTCATTGATTAGCTCTAGTAGTTTTTCGGTAGCATCTTTAGGATTCTCTATGTATAGTATCATGTCATCTGCAAACAGTGACAGCTTTACTTCTTCTTTTCCAACTTGGATTCCTTTTATTTCCTTTTCTTCTCTGATTGCTGTGGCTAAAACTTCCAAAACTATGTTGAATAATAGTGGTGAGAGTAGGCAACCTTGTCTTGTTCCTGACCTTAGTGGAAATGGTTTCAGTTTTTCACCATGGAGCATGATGTTGGCTGTGGGTTTGTCATATATGGCCTTTATTATGTTGAGGAAAGTTCCCTCTATGCCTACTTCCTGCAGGGTTTTTATCATAAATGGGTGTTGAATTTTGTCAGAAGCTTTCTCTGCATCTATTGAGATGATCATATGGTTTTTCTCCTTCAATTTGTTAATATAGTGTATCACGTTGATTGATTCGTGTATATTGAAGAATCCTTGCATTCCTGGAATAACCCCATGTGATCATGGTGTATGCTCCTTCTATTGTGCTCCTGGAATCTGTTTCCTAGTATTTTGTTGAGGATTTTTGCATCTATGTTCATCAGTGATGTAGGCCTGTAGTTTTCTTTCATTGTGACATCTTTGTCTGGTTTTAGTATCAGGGTGATTGTGGCCTCATAGAATGAGTTTGGGAGTGTTCCTCCCTCTGCTATAGTTTGGAAGAGTTTGAGAAGGATAGGTGTTAGCTCTTCTCTAAATGTATGATAGAATTCACCTGTGAAGCCATCTGGTCCTGGGCCTTTGTTTGTTGGAAGATTTTTAATCACAGTTTCAATTTCAGTGCTTATGATTGGTCTGTTCGTATTTTCTATTTCTTCCTGGTTCAGTCTCGGCAGATTGTGCGTTTCTAAGAAGTTGTCCATTTTTTCCAGGTTGTCCATTTTATTGGTATAGAGTTGCTTGTAGTAATCTCTCATGACCCTTTGTATTTCTGCAGTGTCAGTTGTTACTTCTCCTTTTTCATTTTTAATTCTATTGATTTGAGTCTTCTCCCTTTTTTTCTTGATGAGTCTGGCTAATGGTTTATCAATATTGTTTATCTTCTCAAAGAACCAGCTTTTAGTTTTATTGATCTTTGCTATCGTTTCCTTCATTTCTTTTCCATTTATTTCTGATCTGATCTTTATGATTTCTTTCCTTCTGCTAATTTTGGGTGTTTTTTTTTTGTTTTGTTTTTGTTCTTCTTCTTTCTCTAATTGCTTTAGGTACAAGGTTAGGTTGTTTATTTGAGATGTATCCTGTTTCTTAAGGTAGGATTGTATTGCTATAAACTTCCCTCTTAGAACTGCTTTTGCTGCATCCCATGGGTTTTGGGTCATCGTGTCTCCATTGTCATTTGTTTCCAGGTATTTTTTGATTTCCTGTTTGATTTCCTCAGTTATCACTTGGTTATTAAGTAGTGTATTGTTTAGCCTCCATGTGTTTGTATTTTTTATAGATCTTTTCCTGTAATTGATATGTAGTCTCATAGCACTGTGGTCAGAAAAGATACTTGATACAATTTCAATTTTCTTAAATTTACCAAGGCTTGATTTGTGACCCAAGTTATGATCTATCCTGGAGAATGTTCCATGAGCACTTGAGAAAAATGTGTATTCTGTTGTTTTTGGATGGAATGTCCTATAAATATCAATTAAGTCCATCTTATTTAATGTATCGTTTAAAGCTTGTGATTCCTTATTTATTTTCATTTCAGATGATCTGTCCATTGGTGAAAGTAGGGTGTTAAAGTCCCCTACTATGATTGTGTTACTGTCAATTTTCCCTTTTATGGCTGTTAGTATTGCCTTATGTATTGAGGTGCCCCTATGTTGGGTGCATAAATATTTACAATTGTTATGTCTTCTTCTTGGATCGATCCCTTGATCATTATGTAGTGTCCTTCTTTGTCTCTTGTAACAGTCTTTACTTTAAAGTCTATTTTGTCTGATATGAGAATTGCTACTTCAGCTTTCTTTTGGTTTCCATTTGCATGGAATATCTTTTTCCATCCCCTTACTTTCAGTCTGTATGTGTCCCTAGGTCTGAAGTGGGTCTCTTGTAGACAGCATATATATAGGTCTTGTTTTTGTATCCATTCAGCCAGTCTGTGTCTTTTGGTGGGAGCATGTAGTCCATTTACATTTAAGGTAATTATCGATATGTATGTTCCTATTCCCATTTTCTTAATTTTTTTGGGTTCGTAGGTCTTTTCCTTCTCTGGTTTTTCCTGCCTAGAGAAGATCCTTTAGCATTTTTTGTAAAGCTGGTCTGGTGGTGCTGAACTGTCTCAGCTTTTGCTTGTCTGTAAAGGTTCTAATTTCTCCATCAAATCTGAATGAGATCCTTGCTGGGTAGAGTAATCTTGGTTGTAAATATTTCCTGCCACTCCCTTGTGGCTTGCAGAGTTCCTGCTGAAAGATCAGCTGTTAACCTTATGGGGATTCCCTTGTGTGTTATTTGTTGTTTTTCCCTTGCTGCTTTTAATATATTATCTTTGTATTTAATTTTTGATAGTTTGGTTAGTATGTGTCTTGGCGTGTTTCTCCTTGGATTTATCCTGTATGGGACTCTCTGTGCTTCCTGGACTTGCTTAACTCTTTCCTTTCCCATATTAGGGAAGTTTTCAACTATAATCTCTTCAAATCTTTTCTCAGTCCCTTTCTTTTTCTCTTCTTCTTCTGGGACCCCTACAATTTGAATGTTGGTGCGTTTAATGTTATCCCAGAGGTCTCTGAGACTGTCCTCCATTCTTTTCATTCTTTTTTCTTTATTCTGCTCTGCAGTAGTTATTTCCACTATTTTGTCTTCCAGGTCACTTATCCTTTCTTCTGCCTCAGTTATTCTGCTATTGATCCCTTCTAGAGTATTTTTAATTTCATATATTGTGTTGTTCGTCATTGCTTGTTTCCTCTTTAGTTCTTCTAGGTCCTTGTTAAATGTTTCTTGCATTTTCTCTATTCTATTTCCAAGATTTTGGATCATCTTTACTATCATTATTCTGAATTCTTTTTCAGGTAGACTGCCTATTTCCTCTTCATTTGTTAGGTCTGGTGGGTTTTTACCTTGCTCCTTCATCTGCTGTGTGTTTTTCTGTCTTCTCATTTTGCTTATCTTACTGTGTTTGGGTTCTCCTTTTTGCAAGCTGCAAGTTCGTAGTTCCCATTGTTTTGTTGTCTGTCCCCCGTGGCTAAGGTTTGTTCAGTGGGTTGTGTAGGCTTCCTGGTGGAGGGGACTAGTGCCTGTGTTCTGGTGGATGACCCTGGATCTTGTCTGTCTCGTGGGCAGGTCCACATCTGGTGGTGTGTTTGGGGGTGTCTGTGGCCTTATTATGATTTAAGCAGCCTCTCTGCTAATGGGTGGGGTTGTGTTCCTGTCTTTCTAGTTGTTTGACATAGGGTGTCCAGCACTGTAGTTTGCTGGTCATTCAGTGGAACTGAGTCTTGGTGTTGAGATGGAGATCTCTGGGAGATTTTCGCCGTTTGATATTATGTGGAGCTGGGAGGTCTCTTGTGGACCTGTGTCCTGAAGTTGGCTCTCCCACCTCAGAAGCACAGCACTGACTCCTTGCTGGAGCACCAAGAGCCTTTCATTCACACGACTCAGAATAAAAGGGAGAAAAAATAGAAAGAAGAAAGAGGATAAAATAAAATAAAAATAAAATAAAATTATTAAAATAAAAAATAGTTAAGAAAAAAATATTTAAGTAAACAAAAAAACAACAACAAAAAAATGGACATACAGAACCCTAAGGCAAACGTTGAAAGTAGAGCTATACACACAAAATCTCACACTGAAGCATACACATACACACTCACAAAAAGAGGAAAAGGGGAAAAAATAATATATCTTGCTCCCAAAGTCCACCTCCTCAATTTGGGATGATTCGTTGTCTATTCAAGTATTCCTCAGATGCAGGGTACATCAAGTTGATTGTGGAGCTTTAATCCGCTGCTCCTGAGGCTGCTGGGAGAGATTTCCCTTTCTCTTCTTTGTTGGCACAGCTCCTGGGGTTCAGCTTTGGATTTGGCCCCGCCTCTGCGTGTAGGTCGCCTAGGGCGTCTGTTCTTCGCTCAGACAGGATGGGGTTAAAGGAGCCGCTGATTCGGGGGCTCTGGCTCACTCAGGCCCGGGGCAGGGAGGGGTACGGAGTGCAGGGCAAGCCTGCGGTGGCAGAGGCCGGCGTGACGTTGCACCAGCCTGAGGCGCGCCGTGTGTTCTCCCGGGGAAGTTGTCCCTGGATCACAGGACCCTGGCAGTGGCGGGCTGCACAGGCTTCCGGGAGGGGAGGTGTGGATAGTGAGCTGTGCTCGCACACAGGCTTCTTGGTGGCGGCAGCAGCTGCCTTAGCGTCTCGTGGACGTTTCTGCAGTACGCGCTCATAGCCGCGGCTCGCGCCTGTCTCTGGAGCTCCTTTAAGCGGCGCTCTTAATCCCCTCTCCTCGTGCACCAGGAAACAAAGAGGCAAGAAAAAGTCACTTGCCTCTTCGGCAGCTCCAGACTTTTCCCTGGACTCCCTCCCGGCTAGCAGTGGCGCGCTAACCCCCTGCAGGCTGTGTTCACGCAGCCAACCCCAGTCCTCTCCCTGGGATTTGACCTCCAAAGCCCCCCGAGCCTCAGCTCCCAGCCCCCGCCCATCCCGTCGGTGAGCAGACAAGCCTCTCGGGCTGGTGAGTGCTGGTAGGCACTGATCCTCTGTGCGGGAATCTCTCCGCTTTGCCCTCCGCACCCCCGTGGCTGCGCTCTCCTCCGTGGCTCCAAAGCTTCCCCCCTCCGCCATCTGCAGTCTCCGCCCGCGAAGGGGCTTCCTAGTGTGTGGAAACTTTTCCTACTTCACGGCTCCCTCCCACTGGTGCAGGTCCTGTCCCTATTCTTTTGTCTCTTTTTTTTCTTTTTTCTTTTGCCCCACCCAGGTACGTGGGGAGTTTCTTGCCTTTTGGGAGGTCGGAGGTCTTCTGCCAGCGTTCAGTGGGTGTTCTGTAGGAACTGTTCCACATGTAGATGTATTTCTGATGTATCTGTGGGGAGGAAGGTGATCTCCCCGTCTTTTCCGCCATCTTCCTCAACTCCCCAGTTAATCTTTATTGTTTGAATCTTTTACTGAAAAAAAAAACGATGCAAGAGAGGAAGAAGGAGAAGAGGAAGAGGAGAAGGACGAGGAAGTAAAGCAGCCAAAAACAGAGCTCTTTCAAGGCAGAAAGTTTCTTGTTCAGTTCTTCTGTTTGTCAAGAGCAAAAGAAATTGGGAAGTATGTCTTTGTTCAAAAAGAAAATGAAAGAAGGATTTGGTTTCATGAATTGTTTTTATTATTGCTGCCAAATTTGTGATTGGTGAAGCAGTGCAATGGATCTAATACCTAATTTTAAACTAGAAAAGCTATATGTAAACCTGGATCTGCCTTTTAATATCTAGGAGCTCAAGCAGACAATTTAAATTCCATGTCCTTCGTCTTCCAGTTCTAAAGCAGGAGAAATAATACTTACCCCTAAAAAGGATATTGGAGGAGACAAATGACAGATGTGAGCAAAACAACTGAACTCTTTTGAATTTTATGTAAACATCAGACAGGATGTTCTGGTATAATCTCTACATATATGCATGTACTGACAGATACCAGTATCTGTTTCATAATATTTACCAATTTTGAATGTGCAAGTTACTGTTTAGGGTACTCTTGCATAATCCTTGGGTCAATATTACAAAAAAAACTAACAATCAGTTCTTTCAGTTTCAGATTTCAAAAAGCCTCCTTTCAGATTTAAATTGAATGGGCCACCATTATTTTTAGTGCTTAAAAACACAGTGGTGTCCCTTGGCAATCTCCAATTAGTAGCAGCTATTGTCTAATTAGGTGAAAGTGATAACCTAAGAAAGTCTATTGATCATTATAAAAGCAAGATATTATGATTCAAGCGTATTTCCAGATGCCAGTGAATTGCTGGAAAGCTACAAGTTTAACTTTCCACTCTGATAGGGTTTTAAAAGAGGTCAGAGTACATTTTACCAAAGTGTCTAGCAATGTGAGTTTATTCAGACCTTTTGGCAGTCATTCCTGCACACTCAAGCTAAATCAACGAATCATCCATTGTTGGCCAGCTCCATTCTTAGTTGCTAAGAGATTTTTCAAGCACACTGAGCCTTCATTCTACATGGTCTATAAAAAGGGCAAAGTGTATTAAATTTTAAAATGTGTCATCGTTCCTAAATTAGTAATTAAAACTTTGCCCAGAACTTTATAATATTGGGGCAATGGGAAAGTCAGTGTGCAGCTAGAGGAGTTTCTACTTGGGAAAATAAAAGAGAAAACTTCCTGTTCCTAGCTCTTCAGAAATATGTGTGTGAAGGAAATGGAAACGTTTAAAAAGTGGACAGAAACACCAAAAATAAAAACTCAGCTAAACAGGTCTAAACCCTTTTACAGAAATATGTGTTTGTTCTTATATGTTTCAAATGAAGAAGGTTGTTTTTCATTTTTATTAAATGTACTCTAATTTTCATCATTTCTCTTTGAGTCATAAAGACTTTCTTTGTAATTCAGCATGTTATTTTGAACTTTTGATATAATAGTTTTTAACGTAAAAATTAAAAAACTACCATAAAAATGGAATGTAATTTTTTTCAGCTTGCTATTTATGAATGTGTGAAGTACATTATGTTCCATATGTGTCCTTCCTGAATATTTCAAGTTGTAAAATATAGAATCCCATGATTTATCACAGAGGTTAATGTTTCATTTTGATGAGAGGAAAAGGATAATTTGGACTAAAAATTTTTAAAGAAGAAGGAGAACATAATGAATCTTAACTTAAAAGCAAGATTTTTCAAAAGTTATTGGATTTGGGTCTGTTCCTTAGTTTCTCAGGATAAAATTCTATTCCATAAACTTCTCATAAGGATGAAACTTATGAGATAGAATGTGGGCTTTGAAGTTGAACAGGCCTGAGTTACACTCCCGGGTGCCCCAGGTTCTAGATGGTGTGACCTTGAGCAAGTTACTCACTTTCTTTGGGCCTCAACTTCCATATCTGTACCATCATAATGCACATCACAACAGGTTGCTCTCGATTTAAATGAGGAAACGTCATAGTCCTGGCACATAGTGGGTCTGGATAAATGTCCATCCTCAACTTCTCTAAACCTCTTGGAGGCCGATATCAACATACTCTTAAATGCTCATAACCAAACCCTGTTTGTTTTAAGTTGGCAACGTTAGTGCTTGTTTTACTTCTGATTTCGACAGAGCTGTATTCAGATGAGTGGGGGAGAACATGCGTCTCACGTTAGAGAGTTTTGGGGTAAGAGCACATGGAAGAGTCTTGCACCTTGGCCTTCTTTCTTGCAGAGGAGCAAAACATTTGTAATTCTTGGCATCTTACATCCCCTCTTTTGATGAGGTCCTCTCCTTCTCATTGTGGAACCCAGCTGCTTTCAAGACCTCTGTTCCAAAGTGCCATCTTCAGTTCACTATTCACGGCTATAAAGCAGGATTTCATTGAGGACACTTTAGTTTTAGCCAACAACCAAGTATTTCTCCAGCCAATGTGGAGCAGGGAATGAGCCACACCTTAGTACTGGCCCTATTCTGTTGATCCGGAACATTACCTTTTAAGACTTGAAAACAAACTTACAGAAAAATAAGGAGTGACCTATTTACATGCTTAAGCTTCCTAACAGCTGTGTCTGTTTAGAGGAAATATCTCCATGTCTGTACTAACATTTGATGACACCCACCCTTTATAATACCAAGTACATTATTTTTACAATAAGTTTTTTAATGTCAGGGAGAAACAAGATCTTTTCCTCAGGTGTTTGACTATTTCCTTCTGTAATCTTAGATACAGTTTAACCCCTATTTCTTTTAGGTAATCTTTGTTATGCTAGAGTGTCAACCAAATGGAATCAAACCCATTTGGCCTATCTGTTTAATTAAACTGAAGAGAATTGCTAGCATCTCTGCTCTCAGAATAATATGAAGTGGCAGCTGTGTAGAACTGATAGAGAATCTAGTAGCCCCTGCCTAAAAAAGAGAAGGCCTTGTGTAGTTTCACAGTGATATCAGCAAAAATACACGTCTGTCCTTGCCAAGAGAAGATAAAGCAGAGTTAACAATGGCAGAGGATTTAATGCGCAGGCTCTCTGAGGGCAGACTGTAGAGCCAGTCATTCCCTGGCAAAAATGAAGCAAAACAAAACCCAAAAGAAAGAAGTTTAGGCTTAATGCCTAAAGAAATGTTCCCCCCAAATAAAGAAGATCAGCATAGACTGACTTAAATCATAGTGATCGTACTAAGATGGCAGTAAGAGCTCTAAATGGAACAACTCTCGGGGCTTTCTGATAAAGTTTCACTTTGCAATTATAATTTTTGTATAATTCAACTTTAGAGAGAGGGGGAAGGAGAGAGAGAGAGAGAGAATTTCCCTCACTTTCTAAATCATGGCTCAGTTGTGTGTTATAAAACACCAAGAACGGAAAAGCCATTACGTGGAATATAAAGAAATACTTGAGTCTACAATATCATTGAACCCTTGGATTCAGTTTCAGCAGACATGCTCTGTATTCCCACAAGAGTCTGGAAAATTAACTTCTACTTTTTTCTGTCTGGAGTTGCAGTTAGTGTTATTATTTGCTCCATGGCTCAATCCGGGTCATACTGTTCTGCAGTAACACAGGTGGATGTTAAAACAGGGAATCTGTTGAAAAGATTGCGGAGGAACTGCTTCCCTAAAGCAGTTTTGGATGGCAGTTTGATGGCAGTCAGCTATGGTAAGGACAGATGAAGCTTAGCAGTGCCTTCTAGAATGTGGTCTTGCAGGGTTTGTCACCTGCAATCGTATAGGGAGAAGTTTCGGGTATAATGGGTCGTTGTGACATGGTGGCATCCTCTAAGACGTGGATCCTAGAAATGAAGGATTTATTACTTGTGAATTGTCATGTTGCTCTGAATTTTTCTGATTAGTTTTATTTGTGAAATACAATAATGCAGTTCTTAAAGGAAAGTTCCATAAACCTTTTATTCTTTTGTGTGGGCTTTAAGATTTTCTAGACATTTACTGTTAAAAACTAATTATAGAAAGATTTCTTATCCGATTAAAAGTAGCTAGAGAAATATAGTTATGATTTAAGATATAAAAATTGTTTTGTATTAACTAGTGTTTTATTGTCAGCAGTTACATTGTTAAAATGTAATGTGTAAGTTTTGCCAAGAGTACAGTATGTATCCGTTTGTAAGCAATCACAAAAGGGAAACTATTTTATGGTTCTACCCATTGAATGATTTTCCTAGTAAACAACTTGACATAAAATAGACCGAAACATCTATTTATTTTAACAATTATGTTAAATACAGATTAATGTTCTAAAATAAAATCGGAACTGATTTAATACATAATTGAGCAGTAGGAGGAAAATAGATCTTTGTCCAACTGAGGATAGGCATATTTTTTTTTTCTTTTCTGAGGAACTTATTTTCTCCTTAATAGGTTTAGGACTTGCCTGAACCACAGCCAGCCTTACGAATCCCTTTGTTCAGAAACGGTCGATGTTATATTGACGAGGAGCAACTTAACGTGTGGGTTGAAAAATAGATCAGTATTTTCAGTTTCTGACTTTAGACTATTTTTAAAGTAAAGGGCTGAGAGTTCCAATTGAAAATTGCAAATGCTCCAGGACACTGTTCCTGGAAATAAGATTCCTAAATTCTAGAGCTTGGGGATGTTTAGGCGGTACTTACAGAAATGAGCCTTCAAGTACATTTTAAGGACAGTGTGTCTCGCACGTTTTGAATGGTTCTTCTCAGATTTTTCTTGGAGGTAACTGTTCTATTTTGTTTTACTTCTTTTTTGTAATTCTGTCTGGTAAATATGGGACTGTACATGTCCAAGGAAAAAACTCCCTCAAACTTGCTATCATTAGCCTCCAGCTCAAACCCTAGGAGGCCCTGAGGGAGGGTCCCAGCCCTCTGCCAAAACACACAGATTTCTTCTTATCACTGGGAACAGACACTCCTCCATGGGTGCATACACAGCTTCCTTAAGAGAGCAGGTATCTGTTGAGGTTAAACTAATATTTTTGGAGCAGAAACAAGAATTCTGAGAAGAATTTTATTAGTTAATTGTGTTTTCTAGAAATGAAACTTTAGGTCAGCTGTATTTACCAGAAAATTCAGAAAGCACTTTTATATCTTAATATGTGTAACTGAAATTATAAATTTCAGAAGAAATTATCAAATAAATCCAAGTCTAAAACAGTGTGGGAAATTCACATATACCATCTTTTAAAAATATTTTGTCTATAAAAATTTGGAAAGTCATCTCATTTGCTATTAGGCAAAAGGTTGAGGAAAAAAAATTTCACACTTAGACTCTGGCTGGAAGAGAGAAATAAGTAAATTTTTAAAAGACTAAACTTTCAGAACACATTAAAAAAGAACTAGGTACAAAACAGTTTATGAAAATGTCTTCTTTCAAATAAGATAGTAACAGTGCTTCTTTTTTTAAATGCATACAGAGCAATATCTGATTCTACGGTTGAATGAGGAATTTTGAAATATCTCAAACGATGCTTCTCTTAAAATTCAAAGTAAAATTATATTCACCCTTATTGCAACCTTTTTTCCTTGAGGTAATTATTAACCGTGTTATTCTATGTATGCTGTTTGAACTATCTTTAGTAGTTCTGATTTATTTAGTCATTCTCTTGTGCTCCCAGAAAGTGAATGAATCTGGGTAAAAAGAAGGTCAATAATGGAAGATTTCAGTTTTAATGAAGTTCAAGTTTTCATAGTAGTCTCCCTTCTCTCTTTGGAGCTCTAGACTCTTGGAAAAATAAAATGTTTCTGTCATTTTATTGTTAGACTGTGTCAACTCAGTGTATTATCGTAGCTGCTTTTAAGTACTTAAAGGCAGTTTCTACACAGCACCAGAATTTACTAATGAGAGTGTCAGTCTAGTGTACTTGCAATGTTCGCTTTGCAGCCCAGTGTTCTGGCACTGTATAAATAAAACTTTAGAAACTTCAGACACTTACCTACGCTGTCCCAAGTCCCATTTGTGTAATCACATTGTGAGCATGCATCATATCTCTACTTACATTTTTATGTTTCTCATTTATGCTGCAGAGGGATATAAGATAGCTTAGAAGGATATGTAAAATACAGGGTAGAATCAATCAAAACATGGATAGAGGAAGAAAATAAGAATAATTACCATAAGGTAGAGCAGGGAACACAGTTAATGATATGCATTATCTACCCACTCTTCTGGGTAATGAATTGCAGCAGTGTTAAGAAATGAACCTTGCAGGTGTTTCAGCTGAGAGGACTGGAAGATACAGGCAAATCAGTTACTGATTTGAAAAGAAGTGAAAGTATTCTTACTACTAAGCTCAAAGAGGAATTTCCTCTTGTGGACCCCATGTGGACAGTGTGTGATAATGTAAATAGTATCAGCTAGTACATTTCTAGAGTAGGCACATCTCATTGAATTCAGCATTACAGTGGGGGACTACTCTTAATTCAGATGTGCATTTTAGAATTTCTGGAAGAGTAGACTGTGTTCTTCTGGGAGTCCTCCCTGATTGTTTTTGACAAACAGTGCCAACGAGTCCAAGATTTTATTATGAAAATGTGGCTGGGATACAGCAAAACAAGGCCAGGTTTTTCCAAAGGAAAAAAATCTTTGGGTCTACTCGGGCACATAGACCAAAAAAACAAAAAACAAAACAAACAAACAGAAAAGGCTTTTACAACCCCACAGTTCTGTTCCTTTAACAGGGCTGACATAAATTCAATCTAAAAAGTATGTAAGGTCCTAAATCTGGACTCCCCATGACCAAAATAAAATCTCAATAAAACATGTATTGAATTTGGGCAATATTGTTTCCTTGCCTTGTCTTCAAGGTGAACTATTTGAGAACTGTACACCTAGGCAACAAAATAATTTAATTTCCTCCATATTATTATATATAAGACAAACAGTAAAATAACTTTGGTTGTAGGATAGTTGAGTCCCTTGTTTTGGTTATTACCAGCTAGTAAGTTTATCTTATCAGGCCATTCTTCATTAGAAATAAATCAGAACACTTGGCTTTCTGCTATCTATAGCAGAAGAACAAGCATCTATTTTATCCAAAAACAGTATAACATCCTCTCTCTCCTAAATTAAAAGTTTCACGTGACCTATGAGAGGCAGAGACCCTTTATTTATTTTCCTCATGTTTCCTTAAAGGAAACCATTGCAGTAAACCATTCTGGTCCTTTGATCCATGGCAGGAAATAGCTAATCCTATTGGCCAGCCACATTTTTGAGTGGATTGGCAGGTCACTTTGCCTCAAAAGTAGGGAACAGGTTCCACCTTTTTCTCTTTGCTCAGCAGAGCACACCCTCCCCTCTGTTTCCTGTTTCCTTGTGGAATGTTTTTGGACAGGTGGGTGGAGTGAGTTTTTTAATCAGATTCACCCTGCTTGTAGGCTGTGTTCAGTTCTGACTGGAAGGTAGGAGACCCCGCCAGTTCTTCAATTTGGCCATTGGATAAAGCTGATATCTGATCCCCATTTATCCTGGGTCTCTTCATGATTAGCTACAGGGTGGAAGAGAGGAAGGGGTAGTGATTGGCACTCCTAACCTCTGGCAAATCGGGCAAGGACACTGGGGCAGGATTGGGTTTGACCTAACAAACAAGACTATGGAACAGTATGTTCCTTTCTCTTCTTTGACTTCGGATATAAAATTTAAAGTTTCTTTTTTCTATGATAAGTGATAAAGATACTTCTGTTTTTTGTTAGAAATTAAGAAGTCTTCTAAAAATATTTGATTTTTTTTTTTTTTTTGCCTTTATCACCAAACTATGTTAACACAACTGTAACAGAAATCTTTGTTATTTTACTCATGGTGATCCCACTGCCTGAAATTCCCTCCCTAATCCACCCTGCTTCCATTCCCCCTTTTGGGGTTTAATTCCAACTCCAGCTAGAACATAAGTTCCCTGAGGTCAAGGACTTCATCTTAATTATCCATGTATTATAATCATTAATTCATTCCTTACTCATTTGTCAAAAAAAAAAAAAAAAAAAACCTCATCAGCATCTCCTATCTGGTAGGCACCATGCCAGGCCCCATAGTGATGTAGCCATCAACATGACAGCAGAGATACTGCTCTCCCAAGAGCTCACCGTCTCTGGTGAAGATCCTCATGACTAGAGGACTTCAACTAAGTAACAAAAGCATTGATCACAGACTTAGCACAGCGTCAGCCACTCTGCACAGGTCTGTTTAGTGGATGATGAATCAGTATTGATGGAAGTGGCACATAGTCGCTGTTCTGTGTTTTTTGTATGGATTATCTGGACTCTCAGGGTAGAATTTAATAGATTGTAAGTATATAATGTTTATCAAATATTCACTGTGGATAGAGTGCCGTGCTAAGTGCCATATATATATATATATATATATATATATATATATATATACCATTTTATTCATTACAACAACCTTATCAAATAAAAACATTTATAGCTTAGGAAACTGAGGCTCAGAGTATAAGTAATTTGCCCAATCAACTAGCAACTATCAGAACAAGGACTGGAACCAAGCTGTTCAATTCTAAAGCTTGTGAACTGAAGCACTTTGCTATACAGCCTCTCGGGGGTTGTCTGTTTGAATTCCTTTTAGTGAATCCTGGGCCAGTGGGACCTTAACAGAGAAGCCATCCATCTGTCAGGAAACCGAATATTCTATATTGAAAGTAGATGAAAATAGCTTCATCAGGAGCACAGTGGAGGTGACACTCTCTTCTTTTTTTGTCATTTTTCAAAGAGCCATTGATTGTCCTAAAATGGTAATATATCCTAGGATTTTCCTGAGTGTTACTTTCAGATAAGTTAAAAAGGAGATGCCTATGGTTCTTTTGATGAAGTTGTCATCATTTTTTTTTAATATAAAGTGTAATTTTATACTTTAATGGATCTAGTGATTCTGGACAACACATTTAGAAATGGAACAAGGTGGGGGAAAATGAGGCAAATTATATATGTTGTTTTCACTTTATGCTTCCAGTTTCATTTTTAAGGAAAAACAATGAATATGGTTAAAATTATTTTTATATAATTACCTTTCATTCAATCATTCAGATTATTTCTATAATCTCGTAGTTTGTAACGTTTACTGTCTATATATATAACTTGTATTTACAAAGCTAGTGTTCCAGAGGCGTTTTTTTTTCAACAATAGTAGTAACAATAACAATAGCTAAAATTGAGAGTTTGCTATGGGCCAGGCATTATATTAAGGCTTTTGCATGCATTATCTCACTTAATCATCACAGCAACCCTATGAAACAGTTATTATTATAATCTCCACTTTAAAAATAAGGGCCCAAAAGTTGGAGAGGTTGAGTAATATCTCAAGGTCACACAACCAGTAAGTGGCTGCTTGTCTATCCAAAATGAGGTCTGGCTGATTCCATGAACTCAGTTACTCTTCTAGATGGCCTCCTTGCAAGACTGACAAAACTGACATTAGGTTAGGCCTTCCTTGCAGTTGAAACAAACATTCCCGGTAACAAAATTATTTGAGAGGGAGGCTGGTACATTTTCCAATTTGGTAATATTCTTTTAAAATGTGTTTTTAAATGAGACAGCTCTCCTAAAAGCAAATTATTAAAGAACACAGTCATTAGGATAAAATTTAGTACCTACTTTATGACTCCTTTATTTTCTTTTAAGATGTTCCTGGTTTTCCTCACCAGGCCTAAATGGAATGTTTTTTCTCAAGCCATTCTGAATTTGTTTTTGCTTCAAGTTAGAAAAGTTCCCTGGGTGTAGCTATGGTTTTATGTTTTTAGCTGCTTTGCTCTATGTGGATGGCTCTGACTCCACCAAAGTTGTTCTGGCATGCTAAGTCTCTCTTTTCAGGGGCTTAAATAGATATTGCAGAGGAGAAGAAGAAAAGAGCCAGCAGCCATTATTAAATATGCTTCTTGGTCTCTGTTAATTTTAATATAATGGTTAAGTTTGCTTATTAATCCCTTTGTCACAGGTCCATTTCCCAAACACAGTCTAGACACAGACTGCTGTGTAGTTACAAATGGCCTCCTTAATTAACTGCCAAGCTCTGTTAGAGTTAACAGCTATATTAGAGCATAGCATTTTAAGTAAAATTTGCATAAACACTAAGGGAGTTTTATCACTGTCTGCTGTCTCTCTTGCAACATCACTAATCACTCTGCTTATTCTTAGAGAACTAATTTCTAGACCATCCATTTATTTGTTAAAGGGGAAAATGTTGGTCCTCATTGTTTTAATGAGAAAAAAAGGGTTACTTGAGTTATAATATACTTATGCAGTGTTGCCGTGGAGGTTGTCAGGGAAGCAGAGTAACAATGTTTAAGTTTACAGGATTGAGCTTTCCACTTCTATCCAGGAAAACCTACAAGAATTTTCTTTTTTCTGTACACAGAAAACTGAACTGATTATATGAAACAATGGTTTTTAAACAGTGCACAACAGAAAGTGTAGGACTGTGATCCCTGAGGGAAGGGAAACAAATGAAATGAGATCTACAGTTGCCCCAACTTACTCTCTGGAGGCAGTTTCCAGGCCACAGAGGAGAGACGAGGAACAGAACAGAGCTCAGTGATCTTACTGAGTTGAGAGGACAAAGATCAGCATTTGGGGAGACCAAGATGGTAAAATTTGCAGGACAGAGTACAGGAGATGAGGGAGCTTCGTAGAGAGAGCATTCCAGAGATCTTCAGAATTGTTCCTTTAGTCTTTGGCTAAGAGTTTGTCTGTGCATACATAAGAGGAAGTGCATAAGGCTGGAGAAAGAACCAACAGAAAAAATGCCAAGCAATTCCCAGAATGCACACAAAGATGGAAAAAGTTCATATTCCCACCAGCCAGAATGGAGAGATATCAAAATACAGGACATTATGTAGAGCCTCAGAAGAGCCATGCCTTATAGTGAGGAGAGATCTATACCGGAATAAACACTGCCCTGAAATCACCATAACAAAGCCTAAAAGTAATACTCAAAAGGATCAAAATGATCTCAAAGTTATTTAACTACATGTCAAAACAAAAGCCAACATTCTTTAAAGAAATAAGTAAAATCTAGCACCAAGAATGTAAAAGTTTACAATGTCCAGAATCTAATAAAAAATTAACAGTCATGCAAAGAAGCAGGAAAATATGACCCATATTCAGGAGAAAAATCAATTCAATATAAAGACACATGTAAATGATAAAGATGGTGGGAGTAGTTGGAAAGGACCTTAAAACAACTATCATAAAAAAATCTCATAAGCATGGTTAAGGAGGTAAAGGAAAACTCAGCAAGACATGAGAGATATATTTTTAATAGACTTGAATGAAATTTCAAAAAATGAAAAAAAATCTTAAATGGAAAACAAACTGGATGGAGATTAACAACAGATTAGACAGTGTAGAAGAAAAGATCAGTGAACTTGAATATATTGCAATAGAAACTTTCCAAAATGAAACACACAGAGAAAAAAAGACTTAAAAAAATAAAGAACAGTTGGAGGTGAGGAGAGGACAGAAAAAATACTTGAAGGAATAAAGGCTGAACATTTTTCAAATTTGATGAAAACTATAAGCACACAGACTTAAAATGCTGAATGAATACCAAGCAAAAGAAACATAGAGAAAGCCAAACCAAGATACATTATAATCAAATTGCTGAAAACCAGTGATGAAGAGGAAATCTGAAAAGCAGAGGAAAAAAATGTGTCTCATATAGAGGAACAAAGAAAAGAATGACAGCAGAATTTTCATTAGAAACATTGCAGGCCACAAGACAATGTGATAACAATTGTTAAAGTGCTAAAAAAGAAAAAAAAATACTCAACCTAGAATTCTATATCCAGAGAAAGTATCTTTCTAGTTCACATTTCTTTCCCTGAAACTCATGAGGCCAGATGTGTTTAAAAATTCAGAATTTTTGAGATTTTGAAAAGAAATAGGGTATGTAAACTCTGTATTTCAAAATATATCCAGACAAATCTGAGACAGCACCTATAATCAAACACATTAATATATAAGCAGCAATCGGGCTTCCCTGGTGGCGCAGTGGTTGAGAGTCCACCTGCCGATGCAGGGGACATGGGTTCATGCCCTGGTCCGGGAAGATCCCACATGCCGCGGAGCGGCTAGGCCCGTGAGCCATGGCCACTGAGCCTGCGCGTCTGGAGTCTGTGCTCCGCAACGGGAGAGGCCACAACAGTGAGAGGCCCGCATACCGCAAAAAAAAAATATATATATATATACATATATATATATGTGTATATATATATATATATATATATATATATATAAGCAGCAACATATATCTTATTATTCATTCATAGAATAAACATATTTATAAAATGACTATGTATTATATTCATTCTAGGTGAGATAAATAAAGTCTATATATACCTTCACATCAATTCAGATTAGATTTTGCCACCAAATTTTTTTTTTTTAATTTTATTTATTTATTTATGGCTGTGTTGGGTCTTTGTTTCTGTGCGAGGGCTTTCTCTAGTTGCGGCAAGTGGGGGCCACTCCTCATCGCGGTGCGTGGGCCTCTCATTATCGCGGCCTCTCTTGTTGCAGAGCACAGGCTCCAGACACGCAGGCTCAGTAATTGTGGCTCACGGGGCTAGCTGCTCCGCGGCATGTGGGATCTTCCCAGACCAGGGCTCGAACCCATGTCCCCTGCATTGGCAGGCAGATTCTCAACCACTGCACCACCAGGGAAGCCCCGCCACCAAATTTTTGAAAAAAAGATTCTTGGTTTGAAAAAAGATTCTTGGTTTTCAAATTTGATATTTCAGAGTTTTAGATAAGAGATTTTGTGCTAGTTACTTTTTTATATGTTGTAGCTCTAATATTTTCAAAACATATATTATTATTTGGGTTTTACTCAAGTGGAGGTTGAGAGTAAGTAAGTGATGGAGTTACTCCCAAGCAAGAAGAACCCCTGCCCACTCTTCAATGTGATTGAGGAAATCAAGAGAAGGGATCCTCTAGGCTCCTCCAATCAAAGACACCATCCACTGCCATCATGTAAACCAGGGGTCCCCAACCCCCGGGCCATGGACCAGTACTGGTCTGTGGCCTGTTAGGAACCAGGCCACACGGCAGGAAGTGAGTGGCGGGTGAGTGAACGAAGCTTCATCTGTATTTACAGCTGCTCCCTATCGCTCGCATTTCCTCCTGAGCTCCACCTCTTGTCAGATCAGTGGTGGCATTAGATTCCCATAGGAATGCAAACCCTACTGTGAACTGCATATGCAAGGGATCTAGGTTGGGCCCTCCTTATGAGAATCTAATGCCTGATGATCTGAGGTGGAGCTGAGACAGTGATGCTAGCGCTGGGGAGCAGCTGCAAATACCGATTATCATTAGCAGAGGGGTTTGACTGCACAGAGACCATAATAAATCAATTGCTTGAAGACTCATATCAAAACCCTATCAGTGAGTGGCAGGTGAAAATTAAGCTGCATCTTATGGAGTTGACTGGATATAAGCAGCACACTTCGGGTGTCACTCTCTCCCGTTACCCCTAGATGGGACCATCTAGTTGCAGGAAAACAAGCTCAGGGCTCCCACTGATTCTGCATTATGGTGAGTTGTATAATTATTTCATTATATATTACAGTGTAATAAGAATAGAAGTAAAGTACATAATAAATGTAATGTGCTTGAAACATCCCGAAACCATCCCCTCCCTGGTCTGTGAAAAAATTGTCTTCTGTGAAACCCGTCCCTGGTGCCAAAAAGGTTGGGGACCGCTGATGTAAACTAAGAGCTCCATTTGGCAAAGCTCAGAGATACTTCAAACCTCATGGAATCCGAGTGTTAATATGGGAAATCTTGAGTAGAATAGAAATAACTAATATCTTATCCTGGACTCTGGGTTGCAGGAGTGTGACACATATACTCTTGTGGCCTTGCTTGTCATGTAACCATCCCTAGTTTACTGTCCCTTCACCATGTGTAAGCAGAGAAGAAAGGTGTGTGTGTGTGTGTGACAGAGACAGTGACAGAAGGAGAGACAGAGACAGAGAGAGAAAGACAGAGAGACAAAGGAGGGAGCCAACAGTGCAAAGGGATCTTACAGTTGGAATCAGATTATATGACTGTAGAAGGCAGCATGAACAATGTAACTGGAGACCAGAGCAAGTGTGACCATTTCAGCTATGATTATTCCAGGGACCAAGAATCTAGGAGTATGATGGGATGATTGTACATCCTGAAAGAGCCAGCCCAGAGTTCTGTGTAAATGCTCAGTGTGAATAATACTTACAAAAAAAAGCAGTGGAGAGGAAGAGGGAAGGATCTGAATTTAACTGAGTTTAAATTTTAAATGATTGAGTAATTACTGGATATGACTTATTTACCTGGATTGTTTTCTGTCTCTAGAAAATACGTGCAGTTTTAAGAAAATAAAGTTATATTTTTATATAACAGAATCTGTAGTTTTTAAAATTATCTACTACATATCACTTAATGTCATGGGGCCTGGTTCATCGTCTTTGAGATAGACCAACTTCACACAATTGTATAAGATTTCAAAGAGTACTTTGTGGAAATAAAAAAGATTTAAACATTTAAAAGACACTTTCCAATGTTAATGTTAGGTAAGCTTAGATTTTTAAACTAATGAAATTTCTGTTGTTTTAGGAAAATTACTCTGGCTACAGTGTGTATGATGAATTGGAGAAGAGAAGGCCATTATGAGGAGAAGGAGGCTTTCTAACTGTCAGGCAGTGGGGAATTAGGCCATATTTAGGACATTTCAGTGCACATGAGTTCAAGAGCCTTTCCAGTGATGGAAATGTGGAGAAGGGTGAGGAATTATGTAGGAGTCAAAGATGACTCTAAGGTTCCAAGCTTGGTGACAGAAAGGACAGTGATGACATTAACTGAATTGGAGAGTGAGGATGCCAGCAAGTTTGGGGGAAAGATGAGTTCCATTAGAGCATGCTGAATATAGGGAGCAAGGAAAAAGGAAAGTCTGCAGTAGTGTAATAGTTAAGAGTGTGGTGTGGCTCTGGAGGCAGACTCTTTCAGGAGGTGCTTAAGCGCTCAGTGCCTCAGTTTCCTTTTCTATACAATGGTCTTGAAAATAGCATGTACTTCTTGGATTTTTTTTTTTTTTTCGGTACGCGGGCCTCTCCCTGCTGTGGCCTCTCCCGTTGCGGAGCACAGGCTCCAGATGCGCAGGCTCAGCGGCCATGGCTCACAGGCCCAGCCGCTCCGCGGCACACGGGATCTTCCCGGACCAGGGCACGAACCCGTGTACCCTGCATTGGCAGGCAGACTCTCAACCACTGCGCCACCAGGGAAGCCCCTTCTTGGATTTTTATGATGCTTGAATATAAAGTCATCCAAGAGGAGTGCTTAGAAGAGCACCATCCTTGAATGTAGCTATTGTGGCCATTGTTGTTGATGGGAGTACAGTGCTAAGGACATGATGGAAAGAGCACTGCCCACTGCTCTGGGTGACAGAAGATACAGCTCTGAACTGTAACTAGCTGGTGACTCTGAACAAGGGATTCAGCTGGACCCCAGTCTGTTCATCTGGGAAAACAAGGGATTGGATAATTCTCTATAAGGTCCTTTATAGCTGTTACCATTGTATGATTGTTTTGAGGCTGAAAGCAAAATTTGCTACAGATAAACCATAATGGAAATAATTCATTCACAGATAATGGAGCAATCAATGCCATTTAACACATTTTTAAATACCTGTGTGTCCAGTCTAAGGCATGTTTTTGCATTTAAAGCACATGAGGAAATGTAAACATGGTAAAGGTAAAAAAGCTTTTTGAAATTCGCCTCTGGAGATTTTTTTAAATTTAGAATTTCAACTGTGCATTATTCTAGTGGCTCTTTCTGTTTACTTGTCACTGTAAATTTTCTTCAGGGTCTCAGATAAATGTATGGAGTCTTTTCCTTTTATGCTTGGCTTAGCGATTCATAAAATAGCTGTCTGGGTGTGTACTTCATTTGCAAGAATAAGGTGTTTCATTTGCCAGAGTTTTCACTTGTTAAAAAATCCCTTGTAAAAAATTCCATAGACAGGGTACTAATTTACTGTTTTTTTCATAATACGTCTAGAACAGGGTGCAATCCTCTTCCCATTAGGTTACTAAAAATTTTTATTAAAATGAATATTCTAAGTACATAAACAAAGCTAAGATTACACTTGGCATATTTGGAGAAAAGGTTATGAGAAAGCAGCCTTTAAGGAGAAGAGAAGATACCAAAGGACCCCCTCTTAAAAGCTACACATGCTCTATCACTTTGCCTTTAGTAAGGGAAAGTTCATTCACCCTCATTAACTTCTTTTATCCCTTTTTGGTTTTGAGAATTTGACAGCCATCCGTATGTATTAAACAAAGTCACTTTTCACTTATGCTTTTTGTAAATTGCAATATGCAGGATATGTTTGAAATAACAGGATGCAGTCCAGTAAGTCACCTATAAAAATCAATCTAATTACTTTATTACCTCATATTTATGCTGAAAGCTTTCTTCTTATGCCACATGTTTTGTATTCCTTTAGATACATTTTCAAAATATTCAGCTATCAGAAATTAGAAATCAAATACAAAAGCTGTGTCAGTTTATATTTTGTATTTTCCAATTTTTTATGTAGGCAGGCTTCAGATATTAATGAAGAGGAAAAGAGGTTGTCAACCCAGGAAAGCAAATCTCCAGTCCTCAAACGGATTACTCGAAAGTCTTACTAAATGTGTGTGTGTTGGGGGAGGGACGGGGATGGTGGGGAGGGAGACAGAGAGATTTTACCTCATGAAAGAACATTTTAGGGAAATCTGGCAGACATTGTGAAGAGCTCTGATTTTCAATTTTTTCCTATCAGTTGAAAAAATTGAAAAACACCTGGACCATTAACTCCGCACTGTGTGGAAACCTCTAAAAATATGCCTGCCTGCATAGTGTCACAGAGATCCATGGTCCTCAACCTTGTCTTCCAACACCAAGCCACATTTAATCTGTGGTCTTTGGTTTCATCAGATAGCAAATGCTTCCTCATTTGATGCTATGCAAAGTGAAATCCCAGCCAATATGAAAACTTTAGATGAAATCTGGTAATCTGTACTTGAGTTTAAGAAGAGAGTTTAAATGTCTATGTATATATAATCAATCATGTGTTTATTAATTCTGAAACTGTTTAAGTGGAAACAACTTTTATTAGTAGTCTTAACATTGACTTTTTGTCTCAAAAACATTTCTACTGTGTCAGGAATTTTATTATACTATAAATAAGGGACCTTGCGTCCTAGTCCTGCTTTGGTCCCTGTGATTGGGTAAAGTTACTTAAACCTAGTGAGACTTGGTCCTCTGATCTATATGACAGCTAAGATCTCTTCTGATCTTAATATTCCATGATTCTGTGAGTTATATATCCTGTTCTAGTTTCTTTTGATTTAATTCTCCAGGCCAGAAATTTACCACACGTATATCTGCATCTAGCTTTGACATCTATAAGATGATCAAAAAATATTTGTTAAAGTAATGGTGTATTTTGCTATTTCTGATGGACTGTGAAATTACTGTAATTTCACAGCTTTTTATATTGGACTATTACTCATTTTTATTTTTGTTGAATGATATTATTGTTGCTTTAACATTTATTTCCTCTGTACTATGGCTTTGTGCATGATTTAGAGTTGGTTTTTATGTGTTCTCACTAAGGTGTTTCAGAGGGGAAGCTGCAGGAAAAATTCTTTCATTACACCTAATCTCAATTCCTCTAAAAAGATAGACACAAATATTTTCATAATTATAAAGTAATCCAGAAAGTGAATTTTGCTTTTATTCAGCTTGACTTTGCTGGTGGAAAGAAAAAGAAAAAAACATTCTGAGTACATTGGCAGGTTATTTTAAAACAGTTGCTCTATGGAAAGAAATGCTACCCCAACTCTACCCATTGGAAAACTGGCTGGTTAGAGACAACTATTTGGTACCCTGAGTTTGGGGAGACCTGTCCTTTCTTCTAAGGCTTTTAGATGAATATACGAACTAGAAAAAAAATACACCGAAACCATTGCTTCCTCTTTGATGAAAGAATTTTAAAATTAAGACATTTGTTCCCCTAACGTTAGATTTTTCTATCATACATTTTCAATTAATCTTTAAATAGGGGATAAACTATTTAACTAAGTCAGTCATCAGGTAGATAGTATAGATAGTGATAGTATAGATAATGTATTAGTTCTTTAAAATGCCTAATTCTATAGGATATATATTCAGGCTCACATATTTTCAGTATTTAACACTAATACAGCAGTGGCTTAATATACTATTTGTAACGGAGAGACAGTTAATCACTTATGCTAGTAAAAAGCAAGCTTTAAAGCATTTAATCCATTGTATATTATTATTTGTTCTGAGAGACTAACTCAAGATTTATAGGGTTTAATTTTGAACCCCTGAATAAATGAAGGGAAAGGAAGCCAAAACTTCCCTGGTGTTGAGGAAAAACCCCTGCTTACTAGCTTCCTATGAATGGCAGTATTGTTCACCACCATTAGCACAGGGGAACCAGGACCTCGCCATTCCATACTTAGGCTTGTTTTTATGTTTAAGGGATGTCGGAAAATTGTGGAAATGAATGTTTTTTCTTTTCCTTTTCCTTAATACCTCATGGATCCTGACCTTTTCCTTTAAACTGGTTTAGTATGTGTTTCCTTTAAAATTGGTCATTGATCCAAAAATAAGTTTGATTTTCTTTTTCCATGATCTTCTCTAACGAATTCTATTAACAGCGTACTAAACTGGATTACAAACTTACTGAATAAGTGCTTTGAATTCTGGGCAACCTTGGAATAAAGGGCACAGAAAGAGTAATACTGCATAGAATGAAACTGAGCAAGTTAGTATAAAGGAAAGGAATGCAACTGTATGGCTGATGTGATCAACATCTTCTAGTAGGTTTATTAGCAATTTAATGGAATATGGTTATTCAAGCACAATAATGGCTTCAGTTGAAATGTCTGCTCTGCTCTGTTTCCCATACACTTTGGAATGAGTTGAATGTGACAGTTGAGCTTTCAACAAGCTTCATGAATTTTAAATCCTGTTTAGTCATAAAATGGGGTACATGGCATGTAGTCAGTGCAGACAAGGAGTTGGCAGCCTCGTCAGATATTATGGGATATCAGGTATCTTCAAGATAATGAGGTCTTGGATTCACCAGGTGCATTCTGGGTCTGCTGTACATACCCACAAGGAACAGAGGACTTCTCTCTGTCCAGCATTTAATAATTAATCATTTTGCAGTCTGTAATTCTTGAACCAGCAGATGGTTCAAGACTTAAACTTCATATCATCACAGAAGAAAATCTTTACTGATGCCTCAGAACAAATTATTTTTTGACAGATAAATATTTCTCTTTTTAAAATTTCTCTTATCTGATTCATATATATACAGAGAAGAACTGCTCTGTGAATTGTGACATAGCTTTGTATCCTCAGGTCTTAGCACATATCCTAACTGATCCTGAAGCATGTCTTTGAATGCTTAAATGTTTGATAAAGTTGCTCTCAAATTTTCTTACCATGATAAAAATCTTAATCTTTGCTTAGGGTTAAGTCTTGAAGTATTCTGAAATTCAATACAAGGAGCTTCATTTATTGTATTTGGGATTACCTAACAACAAAAGACTGTTTTCAGAAGATAGTTTTTCAGTAAGTCTACTTTTAAGCAATCTCAAGTTAAAGTGTGGATGTATTTTTAAATCGCCCTATAATAATGCCCCATGTTTTATTTAAATATGGGACGTGTGTGCTTATAGTATACTTTTATAATAGTATGAGCAAAAAAAATAAAAATGTTCTCATCAACATACTTAACAGGAAATTCTGGGAGTTTATGTGCCAGATTATTAACAGTGGTATCTATGCATGGTATTAGGATTACAAAGATTTTTAATGGTTTTATTTTTACTAACTGTACTTTCTAATTGTTCTAATTTGAATGTGTGGGATGGGGATACGCTACCTTTTTCATCTCAAGTCTAGAGAGAGTAGGCTTTAAAGAGACCCCTCAGAGAGTTGATGTATATTCCCTGCAGGTGGGAAACACCATGAACCAGAGTCTAGGAGATCTTGAGGGCAAGAAACTGGGTGACTATTTAGATAGGAAGCCTGAAGAGTGCTACTGTGTTGGGCATGACTGCACTGCCAGAGTTCGTGGAAGTGTTTGCATGGACTAGAAATGGATCATGCAGAGCAAAAGCTGAGCCGGGGATGTTTCAAGTCCACTCCAGGGGGTATCCCAGGGAAACAAGGAGACCCCAAAAGTGAAAGCCTGGATGGATTGACCAACAGATAAACCAGGGGCTGATAACCCAAGCCAAAATACTCCTGCAGTACAAGCGGTCCACTCTTCCTTACCCAGTCACATTAATATTTGGATGTTTAGAATAATAGAAGACATGCATTGACAAGCTGTGTCCTGTATGCATCCATCTGCCTTGGGAGCCAGAATGGGCAGTGGTTACTGTAGTTGTTGGTAGCTTATGAAGTTTTAAGCGTTCAGGTATTTCTCAACTTCCACCAGTGACACAGCAACCATTATCCACCAACCAACCATAGCTTTTTCATTTTTGTGTGCTTGCTTTTAGTCTTTATTAAAAATCACACTTTAAAAAAATTGCTGTAATCTAGTTTTTTGCCTAGTCTTTTAACTGCTAAATTTATCTACATTCTCCTTATTCTTAGAGATATCTCTTAGTTTTTCCCTGGGTATTTATAAAGATACGCTTCAGTTCGTTGCACAAATACTAAATAACATTAATCACTAAAGAGGCAGTACGTTAAATTGTGCTCTGAAGACCTGAAAGAGTTAATCTACTTTTCAAGGTTCTGAGGTACTATCGGGGAGAAACTGAAGCAACAAGAAGATCTGGCTAACTATATAATGTCAATAAGATATACTGAGGGAGTATATTTGCATCATACTAAAATGCATTTAGTTCAGTTTTGACAGCATAAACATTACTGTGTTTACAGGGATTTATTTCAAGATTTGAGTGTCAACTTCTGTGATATTAAATTTAGTTCAGATACATCTGAACACTTTACAAGCTATTCCCACTGTTAAAGTGGTTTTTTGCTAACAAATCGTATGCTTTGTTAGACTATAAGCTTCGTACATGTTATAATAAGCACATTCCTGTTATGAAATAGAATGCATCTGATCCATAATAAATCTGGTTGAGAGACAATGGAACCTAGCCAGCCCAGCCCCGGTTCAAGGAAAAAATAATAAATAGGGGCAATGACATTTATGAGAATCTAATTTCATCATGCTCTGCCTCATAAGAAGAGAATCTAGATAGCATTAAAGTTATTGTACTTTGAGAATTACTCAAAACCAGATACGAAGTCCCTTCTGTATTATAGAAGGGACTAGTAGCTATTCCTCAAATGAATGTTTTATTTAAAAGTTAGTTAATACTTAGTGATGAATTGGAAGCAGAAATAAACTTTGTGGGGGAAAAAGGGAGAAAAACCGTAAGAGCAAGAAGGTTACCATATTTTTCTAAAGCAATTTGGAAAAGGTAAAACTCCTTAGCTAGACAATTATTTTTCCTTGGTAAAACATTGCCTGGAATGTTTCTATTAGGAAAATATTATCAAACTGTTCCAGTCTCGATCTAGCTGAGGATGCCCAGATTTGATAACAAAAAAGAGAAATTACTCAATATTTTTATTACCAACATGTTAGAATGTGGGCAACTGTCCAAAACAAGGACAATTTCTTGAAGCTAGCCATTTCGTACAGCTATTGTTGGAAATAGCCTTTACTCAATAGCCATAAGCATACAAGTATTCAGCTGATGGCTTTTTACTAACATGTTTTAAATAGGCTCCAAAAGAAACAAATGTTTGAACATATGACAGGGGTGAATAATTACAAAATTATTTGCCATGCTACAGCCTGTAGGAATCAGAAGGCAACTTCTCAGAATGAATTACTGTCTCCTTACTAGCCCTGACTGGAGCCTGTCACAGCCATCTTTAATGAAGGCTTCAATCACAACACACAAAAAAGCCCAGGGCTCAGAAGGAAAAAAAAAAAAAAATAGCATTCCAAAAACCATCCTGAGTATTGTGTTCACACACACTGGGCAATATGGTACAGTCAAAAGAGCACCAACTTGCACCAGTTGTGAAGAAAGCTTGTTACAAGTGGTAAAAAGTTAGTAAGTATGGTATTTTTTAAAGAAATGCAGCCTTACTGATTTTTAACACATACAGCAGTCATTTAGGCTCTACTAATGAAGGGTTTCTCAATCAAGACCTTTAGTGAACCTACTTGAATAAGGGAATAAAAATGTGTTTTAATTGGCACAGCAACATTCATTCAGTCCATGGTGCTATAGTGCAAATGTAGTTTGGACTGACTCACCTAAAACGTGTTTGAAACTTGTTCTTCCTATAGCTTTGTGTTCAAGTGATCATAATTTCAAAACTGAAGGTTTCTGAAAGAATGAAATCTTATATTACTGCTATGTTGTATAGCTTCCACAAAACTGAATTTAACAAGAAAATGGACAGGCAATTGACAACAAGTAGCACTTGAAGACTTCACCTACCTACTACATCTGGAAAGCTCATTACAATCCATTTATGTGTTTCCAGACCTTTTATCCTGGTGGTATCTGTGCAATCATAATGAATGTGCATAAAGCAGGGCTTTGCTGCCAAAGGGAGATTTTTCTAAATATTGCTGCAAATAGCTACAATACTTTGCAGCAGCAATGGATCAAAAATATCTCTTGGAATCTCTTTCTTGGAATCCTGTTGTTAGGACGAATTGTCACATCACTTCCAGAAGGACAGAGTTTGAGATAGTTCTAATGTTCCTTGGTTGTAGCTACTGTTTTTATGTCATTGACTCCAAATCTTATTTCCAGTTTTGGCTACTCCCCAGAAGTCTAGATTAATATATTCAAATGTGTTGACCTCTCCATTTGAATATCTAGAAGGCATTTCAAACTCAACATGGCCAAAACAGAACTGTTGGATTTTCTCCCAAACTTGCCCCATTCTTCCTGCAGTTTCCTCCATATAAAAATTGCTACCACCATTCACCCAACTGATCAAGACTAAAATCTGAGTCATTCTTGATTCTTTTCTTTCCTTCACCCCCGCATCTAATCCACCAACAAGTCCTGTCAGCTCTCCTCCAAAACACATCCCAAATTCAGCCACTATTCTTCTTCTCCACTGTCATCACCCTTGTTCAAGCCACCATTATCTTTCACTTGGACTACTGAACCTGCCTCTTAGCTAATTTCCCTGCTTCATTGCTTGCCTTCCCATCCATTTTCCACAAAGCAGCTAGCCAGAATTATCTTTGTAAATGAGACTATGTCACTCCCCTCCCTCAAATTTCCAGTGGCTTCTGATAACACTTAAAATTCCAACCCTTTATGCTGGTTTACTAAGTTCTGTGTGATCTGTCCCCATCCTGTATCCCCAGCTTTATCTAGTACCTTGCTGCATTCGTTTTCTAGAGATGCCATAACAAGGTACCATAGACCAGGTAGTTTAAATAACAGAAATTAATTTTTTCACAAACCTGGAGGCTAGAATTCTGAGATCACAGTGGTAGCAGGGTTGACTTCTCCCGAGGCCTCTCCTTGGCTTGCATATGGCCACCTTCTCACTGTCTTCATAACATCTTCCCTCTGTACCTGTCTATGCCATGATTTCCTCTTCACATAAGGATGCCAGTCATATTGGATTAGGACTCACCCTAGTGACTTCATTTTAACTTAATTACCTCTTTAAAGGCCCTATCTTCAAATGCAGTCATATTCTGGCTTTAGGACTTCAACACGTAAATTTGGGGGTAGGGGGGGAGACAATTCAGCTCATAATGCTTGCCCTATTCATTTTAGTCCCACACGGGCTATCTTTCTGTTCCTTGAACAAGTTAAGCTTGCTTCCACCTAAGGGCCTTTGCACTGGCTTTTGTTGGAACATTCTTCTCCCTGTTGGTCCTTTAGGTTGTTTAGGTCTCAGTATACATGTCACATTTTCAGAAAGGTGTTCCTAGCCTCCCAATCTACAGTAACCACCACTCATTTTATATCACATTCCCTGAATTAAATCTCTGCATGGTACCTACCTCTACTTAATATTATTTCTGTTTATTATTTATTGTCTATCCCTCCATATCCTCACCAGAATATACACAGGGATCTTCTCTCTTCCGTAATATATTTCCAGGGCCTAGAATAGTGCCAGATATGCTAAAAATGTTGAATAGGTACTTGTTGAATGACTAGGTAAATGAATGAAATTATTGAAGAAGGTAAAGAGAAGACTGGCAGTTAATGATTATTGTGACAAATAGACCAAGGGTAGTCCCCTCACTCGGAGGTCTTTAGAAATAAAAATGAATCTGCTTACCCTTGAAAGAGTAAGAGTTGTCTAGAAGAGGTCACCACATCTGTGACTGTGCCTTGGCTAAACAAAGTGGATATTTTTTACTTATGCATAACTTTGTTATAACATTTCTTGAACTTATATCTACTGTAACTTGCAAGGTTATTCAGCTGCTCATTCAGCGAACATACGGAAGAGTCTGTTGGGGCCAGATCTTTTGTTAGTAGAATGCCTTGGAGGACACGGGAGCAGACAGAAGGCATATCTAATGCTGCCAGAGCCTGCAGTAGGGGTGGTGGGAGCAGGGGTCTGCTGGAAGGCTTCTGAGGCAGCTTAATGCCTACAATGTATTAATTGTGTACTGGACATACAAAATATTTCTCATACTTTCAGTCTGTTTACCTTTATAAATGGCAGCTGGCAACTTCTCTGAGTTCATAGAAAATTATGGGCACTTCAAGCTCTATGTCTGGTGCTTATTTTGGACAGCATGCACAGCAAATTTTTAAGCTTCTCAACTTTCAGGAAAATTAGTTTAAAATTTTAGAAACTTGTCAGTTCCCTAGTTTTTAACATACTAAATCTTTCAGGCCTTTTGGCAGCTGACACTTATTTTCCTTTGGTATTTGGTGATAAATCATATTTTTATTTGTTCTCTGCAGACAGAATGTCAATGGCTCTTAGACACTTAATACGCATACTGTGTCATTATCATCAACAAGGAAATGGACCTCTTGAATGAGTATGTTATACCCAGAGACCAACAAGACCAGCAAGAGCTCCTGCTTGTTTTCATTTAAAAAGCTACATGTTGCTTCCAGCCTTCTTCCTGGAAACTGTCTTGCTGTGACATCTTAATGGAGGGGCCTTTGAACATCTAGAACTTTGCTGTTATGTCCTCATGTTCTCTCCAGATAATGAAAGGGTCTTGCCCAGTTTTCTTCAAAGCCGTTTTTATTTCTCCTGTGTACTCTGACCCTACTGGTTTTCCTTCTGCATTTCTGTCTAAGCTTTCTATTCACATTCCTCCAGACCTAAGCCCTGGTTCAGAGATGAGAGTGTTGGAACATTAACTTCCAACTCTGACATATGGAGCTATAACAATTGTGCTTTATCTACAGAATTGAGGCAGTGTAATACTTCCTGGGGTGCTTTTTGCTTTACAAATTATTATTTATAATCTGCTGTTTTCTACAAGCAGGATGGGCTTCATGTGACAAGTGACATTTGACAACATTCTTATCAGCCAAGATAGCAGGTATTATCAGTTAAAATAACATCTTACATATTGTGTAATTTGTTGAATGGCAAGTCATGGTGTAGTTCTAGAGGAAGAAAAGTCCTCCATTAATAGTTGTTTCTACATCAGAATTTAATGAGTTTTAGTAATGTGGTCTTGTTATGCACTCTTTGGCTACTGCTTGTCAATTTTGTTATATAAGCAAATGAGTTGCTTTTAGCTGTAGCTAACAGAAAACTCAAATCTAATTGATTAACGAAATGAAAAATCTCATATATCAGAACTCCAGGGTTCAGGGTTGGTCAGTTCGTCAGCTCACAATGTCATCAAGGACCCAGACCCTTTCTGTCTCTCTGTCCTGTCTTGCTTGGTGGTGGTGTGTTCTCAGACCAGTCTAGTTCCAGGTACCATATCCAGACAGGACAATGTCCAAAGGAAGAAGTGGGATTATGTTTCTTTCCAGAAACCTCTCAACAGACTTCTCCTCAGTGGCCAAAATTAGGTCATTTGTACCAGTCCTTGCCAGGAGAGATGGAACTGCCACGACTGACTTAGACTAGGAGATACCTGAAGGGATATGGAATTATTAAATGAGATAATCCATGAAAAACCACCTACCACAATGCTTGGCACTTAGAAAGAGCTTAGTAAATTTTACTAAATGATGACAAATCAGGTCTGTGGCATTTAAATTGTAAAAGAGAGCCAGAGTTATGAGTAGTTAAGAGGTAGATTCCTCAGACCTTGGTGATACTGATCCTATGTTGAGGAGATGGCACCTGGAAAGCCCATCTGCGGTGCTGGGTTGTAGAACAAAGCCTCAAATTTTTAGGAAGAGCACAGAGAAGGACCCTACTCATAGGAAGAGACTGGGATAAGTTACTACAACAGGACTCTAGGGAAAAGAATCCAAGCAGCACCCAGGTGTATGGTTTAAAATGGGACAAAGCATAAAGAATGACTTAATGCTGAGTCCCAGAGCATTGGCCTGTAGCTTGTTAGATCCTCCTTTTTTCAGGTCATGATTGAGCCTGGTTATTGTGTAGGGATGAACCCAAAGTTGATAAAATCTCCTATACTTTATATGGACATGAGAAAGCATGCAGAGGTTAGCAGCAAAGCAGGCCTGACATCTGTCTTTACATAGGAAAGGCATTATTGAAGTTCTACATAGTATAATTTTTCTCACTGCTGGCAGATAAAAAGCAGTACCTTGGGTTACTCAAAAAAAATAATAAAATAAAATGTAAGTATCATAAGTTAACATTGACACACACACACCTTGTTTTCTAGATACAGTTTTTCCCACTGCAGCAGAATCCTTCTGCTCATCTCTGAGGTTCCCATTCTTCCTGGATTTTTTTTTTTTTTTTTGGCTGCATTGGGTCTTCATTGCTGTGTGCGCGCTTTCTCTAGTTGCAGAGCAGGAGCTCCTCTTCGTTGTGGTATACGGGCTTCTCATTGCAGGGCTTCTCTTTGTTACAGAGCATGGGCTCTAGGCACAGGGGCTTCAGTAGTTGTAACACACAGGCTTAGTTGCTCCGAGGCATGTGGGATCTTCCCGGACCAGGGCTCGAACCCATGTCCCCTGCATTGGCAGGCAGATTCTTAACCACTGCGCCACCAGGGAAGTCCCCTTCTTGACTTTTTTAATCCACTTTTGGACCAGTCTTCTCTTTCCCCAGCATCCATATACCCAGCCTCTTGCTGCTGCTTCTTCTTCTTTTTTTTTTTTTTTTGCCTCTCAGCTTGCAGGATCTTAGTTCCCCCACCAAGGATAGAACCCACATCCCCTGCAGTGGAAGTGTGGAGTCCTAACCACTGGACTATCAGGGAATTCCCCAGCCTCTTGCTTCTGATTGAATTGGGTAAATACCAGAATACTTTACTCATGAATAACCATCTGGGGTGTTTTCAGTAAACTCTCTGGGGGGTAAATAGAATTACAGTTAGAGTCACATTTATGAATGCCAAAAATTGTTTTGCGACTACAACTCTTAGAAATCTAGAGCTGGAAATGACCTCATTCTTAAGCTCTGCCCCCTCATTTTACAAATATGGAAACCAAGATGCTAAATATCCTGGTTAATTTTTAGAACTTTTCACTGGAAATAAATGAGTAAGTTTAGAAATCCAAGAAATAAATGGGAAAAAATGCAATGGATATTTAATAATCTGTGGGAAAAGAGATCAGTTTGTACAATAACTGTTTTTAACAGTTATTATTACAAAAGTTCAATAAGAGGGACATGAACTAGGTGATTACAAAACTTTCATACATGTTGACCATCCTATAAATATCATGAGTTCTCAGAATAATCACAGAATTAATGACATTTACTTAAATGGTAACTTTTGAAGATTTTAATGTATTAAATAATTTCCAGTTCTATTGACCATTTTCCTAATACAGTAAGCCCTTCCTTAATTTTTCATAGACTAAATTGAGCTGTTTATAATCTGAGGATCATCCAGAAACCCTTTTTGTTTCTAAGAAAGAATTCCAAATGACCCACCAACAGGAACAGATAACTACTATTATCATTTTGATTTCTGAGCTTAAATGTTACTTCCTCAGAGTTACCTTCCTTGACCCACTGAATCATGTACCCCTCTTATTTCTCAAAGCACACTATTGTTTTCCTTCATAGCCCTTATCATAACATGTAACTGTATACTGACTTGTGTGACTCTTTAATGTCTGTTACCCTGAGGGCACTATATAGTAGGGGTCATGTCTGTTTTTTGATGGCCACTGACGACTGTCTATCATGGTGTCTAGCTCACAACATACACTCAATATCTACTGAATGAATGAAACAAAATAAGATTGGAATGGCCCAAGGCACAGTTTTGCTTTGTATTACTATTTACACATATAGTTTTCTTTTTACATATATACTTTTATCATTTTAATTTTTATGAGCATGTATTAGATTTGTAACAGAATTGCAACTTGTTTTTTTTCATTTTAAAACTTAGTTGTACAACATTTCAGTAAATAATGGATAAAGGAAGTTGGTGGGTCTATAACCCTAAACTTATTTAAAACATTGTTTTCTTGGAAATTACTTAGGAACATTTTAAGAATTAGTGCCCCATATTCTGAACAAACAACTTGGAAATGAACATTTAGTTCAACATTTGCTTCTGATCAAAGGCCTTTTTAAATACATTTTAAAAAAATCTGTTTAAATTTGGGGGTTTCTCTATTAGTTTTCTACTGCTACCATAAACATAGCATTATAAGAACACCCATTTATTATCTCACAGTGTTTGTAGGTTGGAGGTCTGGACACAGTGTACCTGGTTGTCAGCTGGACTGTTTTTGCATCTAGAGCTTAGGTCCTCTTCCAAGCTCATTCAGGTTGTTGGCTGAATCCAGTTCCTTGGGGTTGTAGGACTAAGGTCCCTGGGTTTTTGGTGGCTGTCAACTGGGAGTTGCTCTCAGTTCCTAGAGACCACCCTGTAGACCCCCTCCATAGGCAGTTCCCAACATGGCTGTTTGCTTTCTTCCAGAACAGTAAGAGGACATCTTTCTGACTTCCTCCATCTCTGACCTTTAAACCCTCTTTTAAGGGCTCATCTGACTAGATCAGGCCCACCCAAGATAATCTCTCTTTTGAGTAACTCAAGTCAACTGATTAGGGATCTTAATTATATCTGCAATATATCTTTACCTGTGCCATGAAATGTAACCTAATCACAGGAGTGATATCTCATCATATTTTACAAGTCCTTTTGACACTCAAAGGGAGAGATATGTACATGGCATGTACATCAGGAGGTAGCCATCTTGGATACCATCTTAGAATTCTGCCTACCATACTCCCCAATATGGCAGAAACCCTTCTCAGAATCTCTCCAGAGTGATTGAATTGGTTTGGAATGTGTATGGTGTCTTGGTTTGAAGTGTGTCTACACGTCCATATGCTTTTGTAATCTCACTATAATTAAAATACATTGTTGACTATTTAAAGAGTTTTTTTTGCAAATAACTCCTCATAATCCATTCTAGAAATTGGAAGGATGAAGTAATGGCTCCTCAAATTCAGTAGCCTTAGTTTGTGTATGCTTAGGAAAACAAAAGTTAGGATCTTTAGAAACCAAACCTAAGTTCACATTGCTGAAAATTTGTAGCTCTGTCCCTGCCTTCCTCCAGAATATCTTAGTTCACATTTTTGTTTAAACAAATAGATTAAAGTGAACACACTATGTTTTTAAGAGTATTGTAGATTCTCACAGTCATTTCTAACATTAATTTTCATTTTAATGCACAGTAGATAGCTAAATTATCTTTTTGTTAGTGGCAAATTGTATAGGAAAGAAGAACACAAACTTCAGAGTAAAGCTAAGTTCAAAACTCAGCTCTGTTGCTATAAGACTGTGGACAAGTCACTACCCTGCCTCAGCTCCCTCATCTGCAAAACAGAAATAATGTTTGTACTTGTTTCATTGGATTATGAAGGTTAGATAAGTTGAATATGAGTTCTTAGTAGAGTATCTGGCACATAGGAGGACTATATGGATGTTTGCTTTTATATTGCTAACTAAATCCCTCCTAAGAGCTTTTTCCTAAAATTATAATATAGAAGGGAATTTCAATATGTTTTTATTTAGGAATTTTTAAGTTTGAGTCATTCAGTATGTTAAACCTCTCTTTGATCTTTTTTCTTTTTAGCAGCTTTAGTTAGTTTTAGTAATTTCATTAGCACATGTAGAAAAGTTAAGGAATAAACCAGTGAACAAATCCAAGGCATCCCAAAGTTGAAGGGTGGTTATTAAAATGCAGGCTATCCTTGGTGAACATTCTTGATGGGGCTTATACATCATGTTCATATTACTTAGCGTTTTTTATTATACCACACCTTAGCATCCTAGGGCCCTAATGTACAGAAATTTCATCCATCTCTGATATGAAGAGATCATGGAATCCAGAGTCACCTTAGCATAGGACCATCTAATACCCCGTAGACTTAAATATGCAGAGTTGGAAAAGAGAAGACATGAGCTTCAATTCTGATGTGGGCTGTGCTCTATGATATGACCTCAGGAGAATCATGATCACAAAGTGCAGTGAAGATGAACATGAACATGGGCATGGGCTCAGGAGGCTTAAGTCAGTCAGCCTCCCTTAGCTTTAGTTTACTCATATGTAAAATAGGTGTACCAGTGCATACCCTTCCTACATTTTGGAGTTATTCTGAGCATCCCAACAAATATTCTATTATCACTATATATTCATAAGATATATCTGCCCTACTACATCGTTAACTTCTCAGGGACAAGGACTATGGTTTTGTGGGGGGGTTTTTAATCTTTGAAGCTTGGTTTTTTAAAAAGTTGACGTCCACTAAATGTTTATTGAACTTGAAATGTTTGGGGTTTTTTTTTAAGTTTCTGTTTCCCATTTTAATTACTGAAATCTCTAACAATGACAAAACTGTCACATAGGACAGTAAACGTATACAGTAATTCAATCAAAGTTCTTGGAAAGGGCTTCCCTGGTGGCGCAGTGGTTGGGGGTCCGCCTGCCGATGCAGGGGACATGGGTTCGTGCCCCGGTCTGGGAGGATCCCACATGCCGCGGAGCGGCTGGGCCCGTGAGCCATGGCTGCTGAGCCTGCGCGTCCGGAGCCTGTGCTCCGCAACGGGAGAGGCCACAACAGTGAGAGGCCCGCATACCGCCAAAAAAAAGTTCTTGGAAAGAATACATCTAGCAATCTGGGATAATGCAGAATGACAGGAGATATAACATAATTCAACACTGGGTTCTTTTAGTCATTTTACACAGACATCATGTTAATATTAGACCAAAGCACAAAACATTTAGTGCATAAACCAGTTTCTTTTTTAAGATCTATCATTTTTATCTTGTTTTTTTTTTCTAATCAGCATTTTATTTTGGAATAATTTAACTTTACAGGAAAGTTACAAAGATAGCCCAAAGAGTCCTATATACCTTTTACTCAGCTTGCCCTAAAGTTAACGTCTTGTATAACCATTTGTCAGAACTAGGAAATTAATGTTGCTACAATACTCTTAACCAAACTATAGACTTTATTTGATCTCACTAGTTTTTGTTTGTTTGTTTGTTTATACAGTAAGTTCTATTAGTCATCCATTTTATACACATCAGTGTATACATGTCAAACGCAATCTCCCAATCCATCATACCGCCACCGCCATCACCTGCCGCTTTCCCCCCTTTGTGTCCATACATTTGTCCTCTACATCTGTGTCTCAATTTCTGCCCTGAAAACTGTTTCATCTGTACCATTTTTCTAGGTTCCACATATATGCGTTAATATATGATATTTGTTTTTCTCTTTCTGAGTTACGTCACTCTGTATGACAGTCTCTGAGTCCAACCACGTCTCTACAAATGACCCAATTTCGTTCCTTTTTAAGGCTGAGTAATACGCCATTGTATATATGTACCACATCTTTTTTATCCATTCATCTGTCGATGGGCATTTAGGTTGCTTCCATGACCTGGGTATTGTAAATAGTGCTGCAATGAACGTTGGGGTGCATGTGTCTTTTTGATTTATGGTTTTCTCTGGGTATATGCCCAAGAGTGGGATTGCTGGGTCATATGGTAATTCTATTTTTAATTTTTTAAGGAAGCTCTGTACTGTTCTCCATAGTGGCTGTATCAGTTTACATTCCCACCAACAGTGCAAGAGGGTTCCCTTTTCTCCACACCCTCTCCAGCATTTGTTGTCTGTAGATTTTCTGATGATGCCCATTCTAACTGGTGTGAAGTGATACCTCATTGTAGTTTTGATTTGCATTTCTCTAATAATTAATCATATTGAGCAGCTTTTCATGTGCTTCTTGGCCATCTATATGTCTTCTTTGGAGAAATGTCTATTTAGGTCTTCTACCCATTTTTGGATTGGGTTGTTTGTTTATTTAATATTGAGCTACATAAGCTGTTTATATATTTTGGAGATTAATCCTTTGTCTGTTGATTCGTTTGCAAATATTTTCTTCCATTCTGAGGGTTGTCTTGTCATGCTGTTTATGGTTTCCTTTGCTGTGCAAAAGCTTTTAAGTTTCATTAGGTCCCATTTGTTTATTTTTGTTTTTCTTTCCATTACCCTAGGAGGTGGATCAAAAAAGATCTTGCTGTAATTTATCTCAAAGAGTGTTCTTCCTATGTTTTCCTCTAAGAGTTTTATAGTGTCCGGTCTTACATTTAGGTCTCGAATCCATTTTGAGTTTATTTTTGTGTATGGTGTTAGGGAGTGTTCTAATTTTATTCTTTTACATGTAGCTGTCCAGTTTACCCAGCACCACTTACTGAAGAGACTGTCTTTTCTCCATTGTATATCCTTGCCTCCTTTGCCATAGATTAGTTGACCATAGGTGTGTGGGTTTATCTCTGGGCTTTCTATCTTGTTCCATTGATCTATATTTCTGTTTTTGTGCAAGTACCATATTGTCTTGATTACTGTAGCTTTGTAGTATAGTCTGAAGTCAGGGAGTCTGATTCCTCCAGCTCCATTTTTTTCCCTCAAGACTGCTTTGGCTATTCGGGGTCTTTTGTGTCTCCTTACAAATTTTAAGATTTTTTGTTCTAGTTCTGTAAAAAATGCCATTGGTAATTTGATAGGGATTGCATTGAATCTGTAGATTGCTTTGGGTGGTATAGTCACTTTCATAATATTGATTCTTCCAATCCAAGAACATGGTATATCTCTCCATCTGCTTGTGTCATCATTGATTTCTTTCATCAGTGTCTTATAGTTTTCTGAGTACAGGTCTTTTATGTCCTTAGGTCGGTTTATTCCTAGGTATTTTATTCTTTTTGTTGCAACGGTGAATGGGACTGTTTCCTTAATTTCTCTTTCTGATCTTTTGTTGTTAGTGTCTAGGAATGCAAGAGATTTCTGTACATTACGTTTGTATCCTTCAACTTTACCAAATTCATTGATTAGCTCTAGTAGTTTTCTGGTAGCATCTTTAGGATTATCTATGTGTAGTATCCTGTCATCTGCAAACAGTGACACTTTTACTTCTTCTTTTCCAATTTGTATTCCTTTTATTTCTTTTTCTTCTCTGATTGCAGTGACTAAGACTTCCAAAACTGTGTTGAATAATAGTGGTGAGAGTTGACATCCTTGTCTTGTTCCTGATATTAGAGGAAATGCTTTCAGTTCTTCACCATTGAGAATGATGTTTGCTGTGAGTTTGTTGTATATGGCCTTTATTATTTAGAGGTAGGTTCCCTCTACAGCCACTTTCTGGAGAGTTTTTATCATAAATGGGTGTTGAATTTTGTCAAACGCTTTTTCTGCATCTACTGAGATGATCATATGGTTTTTATTCTTCAATTTGTTAATATGGTGTATCACATTGATTGATTTGCATATATTGAAGAATCCTTGCATCCCTGGGATAAATCCCACTTGATCATGGTGTATGATCCTTTTAATGTGTTGTTGGATTCTGTTTGCTAGTATTTTCTTGAGGGTTTTTGCATCTGTATTCATCAGTGATATTGGTCTGTAATTTTCTCTTTTTGAAGTATCTTTGTCTGGCTTTGGTATCAGGGGCATGGTGGACTCATAGAATGAGTTTGGGAGTGTTCCTTTCTCTGCAGTTTTTTAGAAGAGTTTGAGAAGGATGGGTGTTAGCTCTTCTCTAAATGTTTGAAAGAATTCACCTGTGAAGCCATCTGGTCCTAGACTTATGCTTGTTGGAAAATTTTTAATCACAGTTTCAATTTCATTACTTCTGATTGGTCTGTTCATATTTTCTCTTTCTTCCTGGTTAAGTCTTGGAAGGTTATACTTCTCTAAGAATTTGTCCATTTCTTCCAGGTTGTCCATTTTATTGGCATAGAGTTGCTTGTAGTAGTCTCTTGGGATGCTTTGTATTTCTGCGTTGACTGTTGTAACTTCTCCTTTTTCATTTCTAATTTTATTGATTTGAGTCCTCTCCCTCTTTTTCTTGATGAATCTGGCTAATGGTTGATCAATTTTGTTTATCTTCTCAAAGAACCAGCTTTTAGTTTTATTGATCTTTGCTATTGTTTTCTTCATTTCTATTTCATTTATTTCTGCTCTAATCTTTATGATTCCTTTCCTTCTGCTAACTTTGGGTTTTGTTTGCTGTTCTTTCTCTAGTTCCTTTCGGTATAAGGTTAGATTTTTTTTTGAGATTCTCCTTGTTTCTTGAGGAAGGCTTGTATAGCTATAAACTTCGCTCTTAGAACTTCATTTGCTGCATCCCATAAGTTTTGGATCATCATCTTTTCATTGTCATTTGTCTCTAGGTATTTTTTGATTTCCTCTTTGATTTCTTCAGTGATCTCTTTGTTATTTAGTAACATACTGTTTCGCCTCCATGTCTTTGTGTTTTTTACATTTTTTTCCCCTGTAACTGATTTCTAATCTCATAGCACTGTGGTCAGAAAGGATGCTTGATATGATTTCAATTTTCTTAAATTTACTGAGGCTTGATTTGTGACCCAAGATGTGATCTATCCTGGAGAATGTTCCATGTGCACTTGAGAAGAAAGTGTAATCTGCTGTTTTGGGTTGGAATGTCCTTTAAATATCAATTCAATCTATCTGGTCTATTGTGTCATTTAAAGCTTGGGTTTCCTTATTATTTTCTGTTTGGATGATCTGTCCATTGGTCTAAGTGTGGTGTTCAAGTCCCCCACTATTATTGTGTTACTGTCGATTTCCTCTTTTATAGCTGTTAGCAGTTGCCTTATGTATTGAGGTGCTCCTATGTTGGGTGCATATATATTTATAATTGTTATATCTTCCTCTTGGATTGATCCCTTGATCATTGTATAGTGTCCTCTTTGTCTCTTGTAATAGTGTTCATTTTAAAGTCATTTTTGTCTGATATGAGAATTGCTACCCCCAGCTTTCTTTTGATTTCCATTTGCATGGAATATCTTTTTCCATCCCCTCACTTTCAGTCTGTATGTGTCCCTAGGTTTGAAGTGGGTCTCTTGTAGACAGTATATATATGGGTCTTGTTTTTGTATCCATTCAGCCAGTCTGTGTCTTTTGGTTGGAGCATTTAATCCATTCACGTTTAAGGTAATTATCAATATGTATGTTCCTATTACCATTGTCTTAATTGTTTTGGGTTTATTTTTGTAGGTCCTTTCCTTCTCTTGTGTTTCCCACTTAGAGAAGTTCCTTTAGCATTTGTTGTAGAGCTGGTTTGGTGGTGCCAAATTCTCTTAGCTTTTGCTTGTCTGTAAAGCTTTTGATTTCTCCATCAAATCTGAATGAGATCCTTGCTGGGTAGTGTAATCTTGGTTGTAGGTTTTTCTCTTTCATCACTTTAAGTATATCATGACACTCCCTTCTGACTTGTAGAGTTTCTGCTGAGAAATCAGCTGTTAACCTAATGGGAGTTCCCTTGTACATTATTTGTCGTTTTTCCCTTGCTGCTTTCCATAATTTTCCTTTGTCTTTAATTTTTGCCTATTTGATTACTATATGTCTTGGTGTGTTTCTCCTTGGGTTTATCCTGTTTGGCACTCTCTGCGCTTCCTGGACTTGCGTGGCTATTTCCTTTCCCATGTTAGGGAAATTTTCAACAATAATCTCTTCAAATATTTTCTCAGGTCCTTTCTCTCTCTCTTCTCCTTCTGGGACCCCTGTAATGTGAATGTTGTTCCATTTAATGTTGTCCTAGAGATCTCCTAGGCTGTCTTCATTTCCTTTCATTCTTTTTTCTTTAGTCTGTTCCGCAGCAGTGAATTCCACCATTCTGTGTTCCAGATCACTTATCTGTTCTTCTGCCTCAGTTATTCTGCTATTGATTCCTTCTAGTGTATTTTTCATTTCAGTTATTGTATTGTTCATCTCTGTTTGTTTGTTCTTTAATTCTTCTAGATCTTTGTTAAACATTTCTTGCATCTTCTCGATCTTTGCCTCCATTCTTTTTTTTTTTTTTTTTTTTGCATTATGTGGGCTTCTCACTGCTGTGGCCTCTCCCATTGCGGAGTCCAGGCTCCAGATTCGCAGGCTCAGCACCCATGGCGCACGGTCCCAGCCGCTCAGTGGCATGTGGGATCCTTCCAGACCGGGGCACGAACCCGTGTCCCATGCATCGGTAGGCAGACTCTCAACCACTGCGCCACCAGGGAAGCCCTGCCTCCATTCTTTTTCCAAGGTCTTGGATCATCTTCTTTATCATTATTCTGAATTCTTTTTCTGGAAGGTTGCCTATCTCCACTTCATTTAGTTGTTTTTCTGGGGTTTTATCTTGTTTCTTCATCTAGTACATAGTGCTCTGTCTTTTCATCTTGTCTATCTTTCTGTGAATGTGGTTTTTGTTCCACAGACTGCAGGATTGTAGTTCTTCTTGCTTCTGCTGTCTCCCCTCTGGTGGATGAGTCTGTCTAAGAGGCTTGTGCAAGTTTCCTGATGGGAGGGACTGGTGGTGTGCAGAGCTGGCTGTTGCTTTGGTGGGCAGAGCTCAGTAAAACTTTAATCCGCTTGTCTGCTGATGGGTGGGGCTGTGTTCCCTCCCTGTTGGTTGTTTGGCCTGCGGTGACCCAACACTGGAGCCTACCTGGGCTGTTTGGTGGGGCTAATGGTGGACGCTGGGAGGGCTCATGCCAAGGAGTATTTCCCAGACCTTCTGCTGCCAGTATCCTTGTCCTCACAGTGAGACAGAGCCACCCCCCACCTCTCCAGGAGACCCTCCAACACTAGCAGGTAGGTCTGGTTCAGCCTCCTATGGGGTCACTGCTTCTTGCCCTGGGTCCCAATGAGAACACTACTTTGTGTGTGCCCTCCAAGAGTGGAGTCTCTGTTTCCCCCAGTCCTGTCAAAGTCCTGCAATCAAATCCCACTAGCCTTCAAACTCTGATTCTCTAGGAATTCCTCCTCCTGTTGCTGGACCCCCAGGTTTGGAAGCCTGACGTGGGACTCAGAACCTTCACTCCAGTGGGTGGACTTCTGTGGTATAAGTGTTCTCCAGTTTGTGAGTCACGCACCCAGCAGTTATGGGATTTGAGTTTACTGTGATTGCACCCCTCCTCCCGTCTCATTGTGGCTTCTCCTTTGTCTGTTGCTGTGTGGTATCTTTTTTGGTGAGTTCCAGTGTCTTTCTGTTGATGATTGTTCATCAGTTAGTTGTGATTCTGGTGTTCTCACAAGAGGGAGTGAAGCATGTCCTTCTACTCCACCATTTTGAACCAATCTCCTTGAACTTGAAATGTTGACCAAATGAGAAAATACATGTGAAAGCATGATGTGGACATTAAGTATTGTTACAAAATCAGCCAAATGTACTAGTCCAAGTGACCATAGTGACCAAAGATGTACTGATTAACACAGAACATTAAGGTGGCATAAACAAATGAAAGTTTATGTCTGACCAGGATCAACACAGTGTAATTTCGATGCAAGTTCCAAACCAGATGTGTCATGACATGCTGGAGACATCACATCCGCTTCTTGAGTGGCTTCCTCAGCATTATCCACAAGTCATACTTAACATTAAACAGCCAAACACAGTCAGTGACAAGTTGAGAAAATGAAACCATCTCACTACCAACAAAGCTATGTTGCTGCTTTTCAGCTCTTCAGAGGTAGATCAGAGTATGGATAGGATGACAGGATAATTTTAAAGCTCCTATAATATGATTAGTTAGAAGGGACTCAGAACATCTAAATGGATGGGCATTGAAAACATACTAGTAATAGTGTTGAAAGCACAGCTCCCAACGCAGGGCAGAACTGTGGGTGACTGAGATTTGTCGGCTGTGGACAGGCCAATGCCAAGGGCCTCATTTGCAGTCAGAACATCTGGCATCCCACTGAGCAGAAGCAGCTAAAGGAAAGTGGCTTGGCAAATGGAGGTGCAGGTTCTTAATGGAGCGCAGCACAGAACTGTTCATCAGGCCCCATGAGCACATTCACAGCATCCAAAGGGAAGATGTGAAGCATTCAAAGTGGATGTTGTTGAAAATATGCAGCAAAATCAAATTTGGATAGGGCTAACTGGAAAATATTGGCATCTAAATGAAGAGTATTAAACTAATTATGGTGTATTGCAAACTATTATGGAATATATTCAAGAACTTGCTAATAAAACTGTGAAAGTTTTTTTGTGGGTTTTTTTTTTTTTTTGGTATTTTGTGTTTGGGCGGAATTTTGCAAGAAGAAAAGGAGAGTTGGTATCAAAAGATGTTTCATTTAATGAGGAAAATGGTATGTTTTATTTTTAATTTTAATTTTTTTGAAAGGTAGCCAGAATCCAAAGCACTGAGTTAATTTAGGGAAAATAATAATGATACCAGAAACTACTGGTTTGAACACAATGTGTCAGGTGCTGAACTAGGTGCTTTATGTGTATTAGTTTATTTGTTACTCACATAATCCCCATTAGAGAGAAAACATTATCCCACTTGCAGATTAGGAAGCTTGGGCTCAGAGAAGTTAACTCATCCCAAGTCATGTTGTTAATAAGTGATAGAGCCTGTATTCAAATCCCCAGTTCTCTCCATTCACCATGAGAACCCAAAAGGAGTGAAATGAGAAGGTAGGATGATGATATAAACATGATAGGACAAATGAGGGAAAAGAAATGAGAGCTGTAAAAGAAAGTAAGGAGAGAGTAGAACGGAAAAGGTGAGAAAAGGAGACCAGGCATTGAGAAGGAGAGGGAATTCTTTAGAGAAGCCCAAGTGTAATGTCTTCAGTAACTGTAATCATTCTGTATCATCTTGGCTGATGCTCTTTTGAGTCCTGTGGGACATCTTACCAGACAGGCCCACTTCCCACCTTGTGTATTACCTCCAGAGGGCTATTTCAAAGCAGAGATTATACAAGAAATCTACCATATAACCTGACAACTTCCAGTAGCTGGAAAGAAATCAGATTGGAATGATTTAAATTTAAATGTGTCCTCAGTGTATGTGCTCTGACTTTACACTGGCTTTGCAGAAAAGACTAATTTTAATTCACTAGAAAGCAGATGGGATCTGTCATGGGGTGGTAAAAAACAAGAGACTCATCCAAATGTAAGAGAAAACAACAGCTTTTCTCCTGTGGGTCAATTTCATAGCACAAGTATTTGTCACTGGGTCCACACAAGCTGGTTTTCATCAAAATAACAAAAGTCATATCTAATGTTCATTGAGCAATTATCATGTGCTAAGTGTTTTACATGTATTTAATGTGCAGGAGGAGCCTAGGAAGTTGGTACTATTATGACTAACCACCCATTTTAAAGATGAGAAAACTGAGGCTCAGAAAGTTAACCAACCTAAGTTCACTTGGCTAATAAGTAGCAGAGTTGTGATTTGAACCCCAGGCCCTGGATCATAACACTACGCTATACAGACATTCCCAGGAGTGACTGTGAATGTGTAACCCCAAGAACTCTACATTTTTTAACATTTGTACTCCAGAAAACAAAGAAAGGGGGTGAGGGAAGAAGAAAAGAAAAAGACAATTACCTCAAAAATAGTACCCACTCTAGACATATGGGTTGGAAGCAGCAGGGGTGGCCTGAACCCCCTATGGCCAGGGAAGGAATCTGTAGCAGAGGGTGGGAGGAGAAAAGATGGGGCAAGAAGAAATGGAAGTACAAAGTTTAAAAAAAAAAAAAGAAAAGAAAAAAGAGTGCATGTAGAGTGAAAAGGGAAGGAAGAAGTTCTTGTAAATTTTTTAGAATAGAGTATGAAAATAATATACTTAAGTTTAAATTAAGGTTGTTTCTCTAATTTGCCCTCTTTGTTTCTAATTTCATGGGCTAAAATGACCCATTCAACTCAGCCTTTGGAATTAATAATATTTGTTCTGACAGTTTCTCTCTACCCTGAGTAATGCTAATTTCCACTCTGCAAGATTACTGTCTCAGTGAAAGGTGGGTGTGTTTTTGGCCTTTTTTTTTTTTTTTTTTTTTTCCTCTTGAGGCTTAATTAAGTCAACATTAACCATAGCCATGTAGCCACAGAATGGGCAGTTTCTTGAAGGCTCATGGTTTGGACATTTTCCAGCAAAAATTACCACTTCTATAATTATATTTAGTGTTCTGTTTACCTGAATAGCTGGCTTGTTATGGGACCGTGTGTCAGGGCAACACTGGACCTTGTTTACAGCCGACTTTGCTTCATGGAACCCCTGTGCCAAAGAGTGTGTGGTTCTCAAAGGAGCTGAGCCTCTGGGTTCAGCCTCTCTTGTTTCTTCTTCAGAAATTTCATCGGGGTTAGCATTGCACATCTGATGCCATATGGTCCTTCAATTCTCAAGACTGTTTACTTAATGTTTAAAACATTTTTTAGCTTGCCCATACCCTTAACTCTGAAAGTAATAGTATTACCCGTATTTGTGGTATGGACCTATCCTGATGACTTTGTTTGTATAGATGTGACTGAATTTTTTTTTTTTAAGCACGGCCCTTACACAAAAGCCAGTTTTTTCATGTCAGTGCAGCTGTTTTAACTTTTAAGAAACCGCAAGAATTTTATCCCTAAAACATTAATTTGAAAGACATAGGACCTATAAAGAAGTACAATGTTCCTGAAACTGGTATCTGTTAATCTCCCTACTTCTGTTCTCTTTGAACTCTTAATTAAGAGTTGAATAAAGTTCCTGAGCTATTACATATAAACTTTTCATGTTATTGCTGAATTCCTAGTAATCTCTGAAATGTTAACTTATAACGGAAGCAGTAGCATTCATAATAGAAACAAAAGGTAACAGTAGCTCAGTTCTCATGATTTCTCTAAACTCAATGAATTTTCCATGGACACAGAGGCAGTTGCTGGAAAGAAGCAGTTGTGTGTTTTCCTGGGTTCACTGTAGCCCAATGAGTCATGGTACATATTGTTTTCCTTCTTTTTTATGCTCTAGCAATGATTTCACTTCCTGTTACATAGGAAAACCTATTCTACTGTTTAAAAGAGGTCACTAGATGTATTTATTACTTTAAAACCATTTCATCCATGGAAATAATTTTTTATTGTTCTGAGTCACTCTGGTTTGTGGAATTTTTACACGAGTTCCAGGACAAGGATGAGATGATATATTTATTTTATTTTGCATTCTCTTTAATTTTTTTGACTGCATGAATGTCAGGCTTGCTGTCAAAGTACTTCCATGTTTTTATTACTTTAAAAGTTACTCTGCTATATTTATGTCTCCTAAACTCTTCTTTGACGACTTCACTATGTGTACTGGGCATGCTGTATTTTGGCAGAACTTTTACTTTTCCCAGTGTCATGTGATCTGTTGTTTTTCCCTTAGTCCCTGTTCATGTCTTCTCAATGTAGACCTTTACCATGTTAAAAGTTATACAGACCTTCAGAAATATTTAAATTATTTTGTTGAACTGCTGGAAGGATTTCAAAGGGCATTTGTTATGCCTTACATTTTTTTCTTGTATTAATGTAAACCTTACTACAAGTGTTCCCTAGTTCGGCCCAGGATACCTCTGTGCTTTAGACTGTACCCTGGGATCATAGAAAGATCCCGAAATTCATTTTCAGGTATTCTTTGGTTTGATTACAATTATTGTATTTGTTAATCACCTCTAGAGACCTAGGTTAAATTTAAATAACAGTTCAGATTTACAGAGAAGCCTTAGATGTTCTGACATTTTAGAAAATATTTGAATAGAAAACAGTGACTCTCCAATGGGCTGAGATTTCAAGTTACTGGTTATTGTCATTGATATTCCTTCCACATATTACTCTGTGTGTGCAATTCTGACTGAATGACTGACTTAAGATTTGAAATTAAATCTTCTGTTTTTCTGGGATGGGTAAGAAGGTTGGATGTTCTGCCTCCTGCCTCTCGACTCTTGTGCCCTAATTAGTCACACCTTCAACCGTGTCCTCTAAATAGTCAGACTCTGACAGAACAAAAGGAGTATAATATTGACTTGATGTTAGACTAGAAGGAGACAAAATGGACAATTCCTAATAGATAATTTCTTCTCTTGCAAATGATCATGGCTGGTCCAAACTATACTACACACATTCACAAATTCATTAGGGTGTGCATTGTATATGTGTATGTGTGCACATGGGGGCATAATTCAGTGTTCTGAAGTTTTAGATGATTGGCTTTCTTGTTAGAAAATGGTAGAATATTAATCTGAATGATTTTATTTTCAACAGGTTGACGTGATGAAAGAAGCATTAGAAAAACTTCAGCTCAACATAGTAGAGATGAAAGATGAAAATGCAACCTTAGATGGTGGAGATGTCTTATTCACAGGTAGGGCTGTACTTACTTTTTCATATCTAAAAATATTTCTAATACCTGGCCTATATCCCCTTGTTTAATTATAGTTTATTTTTAATTACCAAAGTAAGAGTAATTTGGAAAATACAGAAAAGCACAAAAGAGAGAAAATTAAAAATGACCTTTCATTCAAAGATAATCATTTCAATATTTGGGTTATTGAATACTTTTTTATTGAATATTAAATTACCTTTAGTACTTTTGTATGCACGTATTTGCATATTTTTACACGTTATCAGTATATACATATCATTTTATAGGTTGTGTCTACTGTGTTCTACAACATTAGTTTATGGGTTGCATAGCTTTGCATTGTGTGACAGTATATCTGGACTGTATTTGAAAGACTCTTAATTCAAGATGTGTCATTTACAAATAACTTTCTTCCCAGATGGCAAGATAGATTTAAATACTTTTCAGTTCAGATTGGCTTGGCTTAATGCCAAATGAATAATAGCAGAACTCAACAAAATGTAAACAGCTGATATTATTATTGATCTAACTGAAATCAGTTTTTATACTGCATATAATATAGCTACTAAAGAAATGGTAATTTTAGCATTTAACCTTTCCAACTCTTTATGATCATATTATTATTGTTTTTGTAAAGTCACATGCTAAAATCTGGGTCACCAGGTTCATTCTAGTTATATTGATAAACAAGACAATAATAATTTTTAATTGATAATGAGAGTTTATTTTCCCCTACTTGTCAAAGAATAAATACCTGTTTCACAGATGTAGGCCTAACAGCAGAGGCTGGTCCCCAGAGATTTGGAAATGTAGACCCATGTGGCCCACTGAAAGCATGGAGCTTCTTGGAAGTCCAATATCTTAGCTGATGTGAATTTTGTATCGAATCCCATGTATATAGACAAAATATAGCCATCTTCATTTTAATATAAAAATGTTTTGTATAACTTACACTTTGAAAAAATTAATGTTCCTGGAGGAGGAGGAGTCTTTATCCTGGGACATTTGCATAGTTCCTTGCTTGGTGTCACATACTTGTGGGTGGGGACTGTGTCACCGAGCCCCAGGGGGCGCCATTTTTATCATAAGTTTGTGGAAAGCCTCCCCTGGAGTTGTGCCCTGCACAACCTGTGCCACCACTGTCACAGGCAATGGACCTGCCTCTGGGGTTTGATGTGCACACCCACTGAGCCATAAGAACACAGAACAAGGGGTCAGAGAGACCTACGCTGCATTCTCAGCTCCAGTTGTGTCCAAGCTGACTCAGGCATTCTTTGAATCTGCCTAGTAAGTTCTGCTTAGAATATTCTTTGTGTCTCCCATTGATAGCACTTTTCATTCTTTTTAGTAGCACAGAACAACAGTCTGTTTCTCTTAGAAAACAGGCTTTTGTGAAAAGCTAGATGTGTTACTCACACTTCCTTACAATAAAATTCTTTTTTACCAGAACATAGCTGTATAATAAATAACTTGCTGTGAGCAGGTACTGATGCTATTTGAAGAATGATTTAAAACAAGCTGTATTCACAGCCGTTTAGTTATCTCAACAGCTGAGCTGAAAAAGATTCCCTAAAATCTTCTCATTGTTTTGGCAAAGTTTAGGAACCTCTTCCATTGGTCAAAGGTCTTTCCACAGCATCTCAAGCCTAATGTTTTTCCCATAACTTCTAATTAGATACTAAGTATTGAGGTTTGCCTTGGACACTATCTGTAAGCTTTGTTTTGGTATTATTCAATACTTAATACCTTAAAAGTATTTTATTGAAAACTGAGCTAGTGTTGTGATATTAGGATCTTTGTCTGCTTGGCTTCTCATTCATACCTAATGTGTGGTCCTACCTTCTATTTCCTACTTCTCGATTTTTTCCCTCCTTTTTTAAAATTGTAGTAAAATATATATAACATAAAATTTGCCATTTTAACCATTTTTCAGTGTACAATTTGAGTGGCATTAATTACATTCACAACATTGTACAAACATCACCACTCAATTTTTAGATTACGCAGTTGAGTAAGAACCAAAACCTGGAGCGCTTCCCATACACTTTGTGTCTTCTTCCTTCTGTAACTCAGAGCTTCATTAATAATTGATCAGGAAATGGACAGAAGGAAAGAGGTTTCCAACTCCAGTTCTGCTGGGAAATCTGTCAGTCAAGCAAGCAACTACTGGTAGAAGTTGTTTCAGTCCTATTTCTCTTAAATAGACAACATCAACTTACCTCTGCTTTCATTTATTTATTTTTGTGAAATATGGAGCATATAAAAAAGATTTATAAAATGTTTATGTACAGTTTAAAGACCAATAGTAAAAATGATCACCTAAGTACCTAACACCTGGCTTAAGAAATAGAACATTGCCAGGACCATGGAAGCCCCACTCCAAAACTTTCTCTCCTCTCAGCTTGAGGTAGCCTGAATTTTGTGTTAATCACTGTCTTGTCTTTCTTTGAGTTTTACCTCAATATATGCATTCCTAAAATTATATGTTGTTTAGTTTTGCTTTTCTTATGGCTTCTATAATTAGGGTGATACTGTATGAACTCTTGTGTGATATTTCTGCCGTTGATCTAACTTGATCCATGTAGCTGGAGTTCATTCATTTTCACTGCTGTGTGGAATTCCATGGTAAGAATACCGAACGATGTATTTATTCATTTTACTGTTGATGTATGTTTGAGTGCTTTTCAGTTTTTGTCTACTATCTTCAATGCTGCTGTGTACAGTCTTGTGTGTGCCTCTTGGGGACATGTATAAGAGTTTCTCTAAAGTAAACATCTAGAAATGGAATTTCAGATGATGAACTCTTATTCTGATTCAATGATTATGTGATTTTTTAATTTAATCTATTGATGTGGTTAAGTACATTAATTGATTTTCTGATATCAATGGTCAAAGTTTACATCCCTGGGATGAAATCAAACTTGGTCAAGATATATTCTCTTTTTATTAGTGTTGTATTTAGTTTGTATTTAATTGTTTAATTATCTAAACAATTAGATAATTATTTAAGATTTTGTTTCTGTGGCCTATAATTTTTCTTTTTTGTTATCCTTGTCTGGCTTTGGTTGAAGTTATGTTAACCTCATATGAAATGTATTAGGGAATATTTCCTATGTTTCTGTTCTCTAAAATCAGTACAACTTTAATTGTACATTCCTTGAACTTTGGTAGAACTTACCTATAAACAGGCCCTGTGGACCTTGTGCTTTCTTTGTGGGGAGATTTTAAACCAGTTCTGTTTCTGTAATGATTAAATGACTATTGAGGTTTTTCTGAGCCAGTTTTGGTGAGTTTTGTTTTCTGAGACTTTATTTATTTTATCTAAGTTTTTTAGATGTTGGCTATAAAGTTATTCATATTCTCTTAATATATGTTTTAAGTTTCATGACAACTACAGCTATGTCCCCTTTTCATTCATAATGTTTATTTGTGCCTTCTATTTCTATTGCCTTCTATTGCCAGAGATCTGTCAATTTTATTAATCTTTTCAAAGAACCAACTTTGGGCTTTATTGGACCCTCTCTCTTATATGTTTCCTTTTCTCTTCCTGTTTCTACCTGTATTTCCTTCCTTCAAATTCCTTTGTTTTTACTGTTCTTTTTTCCTTGAATTTCAAGGTGGAATTTTGTCTCTTTAATTTTCAACCTTTCTTCTTCTTAAAGTAAGCATTTAAGGCTGTAAAGTTTTTCAAGTACAGCTTTAGCTGAATCCTTTGTGTTTTGATATGAATATTTTTGTTATCATTAATTCCAAATATTTTCTGATTTCCATTATGATTTATTCTTTGGCTTATTAGTGGATAATGATGTTTTTTAAAAAACGGAGTAGTCCTATCCAAAAAAAAAAAAAAATTCAACAAGAATCTAAAGAAGCATCTACATAGACTATTAGTTTGCCAAAAAATGCAAAGGATAAAGGAACAATTTAATGTTAGATGGTACACAAGGAAGCAATCAACCAAATCCAGACTGTAGGAAAGTCAGTAGGACAAATGACCTGATATCTCCTATGAAAGAATGAGGTAAGGAAGGAAAAAAAAAAAAAAGAGGGTGAATTGGTATAGAAGAAAATGACATAAGAGACATAACACCAAAAAAAATCCTTTTTAATATTTTGATTCCAGTACTTCAGTTGTTTTTATCAGGAAAGCCATTTAAGGGATATAGCCCACCATACTGCTAGAAACAGAAGTCCAACTTAAACTTACTTTTTAAAGAGATAAGCAGTTTGCGTTTCTTTGTACGTTCCTATCTCATCTTAGTCTTTTAAAATCGAAATAATGTGTAAATGCATTTAAATTTGCTTAATGCATTAAATATTTTTCTTAAAAATGTAAATCTAATTTATAAATCTATATTTATCTTAAGAGAATTAAGGAAATTTGATTTTTTTTAAATTTCAACTGACTTTTTAAATAAAGTGAGTAATACTTTTGTTAAGTAAAGGATCTTTCTCTTACTTAAGTTTTGATTTGTATGTAGTGAGTTTTCTTAAGGGACAACACAATCATACCATTACCGAAAACACTGTCAACATGCCGTCAACAATTCCTGTGTCTGCTAACAGCATAAGCCAATGGAATTTATCATAACATCATTTGACCTATGTCTTTTACCCCTTTTATAAGGACACCACCAAGATGAAAGTCGTAATAGCTATAAAGTCTATCAAGAAATTCTTTCTACATGGCTACACTTCTTGTACTTGTTCTGAGGCAAAATATATACTGATTTCTCTTGGAATTTTTTTCCACATTTCATGTCAAATTCTTTTCCAAAGAATTAAGGGAGGATAAGAATTCCTACATTTATGTATTGCCTAACTCTATCTACTATAATTGTTTTTTTGCCTGTAACTAGGAGACCATTTTTACTTAATGTTTTGCCTTCTGAGAAGAAAAATTGTAGAATTTCAGAAAAGCCAAATAAGTAGAAAGTTTCATTCTTCTAAACTTCAGTGCTTTGTAGATAGGCACTGTGTACATCAACCTTTGATGGTTGATTTGAAATAAATGGGTGTATTGTTTTAAAAACAGCTGTTAGAGTTCAGACCTGAAGACCAGTCAGCACTAAACTCACTTTACCCAGATGGTTTCTTCAGCCCTTACATCAACATTATAGAAAAAGGTATTTGAGCTGATCAAGACTGTCTAGTATTGTTCTTTTAGGGAAAAAAAGGAAGCTCTGCTAACTTGTCATTGCTATTGCTTAATTTCTGATTACAGGTTATTAATGTGTTTAATTCTATGGTTTCCTAAATAAAAGCTTTATTCTCTTATTGTGGTAAAATATACATAACATAAAATTTACCATTTAACCACTTTTAAATGTACAGTTCAGGGTTATTAACTACATTCACGTTGTGCAACTATCACCACCATCCATCTCCAGCACTTTTCTCCCTTCCCAAAATGAAATGTCATACCCATTAAACACTGACTCCCCATTTCCCCCCTCCCTCCTCCCCTGCATCAGCCCCTGGCAATCACCATTCTACTTTCTGCCTCTATGAATTTGAAAAAGTTTATTTTTAAAGGCAATAATTTGAAAGCAGATTTGTGTAAAGAGAGCAGGGATCAGAGTACAATTGGAGCTGCCCTCTACAGTAGGAAAGAACTGTGTGATGCTTTAAGGTCTCCATTTATAGATAGAGAAATCGTACGCCATCTCTGTGGTACCACCCACTGACTGTGTTCCCTGACATTTATTACAGGCAGAGAGTTTTTTGTAGGCCTTTCCAAAAGGACAAATCAACGAGGTGCTGAAATCTTGGCTGATACTTTTAAGGTAGGTAAAGGATAATTTATGCCTGGCACAGAGTAACTACCTAATAAATATTCATAGACCCATTGAATCAATATGTCATGAATAATGGTATTTTTATGTCACAGGCTTTGAAAAATAATTCCTAATATTTGTATGCTTGCTAGAAGTTTTAGAAGCTAGAACTTAATAAATAGGCTTCATGGGACTCCCACAGCAGCAACAGACAAAGTTATCATGGACATCTGTTTTCTCCCAGTGTATAATCATACAACCATCTGGCAGATGTTTCTGGCACAATCAATAACTTAAAAAAAAAATCTGGAGTCCCAATTGCCTCTAACATGAAATGTGGATTTTTCAGATTGGAATCAAAGATCACCTGTACTTGGGTGCCTACTGTGTGCTGGAAACTCTGCTAGGCATTGCACATACATCCTCCCAAGGTCCCTTTACTCTATTGATCATTAGCAGATTGGCTCACCAGACTGCTTAGGAAGGGATGTAATCCCCAAAAAGCTCTGTTCCCCATGACGATGTGAGGCTCTTGTTTACACAGGATATTCATCCTTCCAGAGTAGCCCACTACATAGGTCAGCCAGTGAAGCTGTTGACACAGTCACACATCAGGAAGGGGGCTCTGCACTTTCTTTTTAGAAGCGATCTTCATTTAACTGGCAATACCCAAACTTGTGGGTCCCAGTTTTCCTTCCAGATGTTCAGGGACCCTGGCAGCCTCCAGAAGAGCAAGAATGTTTTGAGCAGATTTGAATGTGTTTTAGAATTATTCTGAAATGACAAACTACTTGTTTCTATTATATGCATAGGACTATGCGGTCTCCACAGTCCCAGTGGTCGAAGCTTTGCACTTGAAGAGTTTCTGCAGCATGGCTGGGCCTAACCTAATCGCAATTGGATCCAGTGAATCTGCACAGAAGGCTCTCAAGGTAAATATAAAACTTTGCTCTTTCTAAATGCAGTAGGTGGTGCCTGCCGCATGGTTTTTCTAATTCTGTCTACTGGGTGGACAGCAAGCAAGGGTGGCAGGGAGAGGACAGGCTGGTACTTGAGCTTTCTGTGATGTACATTGTCATGACCGCACATTTATCAGGAACTGGGAACACCTAATAAGTACTCTTCCTGGGAAGTACACTTATAGGAGGAGTTCTTCACTGGTGAACCATTCTTACTTACACACCAGGTTTCCTGGAAAGGCCATGATTCCGAAAAATAAATGCCAAACTCATCACAGTTATCTCTTCTGGGGAAAAGAAAGGCATCTCACCAGTAGAGCTCTTTGTAATGTTTTATCTAAGTCAGGTAATTGGTACACATTGGATCATTACATTATTCTTATCCTTTCTGAACTATTTCAAAATAATCTTTTAGAAAGACATGATTCAGAAGTACCTAAAAATCTTAACTTCTTCATTTGCATTGGAATACTTAAATTTTAGGAAAGGAAATTTTCTTATTTCACAGATAGGAAAGGAAAGTCCAGAAAAATTACAACTTGCCTTGGGTCACATAGCTAGATTGAGAGTGGAAGTCACTGATAGTGAAGAAGACCTTCCATCGTTACAGTGCTTTACAGTCCAAAGGCACATTTCATCTCTGTAACTAACAACTGGGAGATTATCTGGATGCTTCATAAGGGCAAAAAGCATGTCTGTTTTGCTCACCATGTGCGCCTTTGTGCTTGGCCCATGGTGGTCCTTAAATAAAGAGAATGATGTATAAATGAATGCGGGAGGTGGTTTTATCTCTATTTTGCAGTTAAGAACTAGATCAAGTGGCTCGCCCCAGATCGCAAGGCTAATACTAAATGGTGGGCTGGGACTACTTTTTGCCCCCTCCTCTCAGGTGGTCCTGCACTACACATGACTTATTAGAGGGCCAAGACAGTAACTCTTCTTAGGCAAAGGGAGGAAGTCTGTGTGCCCCAAGGTATACAATTTATTTGTTTGCCCTATCAGGTCTTTACTCTTCTGCCTCAGTGCTAGACTTGGTATGCTTTGTCTGGGAAGCAATCATTGCCTCCCACTTGCTGACTTTCCCCTTTGCATTATCTGCAACTTCTTCAGTCAGCTCACTTGGCCTTTCTTCCTTTTCTCAAACTGTATCTCTGATTGTATTTCTAGGACCTTTAACAATTGTTGTTGAACAATCTACCTCAGAATTTGAATTTGGGCCTTTTTCTGTTGCCTTTAGAGAATGTCTTTTGTTCTGTTTCAGCTGGAAGTCTATGTCAACTTTCTGCATATAAAAAAAAAATGGTGTCTTGAAGGAAAACATCTGATGAATGGTGTTACTTAGAGGATCTAGAAAGATTATATTTCTCCTCAGGGACTAGCTATGGTTTCCCTCCATGGCAGCTGGGTTGGTCTGCACATGTCTGAAATTGATTACAAGAGAAGGAAAAGGCTGAAGTTGGTCTGTACTGTGTCTTTGTATGAATTAGCAGAAAGAACCTCTCTGGGTAGACAAACTAGAAAAAGTAGCCCCATCTGCCATTTTGGGTAAACTAGGTCCCTAACTCAAATAGCTTGGTCTCTAACCAATAGGTCCCTAATACAAATTGGTCCCCAACTTAAATAATCTGGAGAAACTAACATATAACAAACTAAGAGATAATACAATATGGTTAACTAGCACTTATGAAATAGCCCTAACTATTATTCAGAGGAGAAGAGGAAACTCTTGAGGTTTAGATATTCAGAGAAAACTTCATGAAGAAAATGTGGCTAGATGTGGGTCTTGAAGGATTTATCAGGGTGGGATTCAGTGAGAGAGTGTTACAGGTGGGGACATGGAATAAGCAAAAACTAAGCAAAATATATTCATGAGATGTGGGCAAACTAGCCCAACTAATGAAGAGTTTTCTTGTGGGCTCCCAGATAGCTGGATGGGGCAGGTGACGTCTAAAGAGGTTGGGACGTAAAAGTGAGCAAGAGATGAGTTTATCTCCATGAAGTAGGAGTCTGGGTACCCATAGGCTCTGAGCAGAAGAGGCTGTATTGCTACAGAGGTGTTGGACCATCATTCCTTTTGAAAAACAAAAAAATGGAGGGGGAAGACCCTGCAATCAGAAAAGAGGGCCACCGATGACCTGAAAAAAGAAAGCCAAGCCCCAAGTCCCATTATATGCCTTGGCAACTCACTCACATTTCTCCCTTAATCTTTCCTTTCCCATTGTCAAGTCCTCTAAGACCACATCTTTTAAGGGCATCCTATGAGGATTTTATAGTCCTCCTTCCTTTAAAGTTCATTTGAGTTAGTGTTAATAGTGATGTTCACTCTATACTTGAAACCTTCTGTGTCAGAAGCTATAAATAATCCTCACTGACTAGAAAGACATTTTTGGAGATTGAATTTTCCATCAGCAAATGTGCTTCATAAACTATGGGCCTGTGGAGTTGGCAAATGACCACCTGCCATGTTCCTCGCATCTAAAAGGTTCTCTTCCCTTGTAGCAAAAGCAGAAGAGCAAAGCAAACTGAAGAATAATGAAATCTCCATGAGGGCATGTTCTCAGGTCAGAAATAGGTGGGTTGGTGAAATTCAGATTTAGTGAATTGAACTGCTTATTTATTTGAGAACAGTTTGGGCTCCTGCATTAAAACAATCAGTAAAATTGATAGTGGGTAAGTCCTACTACTAATTTGGACATATAAATACCAATATAGACAGGCAGGAAGACAAATGGACAGAGACAAATACATCATTTACAAGTAATGAAAGCGTATTTTCTCCATTTCGCAAGTGAAAATACTGAGAACAGATGAAATAAGGCGTTTTGAATAGGATCTCATGGTTCCAGAATCAGATTTCCTGGACCCTGATTCTCCTCTCCCCAGTTGCCCGCCCTACTCCATATCCATTCTTTTTCTGTTGGAAAGCCTTTTGCCATGGATTGGTTCTAGCTAATCTCCCTCTTTATCCTCCCCTCTCTCCAGCTATTCCCCTCTTCCCATTTTTTGCTGTTATCAGGATCTGACCTATTTCAGGGAAGATATGAGTTTGGTCTCAGATATCTGTTTTTCCTTTGCAAATCTTGATGTCTCGGTCTTGTCTCTGTAGAGAAACCCCTGGCCACTTGGGCCTTTCTTCGAAGGGCATAGCATTTAGACAGAGGTGAATTGTGTCTTCCTGTGCCACACACTGAAAGCCTGATTGCATCCCACATTTGTCACTGCTTGCTGAGTACTTGCTTCCTTCAGGGTCTGTAAAACTACTTCTTGCATATTCATGCAAAACTGAGAGCCCAAGGGTTTCTGGGTAGTCTTATTGCATTTGAAACACTTTGTAATGGGTTGCAATCTATTCTTGGTAATGAAGTGGGTTCTTATGGAGATAGTCATCATGCCGGTCTCGGTTGTAGTAAATGTAATAGTGTATGCATTATATATTTAAATGAAATAATCCATCTAGCAATTCTCTGCTAAAAAGCCCAGAATGCAGAGTACATTTAATACACACTTAACACAGAGATTATCTAATACAGGGAAGGAAGAAAGGAGGACCTATTATTACCATATTTTACTGTTGATATGACCAAAGTACTGGAGATTAGGTTGATTTGAAATCACTAAAGATATTTGATACCAAGTCTTACCCTACAAATACTATTATCTAAGCAAAATTAGCCTTTAGGGCAATCTGCCCTTGCTATAGTTTTTCTCCTACACTTTTCATCATTGCCTTCGTGCCCCTGGGCAATCACTACCTTCATCCTGCTCCTCTAGCTATAAAAGAAAATACTATGAGAGTAATTAATTCGTGTGTAGGCAGTAGATCTACTAGTACTCTTCCAGGAGGAATGTCTGTCTTCTCAAAAAGATGAGAACTCCAGTTGCCACCCAGCTGGAACTACTCCTCACAAACATAATTTGAGTAACAGAAGCCAACCTCCAAAAAGTACATATTATATTATCTCATTCACTTAAAGTTAAACGAGATAAAACTACTCTATGTTGTTAGCAGTCAGAATAGTAGTTACTTTAAAAAGAGGGAGGGACGGGCTTCCCTGGTGGCGCAGTGGTTGAGAGTCCGCCTGCCGATGCAGGGGATACGGGTTCGTGCCCCGGTCTGGGAAGATCCCACATGCCGCGGAGCGGCTGGGCCCGTGAGCCATGGCCGCTGAGCCTGCGCGTCCGGAGCCTGTGCTCTGCAACGGGAGTGGCCACAACAGTGAGAGGCCCGCGTACCGCAAAAAAAAAAAAAAAGAGGGAGGGAGGGCTTCCCTGGTGGCAAAGTGGTTGAGAGTCCGCCTGCCGATGCAGAGGACGTGGGTTCGTGCCCTGGTCCAGGAAGATCCCACATGCCATGGAGCGGCTGGGCCCGTGAGCCATGGCCGCTGAGCCTGCGCGTCTGGAGCCTGTGCTCCGCAATGGGAGAAGCCACAACAGTGAGAGGCCCGCGTACCGCAAAAAAAAAAAAAAAAAAAAAAAGAGGGAGGGAGTCATGGTGTGAAGGGCCATCTTGTATGTTACACTTTAATTTTTAAATTTTAATAAAAATACATATATTGTTGAAAGTGGGCTGTGATTAACTTACAGAAATAATTCTCCAGTAGCTGGGTCTAAGTCTCAAATCCCTGCTTTATCGCCTATATAATGCCTGTCTTGTCCACAGACTAGCCTGGTGTGTTTTTTTTTTTTAACTAAGGAAAAAAAGTCAAACTTGGTACCTCCTGACCAATCTCTCCCCATTTCCCCTTGGCTGCCGGTCTTTGTAAACCTTAAATATATACAATTTTTAATTGTCCTTTATATGTCAGTAAAGTTGGGGAGGAAAAAAGACATAATAAAGAGTAGATTTGCACCACATCTCACCTGTCCTTTTTCTAGATCTGTGACAAAATTGACTTGCTTTCCAGAAACCTGGATTAATGACATGCTCTCTGTCATGGAAGGACAGATGTAATTCTTGCCCTCAGGAGGGACTCACAGTAATGATTTTTAACTCAGTCTCCTTGGTAGCATTCAGCCTTCCAGCTAACTGGGGAGGGAAGAGAAAGGAAGGAAGGAAGGACAAAGGGAGGGAGGGAGGGAGAGAAGGAAAGGAGGTTGGGAAGAGTGACACTTAGCTAAAACTTTCCTGAAACTAATCAAATGAGGAAGCTGCTGCTCTACCCAAGCTTGGAGCTCCAGGAACTTGTGGTACTGACATGTTGGGGGGGGGGGGAGTGGGGTGAATCATCTGCTGGCTGGGAGGTAAGAGGCGCATCCCCACCTTCCTAACCTAACCCCACACAGGAGACCAGGTATTTTCTCCATAGGGCATCTGCAGTTTTATTTAGTGGCCTTTCTTTTATTAATAATTTTATTCTTTTGTATCACAGTGAATTATTGTTTAAGAAGACTTTTAATAGAAGTACTAAAAGGATGTGGTAAGAAAAGAATTATGAGATCACCACTCCATTTTTTGTGCCTTTGTCATATAAATGGAGCTGAAATATAGTACATGGAATTCCAGTATGCTTGTAATTTTAAATTAAAATGATCATAATGCATTTGGATGGAAATGTCTTTAAGTTTTTTATCTACTTCCTGAAATAACGAAATACATTTGTGAGATTCCTTAAATGAAGACATAGGCTGCTTGCTTTAAGCTAATTTAAATGGCATAGGATGCATCGTGTTTTTCTTTTGAATGACTAACTGTATAATAGAGGTCACTCAGTACTTCTTCTCATTTTGACTCAGCTTCAGCATTGATTTTATGTCCAAAAATGTCCATGTTATTTTATAGGCGGTCATATAAAACATGAAGATGGAAAAACCCTTGATTTGTTTGGATTTTGTATGTTTTTTTAATCGCCTGGAATTTCCTTTAATGACAACTGGAACAGCAAGAGCAAAAACCAAAAGACAGAATGAGAGGTAACTAGTATCAACAGGGTGATTGAAATGGAAAAATAAAGACTTTGCATTTCCATTTGTTGCCACAGGGAATTACAGTCTGTAGCCACAAGATTTCCCGCTTTGGTTCTATACTATGAAGGGCAAATTGACAATCCATTGCAGGTTTAATTTAGTCTCAGTATCAGGTTGTCTGTTCCAGTTGTATTCAACAGATCCACAAGACAATATTTTTTTAAAAAAATAATCTACCATGCCTGAATTAAGAAATTAAAACACAAAAATCAAATAGACTCTGAGTTTGTAACAACTGTTTATGCTCCTTTTCCTGGCAGCAGCTGCCTTATCTGACAATATTCCCAGAGCTGTATGCCAACAAGGCTGGCAAGGCCAAATAAAATGCTTTGGCATGATAGGGCAATAAATAATCTGAAGCTGTGAGACCAAAACAGCCTTGCTGATTATCAGCAGTAATTCCCAAGGCAGGAAGAAGGCAAAATTAGCCAAGTAGGAGAAAGGGATTAATAATTTATTTTCTCTTGAAAAAAAATTATTATTTCAAGAAAATGTCAAAGAAAAAAAAAGGAAGAAATTATATTTAAAGCACTGTTAATTCCATCCATTATATGATGGACATCAAAAAGTTTTCAACAGACTCCATGGGATGTCATTGCAGGAGCTCAAGCATCTTGTTAGGTGGTTGAGCAAATGGCCTTTTAAGGGGTATTTCAATCCAAGACTCTTGCTTACTAAAGAAAAAGCCTCTGAGTGACCTTAAATTAGTGGTTCCCGGTGAGAGATGTGGATTAAAATCTCCTCAAGAACTTTCTGAAAACACACTGCCCTGGGCCTATCTCAGAAAATTCTGATGCTCTGGGTCGGGTATCCAGCCCAGGCATCAGCATTTTTTTAAATTTATTTTATTGAAGTATAGTTGATTTACAATCTTTCGTTATTTCTGCTGTACAGCAAAGTGATTCAGTTATACATATATATATACATACACATTCTTTTTCATATTCTTTTCCATTATGATTTATCACAGGCTATTGAATATAGATCCCTGTGCAAGATGGTAGGACCTTGTTGTTTATCTATTCTATATGTAATAGTTTGCATCTGCTATTCCCAAACTCCCAATCCTTCTCTCCCCCACCCGCTCCCCCTTGGCAACCACACGTCTGTCCTCTACCAAGCATCTGTACTTTTAAAAGCACCACAGGGGATTCTGGTGCACAGACTAAGTTGAAAGCCATTGCCTTTAAGGATTCCTACAACTTCCAAAAGCACCTAGCTTAGGATCCTGAATAATGTGCACCACAAGAAACAATCACTATGTCTATAATAGAGATACAAAAGAACATCTTCCAAACAGCAGTAAAAGTTAGAGAAAGTATCCAAATTAAAAACCATTGAAAGTTAGAAACTCCTTACTCTTTTGCTGCCTAGAGTTCAACATTGTATAGCTTAAAATACAATACCTAACTGGTTAGTAACTTGAATGGCATCACTCAATCCATTTGGTATGCTAAAATTTTTTTTTTTTTTTTTTTTTTTTGCGGTACGCGGGCGTCTCACTGTTGTGGCCTCTCCCATTGCAGAGCACAGGCTCTGGACGCGCATGCTCCGCGGCCATGGCTCACGGGCCCAGCTGCTCCGCGGCATGTGGGATCCTCCCGGACCGGGGCACGAACCCATGTCCCTGCATTGGCAGGCGGACTCTCAACCACTGCGCCACCAGGGAAGCCCTAAAATTTTTTATTAAAGTATTCTGAGTTATCCAAGAAACAAGAAATATCTCAAATAAACAACCTAACCTTACACCTAAAGGAACTAGAGAAAGAAGGACAAACAAAACCCAAACTTAGGGGCTTCCCTGGTGGCGCAGTGGTTGGGAGTCCGCCTGCCGATGCAGGGAGCACGGGTTCGTGCCCCGGTCGGGGAGGATCCCACGTGCCGTGGAGCGGCTGGGCCCGTGAGCCATGGCCGCTGAGCCTGCGCATCCGGAGCCTGTGCTCCACGGTGGGAGAGGCCACGGCAGTGAGGGGCCCGCGTACCGCAAAAAAAAATAAAAAAAAAAAAAACCCCAAACTTAGTAGAAGGAAAGAAATCATAAAGATAAGAGCAGAAATAGGGGCTTCCGTGGTGGCGCAGTGGTTGAGAGTCTGCCTGCTGATGCAGGGGATGCGGGTTCGTGCCCCAGTCCGGGAGGATCCCGCGTGCCGGGGAGCAGCTGGGCCCGTGAGCCCGGGCCACTGGGCCTGCGTGTCTGGAGCCTGTGCTCCACAACGGGAGAGGCCACGACAGTGAGAGGCCCATGTACTGCAAAAAAAAAAAAAAAAAAAAAGAGCAGAAATAAATGAAATAGAAACAAAGAAAACAATAGCAAAGATCACTAAAACTAAAAGCTGGTTCTTTGAGAAGATAAGCAAAATTGATAAACCTTTAGCCAGACTAATCAAGAAAAAGAGGGAGAGGACTCAAATCAATAAAATTAGAAATGAAAAAGGAGACGTTACAGCAGACACCGCAGAAATACAAAGCATCCTAAGAGACTACTACAAGCAACTCTATGCCAATAAAATGGACAACCTGGAAAAAATGGACAAATTCTTAGAGAGGTATAACCTTCCAAGATTGAACCAGGAAAAAATAGAAAATATGAACAGACCAATCACCAGTAGTGAAATTGAAACTGTGATTAAAAATCTTCCAACAAGCATAAGTCCAGGACCAGATGGCTTCACAGGTGAATTCTTTCAAACATTTAGAGAAGAGTTAACGCCCATCTATCTTGAACTCTTTTAAAAAATTGCAGAGGAAGGAACACTCCGAAACTCATTCTACGAGGCCACCATCACCCTGATACCAAAACCAGATAAAGATTCTACAAAAAAAGAAAATTACAGACCAATATCACTCATGAATATAGATGCAAAAGCCCTCAACAAAATACTAGGCAGCCGAATCCAACAGCACATTAAAAGGATCATACACCATGATCAAGTGGGATTTATCCCAGAGATGCAAGGAATCTTCAATATACACAAATCAATCAATGTGATACACCATATTAACAAATTGAAGAATAAAAACCATATGATCATCTCAGTGGATGCAGAAAAAGCTTTTGACAAAATTCAACACCCATTTATGATAAAAACTCTCCAGAGGGTGGGTATAGAGGGAACCTACCTCAGCATAATAAAGACCATATATGACAAACCCACAGCAAACATCATTCTCAATGGTGAAAAGCTGAAAACATTTCCTCTCAGATCAGGAACAAAACAAGGATGTCCACTCTCACCACTGTTATTCAACATAGTTTTGGAAACCCAGGTCACAGCAATCAGAGAAGGAAAAGAAATAAAAGGAATACAAATTGGAAAAGAAGAAGTAAAAGTGTCACTGTTCTGCAGATGACATACTATACATAGAGAATCCTAAAGAGGCCACCAGAAAACTACTAGAGCTAATCAATGAATTTGGTAAAGTTGCAGGATACAAACTTATTTCACAGAAATCTCTTGCATTCCTAGACACTAACAACACAAGATCAGAAAGAGAAATTAAGGAAACAATCCCATTCACCGTTGCAACAAAAAGAATAAAATACCTAGGAATAAACCTACCTAAGGATGTCAAAGACCTGTACTCAGAAAACTATAAGACACTGATGAAAGAAATCAAAGATGACACAAGCAGATGGAGAGACATACCTTGTTCCTGGATTGGAAGAATCAATATTATGAAAGTGACTATACCACCCAAAGCAATCTACAGATTCAATGCAATCCCTATCAAATTACCAATGGCATTTTTTACAGAACTAGAACAAAAAATCTTAAAATTTGTATGGAGACACTAAAGACCCCGAATAGCCAAAGCAGTCTTGAGGGGAAAAAATGGAGCTGGAGGAATCAGACTCCCTGACTTCAGACTATACTACAAAGCTACAATAATCAAGACAATATGGTACTTGCACAAAAACAGAAATACAGATCAATGGAACAAGATAGAAAGCCCAGAGATAAACCTACACACCTATGGTCAACTAATCTATGGCAAAGGAGGCAAGGATATATAATGGAGAAAAGACAGTGTCTTCAATAAGTGGTGCTGCGTAAACTGGACAGCTACATGTAAAAGAATAAAATTAGAACACTCCCTAACATCACACACAAAAATAAACTCAAAATGGATTTGAGACCTAAATGTAAGACTGGACACTATAAAACTCTTAGAGGAAAACATAGGAAGAACACTCTTTGACATAAATCATAGCAAGATCTTTTTTGATCCACCTCCTAGAGTAATGGAAATAAAAACAAAAGTAAACAAATGGGACCCAATGAAACTTAAAAGCTTTTGCACAGCAAAGGAAACCATAAACAAGATGAAAAGACAACCCTCAGAATAGGAGAAAATATTTGCAAACGAATCAACAGACAAAGGATTAATCTCCAAAATATATAAACAGCTTTTGTAGCTCAATATTAAAAAAAAAACAAACAACCCAATCACAAAATGGGCAGAAGACCTAAACAGACATTTCTCCAAAGAAGACATACAGATGGCCAAGAGGCTCATGAAAAGCTGCTCAACATCACTAATTATTAGAGAAATGCAAATCAAAACTACAATGAGGTGTCACCTCACACCAGTTAGAATGGGCATCATCAGAAAATCTACAAGCAACAAATGTTGAAGAGGGTGTGGAGAAAAGGGAACCCTCTTGCACTGTTGGTGAGAATGTAAACTGATACAGCCACTATGGAGAACAGTATGGAGGTTCCTTAAAAAACTAAAGATAGAATTACCATATGACACAGCAATCCCACTATTGGGCATATACCCAGAGAAAACCATAATTCAAAAAGACACATGCACCCCAATGTTCATTGCAGCACTAGTTACAATAGCCAGGTCATGGAAGCAACCTAAATGCCCATTGACAGATGAATGGATAAAGAAGATGTGGTACATATATACAATGGAATATTACCCAGCCATAAAAAGGAATACAATTGGGTCATTTGTAGAGACGTGGATGGACCTAGAGACTGTCGTACAGAGTGAAGTAAGTCAGAAAGAGAAAAACAAGTATCGTATATTAACGCATATATTTGGAACCTAGAAAAATGGTACAGATGAACCGGTTTGCAAGGCAGAAATAGAGACACAGTTGAAGAGAACAAATATATGGGCACAAAGCAGGGAAAGCGGCAGTGGGGGTGGTGGTGGTGGGATGAATTGGGAGATTGGGATTGACATGTATACATTAATATGTATAAAATGGATAACAAATAAGAATCTGCTGCATAAAAAATAAGTAAAATAAAATTCAAAAAAATATTCTGAGTTATCAAAAATCACTAATTTTATCATTTTCTGAGAATAGGAAATTTGCATTTGGCTCATGTTTCCATACCCCCTCCCCCAACACATACACACCAAAAAATCTAACAGGACCTGATCTTGATGTACAGAGATTTGTGTCAAAGAGAAAAAAAAAGGTTAAACTTCATACTGATATTAGAGAACTTACTTTTAAAAATAATCATATGTTGATTCTACTAAAGAAGCATGGCTGTCAAAAGGGCCAAAATGGATTTGAGGGCAAAGCAGAGAACTTAGAATCCAAATTCACAGGTTGTCCTTCTGGCTCTGCCTCCAGCTGTCCCTGTGTGACCCCTGTCTCTTGTACTCAGTCTTGTCCTGAAAAAACAAAGTTGAAACAGCCTCTCTAGGGAATGAGAGCTTCGTTCCTCCCCATTGGAAATTTCATGACGGGCAGTCAAGGTGAAGGACTGTGTCTCAGACTTGGCAAAAAGTAGCAACCATTTAATTATAAAGCGCCCAGTGATATAGATAGTTCCAAAGTGGGTTCACTGTAGACTCTTGACCACTGTGACATCGTCCTTTCAGTGGCTGTAAGTGATAGAAGACTTGTGCTTAGCTGAGTTTTTCATGCCTGCTTAAGGATAGAAAAGCTCAGAAGACTCCATCCTAGTTCCATTTTTATTTGAGGAGGCTTCAATTGCGTATATAACTATTAAATTGGATATCTGACAAAACATCATATCCTAATTCATACATAAAAATCTGATAGAAAAAAAAAAAAGTAGGGTTTCCAAAACCTTTTATTGCTGTCTCTTCTGCAAAAAAGGCTTTTCAAAAGGTGATTGAAAAGAGAGGACAGGGCTTCCCTGGTGGCGCAGTGGTTGAGAGTCCGCCTGCCGATGCAGGGGACGCGGGTTCGTGCTCGGGTCCGGGAGGATCCCACATACAGTGGAGCGGCTGGGCCCGTGAGCCATGGCCGCTGAGCCTGCGCGTCCGGAGCCTGTGCTCTGCAACGGGAGAGGCCACAACAGTGAGAGGCGCGCGTACCACAAAAAAAAAAAAAAAAAAAAAAAAGAGAGCATAGCTGAGTTTGAAGCTCGGGCTTCTTGAGCATCATACAGCAATTTATTGAGCAGCAACTGTATGAAAGATAGTGTCTCACACACGGGGACACTGAGATGAATGAGAAACAGTCTCTGCCCTCAAGACCGCTCCAGTTGAACTGGAGAAACAGGACAGTGTCGGTGTAAGATAAGGCAAACGCCTACTAAATGGCCCAAGGTCCTAGTAGAAGTGATGGGAGTTCCGAGGATGGAGTGATCACAGGAGGTGAGAGCCAAAGTCTGGGTGGACCTGAATGAACAGCAAGCCATACACGGGCACAGAGGATGAGTGGTCACTACAAACAGGATGACTGGGGGGGATAGCTATTTTATAATCAGCAGGCAATGGCTAGAACAAGGGGTATGTGCAGGGAAAGAAAGAGATTTAAGTTCTAAGCAATAAGTTGGAGCTGATCCAAAAGTAAAGGAATTGGAGTCTTCTTATCTGCAGGCTGTGGGGAGCCACTCAAAGTTTTTTTAAGCAAAGGTGTAAAAGGTGGTGTTTCAAAAAGATCCGTTTGACATTATGACTGGAATGATCAACAGGAAGAAAGATTAGGGGTAATAAAATTAGTTAGGTACCATACTACATTCCGGAAATAAAGACAGGAGGGTCTGGACTGGGGAAGCAGGCGTGAAAATGAAGAGCACCGTGCAGGAGGTGAGTTCTATGTAGAGAAATAACAGAACATTGTAACTGATGGGCTTGAAAGGGCAGGGGAAAGAAAAGGAGCAGGTCAACACTTGGACAGATACTTATAGAACTCCTGTTGTGTACCAGGCACTGTACTAGGCCCTAGGGAACAATGATCAACAAAATTACTTCAGAAATGACTACCAGATGGGGCGCCTTTGGTGGAATTCTCGGAAAAGAGTTCAAACTCTCACTGTCACCATGAATTCAGTTCTCTCCATCAACACAGGAACAAACCACAGAAAATTGGTGGGCAGAATGTGTTGCTGGATCTCACTGAGCTGGATTCACAGTTTGAGAACTGAGCTGTACTCAGACACATCCAACTGACAGCAACTCTGGTAGACGTCCTTCGTCTAAGCTTGTAAGACACTTAATGGGGTTGGCTTCCATTTCAGTTTCCATTGGCAGCACACAGCAGCTCATCTGAATTTGGAGTCTCTGTCCTTTACCCTTTTCCATTTGTTTTTTATTATCTTTATCTACTCACTCTCAAAGCACACGAAAAAAATCACTTTAACATTTGCATGTCCTCCGTCTCCAGTGGGGTCCTATTGTTTCTTGGCTGAATTGAGTTGGCAGAAGACTGCAAAACACCCAGGATGATTTCTGCCTCATGGGATGAAACTGTACATCACAGCATGACCTATGTGACAGTCTCACCAGGCCAACACCAGTACTCTTGATGTGGAACGGATTAGGAAATGTGTCAGTTGAGCTGGAGGGAGAATGGTTGAGTTTTGGGTTACTGTTTCTCCGTGGACATCACATGTATTAAATACCCTAGGTGTTGATGAGTACCCTATTGCTTGGCTGAAGGTTAATAAAGCATATGGTAAAACGTAAACACTAAATTAGAAGTGACATTTTAACCCTAAATTATTCTCCAGCTTTTTGGGAATACATCCACACTGCCAGATACAATACTGGGATTTCAGCCATCCTTAGACATAATGACATGCAAGAGAAACAAATTAAAAGTAAATTTGGGGTAGGGGGGATAAATTAGGAGTTTGGGATTAAAATATATACATATATATATATATATATATATATATATATATATATATATATATATACTATATATAAAATAGATAACCAACAAGAACCTACTTTATAGCACAGGGAACTATACTCAATATCTTGTAATATCGTATAAGGGAAAAAAATCTAAAAAAGAATATATATATTCATATATATATGAATAAGTGAATCGCTTTGTTGTATACCTGAAATTAACACAGTATTGTAAATCAACTATATTTCAATAAAAATTTTTTAATTGTAAAAAAAAAAGTAAATTTGCCACCGCCTTCTTACAAAACCACTCCAGTAATACTACCCTGCTCTTAATAATTGCTTACTGTTTCTCCTTGTTTTCATCTTTCAAAATGTCACATTAGTCCAGCAATCTTTAAGAGTATTTCTAAATCTGTTTTTCATTTATGGTCACTGGATGCTGCAGTTGGGGCCCGGTATTACCCAAACACTACCTGTCTACAGATGTAAAAAGCTTTAGAGATAAATAGGTTACAACAAGCCATTCCCTTTTATATCTTTCTGAAGTGGAACCAAGTTCAAAGCCGTGACCACAAATCCAGAGGTGACTCTTGGTACAGAGTTTCAAAAAAAAAGCCTATTAGGAGCTAAATAAAAAAGGTTGAATCTGTTACATTCTGTGTACATTTTCTAATCGTCCATTTCTTTTTCCATCCATACCCTGGCAAGTGATAATAGTTCAGTATAGATTAGCTACTAGTAGTTGTAATATTAGTAGTGGTAATATGTGTGATGATGATGTTAATTTAATTTGAAAACCCTAAGTTAGTGGTTTTTAAACTTTAGCGTACCCAAGAATCACACAGAGTGCACATTTGAAACGCACATCACACTTCTGGGGTTCACCACAAGAAATTCTGATCCTGGCGTGGAGCCCAGGAACCACTGCATGATTCAGAGGCAGGTAATCTGTAGACCACACTGTGAGAAGCACTGACTCTGTCTGGAGTTCACCAGACATCAGTTTCTATACATTAACATTTGAGGGCAGGGGGAGAAGATTCATGCTAAAAGTAAATTGCATGTGTCTTTGGACAGAAAATGCCATCTAATATTCAGAATAATATCTTATTGAATAACATAACTAGCACTTCAGAGAAATAACTCTCATGTAATAGAAAACCATGCAAAACTTCACTAGATTATTGAAATACAAGTGCCTATGAAAAGCTAATTTTCTTTAAAATACTGTGTCTTTTTAGGGGGAAATGCTTCCAGAATAAACGATATCATGTGTTCCATCTAGTGCCTTTCTCTCTGTTGATAACATTTGCATATTAAAATACAGTATATCTGCAGTGAGGGCTTATTGCTCTAATTCTCATTAGGCACGTAGGCTCTTAGACTTGAATAGGAAAGTCTGAAGGTGTGAAGTCCTGTGGCTTGAAAACAAGCAGGATACTAAATTCTTCAAGTAGGAATAGTGGAAAGAGGAAGGAAACTCAGATGTTTACTTGGGTAGGAAGTTGTGTGGTCCCATCCATGAGCTTGTTAGGGAGAATTTGAGAAGGGCCCCTGGAGAGCATCCAAAGCTGATTAAAGCTGGATCTTCAGTAACAAGTATTGATTGCACAGAAGGATGTGTCACAAGCGCCAACTGGCAGCTCTTCTTTGCTCTTCACTGAAGGTTGAGCTCTGAGTGAATGTGTCTTATAGGAAATTGCATCAGGAGATTTTAGGAGGATTTTAAGAGTTACTGAAATGCCAAAATGCACTGCTGAAAGATCATTCATTCATTCAGTCAACATGTAACGAGTATGTATTGAGCACCTACCCCATGCCAAGCCCTGCACAGAGAGCCAGTGATGTGACTGTGCCTCACTGGAAGCTTCTAATAATCATCTGTCCACCTGAGATGACTTGGATACCTTGAATCAATTAAATCCAAACAGTATGTCAATCACCTAAAGGGGCGGAGGTCAAAATATGAATAGTGGGGATGTAAAAAATATTACTCTCTGAACCAATTGATGACAGTCAGTTGCCTTCTCCGACTTCCATACTACCCTTCCTTCTTATTAACTGAACCTTGAATTTTAAATGAGCACATTTCTGGGACTTCCCTGGTGGTTCAGTGGTTAAGAACTCACCTGCCAATGCAGGGGACATGGGTTCAAGCCCTGGTCTGGGAAGATCCCATATGCTGTGGAGAAACTAAGCCCATGCACCACAACTACTGAGCCTGTACTCTAGAGCCCGTGAGCCACAACTACTGAGCCCACGTGCCACAACTACTGAAGCCCACATGCCTAGAGCCCGTGCTCTGCAACAAAAGAAACCACCACAATGAGAAGCACAAGCACCACAACAAAGAGTAGCCCCCGCTCGCCACAACTAGAGAAAGCCTGCACGCAGCAACGAAGACCCAACACAGCCAAAAATAAATAAATAAATAAATTTATTTTAAAAATATATATATGAGCACATTGCCACTTGGAATAACGTCCACATTTCTCAGCTTTCTTTGTCCTACGTGTAACAATGAGACTAAGTATTGCCTGATGATGTGAAAGTAGAGGTGCTCTGTATGAGATCCAGGAAGCCTGGATTTGAAAGGAAAGAGTTGTGCCCTTCTCCCCTTCCTGAATCTTGAGAAAGGGATGTGATAGTTAGAGCATAAACAACTATTTTATACCATGAGGACAAGGGCTGTATCCCAGGTATGACACAGCAAAAAGCTAGAAGAACTTCAGCCCATGATGACTGTCAAGTCACTATACTGTGCTACAACCTCAAAACACCTTTCACATGAGAGAGAAATAAACTTTTAAAAGTTGTTTTGAGGGGGCAGGTACTTTCTGTCACAACCAAATTTAGTTCTCAGTGATAAAAAACTATCTTCACTAGCCATGAACAGAAAACCCTGTTCAAGCTGGCCGAAACAGTGGAGGAGAGTTACTGGTCCATGTAGTTCTGAAGTAATACAGACTTTAGGGTAGGTTTAATGGGTCTGCTTAGTGATGCTGTCAAAGAACCAGATTCCTTTCCTCTTTCTTCACCTTCCACAGATGAGCTTCATTATAAAGCTGGCTCCTCTTCAGGGGAGCACAGTGGTTGCCAGCAGCTCCTGGCTACTTGCCTCTTCACACACATTCAGGGAGGGGGACATCAGTCCTCTCAGAAAAGTAAGGAAGCTTCTTTCAGATCTTGTCCATTCTTATTAGTCCAAACCGATCCTCTGTCCATCCCTGAGCCACTAATATAACCAGGGGGTGAATACCTCTGGAGCTGCAGTTTCCTGACTGCATCGAGGCACACTGGGGCACCACAAACAAACTCACAGGGGCACCATGGCAGAAATTTAAATTTTTCAAAAAGAACACAGATATACCTGGCAGACATAACAACACAATTCTACTATTAAGTTTTTGGACCTAACTACTTAATAAACAAAAGTGTTAGATTTGTAGGGGTTTATTTTATTTGTTGGTTTTGGTTTGGGTTTCATTTTTTCTTTCTTGGCCTAAAGGCACCATGAAAATATTAATGAGACACTTACAGGTACTGTGAACCAAGAAAGGAACCTTTGGCCTAGAGTCTCAGTCCTGGAATCAGAGGTGGAATTAGCTTCCCCCAGATTATGGGGACTGCACAGAGAGGTGTGGATTTACAAGTGAAAACTGGGGTGATTGCTAAGAAAGCAGAGAACAGACATGTGGGAGGCAACCACAATGTCCGTAGGCCCTTGGAAGAGCTAAACCCTGCATTCTTCTTACGGAGAGAATTGCCTTTGTTTAGGAAAATACAATAAGTCCTTTGGGGTGAAAGGTGAGACCCTTGAAGGCTTGGGATCAGCAGGAGATAATACAGCAAAAGAGAAAGCAGAGCTGACCTTTGTTAGAAGTAATAGGAATGTGGAGTTAGGGAAAGAGGAGAGAAAAGGGAAAGAGAAAAGATCTGAACCACAAACAAGAGTTGTCAAGTCTTTGAAGAACACCAGCATTTCGTGTTCTATATTAAGTGTCTATATTACTGCAATGCTCCAACCTGCCAAACTTGAGAAAAATCTATTACCCAGGTGAATAGGGTTTTCTTTTTTGGGCAATCAAAGAAAGGCTGAGGTCCCTGCTTATGTTGACATCATTTAAAAGAGAAATAGCACCTGTGAAATAATTGTGTCTCTGCAGGGATCTAATTCAGTGGAGCCAGAGACAACAGGAGAATAACCTTCCTCCTTTCCCCTACCACCCTCTGCCCCCAAATTAGTAGAAATTATAGACAGGGCACAGAATAGTGGTTCTCAATCCTGTCTACATATTTAGAGTCACCTGGGGAAGCATTTAAAAAGAAACAGTGACGTTTTTCCCCAACCTAGACCAAGTAAATAAAAAATCTCTACGGTTGGGGCTCAGAAATCTATATATTTTTTAAAGCTCCCCAGATGATTCTAACGTGTAGCCAAGGTTGAGAACCACTGGTCTAGGACATTCCACAAATCAAGGAATAGATCTTGAAGGGAAGAGAGACTCCTTAACTTGGGAGTGGAGGAGGGGTTGATATGGTTCCTCTTTGTCCCACTTAAATTTTTTTTTTCTTAATTTATTTTATTTATTTTTGGCTGCGTTGGGTCTTCATTGCTGCACGCAGGCTTCCTCTAGTTGAGGCGAGCGGGGTCTACTCTTCATTGCGGTGAGCGGGCTTCTCATTGCGGTGGCTTCTCTTGTTGCAGAGCACGGGCTCTAGGCAGGCAGGCTTCAGTAGTTGTGGCTCACAGGCTCAGTAGTTGTGGCTCACGGGCTTCAGCAGTTGTGGCACATGGGCTCAGTAGTTGTGGCTTGTGAGCTTCAGTAGTTGTGGCACACGGGCTCAGTAGTTGTGGCTCATGGGCTCTAGAGCGCAGGCTGAGTAGTTGTGGCACACGGGCTTAGTTGCTCCGCGGCATGTGGGATCTTCCCAGACCAGGGCTCGAACCCGTGTCCCCTGCATTGGCAGGTGGATTCTCAACCACTGAGCCACCAGGGAAGCCCCATGTCCCACTTAAATTCTCTCCACCAAACCAAGATCACTAGAAAAGGCCTGGACCGAGTCGTGAAATCCAGGATCTAGTCCTAGCTTTGCAGTTCACTACCTTTGCGTGATTTGAGGTAAGTCACTTAATTTTTTATCTCTCCAAACCTCTGTAAAAGAGAAGTGGGCTTGATAAAATGACATCACTTTCCCAAGTTCTCAGAGTACCTTATCAGCATTCACTGTCTGACACTAACAAAGGCCAAATCAGAAGGAAACCACGATTTATCCTCCCCATTTCAGAAACGTAAAACCTGAAATGCAGAGAGCCCAGGTAACTCCCCACACAAGAGTAGGTGAGGTGAGGACGGCTGCTTTCTTCATCAGCCATGGTTTGGTTGTCATTTACAGGGGATTTGGGTTTCTTGTACAGGATATGTGGGGACAACAGTGTTTTTCTTAAATACCAATCCATTTCTTATCAGGGATCTTATTAACTCAGAGGAAGAATAGAAGAGTAAATGGTATACTTATTTGGAAGTTAGATTTCCTTCTCTTTCTTTTTCTGGTTGTTTTTCCTGCTGTCTCCCATAAGTATCTGCTCTTCTTTTAAAATATGAATAGATTTGATAGCTTTCTCCTAAAAACAGTGGTTCTCAACCAGAGACAAATTTGCCCCTCCCTCCCGCCCAGGCGAGCATCCAACAATATCTGGAGATATTTTTGTCATAATGTGGGGGGCGGGGAAGTGGATGCTCCTGGCATGTATTGGGTAGAAGCCAGGTATGCTGCTAAATATCCTACAATACACGGGACAGTCCTCACAACAAAGAATTATCCAGCCCAAAATGTCAATAGTGCTGAGGTTAAGAAAACCCATCCTAAAACGTGAATGAGATTTGTCACCCCTGTTTCACAGAAATTTCAGTTTCTGAGCATATCACAGTTAAGGTGCTTTTATTCCCTGATGCATTTAGCGACAGCAGTGACTCCTGAAGGTCAAGTAGCTCATGACAGCAAGAGTGTTCTTCAGTAGGAGGGAATTAAATAGCTATATAAAATCCCAATATTTATTCAGTTTTTGTGTAACATTATTTACAGGCATTGGAACTACTTATGGGCAAAAATGTCATAACTGTAAGACAATCACAGAAATTGCCTTCACGAGTACAAAACCTGCAGAGGCTTTTGTTACCAGACTTTGAGAGAAGTGGACTCTGGGACCCCTAGAAATTGAGATGTTCAGGCTCTTTCACTGACAAGTTCAGTGGGAGATAAACAGGTTTTGTTTTAAGTATGTGTATGTGTAAAAAATGATCTGAAGGACTCACATCAAACTTAATAGTGGTTTCCCATAGGGAAAGGGAGAAGAGAAAAGAGAAAGATGGGATAGATGGGGAGAAACAGGACTTCATCTTTTTTTATAAATCAGCTTTATTGAAATATAATTTCCATACAATAAAATTCACAAGCTTTAAATGTGCAATTCAGTGAGCTTTGAAAAATGTATACAGTTGTGTTAAGTCCAATAGAACTTTTAATTTTTCATATTTGAATCTTGTACAAGAAATTTCTGTTTTGTATTGTTTATAATTTGTATTTTGGTTTATAATTTCAAAACATGTTTTTAGAGGAACTGTTCGAAATTATGTAATCATACCGCCCCTCATTTTGTAAAAGTGGCTTTCAAAGATGCATGAAGCATAGCAAAATAACATAACTGGAAATGAAAGGGATGTAAAAGGAGAAACAATAATTTAAACTGGAGCCAAGTTTAAGAATGCAAACCATGAATTCTCATTTCCCCTTTACACGTAGGACATTCAGACTTTAAGCTTCCAGTCAGTCATCTTCTCTTATATGTTTGAGAACTTCATTGAATTTAGGCTCCTATTTAGCAAATCCAATTTGCTCTCCTTCCTTTTAAGTATTCATGATAACTTATACCATCAGTGTTTTTCATAAGCTTATTGAAGGCTAACCCCCAAATATTGTTTGCCCATGAGAAACCAAGAGTTACATGAGCCAAGTTTTAAAACTAAAGTTATCCTTGGTACTAACAAAGAAGGTAGAGAGTGACTTAAGGTAACTTTCTATGAAAAGCCAACTTCTGCTGAAATTCAGAAACCAAGTCTTGTAAAACCATGAAGTCCCCTGTGTAGGGCAGCGGTTGCTGGAGCCAGCTTCTACTAGCTTACCAGGGTCAATTGTTACATTTTGGGGAATTTTGACAGCTCGTTGTTAAACACATCAATTATTAAAAATCAGATTACATAAACTTATGATTAAATAAATTTCATTAAAAACAAAGGTAATAAATATTTAAAACTCATCCCTTCCTAATTATATTACTACATTTTACCATTAGCTGTGCTCTTACAGTTATTTACATCTGTTTATGTGTGTATGGTGATGTCATGTAACAGTGTGCCCATGCACATCCCTTCCCAATGCCATATTCAGATGTCACTTTGGTAACTTGAAATTGCCTATGGTGAGAATGTTTGCACCACAGAAATCAGCAAATCTACAAAACAGGACTTGATTTATCATTTTATTGATTGTCTAGACATAAGAAAGTGATGGGGAAATTTTTAGTCACGCAGATTAAACTTAAAAATGTGGACTTCCCTGGTGGTGCAGTGGTTGAGGGTCCGCCTGCCGATGCAGGGGACACGGGTTTGTGCCCCGGTCCGGGAGGCTCCCACGTGCTGTGGAGTGGCTGGGCCCGTGAGCCATGGCCGCTGAGCCTCCATGTCCGGAGCCTGTGCTCCGCAGCGGGAGAGGCCACAACAGTGAGAGGCCCATGTACCACACACACACAAAAAAAAATGTGTCATGTGTGTAGCCATTACATTGAGGGAAAAATGAGGAAATATTCTTCCAGTATTCAAAAACTACTATGCACTTCAGCAAAGAAGTCCCTCGCATCATTGCCAAACAAGTAAATTTCCAATATATGTCTTCATTGTTTCATTTGTCTTACTCATTAGTGTCAACAAAATATCACCCAGCAGCCATGTTGGAACTACAGTGATTTGTCAATTGCAACTATTAGGTTGGCCTCAAATGCACAAGCTCTGCAAAAGTCAACAGAAGCATTCTGTGAGAATCAATTGACAATATGAAATTTATAGTCAACAGTATTGAAATTTTTATTATTATTTATAAATTGTAAAGGATGCTACCCATCCTTTATATCAGTAAAATTTATAATAAACTTCTGTAGGTATATAATGCATATGTTTCCCCCCATATTTACCAGCACATTATTGCCTGGAGCTGAAGATCTCAGGGCACTAAACATATGCTAAAGACTTTTTTCTTTGGCGCCCAGGCTAAGAGTACAGTTAGGTAGAGCGATATAGTTGAAAGTCCCAATGATGATTTTCTTCACACTATTCCAGAAAAAAAAAAAAAAAGAATGTTCTTTCCTGTGCATAGACTCTTTCCTAACCCCCAGGCAACCCTTTCACAAATGGCCAAGCAGACTGGGCAGAGGATTTTGAATGTCTCAAAGCAAAACAATTACAATTATTGCAAGGAAAATGTTTGAATGTGTGCCTTACTGATGAGATAACCAAGGAATTATTTGCTCATACAGAGACTAAGCATTAACCCACCAGTGGTGGGGTCTGAGTGAACAGGGCTGGTCCTGGGCATCATTGCAGAGTGTGTGTGTTTGGCCGTTTCTCATCTCTTACCTTAGAGCTTACCCCTCTACTGCTCTAGAGGTGATAATGCCTCTTCACCCACTGTCTTTTTCCATTCCCAAAGGCTTTGCTCTTCCTTCATCTACTTAAAACATAGAGTAGCTAACTCTGGAAACCAACCTATGTAGTCTAGTAGCAAACTCGGATGACTTCAGAGGCCAGACCTCCTCTGTCTAAAATGCACTTAAATGCAAACTTTTCAATATATGTGCATGTCAAATAAATTGTATCTACAAGAAAAATTAGCCCACAGGCTGTCAGTTAGTGAGCTCCGAGTCTAATCTTTCAAGGGCTATTGGCAAGGTGGTAGATTGGTGTGACAGGAAAAAGGTGGGCATTTGGAGGCTGACTCACCTGGACCTGAATCCTGGATTTCTGTCTTAATGCGTGACCTTGGAAAAATTACTGAATTATCTGAACCTTGGCTTTCTTGTCTGTAAAATGAATTGTTAAAGAAAGAAATAAGTGAAGATAGATAAACCATCAATAAAGAGAAGATAGCTCAATAAACATTCCAATTCTTTCTTGCTATTGAATGACCCAGGGGAAACTGAAAGAGCACCCAGCTCCCAATACCCGAGGAAGTTAATTTTTGATGATGAGATTTTAGGAGCTGAATTTAGGGTGCAGGTAACTGAAGAAACATAGCCAGGGCATGACCTCAGTAGTGAAGTAGGCAGCTGTCTACTGTACTTATTCAAGACATAAGAATAAGACTGTGGGAGATTTGCTTCTGCTACAGAACTAGTCTTAGAGAAGCATGGCAGGGGTAAGAAGGGAAGGTAGGATGCCAGACTTTGCATTTTGGAAGTACTTTGGTCTGATTTTTTTCCTCTCCACTCCTTGAGTCAAAAACTTAAATCAGGGCTATGACTACCCATAGAAGCTCCCCTTGTTCCTTCTGCCTATGCCCTGCTCCCCAGCCCTCCGCAGAGCTCAGAGTGGTCCTGTAAGAGTAGGGGGGGGTTTCCCAGCCTTCCACAGAAACCACTGTGTTTGAAAATTCCTTCCAGAAATGGTTTATGTGACTTGTGGTTATAGTTTGAATAGTAGAAGAATTATTTCCTCTACATTTTCACGTGTGCCATATGATCTGAGTAAAGCAGCAGCTCCAAACATGAGATAATATGTGGAGGAAATGTCAGCTAGCTTGGAAGGGAATATTTGGCATTGAAAGTTTGCCCAGATTTAACTAAAAAGAACCATGTAACCTCATTCTTAGGATCACAGCCCATCAATTCAGAGAGGTTGTTTAAAAGACAACCTCTCTCAGGTTATGTTCATTTTGAGCTGATCCATGGAAAAACCATTAAAAAATGAAAACAGGGCTTCCCTGGTGGCGCAGTGGTTGAGAGTTCGCCTGCCGATGCAAGGGACACGGGTTCGTGCCCCAGTCCGGGAAGATCCCACATGCCGCGGAGCAGCTGGGCCCATGCGCCATGGCCGCTGAGCCTGCGCGTCCGGAGCCTGTGCTCCGCAACGGGAGAGGCCACAACAGTGAGAGGCCCGCATACCGCAAAAAAAAAAAAAAAAAGAAAAGAAAAGAAAACATGATATCAATTCTAGAATGTTATTCATAGCTGTTTGACTCAGCCTTAAAAGGACTTCAAGGACTTGATGCCTGGTGTATTGTCAGACTCTCAATAAACTGTTGATGGATAGGTGGATAAATAAATGTATGAATAATTTTAGATATCCAGGAGCAATGAAAATTGTGCTTGAGCATCATATATTGTATATCTCAATAGAATCTATAATGAGTTGCTTTATTGAGTTGGCTCCATTTTGATATGCTGAGATGAATACATATGTATATTTCATAGGAAGATCAATTATGAGCAAGCCAAAAATGTGCTCTTTTTCCTAAACATCTTTAAATACGTTCTATATAACTTTGCTTCGGTATTTGACCAATGCATCCTACATTGTTCTGTGAAACAACATAGCCTGGGAATTTTTTCAGAATAATTGATGTACTACAAAGAAACCATGAGTAACAAGCGGGAGAATGAAACTGCCTTCCAGACTTTTGGATGAGAAAATTCCCAGAAATGTTGGAAACTGCCAGAAATGCCTGGTTGTTAATGCAACTAGCCATGCAAATTATCTTGGGCTGGAAGCCAGACATTTCCCACTCTGTTTTGTGACAGCTCCCCTCTGGGGAGCAAGGCCGGTTCCTCCAATCCAGCAGCTGTGTAACAGACCACCACAACGTGGCCAAGATGATACTCAGAGCCGTTTCCTCTCACGGCTGCGTGCCTTCTTCGTTAAAGAGATGCCTCTGTCAGGAGTGAGGCTGACTTTCTTTTTACTGCTAGTTTACCCTTGACCTACCTTAAATTATAGATTATCATCTCCTGAAGGCAGAATCCGTGACCAAGTTACCTTTGCATCTCTTTCCCGTTCCCACCTCCCACTGCCATCGCGCCCGGCCTGAAGGGGGCGCTCCAAGAGGACAGTTGAATTGAACGGAACACCAATTGTATCCAGTCCTGATGATATTCAATAATTACTCTCTTTTACACAAAGTGGAATAACTCCTTCAGGAAATGGAAGAAATCAGAAAAGACATTTAGAGCAGCGACTTAACCTCTCAGATACTCCCCCAAAGCCCTGTAGAACTGCTGCGTGTTACCCGGAGTCCGGGGCCTCTCGGGAACTTGTGGCGTGGGGACGGATTAGCGGTTTTCTCCTTTCCATGCTGGCTCCCAGCTCAGCCAGAAGCAGGAAGTATAGCCCCCGGTGTTAAAAGAACACTTTACACACAACTCTGGAGCAATACACCGCCTCCACCCCTTTTTAGGAAAAAATGTTGGGACATGGAACTAAACAGCCTAGCAGCCACATTCTCGGAATATTTGAAATGATACTCATCTTTTAACAAAGGCTTCTGTGCATCCACAAAGCGGAAGCAGACCCTGTTCCTCCGCCTCACGCTGGCTCTGTCCTTGGGAGCCTGAGCTCTTTGAGATGATGCCCTGCCAGACGGGCGGGGAGCACATCCTCACATCCTCGCAGTGCCATTCCAACACCACAGGGGAGAGATGCTAGAGAGACACAGTCTCCTGAACCATTTTCTGTGTATTCCCCTCTGGATGGCAAGCGCCCTGCATTGTGTATATACATGCGTCTTCTGAACCCAGCCATAAATAAATGCAAGCTGTCTTATTCAGACAATAACAACATATAAGAGAAAGAAAAACAATCACTAACAGGAAAAGAAAAACCTGTTCTTTGTCCCAAAAGAGAGAAACCCTTTGTGTTCAGAATAAACACCTTTAGCTTTTTCATGGAAAAGATGTATTTTTTGTTTATTATCTATAGTTACCACTTCCTAAATCCTTTTAGTTTAGAAAGACTACGCCTGACAGAGCTTTTGTATTTTTCTTTCCACAGTTAAGCAGAGCCATTCACTGCTCCAAACAGGGTCTGTTCTAGTATTAAAAGTCATTTCTTTTGGCACAGATTTTAACCTGTCTTAAAATGATAACCATGTAGTTTTGATAAATTATTTGAAAAGCTTCTCCTAAGGTGGCTTTGGTGGTTTTGTTAAGACATTTTTTTTTTTTTTTTTTTTTTTTTTTTTGCGGTATGCTCGCTGTTGTGGCCTCTCCCGTTGCGGAGCACAGGCTCCGGACGCGCAGGCTCAGCGGCCATGGCTCACGGGGCCAGCCGCTCCGCGGCATGTGGGATCTTCCCAGACCGGGGCACGAACCCGTGTCCCCTGCATCCGCAGGCGGACTCTCAACCACTGCGCCACCAGGGAAGCCCAAGACATTTATTTTAAGAGTATCTCTCAATAGAATTTATGAGTGAATTACTTTATGTATTCCCAGCATTAAATTATTTCCGTTCTAAGAATATTATAACTCCTTTCCTCACAGTGATGAAAAGAATGAAACTATCCTCAAACGGTGCTAGGTTGGGTACTGACCTTATGTAAGTAATTTTAGGAATGTTCCCACCAGAAGTTATAAATTATAAATATAAGGCCCGGAAGAGAGAGGAACATTAAAGAGTGAGGAAAAACAGCAATTAGAATTTCACATAAATACCATCAACTGGAGAACAACAAATCAAGCACATGGGAGGGGAGTGATATTGTTCAAGCTAGGATGTGGGGAGATTGGAGGGAACATGGAGAGAGCTGAAGGCCAGGTAAATAAAGCACACCAGGAAAAGAAGGATTCAGTCTCCATTATTCCAGAGAAAATGGGCACTTTCTGAGGTAGGTTTCTCTGCAACCTTGGAGATTCTAGTTTGTTCCTTCACTGATAAACAAAAAGTCAGCAGTGATAGCATCCTTGATAACACTTCCTCTGGAATGTATAACATTCCATGTTTCTGCTTCATAGTCACCACCGGACATGCATGAGTCAGACTGAGGTGGGGAATTTGCTGGGCTGCTCATGGGACCATTGAAGTTATAGTCAAGGCTTATGAGGTGTGGACTTGCTATGCTTCTTTCTCTTTCAACCCATCTTGTACTAAGAGCCATAGGTGATTTCTTTACCTCAGAACAGGCTATCTTAAGTGTGAGGTTAAAGGGCAAAGCTTGCCAGAACAGTAGATGGGACTGCAGACTGGAAACCTGAACCTTGTTTGTCTGGTCATGCTGTCATAAAATGCTAGTAGCTAATTAAGGGCTTAGTACAGCGCCTAATTATATTCATTATCTTTACTTATCTTTCACAATAAGTATGTCAAAGACTATTATTATCCCAACTTTATAGATGAGGAAACTAAGAAGTCAAAAAACTTGAATTTCTATAGCTCACAAAGGATACAGCAGAGACTTAAACCCAGGTCTTTTTCCAGAGTTCACTGTCTTAATGTGTCCCCTCCTACACAATAATAAAGGGAAGCTACTATTATTTTTTTTTTGAAAGCAGCCAAAAGAAAGTCTGCCTAGGATATAATTAAATAGCAATTCATAATAGAGGAGAGCTACTTGGGTCTGGATTTTTTTTCTCTTAAACAAGCCTCTTCATATTATTTTTGGGCACATCCATTTTATAAGAAGGCTAAATTGAATATGTTGTTAATTTGCTTATAATAGTTCTAAATTGTCCATGTCCTTGAATAGATATAAGGTTTCTCAGGCTGGACTCTAAGGAAGAACCCACCCTACCCATGGGTGATCCACCCTATGGGCCTATCCCCTCAGGGAACAATTTAAATTTAAAAGTACGAAAGAGATGTCCAGTCAAGTCAAAACTGTACCAAAACTGTACCATGTCATAACAGGATTACACACAAAAAGAGAATGAATGGTACCATGATTAATTTTGACCATAAATTTAAAGGACCAAATAAGTGTGAAAAAGTAGATGATATGGTAGTTTGTAGGAGAGAGATTTTGCTGCAGCTCTGGAAGTCAAGCAAGAGCAAAGTGAGATGATTAATAAATAAAATTTTGAGTTGCACAGATCTGGGTTTAAATCTACCTTTATGACCTTGAGCAAGTTATTTGACCTCTTTCAGTCCAATTTCTTCATCTGTAAAATGGGAATTTGGGGATTCAGTAATAAATGTAAAATGTTTAGCATGGTGCTCTGCCTGTTCTTATTGTAATATAATTGTCTATTTGTCTGACAGTCTCCTCCATTAGGCTGTGATCTCTTCAAAAACTGGATTTATGTCTGTTTATCTTTGTGTCTCTGAGCCTTTGATATAGTGCTTACTCTCATCCCCACTCCTGATGTTTCCTTCTATGTGAAGGATATTCCATTATCATATTATTCCTGGTTTCTGTCTGCTCTTGACATATTCCCCACTTGGAGAAGAGAATGGATTACCTGATTGGTGAGTCAAGAAGGCCTTACCATCTGTACTCTTCACATCCTCTTGGGAGTGAAGTTTCTGCAGGGAGCGTGGAGTCTCTTCTGCTCTTCCACACCATAAATCTTACTGTCCAGTGCCTCCATGACTTAGTAGACAAGAGACCTAACTCTGGGATCCTATAATATGAGGCCCATTTCCACACAAATCTTGAGGAGTAAAGGAAGACCTAGCTGGAAAGATAGATTAGAACCAGACAGTGAAAAATCTTCTTGTACCTCCATGGCATGACATTTTGGCAGATTCCTTAAAACATATAGTTAATGATAAAGAATGGAAAGAGTCTACATGAGTAAGCCCAAAATCATACTTGTTTTTGTTTTTAATGTTTGGATATTTTTGGCATGGGGGAGGGGTGCAGGGGAGTGGGGAATGTTGTTCTTTGCATTTTTGCTTTAATTTGTTGAGGGGCTGAAGATGAGATATCAATATTTTAAGTTCTTTGCAGAATTCATTTTTGTCTTATTTTTAAGTTATTTTATACTAAGGTACTAATAAACCCTTCATTTGATGAATGGACCTGCTAAGTCAGTTTTTCTCCAAGTGTGGTCCAGGGACCATCTGCCTCAGAATTACCTGGAGGGCTTCAGAATACAAATTACTATGCTTCACCTCAAACCTGCCAAACCAGAATCCCTGGGGGCAAGGCCTTGGAATATGATTTTAATATTCTCCCCAAGGGATTTTTATGTTCATTTTATTAAGGGCAGCACCTGCTAACAGACAAGTGAATTCAATTTAAGTGTACCTAGAAGAGGAAATTGTGTGTGTGTGTGTGTGTGTGTGTGTAGTTACTGCTAAATCAGTTAACTGACCATTCTGATTACTGCTACTGACCATTCTGATTACTGCTACTGACCATTCTGATTACTGCTATGATCCTTTTTCCCTATAGACCAGAGCAGCCCTGCTTACTCAGCTGAGGATATCATCAAAACCCCAGCTGGGCCTTTTGTCTATGTGTCTTTCTGATAGATCTTATGAAAAAATAATCGTTTTAAACCCTTTAAAACTTAGAGACAAACACATACTTTTAAAAGAACAAGAAGAACCCTTACAATTCTTCCAAAGAATCGTAGCTACATCCAGTTTTCCTCTTCTGGTTCCAAGTGTCTAGAGGTAATAGACGGGAACTTCAACACAGAGGAACATTCTTAGGTATGGATTGCAAGCTTTTATCCCACCACACTGCCCTCCTTCTGTTGGCAAGTGTAGGAGACGCTCTGCTTAGGCCTGCTTTGTTTCTCATTATAGATCATGCAACAGATGAGTGACCACCGCTACGACAAACTCACTGTGCCTGATGACATGGCCGCAAACTGCTTATATCTAAATATCCCCAATAAAGGCCACGTCTTGCTGCACCGAACCCCAGAAGAGTATCCAGAAAGTGCAAAGGTAAAAAAAAAAAAAAAAAGTCCTTCCTGCCACAGCAGCTGAATAGGCCTCCCTTTGCAGCCTTCCTGCCTAGGGATTTTTTTCACAATAGAGTGACAAATAACAGGGCTTCCTTTTCCCCTATACACATCATTAGGAAAGCCAAAAGGATAACATAATTTATTTATTTATTTTTATATAATTTTTTTAACATCTTTATTGGAGTATAATTGCTTTACAATGGTGTGTTAGTTTCTGCTTTATAACAAAGTGAATCAGTTATACATATACATATGTTCCCATATCTCTTCCCTCTTGCGTCTCCCTCCCTCCCACCCTCCCTATCTCACCCCTCAGAATGGGAGAAAATATTTGCAAATGAAGCAACTGACAAAGGACTAATCTCCAAAATTTACAAGGATAACATAATTTACGGCCCAAGGAAAGTTTATTTAACTCGCTCTTCTCGTTAGTGTCATTGGTCACTAATGCATGCATAGAAATTGAGATGATCATGCCTGGCATTCAGACCTTTTCAAATGAGTATTGGGATCTCCCAAGTCTGTGCTCCAGCTCTGATTAAATGTACTTCCTGACACTGACATGCTCATTAAGCATAGAGACCTACAATTAGATGGCCAACTGCATCATTGTTTTCTGACAAATCTAAGCTGCCCCTCATCAGAGGGTCATTTGTTTCTTCAGTCAGAGAAGTAGGAATGACCCAAAGAGAAGGGTGCTCATTTTCAGGGCTGCAAAAAAGCAGGGGCTACACATCCTAGGCAACAAAGGCCTGAAAGGATAGAACAAGAAGAAATATAAACATAGCACACTTGGAACCAGCCAACTGGTCCCTCCAAGTAGCTCTGCATTTATGTTTCAACCAGGGAATTGCCCCCTCCATATAGGAATTCTTTCCTGGTCTAAGAAAATCTTCCCAGTCTTTCAGGGCACTCTGCCAGTCTCATCTGTATACTTTGGTAATTTCAATTTATCATACCAAGCAGATTAAGGGTGTTGGTCCATAGATCCTTCAAGTGTTCATATCTTTTTTAGGCATTTCAGTATGTTCATCTCTGTCCAGAGTAGCAAGATACTTATAGTAAGCATTACAGAAGAGTCTTAGTAACCACTGATCTCTCTCTCTTTTTTTTAATCTTAAAAACTTTTAGAAAATAGTTTATGCTTCCTTTTAAATATGCAACTAGGCTTATCCTCATAGTCAGGATCCCCCTCAGCAGATTAAAAAGAGAGCAAAGGGGGCTTCCCTGGTGGCGCAGTGGTTGAGAGTCCTCCTGCCGATGCAGGGGACGCGGGTTCGTGCCCCGGTCCAGGAAGATCCCACATGCCGCGGAGCGGCTGGGCCCGTGAGCCATGGCCGCTGAGCCTGCGCGTCTGGAGCCTGTGCTCCGCAACGGGAGAGGCCACAACAGGGAGAGGCCGGCGTACCGCAAAAAAAAAAAAAAAAAAAAAAAAGAGAACAGGGGAAGAGGATAAATAGATAATTTTTTTTCTTTTTCCATGGCTGAAAGTGTGAACCTGAGGAAAATATAGGACCCCTGACCCCCTGGACTGGGGCTTAACCAGCTCTCAGATGAATAGTGGGTCTCACAATTTAATGTGCATCAGGGTTGTTAAAAAGACAGGTTCCTAGACCCCCCACCCTAGAATCTGCAGAATCAGTAAGCACCCTGGTCACTGAACTCACTTGGAGAAACACAGCTCTGGATCATTCATACCCCTTCAGCCACATCAGTCATCCGATAACGAGATGATCATTAACTGCTTCTGAATTCAGCCCTGGGTCTACCACCAAAAACAGTAACATCATGTTTATCGAGTGCTTCCCCTGTGCCAGGCACTGTGCCAGGCACGCTGTATGCACTATCTTATTCATTCCTTACAGCAGCCCTGTGAGGGTGCTATTATTACTCCAATTTTACAGAGGAATAATCCCGAGGGGATGCCACTTGACTGAAATTACACTTGGAGCAGTAACATGGCGGAACTGGGGCTGGAACCCAACTCAGTGTGGTTCCAGCACTCTTAATTAACCCCTATACCAAAGTACATCCTACAGAAGCATGGTAGATTGTTTTTAGGCAGTGTATTTTCAAGTGATTTTGACTTTTTTTTTTTAAATGTTCTTTGTTTTATCATCAGAGAAAAAAATCTGTGGACTGTTAATTTGAAGGTTTGACACATGCTTTCTTTCTACTCGTGTCAAAAGATGCTCTAAAATTCACACACCTGTAATTTAAAAGCAGTTTGACCTGAAATCCTTCACTTAAATTGTACTTTGTCAAGTTTTTCCAATGGTCTTATTTAGGAAAGGAACATTATGGCTGAGAGGGTTTTGAAGCGTGGAGAGAGAGTCATACTCAGCCTGTAAGCACGTCCACCAACTTTCATATATCACTTAATCTAGCAATGACAAGGGCAGAGTAAAGGCCTTTCTAGTAACAACCACATTTCTGACACATCTTTGGCTTTGAGGTTTGAGCATAGAGCTAGTGGTTAACCAATGCTGCTAGCTCTCTGGGTATCACTGTAGGCATGTGTGTGGTCTTGGTTCCATGCATATCTTGGGGTTCAATGGGTGAAAAGCCTAAACTTACAAGCTAAATGAATCCTCCATCCCAGGTGGAGGGGGTGGGCCTGGGGGCCATGGAAGACAGAGGCAGAAACATAAGCCTTCTTCTCTACTTTTCCTTGATTCCTCCTGCAGGTTTATGAAAAGCTGAAGGACCATATGCTGATCCCCGTGAGCCATTCTGAACTGGAAAAGGTGGACGGGCTGCTGACCTGCTGCTCGATTTTAATTAACAAGAAAGTAGACTCCTGAGTCACAGTCCCTCCCTTGTAGCCGGCAATACTGCACTTGTAAGGCCGATAACTGTACCCATTCCTACCGTTTTCACTGACAATCTTTTGTGCCACTGTGCTACTAACTCTGGTTTACAATTCTAAATTTAATTGCTTCGTTCTGCACCTCCCCCAGCCCCTCCCTTCGAGGTGGTACCTAAACTGTGGATTTGCTCAATGAATTAAGCAATCTAAAAAATATAGAGCTAATGAATTATTGAAATGTGATTAATAATTGTAAGGAAACACTCATTTTAGTGTTTATATTATCAGTGTGAAAATCGTTTATTTGCCAATATAAACCGAAGAATGTTTTCTTGATCAGTCATCTAAGCTCTATTTTCTTTCTGTATATCATTAATTATCTTTGGCTCCTATGAAATTCCCTGGTCTGTGGATCCTCCTCCTTTCCCTCTTTGTTTCCTTCTAAAGTATGAAAACTTTCCCAGTCACAGTCACCTTGACCTTGGGTAGAATCCGGGGTCTTGCCTTCTGCACATCTTCCTGCAGGTCGACCCTGTCTGCCAGCAGTCTTTCTGCCTCACTGCTACATCTTTTGCTGCCACCACCACTTTCCCCCAGAGGGTCAAACAGGCCCCTCAGCAGAACCGTGACCAAAATCAGAGCGGCTGTTTTGGGGAGAGTTCACTGCACAGAGGCACATCCCAGTGGGGTTTGCCCCAGAGATCTAAATTCTAGAAGTAGGGCACCACACCTAGGAAGGTGAATTCAGCACCAGATGGTTGCTAGGAGATTGCAGATCAGGAAGCTTGGACACACCCCGTGAGTACACTTTAGAAAGTCTTTAAGTCACATTCCATGAATTTTTGCTTTATTCCTGGCCATATACAGACCTTGGGGAATAGACTTATTTTTTTCTTTCAATTTACTTTCATTTCCCCCCATTGTGACTCACCCTGTTTCCAGGCTTCTACCCCTTAATCTACAGAGTTTATTTTTTTGCTGATCTACAGAGTTATTTCTTTCAAAAGAGACATTACATCTAAAAATGATTATTGATGGTCTAGTGCGAGCCAGATGGAGCATGTTCAGGAAGTGATAGGCTTGGTGCTTGAAATCAGCCGCAGACAACGGACAATTCTACTTTGAAATATCCATGAATATTTACTGTGGACTTCAATTAAACTTCTCTCCTCTGTAGCCTTCCAATTACACATCCTTAAACTGACACGAATCTCATAACAAAGAACAATGCCGCAGTGAAGGGAGAGATGGTTGTCTTTTACTTAAATGAAAGAATCAGTCTTTTAGCAGACCAGGGAAATGGTACTTTCCAAGGAACGGTGACTGATCCAGGCATGTTATCAAACTTCCCAGTCATCTCCACCTTTCCTGTATTGCCTATGGCTAAGATTAAGATTCAGGGAGTTGAAGGAATGCTACTTCAAGTCTTGCTAGGCTCACCTAAAGTGTTTGTAATCAGACATTCCTCATGTTTGGTGACCAAGAGAGAATACCTTCATTCATTTCATCTCCCCCTGAACAAATGGAAGTGAGAAACCTCTGAGCAAACCAAGATAACCTTAACTACTATTTTTTTCATTTATTCAATCATTTTATGTCGGACTTAGAAGAAGTTCCTTCTCCTCCTTCTTTTTCTTTTTGCTTGACTTTAATATTCATATCACATTCAAATGTCTAATTTCGTGCATCCTATGACTGAAACGTATCTTGGTCACTGTCATATTTCCAACTGTCTCATCATGGGTGAATAATATGTTTTTACCACAGAGAAAATGAATGTTACCCACACGCCCAAGTTAATAAAGAAAAATTGTCCTCAGTAGTTATGGTTGCCCTTTGGGGTTAAATCCGGCCGTATGCTGGCAAAAGCAGAAATCCTCCCTCAAAAACAACCACAGGAAAACTCACTCAATCAGCCACTTCAGTCTTAATAGTACAGCTAACTGGCATATAATTTCCAATATCTTTATTTCTAGCTTTCCAAACTAAAGAACTGTTCTCTATTATGTTTAGTAAATTGCAAGTGAATCAATTTTTCTTTTGAACCATTTGTTCTACAGAAGGCTGTTTTCACTTTTCCTTTTCTTTGCGTCTTTCCATCTTTCCTTCTCTTTGTCTCAAGAAATCACTTAGAATCTATGTGCCTCTTCTACAGAATCTTATTCTGCACTGCTACATCACCTACAAGGCTGGCTTCTTTGGACTTTCTCTGTGATATGATGATGTGAAAACCTAAAATATTTGCAGCATAGTAGTATTATTTCTTTGGTGTACTCATCAGCATCATGTTATCTTTGAAGAGGAAAGACAACCCGCTACCCTGTTACATAGGTTCCCCTCTTGTCCATTGTGATTTATAAGGAAAAGCTAACAGAAACTGCTTTTTGACATTATAAAGACATTAGAAATTGTATTTAAGTAAATAAAAGTTGAGTCAGAATCACTCGGTCAGTAAGATTCAACTTACTAAGGACAATATAGAGAAAGTACATGATTTAGCATTATTTCTTCAACTGTGATGAATTGCTTTAGAAATCAGCAGGCAGATCTCTCTACTGTGTATTGATTGCTCTTTTAAGCTACTGTGAACAGGTTACTAAGGCCATCTCTTCATCTCGAAGGGGGGAAATAGTCTGTGGATGAACAATGTGACTTATTTAGAGCTGCATGTTAGTCTTCATAATTATTTACTCCTTTACATTCTACAGAACCCAGACATGATTTCCACATGGTGTTAGATTCGTGCATTTTATCGTACTGACCATCCTGTTACAGCCAGTGTACGGTTATCCACTCTGTGTGCCAAAACCAGTAATGCCTTTCACGGCCCTTTAGTCCAGAGAAATTCTGCACTGATTTTAGTCTCTTGCTGTACTGATCGTACAAGTATACCAATCACGATGGAATAAAGTGTGAGTTGTACTGTGATCAATAGCCTATGTCTCTTTTTTGCAACAGAAAGTGCTGTGGTGAATGAAGTCACCATTTCTTTGCTACCAGAGATGGGAAGTTTTTTTTTTTTTCTCTTGTCCTATAAGCTATGGAATTAGAAATACTTAACTGTAAGTCAACTGCTATCAAAAGCTTGGATTAAAATGATAATCAAAGGATACTTCATACTTCTGGTGCTCTAAAAGTATGCATATTATCCACGTGTGGTCAGGAGATCTTGATTTCACATATGTTCCTCCTCAAAAAGGCTTCCCTTGTTCCTTTGACTCCTGTCGTCAGCACATTATAATATGGCTCAGTTATGGAGACAGTTGAAAGATTTTTTCCTGTGTTCATGCAAGAGTTTGGTTTTTGTTTTTGTTTATTTTATAGTAAGAGTTTTTTAGGAAATATGAAGGTTTTTTTAATAAGACTTTTTATTTCCAACAATTTTTTTCAAACTGAAAGTAGCTTCATTGTTCTCTTTTTCTGACTGTAAAAATAATAACCGCTCACTGCAAAAATAAAAATCAAACCTTACCCCAAAAAACATAAAAACAAAAGTAAAGGAAAAAATTACCCCAAATTTTATCACCTACAGACAGCTACTATTAGCGTCTTGGAGAATATCCTCACATCTGGGACTAGATACAGATATAAATATGGAATGATAGTACATAATCATGCTGTTCCATAGCCTGCTTCCTTCACTTAGCAGTATATTGTGGCCATCTCTCCATGTCAATAAATATAGATCTACATCATCAACTTTAACAGCCCTGAATAATTCACAATAAGTTTGTCACAGCAGCTCTTTCTAATTTATGTGGAGTGTTCTATCTCAGATGTTTGGTGTGCCCACATTTCTAGTAGCTGGGGGTCTTTAGGCTATCAAACATGTTCTGCTTATAAGCTCTCACACACCCCGAGGGTTAGCTCAATCCGTAGTCCTCTTACCATAACTGAAGGGTACATGCAAAAGCCCATCAGAAGTACAAACCAGTACTAAAATCCCTTGGAGAGGTCATTTAGTCACACCGCTCAGCTGACGATGCGTCAGTTAGTTCTCCATTATTTAGGCTGCCATTAACGTGGACAATGAAACTAAAAACTGCCAACTGCAAACCTGCTCTGGGCCGCCACAGGAAATGGAACCTTCCACCCACGTGCCAGAGTTCAGTGCTACTCTTAGAGGAGAGAGGGAGACACTTTTTTTTTTTCTTTTTTGCAGTACGCGGGCCTCTCACTGCTGTGGCCTCTCCCGTTGTGGAGCACAGGCTCCAGACGCGCAGGCTCAGCAGCCATGGCTCACGGGCCCAGCCGCTCCGCGGCATGTGGGATCTTCCTGGACCGGGGCACGAACCTGCGTCCCCTGCATCGGCAGGCTGACTCTCAACCACTGCGCCACCAGGGAAGCCCGGGAGACACTTTTTTAAAGCAAGAGTTAGCAGGGCTCCCCTGACTGGTCCCCCCAGCCTTGCAGAGAGTGGAGGAAGGTAAGAATGAGCAAAATCCCCTCTCACGACAAGCTGCAGATTCTGGAAATGGGAATTTGCTGAATGAAGAATGCTGGTCAACAATCATTTTAGACACATGAGCACATGTTTAGCAAGTTCCCACACTCTGCCAGGCTCCTGGGTGCAGCTCCTGTCTTTCGAGAGCTGACAGTCTGGGAAGGGCAGGGAAGGAAGACCACACAAGCACCCCGATGATCATAACACAAAAGAAGGTAAGGGAGGAACCAAAAAGAATGGTGCTGTGGTGGTTCCCAAGCAGGGGAGATCAGACAGAGGGCTCAGGGTTTAATCTGGTCTTGGAAAGTCAGCTCTGGCTTCAAGAAGCCAGGATAGAGGTCTGGGGAACAGCAAGACAAAGGCATGGAGGTGGGAGAGCACAGTGTACACTTCAGAAGCGCCTACTGTGTGCCCGTTAACCCGCCTAGGCCCTCAGGATACAATGGTGATTGTCCTTGCTTTCCTGGAATTTACATCCAAGTAGGAAGACAGATATTAAACAAGTTACAGCAAGCATGATAAACATTATGAAAGGAGAATGGGGTTCTCAGAGCACGTGGTAGAGGCAAGCAAGTGGATTTGTTTGGCTGAAACATGAGACAAATATAAGAGCACAGTGAGACAATGTAGTTTGGAATGTCAAGGGCCTTGGGTATTTGGATAGAATTTGGCAGTCTGTGAGTGTCCCCTGAAGACTTTTGGGTCAGGGAGCCATACTAATGGAGCTTGATATGGCAGCATTGTATAGGATGAATGGGAACTGAGACTGGTGTTCTTCTAAACTTAATCTCCCCAAATTTAATTCATCATTTAAACATCTCGTCTCATCACCAAAATGGAACCTGAGAGCTCGGCAATTAACTCTATATTTTCTCTCCTGAAAAACAGATTAATAACACCTTTCCCTCCCAACTACAAAGGGATATTTTCAACGCAAATGAGATAAAAAGACTAAAAGGTTCTTTGGAAGAAAGGTATAATGTAAATATCATTATCATCATCATTATCCTCATTAACTCCTATCACAGCAAGTCTGGAGCCCATCAAAATGTCATCTTCTATTTGAAACATCAATCACCTACTCCAGAAATAACTCAGGATTTTCATAATTGATGCCTGTAAGCTGGCCTGACAGCTTCCATGGTGAATTCACAGGTTTCCTTGGTACCCAGCAAGGCTGCTCCAAAGACTACCTGCCTTAGGGAACTGTTGGCAAATCTGAATGGCCCTCATCTCCCTTCCCCCTCCAAACACTCAGTGAAAGCAGGACCACTTATAGCAGAAGATAACGGGAGTTATCAGGCTTTTAGGAGAACGTGTAAGTGCCAAGTATGTTAGTCACTATAAATAAATAAAAGATTCAAACCAGTCTGCCCTCTAACCACTTGGTAAAATATAGCCTGGACTGGCTTGTGACATGCATGCTTAAAAGCAGTGATGGGTCCCTAGGTCTCAGGAAGCCCCCTCTATTTATAAATAGAAAGTTTAGTCATTTGGCTATGAATAACAAGAAAGAGCTTGGGTGAATTAACACAAGCATCTGAAGGTAGTTTGCTTTTCCTGTGCTTAAACTTTTTAAAATAATTTTTTTTTAAGTTCCTGCTCATGGACAAGGACTCTTATTGATTAGACAGGGCTTTGAGCCAGAACTCAGAGGACAACTGCTCAAAAATTAAACTAGGAGGGCTTCCCTGGTGGCACAGTGGTTAAGAGTCCGCCTGCCGATGCAGGGGACGCTGGTGCGTGCCCCTGTCTGGGAGGATCCCACATGCCGCGGAGCACCTGGGGCCGTGAGCCATGGCCACTGAGCCTGCGCGTCCGGAGCCTGTGCTCTGCAATAGGAGAGGCCACAACAGTGAGAGGCCTGCGTACCCAAAAAAAAAAAAAAAAAGAAAAGAAAAAAAATTAAACTAGGAGAACATGTGCTATGTGTTGAAATTTCCCATATCCCATCAGGGTACAAGACTGCATATTTCAGACTTTGCATATTTCACACTAACGCAGGAAAACTTCAGGAACCAAACAAGTTCTCATTCCAAGCAACAGTCGAGCTATGTAGAAATGTTAGGTCTTCTACCTCTGGAAAGAGCTTGTGGAATAAACAGAGTCATGGTCATGGATCCAACAGAGACTTAAAATTCCAGGGCAGGATATGAACAAAGTCATCTGTTTTGTTTACATGGGTCTCAGATGAGCATATGAGTTTCCCCTAGGATTAACATTAGGACAGCAACATGGGGCTTGCTTGCTTTCTAGGGTTAATAATAATTGAGGGAGACAGAAGGAACACTATTACCATGGCAAGGTGGTAACAAAGAGTCTATCTGATAAGAAATAGAATTCACCCCCACTTGGATCAAGTTGAAGAGATTCTAATGAAGGTCTGTTTCAAAGGTATGGATACTTAACGGACAAACAAGGGATGGTGGGTGAGACACCCAGAAACCAGCTGTCAGCATCACGCCTAGGCCCAACAGGACAAGGACAGGAAATCATACCACTGGATCTGGGACAGAGAAGGAAGGGCCACGGCTCTGGCCAGAGACCAGGTTCCAGAGCCTCTCTTCTCACTGTCTGACCTGCTGGTGCTCCCCATCGATTGAACACAATGGCAAGATGGTTAGTGAGGGGTCCCAGGGGATGCCCCTGCAGGGGCCAGCACAGAGCTGGCAGAGAAGGGTAGAAAGAGGATCTGGAAAGGGTAGAAGATGATCGGCACAATGCCACTATGAAAATGCGCTCTCAGCCCTTCAGAGAGTCGTCACCAACTCTTGTCTCTCAAGGTTGGCATTTAAATCCTATGTCTTAGAAAATTCCTCAGGCATATGCCAGTTCTGTGGTCTGGTTCTGCCTCTTTCAGTATCAGAAAATGATTGGAGCAGAATCAACAGCAGAACATGAGTCTGCACAGCCTGAAGGTGAGAGAACGTCACATTCCAGACCCGTGAGTCCTGGACCTCTTTAGTAAGCACTATGTTAGTTCTAAAATAAGCACAGTGGCTTGGGCACCTGGTGTCCAAAAACAGCTAGTTGCCTTTTTACTGCATGCCCATGACCTGCTGGTGACATAAAGTTGCTTAGGATTCCAAAGAACCTATTTTCTGTGTTTCCCCTTTTGTTTATACCTACAGCCAGCCTTGCTGGGCACAAGTTGTTTTGGTTTTACATGGTTATGTTGCTCATGGGGATAATATTCAGTCTAAACTAATAGTAGTGAGTTCCGCATTTTGGGGGGTGTTCAAGTGGAGACTAAAGGACCACATCCAAGACTGGTTGTAGAGATTGCTCTATCCAGTAAAATCTAATGTAAATCACATCCAACATCCTTCACTGCCCTGGAATTCTATGATTAGGTACTTGTACTGTTCTGATCCTGAGTGACTTTCTTTTCCGCTCTGATCCCCACTCCCCCAGTCTCCCCAATAGATGGACATTGTCCTCATCTATTAAATAACAGTAATTACGGTTCCACTTCCAGCATGACAGCATGAGGAGATAGATCTGCAAAACTGAGAAGATTGTTTTTTTAAAAGAAACATTTAGAGTCTCTGGAAATGGTCATAAGTGTATACATCAAATGAAGACATTTAGTCAAGAAAAGCTGCTAAACCCGGTAAGATCAGTGAGACTCTGTGGTATTTGAACCTGCACATGTCCTCCTCCCCTCCCAGCTCAGTGACATTAGTCCTCCACTCCAGAATACAGGATCCTCTCTCCGTGCAGCACACGGAGGGGTGAAACATCAGTGTTGCTCATCTTGCCCTCAGCTACCTGTTGCTGACACTGATTTCTGGACAAGTGCAGCTGGGAGATGGGGACTCCCCTCTTTCTCCCAGCCCTACTAGTGGGACAGAGGCTCTACCCTGAGCACTACACCAAGGAGAATACTGGGGCCCCGAAACCCTTGCCCCAGGGTAGGGGTTCCAGCCAGGAGAGGGAATTCAATAAGACTCGAGGCTATTGCCCCCCACCTAGCACAGAGCAACTAAAGCAAAGAGGTCCCTCAGAGAGGAGCACACCATTGTCTCTACCCCCAGCTGTAGAACCTTCCCTCAAAAATTTTGCCCAGGGGAAGAAGCAGGCCATAGAACAAAGAGTTCCAAATCGAGAAACTGGTCTAAGGATGCTCTCAAAAATAGCAGAGTTAGTAGTGAAATGCAACTGGGAGGAGATCGGTAGATTCCTTGGAGGTGTAGGCATCCAGATTGGAAAGGAAGAAGGAAAATTGTCTCTATTCACAGATGACATGATTTTGTATATAGAAAAATCCTAAGGGATCCACTAAAAAATGATTAGAATTAATAAATGAGTCCATCAAGGTTTTAGCATACAAGATCAATATAAAAAATCAATTGCATTTCTATATACTTGCAATAAACAATCCAAAAATGAAACTAAGAAAAACAATTTCATTTACAATAGCATCAGAAAGAATAAAATACTAGGAATAAATTTAATAAAAGAAGTTCAAACCTTATACTCTGAAAATTATAAAACATTGTTGAAAGAAGTTAGAGCTAAGTAAATGGGAAAATCTATCATGTTTATTTATTAGAAGACAATATTGTCAAGATGACAATACTCCCCAAAATGATCTACAGGTTCAATGCAATAGCTATTAGAATCCTAGCTGACTTCTTTGTAGAAATTGGCAAGCTGATTCTAAAATTCATATAGAATTTCAAGAAGCCCCAAATAGTCAAAACAATACTGAAATGAAAAACAAATTTGGAGGACTCAGACTTCCCAATTTCAAACTTTGAAAGCAAGAGTAATCAAGATAGTGTGGTACTGGCATAAGGATAGACACATAGATCAATGGAATAGAATTGAGAGTCCAGAAATAAACCCATGTGTCTATGGTCAACTTTTTCAACAAGAGGGTCCATACTATTCAATAGGGGAAAGAATAGACTTCTCAACAAATGTTCCTGGGACAGCCGTATACCCACATGCGAAAGAATGAAGTTAGACCCTTCCCTTACACCATATACAAAAACTAATTCAAAATGGCTCAAATACCTAAGTGTAAGAGCAAAAATATAATATAAAACTCTTAGAAGAAAACATAGGAGTAAATCTTCATGACCTTGGCTTTGACAATGGATTCTTAGATACGACACCAAAAGCACAAGCAACAAAAGAAAAAAGATAAATACACTTCTCAAAATTAAAAACTTTTGTGCTTCAAAGGACACTATCAAGAAAGTTAAAAGAAAACTCATCAAATGAGAGAAAATATATCATATATCTGATAAGGTATTTTATCTAGACTATCTAAAGAACTCTTACCACTCAATAATAAAAAATACAAATAACCCAATTTTAAAATGAACAAAGGATCTAAAAAGACATTTCTCCAGAGAAGATATACAAATGACCAGTGAATACATGAAAAAATGTTTGACATGGTTTGTCATCAGGGATGTGCAAATCCAAATCACAATGAGATACCACTTCACACCCATTAGAATGACAAGAATCAAAAAGTCAGATAATAACAAGTATTGGCAAGGATGTGGAGAATATGAACCTTCATACATTACTGATGGGAATGTAAAGTGCAGCCACTGTGGAAAAAAATCTGGCAGTTCCTCAAATGCTTAAACATTGAGTTACCATATGAACCAGTAATTCCACTCTTAGGTATATATACCCAAGAGAAATGAAAGCATATGTCCATACAAAAACTTGTACATGAATGTTTATAGCAGCATTATTCAAAATAACCAAAGGGTAGCAACAACCCAAATGTATACCAACTGATGAATGGATAAACAAAATGTGTTATCTCCATACAATAGAATAGTATAAAGCCACAGAAAAGAATGGAGTATGGATACATGCTACAACATGAATGAACCTTGAAAACATGCTAAGAAGCCAGTCACAAAAGACCACATAGTATATGATTCCATTTATACGAAATAACAGACTAGGCAAATCTGTAGAGACAGAAAGTAGATTAGTGGTTTCTTAGGGCTGGGAGTGGGGGCAGGTGGAGAGGGAGAAGAAGAGGGAGTGATAGCTAAAGGACAGGGGGCTTCTTTTTGACATAATGAAAATGTTCTAAAATCGACTGTGGTGATGGCTGCACATATCTGTGAATATGCCTGAAACCACTGAATTGTATGCTTTAAATGGCTGAATTGTTTGGTATATGAATTATATCTCAATAAAGCTGTTTTTTTAAATGATAGTGATAATATTCTTTGTCATCTTCGTATCTCAGAGCGTGGTTAGAATTATTAAATGAGAGAATTTATATAAAATTACTTGGTAGCCTATGCAATGCTGTGCAAATGTAGCCTATTATATTCTTGAATAGGACTAATCAGCTTTTCACCAGCACCTGTCAGTACAAAACTCATAAGCTGCCATTCCTAAAACTACCTTTGCCCCCAATTAGATTTCCTTTTCTTTTATGGTTAAAATTCATTGATAGAGTCCAACCCTTGAAATAGTCCCACATAATGATTGCTTATGGAATGCTTCTTACCCTCACAGCCTTTTTAAAAGAGGAAGTAACGTTTCTTTCATATGTTTTCACAAAGCTCAACTCAAGTGTGCATAATTACTGCACATACCAAGCTCCTGGTTAGTCAGACCTGGAGTCCACGTGGGCTGTGTAACAGTTTGGCTAGCTGGTGATCGTTCCTTTCCTCTCAAATTCCCAAACCCTGAATTACATTTTGGCCACCACTGTGCTCTTTAAGCTGGGATGAACAGCAGTCTGAATAAGCAAAAGGAGATGAGAAGGAATTTGCTCAAAGTGGCAAGTTTGAGAGTAATACTGAAGGAAGCTGGTTCTCGGCCAGGTGAGCCTATGAGCGCTGCACCAACACAGCATTTTTATACGAGAGAAGGAGGGAGAAATCAAGTTCCCCTTTCTGGTGGCATTTGCTTTGCTTCGCCTGTCCTGTCCCATCCTGCTGTCTAAATACCCCTTTCTTTTTTTATCCAGTTGTACAGCCTTGGACCCCAGCCCACCCTTTTTGGCTTGCAAGAAGCTGATGCCTTCATCATCTCCTTTTTTAAATTTTAAAATAGTATTTAATGAGAATAGCTTTTTTTTTTTTTTAAGCTGTATGTGCCTGGCACGGTGCCAGGAAATGTTATGTGACTCTTTCCCTTAACCTTCACAAGTACCTGAAGAAGCAGATGACAAAACTGAAGCCCAGAGATAGTCACTGGACAAGGTCACATGGCTAGTGGGTGTGGCTCTGGGATTCAAACCCCCATTCTTGTCTGGGCAACGTGGCCTTTGCTCTTCAACACTATTCTTTGTCGATCATTGAAAACAGGTGCCCTGTTAACATTTCAAAATGATAACACATCAAGGCATTTTCAGAACTTAGGAAGTGTTCTTACCTCTGCTCTTCCATATTAATGCAGACCCGGGAGTGTGTGTTACCCTCTTTCCCAGAGGCATCCCTTGGCTGAGCCTCAGAAACAAAGGCGATGGGGGACATCCCTGTTAGCAGTCGGCAGTTTCTGCAGGAAAATTGTGGGGTAATAGCGCCCTCACGTGGTCATTCGTATTTTCTCATGAGGCCTTTTGGCAGAGAGAAGAGCTAAGAATGTGGCGGTCTCCGTGATACACGTGATCCCTGGGAAGCTGAGCCTTCTTAGGACCCGGCTGTGGACTTGGCTGTGGATCCGGCCTGGGCTCTCTCACCTTGGCTGAAACCAGAAATGGAGTCAAAGTCCCTGCAGGGGTGTTTTAGATCCTTACACACTGGAATCTGGGAGGCTCTGAGCCTTCATGGCCAGGAAACTACCCCCACCTCCCACCCCAAACCCCAACCATTCCTTGACCCACGTCTGCGTGTCTGCCTTTAATCCTGTGGAACACCAGCTTTTTAGCTAATGATTTGTTCCTTTGCTGAAAAATAAAATCACCAACTCTGGGGTAGGGATCCGGGTGGCAACACTTTAATTCTTATTAATTATTCACATCTTGGTGTGAAATATGTTCATCTGACACCTACCTGGTAACAGGAGCTTTAAGAGATAGGAAAGAACCTTAGGATAATGAGATCCAGGAGTAGGTGGGGACAGCAAGAAATAGCCAATGGCGGAAGAATCAAAGAGGAGAGACAAGGGGAGGGAGAGGAGGGAAGGAGAGAAGAGGAGGGAAGGAGAGAACAGGGGAAGGGAGGGCAGAGGAGGAGGCTGGCCCAGACCCATGTGCAGTCTGACTCAACCCTCATTGCCTCAGCCTTCAAAAGCATGGGGAACCCACAAGGGCATTTTTGCTCAATGCACCAGACGTTTCAATGTCTCCTACTGGACTGCCATCATTGCTTGGTGTGCAGTCTGAGATCTCCACAGAAACAAATTAATAGGATAGATGATGATAGATAGATAGATAGGTAGATAGATAGACAGATACTAGATAGATGGATTTACTATAAGGAATTGGCTCATACAATCATGGAGGCTGAGAAGTCCAAGATCTGCAGTTGACAAGCTGGAGGCCCCAGGGAGCCAATGGTGGTGTGGTTCCAGTCCATGTCCAAGGGCCTCAGAACCAGGAGAGCTGATGATGTAATTCCGGCCTGAGTCCAAGTCTGGAGGCAGGAGAAGACCAATGTCCTAGCTCAAAGACAACAGGCAGAGGGACGCAATTCTTTCTTACTCAGCCTTTTATTCTATTCAGGCCCCCAACAGACTGGATGAGGCCCACCCATGTTGGGTGCTAACTCTTCCGCCAATTCAAATGTGAATCTCATCCAGAAATCCCCTCACAGACACACCCAGAAATAATGTTCAACCGATTCTCTGGGTGCCCTGTGGCCCAAATTGGCACCTAAAATGAATCATCTTGCTTGGCCACAGCTCTGGTTAGCACACTGCTTTTTGGTTGTTTGTGCCCAGATTCACCTTAGACAGTAGACACTGAGGGCAGAAACAGCCTTTCTCAACTTCATATCCCCAGCATCCAACACAGTCAGTGCTCAGGATGTTTGAAAAGTATAAAAATAGACAAACTCACAGATTTGGGCCCAATATAAAGAAAATATAGCATTTGTCTGATTACACAGCCATGTCCTCTACAGAAGACAGTGGCCACTGAGGTGGGGACTATGCAGGTCATCGCATTCCCAGCGCTTAGTGTGGTGTTTGACACATAGTAGGAGCTCAATAAATATGTGGCGACCCAGGAGGGAATGGATCCATCAGTGAGTGAGAGAATGGGGGCAGCCGTCCACCTCCCTAGCTGCAGGACTGGATTCGCTTTTCACTTGGAGCTGACCAAACACCACTCTTAACCTCTGGTCAGAATCTGAAACAAGCTTTTACAAACTGATATCTTTGACATTATCTTCAGAGCTGAGAAGCCTTCACTTGTAAAATTCCAGCCTTGCCTTGTTATCACTGTGTTATCACCACAGTTATCCAGAAACTCTCAGAACCTCATTGTACCCCTTCAGGGGTAAAGCCAGGAAGACTTTACAATTACTGCTGTCTGTGAAGAGCCTATGACAGCACCTTGAGTCCTTCCAGGGGAGAATGAAAATTCTGATTAAATGGAGACTGTCACAGCTGGCAGTTCTGCTGTGCTGACAGGAGATTTGCCCTAATGCTGTGAGACAGTTTCCAGAACAATTTGGAGAAGGGTGAAGAGACCCAGTCCAAGTTCATCTTAAGTGCTAGAATGCTGTTCAGGAAATGGAAGGAAGGGAAATCTACCTTTGGGGATTCTGTGCCTCGGTTTTGCTTGTGAGAAGCAGGGATAGTGGTCCCAGAGAGAGTCACAGAAGTGTGGGGAGGTCACCAACCCCCAACTCCTCAGGCGGGAGGCTCGGCTCAGGGAAAAAAGAACCCTCAGTTACTCAAGCTTTTGCCAACTCACAGAGGGTACAGGGGCTCTAGAATCAGAACTGCTTTCAGATCCTAGCTTGGGCCATTACAGTAGGGGCACCAAGAGGTAGCTTGGAGGGGATTTAGCCATCCATGGTTCTCTCAGACCTCAAGCTATTCCAAACAATGATCATAATCATCATTATAACAAACAGTTGAAATATTCTTGATCTTATGCAAAGTATGAATATAACCTTATTCGAAATTTTTGGTATTTTTGTTATTCTCAAGCTAAGTGAACATGATATACTTTTTGTGCAAACACAGCTTCAACCAGAACAGTCTCCCCAAAAGCCCAAACCAGATCACCACCTTAAGCCCCTTCTACATGTAAATTCTGGAGCCAACACTGGCAAATCACTTGTCTTCTGTAAGCCTGTTTCCTCCTCTGTTAAAACAATAAAAGCTAATATAGTTATTGAGTACTTTCTGTTTTCCAGGCACTGAGCTAGATGTCTTTATGTGAATTATCTAATTTAACCCTTTCAACAATGGTATAGTCAGTTCTTATCTCTCTATGCCTCAGTTTCTGAAGCTGTAAGACAGAAATAATAAAGCCTATCTCTTGGAGTTGGAGTAGAGATCAAAAGAGATGATGTGTGTAGAATGCTTGGTGCTGACAGTACTCAATAAATGGAGGTCATAATGGTTATAATGATGCTAGAGAGGCTGAAGATGAGGAGGGGGAGGGGGAAGAGGCAGATGAAATCATGTCTCCTGGTAGGCAGAGGCTCTAGCTTGTACCTGGACCCTCCTTCAAGTGTTCATTTTAACCACTTTCTCTCCCGAGCATAAGCCCTGAAATGTCTCCCCAGCGTCTCTTACATGTTTTATTCATGTAAGCTGAATCCACACATAGCTGAAATAAAGAGGGGGCCTGCAACATCTGTAAAGCAGGTGGATCTGGCCTTGAATGGCCCCAACCTGGGCTGTCAATGTTTTGTTTCTCTCTCTCTCTTTTTTTTTTAACATCTTTATTGGAGTATAATTGCTTTACAATGGTGTGTTAGTTTCTGCTGTGTAACAAAGTGAATCAGCTATATGCAGACGTATATCCCCATATCCCCTCCCTCTTACATCTCCCTATCCCACCCCTCTAGGTGGTCACAAAGCACCAAGCTGATCTCCCTGTGCTATGCAGCTGCTTCCCACTAGCTATCTATTTTATATTTGGTAGTGTGTATATGTCCATGTCACTCTCTCATTTCATCCCATCTTACCCTTCCCCCTCCCCATGTCCTCAAGTCCATTCTTTATGTCTGCATCTTTATTCCTGTCCTGCCCCTAGGTTCATCAGAACCTTTTTTTTTTAAGATTCCGTATATATATGTTAGCATATGGTATTTGTTTTTCTCTTTCTGACTTACTTCACTCTTTATGACAGACTCTAGGTCCATCCACCTCATTATAAATAGCTCAATTTCATTTCTTTTTATGGCTGAGTAATATTCCATTGTGTATATGTGCCACATCTTCTTTATCCATTCATCTGTCTATGGACACTTAGGTTGCTTTCATGTCCTGGTTATTGCAGATAGAGCTTCAGTGAACACTGTGGTACATGACTCTTTTTGAATTATGGTTTTCTTGGGGTATATGCCCAGTAGTGGGATTGCTGGGTCATATGGTAGTTCTATTTTTAGTTTTTTAAGGAAACTCCATACTGTTCTCCATAGTGTCTGTATCAATTTACATTCCCACCAACAGTGCAAGAGGGTTCCCTTTTCTCCACACCCTCTCCAACATTTATTGTTTGTAGAATTTTTGATGATGGCCATTCTGACTGGTGTGTGTTTCTCTCTAGTTGACACCTTCTCCCATCAGAAGTCCCCCACCCCACCCCAAGCAAATTTCTAACAGGGACTTAGAAGAAAAGCAAAGAGAACCAGTCAGGAGCAGGCCAGGCCCGGGAGTTCAGAGAGAGCCACAGGGCACATGTGAATGAGATTTGAGGGCCAATAATACAAGGATCTGAGAACAGACTCGGCAGTAGGATAAAGGACTAAAGGAGTGTGTGATAGGGACTCATGACTGTCCAGCTGTGTCCATTCTCCCCTTCTTCCTTTTGGTAATAGGCCCTTGAAATTTTACCAGGCATATGGCCACTCAGCTGGAGATTACATTTCCTAGCCTCCCTTTTTAAAAATTTTATTTATTTATTTTTGGCTGCACCATGTGTCATGTGGGATCTTAGTTCCCCTACCAGGGATCACACTCGTGCCCCCTGCATTGAAAGGGCAGAGTCTTAACCACTGGACCACCAGGGAAGTCCCCCCAGCCTCCCTTAAAGCTAATTATTGCATTGGAGTAAGTTCTGGCCAATGGGACATGAATGGAAGTGATGTGAACTGTTTACAGGCCAGATGCCTGGCTCTTCCTTTTCTACCTTCCCATGGGCTGAAACCCAGACCTGGTCCTGGTGAGGCAGCTTCAGCCATGAAGACAAAGGCAAGGCCCTGGGGTTAGTGAAGCAACAAGATAGAAGGAGACTGGCTTCCTCGATGACCTTAGCCTGGGCCACTCACTTATCTCTGGATTTTTCCTTGAGAGTTTTATAAACTTCTATCTTAACCATTTGGTCCTCTGGTTAAAGCAGCATAGCTTGTACACATTTGTCAATTGTCCAAAATGAGCCCAATATCCAGGAATGGGATGAGTCTAGCTAGAATCCCAGCCAGAAGACCACCAAGTCCAAAACAGTCTTGGGAAGTGGGAACTGGATGCTTCCCACTTCCCAGTGCTGGGAAGTGGATACTAAAATCAGCTTGCTAGGCTTTTCTTATTACATCATGGACTGGGGTACTCACACCGTCCACTGACATTTGAAGTGTGGTGGTCATCTCTCTCCCAGAGCCTCCTTGACCTTGACCAGGTTGGAAGTGGGGAGTGGCCAGGCTAACTTGAAAGGAGGAAGACTGGAGGGTACCAGCCCTGGGCCTGGGGGTTGGGGCAGGAGTGGTAGAATGGGTAGGAGTGGAAACAGAACACATAGGAAACTGTTAGAGAATTGGGTCAGCAAGCTTTTTATCAGAAAGACTATGTGTGTGCCAGTGGTGATGGTGGCTGTGAGCACCATGGTATCAGGAAAGGACATGATGTCAGGAGAAAGTGATCATGGTCCATGCTGCCTACACATCAGGAGAGCCAACAAGAAGGAAGACAGGGACTTCCCAGGCGGTCCAGTTGTTAAGACTCTGCGTTCCCAATGCAGGGCGCCTGGGTTTGATCCCTGATCAGGGAACTAGATCCCGCATGCTGCAACTAAAAGATCCTGCATGCTGCAACTAAAAAAAGATCCCACGTGCCACAACGAAGATCTCACAGATGGCAACGAAGATCCCGAGTGCCGCAACTCAGACCCGGTGCAGCCAAATAAATAAATTAATCAAATAAAAGATAAACGGGACCATTTAAACAAAATACTGACTCCCTTCTACCTGGAGGAACTGCTGACCATTTATGGTTGATTACACAGTTACAGGAACCAACATGTACATTAAAAGAATGTGTCAGACTTTTTTTTTTTAACTTTTTATTTTGAACTAGTTTTAGATTTGCAGAAAAGTTGCAAAAATAGCACAAAAATTCTCTTATGTCCCTTACCCCCTTCCCCTAATGTTAACATCTTACATGAAAATAGAAAGATTATCAAGAATAGAAAATTAACATTAATACAATATTATTAACTAAACTACACACCTTATTTGAATTTCACCATTTTTCCCATGAATGTTCTTTTTCTGTTCCAGGATTCCGTCTAGGGTCCTACACTGCATTTAGTTGTCAGGTCTTCTTATGTCTTGCAATCTGTAACAATGTCTGAGTCTCTCATGAACTTGACACTTCCAATTATTTTGTAAAATTTGGGTTTGTCCAAAGTTTTCTCATGACTGGAATCATGTAATGCATTTTTAGCAAAATACCACAAAATGGATACTGTATTCTTCTCATATCAAGGGGTTAATAATGTTGATATGTCTTATTACTGGAGAGGTTTGTAATGATGCCTTGTTTATGGTGGTGTCTGCTGAGTTTCTCTGTTGTAACACTCCTATCTTTCCATTTGTAATTAAGTAGTTTCGGTGCAATACTTAGATATTTTTTTAAAAAAAATCCATTATTCTAAATTGATTACAACTCTTAGCCTCTTCATGTGTTTGATTTCCTAGTGTAGTATTGTGGTTAACTTGCATAGGTTACAGCACCCTGACCTCAGATTGCCTTCGGGTCATTGGTTTTAGTGGTGCTCAAAAAGTATTCAATAGATATAGGAGAGAAGTTCCACAACAGTACATGACCACCAAATGCAATGTGTGAGCCTTGTTTGTGTCTTCATTCAAACAAACCAGTTATAAAAGGAGATTTATGACAGTTCATCGAAATTTAACATAGACAGAATATTGAATAATAGTAAGAAATTGTTTTGTTAGATGTGATAATGGCGTGATTATATTAAAAATACCTTTATCTCATAGAAATTCATTCTGAAGTATTTACATGTAAAGTAAATATGATGGCAGGAATTCACTTAAAATACTCCAGAAAAAAAAAGTGTGGCAAGATAGATGACACTAGAATGGCAAAATATTATCATTATTGAAGCAGGTGATGAGCACATAGAGTTCCATCATACTTTTCTAATTTTGTATATTTTTTATTCCACAAATTAAAAGTTATTTAGTTATCTCAGTTAACCTGCCTCATAAAATACCTCATTCCCATATTTCTGTAATTTTGTCTGAATTCTGTGAAAACTGGTCACTTCCCATACCGTGACGTCAAGAGCAAATTTATCCCATGCTCAGTATCTGGGTGGTCACTGCCTTTAGTCTCTCAATATAGGTGGTGTTCCCCTCTCAGAGACTTTTTCTCAGGAAGACTTTTTCTTTTTTTCCCTCTTGGGCAGCCTTCTTCTCAGGCAGGCTCTTCAATGAATTGCTGCAAACTCAATCCATCGCTGGCGAGTATTCACGTAATTTTGTTCCTGGAATATCAAAGTATGGTATCATACTCTGGGTGTCTGCACCTTTCTCTCTACCTATTTCATCCTTGTCTTCAGCAGGAATTCTCCTTTCCTTTTGCTAACTTCTTTCATTAGTCTGAATGTTTGTCTGTTCCTCTTGGAGGTTTCAGATGCCAACTGATGCCAGTGTTGGTTTGGATAGGGCAGTTAGCCTCTCTGAGTTTCAGAGTTTTCATTTATAAGATGGGGATAGCAGACACCTACCACATAGGTCATGAAGAGGATTGCAGAGGATGATATACATGTTCCTGCTCTGTGCGTTTGTGGGACGTTAGAGGTGTTCAGTAAATGGAACTTTTCCACCCTGGTTGGGCCTGCCCCAGATAGCCCCATGTGGATGTACATGGAAAAAAATCTAGCTGTGGTGTGCAGGCCCAACTAATGTGAGAAGCCCTGGTTCTGGCCAGCAAGTCTTCAGGGCCCTGTACGTGAGACCCAGGCAAAGTATCTTGCTGAGAGGCAGAATTGTTACCTCACTCAGTAGTGTAAGTTATATTTGGAACCTGATGTGGTTAGAGATATTAAACACATGAATCTCATACTTCTATGATGTTTCTAAGCTGGCAGATATCTCTGAGGCCATTATATATGACTGTGCAATGCACAGCTCAGTACAGTTGCACATGGTGGTCCTCAGCATCTCCCCCCAGCCATCCAGTCAAACTCAATTCCTGCCTCCCTCTCTCTGGTCTCCTCTATTCCTTCCCATTCCTCCTTTCATCCTCTTGTGAAAGAGGAAATCATAGTATTATGAGGTTTTTAAGTAGATCAAAGTAGATGTGTCTAAAAATGCTTCACTAACTGCAAAGTGCTGTATAGAACCTATGTTTTATTTTTTTATTTTTCAGTAGAGGAACTACCATATATGTTTCACACACCATTAACCCGTTAAAGTGCTGGTTTTATTTATATGGAGTGGTTTGGGTTATTTTGTTTGTTGGTTGGTTGGTTTTGGTTTTGAGGGTTGTTTGCTTTTTTGATTGTTGTTCTGATTTCTGTTTGTTTTGATTTCCAGTCCATAAGGGAATTAGTGGTATTTTTAAAACCTAGCAGTCCTCCTAGCACAGCTGAGATAGAAACATGACTTTCCTGAGAGAGAATTCTCACCCTGAAGCATGTTATATAGACTTGTCCACATGAGAAGTGGCTCAATTACAAATTCACACCTGGCACTCAGGGTGTCTGTCCTTGTGACTTTTGATTTGGGGCTCGCCTTAGAAACCACAGTGTGTTTCCTTTGTCCTAACGTGTAAGACTTGTCTCTCCAAATTGGCAGGTGCATGGGCCTCTGACTGAATCTCAAATTCAACAACTACGGGGCTTCCCTGGTGGCGCAGTGGTTAAGAATCGCCTGCCAATGCAGGGGACATGGGTTCGAGCCCTGGTCCAGGAAGATCCCACATGCCACAGAGCAGCTAAGCCCACAAGCCACAACTACTGAGCCTTCGAGCCACAGCTACTGAGCCCGTGAGCCACAACTACTGAAGCCTGCGCGCCTAGAGCCCGTGCTCCACAACAAGAGGAGCACCACAATGAGAAAGCCTGTGCACCGCAATGAAGAGTAGCCCCCGCTCGCCACAACTAGAGAAAGCCCGCGCGCAGCAACAAAGACCCAACACAGCCATAAATAAATAAATAGATAGATAGATAGATAGATAGATAATTTCAACAACTGCAGAGGACTCTTTGAGGTGCCCCCCAGGACTCTATTAGAATCTCAGTAATGATGTCTTGCTTCCCAGTCTGAGCTCTGAACCTATTAAGAAATAAGACAAAAGACCAAGTAATTAGAGACTAAAATATCACATTTATTATTGACAAAGGTGAGGTTGGAAGAGCTCATGTGTATCTATGGGCAAACAGAAGCAGGCTTAGGAATCACCATTCCAAGGCAGTGCTGGGCCAGAGCAAGCCTCCCGATGCAGGGGCGGAGCCTGCCCTGGGGATGCTGAAGGGAATGCACTCCCAGCCGATAAGCCTGCTCCCAAGAGGGAAAAGGCACCGAGCCAAATTCCCAGTTTTCCTTCCCAAATTCACCAAGTAGAAGGAACTTTGCCATAGACCAGTCCTGGTCATGGACTATTCTTTTCCCGCAGAGTCTTCTTGGGGCAAATGTTTATAAAATGACAATTTCCTTCTAGAGAGACATCTGGTTACCCTATGATCTATTCTGTTCTCACATAGTGATTAAAATACCTCTATTCCATCCTCTTTCTGGTGTTTACCGCAAACCCAAGTTGCAGTCTGGCATTCACACCTCCCACCACTGAAGTCACTTCTTCCGTTTACCTAACATCCAACACCTACTCACACCAGCTGTCGTCTGAAGTCATGCAGGACACAGTGGCTGGAGTTCGCATTTCCTCTTAAACTGCTTAAATGATACAACCTGTTCCTCTTTTGTCCTCACATAGACACATTCTGTTGGCGGTTTCCATAATTTTGGGCTTCAGTGTAGTTAAGTGTCACATGGACCCACAACAACAATAACTGGAAAACCTAATCACCGTGTGTGTGTTTCTTAAGTCGTTCCATTTAAATGAGTCATACCATTAAGTAAATACACAGTTTCCTTTAAACCTTTCATCAGTTATGTAAGTACCAGAGAGTTCAATCTGACCCTGTGTTACGTTAAGGTTTTTCCCTTGTTCTGTAAAATTTTTGTTCTTGGATTACACATTTTCAGGGACAGCTAATTCCTCCCTTTGTCTTCAGTTCTCCAAGCATTGTGTTTGTGTGTGTGTGTGTGTGTGTGTTAATGTCAGCATCCTAGTCCTACAAATAAAAGTCACCTTCCCTGTTTTTCCAGCAACTTGGATCAATTCCAACTTTCTCCTGGGTTTCCCTGCTAGTGTTTGGTACGCATACTTTGCTGGACTGTTCCAATAAGCTTCCCACTCTGCTTTGAAGGCACCCAAGGTAAAGGGCATTGCATTGGAAAGAACTGAACTTTCTGATCTTTCAGAAGCTCAGCCTTCTCCTTGGAGGACCGAGCTGCTGGGCAGATGTTTAAGAGGACCTGGCTGGTAGTTGCAGCCTCCTCTGTGCTCCCACCATCTTCCCAGTAACACTTTTTATTTCCTTCTGCCATGTACACACCACCTGTATTTTAATGACTTGCTTCTCTCTCTTTCTGCTCACCTGCTCTGTGAATTTCTCCAGGGCAAAAATTCTGTCCTATTCTTTTGGTCTGTTCCAGCTAACTCCTGACTCCTAGTGTGAGCTCAGCTAATATTTGAGCGAAGGGAAAGGAAAGGAAAGAAGTGAGGGAGGTCAGGAGAGGATGGAGGGGTCCCAGGCCCCTTGAAAGCTGTCCCCACACATTTCCATGGCCAGCTCCTTCCCTATCTGTCATTCCCATCCACATCACCCCCTCAGAATGCGCTGCCCTGACACCCTTCTTAAAGAAGCCACCACTCGGCCACATATGTATACATACACACAGTCATGCTGTATCTTCCTTCCCTGTTTTATCTACTTCATGGCTCTCCACTCTCTGAAATTATTTTAGCTGCCTGTTTGTTTATTGCCTGTCTCCCTGCACTATAACGTAACCTCCAGGAGGTACTACAGCTTTAGTGTCTTAAATAAGCACCTGGCTCATGGTAAGTGCCTACCTAACAAGTTTCCATGGAATGGATAAACAGAGGAGAGGCAGGAAGGAGGGGAGTGTCTCCCTTCTCCCTTTTGCCCTGTTTAATAAACTTTAAAATGTGGAGTGATGGGAACCTCCACAGAGAAAAAGGAGCTATTCTTCTGCCCTTTGCTGACCTGCCCCTTGGCGCTTCAATGTAGACTGCAGGGTCCAGAGGCATCGAGAGGGAAAAGCAGGTGAGGGAAGTGAGGAATGTCTCAAGCCGTTTGTCCTCCAAGATGCAAAGAAAGACTGCTGTGAGGACTGTGGCTCCTGAGATGCAGAGCTTCTGATGGGGTAACGGGGATACGGTTTGCTCAGACACCCACAGGAGTTTAAGCAGAGATGGGCGTTGTTTTCGATGCATCAGGGTACCGGTGAGTAGGCGGCATGAGGAGGTCTGGAGCCAGACCTGGGAGGGCGGGGCCAGGGGCTGCAATGCTGCTGCTCAGCCGTCTGAATTGTCCTCGTTTCTCCTTCACTCTGTGCATCTGCTTCCTTCTCCTCTCTCACTGCAGCCCTGTGCACAGCAGCCAAATACCGCTGCTCAAGAGGCTCAGAGGCCCATTTCCGAATTTCACGGGGAAGAGTCTGATGGGTCCAGCTTGAGTCAAGTGTGCACAGCCCTTCCCGTGAGCTGTGGGTGAGGAGGTCACGTTGCATGGGCGTGGCAGCCGGTTCAGGGTGCAGAGGAGGGGAAATGCGGCTGGGGATCATCCGAAGAGACATTTACCTTAGGCAACAGATGGTGTGCTCCAGGCTCCAACAACATCTGAGAAGCAGTTTATTGTCATTTCCTTTCAATTGTCCAGATACTTTCCATCTGTCTTCCCCGTCATTAACTCACAGTCACCTAGCCCTGGAAGCATAAAGTATAAGAGGCTGCTCTCGGAAATATTTGCTGGGTCACTAGGGCATTAAACACTTGTTTCCAGTGTTAGTAGATCTAAAGCAGGAGTCATGAGTCAATGAAAAAGACATTTTTACTGCCCTAAATTGGCCTAGGGGTGCCTAATGCTACACAAGTCCTGGGGGCAGCTTTCTGCTTTCCTCTTCTTCGATCCTGGGGCCTGAGAAAACAATTCCTGGAATGTACCCACTGAATCCAACCGCTTCAACCAAACTAGACAGTGTATCCTGAATGCACCCAAGACACACGTTTCCGTGGGTAATTATGAAGCCAGCGCACACAGACTTCTGTCTTTCTCGCTGACTATTTCTGACTCATCCAGAGAGCTTCCTGGCTATTTAGCCCAGGCATACGTGATACAAGGTGACACCAGGTGAGATCATACCTTGGGGGGTTTTTCAGCTATTTTTTAATTGATTTACCTTTGAGCAAACTCCTCCTCTGTTGTGGGAAGCCTATTCAATACCCTGGGGGTGGGGAATTTAATAACAAGGTGGCTTCAAGGAGAAAAGCTTCTCTGCATATTCATGTAAGGAGTTGTCATAACTGTGGACGGAGACATATTTCCTAATGATGCAGCTGTGTGTCTGCGACTGGCCTGGCCTTTTGAGAGGTTTCGGGCCAATTCTGTCTGGTCCCATGGTACTATTTGTCCAGGTGCTACTCCAGGAAGACCTCTAGGTGACCAAGACTTTGATCCTGAGGATTTTATATGTCTTAGGCTGTTGGAAAAGAGCTTCACACAAGGTATGGGTGGGGCAGAGAGCTGAACAAAATCCTGGGGCACAGGTGCTGGGCTTTGGACCAAGCTAATCACCACTGTGACTGCAGCCCATGAGCTATCTTCGCCACAGGTGAACAGGGCATCTAATCTAGGTCCTCAGGACAGGTTAGGTCTCCAGGGATGTGAGCTGATGGGCCGTGTACCATGTTCCAGTGGAGCCCAGCTACCTCTCTTTCTGCCCTTGAGGTCCTTCTTCTCTGCCCTTCCCCCAGGCTGTGGAATCTTTAGTCTGGGGGATAGAGCTCGCTTTGTAATTATGCAGTTATGCATCCAGCTCTTTCTTACACCGGTACCAGTGACTTTTGAACTTAAATGCCATAAATTGGCCTCATTTATTCTCTGGTTTAAGAATGACAACCTTCCCCTAAAGCAGTGGATGACATATCTAGTTTTCCGGGCTAGGAGGAAGATTCTCAGGGTGCAAATAAAGAAAATCAGAGAGCCCAGCTTTGGAAGGGTTGTGAGGATTGGGGGGAGGGGCACATGTGAGAACACAGAAGTAATTTTTTTTTAAATTTATTCAGAAGTAATTCTTTAAAATATTATCACACTCCATGTGAATTAGGAATTGTGTCCAGAATGCGAGGCTTGTTATTGTTGAGTTGTGTGTTCTTGGTCTCATGTTTCTTGAAGGCCGCAGGACAGACTTGTGGACCTTATATGGAGGACAAAGAAGGAAAAGTAGCTTTGGGCCAGCACAATTTGGGCTGAACTATGGATGTCCTGCTGCAAAGTTGACTAAGGAACCCAGATCTTGGGAAATGTCTTTATACTAGGCTTTGCATTCTTTTGTCTTTGGAAGACCATAATGCCAGACCTCACCTCCAGTAACAATGGCTCCCCTGTCAATCATTTCTTGGGTGAGCTGACCTAGAGCCGAGTGAAGGGGAAAAAATAAGCAAATACCTTCTGCTTTTCCCTGGGGTGAGTCAGGCCTAGACTCTGAGGATGAGCATGAGTGGAGCCCTCCTGTTTGGGGAGATGGAGTTTGTTGGTTAGGATGGCCTTTGCTTTGGGAGGTAGGAAGGAGAGAGTGTACCAGGCACTGTTGGTGCCCCTCCCAATGCCTTGGCACCCATTGCTTCTTACTGACTCCCTCCCTGGGGCTCTCTCCAGCTCAGAAGCACACTCTGCTCAGCCTGGGGCAGCCAGAAGTACCAGGGAGTTGACACGCCCAGGGGAGTATTCAGCCAGTGATGATTTGGAGAAAGTGGATAATTATACCCAGTTTCTTCAGTTTTCAGGTAGCACAATTCTGAGGCATGACCTACACCAGCACTGTTCAATAGAAATATAGTTTGAATTACAGATGGAATTTTACATTTCCTAGTAGCCACCTTTTTTTAAAGTAAAATGAAACAGGTGAAATTAATTTTAATAATATATTTTGTTAAACCCCATTTTTCTAAAATATTATCATGTTAATGTGTAATCAATACAAAAATCATCAATGAGATGTTTTACATTTTTTTGTAGTAAGCGTGAGGAAACTCAATGGTGTTTTACATTTAGAGTAAATCGCAATCCCAATTAGCCACATTTCAGATGCTCAGCGGCCCTGTGTCCTTAGTGATTACCATATTGGCCAGGCAGCTCTATACTGTCTCTCAAAGGTTCCCAGTGGGACTGAGCCCCAGTTGTCCACAGTGGTAATCTTCTTATTGATACACCCAATCTAGACTTCCTTCCCTTCCCTGAATGACTTCTCCACTTTTACCAATGCTTCGTACCAATCATCTGCCAGTGAACTACTCACACTCAGATGTGTACCTCTGAGTCAGCTTCTGGGGAACATAACCTAAGACATAGTGGCACGTCTCATATTCGTTGTTACATTATTCTCAATTTTGAACTTTCCTCCTGTTATTTTTACATGGAGTGAATCCACGCTAAAAGTTCCAGCAAGGTGTGTTTTATGCTGTGACAACCTCGGGGAAGGGTCTGTCTATTTTCTAGCCTGAATAGCAAAGGACAGAGCAGTGCCCCCCCGACCAGAGGCTAAAGTGGTGATAGCAGTAGCAGTACCCACGGAGACACCTGTGCCCAGCAGAGGGGTAATTTCCTGAGGGCCACCAGCAGCAATGTGGCTGAGTGACAAGGAGGTTCGGGCAGAAGAACACAAGGGACCTACTTGCTTTCCCACAAGATGGCTCTGGGGATCCTTGGACAGGCCAGAGGACAGTTTCTAACCACCAAACCACTGGTGGGGGGATAGCTACCATAATTTTATATTTAAAAGGAAATTTTATTTTTGAGGGCATGCGTGGTAAAGTCAGGACATGCAACTGGCCTGTGAATTAAGTCTCAATCAGCTGTCTCAGTCAGGATGACTTCAGAGAATCCTCCATCCATGCCTCTGAGAGCAACTAAGAAAAACGATGGCCAGTTGAGCTGCAGATCAACTCTGACAGTGTTCATAAGTTCCCCTAGAAGAGGTGCTTCCTTCTAAAAGAAGTGCATGTTTCTAGGAGTCAGAGCATGACTTAAGATGTTGTCAAACAACACTTAACACATAACACATCTCTGTCAGGGGATGGAGCAAAGATGAGAGAGAAATTTTATGTCAACAAGCACTAAAATATCCCTAGAGGAAATCTGACCCTGAAATGTCTACATAGATTAACAAAAATTTTTGTTGTTTATTTACCTAATGAAAATGAAATATCCATCTCTGCTTATTTGTATTCTGTCTCCAGTTGTCTTAGGCCGAATGGAACAGTCCTTTGAGAAACCAGCTGTATATTTCCAGGTATATTTTTCTCTCGAGGTATCATCCTCACCAAATATAGGACAATATAGTTCACCTTTTGAGCCAAACATGATAAAAGAACAAAATATCATACAGAAGACCAGCCTAATCTTGTGGCCTTATTTCCTTACCTCCCCAAACCATGTTTTTCCAAAAAGTGAATTTAGAATGACAACAGTGGCAACATTTCATTTTTGCTTTCACAATACACTCTGCTGAAATTACTCTCAGGTCACCAGTGACCTCCTATCCTAAAACCAGGGATCGTCTCTGTGTTCTCATTCTACTTGAATTTCTGCAGCATTTAATATATCGAACAGCCTTTTCTTTGTTCATTCCATTTCGATAAATATTTACTCAGCACCTGCTATGAGCACTATTATAAGCACCATGGATACATCAGAAAATAAAACAAAGACCTCTGCCCTGTGGGGCTCACATTATAGCAGGCGAGACCTCATAAACCATTAGCCTCAGTAAATGACAGAGTATGTTGGACGATGGAGACCAAACTGCCCTTTTGGAGAAGCAAGGAAAGGACTTGAGTTTGGAGGCTCGAGACTGTGGGGCGATGTGTGATTTTTCACCTAACGTAACCCCAAACAGTCAGTAAATTCCTAAGCATCAGAAGCTGCCAAATACAATTGGGGTTCTTACGGAAAACAGAGTTGGGGTGTTTCTTCACATCTGGGTCTGGCAAGTTCCACCAATTCTCTCAAAGTCACACCTTCCTTATGAGCTCAGGGCCTCAGCCTTCAAGCTGCTCTTCTCTCGAGCTCCAGTCTTAGACTTCTCTATCCTCCCCCTACCCCCTCACCCCAGCTTGCTGCCCAAGGGATTGTTCCCTAAGATACAAATCCAACCTGTCACTGCCTTTTTCCTAAAATAAACGTCCTGAAATTGGTCATTTGCTTACCAAAGATGCCCTGATAATATACACACTGAGAGATGCAGCCTCATTTGTCAATAGAATCATACCTAGAAACAGTACAATGGAATCATCTTTTCTCTTGAAACAAGAGCAAAATGCTATTCCTATTTTTAAAGGTTTGACACACTTTTCACTACTGTAGGAACTACCCAGAGTTGAAATAAACAGCAAAGATTCTAAGAAATTGCAGGTGGCTGATAGAGCTAAACTGATTTTGACAGCAACCCAGGTAATCACAAGTGGTGGGCTTGGGGATTTTCGAGCTGGCACCAAGCAGTTTAAAGCACAACACTGCTTGGATGTTAAAGGGCTGTGAGTGAATCCTCACATTCAGCAGCTTAACATGACTGACGACACCCGATCAGAAACACAGAATCAACAACTACTCTTTAGCAATAGCGAGGTTTGTTTCTGCTCGAAGGGTAGGTCAGCAATGTGTGGGCACTGCCCAGAGGGAACCAGCCGTAGGGTAGTGGCCTGGGGCCTGGGATTCCTCGGGGCAGCACAGTGGAGGGGAGAAACTGCCTTGTGGCCCAGAGGAGTCAAGGTCATCATCAAGAAGAAGGTGTTGGGCTTCCCTGGTGGCGCAGTGGTTGAGAGTCCGCCTGCCGATGCAGGGGACGCGGGTTCGTGTCCTGGTCCAGGAAGATTCCACATGCCACAGAGCGGCTGGGCTCGTGAGCCATGGCCACTGAGCCTGCGCGTCCGCAGCCTGTGCTCCGCAACAGGAGAGGCCACAGCAGTGAGGGGCCCGCGTAAAGAAGAAGGTGCTGACAAGCATCAGATCTGAAGCATGAGCTAATAATGACGGTAAGTCTCAAGAATAATGGAAGTGATAATTGCTAATATTTACTGCCTGTGTGGTGTATGCAAGAAACTAAGCACTTTATGTGCATTCAATCAGTCTCAGATCAGATGTCACTTTTTCTTATTCTTTTTATGGTAGTATTTCCCAACATTCCACCTTTACTTCTCTTCCCTTTACATACAATATTTAAGCTTTTTTCCTGGGTGGATGAGAAACCTGGGGAACAGAGCAATTAGGAAACTTGCCTGAACTTGAAAAGTAAATGGTAAAGGAATGATTCAAGCCCAAGGGAAGTAAGGCTGAAAACCAGAGAATGAGGTGTGAGTCAGAAAGCACAAGGATGGAGGTCAGGATGGAGGAGAGGAGGGGTTGGGATGGGGCAAGTGCGTAGAGCTAAGGCCGGGAAGAGTTACAGAGCACTGACTTCTCCTTGAGCTGCGGCCTGGTGTGTTACAGAAGGGAGAATGGCTGCTGAGGGGGGAGCTGCAGAACTGGATGGGGGTAATGGGAAAAGCATGCTGACATGAAGACGTTAAGAATATTTTATTATTTATTTTTTATTTTATTGTGGTAAGAACACTTAACGTGAGATCTATCCTCTTAATAAAATTTTAGGTGTACAATACAGTATTGTTAGCCACAGGCACAATGTTGTACAGCAGATCTCTAGAACATATTCATTTTGCATAACTGAACTTTTATGCATGTCGAATAGCTTTTATTTCATCAGTCATTCAACATGTGTTTATTGTACACCTAGTGTCTTAGTCCTTTGGCTGTTATAACAAATTACCATAGACTGCATGGCATATGAAAAACAGAACTTTATTTCTCCCAGTTCTAGAGCTATAAGTCTGTGATCAGGGTGCCAACATGGTCACAGAGAGAGCCCTTCCAGGTGGCAGCCTGCTGACTTCTCGTTGTATCTTCCCTTGGCAGAAAGAGCAAGAGAGCTCTTGGCCGTCTCTGTCATAAGGGCACTCATCCCATTCATAGGGCTCCACCCTCATGACCTTATCACATCCCAAAGGCCCCACCTAATATGGTCACATTGAGGGCTAGGATTTCAACATATGAATTCTGGAGGATTCACAAACATTCATTCCATAGCACATACTATAGGCCAGGCACTGTTCCAGGAGCAGCATTGAAAAAGTAACTAATGTGCTGGCTTTATTGAAGTTACAATCTAACTGAATAATAATGATTAAATTTTAAACAATAAAAATAGTAGATCTGATATGCCCTGCTATCACAGCCAGCTCTTTTCTCTCTTTTTTTTTTAACATCTTTATTGGAGTATAATGCCAGCTCTTTTCAAAGCAAAACCCCAGTGGAGGTGGATTAGGAAAATTAAGGGAAAGATAAAGGAGAAAAACAACAACTTTTTATCCTGCAGGCCAAGACCCTTCCTCTGCCCAGCAGAGACCCTCCAGGTACAGGTGACTCTGCCAGTATGAACACCACGGTCTTCCAGAGGCTTAGAGTTGGGAGCACTGTCAAAATCACTTAGGCCAACCACCTCACCTTCCGGTTTTTGAATTCACTCATAGAAAAAGTTGTCTGGGATATTTTGAATACCTTGCAGGAAAGAAAACCTTTTACTTCTCAATACAACCCACTTCAGAGGAGTTCACTTTTTGTTTTGTTTTGTTTACCTTTATACTGATTCCTGTTAGAGTTCATCTTGACCCTGAGTCTGTTATTAAAAGTATTTCATGGGCTTCCCTGGTGGCGCAGTGGTTGAGAGTCTGCCTGCCGATGCAGGGGACACGGGTTTGTGCCCCAGTCCGGGAAGATCCCACATGCCGCAGAGCGGCTGGGCCTGTGAGCCATGGCCGCTGAGCCTGCGAGTCCGGAGCCTGTGCTCCACAACAAGAGAGGCCACAACAGTGAGAAGCCTGCGTACCGCAAAAAAAAAAAAAAGTACCTTCTGGATCACTGGTTTTCAAACTATACTCTATAAAGCCCTGGGTGAGCAAGTGAGAGAGGAAGCTTCTACAGGGTCAGGAGACCAGGCCCTGAGAATCTGGCCATTCCTCAGTGGTCCCAAGAACAGCTTCCCTTTTTTTTTTTTTTTTTTTAAGCTTCTACAGAGGATTTCATTGGGAGAAAGGGTTGTACAGTTAGAAAAAAAGTTTGAAAACTCCCGCTCCAGATATTCATCCTGAGGTCATTAGTATAAATGTTGAACTGAATAGATTTGAGAACAGGGAGCTAAGGCATATTTCCCTGCATGTCAACAGCAATCACTAGCATCTTGGGTATAGCTGGAAAACCATCTATGAACCATCCTCACTCTTCTACACTGATCCTAAGGGATTAGAAATGTCTCCCTAAAGCTGCAAATGTCTCCCTGAAACAGTCAACATGTGTCCTGTGATTCACCATTCTGTCAGTATCACTGGTTCTCAACCCTGACTGTGATTCTAATGATCTCATTACAATCAACGAGAAAGCTTTCAAAACCACCACTGCTCCTCAAAAGGTTAAACATAGGGTTACTGGGCCTTCCCTGGTGGCACAGTGGTTAAGAATCCGCCTGCCAATGCAGGGGACACGGGTTCGAGCCCTGGTCCAGGAAGATCCCATATGCCATGGAGCAACTAAGCCCATGCTCCACAGCTACTGAGCCTGTGCTCTAGAGACCGCGAGCCACAACTACCGAGCCTACGTGCTGCAACTGCTGAAGCCCACGCGCCTAGAGCCTGTGCTCCGCAGCAAGAGAAGCCACCGCAATGAGAAGCCACCGCAATGAGAAGCCCGCGTGCCACAATGAAGACTAGCTCCCGCTCACCGCAACTAGAGAAAGCCCGAGCGCAGCAACAAAGACCCAACCAATGCAGCCAAAAATAAATAAATAAATAAATAAATAAAATTCTTAAAAAACAAACAAACATAGGGTTACCATGTAACCCAGTAATTCCACTCCTAGGTCTATGCTCAGGAGAAATGAAAGCACACATTCACACAATACCTTGTACACAAATATTCAAAATAACAGCATTATTTATAATAGCCAAAAAGTAGAAATAATCCAAATGTTCACCAATTTATGAATCCATAAATAAAGTGTGGCATATTCATACAACGGAATATTTATTCAGCCATAAAAAGGAACGAACCACTGATTCCTGCTACAATGTGGATGAACCTTGAAAACATTATGCTAAGTGAAAGAAGCCAGACACAAAAGGTCATGTATCATTCCATTTCTATTAAATGTCCAGAATAGGCAAATCTATAGAGACAGAAAGTAAATGAATGTTTGCCTAGGGCTAGGAAAGATGGGAGGAGTAGGGATGAAGGCTAAAGGGCTCAGATTTCATTCAAGAGTGATGAAATATTCTAAAATTGATTGTGGTGATGGTTACACAATTCTGTGAATATACTAAAAAGCACTGAATTGTATACTTTAGATGAATTGTGTGGTATGTGAATTATATCTCACTGAAACTGTTAGAAGAAAAAAAAAAAAACCCTACCACTACTGAGGCTTTAAAATTGGTTTGCAGTGGGACTTTAGCACCCATGTGATTCTAATAAGCATCCCAGACCAAGAACCACTGATTCTAACCATGGCTCAGGTTAAGTGACTGATTTTGAGGGAGGCTATGGTGCCTCTCAGTGGTCATCCCCACCCTTCCACTCTAGACATGCGTGAGCTACTCCATTAAAGATCCTTCCCAGAATTATGCCTGCGTTGGAATCCAACCCACAGTTTGCAGGACCACCTTCTTCCTCCTTCTGTCGCTTGCATTATTGAGCCATTCCTGGTTTCCAGCATCGCCACTGTTGTACACAATGCCTCATGCATCATCAGCAGGATGAGGCGTTCTCATTCGCGAGTTTCCTTCTATACCTTGAGGTACCAACTGACAGAACCACGAACCTATGAACTCGTGTGAAGCTGTCTAGTTACCGTCTCTTCATTCAGCAGAGGACAGTACATTTGCAGAAACTCACCATAGACTATGAAGTCCTCTTACTATGTTCCTGACTTTTGGCTGCCCTTATGCAGTTATGCTGTAGCTACCTTTCAGACCCTGCTCCATCAATGACATCCCTAGGCCTGGAACAGTGGGTGCATTCCGTGGCCTTCCCCACGGCAGGCCGCTCTTATAAGGCTGCCATTCAGGGTCCGTCAAGAGCTCGAGAGCTCCCTTCCTGCCAGTCTTTGGGTGTTCTCCTTTGCATTTGGGGAGTTTAAAAATCCCATGATAGGGACTTCCCTGGTGGCGAAGTGGTTAAGAATCCGCCTGCCAATGCAGGGGACAAGGGTTCGAGCCCTGGTCCGGGAAGATCCCACATGCCGCAAAGCAACTAAGCCCGTGCACCGCAACTGCTGAGTCCGCATGCTGCAACTACTGAAGCCCACACACCTAGAGCCCGTGCTCTGCAACGAGAGAAACTACCCCAATGAGAAGCCCGTGCAACACAACGAAGAGTAGCCCCCCTCACCGCAACTAGAGAAAAGCCCGAGCGTAGCAGCAAAGACCCAACGCAGCCAAAAATAAATAAATAAATTTATTTATTTTTTAAAAAAATCCCATGATAAGTTTGCTGACTTTTCTTTCTCCTACCTCAGACACAGAGAACAGACCTTGCCTTGCCCCCGGGAATGTTTGAGTATCTTCTAGCTCCTCTGAATCACTATGTCCTAAAGCAATTACCTCAGTCTACAGCTAGTAATTAAGAACACTTGGCCCTGTTATCAGAGAGCTGAGTTGGAATCCTGATTCTGCTATTTGGTAGAGGAGTGGGCTTGGGCAAAACATATTATCTAAGCCTCAGATTTCTCACCTGTAAATTGAGGATAATAAAGCCTACCTGGAAGGACTGTTAGAGAGATTAAATTGTAACAGCAGAGGTGGGGTGCTTGGCTCAGAATGGGTGTGAAATAATTTGCTAGTGATTGTTTCTTCCCAGGCAGTTGTATGACTAGGAGATCTAGCTCTTTTCTCAAGATCTCCTTGCTGGTGTATGGGACATCACCGCCCCTCGATTAGATCCAAGGTAGTTCATCCCATAAATATGCAGGGCTCTAATACCAAATGCCTGTCCTTATTCTCCTAATCAATCACCCTTCTGGGGGAAGGCAGAGGGAATGATCCCTTCTCTCCGGTTCCCTCATCAGCCCCAGCAATGTCTCAGTCTTGGGATGCACTTGCGAATGTCCTCAGAGGATCTGCTCAGGTCCGTGCTCACCACTCTATACCCTCCTGGTCCTTCCTTCCTAGATTGTGAGCCACTCCTGGGGGCAGGACCTCCTGGAATCTTCACAAAACTCCTGAGTTAAAACATCTAAACTCTACCACATATCACCTTGCTGTTAAAACCCAGGAGTGTCTGGCACAGAACTGTCCAATTTTCTCCTCCAACTATTTCCAGGAAATTTATAATTCAGATTACTTGAAATAGAATTCGTTGTTCAACACAGTACCTGGTGTCTGGCAGGAAGTGTTGGAATAAATAATTAAACAGCAGTTAAACTTCACCTACTAAAATCCTCTGGCCCAGTTTAAATGCACCTCTTTCATGTTGTCTCATCGGTCAGAAATGGTTTCCTCTTCCCTCCCTCTGCATTCCTATAACAACTATCTTTATGGAATGCTTACTGATTGTTCCCAGCTCATATAGCTAATAATTGGCAAATCTAGAATTCAGCTGTACTGAGTTGAATAGCATCTTGTCAAATGTCCACTGGAACCTCAGAATATGACCTTATTTGAAAAGTGTCTTTTTTTTTTAAACATCTTTATTAGAGTATAATTGCTTTACAATGGTGTGTTAGTTTCTGCTTTATAACAAAGTGAAGCAGTTATACATATACATATGTTCCCATATCTCTTCCCTCTTGCATCTCCCTCCCTCCCACCCTCCCTATCCCACCCCTCTAGGTGGTCACAAACCACCTAGCTGATCTCCCTGTGCTATGCTGAAGGGTAAGCTGTGACAAAGTGAGAGGGTGGCATGGACATATATACACTACCAAACGAAAACAGTGTCTTTACAAAGGTAATCAAGTTAAGATCATCCTGGCTTAGAGTGGGCCCTAAACCCAATGATTACTGTCCTTATAAGAAGAAGGACATTTGGAGATAGAGACATAGGAAGAAAACAGAGAAAGCCATGTCAAGATGGAGACAGAGACTGGAGTTATACGGCCACAGCCAAGAAATTCCAAGGATGGCCAGCAACCACCAGAAGCTAGGAAGAGGTCAGGAGCAAGTCTTCCCTAGGGCCTTCAGAGGGAGCTTGGATGGCCCTACCAGTTTTGGACTTCTAGCCTCTAGAACTGTGAGAGAATAAATTTCTGTTGTTTTATGCCCCCGTTTGTGGTAATTTATCACGGCCACCCTAGGAAACTAATATACCAGTCTCAGCCTGTCAGACACCTAACATCCTCATTTGTAACCACTATGATATACTGCCTTATGTTTGTGGCACCCAAACTGTATCCTTCATAGTACGTTTATCAGATGCCTTGTATGTCACAGTAAGAGGCAGATGGTGAGCCTAGAAGTCAAGGTGGGGATGGAGGGGGTGGGGAAGAGGTAGAATTATTGCAAGGTAGAGAATGAGCAGAGCGATTTTCTTGCATATATGCCCGAACCTCATTATGTCTGATCCTGTGATTTAGCAGAGAAATGGGAAAGAGTTTGCTTATGAAAGAAGTATGATGCACTAGAAAGCAAGCAGGACTAGGAATGGCAAGGCCTGATGTGAACTAGCTCTGTGATTAGGCGCATGACCTTCAGATGTGGCTGCTTTGACACAGACTATGTGACTTGGGAACATTGAGACACGGCCTCAAAAACAAAATATTAACCTTTCAGCTTTTAAAACTTTCTAAACTTCTCACTTATTCCCACCCCACCCCTGATCCTCATTTCATAACTCCCACCTCTGACACACAGCAGACACTTAAGTTTTTGTTAAATAATGAATAAGGGAATGAATAAGGAAGATGGAAGAAAGCTGGAGGTGTCAGAATTGAAATAATGGTCAACAATAAGGAAAGAGTCAGATGCATAGTAAGGGTCATGAAAGAAGGTTCAAGAATCAAAGATGTCTGCCACTAATATTTGGCAATCAAAAGCCATAATAGATGCAAATGTGGCAAAATATCAATCCTTGTTAAATCTTGGTAATGAACACAGGGTGTTTGTAACATTATTCTTTATAGTTTAGTGTGTTTGAAATATTTTGTTTAAAAAAGAACAATAGAGGACTTCCCTGGTGCTGCAGTGGTTAAGAATCCGCCTGGGGCTTCCCTGGTGGCGCAGTGGTTGAGAATCCACCTGCCGATGCAGGGGACACGGGTTCGTGCCCCGGTCCGGGAAGATCCCACATGCCGCGGAGTGGCTGGGCCCGTGAGCTATGGCCGCTGAGCCTGCGTGTCCGGAGCCTGTGCTCCGCAACGGGAGAGGCCACAACAGTGAGAGGCCCGTGTACCGCAAAAAAAAAAAAAAAAAGAATCCGCCTGCCAATGGAGGGGACACGGGTTTGAGCCCTGGTCCGGGAAGATCCCACGTGCCGCGGAGCAACTAAGCCCGTGTCCCACAACTACTGAGCCTGTGCTCTAGAGCCCGTGAGCCACAACTACTGAGCCCGAGTGCCGCAACTACTGAAGCCCGCGGGCCTAGAGCCTGTGCTCCACAACAAGAGAAGCCACAGCAGCGAGAAGCCCGCGCACCGCAAGGAAGAGTAGCCCCCGCTCGCTGCAACGAGAGAAAGCCCACGTGCAGCAACGGAGACCCAACACAGCCAAAAATAAATAATTTTTTAAGATAAATAAATAAATTAAAAAGAACAATAGAAGAGCAACCTCATTATGTCCTATGAAAATGGGTGTAGTGAATTGGCTTTGCTCAAATCCCTTTGCTTTGATAAGTTCTGAATCCCCTTCTTCATCAGCAAAGCAGGAATGGTTGTGGCAAAACAGTTCGTCACTGCATACGGACGGACCAACACTTTGGAGAGAACCTGTGGAAATATACATGAAAAGACAGAGAATATTCCTTTCACTGGGCTCTGTACTCCTTCTCCTGAGAACTTATGCAAAAGAAATGATAATTCAACACAAAAAAGCCCTGGGGAATATGGAGATGAAAAAGTCACAGACAAATTTGTTATAATAATGAAAAATTGGGAATAACTTAAGACCACCATGTGCTCGCCACTGCTCCCAGCCTGGTCACATCACCCTCATCTTTGCCAGGATCACTCTGGTAGCGTCCAGCTATCTCTCTGCTTCCACCCTTACATCTACAATCTATTCTCTACTCCGCAGCCAGAGTGATTCTTTGAAAAGGAAATGAAATCACTTCCCTACTTCTCTTCAAAATGTTCTCACCACCCTAACTGTTATCAACCCGACTCTGAGCCAACACCTCCCGGGACCTGGATGATGGTGATAGCTCCCTAAGGGGTCTCCCCTCTTCCATCTTCCTGCCCCTCAAGGCAACAGTGAAAGTGCTCCTTTTTCAAATCATAAACCAGATCATGTCACTCCCCCGTTCAGAACCCTCTAGTGGCTTCCCATCTGACTCAGAGTATGCCCATATGACTCAGAGCAATGTCAAAGTAAACTTTTACAGTGGCACACAAGGACCTCATCCCCTTCCCAGTCACACTGGATCCTTTTCATTGACTGTTCCTTCTAATATTCTTTCTCCATATGTCCATATGGCTCATTCCCTCAATTCCTTCAAGTAGTAACTCAAATCTCCCTTTCTCAATGAGGTCTTCATTAACCACCCTATTTAAAATTTTGCTACTCCAAACACCCTCATTCTATTGCCCTGTTTTACATTTTCTCTTAGTATTTATTATTTTCTAACATAATAAAAAATTTACATAACATTTTTCAAATGTCTGTCTGCCCTGGCCCAAACACACATATACTAGAATTTTTTTTTTTTTTTTTTTTTAAAGAAGATGTTGGGGGTAGGAGTTTATTAATTTATTTATTTATTTATTTTTGCTGTGTTGGGTCTTCGTTTCTGTGCGAGGGCTTTCTCTAGTTGTGGCAAGCGGGGGGCCACTCTTCATCACGGTGCGCGGGCCTCTCACTATCGCGGCCTCTCTTGTTGCGGAGCACAGGCTCCAGACGCGCAGGCTCAGTAGCTGTGGCTCACGGGCCCAGTTGTTCCGCGGCATGTGGGATATTCCCAGACCAGGGCTCGAACCCGTGTCTCCTGCATTAGCAGGCAGATTCTCAACCACTGCGCCATCAGGGAAGCCCCCATATACTAGAATTTAAACTCCAGGAGGAAAGGAATTTTTATCTGTTTTGTTCACAGTTGTTTCCCCAGCACCTAGAACAGTCCCTGGCACATAGCTGACATTCAATAAATATTTGTGAAATGAAGGAACAAATAGTTAAGTAAATTGGGTTATACCAAGAGGATGGAAGGTTAAGCAATCAGAAAAAATACTGTGTATCAATATGGAAAAAGACATGTGAGGTAATGTTAATGTTAAAAGTAGAACCCCCGTGTTGCGATCAAAAACACGTTGGTGTGGCTTTGGCAACGTTGTTCTTTTCTGATTCTTTTGCTTTCTCTTCCCTTAAATGTTGGGGCTCCCAGTTTTGTTTTTGGCCCTCTTGTCATTTTTATCTACACTCTAGCTTCAAATACCATCTACTTTATTTCTAGTTTATTTAGCATGTTGTCCAAACAACCATCTTGAGCCCAGGGCTCTGTTTTGAGCTTTTCACCCACATTACTTTGTATACACCTCTGTTAAGTAGCTAGAATACCATTCTGAGAATAGTGGTCTGTTCATCAGTCTCCCCCGATAAAATGGGAGAACTGTTACAGAATAAGATGCCTAGAACACATTAGTAAGGACTCAATAAATGTTTTAGTAATGTAAGGTGTGTACTGTGTGCCCAGTACCTCTAAGAACCTTACGTATATCATGTCATTTAATTCTCACAGCAGCCCTGTGAGAGGCATGAGGTAGACACAGCTTCATTACACGGATGAATAAATAAGGAAATGTGTTTATAATAAACAGTGACCCAAAAAAATGCAGACGTTAAATTAGGTGGTAAAGTAGTGGGATCGTAGGCGGTTTTTCTCTTTCAGAAATTTCGTTAATATTGTTGATAGGCTGTATATGCGTCTTGTGTGTGTGTGCGCGTGTGTCCGTGAGACCAAATAATTTTAAAACTTGAGTGGGCAAACACAGCAACAGGAAATCGTTGGGTAGGGTCTGGGAAAAGAGGAGGAACCCAAAAGTACAGACAAGCAGAGACTCGACTCCGCCTGTGAGCTGTCGGCGCAGGCGGAGACAGCCCGCAGGCAGAGCAGTTACGCTCCCCACCCAGGGAAACGATTCCTTTCAGTGAGGCCAACCCGCGGCCACATGCAAATGACCTGGAGGCTGTGGGCGGAGCCACTCCTGAAAGGCTCCGACCGGGGGGCGGGGAGAAGGTTGGCCCATGGGCTGGCCCCGATTGGCTCCCACAGAGACGGGGCGGGCTCTCCCGAAGGCCCGGCCTCACCGAGGGGCGGTGCCTGGGCCTGGGCCTCTTGGAGAGGGAAGGAGCGGGTACCGGAGCTCCGCGTCGGGAAGCTTAGGTAGGCCCCGAGGGCTCCCAAAGGCAGAGCCGGAAGCGCTACAGTTTGACCCACGAGTCCATCTGTTTTCGAAGGCGTAGTCCTCTTCCTCCCGACCCTCTCCGCCTCCCCTTCTGCCCCTTCATCCGGAGGCCGAAGCCCCCAGCCTGGGCGGGGCGGCGCAGCCCGAGCTCCCGGACCCGGAAGAAGCGCCATCTCCCGCCTTCACCATGGAGCCCACTGCGCCGTCCCTCACCGAGGAGGACCTGACTGAAGTGAAGAAGGACGTGAGTAGCACAACCTTGCCCGGGCACCGCCGAGGGCCGGGGGCGGGCGGAGCGTGGGGTGGGGGGCGCGGTGTGCTGCATTCCTGCAGCGAGGAAACCCGGCGTCCTAGTCCGAGTCGGAATCGGAGGAGGAGCCCGCGGTCGGAGAAGCGAAACGTCCGAGCACAGCAGGACCGTGGCGAGCCCTGCATCCGAGGGACCTTGGTGGAAGTGATCTGATCCCCGCTGACTTGTTAATCCACGTTTTAAATCAATAAAAGCAGGGCTTGGGTTTCTGAAATCTTGTTCAGTGGAGCGTTTCTTTACAGTCAGCTTCTTGCCCACTGCTCACCCATCCCCTGGTGATTTCACCCCAGCTGCGCTTTGGAGCTGCGTTGTTAGGTATCGACGACTCAAGTTCATCCTTGAGTCAGACTGCCTTGGCTGCTGGCTCAACCTGGAGCAAAAGCTGGACCAGATAAAGCATCTCAAGCAGTGGATCAAATACGTGAAACTTGCAAAGGGGGTTGGGGGAAGCTGGACTGTTGAAAGCACAACCCGGAATTCCCCTAGTAAGCAAACGCCCACGTATTTAAATTGAAGGGGCGCGGAGGGGGGCGGGGGATGAATACATGAAGCGGAGAATTAATTTACAGGTAAACGTTGGAGATATTCAGCAGCTAAATTATGCTCTTCTGCTTGTATGCTGAAGTGCACAAATCTTAGTATTCATTCGTAAAGAATGACTTTGTTGAGGTCTGACTTGTTTCTCTTTTCCTTTGCTTTTAGTTAACTTGTTTTGCCATGTGAGACTTATATGAGTACCATTAAAATACTTTATATTAATTCAAATTCAAAACAACATGAACATGAATTGTGTTCTGGCTTAACACTGCAGTACTTATACAAAATCATCTTTGTGAATTGGACAGGACAGCAGCTTTTTAAATGTTTGTGTGCTTCCTTTTACCCTTACCTGTAAGGTTTATTACACTGTACTCATAATTACAGTTGGTATGACTCATTAGCAAAAGGAGACTGGTTATGACTGTGCCTTAGTTTCCTCCTTCAACAGATAATTGTGGAGCACTTATTGTATGGAAAGTACTGTTCTTGGGCCTGGAAAGGTATAAAAAATGACAGGCCCCTGCTTACATTCTAGTTGAGTTAAGACTGGGACATTGATAACTAATAAAGAATAAATGAGTATTGTGTTTTTCAAGATTTGTGCCAGTAAAAACATGAACTTCAAGAGCTAGGCCTGCTGTATTCCAGATACTGTGTCACACAATTTACAACGTTCCCATTTAATCTGTACAACAACCTCTAAGGCAGATAATTGTCTTTCCCATTTTACAGTTGATAAAACAGGTAGTGAGAGGTTACAAGTGGGAGGATATAAAGCCTGTACATAAACACAGATGTGAAGGGTGGCTTCTAGGCCTTTATTTTTTTCCATCAGTTCATTGATATTATCCATCTCCATGATTTCAATTTACAGCTATATAAGAAATCCATAACCTTGGGGAATCATGGACACGTTTCAGGACATCTATGAAAAAAAATATGTGCACATTTTCTTCTTAGAAATTTTTTTCATGATGTTTTCAAAATGGTTTATGACCTTACGAATTTTAAAATTGTCATCCACATATTTGGACTTCCTTCTTTCTCAACTCTAAGTGCTTATATCCAAATATCTACTGGAAATCCACTTTTATATCCTTCAGATTCCTCACTTTGTCTAAAATTGAACTTTTTATCATCCTTACCCCAAAGCCACTTGCTGTTTCTGCTGTATTCTCTGTCGTGATGAATCCATAGGGATTGGCTCCTGATACCAAAATTAATGGATGCGGGCTTCTCTGGTGGCGCAGTGGTTGAGAGTCTGCCTGCCGATGCAGGGGACATGGGTTCGTGCCCCAGTCCGGGAGAATCCCACATGCCGTGGAGCGGCTGGGCCCATGAGCCATGGCCGCTGGGCCTGTGTGTCCAGAGCCTGTGCTCCGCAACGGGAGAGGCCGCAACAGTGAGAGGCCCGTGTACTGCAAAAAAAAAAAAAATTTCATGGATGCTCAAGTCCCTTTTATAAAATGGCGTAGTATTTGCATGTAACCTACACACATCTGCCCATATACTTTGAATCATCTCTAGATTACTTATAATACCTAGTACAATGTAAATACTGTGTAAATAGTTGTAAATACAATGTAAATGCTATATAAATAGTTGACCCACACAGCAAATTCAAGTTTTGCATTTTGGAACTTTATGGAATTTTTTTTAAATTTATTTTATTTATTTATTTATTTTTGGTTGTGTTGGTGTTGGGTCTTCGTTGCTACACGCGGGCTTTCTCTAGTTGCAGCGAGCGGGGGCTACTCTTCATTGCAGTGCGCGGGCTTCACATGCAGTGGCTTCTCTTGTTGGGGAGCACAGGCTCTAGGCGTGCGGGCTTCAGTAGTTGTGGCATGTGGGCTCTAGAGCGCAGGCTCAGTAGTTGTGGCGCATGGGCTTAGTTGCTCTGCGGCATGTGGGATCTTCCCGGGCCAGGGCTCGAACCCATGTCCCCTGCTTTGGCAGGAGGATTCTTAACCACTGTGCCACCAGGGGAGCCCCTGGAATTTATTTTCCATCCACTGTTAGTTGAATCCGAGGGTGCGGAACCTGCAGATACAGGGGACCGACTGTACGACCACTTATCCACATGGAAACTCCCACTTCTTTTTTTTCTTTTCAGGCTCCCACTTCTTCACTATACTTCTTCTCCCTGTGTGCTCCATCTAGTTGTTTACCTCTTTTTTGTTGAATTTAGTTCAGTTTCATAAATATGGACTACACACTGTGAGACTGATACTGCCATTGATTCTAACAGTTCAAAAGTTAAAAACTAAGACACAATCTTAGTTTGAGAAGAGCTCAACTTCTTGGGGGGTTGGGGGGGACATGTTAAAATGACAATTGCGAATCACAAAATAAGTGCAATGAATTTTACATTCATCCAAAACATTATCTACTTAGCACTCTGCTAAATGCAGGATATACAGAGTTGAACAGAATGTACCTGGTTCTTGCCTGCTTTTAACATGTGGGTTCTTAAGGTTGAAAAAAAATAAATGTATAATTCCAAATTATGGTAAGGACTATGAAGGAGACAAACAGGTGTTGAGCCAATAACAAGATAAGAGGGGAAATCTACTTGAGATAGGATGGTCAGGGAAGGTTACATTTTTTAAACTGGTTCCTGAAGGCTATGACAGAACTGGGGAAGAGCATTCTAGGCAGAATAGAATTTTCAAAGGATCTAAGGCAGGCAAAATCTTGGGGAAATTGGAAAAAGGCAGACAGTGCGTAGAGGTGAAGTTAGGATGGTGGGCTAGTGCCAGATTATGAAGGGACTTACAGATGGTAGTAAAGTGGGATTTTTTTCCCAAGTGTAGTAGAGACCTATTGAAGAATTATATTTTTAAAAATCCCTCTGCCTAATATATGGACTGGGGTGAGCAAAAGGGAGAAGAGGGAAACTAGTGAGGAGATCCTTGGAATTTACATAGTTGAGAGATGATGGTGATTCGGATCAGGGTACAGGCAGTGGAGATGGATGGAACAGGAGAATTCCAGATGCATTTTTTAAACAGTAATGATAGGACTTGGTGATGGTTTGAATGTGGGAGTTGAGGAAGAGAGTGGAATCAGATTAGTAAGTGGAAATGTCAAATCGGCAATTAGACCTATCAGTTGGAAGATCAAAAGAGAGATCTGAGCTAGAAATAAAAGTGTGGGATTAAGTGAGTTTACCTGGGGAACTTGAGAGCTAGAAGGGAAAGGGAGACCATAGAAAAGTTTTAAAAAATAAGAAGTTATGGCCGCAGAGATGGGAAGAAAGCCAGGAGAGCGTGGTATTCATATAAGACAAGAAAAGAGTATTTCAGGAGGGGAGTGGTCACCTGTTTTCACACTGCTGAGAAGTGAGATGAAGACTGAAAAATATCAGATTTAGTGATAAGGAGACCCTTGGTGACTTTGAGAAGAGTAGTGGGACAGAGTGAAAATGTCTGGGAGTGAATTGGGAGATATAAGTGGAGTCCTGTTGTATAGAAAAGTGAAGTGCATACACTGGGTGCTGTAAAGGCAGGAGAAGAGTACTCATTTGGGGGAGTTTAAGTAAAGTTACCTGAAGGAGATGACCACTGTCCTGAATTTTAAAGGATGAATAGGGATATGGGAAAAGAAAACAAGGCAAAGGTAACAACTTAAAGAAATGTAGTGGAAAACAGCAGTTTTAGGAAGAACATAAAGTTCCAGAACATAGAGTAAGCTGGAGAGGTAGGCAGGATCCATACTATGAAGCACCTGCCTGCCATCATCAAGTAGCTGTTATTTATTGAATACCTACTGTGTCAAGCCTTCATATGCACTGTCCCATTTAGTCCTCCTACAGGTCCTGCTAGGTATTTATTATTTTTTTACCAATAAGGGACCTGAGGCTTAGAGAGGTTAAGTAACTTCTCCCAGCTCTCGATTCAAGATTTGAACTGAGGGGCTTCCCTGGTGGCGCAGTGGTTGAGAGTCCGCCTGCCGATGCAGGGGACACGGATTCATGCCTCGCTCTGGGAAGATCCCACATGCTGCGGAGCGGCTGGGCCCGTGAGCCATGGCCGCTGAGCCTGCGCGTCCGGAGCCTGTGCTCCGCAACGGGAGAGGCCACAATAGTGAGAGGCCCGTGTACCGCAAAAAAAAAAAAAAAAAAAAAGATTTGAACTGAGGTTGGTCTGAGTCCAGAGCCATGCTCTTCAGCTGTCTGCTATTCTGCTATGGTTGAGAAACTTTATCCTTTAAGTCGAGGTGGAACACAGTGTTTTAAATTTTTTTTAAATTAACTAACGACATTTCAATATTGGTAGAATTCATGTAACACTCCAGATTTCCATTTTTTCTTGAAAAATTAGAAGGTCTGATAGATGTGTGAAGGAAGAATTTGAGCGGGATGGGGAGAGAAGGAAGAAGTGCAACTAGGTGTCTTGTTAATAGTCGATGCAAAATATGTAGGGACCCGAACTAGGACAATGCTAATAATAGGGATGGAGTGAAGGGGCAGCTTAGATAAATATCAGGGTAGATTGGCAGGACTTGTTGGGTGGGCGATCTGATTGAATGTGCCAAGTGAGTGAAAGAGAGGAAAAGTCAAGGATGAGTTGTAGGTTGATAGCATGGTTGGATGGATGGTGGTACTCGCAAGTGAGTTGAGAATGTCAGAGGAAAACGATAGGGGAAGATAACAAATTTGGTTTTGGACATGTTGAATTTTAAGTACCATTGGGATCTCTAGGTGGAGAAAGTCTTGATCACATAGGAAAATTTAGAAATCATCAACGTATGGTAGAAATGACAACAAATGAGTTTTTCCAAGGAGTTCATCTTTTAAATCTATTTTTCTCTCTCCTCATCCCCACAGCTTAAATTCATGCACTCAGCTTATCATATGTAAGATATTGCAGCAGTCTTCTGATTGCTCTCCTTTGACCCCAATTTTTGCTTTCCCCCAACCCTCTGTAAAAGTTTTCTTATTGCCTCTTATTTATAAACCTTTGATGAGGTTTTGACTATAGGGAAATGTAATTTCCCTCATTGCCTACCTTTCATGCCTCTAGCTCAGGTGTAGTCTCTGTAAATTTCCCAGGTCCTGGAGGCAGAGTTGGTTGCTTCCCCAGTACTTGACCTATATCTTTTTTTCCAGGTCATATTCCATTGTCTCATAATTTTTAGCTTGAGTTGATAATGTATTCTTCAGCTAGACCATGTGCCCTTTGCATGCAGGTTTCAAGTCTTGTTCATCTTTGCATATCCACTGCTCAGCACTTGGCATATTTGGCATTTAGATATGTGAAATGTTTCTTGTGGGAATTCAGTGGACTGAGAACTGTAGGAACCCTTCACCTAACCTACTTTTCTGCCACCATATACTCTCATATACTTTGAAGATTTTCCATTGTCTTTAGTTCATCATTGTCAATGTGAATCAAGTTAGTCATCATTGTCATCATCACTAATATTTACTCATCACTTACTATGTACCAGGCACTTTCTCAAGTGCTTTATGTGTGTTAATTTATTTCTCATAACACTCAGATGAGGAAACTGAGGCACAGAGGAGTTAAGTTACCCAAGATCGCATATTTAGTAAATGGAGGAGCTATAATACAGTCACTCACATCAAATTGTTAATACCATTTATTAGGACCCACATTGATTTTTGACTAATTAAGCCTCGTTAGGCACTTCTCAGGTCTAGGCCTGTTTATGTGATTTCTTTTTATTTCTTTAATTTTTTCCAATATCCACTATTCCTTTAGGTTTCTTGCCCCCCATACCTTTCTACCTTCCTTCTACCAAGGCTGAGTTAGACTATAGTCTTGCCAACTGGCTCCAAAGATAGACCCAGTATGGTCCCTTTTGGTTTAGGTTCTTTCTTTTTCTTTCTCTCTCTCTCTCTCTCTCTCTCTCTCTCTCTCTCTCTCGTGTGTGTGTGTGTGTGTTGTTTCACTCTAGAAAGATGGAAAATTAATAACATGAGAAAGTTATAAACTGTGAGTTACTCTCTCTGGTCCTGACTAATCCTGGATTCCTTGCTAAATGGAAACTAAAATGTACAGTAACCTCTGCTCTCAACTTTACCTCTGAAGGCCCTCAGCAGACCTCCCTATTTCCACAGACCCAAGCCCCCTAGATTAGACTGGCCCCCTCCTCATAACAGTTTGGTCTTGGTTTATAGATGTGAAGATGAAATCAGAGCAGTTCAGAAGCAGTGAGGAATATCTAGTCAGGGACCTACTTCTGTCTAACCGGACCTTCATTTTAATAGCATGCCTTTAGTAGGGCTGAGCCTCCTGACTTCAGGAAGTTTTCTCTCACCAGTCAGATTCCTAACTAATCAGTCACCTTTGTGATTTCCTTAGGTGTTAAAAAAAATATACATTGAGGCATTTTTTATATCTTTTAGGCTTTAGAAAATTTGCGTGTATACCTCTGTGAAAAAATCATAGCTGAGAGACATTTTGATCATCTCCGTGCAAAAAAAATACTCAGTAGAGAAGACACTGAAGAAATTTCTTGCCGAACATCAAGTAGAAAAAGGGCTGGAAAATTGTTAGACTACTTACAAGAAAACCCCAAAGGACTAGATACCCTGGTTGAATCTATTCGGCGAGAAAAAACACAGAACTTCCTGATACAGAAGATTACAGATGAAGTGCTAAAACTTAGAAATATAAAACTAGAACATCTGAAAGGTAAGATATCTTAGTTATCCAAAAGTTCATTTAAATGTAACAATGCTTTTATAAGTAGAATGCAAAACAAAACAAAAACCTAGAAGTGATCATTTTGCTTTTATTCAAAAAGTTCAACCTTCAGAATTACATTCGATTTGCATTTTTTTACCTTATTTGATGTCATTACATTGCAAAAGTGAAATATCACTCAGTGTTCTGTATTTATATTCGGTTAACAACACATTTATAGAAAACAACTACAATGAAATCCCAGTATACACAGGAGTTTGTTTCTAAAGTCAGCAGAATGCAAGATTAATCTGTTCAAAGTAACCCCTGAAAATGCATATCACACGTAAAGAACAGTGTATAGGTAAAGAATTTTACCTTTGATAAACTCTGATAGTTTTTCTCCCACCAGTTGATCACATGATGAAGTAGTTGGCTTATGTTGGTAAGAATCATCTTGTATAAGTTATATGTAACTTTAAACACTAGAATCACACTCAGTGTTGCAAAATGAGAGAGGCATAAAACTGAGATTGATTAAGGGAGTAGCAGATTTACCTCTTCCGTTTCACCCTCACCCCACAGCACACACTCACTAAATTGGAATGCTGTGTAGAATTGTTTGCACGATTTAAATCCCCCTCTCCCTCCAAACTCCCATCTTTCTCTGTCTCTCTCTACAGAGCACTTAAAATAAATGTGCATGCGATACAGCTCTATTCCAGCTGTTCTAGGCAAGGGAAACAGAAATTAGTAATTTAGGGCTTTTCCCTTAAGGAACTCAGTCTATAAATCCATGCTGGAACACAGATGAAGTTTCCCCTTGAGCCATATTTAAGAAACTAGTTTCCCTTTCATGGGACAGAAATGCTGACTGTATTGTGAAGTTGAAAAACTAGTGGAAAAAATTGACGTACAAATGTACTTTACAGACTCTGCAGGATTTACATAAAATCTGTCAACTCAGGAAGTTCTGTGCCTGTAGACCATTGGGTTGAATATTTGCTAAGCCTAACAGAGAGATAAATTGTGTTTGTGTTTATTCTTTCCACGCTGAGGCTAATTGTTGGCTATACCCTTTGGATATGATAGAATTCTTGGTTCAGAACAACCTCTGTCATTTAAGTAAACTGTTAGGTTGAGAACCAGGACATTCTCTATTTAATGTGAAGAGGAGACCTGGGTTCTAGCCGTCCCCCTTGCATGAAGTAGTCCTGGAATGTTGGGCCTGACTTCACTGTTCCAGGCTTCTGTCTTCTCAACTCTAATAGTGAGAGGCTATCCCGGATGACCTGTAGAATCCCTTCCACTTGTAACACCCCATGATTCAAGAATTGGAAGTAATTAACTCATAGAATTTTAGCATATACCCAGTTTAAAATTGGGGTAAATTTTTTTTGTGCTGGAGTGCTAAAGAATATTTTTTAGTTGTGAAAGCTATTTCTTATTTTATGAATAATTTTAGGGGCTACTTTATTTTTTCCAGGTCCTTCAATGGTTAAGTATAAGTACACAAATTAAATGTGAATTGTAGCATGTCATTTAGCTTCCTTGAGATTATTTCTATATCTAGAAAATGTAAATAATAGTATGCTTCATGATTGTCAAGAAAAGCAGATAAAATGTGAAATGGATTATGACAATTTATAAACTGCTATTTAAATTTGTGTAATCTTTTAAAAGTTCAAAGATGGGTGTGGACTCAGTTTTCTAGTTACTTTTCATTTACATCTGAATAATTTTATTGTAGGACTGAAATGTAGCAGCTGTGAGCCTTTTCCAGATGGAGCCACAAACAACCTCTCTAGATCAAATTCAGATGACAGTAATTTCTCTGAAAAACTGAGAGCATCCACCGTCATATACCATCCAGAAGGAGAATCCAGCACAGCCCCCTTTTTTTCTACTGATTCTTCTCTGAATTTGCCTGTTCTAGAAGTAGGCAGAACTGAAAACCCCACCTTCTCTTCAACTACGCTTCCTAGACCTGGGGACCCTGGGGCTCCTCCTTTGCCACCAGAGCTGCAGTTAGAAGAAGAAGGAACTTGTGGAAACTCTAGTGAGATGTTTCTTCCCTTAAGATCACGTGCTCTTTTGCGGCAATGACAGTTTACTGCATTTTAATTTTTTAATGATGACAAAAAATATTTGAAAGGATATGAATCATCTTATAAAATTGCTAAAATGACTTATTAACATTTGATACATGTCTTATAATGCAACGTAAACGTACTTTGTAAATAGAATTTTTTAGAATAAAAGAAGCATACTTGTAGATAGCTAAAGTAAGTCTTGTTGATCATGTGCTCTTCAGTATTTTCTCTTCATTTTTGAGGTAATTTAGTGTTTTCACTTTTTTTTATGTTTTAAGACTAATTTTAATAGAGAACATTTCTCTATTTGAGAATTGAGTCTTAGGCTGGGAACAATGTTTCTTCTCTGTGCATTTGTGCTAATAAGTTTCACAGTCTAATAGTCCTTTCCAACCATTCACAGTACATTTTCAGAATTAAGCTGTTCCTATTTGGTAATAAAGCCAATCACTGCTGGGAAAACTGCCAGCGTACAGAAAAGAATCTTTTTCCCACTCAATTGGGCTTACAGGCACTTAGAAAGTCCCCTTCTGATTCAGAGAAATATCTAATGGAGTTTGAGCCACCTACGGTGCCAATTTGCCAAAATACATTTCTTATTAATCTTACTAATTAATACTACTTTCTTAAGATTTTCACACTCTTTGCTTTATCATTTTCATTCCTAAAGAAAAATCTTGGCATAAACTTCAGTTATTATGTATAATTTAATGAGATTTTTAAAAATACTTTTTCTGTACTTTTTGTTCCCTTTTAATGAGGACCACTGTACAGTTGAAATAATTAGAACAAAATGGTTTTTGTGTGTGTATATGTGACAATTCTGTTTTTAGTACTATTTGGAACAAGCGGGCCATTAGCTAGATATGTCTTTTTGTTCTATGACAAAGTTTGACTAATCTTACAAATTTATACATCTTCTTTCATTGTTTTCATTAAACTATATCTATTTCTAGATATCTGTCTCATATATATTTCCACTACTTGCAAAAAGCAGAGATGGAAATATGCTATTAAGAATAAATGTTTTTAAGTTGTAGTGCTGTGTTTTGGAAGTTTCCAATTTTTCAATAGGAAATAAATACCTAAAACTTTTTTTATATGTACCAATTTTAATAGGAAACATTAATTCAGGTTGTGAGATGGAGTTGCACTTCTGGATGGACTGATGAAATTATCAATCATGAAGAAGACTGGCATATTGACTTTAAAAAAATTTTTAAAAACTGGGTGATTTTTGTAGTATAAACATTTTCTAACGATTATGGGGAGATATGTTTCACCTCCAGGGTAGCATAACAAAATAGTGGCAATTAAAAAAAAAATAGGGGGGCTTCCCTGGTGGCGCAGTGGTTGAGAGTCCTCCTGCCGATGCAGGGGACACGGGTTCGTGCCCCGGTCCGGGAAGATCCCACATGACGCGGAGCGGCTGGGCCCATGAGCCATGGCCGCTGAGCCTGCGCATCCGGAGCCCGTGCTCCGCAACGGTAGAGGCCACAACAGTGAGAGGCCCGCGTACCGTAAAAAAAAAATAGTGGCATAATACTTAAAGAAACCTTTTTCAAAAGCAGAAGCAAGCTTTTCATTTCATTAATTAAAATAAAATTTGATATGCAGTTACTTTTTAAAAAATTTAAATAGGATTTATTTGGAATCAAAGATCATAATTTAGATATGGTATAGCACCTATATTTATAGTTTTCTTTCAGACTGTTGACTATGTAGACAATAAAATTAAGGTTTTAACAAACTTAGGCTTTTGGTTTTCTGAATCCTATGAAATCAGTTGATTTTTCCTTTAAACGCTGAAAACCAGCTGTTGCCAAAAATGTATAAATTTGAATGATACTGTGACATGATATAGTGCAATTGGTTATTGGGTTGATTAATGCAGCAGTGAAAATTATCACTTAATATAAAAACAACACCTTCGAGCTCACTTTTTTAAATTGCTTTTTAAAAAATTGAGACTTTATTTTTAGAGCAGTTCTAGGTTTACAGAAAACTTGAGCAGAAAGTACAGAGTTCCCATATACCCCCTGTTTCCTATATTAACATCTCACATTAGTACATTTATTAGAATTGATGAACCAGTCTTGATACATTATTATTAACTAAAGTTAATAGTTTACGTTAGGATTCATTCTTTGTGTTATACAGTTCTATAAGTTTTGACAAATGCATAGTGACATGCATCCACCATTATATTATCACCCAGAATAGTTTCACTTCGCTAAAAATCCCGTGTTCCACTTATTCATCCCTTCCTCTTCCCCCCCACCCCACCCCACCTCTTCCCATCCAGCCCTGGCAACCACTGATCTGTTTATTCTCTCTATTGCTCTGTCTTTTCCAGAATGTCATATATTGAATGGTTGGAATCATACAATATGTAGCTTTTTCAGACTGGCTTCTTTCACTTAGCAATATGCATTTACATTTCGTGCATGTCTTTTCATGGTTACTTTTTCAAAAGCTAATTCCATCTTTGGTCAGCATGTCATTCCTAGTGCAAGGGCAAACACTGGCAAATTTGGAACTTACCAGGATAATGGCAGTTTTTTTGCTTTCAATTTTTTTGTTGTTGTTTCGAATTTTTTAATTTTGTTTGGGAGGTTTTTGGGTTTTTTTGATAAACATTTTTTTTTTTGGCCATACCACTTGGCATGTGGGATCTTACTTCCCTGACCAGGGATAGAACCTGTGCCCCCTGCAGTGGAAGTACTGGAAGTGTGGTGTCTTAACCACTGGACTACCAGGGAAGTCCCTTGATAAACATTTTCTAAAATTTAATTTAGTTTAATTATGAGTTCTTTTGTGGTTAGTGATTTTTGTCTCCTGTTTAAAAAATCTTTGCCTATCCCAGTGCTGTGATGATAATCCCCTATGTTTTCTTCTGGAAACTTCGTTGTTTTCATTTCACAATTAGCTCTATGATCCATTATAAAGTAATTTTGTGTACAGTATAAAGTAGAAGTTAAGTCTTGTGGCTACTGTCCTTTTACCTAAGCAGTGTGAAAGGTAGCAGGAAGTTTCACGCTCTGTCCCTATCTTGTATCACTGCATAAATAAGTACGTTGTTGATTTTGGAGGGGAAAAAAAAGCTAACCAAGCAGGGAATCAATCTTTGTTGTTAACTGTAATCTTTTGAGGGCTTTCTGAAAGAAGAGCTAAATTTAAGCACAAATAGTATGTGGGTAACTTGAGTGCTGCTCCTAAAGGCCTTACTCTGATCTTGCCACTCTATTTAATTATCAGACAGTTGTCCTTTACTGTGGTGGTTCCCAAACTTTGCTGCCTATTTCAGAATCACCTGGAGAGCTTTTAAAGATCTGGATGCCAGGCTGTGGAAGCTAGTCATCAGAAGTGAGTAAAAATTTCTAGGTGATTCCAACATGCAACAATGTTTGGAAACCACAACCTTACTGGGTGCCAAATACAGTGGTTGGTGTTTCCACATGTGTGATCTTGTTTTTAATCCTAATAACAACTCTGCAAGGAAGGTTTTATTGTTACTTTTTTTTAACAGACAAGAAACAACCTCAGGATAAAGTATATGGCTTAAAGTATGTGGCACAGCTCTTTAGAATTAAAATCTAGGGCTGTTTGACTCCAAGATCAGTGTTCTTTCTACAACTCCATGCTCTTTTATTAACATTTCCTAGACGGCAGAAAGGTAAGAGTGGAGATTGTGTATTTTTTCACTCATAATGCAATATTTATTGATTACCTATCATTTTATGTGCTGGCGATACAGTGATAAAACAGACAATGTCTATGTTCTCAGAGAGAACTCACATTCTAGTTGGGGGAGACAGTTAGAAAATAAACAAGGAAACCCTGATAATTCTAGTTGCTGTGGATATAAAATAGGGCATGTATAAGCTAAACAGTAACTTGGACCAAAGTGTTTATAGCATTATGAGGGAACTCCTCTCAAAGCAGGCAACATTTGGACTGAGGCCTAAACCATAAGAAGGAAGGAGCCAGCTGTGTAAAGTTCTAGTAGGAAGTTTAGGCAAAAGTAACATCGAGTGCAAAAGTCCTGAGGCAAGAATGAGCTAGTGAGGACCACACAGGCCTATATGGCTGGAACGTAAGTATGAGGGGTGACTAGGGAACTCAGGAGGCCGGATTGAGATGAGGTTTCACAGATAGCGAGGATCAGATATGGAAGGATTTACAGACCATTGTGAGAAGTTTGGATTTTCTTCTTTCTTTTTTGTATATTGAAATAAAAGAGCTGTATTAGGGACTAGTATATAACATTTGCATACATTTTCAGGGTATTATACTATATTCCAAAAAACTGTTAATGCTCAAGGGGCGTTGGGCCATACTGTATCAGCTTGACCTCTGGAGGGGCTGGAGGCTATGTCCACATGACCAATCCCCAATAAAAACTCTGGATGCTAAGTTTCGGGTGAGCCTCCCCAGATGGCTCCATGCATGTTGTCACATGTCTTTGCCGCAGAAGTTAGTACTGTCTGCACCTCCACTGGGAGAAGACAGCCAGAAGCCCTGCATGTGGAAGGCTCCAGCACTCTGCACCCTGCATCTCTTCCCTTGGCTGATTTTAATCTGTATCCTTTAGCTACAATAAACCATAATCACGAGTAAAACAGCTTTCAGAGAGTTCTGTGAGTTCTTCAAGCAAATTACCAAGCCTGAGGATGGTTTTGGAGGCTCACAAACTTTGCACTTTGGGACCATCGTTTTCCTTTGTCAATGTAAGTACTTGGGTGGAAAATTTTGAGAAACAGATCTACACCCTCATAAATTATAATCCACAATATTTATCGATCATCTACTCAATGACAGGCACTGAGCTAGGTACTAGGAATATAAAAATGAACAAAGCACACTCCAACTCCTTCCCTGAAGGAGCTCACAGACATTGTGCTATGGGACTGGGAAAGAGTGAATAAGATAGACATCTTCTCTGCCTCCTGGAGGTGAGTGTATCGTGTAAATGAACAGGCATCCTGTGAACGTTTACACTGATACCAACTTTACTGCTTTCACTTGGGTATAATTCCCTCTGAGTTCACGAGGAGGAGTCAAAGATTTCTAGTTTCCCTCGGTGGCTAGGCACATGGTTATGTCATGTGTTGTACTAAGAGAGGGAACACAAATGCAGAAGCAAGTTATATGTAAAGACAAGTTACTGATCTTTAAGTGGGTGTTTGAGACCCCAGCACGATGTCCATACATAAAGTTTAAGAGCCAAATGGAGGTTTGATTCAGAACTTGAGAGGTTGGAGTTGGAGACCCGGATTTGGGAGTCACAGCATTAAGGTAGTTAATGCCCTGGAAAGGGATGGTCTGACTTGCAACTTTGTAACACCCTCTACAGATTGTTAAGTGTTGCTGAAAGCTGGTATAATATGTTGGGAAACACCAGCATTTAAGGGCCGTACAGAGCAAAGCAGGCATGGAAGGAGGCTGACAAGAATCCAGAGAGTTTGGAGGACCCCCAGAGTGCTGTGATGCAATACAAGAGAAGTTCCATCAAAGGAGGGTGTTCAGAGTGCGCTGGAATGAGGTCAAGCAGGAGAGGATTCACTTTGGGACTTGGTAAGTCCACTTACCCATAGAGGTCTTCCATGACGACTGAGGGAAGCACATTGAGAGTAATTTTATTTCGAGGAAGAGATGCTGCAGGATCAGGAAGAAATCCTGGTCTTTCTGGGCAAGGGCTTTAAGGTGGCAGTGAAAAGACAAAATTTTTAGCTTTTCTGTGCCTTTAATAAATTCTTACTGAATCTGAAAGTTTGGTTGGACCACTGCCTGAGGATCTGTCTCTTCTCAGGGGTCCTCCGAAAAGAGCATTAGAAACCTCTGATTGAGAACGTGCGCGGCCCCGCCTCCAATCCTTCAGGCCGGCCGCAGGATCACGGCGCAGCCGCCAGGGGGTGCAGACTCCGGGCCCATCAGCGAGACTTGGGGCGGGGTCAACTGCGGGGCGGGCCCTGGCACAGCTTCCGGTTTCCGGCGGAGCCATCGGTCGACGCGCGCAACCGTCATGGCAGCGGAGGAGAAGGATCCCCTGAGCTATTTCGCGGCTTACGGGAGCAGCAGCTCAGGCTCCTCGGACGAGGAGGATAACAGCGAGCCGGAGGAGACAAGTCGTAAGGCCCCGGATCCGGCGAAGTCGGCGGGCGGCTGTGGGAACAAGGCAGAGAAGCGGCTGCCTGGACCCGACGAGCTGTTCCGGAGCGTGACTCGCCCGGCCTTTCTCTACAATCCGCTCAACAAACAGATCGACTGGGAGAGGCACGTCGTCAAGGCGCCAGAGGAGGTGAGGTCCCCGACCCCGTTTCCCGATGTAGGTCCCGGCCTCCGCCCCCTTCCTCCTGAGCCCCCTCCTGGGGACCAGCTGTCCGCCCCACACACGCAGTCACCCCCTGCGGGATGCCGCACCACCCTCTCCCACCTCCAACCCTGGGGAGCCCGGGCCCCCTCCCCCAGCCTGGTGGGTGTCAGACCGGAACCGCAGCCCCGACCCCTTGTGAGGAGACCCAAACCTCCGCGCTCGGTGCCCTGACCCCGCGCGGAGAGGACTAACGGTGGTGACTCCCCCGCCCCCCTGCTGCAGCTTCTCCCCGAGACCCCTTCCCTTTGATGCCGAAGTGCCTGCGGTGCTGCCTCCAAGACAGTGTCTGCTGCAGCCTCCTGAAGGGGTCAGCCTTGGCGTAGTATCTCTGAGACTGGATTCTTCTTTGGTAACTAAAAGTTAATAGCTTTATTCGTATAGGGAACCCATTGGCTTTTCACTTAACAGTATTGTGATTTTGATGGAAAAATATGTCTTTAAACCTTAAAAAAGAAAAAAAAAAAGTCAGCCTGAACAATAAGCGAACGGCAGGGAGGTGCATGTGCCCATACCGATTATAGGAACCTCGGTTCGTCACAGTGTTTCTTAATGTGTTTGCTTAACAGCCTCCGAAGGAATTCAAAATATGGAAGTCAAACTGTGTACCACCTCCGGAGACCTACTCTACTGAGAAGAAACCTCCCCCTCCAGAGCTGGATATGGCAATAAAATGGTCTAACATATATGAGGACAATGGTGATGATGCCCCACAGAATGCTAAGAAAGCTAGGCTTCTCCCAGAAGGGGAGGAGACAGTGGAATCAGGTAAGGAAAGTCAGACTCCAGTGGTAATGCCTTTTGGTCCCTGTGATGAGTTTTAAGAGAAGGAGATGTTTAATGAATGAAACTTAAATCTAGTCAGTTAGCAAACTGATTGTGATGGTCTTTGGATGTCTTTTGCTGTGTGTGTGTGTGTTTGTGTGTGTGTGTGTGTGTGCTTAACATCTTTATTGGAGTATAATTGTTTTACAGTGGTGTGTTAGCTTCTGCTGTATAACAAAGTGAATCAGCTATACATATACATATATCCCCATATCTCTTCCCTGTTGCTTCTCCCTCCCTCCCACCCTCCCTTTTAATGTGTTTTTGAGAAACGTCATAAAATATTCAGGATTTAAAGTGAAATCTTTGATGTCTCAACCAGTAGTATATGTGATTTATGATGCCTTATTATTAAAGCAGCATGAGTTATTTCATGAACTCTTTGTTGTGACTGCAGTTGTGAAGTGCTGATGGCTTCATTTTATATTAAAGCAATTGTGCTTTAGAGCCAAAATTAGTGTCACAGAATGAATTTAACTGAGTATTACTACATACTAATTAACAATAGTAACAAGATAATGACTTAGTTGTCTTGCCTTAGTTCATAATATCATAATTCCATCTCTGGCTTAGACTGTAAGTAATCACAGTAATCTCTGCTTCCATACTTTTACCCACTCACCCCCTTGCCTCACTTGTTTAAAACCCTTCACCAGCAGCAGAGTGAGCCCTCTATGATACGCCCTGCCTTTTTCTCCACCCTCATTTCAGATGGCCCCCTTGTAGAACTTTAAGATCTTAAAATTCAAAACTGAACAGACCATGCTATTTTATGGTTCCATGCCTTTTAATATATGTTCCACCTTAGTCGGGAATGTTTTTCCCTCCCTCTTTGGCTAGTAAACTCATTCATCCTTTAAAATCCAACTCTAAGAAAAAGAGAGTTGGTAATATCTAAATCTCAGATATTACCTTCCTCTAGTTAATTATTTGCTCCTCTGTGCCCTGTATGTGCTAATGCTATTGATGGCACTTACCACCTTTTATGCGATTTTTTGTTCATAAGTCTATCTACTTTATGAAGATGAGTTCCTTAAACAGCAGGGTCAAGGTGTTATTTATGTTTGTAATACAGTTTGTAGTATATTGTGAGTATTCAGTGGATTGTTGGACTAAATATTTTTGACTATCATTTTTATGAAAGAGTGTGCTGTTTTTGTTAAACAAATTTCTGATCTTCCCATAATACAGCTGCTACTTAGCTCGTTTTACAACTGCAGAGAATTTTGTTTGTTTCAAGAGAAAGGGTAACAAACTGGTAGGAGTTCTTACTCCAATTTTTGTATTTTTGTTTGTGTTTTTTTAAGGAATAGGATATTTATTCATATCTAAAGTGTCTCTTCACAAAATTAATGCTTGTTAATTCCAAATGGGAAAAAAATAGTAACTTCATTTTGGAGTTACTTCATTATGGAGAAGCCTGGCAGACACCATTTTAATGAAGCGATTAAAGTGAACATCATAAATAACAGGACAAATCAAAACTGAGTGTCACTTGAACACAGCATCACGTTGGTGATATTCCTGCCGAACACAAACACACCCAAATTGAGGGATATTCCACAAAATAACTAGCTGAATCTTCAAAAGTATCAAGGTCATGAAAGTCAAAGAAAGATTGAGGAAACATTTTTGACTACAGGACACTAAAGAGATGTGACAATTAAATGCAATACACATTCTGAAGTGTATCCTTTTTTTGCTATAAAGGATATTACTCTCCAGTTTTGATTCTACCTGGCTTTCCCATTTCTTTCACTGACTTCCCAGTGTGAATTAGAAGTCACTAGTGAAGGTATCTCTTCAGTAAATGGCATCTTTTTGGACATGCCAAATGAAGTGGACATTAAAAATACCTCATATTTTATAGTATCTTTATATAATTAATAAAAAACACTTCTGCATAAATTACATTTGATCCTTACAACACCTTGTGAAACCATATAGGGAAATGTCAAAATGAGAGCTTATGTGACTTGTCCAAGATCTCAAAACTAGAAAATACCGAGCTCTAAAATAGTACCTTCACACAAGTTTTTAATTTGTTACTCTTAGCAACCTAGTACAGAAGTGGTTCATGATTCATTATTACTGTTTTGTAAACAAGAAGACAATCTCAGATTAAAGAATTGCCCAAATTCACACAGCTAGGAAGAGGCAGAATAGGAATTCAAATTCAGATCTTTAAATGGAAATGATGCCATATTAAACTGGGGTTTAGTCTCTTGATGTTTTGCAAGCGAGAGTGCTTGAGGAGTAGCTGTCCTGTGGGAAGAATGGCAATAAGGCCACTAGAGTTGATATTCAATCTAGGGTGTCATAGGCTGGTGCTCTCCTATCTTTGTTCCTATGTGGAAAAGGCAAGGTTTATATACCAGGACAAGCAAGTAGAAAGAATTATCTTTTTTTTCCAGCTTGCCTTTTAAGTTCAGATAACAGGAAATATGTGTGAGAGAATGCTGCTATTCCCATAGGTAATTTCTGACCTTTTGATCATATGATGGTCCTCCATTAGAAAGTGGATGTTGGCAATATCAAAAAACAAAAGGACCCCAGTGCTCAGCCAGCTTAAAGCTGGATCATAAGATTAAAAGATAATACTGAAATCTTCAATTTTGACTTTAATGTTGGTTGTTGAATGTAACCATCTTCTTTTTGTAATGAATACCTTTCTTCTTAGAAGTGATTTTTGCCATTTCAAACTCCCATACTATGTTCACAGATTGATTTCCCAACATCTTTTTTTAACCCCTTTTTTTAAAATTCATAAAATATCTTGTATTAGAAGCTCCACATTCTTTTTTTTTTTTTTCAATAGGAGATGGAGCAATCTCTCTCTTTTTTTAAATTAATTAGTTTGTTTATTTTTGGCTGCGCTGGGTCTTCGTTGCTGCACACAGGCTTTCTCCAGTTGCTGCGAGAGGGCTTCTCATTGCGGTGGCTTATCTGGTTGCAGAGCACAGGCTCTAGGCGCACGGGCTTCAGTAGTTGTGGCTCGTGGGCTCTAGAGCGCAGACTCAGTAGTTGTGGCGCACGGGCTTAGTTGCTCCACGGCATGTGGGAACTTCCCGGACCAGGGCTCGAACCCGTGTCCCCTGCGTTGGCAAGCAGATTCTTAACCACTGCACCACCAGGGAAGTCACAGAAGCTCCACACTCTTAAATATAAATCTCATTTTTAGATTATCAAATTACTTTGTTTTTATTTTTCCTTCTCATTTTCTGCCCTTTGGCCTTTTTTGCCAGTTAAGTCCTTCCAGATAAAGGAGCTGGGAAAAATTCAAAACTCATCATAAATCCTTACTACTTATCAACACTTGTTTAGTGGTTGTAAAATGTAGATGATTAAGGCTTAGATATTTATTGTAGCTTCATTAACATGTAATTAATCTTGAAGGTCTAACTAAAGTAGCTAATGCTTTTTTTAAAGAATTTAGAACCTTAGTTTCTATTAATAATTTAAGCTTGTTTACCTCAAGTGACATGAATTCCATAATATAAAAATTGTTTCCTTACAAGTTCATCTGTAGTATACGGCACAGAGTAAGAAGCTCAGTAAAGTTGATGATCGAACATTTCAAGATTTTTTTTAAGACAATTCCTTGTTATATCACTAGATGGCATTAGCTCTTCTGTTCAGTGACTGGTAGGAAGTTATTTTTCCAACCTCAGTAGTTTGTGTTTTTGTCGTTATTCAGTAAATGAACTTGTAATAAGTGACAGATTAAAAGCAGAAGTGTCTCAGGATGGTCTTTTTAATATATGTTAACAGTGCATTTTCTAGTAGAGTTAGAAAGTAATTTCAATTTTTATATTACTACTGAAAATAATCTCAAAAGTCAAGCATGATGATAATTAAGCACCAATTTAAAAAAAAAGGCCTTGGCTTGTTTAAACTGCGTGCCTCATCAGTTGGTTTGTAGAACAACTATTTTTTTGTAAACATGATAAACTAATGATTAAAACTTTGCTTTGTAAATTCCTGGGATGATTTGTTGATCTGAATTGTATTTTATCATACTGGCTACATAAATCTGTAGTGCTCTATGAAATATATGAATAACATCACCATGCTGTGTTTGAAGATGCATTACCTGCTGTTGATACTAATTATTGTCCACATCAACAAAGGAAATATTCTGAGTCAGGTAGTTAGCAGAAGGAAATTGAAGGCTTAAGGTGTTAAGTTTATTTTTCCCATAATGAGTTCGTGATCTGAAAAACAAAACAGATGAACAAACAAAACAAAACAGAAATAGACTCATTGATAACAGAGAACAAACTGGTGGTTGCCAGAGGGGAAGGAGTTGGGGGACAGGTGAAGTAGGTGAAGGGGTTTAAGAGGAACAAACTTCCAGCTATACAATAAGTAAGGCACAGGGATGTAATATATAGCATAGAGAATATAGTCAATAAGATTGTGATAACTCTATATGGTGACAGATGGTAACTAGACTTATTGTGGTGATCATTCCATAGTATATAAAAATACCGAAACACTATGTTTATACACCTGAAACTTAATATTGTGTGTCAATTATAATCCAATAAAAAAAAGGACAGAGCTCCCCAGTCTCTATCGAAGAATATTGAGAAATAACATGTAAAAAATGACTGTAAAGTCCTTTTGTAATGTGAAGTGTTAAGTAATAACAATAAAATTGGCATTGTTTTTTGACTGTTAATAAAAGGGACGTTGAAATGAGAAAAAAAAGTTTATGTTCTGATATCAATGGCTTCCCAAATTTTTTAATATGAAGTCCCCTTTCAACATCAAAATATTTTATAGGCCACCACTTGGTAGTTATTGAACTTTGAGTATCTGTTGATTGAGAAAATAAAGTACAGTGAATTCAGTAATGTGCTTAAAATAAATTTGTATTTTATAAATCATAACATCTTCTACATGTTATGTATTCCATCTACATGGAGTTCTTAAAATAATGCCATGCGTTTGTTCAGAGAGATGGGGATTAGCAGCTGCTCTGTGCTACCCTGTGTTTTGTTGAAACATGTAGTTGGATTGTTTTAATTGAATAAAAGGGCCCATTGTTTCAGGTTTTACAATATTTTTATTTATTAATTGGAAATTTTCTGTGAATACAGATACTAATAATATTTTAGAAAAGTGTAAAGGACATGGTTTTAATTTGAGGTTCTTCTCCCCTCCCCCCCCCAAATTCTCCATAATATGAAGGGGGGGAAGACTGTTTTTCTCTTGCCATGGGAATATTCTGACCATCCTAGGAATGGGGGAGAAAGTAGAACTACCTACACAGGACAAAATTGAAAATACAGTTTCAGTGAAACATCTACTTGTGAGAGCCTTTTTAACTTCAAAATGCACGTGTGGGGCTGGGGGTGGGGGGATGAGATGGGGGGAGGTGTTTGTGGGGGAGGGAAAGCAGATTGGAGGAGAAAGACTACCTGATAGACACTTACATAATGTCATGGTTAAATTGACATCTTTTTTGTAAAAAAAAAAAAAAAAAAAAAAAAAGAAAGGAATGTGTTCCGTTCTTAACATGTAGATTATATATTTAAATATCACCGTGTATATACTGTAGAATATTTGAGAATAGCTTTATCAGAACAAATTTTGATTTTCTCATTTTAAGCTATCTTAATATAGCACTGAAGGATCACTGTAGATTTTGTATAACACTACAGTTGAGAAAATTCCTTATTTTTACTTGCAATTTAAAATCAGAGTTCTGAAAGTTATTTTTGTGTTTTTTATTGGAAAACTTTGAAAGAAACATTAGTTGAGGATAACGATTTTGGTATAGAGTCAATGAAATTTTAATGCTTAATATTTTTTTAAAATTACTGATTGAAACTCTTCCTTTCCTATTTAAAGATGATGAAAAAGAAGAGCATACTTCTAAAAAGCGCAAAATAGAACCGGGAGAACCAACAAAGAAGAAAAAATAGAAAACAAATGACAAGAATTTATGGACTGTGAAACTTTGTTGAAATGAGGTTTTTTGGCAGATTAAATTGGTATTGTAAATTATTATGAAACAACATCTCCATGAAAGTATATGTTAATTAACTAATGAGTATTGGTTCAGGAACCTTCCACTGTAGAATTCATTTTTTATTTAAAACTTATATGTATTTAAAACTCAAATGGTGACTTGTGATTGTAAAATTGACAACACTTGGAAGCATTCTTGCTACCACAGAATTGGTGACATGCTTTGAGTTTCATCCCATGTTGACATGCCAATGTTCTATGAACCTTTTATAAAGGAGTATATATATATATATATTTTTTTTTTTTTTTTTTTTTTTTTTTTTTGTGGTACGCGGGCCTCCCACTGTTGTGGCCTCTCCCGTTGCAGAGCATAGGCTCCAGACGCGCAGGCCCAGCAGCCATGGCTCACGGGCCTAGCCGCTCCGCGGAATGTGGGATCTTCCCGGACCGGGGCACGAACCCGTGTCCCCTGCATCGGCAGGCGGACCCTCAACCACTGCGCCACCAGGGAAGCCCTAAAGGAGTATATTTTTTTTTTTTTTTTTTTTTTTTTTTTTTTTTTTTTTTGCTGTACGCGGGCCTCTCACTGCTGTGGCCTCTCCCGTTGCGGAGCACAGGCTCCGGACACACAGGCTCCGCGGCCATGGCTCGCGGGCCCAGCCGCTCCGCGGCATGTGGGATCTTCCGGGATCGGGGCACGAACCCGTGTCCCCTGCATCGGCAGGCGGACTCTCAACCACTGCGCCACCAGGGAAGCCCCAGGAGTATATTTTTAAAGTAAATATATTGTACTGTGAACTTGTAGGGTGCTTTTCAGCAGTGTTTGTACAGTGTAAATAGATCATGGAAATAAAATTACCAATATTACTATTACTGCATAACATTAACATTTGAATATTTGTGACAAGTACCCTCTTTGCCATGTGACATTCTGATAGTGGGTATTACCATTTAGGGAGTGCCTCCTGTGTTCCAAGTGCTTTGTGCATATATTATCTGATCCTCAGCCTAATAAAGCAGGTATTAATAGCCTCATTTTATAATAGAGATTAATTTATCCACGGTTACACAGCTAGTGAGCAATGAATTTGAGATTTAACTCAGGACACTTGAACTCCAAAAATATCACACTAAACCACCTATCTGCCAATCAGAATTTAGTCATCTTCGCTCAGGAGGAAACTCCTCTGCCCTCCTTATTTCTGTAATGATCCATATGGCCTGAAGACCATTAAAAACATTACTGAAAAAAAAAAGTCATATTTTAGGAACTGTAGTTGCCATCTCTTCCAGGTACTCTTCTGTGGTAATCAGTAGAGATCTTCTCCCCTGATTATATTACTGCACTTATCATATATGCCTTATATTATGATCATTGATTTCCCTGTTAAATAGTAAGCTTGCCAAAGATAAGGATCTTCTACAAAGAGTTGCTAGACGTAGCAAATGAACTTACGGAATATCCAGTTAAATTTGAATTTTAGATAAACAACAAATGATGTTTTAGTATATGTGATATTTGAGAAATACTTATAGTAAAAATTTATTTATCTGAAATTCAAATTTAACTGAGCATCTTATATTTTGTCTGACAACCCTACTCCTATGTGTTTTCTCTATCCAGCTCCTGTTTTAATGCTTTGCATATAGTAATAAAATCAACAAGGGGTATTAAGGAAGATTGTAATCTTAGATTTGACTTCTGCAGTCCAAAATGCAGTGAAGTTATTTGTAACATTTTGAAAGATAAAAAAGAGAGGTTATATACTGCGTCAGTCTTTCCATGATTCTTACATGCCTTTAAGAGACAAGAGTTAATTACAGGACATTATTCAGTTTTTAAAAATCCCCAGTCTGATTGTTTTCCCCATACTGGAAACCAACATTTGAAAAACTATAAAATTTGTTGAGAACATGAATCAAGTAGATTAAAGTTTGTAGAAGTCATTAAAAGTGTACCAGTCATAGTGTTTTGTGGATTGAGGAAGGGACATGAGTATGATGGCTTCCACTGTATCTTAAACTTGCAAATCCAGTTCTACAGCTGCTTATCCTCTAGGTTTACAAGTATCTGAATCCCAAAGTTGAAGTAATTGATAAATCAAGAAACTTTTTAAGGTTGAAATCTTTGTACATGAATAATTGGGATGGCAGTGGTATCATGTACTAGGGAGTGGCATCAGCTGGTAAAGCCTGAGTCCAATGTGACAAACAAATGGAAATATGAGGTTGTGATTCCCAAATCTGGAAGAATCTAGTCTGGATGAATGTATTGGTGGAACAGGTATCTCGGAAGTTACTGAAATATTACAAGATTTAAAAAACTAGCATGAAAATGAACCTCATACAAGAAAAAAAAAAACAGCAAGCCACCGTCTGAAAATCTTTTTAACCTCTTTTTACCACTCACTGTTTCAACTCCTATCTTGTATCAATCAGTTTGTGACAGAGAACAAAAGATCGCTAGATCAGTCTCTAGTGGTGCTTTGAGCCTCTTTTCTAGAAGGTAGCAGAACTGGGGAGGGGAGAAAAAATACCACTTTTCCTTGGAGGGGGTAAATATTCTGATATTTTAAACAGGAAAGGTAGTTGCTACACTTGTGAGATTATTAAGCAACTGCTGGAAGATGTGCACCTATGTGAGTACAGGTCAAGCCAATTTTTTTGGTTTTTGCTTTTTGTTTTTTTTGCGGTACGCGGGCCTCTCACTGTTGCGGCCTCTCCCGTTGCGGAGCACAGGCTCCGGACGCCCAGGCTCAACGGCCATGGCTCACGGGCCCAGCCGCTCCGCGGCATGTGGGATCTTTCCGGACCAGGGCACGAACCCGTGTCCCCTGCATCGGCAGGCGGACTCTCAACCACTGCGCCACCAGGAAAGACCGCCAGTTTTAATTTAGGAGTGGGAGAGAGAATTTAGGAAGAAAGAGGGTAAATATTTTGGGGCAGTCTGACTCAGCCATTTGTATCTCAGTTTTCTTTTCAAAGTATGGCCAAGTAACAGAAGGGGAAATGAACTTGCTTATGGATTGCTTCACCTTCTGCAGAAATATCCCTGGTTGGAAAATGGACTTTCATGTCATTCTACATCTATCACCACATTAGAGAATGGATTTTTTTTTCCCCCTTCAGAGATGTCCTGGGAACATGTCTAAGTGTCCATGTGGGTACTGTAGATAAGGCGCTGTTTGGTTCAGGTAATGAAAACCCAGTGGAGAAGGATCTTCTAAAAATCCATGAAGATTCGGAAAATCCTCTATCCAAGTTGCTTCCTTTTTAGAGAATCAAGTCACTTGATATTTCTGATTGTTTCCTCATCTTTAAGATAAGGAAGTTAGGTCGCATCAGGCATGAAGGACTTCTTTTGCACAAAGACAAAATTTGAGAAAAGAACTAAGCATTCGTGGGCCATATTTTAAAATTCAAAGTATAAATAACTTTATAGAGTTTTATGGAAAACTGGAATCAAAACATTACTGAGAAAGTTTACCCTGCTTTGTAGCCATTAAGATACTAATATTACTTGGACTTGCTTCTAATCTTAACCCTTAATGCTGTGTAGTGCTTTTGAATTCACAGAGTTCAATCATATAGTAGTATTTTATTTGCTAAAAACCTAATGGGGTAGGTTTTATCATTTCCAAATTAGAGAATGGAAAATAGGCCCAGCAAGATGAAGCAATACACGGATACACCAAGAGTTAGCTTCAGAGCTCAGGCTAGAATCTGCATCCCGTTCCATGCAAAATTTATGGAGAACCTGTTGGGTGCAAGACATTATGATAAGAACAAAGGACTCATCTTCATTTTGGCAAAATCACATTGGCGGCCATGAGGAGGACGGATATGTAGGTTACTAGTCAAGTCAGAAAGACTGGTTGCTGTAGTCTAAATAGAGTGGTAAGTGTCTGAGTGAACTAAGGCATTGGAGAAGAGACACTGATTTGAGAAACGGATAGTGCTTAGTTGGATATAATGGCTGAGAGTGAGGTTTCCTTTTATTGCAAACTATGTACTTTTAATTAAAATATGAATGTAGCAATGCAGGTTTGGACATGACCTACATGTAAAACATATTGCCATACAATTCAGTTAGAAACAAAGCCTCACTGGGGATATTTGAAAAATGTAATTATTTTTATAGGTATCTGAGTGAACCCAGCAACTTTGATAAGTTAAAAACAGTGACATTTAAATCCACACTGGGCTTTAAAACATATCTTTGGTGGTATTTTGGATTTTAGAGTTTCATATCCGTAGTGAACTGCTTTCACACCTCCATTATCACTTAGTGCAGAAGTTCAGACATTCCAACAAAAAGGCGTTATGCTCCCAGCAAATGTTTTGAATTTTGCATAGTATTCTGAAGTTTTCTCTCTTCATCTCCCTCCACACAGTTTTCCTAATTTGAGGTATCGCATTTGCATTTTAATGCAAAAAGAGAGAGAGAGATAACAAGCATTTGTATGTACAGTCCGAAGAGGAGGGAGTTTGCCTGTTTTGTTCATTGACTAGAACAGTGCCAGCACATAGTAGCACTCAATATAACTGCGAAGTGTTGATGGTAAGAATTCCTCACCCAGGCTTATGGGTGATCCTCCTGAGGCTTGTGTTTTCGGTTGTATGAGCCAATAAATCTTGAGAATTTAAACCAGTTTAAGTTTTGTGTCATTTTCTGTCAAAAACATCCTAATTGATGTGAAACGTTTTTCCCCTTTGGTTTCTCCCAGGGTCCCGTGTTCTCCTGGTTCTCTTTATTTCTTCTCTCTGGCCCCCTCTCTTCCAACTGCCCTCAGATGCCAGTGTACCCTACATTGTTCTCTTCTCTACACCGGTTCTCGACAGTGTCAGCCAAGTTCATGGCTACCACAATCAGTAACCCTGATGGTTCCCTGCACTGTATGCTTACCAGAATGCTCTTGTAAAGCGCCAAACTTATGCATCTGATTGTACATTTCTGCTTGGGTCTCAAAGTCCCCTCACATACTGTATGTCCAAAACCAAACACATCGAGTCAAAACCCACACCACCTCCTATAATTTGTTTCTGGTTAATGGCATCACAGTCAACCCAGAAACCTGCCTTCTGCCTTACTTCCTTCCCATCATGTGGGTTTGGTCAGTAAATCCTGAGGCTTCTCTCCCCTCATTCTGACTTCTTAATCCAGCTCTAATGAATTCTTTACAGTTCCCCAGATACACCATTTAGTTTAATCATTCTGTGCCTTCACTTGTACCATCTGCTTGGCCTGGCCCTTCTCCATCTGCTTAGTGAACCTCCCTTTTTCCCTCCAAGAAGCAGTTCAAGTATTCCCTCCTTTATTCACCTTGTTCTATTTATCTCTGTATCTGCACCTGAAAGTTGGTTTTCCCTATGCTCAGTACTAAACAAATAGCCAACATTTATTGAGTACTTACTATGTGCCAGGCATTGTTCTCGCGCTTTCCATGTATTAACTCATTTAATTTGATGAGGTAGGTGCTAGCCCTACTTTTCAGGGGAGAAAATGCGTACAGACAGAAAGGTTAAGTGATTTGCTCAAGGTGGGAGAGCTGGGAAAGGCAGGCCGTCTGGCTCCAGGTTCCTTCCTCACCTCCCTGGAGTCAATAGATTGGTGTGTATTTGACTCAAGGACTCTTCTTAGCCCTAGAAGGCACTCAGAATACAAATACTTGGAGAATTAATGAATACAAAACCAGTTCACTAACTGGAGGCCCAGCATTTGTTTAATACACCAGAAACATCTTTCAGATGGATCAGATTAATGTAAAAGGAAAGTCAGTGCATAAATGTTTTAAGAAGACCGACGGCTATTTCAGTGATTTAGTAGCTTACTTATCACATAGTTGGAGTGTTTTTTTTTTTTTTTTTTTTTTTTTTGCGGTACGCGGGCCTCTCACTGTTGTGGCCTCTCCCGCTGCGGAGCACAAGCTCCGGACACGCAGGCTCAGCGGCCATGGCTCACGGGCCCAGCTGCTCCGCGGCATGTGGGATCTTCCCGGACCGGGGCACGAACCAGCGTTCCCTGCATTGGCAGGCGGACTCTCAACCACTGTGCCACCAGGGAAGCCCTCAGTCTACTTTTTTTTGGCAAAGCAAGATAGCTTTAAGCCACAAATTGTGCCTCAAATTTCATTGTTTTCTGTAACATTTCAAATTGTGGCTTGAGTTTAGAGTCATAGCACCAGGGCATGGGAAGGCCTCCAGAGGTCCTCTGGTACAGCCTTCCCAGAACATAGAAATGTCTCCTCTGTGACCTTTCCTCTCTTTTCTAGGCTCACAGGCAAGCCCACGAAATGAGAGGTTTACAGGATGGATTTGAAAAGTCATTTCCTGTACATCTGTAATATTTGGTACCTGGGGTCTAGAACTCGTCCTGTTCCTTTCCCTATGTTTACCATTTTCTGAAAAAAGGAGAAGAAACAAAGGATTTGGAGCATATCATTGAAGTAAAAGTGCAGCTCTATTCCTGGCATAATTACCTGCCTCCATTTCTAAATGGGACCAAAATTCTAGCAAGCTTCCCCAGCTGACTGTGGAGTTTAAATTTGGAATTCCTGAGAAAAACTGCAATGAAATAACAAAACAGTCACTTCCAGCTAAGGAAGTGACTTGTCTGCCAGCAAAGCTATAAGCAAGCCAACTCAGAAATAACGCCCACACCAGGGGGATTTTTTAAGACCCTGGTGCTAGTTTTTGCTAGTTTTCAATCTGGAGACGCGCGCACACACACACACGCACACACACAGAGTCATTGGAACCTTCTCTTTTTTACCAAGTTCTGCCTTCAGGCCTTCCCCTCCAGTCCTCTCCTTAACTACAAAAAGTGGTCTAAAAGACTTAGCATAGCAGTAAAATTTCTTCCTTAACATCTGGAATCCATATGTCAAATCCATAAGGCATAAACTCTTCATTGTTTTTCTTTTAATTTAGGCTTAATTACTTGAGCTCCAAATGCCCCTGCCCCACCTCCCTCCATACCAAACTAATTAGAGCAATTATCTGAGCCATCCTGGGCTACAGATCTGTTAAAGCCTGTTACTGAGGTTAACAAATGAGAGGGTTAATTTCTCTAGACTGCTCCATAGTTGTCAAAGAAAGATAATAAGCCCTTACATTTGTAGGGTGCTTTTGTGTTTTCAAGGTCTTTTTTCTGTACACCAAGCTGCCACCCAAGAGAAGGGTTTACTTTGGGGGTTCCAGACTGTCCGGAACCCTTGAGTGACTTAATTAAGTGACAATTCTGAACTGAAGCACTTGGAATTCACTGCTACGACATGAAAGTGGCTCCCCCAGCCTTGCTGCTTCGACTGTAAAAAAAAAAAGATTTTGATGCTTTTTTAAAGAAATAGGATTGCCAAGTAGTACCTCTGGCGCCAACTTAGAGATGTTGACTTCAAACCTTAGACAGTGAGTGGCTTTTTTTTAGATAATTTGACCAGGGCTCTGAGTATTTTAAACTTATTTAGAAGTTGCTGAATTCATCTGGTTGCTTTGGCTAATTATGAGCTGCTTAGGTTTTTCTATTCTTTTTCCACTCTTGTTTCCACTGTAACAGTAGCAAGGCTATCCTATATCAGTCTTGCTAGGTAGCTAAACTAAAGTTCCTAATTTAATCTTTTGCCCTGAAGGTTTTTTTTTAGATCACCCAGCCTAGTATTAATTTTTTTCTTTTTTAAGCCCAGGAGAATTAGTTGAAGGAGGATTAGATTTTCTTAGCATTTACCATGTCAACTAATATTTCCAACAAGGATTTGTGAAAATGTGATAAACAATGATGGAGAACAGATTTTATTTTTAGTGTTCTAAGAGAAATTACAACTTTATTGCACTAAATTTTGAGAATGTGTTGTCTGTACAAGAGTTTAAATTGGAGAATAGATTTTCAGTTGCCTCACGTAAGTGCCAAAAGTAAGGGAAAAAAAGTCCATATGTTTCATAAGCACAGAAAACAAAAACTTTTAAGCTTTTTTTTACTACAAATATATTTAGTCTTTTCAAGGACAGGAACAATGTTTACACCAAAAATACAATAACAATTCATTATATTTATCACATTGTTTTAATTCATTCTCATAACATATTAATGTTAGACATAAATAATTCTATATAATAGTAATGTTCATTTAAATTTTTTCTGATTATGAAAATGATACATGCTCATTGTAGAAGTTCTGGAAAAAACAAAAATAAAAGAGAAATCATTTTAGTAGTGAAATCCACTGTTAACATTTTTATATACAGTATTTTCTTAGAGTTTTTTCCTATGCATATGTGTACATATTCTACAAAATATAGATATTTCATATTTTACTTAACATTAAGCATTATCAATTCCATTAAGAACTCCTGGGCTTCCCTGGTGGCGCAGTGGTTGAGAGTCCGCCTGCCAATGCGGAGGACGCAGGTTCGTGCCCCGGTCCGGGGAGATCCCACATGCTGAGGAGCGGCTGGGCCCGTGAGCCATGGTCGCTGGGCCTGCGCGTCCGGAGCCTGTGCTCCACAACGGGAGAGGGCACAACAGTGAGAGGCCCAAGAGTATTTACAAAGTTTTGTAATGAATTAACAACTCGTGCAAAATAGAAATAAACATTTAAAAAAAAAAAAAGAATTCCTCAAAAACCTAATTTTTATTTTATTTATCTTTTTTATTGTTATTATAACAATATCATGTCCATATTTTTCAGCACTATAAATAATGCTAAGATGAACATCTTTGTAATTAAGTATTTGGTTGTAGTATTTGACTGTAGAACTACTTTTGTGAGTAAGAACTCAAGATGGAGTCATATGTAAAGTTATCCAGTTTGCTTGACTTAATGTTCCTAACTTCTTTTTTTTTCTGTTATCATTATTGCTTTATTTTTTCATTGTTGTTTTTTTTAAAATTTATTTTACTGAGGTATAGTTGATTTACAATGTTGTGTTAATTTCTGCTGTATAGCAAAGTGATTCAGTTATACATATATATACATTCTTTTTCATATTCTTTTCCATTATGATTTATCACAGGGTATTGAATATAATTCCCTATGCTATACAGTAGGACCTTGTTGTTTATCCATTTTATATACAGTAATTTGCATCTGCTAATCCCAAACTCCCAATCTATCCCTCCCCCACTGTGCTCCTAAACTCTTGAGACCACATTTAAACAACTGTTTTCAAAATTTTGTACATCTCCTTGAAAGTCCTAAATGTTAAGTCCCTTGCCAGAAGCCAGCTTTTTATAATAGCAATTTGGCATTTCTAATGCATCCTCTTTTTAGGTGATCTGAAAAACCACGTTTCCTTTTAGAATGCTCAAAAAAACTGTTCAGATTTTAAAAAGCTACTTACCAGTGCTCAAACTGAGAACCTGGTTATTTTGCCTTCAGCAAAAGGAATCGGTGGCCACACGAATTAAAACAAATTTGGGGGACCTCCCTGGTGGCACAGTGGTTAAGAATCCACCTGCCAATGCAGGGGACAAGGGTTCGAGCCCTGGTCCGGGAAGATCCCACATGCCGCGGAACAACTAAGCCCGTGTGCCACAACTACTGAGCCTGCACTCTAGAACCCGTGAGCCACAACTACTGAAGCCCGTGCGCCTAGATCCCATGCTCTGCCACAAGAGAAGCCACCGCAATGAGAAGCCTGCGCACCGCAATGAAGAGCAGCCCCCGCTCGCCGCAACTAGAGAAAGCCAGTGCACAGCAACAAAGACCCAATGCAGCCAAAAGTAAATAAATAAATAAATAATAAATTTCAAAAAAAAATCATCACTAAAAAAACAAAAACAAATTTGGGCGTGAGAAGAGGACTGAGGGGAAAAAATAAAGCGGACTCAGCTTTTCTCCCCCACTTCTGCATTATTGACAATATTAATGCAATTAACAGAGAAAAACCTTGGGTGGAGCCAGAAGTTACTGAAGAAATACCCTCTGGTTTCAGGCCGGCCAGGCTTCTCGGATTCCCCACAGCAGCTGGCCTGCCCCACTGCAGGAGGCACCCGGAGCCAACCAACTAAGGGAGAGTGCCAGGGAGCATCTCCAAAAAAAAAAGGGCAGAAAGAAAATGCCTCCTTATCGTGACTTGTGGAATTGGGGAAATTCCACAATGGGAGCTCCCAGTAAAGCTTTACCAGAGGGTTAAACAGCAGACTCCCAAGAGAGGAGCTCCCTGGGAGAAGTAACCTTATCCTGCCTCTCATCTTGTCACTTAATCACACTTACATTGTTACCTCACTGCTGGCATATCTTATCTTCTTAACTGGATTAGGGGCTGCTGCAAAGCCAGCAGGGCCTTACATTTCTTGTGGGGCAAATTCAAAGGTCCGGCACAAAGCAATAAATTTAGAAATTGTTCAATGAGTAATTGAATAAAAAGGAAACTCTTAGCATCTCAGAGCAAATGAGTTTTCAGGGCTTTTCCTGTCAGCCTATTGTCGATGGGGGACTGAGCAAAGCAGCCAAGGGAAAAGAGGACTAGTACAGAGCAGTTTACCAAGGTCCTTATTTCCCTGGGCTGGCCCTGAGGGAAGCTCACCAAGTCCACATTCTGATTCCTGTATCTCAGTTAATCCAAGTATTAACAACCTTCAATTAACTGAGATCCTCACCCCCACTTCAATTTTTAGAAAAAAAAAATAGTAAGAAAACAATAGAAATTTTTTATTTTATAAAACAACTAAAACCACTTTTCAGAGTTGGCCATTGACTAGGTATAAATACAACCCAACCTCCTAAACAAGAAGTGTGTTCCAAGAAAACTACTTGCATGTGCTCTGAAAAAAAAAAAGAGCTCCATTGACAAAGTCTATCATTCTTCCCTCCCAGAGATTCACACTGAACCTGACAGTTACAAAGCCTCTGAGGGGCCATTCAATGAAGAAGCCTCTTCACCTTATTGGCCCAAGTGTCTCAAACTTATCTGAGTGCAGAACTCATTTGAGGACAGCTGGTAAATTTTGCGGAATAAGCTTGAAAACATGCTGCTCTCCACCATGTGGAATGACAATACTCATTTGGGTTTACCCTGGTGAGGAGGTCCAGCAGGGGCGGGGACGGAGGTTGATCATTGATTACTCAAGGGGTCAGTAGCTTCAGTAGAGTCTATTTCTAAATTAATTTTCAACACAGTGGTTGAATCAAAAAGATATTTTTAAGATAAATGCAAATTAATACTACTAGGAGATATTCTCACCAACTGGATTGGAAAAATTCCACTTGACAACACACTCTGTTAATAAGGCCACAGAGACACAGCATGCTCATACAACACAGGTAATAGGGTACAATGATCCAAACTCTATGGAGAGCAATTTTGCAAAATCTATAGAAATTACAAATACATTTACTGATTGACCTTGAAATCTCACTTCTGGAAATGATCCTGTAGATATGCCTACACATGTGCAATATGATATCTATCTATACATCTATCTATATATATATCTCATATATAATATGTACATGATATCCATGACTATTTATTGAAACATTGTTTATAATAGCAAAATACTGGAAGTAAATTAGTGTCATGGGGACTGGTTAAATACCTATGATTTTATCCACTCAGTGGAATAGTATGCAGTGGGAAAAAATAAGGATAGTAAAGAAGCTCTTTGTATAGATATGGAAAGATATCCAGGATACACTGTAAAATTTGAGAAAGGAAGTTGCAGAAGGTATATATACTATCCTACTTTTTACTTTCTGTGTAAGAAAGAGAAGGTTAAGAATATATATTCACCAAACAATGGAATATTATTCAGTGCTAAAAAGAAATGAGCCATGAAAAGACATGGAACAAACTTAAGTGCTTATTACTAAATGAAAGAAGCCAATCTGAAAATAACTGTATGATTCCAACTATATTACATTCTGGAAAAAGCAAAACTATGGGAACAATAAAAAGATCAATGATACCCAGGAGTTGGTGTGAATGGAAAGGATAAATAGAGAACAGAGGATTTTTAGGGCAGTGAAAATACTTTGTATGATACTGTAATGATGGATACACATCATTTTACATTTGTCCAAATTCAAGTACCAAATACAAATCCAAATACCAAATACAAATAGCAAGAGTGAACTGTAATGTGAACTGTGGATTCTGGGTGATTATGATGTGTCAGTGTAGGTTCATCAGTTGTTACAAATGCACCCCTCTGGTAGGGGATGTTGATAATGGGGGAGGCTCTGCATGTGGCGGGGCACGGGGTCCAAGAGAAATCTATGTACCTTTTTCTCAATTTTACTGTGAACCTAAAACTTCTGTTTAAAAAAAAGTCTTGAAAAAAAGACTTCATATTTGCCTGTGTTAGTATAAGGTAATACTAATACCAATCCTGTAAAGTAGTCACCTATAAGAGGGCGAGGAAAGTTTGGGGTAGACAGTGACAATGTTGAACTTTACCTGAGCCCTGTGTTCCAGGAACCAAGAAAGGACTGCCCTGCTGTCTGAAATAAGGCCCATCTTCATCCTTCCTTGGAACACCCATGAGATTCCTGTGGATGACTCCTTGTTTACCCGCCACCTTCCTTTTCTTTGAGACATTCCTCATTAATGAACATTCTCTCTATCATAATAGCCAGAATGAAGTCTTTAATTGTCCACTGCATTTTCACAATAGGCATGGAGATAGAGGTGGGAGAGTTCTCTGGGTAAATCTTTTTCTATCATTTAGATTTTCAAACAATGTGACTGCATCACCTGCTTTTTAACTTTTTAATTTAATTAAAAATACAAAACAAGCAAAAGATATTTCTGATTAACTAATGGCTAAATTGAAAGTTCCATTAACCAGCCTCTCTCAGTCTCAGCATCCCAGTTAGTAATTTCAGGATAGAAGCATGTCCCACTTTTCAGTCTTCTTTTCTACTGACTGATGAAGTGCTGGCTCTCTAACACTTTCCCAGCTTTCCTCCCTCATAAGTACACTCAGTAATGACAGCAGTGGAGAGAAAGGGAAAAGGCAGGGAGCAGTTTTGTCCTCTGATGTATACTTTTTTAACACCTGGCTGATGAAATTCCCTACTTGGAACCCACCATCTCTCCTCCTACTGCAAAAACAAAGGAATGTCATTTTCTCTTCTCATCCTCCACACGTCCCTGCCCTTTGGGTCTTCTTTATCTTCCCCTGTCAGTTGTCATTAACATTTTGGAGGCCTGAGCCTCCCTGTACCTCTTGCACGCTTACTCCCCTGTCCCTGCTGGCCGGAGTGGGATGTGGTGCCCGGCTTTGCTGACGAGCCCTGGGAGCAGGCACAGGAGCGGAAAGAACCTGGGTGCCTGAGTGACAGTGAGGAACAAAGCTGCCCTGAGGACCTGCACATTCACACTGAGACTGTTACACGAGAGAAAAAGAAACTTCTTTTCTAAGCCACTATGCGGCTTAACTTTATCCTAATGAACACAGTTTCTTTTCAAGAAAATCGAAAGGGTTGTCCTAGATAATCTCTAAGAAGCTCCCCAGTGCTCACTGATGTGAATCAAAGCCTGATTTTACTACTTTAAGTGTTATAGAGGCTTTGAAGCAAAGCTGCGTTTAGAGAGCAAACCACTGGGCACAGCCGTGGTACATGAGCTACTCTGTGACCTAATGGATAAGACCTGGACTTTGGGTTCGGCCCCCATAACTTCAGTTCCTGGCTCTGCCCCTCACCACCTGTGACCTTGGGTGAATTGCTTAAACTGTCTGAGCCTCACTTCCTTACCTATAAAATTCAGATAATACTAGGAAATCTTTAGCAAAGTGAGATAATCCAGGAGAAGTTCTTGACTGATAATAAATCCTCAATAAATGGTAGTTTTTATCATTGTGGTTGTTATTGTTATTATGACCTTTGTCAAGAATATAAATCCCAACTCTAATACTATTTGTATGAACAAGTTTTATCCACATTCTGATTATATGCTTTATATCATCAGTTTAAAGAATTAACAGATAAAAACATCACAAAAGATTGAAATCCCTGTGCAGGGTGAGGGACTGGATGTGGGAGAAACTTCTACTCTTTGCCCTGTGTAGTTCTCCTGTCTTTCCTGGGAACCCTGGAGGGCTATACTTCCCAGCCCTCTTGCAATTAGGGCCTCATGACTAGTTCTCATTAAGGGGCAGTGAGTCAAAGTAATGTATATGACATCTGGTGCAATGTATTTCAGAGTGAATGTGAACTCTCCCTGGTCTCTCTTCCCCTGAAATCCCTGGTTGAGCTGGCAGCATCAAACAATGATGAATCCCCCATTGACCTAGATCTTTGAGGGATTATGTAGAATAAGTCCACTTCCCATCCTTGACCTCCCACTACTCACACTGGACATATGGGATGAGAAATAAATCTTGTTGTATTGACACTGAATACACTATTACTTTACCTGTCCTTTTCTAACATAACAGGTAATGACCAAGTCACCATAATATCCAAAATACTTAAGCCTTTGAACTGAATTGAAATGTCAACGTGCCCACCATCTGTCTACTGCTATAGGCCCTTGCTTGAAACCTCCATGACTAAAATTCCTAAAGGTGACTTAAAACATAGAAATTTTAATTATTTCTTTAACAAACATACAGAAGTAAAAAAGTTCCAGGACTGATTAATATGGAGGTTCTATGATTAGAGCCACTGGTAGTGTAGGGAAAAGCCATTATAGTTTGTGACTGATTGTATTGAGATGATTTTTTATGCATTTTATTACATAGGAAGTCTGACTTGAAAGTCAGACTTTCTAAGTTTGAATTCCGACTTCATTTCTTATTTTGGGCAAGTTCCTTAACTTCTCTGGGCCTCAGTTTCTTCATTTATAAAATGGTTAATACACCTCACTTAAAAGGTTGTTATAGGAATTAAACAAGTTTATATATAGTTCTTCGATTACACATGACACATAGTCCTATATGTGTTAACTATTATTATTCTGATGATTATTTCTAATAATCTAATGATTTCTGAAATTAGAAATCATGCCATATGATCCTGGCATAGGAACAGACCAATGAGTCATTGAAACACAATAGAGAACCCAGAAATAGATGCAAGACAGGACTGCTATCCACTTGGCTTGAATGGTGTCCTTGTAGCAGTGATTTACAGACAGGACCTGTTCTGACTGGCTTGTGTTCATGCTGTTTTGATTGTTTTTTGTTTTGTTTTGTTTTGTTTTAAGATGTTGGGGGTAGGATTAATTTTATTTATTTTTGCTGTGTTGGGCCTTCGCCTCCATGCGAGGGCTTCCCCCAGTTGCGGCAAGTGGGGACCACTCTTCATCGCAGTGCGCGGGCCTCTCACCATCGCGGCCTCTCTTGCTGCGGAGCACAGGCTCCAGATGCGCAGGCTCAGTAGTTGTGGCTCACGGGCCCAGTTGCTCCGCGGCATGTGGGATCCTCCCAGACCAGGGCTCAAACCCGTGTCCCCTGCATTGGCAGGCAGACTCTCAACCACTGCGCCACCAGGGAAGCCCTGTTTTGATTGTTTATATTTTGAATACCCCCTTGGTCCCAGGGCGTATGGAAATTTAGTACACGCAAAATGTTGTACTTCAATTCAGTGATTAAGGATGATTTATTTCACATATATTGTTCGTTTTTTTAAAAATATTTTTTGATGTGGATCATTTTTAAAATCTCTATTGAATTTGTTACAATATTGTCTCTGTTTCATGTTTTGGCTTTTTGGCCAAGAGGCATGTGGGATCCCAGCTCCCTGACCAGGAATGGAACCCGCACCCCCTGCACTGGAAGGTGGAGTCTCAACCACTGGACTGCCAGGGAAGTCCCAATTTCACATATATTGTTGACAAACACCTCGTTATATATAAGGTAGAATAAAAAGTACGACCATTACCTTATATTATATAAAAGTACATTTTAGACAGATTTGAGATTTAAGTGTAAAAATGTAACAATGAAAATTTGGCTCTAAACATTGGTTGGAGAGTCCTTTAGTAGGAAACCCAGAAGCTGTACAAGAAGAGACAGACAACTACTCAAATATTAAAAAAAAAAAAAAAAATATATATATATATATATATATCGTATGGAAAAAATACCACAAACAAATTCAGTAGACAAATGATAGATTAGGCAAAATATTTACAATGCATGTGACAAACGAAAGGTTAAGAATTTTACTATACAAAAGCTGAAAAAAAAAAAAAGGTAACCTAATGGAAAATGGACAAAATGTAAAAAGACCAATTCATGTAAGAGCAAAACCAAGATGGCCACTAAACACAGACAAAGATAGCAAGATGTCTGCCTCATAAGGAGTCAGGGGATTGCAAATTGAGGTAACCATGAAATATCCCTTTACAGACATCAGATTGGCAACAATAAGAAAGAGAGATAACAGCTACTGCTTTCAGGAATATGTAGAAAGGGGCACACTCACACATTACTAGTGGAAATGTGAAGTGATAGAGTATTTTGGAAAGCAAAGTTAAAATAAAAAATATACATACCTTTTTCCTAGCAATCCTACTCATATGAAGAATTTTTTCACTTAAATAGAAGCACCAGTATGAAAGGGTATATGTACAAGAATGTTTATTGCATCCTTGTTTGCCATTAGGAAAAAATGTAAAAATTAGGCATTACGTTCATCCATTCAACGGAAGAATAATGCAGTCATTAAAAAGAATGTGTTTAGGGCTATACCAGTTTTCTTGAAGGGATCTCCATGGTATAGTTTAGATAAGACAGATGAAATACAGAGAAATGCCTGTTATAAACACACACATACACACACACAAACATACAAGCACAACATAAATGTATTTGATCATATGAATGTGGGGAAAGAAAAGGACATATCCATACAGTATTTTTATATTGATTCCCTGTGATAAGAATACAACCAAAGAAGCAATTTTTTAAAAAAGAATTTTAAGTGCCATAACAAAAATAGCATGTATGGGATTCCATTTACATAAATTTATATATAGATAAGTGAGATGCATAAAAGGATGAGCACCAAAATATTAACTGTGGTTATCTCAGACAGGGTGATGAGACTTCAGGTCATTTTTACTTTCTTCCTTACATGTTTGTATATTGTTTTTTGATTTTTAAAATGTATTACTTACATAATCAGAAAAACATAAAACTATTTTCATTATTTGGGAAATAAATAAAGGAATGAAAATCCTCAGCAAACTTCTAGTTAAATTAGATATTAATTTAGGGAGAAACTTGAAATGTTATAGAAACACCTAAGTAATATTGAATAATCTCCTAATTTATTTAAATTTGATTTAAAACAATAAAATTATTTAAGTATCTTTTAAAGATTTTGTTCTAGTTTTCTCCCTTAGATAATAAAATGTAACAAAAACCTCAGGTCATTTGACCTGAGTTTTTGTTATTCAGAGAGAAATTTTTCACCATGATTCAAAAGAGCTTTTGTTAAAAGACTGTGTTAAAAGTTTTCTTATCATACTTTTAATGAAATCTTTTAATTTTCTTTTTTTAATGGGTCACTTCCTTGTATCCTGGTGTTTTCCTCATTTCTAGAGACCTGCTAATTTAATGGTTTTATTCCCCCACCCTGCTTCCTTAAATTTGACTGTATACTTTGTGGTAATCAAATTACTACAACAAGCTTGTTATAGCACACTTTGTCTCTTTATGGTCTCAACACAAAGGATTTATAGTGTTTTCAGTTCTTATCTTGTGAGTCCATTCATATGTATATGAAACAGTTGAAAAGCTGTTTATAAATGAAAAATTATAATCCTGAAAGGACCTCCACCCCTTATGTTAAAAAGTGGTATTATAGTAACATAATATAGTAACTACACTTCGGTAAAACTTAAATAAATAAATCATTTTTTTAAGAGGAAAAAAAAAGTGGTATTATAGGGAAAGAACAGTAGGCAGCAAAAGCACTATCAGAATAAGCCCGCGAGCGATTAGACCGGGTGAGATACGGGCACTGTTTCAAATAGCTTAACTAGACACATACACCACATTTTTCTCTTTTCTGGCTCCCTTGGGCTTCTACATTCCAGCCCTCTCACCATTGTCTACCCACTCAGTCTTTTTCTTTCTTCTTTGACTGAAACATCTTCATGGTTTTCTTGAGTATTATGTTCCAGTAAATTTTCTTTCACAATGAGAAGCTTATTGGTATCTAATTTTAATAAATGTGTTCTCTCTTTAGTGACCAGTGTATTGAAAAGCAAAAAGTATAAGCACAGCTGAATTTCTCAAACCTTCTCTGGTCCCTGGAGGGAAGTGTTAGTATGAAACCATGGATCAGGTCAGCTCTAGACAGCTTCACTCCTCGCTAGCAGGAAGCCTCACTTTATTATGAATTGTGGGTAGGGCACTCCTTTGCTCCTTGACTTAGGCCTGTTCTGCCTTTCTAGAGGCAAGAAAACTCATGCTGATGTCAAAAGTGGGATCTGCAATACTTATCCAATAGGGAAGTTGTAAAACTTAAGCCATGTTTTTGTAGTATTTTCCAACCCATTGCTGAAAGAATTGCGGAAATCCAATGTTAGTCTTGTTTCTACCACTACTGTGACTCATTTTGTTTCAGTGATGCAACAGGTAAAAATACAATCCTTGCTGATGATCCAGATAAGTGTGAGGTTTTCATATGACCTAAAGAAGCAAAGAATTGTCATCTATCTTTCCATAACAAAAATCTTATTCAAAGGGCTCTCTGTAATGACTGGATGTCAATGCTTTTTCAAATTGGAGAATCTGTTTTGATGCTTTGGAAAATTCCAGTCACCTTCTGCAGTTTCCTTATTGACAAGGGCTATCAGGCTTTCCGAGAGGGTCTTATCTGCAAGCTGCAGCAGTGGCTGATCGAGCTGCCAAACAGGTTCAGTGGGATTACACAGCTGCCTGGGAGCTGGAGGCCAGGCTGGGTGAGCTCCCAGCTTTCTCCTTTCAAGGTCTGCAGGCTTTGACCTGTAAATAGGTGCCTACACAGGGTCTAATCTGTCACACAAATATGCCTTAGCAAAAGTGGTAATGCCCCTTATTACCTGGCTTAGCAACAATCACAAGACACATATTTAGAAAGGTACCTGTATAAATTGCTATACTTGAAACTATGCCTGGTATTTCTATAAAACCCTCTTAAGAGATGATATAATGATTCAAAGTTATTTATAGTAGCCAATGAGAACAAGTCCCTTCCTATAACCCCAGCTCTCATGAGCAGCCCTAAAATAACAAACCAACACGTATGCTAGGTGGATGCCCTTTAGGCCGAGCTCAAGTGCTCTGTTCTTGGGGATTGCGTTTTACGCATTTGAGATGACTTTTACCAATTCTACCCACCATGATTTGTGATTTTAATGCTTCCATTAAAACATATTTTAATTTTTAATGTTTTCTTGATAGTTCAGAGAACAGTTTTCAATTTGTGAAAAAAAAAACGCCACTCTCTAAAATTGGAGTAATCTCTGATATTCACAGTTGGGAAGTAAATTCCTAGCTAAGATTTGTTTTTTTATTCCGAAAATGGAGACAAATTGGGTAACAAATGAAAAGTGCTGTGGAAATGTAAGCCATTATTATGAAGGCCATTGGCAGGTTATTTGTTGGAAAAAGTTATCAGAAGAGAGATTAGGACTTCCATTCAACGAATAATATAAATATTTAAAATATTTCCAGCAGTTAACACTTCCTAATAACAAAAGCCCTTGTCAGAATAGCATTCTTCTTTTGAAGTGGGGAGAGTAACAACTGGGTCATTCTGTTCTGTCATATCAAGTCTCAGCTCATTATCATGAATGATATAAACTATTAAAACATTATCTTCCCTAATGTGCATTTCACTGATTATTAATGTTAATATTTCTATAAAGTAAACAGAAGTCATATTAACAAGTTATTTTAAAAATATTTAGTGTGTAATACATATGGCAAGGCACCCTCTTCTTTAGAGATATACTTCAATAGAACTGGCTCCCTTGTGGTGGAAAATCGTTAATTATTCAATGTTAAACAATGACATATTTACCCATCCTTTTTTTTTTAAAGACAGTCATTTTGAAGAGATTATTTAGAGGTTTGTATTTAAGTTGGAAGGACTTAACAATTATTTGCTCTCATCATTAGCTCTGTGATGGAGGGAAGGAGGCTAGTAGTATTGTCAGGTTTTCAGATTTTTTTAAAGTGGCCACAATTTTTAATATTAAATGAACAACTTTGAAACAATTTATTTTGTAACAGAGTGAACCAACAGTTGCCCTGTTTATCCTACAATAAATAGCTACAAGGTTTATAAATGAAACCATATTATTGATACTATGGACTTCTTGGAGTGTTGTCTCAATTTCAGAAAAATCATTTTTTCTCACAGTCTCAGTCTAATTTATGTTTCTATGTTAAGACTACTGCCTTTTCCTCACTCCTTTTCCATTTTTCCATCCATTCATTCATTCATTCACCAATTATTGAGCATGTACCATGCTCTGGGGATAGAAAGAACAATATTTGAGCTGAAACTTGAAAAATAATTTGGGTTCTATCTGTGCTTGGTCCCTACCCCCATGGAGCTTATATCCTAGTCTGGGAGATGGACAGTAAACAAGTAAAATATATCAGTAAGAAAGATAATTACAATTTGTGATATCTGTTATGATCAGAGACTCTTTGTTGCAGTACTGTTTGAGCTGAGACCTGAAGGATGAGCATGAGCCAGCTATACATTCTCTGCAAAGAGGAATTCCTGTACAGAGTCCCTGAGCAGGAAATGCTGTGAGGGTCTGAGAAACAGAAAGGTGGTCAGCATGGTAGAAGAGTGGGGAGAGTGGGATGAGGTGAGGATGGAAAGGCAGACAGAAGCCACATCATACAGGCCCTCATAGGCTGAGGGAGGGAATTTGGAATATCTTATATGACCATTAAGACCATTAAGGGCTTAAGCAGGGGAGGGTCAGGTGAATGTGGAGGGGAGGGGTGTTCAGGATGAAGGGACAGTCACATGCAAAGATGTGGAGATATGAAAAAGTGGTAAAAGTTTTAAAATTCACATTTAGAATCTTGCGTGCAAGTGGATCTGATGACTAAGTGAAGCAGCTTTCTACACTAAAATTCTGTCACTAGTCAAAAAATTGACAACCCCATAAGTCCAAAGCTTTGGAACATGCACCATCTCAGTGAAACCAAACCCATAGTTTTGCAATCAATTTATCGTGCTCAGAGGACATATTAAATGAACCAAGTGAGTGACTTTGATCCATGGCTAGTCTCTTAGAGGACACAGAACAATATCATCCCCTTCCTTTTCTCTGGCCACAAGTAATCAGAAATCATTATTGATCCTTCTGTTATTTATTTCTTTTTTGCGGTACGCGGGCCTCTCACTGTTGTGGCCTCTCCCGTTGCGGAGCACAGGCTCCGGACGCGCAGGCCCAGCGGCCATGGCTCACGGGCCCAGCCGCTCTGCGGCACGCGGGATCCTCCCGGACCGGGGCACGAACCCATGTTCCCCGCATCGGCAGGCCGACTCTCAACCACTGTGCCACCAGGGAAGCCCTGATCCTTCTAATTTTTACTGGTTCAGAAATGTCTACCTCTTTAAAGGGTACAGGAGATAATTTGTGGCAAAAGCACCCATTTCTGAGTATCAAAATTGCATTACCAGGATAGGGTTTTTGTTTTTTTAATTTTTATTTATTTATTTTTGACTGTGTTGGGTCTTCGTTGCTGTGCGCGGGCTTTCTCTAGCTGCAGTGAACGGGGGCTACTCTTCATTGCAGTGCGCGGGCTTCTCATTGCAGTGGCTTCTCTTGTTGCGGAGCTCAGGCTCTAGGCGCGTGAGCCTCAGCAGTTGTAGCTCGCGGGCTCCGGAGGGCAGGCTCAGTAGTTGTGGTGCACGGGCTTAGTTGCTCCAGGGCATGTGGGATCTTCCCGGACCTGGGCTTGAACCCGTGTCCCCTGCATTGGCAGGCAGATTATTAACCACTGAGCCACCAGGGAAGCCCCCAGGAGAGGGTTTTATGTTTCTAGCATGCTTAGGTGTTTGGAGATAAATCTGCTGTGTTTTTCTAAGAACCTTTCATTAAATTATGAGTTCAAGTTCAGCCTTTGCACTTGCTGTTATTTATCTTGCTGACGTTGGTGAATACCTGCTCCATAGCATCCGAAAGGGGGATTTCCGGTGGGCTCTTCACTGATGGCCTTTTTAGTTATAACTCATCTTCCTAATTCCCCTTTACCTTTTTGTCTTAACCTGTAATTGACCTAATCCATGCATTTTCTTGTGTCCTTTAGCAAGCCAAGTTCCCTGTTTTTTTCCCAGGGTAGTTTCGGAATGTTTACATGGAGAATTTGAGTTGTTTATAGTTTGGCTCATTCTCTGTTAACATAATGCTATGGAATGAAATCTTTGCTCCCCTTCAGCCCTGACAGGACTTGGCAGTGACTACTACTTATTTCGTTGTGGTTTCCATTTAGAGAAAAAGCACTCACTTCTCTTTTCATACACAGCCCTGCCTCAGACATTCCTCCTGATAGGATGTCCTTTTGTCTCTCTTCCTTTTATCTATCAGCTAATCTCACATTCTTGCTGAAGCAGACCCCTTGCCATTCCCAAGCACACGCTGAACTTTCCTATTCCTTTGCCTCTGCTCATGCTGTTGCATGAGCAAAAAAAGAGTTCTAGCAAGGATGCCCTCCCCACTCATTTCTAGCAAGCCAACATTTCGTTCCTGCCTCCTTCACCAAGTCTTTTCAGAACACTTTAATCAGAAGTCTTTGTTTGACTTTTAATTGGGCATTTTTCCCAAGACCATGAAATGACCTGTTCAGGTTTCCTGAGAACAACAGTTAGAACCCAAGAAATCATTTGACAAACAAAGGGTTAAGCCTGTGGCTAGAATGGGGAGAAAAACCGCCAGGTATTTGGGAAAGAAACAGATGATAGAGGGAAAGCTTAGGCTTTGGAATCAGATGTAATTTTTTTAGTGTGGATTCTAACAGTCACTTACCAGTTCTGTGACCTTGAGCAAGTAACTTTCCCTCCCTGAGTTTCAGGTTTCTCGTCTGTGCAGTGCGGGTAGTGAGTCCTGTTTCTCAGAGTTATGAGGAGTAAATGAAAAATACATAATTAACTGTTGGCCAGAGTAAGATCTCCATAAATGCTAGTTCGCCTCCATTAAGTTCTACATGGAAGAGAAGCAAGGGATGGGTCTAGAATTCCTACCTGCATGTAGAAACTCAGGTGAGGTTCCAGTGTGTACAAAGTTGGGAACAAAGTAGATAGGCAAGTAGAAGAAGGGTGAGAAGACTTGCAAGTTGCAGATTATGGAGGGAAGTGGGTCAGCAGCTATCCCAGGGAATGGAATACCCGGTGGTATCAAGCGTGATAGCGGGGTTTGAGGAAAACTAAAATCAGGACAGCCCGTAGGAACTAGTTAGAAATTCAAAGCACAGGGATTAGAAAAATTGAATATGTGGACCCTTGGGCTAGGCCTAGTGACTTTCTTTGACCAATGGAACGTGAGCAGAAATAAAATGTCAGCTCCAAGCCTAGGCCATAAGAGACATGCCAGGGGTAGCTACTGCTCCTTCAGCCAGGCAGCAAAATGACGCACGTATAGCTAAACTGACCTGTAGTCTTATTGGAGCTGCCCCAATTAACTTGCAAACCCATGAGCAAAAAGTAAATAATATTTGTTGCATGCCCTTGAGATTTCATGGTTGTTTGTTGTGCAGTGTTATTGCAGCAATTGCTGACTGATACACGATCCTTCTTATCTGTTAGTTCAGTGGCACGAGGAGCCCCAAATTTGGTTGCTTCAAATTACAATTCAGTGGAAACATTTTTGTTTCCGTTGACACAAAATGGATGCATTCTTCTGAAGGGGACTATGATCTCCCCAACAGAGCTCAAAGTTTCAGATACAGAAAGCAAATATTGTGTGTGTGTGTTGGGGAAGCGGGGGCGGAGTGGGTTGTTAGACATAATAGTGAGAGAAAATCTCTCCCTGCTACTTCCACCTATTATGGATTGCATGTTTGTCTCCCCTCCAAATTCATATATGTTGAATCTTTAACCACCAGTGGGATGATATTTGGAGGTAGAGCCTTTGGGCGGTAATGAGGTCTAGATGAGGTCACAAGGGTGGTGCCTTCCTGATGGGACTGGCGTTCTCATTAGAAGAAGAAGAGACAAGAGTTTTCTCTCTCTCAAGGATCATGCACTGAGGAAAGGCCATGTGAGCACAACAGCAAGAAGGCACTGACTACCAGGCAGGAAGTGGGCCCTAACTAGACACCAAATCTGCCACACCTTGATCTTGGACTTTTAGCCTCCAGAACTGTGGGAAATAAAATTCTGTTGTTTAAGCCACCCAGTCTATGGTATTTTGTTATAGCAGCCTGAGCTGACTAAGACACTAGCCTTTGGTTCTAGGACTCGTATATTCTTGCTATTGTATAAGTAGTCCCAGCTGCTGATAAAAAGCATATACTGCATCTTATAACATCATCCTTTCACAGGGCATTGTCTTCCCCTTGGCACCGTAGCTGAGCCTTCAGTAGGCCATTCCACCATTCTAGAAAGTTACCTGCTCTGGGTGATGGGATAAGTGATAAAACCATGAACTCTGAGCACATATCCTGTTCCACACTGCTTTTGTATCATGAATTCCTCATGTGGAATCAAAGGTATGACGGAGAATAAGATGACCTTCTGTAAGTCCATGGATGGTGGTGCTGGCCGAAGTGTTCTAGGAGGCCAAAGGTTGTCAAGTCAAGGAGGACATGACGGAAGTTGTTCAACATAGTTGATCTGCCGCCAAAGCACTGGGTCGCTCCCCGTAGGAACGTTGCCACACTGAAGACAGTGTGAATGAGGCTGATGGCAGATTAAGCAGCAGTTGGTAACCAGGTCAGTCCTGTTGAGGGGAAAACATCCACTTCATTCTACCAGATCATTTCACTGAAGGAATGAAGGAGGAGCAACAGAAATTGTGTATATCTAGGTAAATGTAATAGTCAATTCTTTTCCTCTTAAATTCTTCAAAATATATTTGAAGGTTGAAGTCAAAATTATAAAATTTCTAATGGGGTTTCAATGTAGGTAGATGTAAGGGATAAGACATTTATAATACAAAGGGAGAGGGTAAGAGGGCCTATATGTTGGTTGATTCCACATTCCACTTGAAGTGGCAAAATATTAATTTTAAGTGGACTGTGAAAAGTTAAGTAGATATATTATATCCTTAGAAAGTCCAACTAAAAAATATTACAAAGAGATAGAGTCAAAATCACTATAGATAAGTTAAAATGGAATACTAGAAAGTGTTAGAAAACCTAAAAGAAGAGAAAAAATGGGAAACAGAGGAAACACACAAAAAATAAGGAATAAAATGGTAGACTAAATCCAAATACATAAATAATTTCATGAAATGTAAATGGAATGAATACTCTAATCAAGTTTCTTTCTGGTATTATTTCTCTTATGTCTGAAGAACTTGAAAAATTCCTTTAGAGCAAATCTACTGGCAATGTTTTTCTTCATCTAAGAATGTTTTATGTCACCATTTCCTTTAGGAATCTGAAGGATGGCTTAGGTCAGTACACAATTCTGAGTTGACAGTTTTTTCGACACTTGAAAAGTGTTGTGCTATTTTCTTCTAATCTCCATGGCTCTGATGAGAAATCTGTAGTTATTGGAACCACTGTCCAATAATAGGTAATGAGATAATGCATAATTTTTCCTCTGGCTGCTTTTAAGATTTTTTTCTTTGTAGTTTTCAGTAGGTTGATTATGATGTCTGGGCATGGATTTCTTTAGATTTATTTTTTGGAGGAGTTAGCTGAATTTCTTAAATCTCTATGTTTATGTCTTTCATCAAACTTGGGAAGTTTTCAGTCATTTCATCCTCAAATATTTTTTTCATCATCACATTCTCCTCTCCTTCTGGGGCTCTGATGATGTGAATGTTAGATCTTTTGTTATTAACCCATAGATCTCTGAGCCTCTGTTCATTCTTCTAAAAATATTTCTTCTATGTTGTTCAGTTTGGAAATTTTATATTGATATATGTTTAAGTTCATTGATTCTTTCTCCATCATCTCCATTCTTTTGAGCCTATCCAGTGAAGTTTTAAATTTTGATCGCTGTATTTTTCAATTATAAAATTTTCACTTGGTTCTTCTTTATATGTTCTATATTTTTTTTGCTGAAACCTTCTATTTTTTTTACTTCAGAATGTTTCCAATTGTTTGTTGAAATTTTTTTTTTTTTTTTTTTTTTGTGGTACGCGGGCCTCTCACTGTTGTGGTCTCTCCCGTTGCAGAGCACAGGCTCCGGATGCGCAGGCTCAGCAGCCATGGCTCACGGGCCCAGCCGCTCCGCGGCATATGGGATCCTCCCAGACCGGGGCACGAACCCGTATCCCCTGCATTGGCAGGCGGACTCTCAACCACTGCGCCACCATTGAAATTTCACCACTGTTGAAATATTTATGTAATAGCTGTTTTAAAGTCTTTGTCAGATAAAAGCAACATCTGTGTCATGCTGGTATTTATATCTATTGATCATCTTTTGCTATGCAAGTTAAGATTTTCTTGGTTATTTGTACGCTGAGTAATTTTGGCTTATAGTCTGCACATACTGAATTTCATGTTCTGAAACTCTGGGTCTTGTTAAAATCCTATAGAGAATGTAGATTTTTTTTAACAAACAATCAATCTGGCTAGGTTAAGGCTGAAAGTTTCAACCAACTTTCTGTGGGTTCTGCTTCCAATATAAGGTCAGTTTTTCAAAACTTTGCAGCACTGTTCAGATCTGTCCCACATGTAGGTCATCTGTTAGTTAGTTTGGGGCATGGGTGGTGATGTATCTGTTAGTTCAGTTCTCAAAGTCTTTGATATGCTGATTAGGATCAGATCCACACATGCATATCTCATGGTGAGCACAGGAGTTCATGAACAATCTGTTTCAGTCTGTTCAGGCTGCTATAACAAAAATACCAGACTAGGTGACTTAAGCAATAAACATTTATTTTCACAGTTTATTTATTACAATTCTGGAGTCTGGGAAGTCCAAGATTAAGGCACCAACAGATTTGGTGTCTGATGAGGGCTCACTTCCTGATTTGTAGGTGGCTGTCTTCTCACTGTGTATTCTCACATGGTGGAAGGGGTGAGGGAACTCTTTAGGGTCACTTTTTTTTTTTTTTTTTTTGTGGTACGCGGGCCTCTCACAGTTGTGGCCCCTCCCATTGTGGAGCACAGGCTCTGGACGCGCAGGCTTAGCAGCCATGGCTCACGGGCCCAGCTGCTCTGCGGCATGTGGGATCTTCCCGGACCGGGGCACGAACCCATGTCCCCTGCATCGGCAGGTGGACTCTCAACCACTGTGCCACCAGGGAAGCCCTAGGGTCACTTTTTTAAGGGCACTAATCCCATTCATGAAGGCTTCACCCTCATGACCTAAGCACCTCCCCAAGGGCCCATTCCTAATACCATCACATTGGGCATTAGGTTTGAACATATGAATTTGGGGGATTCACAGACAACCATTCTATGGCAAAATCTCTCAGGTCCTTTTCATTTCCTTCGTTCTCTGCTTTTTGGTCTGTGTGCCACCAAACTGAGACATTAGTTACATCTCTCTGCTGCTACTTCTATGACTGTGCTTGCATCCAGGGTAAGCAGCAGAAGGATGGAGAGAGAGAAAAAGGCAATGGGGGTTTGTCTCACCTTCTTGGGTGGGGGGAGTTACAGCTCCACCATTCAAAGTGAAAAGTTTCCCTCCCTTACAGTGTTGGCTTCTTTAGCTGCCATTGTGGCCTCTACCATCACTACCACAGGACTGCTTGGTTTATGGAGCACAAGAGAACAGAAAGAAGAAAAAAACCCCAGGGATTTCTGTACTTTCTCTGAGCATTTGGGGTTCCCTTCCACCTCCATGAGACAGACTACAGGGCTTCTCCTGGAGGTCTCCCTTTTTGGGTCCCAGTGCCCACTTCCAAGTGTGAGGTTACATTGCATTCAGGTCAAGGGGTACTGGAATTTAAAAAAAAGGTAAACTCACCACCAATTTGGTGTCCTTTGGACTCTGATCTTCTCCAATCCACCTGCTACTATTTACTCTTCAGAGTTTTCAAACAGGTGTTGTATGCATTCTGTTCATGTTTTACAATTAAGAGATAAGAGTGTACATTTTACCCAAGACCCTAGTTTGCCTTTTTGCTTCACAGATATTTTATTGTACTTGTCATGACTGTATTCTAGGGGGATCCATCTAGACCTGTGGGTGTACGTTCAGTTTTCATTAATAAATTATATCTGAGAAAGAATTCTATTGTTTCTCCCTGTGTGTAGTATGTGGAGCAAATATAACTGTGATTCATATTTTAAATATGAATTTATTTCATTCACTCCTGGGGTAAACAGAGACATAAAACTTCTCATACCTCCAGGCAGTCTTGACTTATGCATTGAACTTTGTTTCAGAGCTTTGTTCCCTTTTAATTTGAACAGTCTTTGGGTATGGAATTAAGAGGTTGCCGACTGGTGTACAGAGTAAAAAAAAAAAGTTTTCAGATTAGTGAACTTCTGCATTTAAAGAAAAACTTTTTTTTTCAATGTAATTTCACAGAGATCCTGGTAAAAATGACATTCCCTATTGGGTCATTTGAAATTCTTGTTGTAAAGTAAGTTTTTACTTTTTCTTTCCTCAGACATATTAGATCAAATACACTCGCTAGTACCATGTTGCTGTTATAATAAAATATCACATTCTAAGATAATTGTTCTGTATTACCAGAATAGTATTTCAATACTACTATTGATGTTGTTGAAATATTGAAAAACATGGTTTCCCAGCAGTAACTATCCTCCATGTGAAGTTAAATTCCACTTTAGCAGTTATGTGTGTGTGTGTGGGATGGTTACCTGAGATTTTTTTCACTTATCTTTGCTTTTCTATATTTTCCAAGTTATCTATGATTTTAAAGAAAGAATCATTTTCATCAGATTCAAATATGCTTTTAAAAATGAAGGTATCTGTGTTAGAAGCTTGGAAAACTGGGCTTGGATCCTCCTTGGTCCTGAATAACTATCATTAAATGTCTTCCCCCTGGGTCTCAGGGGTCTCATCTGAATGTGGTTATGACAGTCTCTGTTCTACCTACTCCCAAAGACTTTTGGTGAGAATCAGACTAGGAGGTGAAGTAAAACCACTTACTATCAATAAAATTCATGAAGCCTATGCTGATGCTGAGATTATAATGAGAGAAATAAGGCAGGAGAAGGAAATTTGATCATCAACATAGACACTGGCCCATTGGATACTGGGGTTGACAATAGGTTATTTTAAATTATGGCACTGAACTTTCCTTTTTTCTGGAAACAATTTTTGTGTATTCCTTGAAGGCAAGAGGTCAAAAACTGGAAACCAGTACATGTATTTGGATGATCCACTCACAGTTAGCCTGTATAGTATTTTTTTAAATTCACCTCCTTAGTCAGTTAAAAAAAGGAAGATGAGGGACTTCCCTGGTGGTTCAGAGGTTAAGACTGTGCTTCCACTGCTTGAGGTGCGGGTTGGATCCCTGGTGGGGGACCGCATGCCTGTGCAGCGTGGCAAAAAAAAAAAAAAAGGAAGATGAGACAAGGAAGAGGGGGTGGTTCTTTGTAGTTCTTCATTCCTTGAGCTGGGAAAGCAGTTGTTCCCTTTTAATAGGCAGGCATGTTCTCTGGTTCTATCCCTGGACTGTAAACTCATTGATAAGACCTGACAGATCCTGGTGGTCACTGAGCTTGGACTCTGTTGTAGATGTCTGAGATCAAGTTGTCTTTGCATGAAACTCCTCTTTAGCATTTTTCAGCGCAATTACCAAGTTTTCATAGGGTGCTGGCCCCTCTGTTGACCATTACACTGTCGATAACTTTGTAGGCTCTTATCTCTTCTTAATAAAGAAGCCATGGGACTTCCTAGGTGGCGCAGTGGTTAAGAATCCGCCTGCCAATTCAGGGGACACGGGTTCGAGCCTTGGTCTGGGAATATCTCACATGCCGCGGAGCAACTAAGTCTGTGCGCCAACACTACTGAGCCTGTGCTCTGGAGCCCGCGAGCCACAACTACTGAGTCCATGAGCTGCAACTACTGAAGGCTGCGTGCCTAGAGCCCGTGCTCTGCAACAAGAGAAACCACCGCAATGAGAAGCCTGCGCACCGTAACAAAGAGTAGCCCCTGCTCGCCACAACTAGAGAAAGCCCACGCGCAGCAATGAAGACCCAATGCAGCCAAAAATAAAGAAAGAAGCCACTTACATGTATTAGTTGAATATGTAGAATTGAGGGCTCTGTTGAAAAATAGGATACATGGGCTTCCCTGGTGGCGCAGTGGTTGAGAGTCCGCCTGCCGATGCAGGGGACACGGGTTCGTGCTCCGGTCTGGGAAGATCCCACATGCCGTGGAGCAGCTGGGCCCGTGAGCCATGGCCGCTGAGCCTGCGCGTCCGGAGCCTGTGCTCCGCAACGGGAGAGGCCACAACAGTGATAGGCCCGCGTACGGCAAAAAAAAAAGAAAAAAGAAAAATAGGATACAATGCATATATGCATAAAACTAAATCTTTTACCACTTCAATTTACCACTTCTATAACATGTTACTTTAAGAGCCCTCCTATTTAAAAGGACGCACTTGTCTTAGTCTGCTCAAGACGCTGTAACAAAAATACAATAGACTGGGTGGCTCAAACAATAGAAATTTATTTTCTAGGATACAATGTGTGAAAGCCTTTCTGAAAGTGATTGCCCAGTGAAACAAGCTTTCAAGCTAATTATTTGCATCTCTAGGTGCATCTAGGAAAACTGTTATCATGCTTCACTGTAAATGAGTCAGTAGAGATGATGACTTTGTTTACTATGGTGATAAAATAGATGGTCCTATTCTTCATCTTGAATTCATTATTCATGTGTGAAAGAACTTCATTAACTCTTGGATGAGTTGTTTAGTAAAAATGATAAGAAGTTGTGTTTTGTGAACAGGCATGTGACTTGAGACTAGTGTCCAGATTTCAAAGAAGAGGTTAGGATGTGCAATGTTGGGCCCTATGGGTTCAAAGAATAACACATGATCCCAGCCATCAATGAAAGTATAATGCAAGAAAGAATTTCTTTGGAAATTATTGTCTTGTTGTAATTAATAACTGGAGGCAGAATTTTTCAGAGCAAAGAAATTATCATAACTTTCTGGTGTGTTCATCAGTATTGTCACAAATATGCATAAAACTTTTACCACTTCAACTTACCACTTCTATAACGTTACTTTAAGAGCCTTCCTATTTAAAAGAACACACTGTCTTAGTCTGCTCAGGATGCTGTAACAAAAATACAATAGACTGGGTGGCTCAAACAATAGACATTTATTTTCTTACAATTCTGGAGGCTGGAAATCCAAGATCAGAGTGCTCACTTGGTTGGTTTCTGGTGAGGGTTCTCTCCTTGGCTTGCAGAGGAACTCACACTAAAGACTGAATGCTTGTGTGCCCCAAACTCATATGTTGAATCTTAATGCCCAGTGTATTTGGGTGGTATTTGGAAGTGGGGTCTTTGGAAGGTGATTATGTCATGTGTGTAGAGCCAACATGAATGGGTTTAGTGCCCTTATAAAAGAGATTCTAAAGAGCTTCCTTGCCCCTTTCACCATGTGAGAATACAGAGAAAAGATGGCCCTATGTGAACCAGGTAGTGGGTTCTCACCAGACACCAAGTCTGTTGCTCCTTAATCTTGGACTTCTCTACCCATGCACCAGTGAGAAATAAATGTTTGATGTTGATAAGCCACCCAGTCTTTGGTACTTTTGTTATAGCAGCCCAAATGGACTAAGAAAAGCTCATAAGGACTTTCCTTGGTCTGTATTTGGAGAAAGGAATCAAGCTGTCTGGTGTCTCTTCTTAGAAGGACAGTAATTCCATTAAACCGGGGCCCCACTCTCTTGACCTAATTACCTCCCAAAGGTGCCATCTCCAGATGTTATCACATCAGGGCTTCAACATATGAAATTTGGGAAGATGCAAATATTTAGTCCGTAACACCACTTGAAATGTGTTTCTTGGCATCTACCACTTCTACACTGAATGGACATTTCTGATCTTGCATATACTATGTTCCCCTCTCTTGTATGTGTCATAAATGATTCATGTACCACAATTTAAAATAGCACCTGAAATAAAATTGAGATTTTTCTAAAGTAAAACCATGGAGGTATTAATAGTTATATGTGCTCTCACAAAAATGAGATTGGGAGGAAAATAACCGGTTTTATACAGTAAAAGGAGTCTAGCATTCTTTCCGGATTACCTGAAATAGTTAATAAATAAGTGCTTACCCGAAGTTCCCTCTTGACATATAACTGAATAATCAGAAGATGATTTTAATCAGGAGAAAAGTTATCAGGCAGTTTGTGGTTTGGTTTTCCCCTCAACTGGTTCCCTGCTATTGCAAAAATAAGTAGCTCCTTACCCTGTGCTTTAGACAAAATCCTCCAGTAGAAGAATACAAAAGGCTAAAACTGTGTTTACTTACTTACCTCTCTCAGTGTAATTATGGTTTTTTTTTTTTTTTTGGTAGTTTCTTGGTTATAAGTGTAAGTAATGCTCTGCTTTTGTTTACGTGAAAGAACCATGAGTTTCCAAGTAAGAAATGAAAGGAGGTTATTTCTAAATGCCGAAAATGCTTTTGTCTTTGTTTTCTTGGTGGTAGTGAGAGGTTGAAGGGGTCAGAAAAGTCTTCTTGTTTATTTAATTTTGTAAGTCTAGATTTGGTAATTGATATTAATAATTACCAAATATTGATAATATTTCATATTGATAATTTGGTAATTGATACCAAGTCTATTACTTGGTAATTGATAGAGAAAAGTAAACTGTAAGTAAGAAGCCACTTGTATTTATTTGTTGAATATGTAGAAACTCTATTGAAAACCTAGGATTTGGTATGTGAAAGCATTTCTGACAGATTTTGCCCAGTGAAACAGCGGCCAAGCTGTTCTTATTTGCATCTCCAATCTTCTCTTAAAGGTTCCTTTAAAACATTTTCTTTCATTGAAATTTTCCATGAATATTAGCTGGGAGTATAAAGATAAAAGGGCAGGAAAGTAGAGCCTCTTTTTAAAAAATGAGATGTAATTTGCTTACCATAAAATTCACCATTTTAAAGTCTACAATTCAGTGATTTCTAGTATATTTACAAGGTTGTGCAACCATCACCACAATCTAATTCTAGAATAGTCTCATCATTTTAAAAAGAAATCCCATGCTCTTTAGCAATCAATCTTCATCTTCCCCCAGTCCCCGGCAACTACTAATCCATTTTCTGTCTCTATGGATTTGCTTATTCTGAATAGTTCACATAAATGAAATCATAAAATATGTCATCTTTTGTGTCTGACCTCTTTCACTTAGCATAACCCGCCTCCCCAACCCCGCAAAGTGCAGATTGCAGCATCTTAGTTCCTTCCCTGACCAGGGATTGAACCCCCCAGGGCTCACGGTAGTGAAAGCTCCGAGTCCTAAGCACTGGACCACCAGGGAACTGCCGAGCATGATGTTGGGTTTTGTTGTTGTTGTTGTTGTTGTTTTTGCAGTACGCGGGTCTTTCATTGCTGTGGCCTCTTTCGCTGCGGAGCGCAGGCTCACGGGCCCAGCCGCTCCGCGGCATGTGGGAACCTCCCGGACCGGGGCACGAACCCGCGTCCGCTGCATCGGCAGGCAGACTCTCAACCACTGCGCCACCAGGGAAGCCCGAGCATGACGTTTTTAAGGTTCATCTATACCCTGCTAAACAGTAGCAATCTGATTTTACCTGGGAGGAAATGGAAACATATTAACTTGCTCTTGGGTGTGAAAGTCACACATTCATTCAACAAATATGTGTATGGAGCACTAATCTACCAGGTGAGGTTACAGCATTTGGGGGTGTTGCTGGTGTCACATAAACAAATAAATGGACATCTCATGCAGTATTAAGTAGTAATAGGTACAATGGAGAGAAATAAAGCAAAATGAATAGATAGGGGTATTATTTTAGGTAAAGTGGTCAGGGAAGGGCTCTCTGAGGAGGTAACATTGGAGATGAGACCTGAATGGAAGCAGGGAGCAAGTCACACTGAAATCATTTCAGGCAGAGGGTACAACAAATGCAAAGGCTCTGAGGCAAGAGTGTGTTTGGGGTGTTGGAGGGCGAGGACAGGAGGGAGGAGAGGAGAGAGGTCAGAAAGTTGGCCTCAGGCAGGTGCAGGGCAGCCCATCTAATATAAGGGAGTGAGGGAGGTGGAATATCAGGTAATGCCAGCTGGTAGATTTGGTGGTGGAGGAACGAGGAAGTTCTCTCCTGAAGGTTTCCATCATCTCAGTGTAACAAAAAGAAAAGTGATAACTGAGAGTGAGGAGGGCGGTGGTGTCAAAATTAAGTTCAGAAAGGGAAGAGAATGAATGCACTGGGCTATTTAGTGGAGTTGTTTGGCAGCATCCAGGAACCACTTGAAGTCTGTGATGTTTTTCTCCAGTCACATGAAGCCATTCAAGTATCAATGCAAAGTATGTGGGAAAGTTCGTTTTAACCAGGGATGGGGTTTTGCCAAATGAGTAGGACAATGGGAAAGAGGGACAAAAGAGCTGAGGATGTAGGCAAGGGATTGATTATACGAAGACCATGCAATCTAAACTGGGAAAGCAAGAAGAGGAGTGACAGACTGGAGGGATAGTGGGATCAAAGTATTGTTGCAGGCAGTGCTATAAGGAGTGAGCTGGAAAATAGGAAGTGGTGTCTGAAGAGTGTGCAGTTATTGGTTATGACAAAGTCTAACATATGACTCTAGGACTGGTGGCTGAAGTGGGTGAAGGAAAAGATTATTAGAGAAGTTCAAGAAAACAATAGGCCAGGGTATTGGGTGGATCCTTTCTGTGAATAATGAAATCACCAAGAGTGATGACAAGAAAAATAGTGGAGAGAAAGAAATAGTGAGGTAGATGTTAGCAGGAATGAAGGGGAAGTTGGTAGATGACTACAAAAGCAGAGGCAGCAGGTGGTATTTCAAAAGAGCTGTGGAATTTTAGAAGGAAGGGGAAATACTGATCTGGAATTGGCAAAGATGAGCAAAAGTTCACCATGATCAGTGGTTTTGGGGTATATGATTGATCAGATTAGGATTTGAACTAGTTCTATCTGATTTCAGATCATTTCCATTATACCACTCAGTTTGGAATTATAGTTCTTGGACCTAGATTTCAACATTCTCTTGCCATCCCTGCAGTGTATATTATTTGGCTGCCCTCAAAGTTGTATTGCTTTAAAACAGTTGCCAGGATCTATTTGAAAAGCTGGATTCCAATTAAAATTTTGAAAGTTCATACAGTGCAATTGGTTAATATGTTGAAGAAACTGGATCCTCTGATCTGTAGCTTCCCATGGTCTGGATTTTGTGATCACATTCCCATGGCGCTATCTAACATGTTCCTCTGTTCTCTGTAATTCCTGGAAATTGGTAATCAGATCTTGAGGTTGATCAGACTCAGGTTTCATTTTTGGTAAGAATACATCATAGTTGGGAGTTGTGTACTGGATCAGAGGCCGTGTAGTGTCAGGTTGTCTCTTTCTCCCTTTGTGATGTTAGTAGTCATTGGTGACTTTTGCCTAGGTCCATTAGTAGAGCCATTATTTCTTTAAGGTAAAAAATGTTGATATTGTATCAAATCTTGTTATTAGAATGACAACTCTGCAAAAGAGCAAATTCCCTTCAACTATGGGTTATCCTGAGGCACAAGTCATTTAGGAAAGACAGGCTATACAAGTTCACTTTTCAAGGGGCTTATCTGAGGGCTCCTGTGGTTTTAAGGATGCATATATTTTGTCTTTAAAGTATTTAATTGTAGCTTGTCCTACTTTTCAAATTAGATGACATTTACAGGATGCAGTTTCACATTGTGGCTTAATATTTACAGTTAAATGGGAATACATTATAGGATTTAGTTCTAACACCCTTGAAGAGGACTGCACAGAGAAGTATTCTAACTGTTCAACAAGCAGCTTTCCAATGTTCAGCTGCATTTCACAAAAGCTCATAAAATATTAAAATCTTTTCTGAAAGGTGACCAACTAAATAATTTATGAAAACAAAGGTTCAAGTCAGTGCAAGTAGAAAATGTCTGTTCTCTTTTTCTATACAAGGAAATATCCCAGGGCTGTAGTGGTTTTGGAATCAGATAGATGGAGTCTGAATTCCCCTTCACTTATTATGTTGACCTTGAGCAAGTTACTCCGCATATCCCAAACATGTAATAAGAGAAGCTGAAATAGTGAATATTCTAAAACATTATAAATTTCTAAATATTAGAAAATACATATGTACTTAGCAAAAGCCTCCTTTTTATTACTTTGGTTGGGGGTGTGGGATGAGGTAAAGAATATTACCAATTGCCAGACACTGTTAGTTACGAGAAAACTAACAGAAAAAATTGCTCTATTGAGGACATGCCTTCTTTGATTCCCAGGGCAGTGGTGATGTGGTCAGCTTTAGGCTGAAGCACTTTTTATTCAATTATTTATAGAACTGCATGGCAGACCATGTAGGTCTACACCAGAGGATCCCCATAAGGCAGTTTAGAGAGAGAGAGAACTGGGCAAATGCCAAGTTAAACTTGCCTTTGGTTCCACTAAGAACCAAGAATGGAAGACTGAGTAGCAGTGAGAAGTGCACCCTACACTGCCTAGAAAATAACCATAAGATACCTAGATATTTCCCTTCTACTGCTGTTAGACTTAGTCCTCTGCCTCAACCTGCCCTGCCTTTCCCGCCTTTTCCTAGATTGAGTCAGTATGACCCCATCTCTAGTTTACCTCCCTGCTTACTAGAGCCCTGTTATCCCATAGTTATTTTATCTTTTGTGATAGTGCCGACACATAGTTGTTAATTCATGGGGCATCAGAATGATTTCAAAGTCAGTGAGAAGCAAGTACAAACACTGGAAAATATATCCCTACCTCCTAGTTTTCACAGGAATCTGTTGATTAGAAACATATGAAAATTGAGGTAACTGCGGGAATAGGGTAGAAATTGTTAAAACACAGAAAGGATTTTACACAATATAGCTTATGTTCATATCTTGTCACTGTCTTAATTATATGTATATGTAAGTTTTGAGGGCACTGTCTTCTTAGAATTACATTTTTATAAACTTTTTATTGAAGTGTTATGCACAAAGTGGGATTTGCATTTCTAAAGTCATTAAATAGTGTCACATAGCTATGACTGCCTTCATTGCTGTTGTGACCCAAAATACTTCTTAAAAATTGGGAATTTATGTGATAGAACATTCTCAACTTTAAAGAAACTTTAAGTTCAGTTGTGCCGTACAGCATCAGACTTAGTTCTGAGTAATTCTTAGAACACTGCATAATATTTTATACTGGCCAATATGTTTTATAGTTCCTGAACTCAACAAGATGACAAGTTGAATTAAGGATGAAGTTCAACCAAGACCTTCCACCTTACATTTTTCTATTCATTTTAACACAGATATGCAACTTATGGTATTCTTAACAACTGTGTTAACTACAAGGAATAAAAAGATTTTGCAACCAAGAGTTGGAATGGAAACAATTTCTGAGATAGAGATCAAATTGTGTTTATAGACACCATTGGCAGCTTTATCATCAGCCATTTCCTGTGGGAATATTTCACTGGGACATAATTTTATGCCTTGGCTATTCATTAAATAGCTTTGGTTCCATAGAATAAAAATAGTGTAGGACTATAAATAGTAATGTATGCAAATTGTAGTGTAACATTTCACTGTATTTTCCTAGATGAGAATTAAGATTATTTAACAAAGTATGTTCTTACACATCACTGAAAGAATTTTAAAACAACACTAATAGAGTATGGTCTAGTGGAGAGTCAAACAATAGACTGGAAATTAAAGTCATTTGCTTCCTTCAAATTAAAGTTGACATTAGTTTTAAAATATTTATTCATCATGTACAGTGTAAAGATGTTATACTCTATGAAGAATATAAAAGTCAAGTATAAGTAGTCTCTGCCCTCAAGGAGTTTATGAATTTTCTTGTACAGGAGATAGGGTGCACCTTGTAAAAAACAAAAAAATAATAAACATACTTCGAGTGGGTATGAATAAAGTACTACTGGAGTTTGGAGGAAGAGAGATCATGTCCATGTGGAAGATCAGAGACGACTTCATGAAGAAGGCAGCTGAATGGAATCTTAAAGGATGGGTAAGATTTCTGCAAATAGAGATGCAGGTAAAATTATTCCAGGACGCAGAGACTAGGTACTAATAAAGGAAGTATAAGTCAGAGCACATTTAGAGGCTGGAGCCTTTGACTGATAGGGGAAAAAAAAAAAAAAGGAACTTACATAGATATATATCGTTGAAAATAGGGTCAGTTAAATTCACTTATGCAAGCATTTGTTTACTCAACAAATATTTCTTGAGTACTTACTAGGTGCAAGTACTATGCTAGGAGTTAGTAGTACACTTATGAGGTACTCAGACAAAGGCCCCTTCTAATACGTAAGCGCTAAGAAGTTTAACTCTGAAATCAGATTGATTCTTATCAACCAAAAACAGGTCCACTGCTCTGTGGCAACACAAGGTATTTTACAAATGTTACACAGAACATGGAATTTAATGCTTTTGAGAGAGAGCTGGTATTTCCAAATAACATTGTTTCTCAATTTCAACCCAATTGTTTTTCAACCCAGTTTTAATTAAAACAAAGTGTTAGGTGATGGGGAAGGCTATATTTGCGCCTCCGTTTTACAAATTTTGGTTTATGCCACAATTAATTTTGTGTTAGCATGCAGTAACAGGAAGGAAGGAAGGGAGGGAGGGAGGGAGGGAGGAAGGAAGGAAGGAAGGAAGGAAGGAAGGAAGAAAAAAATATACTTTAAAAAGAGACACCAGTGGTGATTTTTTGGACAAAAGGATTCTTCCTAATTGAAAAGGAATCTCTGCAAATTTCCTTTACCTTTAAATAGGCAGCTCCCTGTACAAATTAAAATGATTCGGAACGTTTCTAGAACACACTGCACTAAGTGAGATACACCTGTACTCATACCTTATCCGTCAAAACAATCTTTGTTTTCTCTCAAGCTAGGACTTGCACTATAGGACACGCCTCGTGCAGTGGTGGCAATGCGGAGGGTGGTGAAGGTGACTGAGTGGCAGCCAGGAGGGCACTTTCCCTTTCTCCGTCTCCCCAACCAGAACTTTGCAGCCTCCAGCGCAGATTCACCTTCCCGCTCCTTCTTTTTCCCCCCTCGACTCTTACTGCAACCCCCCACCCCCCCTCGGTGCGCTCTCTCTGCATCCCTCGGTCTTCCTTAGCTCTCACTCACCTCCCTTCCCCGCCCTCCGCCTTGCCTCGCCCGGCGCCCGCAGAGCGGCAGCCGGCAGCCCGCGCGCCCCTTTGCGGCCCGGGGCTCCGGGGCATGCGCTCTGCGGCGCCGCCGCCCTCCCCCACCCGTCCCGCGGCAGAGTTATGCCAAGAATGTGAGGAGCCCGCGAGGGCCAGTGTCGGTCATGGGGAGCCGCCGCCGCCGCCGCCGCCGCCGCCGCGAGCGCGGCTTTCTCCCGAGCGGGGCTCCGAGCTCTTCTCGCACCACGGGCGAGCCTGGCTGCTGAGGCGGAGGGGGATGACGGACCCCTTGAGGAGGACGCTGTCCAGGCTCCGGGGGAGGCGGGGTCCTCGCGCCGGCGGGGGGCCTGGGCGTCGGGCGGCCGCAGCAGCCACCGTGGCGGCCTCTTCGGCTGCCGAGGGAGATGCCGGGGGTGCTCCGGGCGGGCCCGTACGGGAGCGCGCCGGCGGAGCCCGGCGGAGGCTGCAGAGACCGCCGCCGTCGCCTCAGGCGTGGTGTCCTGAGGCGCGGGTCCCGGGAGGGCGGCCGCAGAGGTCGGGGGCGCTCGGGCCTCGGCCGCGCGGCGGGAAGGAGGCCGCACCCTCGGGCCGCGGGCTCACTCGCGCCTGTCTGCACGCTCCGCCGGGCTCCGAGGGCAGCGGAGAGGACGAGGAGGACGACGCCGACTACTACGAGAACCTGCCCGGCGGCTCCCAGCCCGCGCCGGAGCCTGAGGGGGCGGAGGCGGAGCGGTGGCCCCCGCCTCCCCCGGCCGCTGGCTCCTCCCCAGGGGCGGAGGGCGGCCGTCTGGAGACAGGCAGGCTGCAGACCCAGTTGCGAGAGGCCTATTATCTGCTGATCCAGGCCATGCACGACCTGCCCCCTGACTCGGGCAGGCGGCAGGGCGACCGGGGCAGGGCGGATCGCGGCTGCCCTGCGGGAGCCCGGGCTCCAGGCCAGCCGCCTTCCCCCTGCGGCGCGGCGGCCCGCCGAACCTGCCCCCGAGACTGCGAGCGGGGAGGCGGCGGCTGCCCTTGGCAGCAGGTGTCCCCGCCCCGGTCGCCTCCGAGGGAGTCGGGGGGAGGCCGCCCGCGGACTCCTCGGATGCGGCTGTCCTGCAGCAGAAGCCTCGACAGCTTCCGCGTGGGTGCCAAGCCGCTTCCCTTACGGCGGTGGCGGAGCGACAGCTGGATCAGGTGCGGCGCGCGCGGGGAACCGGACGAGCCCCCGCCACGTGGAGGCGGGATGGACGGCTGGAGCGGAGGCAGCTCCCGGGCCGCGGCGCCCTCCGGCCTCCGGCCTCCCAGCTCCGAGGACCCCCACCGCTCCTCGGGAAGCCGCGGCAAAGAAGACGGCCAGGAGGGGCTCCCCTTCCTCAAACCGCCCACGGTGACAGTCAAGAAGCTGCAGAAGTGGATGTACAAAGGACGCCTGCTGTCCCTGGGAATGAAGGGTCGCGCTCGTAGGACACCCCCCGAAGTCACCCGAGCGCAGGCAACGTCTCCAAATCTGGGCGCTTTGAAAATGCGGGAAAGCCAAGTCGTCTCGGTGCCGCCAGACCAAAGAATTACGCTGACAGGTAGGATACCTTGCAATCAAAATGTGTTTACCGACCGGGCTTCTGTCTTAAGAGCGAAGAAGAAGGTATGGTTTTGCAGACAGGTACGTGCCGGTGCCAAAGTGAGGGTCACGTCAGTGGCAGCCTAATGCCATTTCCAGGTTACCTAGTATAATGCCTTATCTCGGGTTTGTTTGTTTATTTGTTTGTTTATTTTTTTAAGACAGTGGCATGAGGAGCTTGGGTTTTTTTGTTTTTTCTTCTCTAAGAACCAGTGTACCTAGTTCTAAGCGCAACAGTGAGTAAAGGTTAAGTTCACCACACTTTGCTTTTCAGTCGGTTTAAGAGTTGGGCGGCGCTGCCTTGACTTTTATTCTTTGTAGCTCTGGGCTAATCTGTAGACTTTTGTGGAGTTTGTGAATTTGAATTTGATCCAAGTTAGACTTTATGGGCTTCATAAACTGTCGTTTTACTCATTACACCTCCCGGTCAGAAGCATTTGTGTACACAGACAGATACACACAATCAAAACCCCAAACCAAACCAAACCGAAAAAACTATCATAGTAGTACTTCTTTTTAGTCAGGTGGGTTTTCACGTTTCTTCTCTTCACCTTTCCCTCCCCTCCCCCTCCCCCCTAAAAACATAGCAATGTAGGTAATCTTATTATTGTGGAAAATGAAGGGCACTTGGATTTTAATCAGAAGAAAAGTATGTCTTATGTACTTTTTAAGAAAGTGTAGGCATTTAAAGGAATTTGTAAAAAGTATATTTGTCCTAATAATAGGATTTTACTCCCTATTTTGTATGTGTGTGATTTTTAGTTTTCACTGAAGGTTTAAGTTATCCATTCTAGAAATCTCTTTTGTTGTAAATAGTAAAAGAATTCTCTTGTGAAAGAAGTACCTTTAAACTGAGCCAAAAACAACATGATCTTTCGGACTACACTTTTAAAGACTTTTAGTGAACATAATGACTTACATATCAGTAATACTTTAAAAAATATTAAATGCTGAAATGTAAAAGTATTCACAGTACTTGGCAGTTTGTCTGTTAAGAATTACAAATCCTACAGGACTAGGTTTGTACACATTAACTTTTTTAACCAATAAACACAAAACGGGGAGAAACAAAGTTCACAAAACTTTTTATTACACAATGAGGACAAATCAAATAATTCACTTCAAGTGTATACAAAACGAGAAGTTTTTTTGAATCTATAAATCTCTAACCCACACCTGTCAATTTCCCTCAAATTTATTCCATTCCACCTGAATAAAAAGATAGTAGAATGTAAATTTTTGTGAAGAGAGGTGTACTTTATGCTAAGTTCATATTAAAATATGCATTTCCAGTAGTAAAGTATTTGTAATCATTTATTACATTTTAGTGCTATTATATCTTTACCTCCACTGATTTTAGTTCAGTTAACTCTTTTTAAGACAGTTAATTTTTAGCCATAACAAAAATCTGTATAAAACTTAAGTAAAATATGTATTACCCTTTTGTTGCAAAGGTTAGACATTACTATCTGATGGCTTTTAACACCCTCAGTTGTTGTGTAAACATTGAAGTGTTTTAAAAGTAATAATAACTGTAGTAACTCTTAGGAATGAATTCATTGATTTTTTCATTGAGAAACTAATTAAATGACACCAATTTTAAAAGAAATTAAATGGCACATTAGAATTATTATGTGATGGTATTTTAGATATTTTTACAAGAAATCTAAACAAAAGCTTAGATAATCTCTGGTTTTAAAAACTTTCTCAGATGTTATTTCCTTTCAAATCATCAGTTCATCTTTTAGGAAAGATGAAAATAATTTGTTCAATGTTTATATATCTAGTATAGATTTGAAGAGTTAATTTTTTTAAAAACTGTTTTTTATGAAGGTTAGTTGAACTTATTAAAACCATTCTGAATACTTTATGGGGTTTTCATATAATCTTTATTACTTCCCTCCCCTCCCCCCTCCATGGAGGTATGACAGCTGTTATTGCACAACAACAGCAAAAGCAAAGAAGGGGTTAAGTAGTTTGCCCAAGGTCACTTAAACTAGTATTTGGTTTATGTATACTAGTATATAGATTCACACTATTATGTGGATTCAAACTCAGGTCTTTATGACTCCAAAACCCCTATTTATATAAGGTCAAAGGGACTCTAAATGTCTTTAGAGGTTTGATCCAATTAATTCTATTAAATTGCTTGGACTGAGGAGATGGATGGAATTTCAACAAGGTTTAGAGGGGTAAGTAACTTCCTCAAAGTTGCAAAGAAGATGGGGGAATCCTAGAATAGGTTTAAAGTCTTTCTTTTAGTCAATTGCTTTATCTATCTTAAACCTTTACCTTTAAATGTTTAGTTCAAATTGGTTACTTGGATTCTACTTTTAATCATGTTTTCTAAAAAGTTAACTGGGCAGTCCCAATGTAGCAGTACATTCTTGGTTGTATAAAGATGTTAAATAGCTCAGAAGGGGACTTCCCTGGTGGCGCAGTGGTTAAGAATCTGCCTGCCAGTGCTGGGGACACAGATTCCAGCCCTGGTCCAGGAAGACCTCACATGCTGTGGACCAACTAAGCCTGTGCGCCACAACTACTGAGCCTGCGCTCTAGAGCCCGCGAGCCACCACTACTGAGCCTGCCTACCACAATTACTGAAGCCCACACGCCTAGAGACCCGTGCTCCGCAGCAAGAGAAGCCACTGCAGTGAGAAGCCCGCGCACCGCAACGAAGAGTAGCCCCCCACTCGCCACAACTAGAGAAAGCCCGCGCCAACAATGAAGACCCAATGCAGCCAAAAATAAATATAAATAAATAAATAAATGTATTAAAAAATAGCTTAGAAGGTTTATATCACATCTTTCTGTACAATATTATTTGTGGCGATGTTTTCTTTCAAAATAAAGTTATAGTTAGAATTTATAACACAGAATAACTATATAAGGAGATAGAAATACCTAATCTACTTAGGTGTTTTGGAAATTTTTGAAGCTATATGACAAATGGAAGCCAAAATGATATTCTGTTTTGATTTCTGGCTCCTACTAAGAACCACTAAAACTTTTGATAGTATAATACTGCCAATGATTTGATGCAGTTGGGAATGTAGTGCTCACAGATTGACCAATTTGTTACTAATTGAGATGACTATTTAAGAAATCTAAAGTCATTACACATAGTAAATATTGTAAAGTTTCTTCAAGCCTTAACGTTACAAAGGAATTTTAATCTATTTGCTGACTATGCTTCATTATAAGTCTTTATAAATAAGTTTTAATTAGCATATAGTACTCAGAAATAAATCGGAAAGCACTGGGTTGAGCTATTTTGGCCTTTTACTGCTTTAAAAAATAATTAGCCTACTTTGACTCTACTCTTCTTGCTCTGTGATCTGTGAAAGAAAAAAAATTGGGGCATGTAATATTCTGTTCAAAATCTTTAGACAGTTCTTTAAAAGTAGTATTAAATAGCTGGTGTGATCTTGTGCATTATATCTTAAAGTGAAGTTGACACTGTTAATGCAGATTCCTATCTATTCCCTTCTCAAGTATTTGTAGCTTCAATTTCTTAACTTTATGAGCTACATTATTTTTATGAATTTTTCCAACAAATTCTTTTATGCATTAGCCCTTTCAAGACTAGTAACTATAGGCAAATACTTTTTGACTGTCTTCTAGCTCTAAATTCTTCTGTTAGAAATTCTGCCATCGTGGCCCCAGGAGCAAGTGAGTCCATTTTTTTGTTTTTGTTTTTTGTTTTGGGAAGAGTGCCATAAAACATTGGAGTTGCTGGTGGCAGGAAAACATTGAATTACAAATTCAGCAGAAACTAGTGTTGTGTTGATTTTTGAAAGTCCTACATTTCTAAGTGGTGTTTATGTTTTGAGAATCCTAAGGCTGTTTTCCAGACCTTTGCCACTCAACGTGTGGTTCGCAGTTATAGAGCAGAACTTTTCAAACTTAATGTGTATATGAATTCTCTGAAAGTCTTGTTAAAATGAAGATTTAATATGTATGGGGGTGGGACCTTGAGATTCTGCATTTTAATGAACTCGCAGTGTAGATGCTGCTGTTTGGTACACACTTTGAGTAGTAGACTCTAGAATTCTCAGTATCTCATTCACCTATCTTGATACATTTTAAAAAGTTTTGAAAAAGCATTCTACTTTATTCTGATACTTGATACTTAAACTAACCCCTATTAGAGCAAAGCACTTGAGCTCTTTCTGCTTCAGTTTTATGTGTATGAATTTATACTTACTACTTATATATGACAAGTTTAAGCAGATCCCTCCATGTTAGTCTCACCTTGCACCAACAAAAGTGAGATTTTAGAATCTGCAAGAGAGAATGCCATACAGTGTAATGGCTAATAGAATAGAGATTCTGGGTTTCTGATCAAATCTACCACTTACCAGCCTTATGACCTTGGACAAGTTACTCAGCTCTGCATAGCCTCAGTCCTCAGGTTGCTGTGATGATGAAAAAAGATAATCCATTTGGTACCATGCCTGGCGCTTAGCTGTTATCAAGAGAAAGGCAAGCAGGCTTTGTGAAAATATATTAGGATCCTGGATAGAGAGTGAAGTGATCTGAAGTTGAGAAGGACTGCTTTAGGGAGCATTGGGAATTGAACTAGAGGACACCACTTTAGGAGCACTTATTTATTCTACTCATCTTTTCTTCTGTGCTTCTTTTCTCTTGTTCCTCCTCATTACTTTCAGGGAACTGAAAAGAGTCTCAAAGTTTCCTTCTCTACTTTCCTGTCCCCAAAGCTAGCACACAGCTTTTTCTTAAGAGTTTTTATTGCTAGTCACAAGGGAGGAAAAATAAAAGATAGAAAAATACCTTTTTTCTTTTCATTGTACCCCTCTCCTCATTTAGATTTATCTGGGAAAGATAAAGACATACATATAAACACACTCATATGTAAACCTAAGGCTTAAGTTTATTCTAGTAATTTCATTTGGGCTGCCAAGCTTGACTCTATAAGCAGGGCTGCTTTTATTTATTTAAGCTCAAATACATTGTTCATAAGAATGCTTTTATTTAGGATTTTTAAAAGAGAAGTAAGCTAAAACAACAGTTTGTTTTTGCAGTAGAATGTTTTAAATGATGAAAAGATGTTGTAGATACTGTACATTTTCAATGAGGGCTGCAGTACATAATTTCCCAGAAAGTTTGCTGTTGATTTTGATCTGGGGCACTAGTTAAATGTTTAGTAATAGTAAATCATCTAGATTTATTATGAAATACGTAATAGTTGAGAACACAAAATTGGCTTGAGTAGTTCACCACTATGTAAATATTTTTCTGAGTGAAAAACTTTTAATTGCCACTTCCGCATTCTCTTACAGATTTTCAAGGAAAATGACTTTAATTAGAGTCTGATAGTTATACCATAACATGTATAGTTGCAAGAGAATAAAGACTTTTTTGCCTTGCAACTTTGCACACTTATTTTTATATCTTTTTTTACTTGTCTTTTTTCAACATATAAATCTATAAATGTCAATATATATATATATACACACACACACATATATATAAAATTTGAAGTTAAAGGTAACTTTTACATTTATGCCAGTAAGGTTTAACATTAATTTTAGCATAAATGGGGAGTGAAGGGAAGATGGTAAATAGCTTTCCATTTCTGTGTAACTTATATTCATATGCATCCATTTAATTAACTGAGATAAAAATGAAATGCTTTAAGTTATATATAAATAATTGCCCAGGTAAAATTTTCTGCCTTGAATAATGTGTCACTTATATTCAGTTTTAATAACGAATAAATTTGGCTTTTATCAGAACGTATAATAATGTACCTCTTTATCTCTAAATTTAACCTTCAGCATTATGTGTTTTTAAATATTCAGCAATAGCAAGCAGACTGTTTCATCTCAAGTTTATGTAGTTTGTAGTTTCATGAAAAATAGTTGTATTGTGTCTCACAATGTAATTATTCCTTTTAATATTACATATTCATTACATATCAATAGATGTATCAATTGGTTTAAATATGGGATACTGGTAGCTTTATTTTTCTCATTGTAGTTCCTTGGAATATAGTACAAGTAGAAGCATGTTTATTCCATTTACAATGTACATCAAAAAACTCTGAAAAGACTCAAAATAATGTGTCTATATAAAATTTTGGATGTTTTGAGAGACATCTGAGAAAAAATAGATATGGCTCATATCCATTGTGAGTTGTATAATTTTGTAGTTTTTTGCTTTAAATTTATAATTATGTCAAAACTACATGTAATATCCTGTGAAGGTCTGAAATGCTATTAAATAGTATAGGATTTGACCTTAAGTGTGAAATAGATCTTAGATTTTAGTGCACTCAGCAAAAGGTTGTGGTCACTAGAAACTCTGAAGTTCCAAGCGATTCCTGAGTATGTGTTGACTTTCAGTTCTTAATTTTTTTTTTAAGTTGAAGTATAGTTGATTTACAATGTTGTGTTAGTTTCAGGTGTACAGCAAAGTAATTCAGATATAAATATATATATATACACACACACTCTTTTTCAGATTCTTTTCCATTATAGGTTATTACAAGATGTTGAATATAGTTATACAGTAGGTACTTTTTTTAAAAGAAATGTCTATAATCAGTTTACTTTTTTTGTTGTTGTAGAAGTATAGTTGATTTACAATGTTATGTTTCAGGTATACAGCACAGAGATTCAGTTATATATATATATATATATATTCTTTTTTCAGATTCTTTTCCCTTATAGGTTATTACAAAATATTAAGTATAATTCCCTGTGTTATACCATAGGTCCTTGTTTGTCTATTTTATACATAGTCATGGATGTCTGTTAATTGAAAACTCCTAATTTATCCCCCCCCTTTCCCCTTTGGTAATCTTAAATTTGTTTTCTATGTCTGTAAGTCTGTTTCTGTTGTGGAAATAAGTTCATTTGTATCTTTTTTTAGATTCCACATAAAAGTGATATCGTATGATATTTGTCTTTGTCAGACTTACTTCACTTAGTATGATAATCTAGTCTATAGTCCATCTATGTTGCTGCAAATGGCATTATTTCCTTCTTTTTTATGGCTAAGTAATATTCCATTGTGTGTGTATATATACACACACACACACACACACACACACACACACATACACACACCACAGCTTCTTTATCCATTCATCTGTCAATGGACACTTAGGTTGCTTCCATATCTTGGCTGTTGTAAATAGTGCTGCTGTGAACATTGGGGTGCAGGTGTCTTTTTGAATTAGAGTTTTTGCCTTTTCTGGATACATGTCCAGGACAGTTCTTAATTTTAAGTGTAAAGAAGACAGAACCATAGAAAGACTCTTGAATCTTCAGGTTTCATTAGTTAAATTAAACCAAATCAATTCAAGATATTTATTGACTATCTGTTACATGTTTGCATGTTAAATCCTGGAGAGTGGAGGTGGGTATCCTTTAGCTAGTAACCCAGATGTACTCCTACAAACTTTGGAGTCAGAAGAGTTTGTTTTGAGTGCTGCCTCTTCCGTTTACCAACAGGTGATCTCAGGCAAGTTACTTGACTTTTCTGAGTAGTTTTCAAAGTATTTCAAACATTATCTTACTTAATCCCAGGAGCCACCCTATAAAGTTAACTTGGTGGATATTATCATAAGGCTCAAGAGGGACACCTACTTCCCTACTTTTAGTGGGTAGCATGGTGTAGGGGAGACAGGTGAGAACAAGGATTTTAAGGTTAGACAGGCTTAAATTTGAATTCTATGGCTAGCACCTTGGCCATATTCCACATATGTTTGAGGCTCATGGAAATAATCCTACCTGTCTCAGACTTGTTGTGGAGGTTAAAGGAGGTTAAGGGCTTTCTTACTGCTTTATCTCTTGTTCCTGCCACATAATAGGCACCCAATAAATATTTCTTGAGTAAATAAATATCTGGCACAGTAGACATTCATGAGAGATTCCTTCCCTTCTGATTCTTAGTCTATTCCTCTATTCCTGCCTCTGGAACTATTGAACTTGAAACCCAGTTTGTGTTTAAGGTTTTGTTTTGTTTTTAAATTAATCTGCTTGATTAGGTATTTAGGGTTATAAAAAGGACAAATTTACATTTTTAAATGATTTTTTTTCAGTAGAAGGGAGATTCCTGAAAACCTTTAGTATGCATGAGCCTAATTTTTTGGTTGTTATTAAGCTTCTCAGAGTTTAATGTGTTTTTATCACTCTCTGTTACTGGACTATTATATTTTACTTGCTGTAATACTAAAATAAATCAACCAAGTACACACTCAAAGTAGCATAGACCATAATTTACAAACCTGACATGATCTTAAAATTAGAAATGTGGTTTTGTTTTAATTATCTATGTGTATTGAGTTAGTTTATGATATATATTTATTTAGCTTATTGACTGTCATTGAAGCCAGCTTTATGTAACTCTTTGGAAGTGCAAAAAAATTTTCCCCTTTATATGGAATTAATGTTACATACACATTTTTAGAGTCTTATCACATTATATTAATACATACACATATCTAAGTATTTGACACCCTCCATTGGGCTATGAATTCCTTAAGAGCAGGGGCTATTTTGTTCATTCTTGTATTCTTGCTGCTTAAGTTTGTGCCTGTCAGTAACATAGCTGTGTTGTGCTTATTGTGAGACAGGATACCTGGTCCTAATCAAGGGCCTCCTTAGGGACTTTTATTTTTATTTTTGCCTTAGATATTTAGAACTTAAACTGCATAGGTTGCTACTGCACTATATGGTTAGGAAACAGATGTTATTTTGAAATTTTAATAATCAGTAAGACATTCAGTAATAAGTAAGACACAATTGTTTTGAAAGATTTATTCAAAGTTAATCTTTGTATGAAAATGTAGTAGTCTTACTTGTGTTTTCCAAAGTCCTTGTAGCAGTGAGTTTAAAATTACTCAAATATTAATTAAAGGCATACTGTGTATAAAGCATTCTGTACAAGCTTTTTATAAAGCATGTTTTGCTTAGGGTAAAGCTTTTTTAGCCCTATGATATTTATAAAGGCAGTCTCAGAGTTTGTTTATCCTTTTTCTTAGAATTTTTATGATACCTATACTAGTAGTCTGATATCTAAATAATAGAAATCATGTTTAGGTGGAAAATCCAAAATTTTTCTTGTTCAATTTTTGTCTCTAATGTGATTAATATTACTTTTCTTTCTTTTTATCTTTTTAAAAATAGTATATATATATATATTTTAAATAAATTTATTCATTTTTATTTTTGGCTGCTTTGGGTTTTCGTTGCTGCACGCAGGTTTCTCTAGTTGCGGTGAGGGGGACTACTCTTCGTTGCGGTGTGGGAGCTTCTCATTGTCATGGCTTCTCTTGTTACAGAGCACGGGCTCTAGGCGCGTGGACTTCAATAGATGTGGCACGCGGGCTCAGTAGTTGTGGCTTGCGGGCTCTAGAGTGCAGGCTCAGTAGTTGTGGTGCACGGGCTTAGTTGCTCCGTGGCATGTGAGATCTTCCCGGACCAGGGCTCGAACCTGCGTCCCCTGCATTGACAGGTGGATTCTTAACCACTGCACCACCAGGGAAGCCCTTAAAAATAGTATTTTAATAACTGGTCTTAAGTGACATGCCTTTCTTGGTATGCGAAGCATTATATTCTGCCTTCTTTTTTCTTTGAAACAGACTTATTTGAAAATGTCTATGAATCTTCAGTGAAGAGAAGAGAACTTGAAGATCTGAAGGATAATATTGGCTTCAGGGGTCATAAGCCACTTAATAGCATCACTGTGTCAAAGAAACGCAATTGGCTATATCAGAGTACTCTGAGATCTTTTAATTTGGAAGATGAAAATAAGAAATGCCAAGATATAAGTCATTTATCCATCTCACCCGTTTCTCTACCTAAACTGCAGCTGTCACGACCTTTCCTCAAATCATCTGAAGAATATTGTACGTATATGGTGTGTACTGCTACAAATTCTTCATTATCAAGAGACTGTTCATTAGACTTTAATGAGGAAAATGATGCAGATGATGAAGGAGAAATATGGTACAACCCCATTCCTGAGGATGATGACTTTGGTATATCAAATGCCTTGAGTTTTGGGGAGGCAGACTCTGCTGTTCTGAAGTTTCCTGATGTTGGTTTGAGAGTATTATCTGGTAGTGACCTAATGAAAGAAGAGCAGCACACTGAAGACTTGCTGTGCTCTTCTGAACACACAGGCAATGTTCAGACCACACAGTCAAATGAAATAAATCCTATAGATTCCATCTATTCCACAGAGTTTGTGCAGCAGTACAAGCAAAGGCATGGACACAAGGCACAAGAAGGTATAATAGTAGAGGAGAGTCCCATGTTGAAATCTCCTTTTGCAGGTAAATATGATCATATATCTGCCTTTTCTTCTTCCATTTTTCAATTCTTTGGCAGTATCTAAAACTAAATATAGATGTCTATTGTAGCTATGTACTTTTCCTTACAAAGTGAGTGTATTTTCATGAAAATAAAGAAAACTGAAAAAGGTTTATAAACATTTTTATATACATGGTGGTTTAATTATTCCTATTACAGACTTGGTTTTGTAAGGGGTGAAGGAGCTGGGGTAGTCTTACACCAACTTTTAGTGTGTATGGTGTGGTTTTAGTATGTCTATCCTTTGAGGCAGTAATTACTTTTCTATTAGTTGAAAGAATGGAGTCACAGGGACTGGAAGAGATATATTCTTCATGTATGTCTTGTTTTGCTTCATTCATTTATTTATTCATTCATTCATTCACTCCTGGTCTGGCCACAAATGAAAAATTGTATATTCAGTATACTAGCAGTCATTAGTTTTGACTTTTGTGCCTACATTTCCTCAGAAACAAAGGAAAGGAAGAAGAGAAAAAGAAAGGAGAGGTAGAAGTAAAGATCTTGCAAATAGGTGCTACAATAGATATGGAACCCAGAAAGGAAATAACTGAAGTTTGATATGTATTAGGTTGAACCATATGAAACTGCCAATATTTAACAGTTTTTGGTCTGAAAAAAAAAACAGAAACAAAAACCTGGCATTTCATATAGTTCAACCTAATAGTGTTATTTTTCCTTGATTGCCTTGATTTCTGATGTGCTTCTTTTTAAATTTAGTCCCAGACGCACTACCTAGGAAAACACTACCTAAGCACTTTTAGTTGCAATTATTAAATGTTGAATAGAAAGCAGTTCTATATAATATTGAGTCATTTTAATTTATAAAATTTCAAATGATACAGAGTAGTCGAAGATGTGGGGTATAGCAGATGCTGTTAGTACTTGTCCATATCCCTTGGGTTTTATTACTTACTTAAATGGAGACGACCTACTTCCAAAAATCAGTATCTGCATCTCTACTTGAGGACTCCTTCCGAAGTGTTAGGGAGTCTCCTGCAGGACATCCTGGGAGTGCCCCTCAACTAGTGACTGACAGGAGTTGGTATAGGCCTACCCCAGCTCCCTCCACACTTGGGTGGGATAATTCTATATTGTTTCCCAGAGTTTTCTCATGAAGTTAAGCTCCAGGTGCCCATAGTGGTAGCAGGCTTGATAATTCACCTTGAATTTTCTCCTGAATTTTCTCACTTTCTTGCTGATCTTTTTGTACTTTACAAGTAATCTACTTGCATTTGGATCCTTTTCTCAGGGGTATGAGGAGAAGGAGTAAATGTTACATTGATAAGAAAAAAAGTGAGTTAAAAAACAGTGTGAACTGTATGATGTCAATTTTGAAAGAAACAATGAAAAGCTGTCCTGGAACTGTTAATGCTTGACCCACCCTTACCCCCTGTGTTGGGATTAAAATTGTGTGTGTGCATTTCTAATTGTAGACTGATTTTCCAGAGCGAATGTGTGTTTCTTTTGTAATATGGCTGGGAAGAGGAATAAATAGTCTATAAAATAATAGTTTGGAGCAGAGGTTGTGATCAGGATGGAGTGGTGAGGAAGACTTGCAGGAGTAGGGCAGACAGATAGTGATGGGTCTGGAATGGTGCGGAAAAGGCAAGAGGGCATAAGTATAAGAGCAACATTAGAGAGCCAGTGTCTGTAAAGTGATATACACTTTAAGTACTGTCTTTAAACTTTATTATTTTATGTTTGTGGCAAATTGTGAATCTGTAAAGACTGACAGACATTACCAAAAAACCCAAAAACCACCCAAATTTGAAAGTACAGTAGGGCTGCCAATTATGTCTCCTTTCTTACTGTTATTCTTCTCAAGTATATTATTACAACAAGCACGTTCCTAAGTTGACCAAAGGAAGTATTTGGACAGTTCGTTTATATGTTATCTTTTTGCTTTAGTTTGATCAGAAAGGTCATTTGGTATGTTTTCTTTAGCAACATTGGCAGAAATCTGTTGAGAAATAGGCAAAGAGAATGGTTGAATTTCAAAATTATTTTTTGATTAAGAAATAGGAAAGTTTAAGTATTTTTAATATGAATGACAATTTTATGATCATCCTAACACAATTGTGACTTGTTTTTTGCCTGTTAACTTCTGGTTGTGTATGTATCTTTTACCTAGTTGCTGACATAGTGGACTATTTTTGGTTTTTGCTAATTTCACTTGTTATCTATATTTTGTATTGTTACATGTAGATTAATCTTATGATTGTTTCCCTACTTTTAAAGTATTTAATTGAGTTGATGTGCCCTAATCTGTTTGACTGGTTCCTTAATGTTGGGTGTTAATAGACTCTTTCCGCTACTGTTGCAGTGGTCTTTATCATGATCTATTTTGCTTCATTAGGATTGATTACTAGTATCTTTACTTGGTCTTTTTAGCTGGTAACTATTATAGGTAATTTCTATATTGTATTTCCTGAAAGGTTTACCAATTTATAGGCAATTAACAATTGGTTAATTCATTTATTCAATAAACACTGAGTTTCTGCTATGTGCCAGTTACTGTTCTAGATGCTGAAGGAGTGTGCCAGTTTCAAATGATTCTAGCCTGGTTCATAAATTTATATTTAAAGATTTTCATTTTATGTTTTCCCCTTACAAGCTATAGGTAATCTGAGATTTGGTTAGTATAATTTTGGTTTAATTTTAAGTGATTGTTCATATTTCAGCTCTTGGATTTTATAAAAACAAAGCATTTAAAAAAATAAATTCAGTCTTGTCTGCAGTAGAAATTGTTAACAAATACAGTATTTCATTTTAATAATTAGGTAAGGACTTCAGTAGGAAATATTTAATGCATAATATGTTAAAAAGTCAGTATGTTAGATTAACTCTTTATTGATTTAATAAAACCTAGAGCAATTTCATATACTGGGTAGTTTTTTAGGCCATGACAAAATAGATTGTAGACTACAGTAGGACTCTGACGACTATAGAATGTTTTAGATCAGGAAACCAGTAGAATTGTCCTACAATTTACAGTACAAGGGAACGCTTTGTCTAGTTTATCAAACACTCCATTTCTTATTAGTTGCTTACCAGAAAAGCCCACCAGGCATACTTAAAATAGTCCTTTCTCTACAAAGAAACTACTTTGTCAATAGGACACATTGAAGGATGGAGGGAGAATACTATATTAATACTTTAAAGAAAGGTCATTTAATCTACTGATTTTTGAAATGAATAAACACTTTTTTCTCATTTTAATTGTCAAATGTAGTGTTACATAGAGTAACCTCTGATATTAGGGTCATTAAGGATCTTTATACGGAATAATTAAAGTATGAACAGTTAATTTAAATTTTAAATAATTGGGATAATACCAACAGAGTTTTAGAAGTTATTTTCACTTTGTTCTATTAATTTGAAAACTTGCTAGGAACAGGTTCAGATTTTTAGGGAGGAATTGAAAGTTTAAGGTTAAATGGAATACTATAACTTCTTAATAATAGTTGAGAAAAGGTATCTGAAAATCAGTTTGATGTATATGTATGGACAGAAAATTGTTTAAAAGGATGGAGAGACTGAAAGCGTAGTATTTTAGAGCATAGATTCTGAAAGCCTGTGTTTAGGTTTGAGTCCTGATTCTTCCACTTACCAGCTTTGTGATCTTAGACAAATTAGCTCATGCATGAGGTTCCTTACCTGGAGAATGGGGTGGTAATGGTATCTTAACTCTTAAGGTTATTATGAGAGTTAAATGAGGGTCTGCTCATACTAATTATTAAATTAATTTTTCACACTTTGTCTAGCTCAGTAAATGTTTGCTGGTATTATTTTTAATAATAATTAAATATTAATAATTTAATAATAACAATAGAAACTACTTTTAATATTATTTTCACCACAATAATTACCATGGTTAATCTCCTGGTAGTGCGGTTTTACAGTGGTTAATCTCTTGGCAATGTGGGCTATTATTTACTTTATTTGTACTTTTTTGAATTTTTAAAAAACGTTTTATTGTAAACCTGAATAATTTTGACATTTAGGAAAAAATAAAACTATTTTTGTGTGGAGAAGAATTCGAAAGAATTTTAACACTTTACTTTTTATGAAAATTGAAAATTATAAGAAAACATATTTTATCTCTGTACTGTCATTTAATATATTAAAATTGCAAAGAAACGCCCTAATTTTGCTTTTGAAGTTCTATGGAATTATTGCATACGGATAATATAAGAAAGAAAATGTCTATACAGTTTTAAAAATTATTCAGTTAGGTTTATGATATTCATTATTCAGTTATTCTTGATTAACTAGAGTTCATTCTATATAATCTTTGGTGATATGTTCTAATAGAATTTTAGAGCCAACTAAGTTGGCTCTTAGTTGTCAAAATTTTACACTTGTTTGGTTTTTAACTTTTTTTTTTAACCAGGAATGCTATGTGATGAAATTTAGTTTTTAGAGAATTGTAAATATAGAGGAATCATTCTTATATTAGGTAGAATTTATAAATAAACATATTAAAATAGGAAACATGTTGAAATTAATGTTTTAATATGTTAAAATGAACATATTAAAATAGGAAGCTTTCCTAGTTTTCTCTGATATCCACTGTTTACAGTTATAAACACATGCTCACTGAAGTATACTGCAGTGGGAAAGAGTTAAAAGGAACCTATATTACCTTTCCTCCAAAGAGTCAAAATAGAAGGGCAGATGGAGAGGGAGATGTTTCTTTCCACCGTAAGCCATTTGTAGATCTTGATATTCTGCTTGAACATGGTAATGGAGATTCATCTAAACTTTTGACTAAATCTCACCCTTAAGATGAGACAGGGAAGAATTTCTGTCCATGTGAGAGCTTGTTAAGTTGGTGTTTTATAAAGTAAAAATAAAAGTAGGAATCAAAACATTTCACCTTATAATGTCTTTTATTTTCAAGGTCCTGGAATAGTAGCTGCTACAAATAAGCCTGATTTGGGAGTTACAGGACCATCTTCTCCAAGCCCTAGCCCTGTGAAAAGAGGCAGTTCAATTCATTGGTCTTTCCCAGATAAAATAAAATCTCCACGAACTGTGAGGAAACTTTCCATGAGAATGAAAAGGTTGCCAGAATTTAGCCGGAAACTGAGTGTTAAAGGAACCTTGAATTATGGAAACAGTCCGGATAATACTCCTTCCTTGTCTAAATGTAACTGTCAAGAAATTCATCATGCTGTTATTCTACCTTCTGGGAGCACAACCACAGCTGCTAAGAGGAATGTTATAAGCCGGTACCATCTTGATACTAGTGTGTCTTCTCAGCACAGCTACCAGAAGAAAACCTCTGTGAGTTCTAAGTATTCCTGCAAAAGTGGTTACCTCAGTGATGGAGATTCTCCTGAACTTATAGCTAAATCTAGCAAACATGGATGTGAAAACAAATTTGCAAAAGGAAAAGAAATAATTCCAAATAGTTGCAGCAAGAATGAAATAGACATTGATGCTTTTAGACATTATAGCTTTTCTGATCAACCTAAGTGTTCTCAGTACATATCTGGGCTCATGAGTGTGCATTTCTATGGTGCTGAGGATTTAAAACCACCTCGGATAGATTCAAAAGATGTCTTTTGTGCAATTCAGGTAGATTCAGTAAACAAAGCCAGAACAGCTTTGCTCACATGTCGGACAACGTTTTTAGACATGGATCACACTTTCAACATAGAAATTGAAAATGCACAGCATTTGAAATTAGTAGTATTCAGTTGGGAACCCACTCCAAGAAAAAATCGAGTGTGTTGTCATGGAACTGTTGTTCTTCCCACCTTATTCAGAGTGACAAAGACACATCAGTTGGCTGTCAAACTTGAACCTAGAGGTCTTATTTATGTGAAAGTGACTCTTTTGGAACAGTGGGAGAATTCACTTCATGGACTAGATATAAATCGAGAACCAGTAATATTTGGTGTTGATATTCGAAAAGTTGTAGAGAAAGAAAATATAGGCTTGATGGTACCACTCCTGATTCAGAAATGTATTATGGAAATTGAAAAGAGAGGCTGTCAGGTATTATTTTACTGTGTTTCTCTACTGCCCCCTTATCTATCTATTTGAGTAATAATTAAATTTATTTATAGTAAGTCTTGGGGGAAGAAGTTCAAGGTAAGTTAAAAAAATCCAATTTAGACTTTTTCTCATTCCGATTCTTTATTTTTATTCCATTACTGTTTAGGATGTAATTTATGCCTTAACCTATGTTGTCAGTGATTGAAAGCATGCTAGATGGTTCCATAATTTATGTTGTGATGCTGAGCTGCATGGTCTTATACCTAGAGATGAAGATTGCTTTACAATGGCATTCCTAGGAAAAGCCAGAGCTGATAACATAGGCTAAGCCTAATTCATTTAAGGAATGTTTCTGAATGTTTTGACATTCTTTTGGTAGAGATTTCGACAGTGAATATTATAACCCTGTTTCACTCCTAAAATTAACTCCCTGCCCTTATTCCCTGTTCTCCCTCAGTTCCACTCTTTGGAAAGCATAAGCTTATCCATGTCTTACCTTTGGGATAGCATGGAGGATAAGGAGAGGTCCTACTAATAAAAGCACATCTCATTCTCTTTTCCTTTTAAAGAAGGTAAAAGCAGTTCATTAGAACAAACAAAAAACCTGGTGTTATTTGTAACAAGATATGTAAATGTTAACTAGTTAGTAGACCTTATCTTTATTTTCATTTATACATGTAGACTATGACAATGAGAAACAGTGTATCACTGAGGATATTAATCTGAGGTATAAGTAATTATTTATACTAATTTTTTGCAATACAAAATAAGCCTAAGCATCATTATGTTCTGAAGTATTTTGCTTTAGTGCTATCAGAATTTATAACATTCATTAAAAAATATCGAGGATAAATACCACAAAATCTGAAATATGATTTCTTTATAAAATGTAGAAGCAAACTTAAAATAATCTACCTTGAATTTAACATGGAAATGATAGAAATTGCATAAGTTAGTGGAGTTTTGTATAAAGGTACAAGAGACTTGGATTCTGGTTTCTCATCCATTATTGGCTGTGTGATGTTGGGCAAGTCACTTAATCTCTGTGGGTCTTTTTTGCTTATATTAAATAAAAATAGATGCAGTAGCTTCCTGAAGCTGAGAGGTAGGACATTTGAATTTTTGAAACCTCTTTTCAGATATGTGATTCTATCAAGTCAAGTTTACGTTGTCTGGGTGGAAGTGAGGCCTTCAGTTTCCAATCCAACTTTTGGTCCAGTTACTTTTTTCTTAAGGTCCTCTGTTTTTCCTGTATTTTTTTTTTTTTCATGCAGCATGTAGGGAGGCCAGAGATTAGGCAGACTTTAAAGCTAATTATTTAAACAGAAACTTTTACAATTGTATATTAAAATAAGTAACTCAAATAGCGCTGTACTTTTACAGTCTATTTTCTGAAAATATTTTATAAAAAGCAAGTATATAAGACTGTAATAACTGATTTTAAATACCAAGAAAATATTTTTAGCAATGCTTTTTATTTCTATACTTAAAGTTTAGAAAGATTTATTTTAATAAAGAATTATTTCCTGTGAAATAAAAAGTAAAAAAATTTTACAGTTGTATGTTCGGAGCTGTACTTTTTCAACACCTTTTCTTGTTTTGTCTCTTTTGCTTCTCCCTGTTGCACCCCAACACATGCACAGAAAGAGGCTGATTGTGCCTGCAGTTTACAGAGCAGCATACTGCTTAAATTTTGTTTACCTCTCTAGTCAGTAATTATTCTTGTTTTTTTACAATGAATATCAGGTTTTGATAGTCAAACAAAAAATGGTTTGTGATATCTTCGAAATACTTTGAAGGCTACTACCACCTGTCTCCTGCTTCCAATAGGAAAAATTAGTAGAGAAATCATCCTCATGGTCCATCCGGTTCAGATTCTGTCCTCAATAGAGGCATCAAGCATGTACTTTTGTGTTTGATTCAAGAAGTCAGCCTCTGAAGGTAGGGATATATTCTAAAATATCCCTTCCTGACATATCTAGATTAGCTCTTCCTTCTTTTATTCGCCTTTAAAACTATATTTGTAATTGCAGCTTTGGAGATAACATGTTCCATTAATTTATTACTTGCTATTGAAGTATTGCTTTCTTTAATTTGTTCTAGGTTCATCTCTTTCTCAAGTTTAAGAGGATACATCCTTATGAAATTTTGTGACACTTAAGTGTGCTTACACCAGAAGGGCTGTACTCAAGTTAGTTTCTTCTCATGTGGTAGCATTTCCTTTGATCCTGTTTAATATTTTAGTTTCATTGTCTGGATCATCTACCGTTCTACTTTTCTTTCTTGTGATGATGTGAATGTACCATGAATGTGGATAAGAACAGGAAATTTGAATTTTCTTTCCAGTACCTTCCTCGATTTCCCATATCATGTTGATTCTTTTGAATGCAGCAGCACCTTGAATTACCTTCTCTTAGAAATAGTTGTAGGTTCCTTACTATCTTTCAATTAATACTTAATGCTTGTCATCGCAAGTATTTTGGATAACATTTCCAAGTATCCATTACTGACGCTTTCCTATATTAAGACCCACTTTCTGTAGTGTATTCTATCAGTTATTTAAAAACTCAGAAGAGGTTGTCATAAGTTAACTGAGAAATTTCATTTGCATTCTTCCTCTAGATCATTTTCAGCATTTTAAAGTGATTCCTAGTTCAAATCCTTGGGGATTGCACTGTGTGTTTTCACTTTATTTCTGTCTTGAAATAATTTCTTTATCTGTAACTTCTTTCAATTCAAGGTGATTAAACTTCCTAAATAGTCTTTGATGTGGAAGTATAGGTGACAACCGCTTTCCTCAATTTTCTTGAAGGTTTATCCTTTTAAAAAACTCCAATTGCTTAATCAGGCACGTTTTCTCTTTAAGATACCTTGTTGATTTCCTCTTAGTGAATTTATACTGAACTAACAGGTTTAAAAAACAAATCTTTTTAATGTAGGTTGAGGGGAGAGTGAGTGGTGTCTTTGCATCTTATATACATTTTGAACTAGAAGTTTTATTTTACCTTTAATATATTATTTTAATTGAATTTCCTTCATTGCTTTAAAATCAATTAATTTGATAAGTTAAAAAATCCTAGATTTATTTTTATTTCTTCCTCAGAGACTTATTTTTTTTTTAAGATAACTTTACACAAATAGTATACTGGAACCTTATTTCAAAAATATACTTTTTTTGAATAAATAAACCGAGTTTTAAAGAGATTAAGTAACTTGTTCAAATTCACCAAGCAAGGAGTGATAGTGTGGGACTTTATGAATCCAAAACCCTAGTTTAACTGCTGTGCTGTATTACTTCAGTCTAGAGCAAAAGATGTGAAAGGGCAACATCTTGGGGCATGGAGATATTGTTTGAGCATGTAAAACTAAAGGGTAGGGATTGTATCTTTGCTTAAGATATGATAGCCAGCATTACAGAAATCACAGTATATTGTTCAAATTTAAAGGAAAGAATATAATTTTTTATTAAACTATATAACTATAACTATAATCAGTATAGTCTATGGTGAGATTTCAAAAGCTATGTTTGAGATATTTTTAATTAAATGCCATCAGAACATATTAGATTGCCAAGTTCATGTGATTTATACATACTGCAGTATAATATTTTCTCTTTATCCAATTTACCATAATGTGGCCATAATTTTATTTCTAGGTAGTAGGCCTGTACCGATTATGTGGCTCGGCAGCAGTCAAGAAAGAACTTCGAGAGGCTTTTGAGAGGGATAGCAAAGCTGTTGGTCTGTGTGAAAGCCAATACCCAGATATAAATGTAATAACAGGTAATAAATAGATGTTATTTTTATGTACACATTCTGGAAATACTACATCAGCAGGAAAGAGAATTGAAATAGTATTTTGTAGCCTAAATTTAATTTGGTTTTATTCTGCAGTCTTATTTTCCTTCTTTTACAAACACCACTGTGTTGTTTTCTGTGGGGAGATACCAAGATATGGTCCCTGTCCTCAAACAGCCAACAAGTGTTGGGAGGAAGAGACCTACATTAAATTAACTGTAGTAGCTAACAGAAGGAAAAGGGTACCTTTTCTTCATAGAGGGATAAATAAAGTGTCATCAGAGTTCAGTTTGACTGGAGCTGACATAATATAAGGGGCATTGACTATCTGGTTAGAGAATTTAGATTTATTTACTAGGCAGAGGGGATCCATCAATGATTTTTGAGCAGGGGAGTGAAATCTTTAGAGATAGTCTTCAGGAATATTTACCTGGCAAGTCTGTGTGATGGACTGAAATTAGAAGATACAAAAGGAAGGAAAACCAGTTAGGAAGCCTTGGCAATAGTCTCAGCAAGGAGGTAATGAGATTGGATGGCATCTGGCAGCAGCAGCAACAGCAGGAAGAAATAGAATTGAAAGTATTTGAAGAAAGGGAGGGCCCAGACAATCCTGACTTTGACACCTGGTTGATTGGGTTCCATTAGCAGAAATAAGAAAGCTGAGAGGAAAGCTACTGCTTTTGGTGGAGAAATGTAGAAAAAGATTATGAATTGGGTTTCTTTTTCAAACTTATATATTGAATTTGATGTACTAGTAGGAGATCTCAGTGGATGTATCAAGGATATATCTCCTACAGCTAAGGAGAGGATGTAAGTTGAATGTGAGGGATCTGCTGTTTACCCAGGTGATGAATGCAATCCAGTGTATAGCATTGTAAATACACTTCTAATACCCCGACTGGTGGGGGTAGGAAATGGCAATTTGATGGTCATTGGCACTAGTTGTAATTAACGCCTTGCAGTTGTCTATAGAGTTTGAAAAGACAAGAACTTTGAGGATCTCCAAACTTTGGAGGCAGGCAAAGAAAGAAGAAACAGCTAAAGAGATTGAGAGGAAAGGAGTCAGAAAGTATGGGAAGCAAAAGACTACAGAGTGTTAAGGAAAGTTGTGATGCACTGTCATTCTGAGAGATCCTATAAAATGAGAACAGAAAAAAGGCCTTTGAATTTGGCCATTAGGAGATTTTTCATAACTAATCGATATTCAAGGTCTATTGGCTTATAATTCCATGTTTGTTTTTTGTTGTTGTTTTACTTTTTATTAGCAAAGTTTTCAAGCATATACACAAGTAGAATACTATGATAAACCTTCTTTATTCATCACCTGGCTTCCATAATCAACACATGACCAAACCTGTCTCATTTATACCCCTCATTTGATTCTCCCCAAACTTGGATTATTTTGAACCATATCTCAGCTATCACATCCTTTCACCTACAGATGCTTTGGTATGTATTTCTAGATGATCTAAGTATTTTGGTAGTCTTTCTCTTCTCTCTACTGTCAACTACTGTTTTTTTTTTTTCTTGCTGCAATAGTGTTTGTTTTTCTCTTCTAATTTGCTTTCTTATTTTACACACAATTTTCTAGGTGAGAATTTGAGGAAGGTTCAACTTGCACATATTCAAGAGATTTTTATTAGTTGAAATCCTTAAAGCTAACTGTTAGGATTGAGGCTTTCCAAATAATTGAGCTTCCCAATCTCTGAACTCTGAATGACTGTATTTCATAGAATATTTAATATTATATTCTTGGATAACTAAAACTTTGATCCCAAGCATTTTAATTCTAAGAGGGAGCAAACTAAAGCACTTTTTCTTTCTCTTAAGTTTTAGCAAACCAGAAATAATGGTTACTTTTATTTTATAAAGGAAGAAGGCATATTATTTCTACTAAAAAATGGGTCATTTCTACAAAAAAGTAGAATTTTTTCCCTTAATAATGTGTAATTAACAAAATCAGCAAAGGACTCATTTTATGAATTTATTAAAGAAAAATTTTATAAATAGCAATTCTCAGAAAATTACACTCTATAACTAAATAAAAGGAGATTTTGTCTTGGTTGAAGCCTTGTCTTGGAGATAAAAATTATGTCAAATGTGTAGAATTTAAAAAGATGAAGTGATGTGGTTTGAATTGATTATTTGTTATAAGAGAAGGTCCTTAGTTGGATTAGTTGGAAATTTGCAACATATGCAGAAGGTATGACAATAGGTCAATGAAACATTTATAGAAGCACTCTTTTCTAAAATTGAGAGTTTACATAATTTATGAATTGGGTATTTCTTAGCTTTATTCTTTGTATATTCCATTTCAGTAAACCTGTTTTTCAGAAGAACCTAGAGCTGTTTTCTTTCTTGATAAAAAGCCAATGGAATGACTTAAGGTTTGTCTGAGAAATATCATTGGAATTTCAATAAAATATACACAAGAGCTCATCGTGGCTCAAAGTAAAGGGTATCGTTGATTTGGGGAACTGGCCAGTAATAGTGTTGCCTCCTGTGTTTGTTCCATGTGAACTCACATTTGAAGTAAACTTTAATATATAATTAACAGTTCAGTAGGTCTAAAAGAAGAGATATTAATGGAGTGAATGATAGAGTTTACTCACAGTTTAATGCATTCTTAGTAGTTGGTTTGTCTGGAATACAGAATGAAGTGCTCCAGACAAACCAGATTTTTTTCAATCAGGTGCAAAATTTAAGGTATAAAATCTATTCATAGTACAAGAGAAGAAATTAGAAAAGTCAATATTATTTATTTAGTGTTATTAGAGTTTTAGACAGAGAGAACAGGGTAAATTTTGTGATTGAGAATTAATAAAATATAGGTACTTCAAACCAGCCTCTGAGAAGAAGTAGTTTTAGAGATTAGAATGACTTTTTTTTAGTGTGGTTATACGTATATCCCACCATGGGGATGAGTAGAATTTCTCTGTGTAGTTGGTCCTTTGCCTGAATGAGGGTGAGAAGCATATGGTTTCATAGTATCTAACTATTACAGGGCAGCTTAAGAGATGTAACTAGAACCAGCTCTTTATTTATCAATAATTGCCTGCTTCAAGTACATGATAAAAGATTTACTGTGTTGCATTAAATAAACTTCATCAGAAATTCTTCCCAAGTCTTTTTAAAGTAGCTCCTGTAACATTAAAGATTGTCACCACAAATTTATTATCTTACGGTTTTTATGTCCCAAAGTGTTTGAAAGATGTTAAGAAGGCAATATGGCTTTAAGATGCTCCTGCCTATCACTAAGTTTTTGGGATAAGGCCATATAGCTAATTTCTAGACTGATGAGTAGTCATATCATATATGTTACAATGCACTATGAATACCTTCTCTCTGTTTCATTTTATAAAATCTTTTGATTATTTTTCCTGTGACGTTTGTCTGCTTATAGAAAAGCAACTATAATTTTTACTTCATTAAACATAATGTTCGTTGAGCATACTTTAAGTGCTTAATATTTGTTATAATAATTCTGTCTTATTTGCCCTCAAATTATAGTGAAGTAAGTAATCTTGAACTTGGGTTAATTTAAAATTCCATTTATATTAATGGTTGTTTAGCATATTAATCATATAAAGGATAATGATATTTGAAATATATGTTTCACTAAGGTATAAAGTTATCTTTTCTGGAGATCTTTTAGGTTTTGATTTAATATAATTGCATTACAGGGCAAGTCTCAAGCTTCCAGGGCATATTGAATTTTATAAGAACTAACAAGTCTTGCTTTGTCAAGGAACAACTATGGAACCTTTAAAAAAAATTATGCCCTAAAGGGTTAGTAGTGTCTTTATTTGGCAGCTACAGAAAATTGCATTTTCACTTTCTAATTGTAACTCAATGCTCTTTACACTGAATGTTGCAATTCATTGTAGGAAACTAATGATAGTAGTAAAGATCACATGATATAAGTTAAGAAATGTGAATAAACAATTGTTGCATGCGTACTGTGTACAAAATGCTTTATCATTATCATCACTGTATGTCTAACATGTATTGATTATTATTATATGCCAAGCACTTTATATATGTTGTATCTCTTTGTATATATCGAAGAAAAAGTTTGGGGCTTCCCTGGTGGCACAGTGGTTGAGAATCCACCTGCCAATGCGGGGGACGCGGGTTCGAGCTCTGGTCCAGGAAGATCCCACATGCTGCAGAGCACCTGGGCCCATGCGCCACAACTACTGAGCCTGCGCTCTGGGGCCCACGAGCCACAGCTGTTAAGCCCATGCGCCTAGAGCCTGTGCTCTGCAACAAGAGAAGCCACTGCAGTGAGAAACCCGCGCACCGCAACAAGGAGTAGCCCCCGCTCGCTGCAACTAGAGAAAGCCTGCGCGCAGCAATGAAGACCCAACGCAGCCAAAAATAAATAAATACAATAAATAAATTTTAAAAAAAGAAAGAAAAAGTTTGGTCAATATTCTCTTGGCTCCTCAGTGCTATTTCCAGGTTATTACCTTTTTACTATTGAATAGGAACTTATGCTCAATGAAGGAATAAGGCTTTTTGGAGGCTCATGGCATAGTCTTGCACCACCTCTGCCTTTCGTATTTAACATCACCTACAGAACTCTTGGGCATTCCCATTTATTCAGTGAAGACTTTGATACCTCGCCTATGTTTAGATTTCCAACTGGAGTCCTGCCATCATCCTGAATGATTTTAACATACAAATGACCAATCCAGAACACTCTTGTTATCTAACCTAACTCTTATTGGGTATCAACTGATACCTTAAACTCTTTCTTGAAACATTATTTCCTTGACTTCCTTGCAGCATATTTGCCTGTCTCACCCCCACCCCCATCCTGCCTCTTCTTACCACTCATACTCCTTTAGCCATTCTTCCTACTGATGTTCTTCACGGCCTTCTCTTATCACTAGGCCTTCTCATATCATGCTGTATGCTGCCCTGATAATCTCAGTCATTCCCAAGTTTCCAGTTATCATCTTTAAGTTGATCATTCTCAGATCTGTGTCTCCAGCCATCTCTTTCCTGAGCCTCAGATTTTTATATCCAGTAGGCTTGAATGTCCCATGGATACCTTAAGCTTAATACGTTCAAAATGAAACTCCTTCCTGTACCCTAAAACATGGTTTTCCTCCTTTTTCCCCTATTTCAAGTAATAGCACAGTTATTCACCTAGATGCTGAAGCCTCAGACCTAGGAATATCCTTACACCTCCTTTTCCCTCAAAATGACAAATGTATTTTTGACCCAGTGGTCCTGTTTTGGGAATTCGTCCTGCCAGCATACCTGCATACATACAAAGTAATGATGTGCAGGTTATTCATTGTAGCATGTTTTGAAATAACAAAAGATTAGAAATAACCTAAGTAGCTGTCTATTGCAATTGACTAGATCAAATTATGGGACATCCATACATTGGAATACTGTGATGTGGCTGTAAAAATGTTTGAAGAAAATCTCTGTGTACTGAAAATATGGCAAGGATGTGATGTTAAATGAAAAAATAAGAAACGGAACAGGACATATATGCTATCTTTTATGTAATAAAGGGGAACAAATAGTAATATATTATTTATATTTGCATAAGCAAATACTGAAAGGATGCATAAGAAACTAATGAACCATGGTCTATCAAATTTAAAAGATTTATTAGATAGGAAACTTCCTTTATGATCACATTTAAATTCAAATTAAGCTCTCAAACTAAGTTCTCGGCTAAGCTGAGAGCATTTTCTAAATCAATATTGTCTCTATTAAGGTTTTTGGTGTCAGAAATGTCTTCTAGTTTTCCTTGTGATCACATTCTAGCCTTTAGCTAGTATCTCACCTACCTTCCTTATATGTAACAACCATTAATTACTCTTTCCTGTTTCCTCTACTATAGGTATATCATCTCTTAGTTCATAACTACTTGTGGTGTGTTTGAAATTGACTTAGCCTCATTCTTACTATAGTGACAAGTCTGATGTTTTCAATTCTTGGCTTTTGGTTTCATTTGTTTGGTTTTAGGAATGAGTTTTTCCTTCCATAGTATAGCATTAGAGATTATCCAGACTATCCAGTATGTATGTTTAAGCCATATCTTCTGTATTAAAGAGGAAATATATTTATATAGCTCACTTATTTGCAAGGGCTTATGAAAAGCCTAGAAATTAAAAATTCACATAATTGGAGTAATTTTACAATTAATATTAGTATGCCTTATTTTCTTTTACATGCACTTAGAGGAGTTTTTTATAAGGGATTTACTTTATGAATAAACCTAATATGTATGATAATTGGCTATTATGTGTGTACATTATTAGCATGGTTTCAAAACAAGTCAATTAGTGAAGCAATTTCTAAGGATACAAATTGCTATTGTTTTGTTATAATACTTCTTTTTACATTGTTGCTTTTATTGTTTTCAGAATGTTAAAAGTTCGCTGTAATAATTCTTTGAAAAAAAATTCACCACTTTTTTTAATTTCACTCTAAAGACTAATTGCCATCTGTCTCTGGTTTGTTTTCTGAAGGTGTTCTTAAGGATTATTTAAGAGAACTTCCTTCTCCTCTGATAACAAAGCAGCTTTATGAGGCTGTATTAGATGCAATGGCAAAAAATCCTTTGAAAATGTCATCAAATGGTTGTGAGAATGATCCAAGTGATTCTAAGTACACTGTTGACCTGCTGGATTGTCTGCCTGACTTTGAGAAGGTAAGCACAGTTGGTATGCATTGAAGGTAAGCACAATTGGTATGCATTCTTTCTGGAAGCCAGCTAATGAATTGTATACTTAGCTCCAGAGCTACAAATAATTTTTTAGATATTTGACATTTGTAGCACTCATGAGTTTTAGCTCTGCCTTTGCCAAAGGCTACTTAAACAGCATAAGTCTAGAAACTGCTTCTTAAACAGAATAAATCTAGAAAATAATTTTGTCTTTTCTGTATATGATTTTAGCCTAGGCATGAATACTCCCTATAAGTTTTTAAAGAGTATTGTTATTATTAAAATGATATATGTTTATTATAGAAAATTTAGGAAGATATAGGAAAGAAGAATGGAAACTATAATTATCAATATCTAAAGGCAACAATAATTAACATTTTGGTGTAGTTCCTTTTACTATTTTAAAAATATGGTACCTGATTGGTGTACATGGCTTAGCCTCAAGACTTAAAAAGCCCTCACCACCACCATTTCCTTCCTCCTTGTCTCTTTCCATTTGCCCCCTCCCCACAATCTGAATCTTGGGACCAGTATCTTCAGGTATGCCTGCAGGAGAGATAGGATGACTGGGTCTGCAGAACTAGTTTTAGCCTAACTTTAGCTCTTGTTCCTTAGAACAAACGGGAAAATAAGGGAAAGAAATGTGGCCAGGCTTATCCAGATGAGGCCGGCTTTGCCTATATTTCTTTCTTTTTTAAAAATATTTATTTGTTTATTTGACTGTGTGGGGTCTTCGTTGCGGCATGTGGGATCTAGTCCCTTGACCAGGGATCGAACCTGGGACCCCTGCATTGGGAGCACGGAGTCTCAGCCACTGGACCACCAGGGAAGTCCCTATATTTCTTGTCATATGAAAACAGAAAGTCCAAGAGTGAGTGGGTAGAAATGTTTTAAGCCCAATACCTTCATTCACTAGTTGATTGTAGTCATCTGAATGGCCTGTACTCTGTCTGGTTAGATTAGCAATTACTGCTCCTTTGGGCGGGGGAGGGGAGAAGCTACAAAGGTAGACAGAAGCAGAAGGGTGGGATGTGGGGTAGAAATATCCCTTCACCAATATAAGGTAAAGTTATACGTGTCATTTTACTTATAAGTGAATATTTGAGTGTCAGGGAATGTAAATCACTTGCCCAAGAGTATATAGCTTTTTTGAGTGTTGTAGTTTGTCATATGAATTTAGGTCTTTCTGGCCTTAAAGTTCATGCTGTTAATATTCTTTCTAAAAAGGCTGCATAATATTCCATTGAGTAGATTTGACAATTTATCACCATTCTGTTTTGTGTAATATTTAGGGTTTGAACCTTTTTTGTATATATTTGTCCACAGATTTCTTTTCAGTTAGAATTACTTATTTGGAATAGAATTTCAGAGTGGAATTGCTGATTTAAATAATGTGAACATTTTGAGGCTCTTAATACATTTTTCATATTACTTTTCAAAAGGGACACAACAGTTACATTTTTTGGCTGATCTTATTTCGTAGACAAAAAAAAGATTTCTTATTTTAGGTTGTGTTTCTTGGCTTGCTATTGAGATTGAACCTAATGTATTTAACAAGTTGTGTGTGTGTGTGTGTGTGTGTGTGTTAACTGTGTTAATCAATGTGTGACTGATTTTGATTTCAAAATATCAGTCTAGTCTACTCTAGATCCATTTTGATTTCAAAATATCAATCTAGTCTACCCTAGATCCAATTTTCCCCTCATTCCTTCCCTTCACAACCAAACATTGAGCAAATGTTTATTCTGGCGGTTATCACTTCTTCACCACTCATTTACTACTCAGAATACTGTCATCTGGCTTCCTGCTCCACTTCTGTGGACCTGTTCTTGCCAAGGTTACTAATTACCTTCTAATCATCAAATCCAGCTGTCAGTTTGACTCCAGAAATGTCATTTTGAGTTTTTCTTTCTTTAATAATTTTTAAAAATTACAAATTATAGTTGGCATTTATTTCTTCAACGCAATTATGAAGAAGAAATTACACACTTAATTTATTTGTTAAATAATTGATCATATGCTAGTATATCAAAAAACATCATTCCTTTCCATAACTGCTTAAACCTAAATAACCATTCTAACTTCTTGAACAAACTCCTCTTACTAGTTTTTTCAAGGATTTAAAAAAATATTTTTCAATCAATTTTTTTTCATTTCTAATTATACTATTCTTCCCTTTTCCATGTTTTGTCTACTTAAAATATTTATTAGCTAAGAAGCGCATTGGCCTTTTTCCTAACTGGATCACGATAGAACCTGGCCATGGTTGGCTCCCGAGATTTTAGGATGTTGGTCCCTACTTATGACTACAGGATTTATCTGAACTTAAAAATGAACATTCTCACCCTAATCCCCTTCCCACTGCAGCCTTTGCTGTTATCTTTTTAGAGGAGGGAAGAGAGGAAAAAGTTGATGGTATATTTTCCCAGGGACTCCAGCTGAAATTTGGAATGCATTCATGAGCACCTTATAGAATGTATATTTTAACCATTTAATGAATCAGACTATGTCATTGAAACCTAAGGGCCCTGTGTAACATTTCTATAAGAAAATATGTTTCAAGTTCCAAACATCCAACTTACAAGCAAATCTTTGAAACAACCTTTTAAAAAGTGACAGTATGCCCATCTATATTTTCTGCTATAAATTGTGTCCTTGAATTTGCCCCTGTGTGACTGTTAAGTGAAATTTAATTTAATTCAATTTAGGCAACCCTAATGATGTTGTTGGATCATTTGAAATTGGTGGCTTCTTATCGTGATGTGAATAAGATGACTTGCCAGAATTTGGCTGTGTGCTTTGGACCCGTATTATTAAGTCAGAGGCAAGAGACTTCCACCCATAACAACAGAGTCTTTACTGATTCAGAAGAACTTGCAAGTGCTTTGGATTTTAAAAAACATATTGAAGTTCTTCATTACTTACTTCAACTCTGGCCAGGTAAATGATTCTATGGAAATATTTTTCTCTTTCAACGATAGGGTGTTTGAATTAGCTAATCATTAAAAATGCCCATGTATGATTGAAGAAAATCTTTTCTAGATTTTGCTTTTTAAAATAGTTATGAATTGATACCTGCCCTTTAGATTTCTCAATTTAAATTTTCTGCTTTTGCTGATACTATTGTAGACATAGAGATCAATGTATACATTTTGGATTTGGTCAGCTCTGGATTTGAATCCTGGTTGTGTCACTTATAGCAGTCTGATCTTGGACAAGTTCTTTAACATCATAGAGCCTCAGTATCATCTTTTGTCATGTGGATTAGTAATATGTTTATAGAATTTATAGGAGGATTAAATAAAGAATTATGTGTGTAAGGTGCTCAGCACAGCTCTTAGCACATAATAGGTACTCAGTAAAATATTAATTTCTTTACCCTTCTTGTTTTTATTTCAACTGATATAAAGCAGAATTCATTTTTCTCCTTAAATCAGTTCTTCCTCCTGATGTCTATACTGTATTCATGGTCATTCTTCAAGTTATCCAGCTTTGAGCTGACAATTATCTGCAATCTTTCCATCTTTCTTATCCATCCCCATTCTACTCAATAACGAAAGGCTGACAGTTATTTTTCTAATACATCTCTTATGTAGTTTCAGAGCTAAAAGCAATATGTATTTAGTTAGATGTTTTATAAAGGATCCTGTATTTAGGTTCAAAAAATTTCTTACATGGTAGTAGCCCCTGCTTCCCTCCCCTACCGTGCATAGTACCAAGTGTGAAAGTACTTAGATGCTTAGTGTAGTGCACAGTGGTAGAAGTGCTTGGACCCTGGAGTCAGGCTTAGATTCAGATCTGACTGTGGCACTCACCAGCAGTGTGGACTCAGGCAAACACTTTAGTTTTCCTAGGCCTCAGTTTGCTTATCTATAAATAGTGCCTACCTCAGGGTTTTTGTGAAGATTGAGATAAAGCATCTAAGGAAATGAGGAGAGAGTTTAGCATAAAGTTAGCCCTCAGTAAATGTGCTTTGTTACTCTTTTATTAATGTATATGAGAAGAATAGACCAAAGTACAAAGGATTGCTTGATTTAGTCTTTTAAAAAATCTAATTAATTTTTAAAAATGAATTAAAAATTAAGCTAATAAAAATGTTCAACTTTTAAATTTGTAGAGTTAATATTTTTGCTTTCTTTTAAACACAGGCTTAAAACATCATTTCTAATTTATATTTTACCTGAGCTAGTATGTGGTATTTATTATTTAAAAGTCCTGAATGAAGATGCTCTGGTTAATTGGTCTGATTTCTGCACTTGGTGCCCAACAAAAGAAATCACTCAGGTTCAAGTTTTAAATGTGTGTTTCTTAGCTTTTCCTAGAACTGCTTTAATTTTAATGAACATAAGGAATTGGGAAAGGAGCCATCTTATTCTAATCACAAATGAAAATTTGTTTGCCTGGAGATACTAAGTTTACTATCAGTACCTGAGTTCTTTATCATTAATTCTGTATCAGTGGTTAATATCATTTCATTGTTTTGTAATAGTCATCTTAGTCTTGGGTTTAGGAGCAAAAACTTAACTTGTATGTTATAGAAAAAACGCAGGTTCACATTTGAGATTCACTGTACAGTATTTCAATGACAACCTTAAGCAGCTGTCTCCTAATGTACAGTTCCGTATTCCAAAGGTTTGTGTGATTGGATTTAAAAATAACTGCCCCATCATCTATAACCTGTTACTTTTCTTTAGTTATAATGCCTCAAACAAAGGACAGAACAGGGCAGAAAGATAAGAGGAAACAGCAGTTAGTTTTGCCCTCTAACATCACTTGCTTTTGGATTCAAGAGGCAGAAATCAAGTAGATATAGTGCACTTACTGAGCCTGAGAAAATTGATGGTGTTGTAGAGACTGGGCCACACCATATTAACTTGGTGAATGCTCATCTCTATGCATTCAGTGGAAGGTTTTAGCTCCCTTGCTATCTGTATCCTACTCATTTTTCTTTTTGGAACTTCCCCTACTCCAGAGATAAAAAGAATTGGTTCCACCCTTTCCTGCGCACCTGCCTTTTTACTTCCTTAACTTTTTATTTTGTTTTGTGTTATTTTTAAATTTTGGGCAAGAATATAATTTGCTTTGAGCTTTCTACTTGAAAAATCTGTCTTCATTCAAAGTGATCAGTTAGAACTCTGGCATATTGGTACTGGAAGGTAAAAGTCAGCCTGCCAGTTGCTTTTCAGATTGTCTTCTGCCAAAGCCCTAAGTTCTTTAGAAGCAGCCTTGAGGCCAGATTGGCAACAGGTGAGGGAGCAAAATGGAAACATATTTCCCTTTTGACCAAAAGAGTTTTCTTTTCATCTTTCTTATGTACTGGGTTTTTACAAAGTAGTTGCTTTTTAAAAATAGGGTTGCTGTTTTAAGAGTATTGGAAATTAATGATAGGCTACCCTTTCACTTTATAGATGGGGAAATAGCTTTAGAGAGTGTGTAACTCTTAGACCAGCTGTTTGGTGTATCACATATTTTATGATGAATAGATTTGGGATAGGGCTTTCTTTTCTTTTTTCTTTTGGAAAAGCTATCAATTTTCCCTAATTCTTTTTGTTTCATTTTTCTCACTAGACTAAGCTTCATGAGGTCAGGGACTATATTTTGCTTACCCTTATATTTCCAGGTCCTAACAGAATACTTGGCACTAACTAGACACCCAATATATTGTGTTAAACAAGGTAATTATACTATAGATAAAAAGCTAATAAATTGGTGACTAAAAATATAAATCTATTGGAAGAAAACAAGATAAGAAAATAAAGTTTCTTAGTAATTATCATTATGTTTGGAAAAATTTTCAGCAAATTTATAGACTGCATGTTCATTTTATCCTGTTGAAGGTGAGTAGTCAACAGTGCTAGGAAAACCAGAACTTTTCTTTTGGGGTTAAAATTAGCCATTTTATCTACATATTTAATAGGAAACCATTTCACCATCAGTAGTTTAAAAAGCTAGTAAAGTTGATTTTGTAGCAATTGAAGTTTTAGTCTAAAAGATATAAAATACTATAATTGGTTTCTTAAATATTTTCCAAGAAAATATACAAAAATAATGTTTGGACAGGAACTTGGTTAAACAACTTTAAGCACCTGACAGTAAAATGAATGTGGGTTTTGCAGGTGAATGTCGGAAAATGCAGACAAAATAAGACAAGCTTAACACAGAATCAAAAATGTTTTACTTTGGTTGGATCACAAACCAGATGACCTCAAGGTTAGCAGAATACTGTAATGGGTTGGCAAAAACAATAGGCATGACACTTAAGCACTAAGAAGAACAGGAAAAGCACAGAAAATGAAGGGAGGAAAGCAAGGAGATTTAGAGGAGATAAGCAGTTTCAACAGAAGAAGGAATATGAATAATTAAACAGTGGAAAAACTCAGATATCAATTCTGCAATTACATCAGTTAATGGCATAGAACATTCTATATTAATATTGTTATTAAATATCAAGGTAAAGTAATTATCAGACCTTTATTTTCTAGAAAATTTTAGATCAAGTGCTTTTAGCTGTTATAATGATCTGTAATAACCATCATAAAAATGCAGATAAACAAAAATGTTAAAGACATACCTATACAAAGTTATCAAGTATTTTAATAAAATAAGTTAAAAAAATTATGCAATCTCTGAAAATGTTATAAAATCACTGTATGTCTGGAAAACTAGAACCATATACATGTTTGTATTATTCTTCAATTATTTTATACAATAGGAAACAAGCATTTATTAGATGTTGGAGAGTGTAAAGTTAGTGCGTTATCACTGATTATATGTTCCCTTTATCTTAGTGAAGGGAGTATTAATGGAGAATAAACAAGCAGAAAGAGAAAGGTATTATGGACTGTTTTTAATAGCCGTGCCTCAACATTTAAATTAAGTCCATTCGACAAGTGTTTTGTTCAATACACACAAAAGAATAAGCTGTAAAGCCTTGGTTTGTTGTGAAATAATGTGTGTCTCCATGGTAATATATTTGGCCAGTGCAATGCATACTAATAGAAGAAATAGTCTTAATATGAAGAATGTTATTTGAGATTGTTAGATTCCTAACCAGAATGGGAAAATAAAATATCTGTACTATTTTCAGGCAATAAATGAAGACTCTTAGTAGCTAATGCTGTATAATCAAGCTCAGGTAACAAGTGGACAAGTCTAGATTTCGTTCATTTTATCAAAGTGAAATTTGGGCTGCTTAAAGTAAATTATGACACTGCTGCTAATAGAATTGCAAAAAAACACAAAGGTTAGAACTTTTAGAATGAGCACTTTAGATGCCTTGGCCTCATTTAGATGTTTGCAGATGAAGGAACTTTTGTTTCATTTGTACTCCAACATGCCTTGCCTGCTTTTTGCTGTAGCTTTTAATTTAGAAGAAGCTACCAGCTTAGCTACTGTTTGAATTACATCTAGATAATAATTAACTTGCACAGAAAGTTAATCAACATTGGAAATTTATTTTAGGATGTTGTGATATAGCATGAATTAGCACCACTGAACATTCTACTGGCTTCTGTCCCTAATCTTGATTATGTCTGATGATAGAAAAAATAATTATGGAATGCTTTGTTTTGGTAGTGTGCATGTTTGTTCTAATGCATGTTTGTAGTTGATTATTAAATGGCTTATATTTAGCTCTGTGTTTTTAAATTGGATTCAGTTGGATTACTGTCGCTAAAGCAAATTTATTGTTTGTTTCTAGTGCAACGTTTAACTATCAAAGAATCAGCAAACAATTTGTTCCCAGAGCAGAAGTCTTCTCTAAATTATTTGAGGCGGAAGAAAGAACGACCTTACCTGTTAAATTTGAGTGGTACTGATTCATCAAGACTACTTAGGCCAAGGCAAACCAGATTAGACAGTCCACTAAGTAATCGTTATGCAGGAGACTGGAGCAGCTGTGGAGAAAACTACTTTTTAAATATGAAAGAAAATTTAAATGATGTGGATTATGACGATGTGCCTTCAGAAGACAGAGAAAATGGAGAAAACTGTAGCAAAATGTATGAACCAGAGATCATGATTGAACAGCCAACCCCCACATCCAAAGAGTGCACATTTCAGACATATTTGACAATGCAGGCTATTGAGTCTAGGGACCGAAAAGTCAATCTCAAAGACCTACAAGAAAGCATCGATACTTTGATTGGAAATCTGGAGCGTGAACTCAACAAAAACAAGCTTAATATGAGTGTTTGAGGTTGAGAGTTTTTTTTTTATAATAATGTCTTAGGTTTCACATCAATCTTTGTCACTTTCTTATATTTCTCACAGTGATGTTTTAAATTTTTTACTCTTGAAAGCTTCAGTTACTTTCTAACAGGTTCATGTGATTCAATTAAAAACACCATTCATTAACATAATTTTTACTTATTTCATTAGAAAATTTTTCTTGAGGTAAAAAGATAACCTGGACTTCTTGTGAATATTTGTTTAAATCTTGCCAAGTCTATGTATATAACTTTAAAATGCACTTCTAAGATTCACATAAGTTATTAGCCCCTCAAGATTTTTGTACTTTATAGGAACTGCCTTTCTGAAACAGATGTTCCTTCCAGAAGAATGCTGTGGCTGCTTAGTCTGATTTGCAGTATGAGTCCATGCACACTGCAACATCATTCAATCACATTTCATTTGCAATGCAAATGCTGCTATAAGAAAACCTTTTTATAAATAAAAGTAAAATTATACAAATATTAATGTATTCTATATTAACATTCAGTAATTATTTAAACATAAAATTAAATATTTTTATAATCCCAAAAATATGTATATATTTATAAGTGCATATATATATAGGTATTAGAATGAGGGGAGGGATTGGCTGCAGAATCACATGTATCTTTAAAATATATGTCATGAGGCCAAAATCATTAGCTTAAAAATGTCCTTTTCAGGGAAATAACATTTAAGTTAAAGGAGGAGTTGCATAGAAACACTTGAACCAAAACACTAGAAACATCCAAATACAGAAAAAATAGACTTTCCTTTTTTGATTCACAGAAAGTCACAATATCTCCAGTGAGAAGTCATACTTTAAATTGAAATCTTCTAATTTTTTAAGGGATTAAGTTTCGAGATTTCTGCACTGGTGACTTAAATTTAAAATTCTTCACCTAATCTATGTGTTTTTATCTTCTGCTTTTTAAAACAAAGTAATTATACTTAGAACATATTTATTTGTAATAATACATATATAACTTTGACTTTATAATTACCTTCATTTGTTTCTAAAGAAATCTTGCCAGCATACTACGTTATTGATTTTTAAAAATTAACTTATTTTGGCTAATTATATCTTCAAGATAGTCATTATAGCAATCACAACAGTGTTTGGAAATGTAAATTTAGAAGTTTTTTTATTAAATCGGAATGTATTTTTTTAAACTTTTATACCTACAGAATGTGTAATTTAAAATTATTAATAAAATTTGAGTTATCAACTTAAAGATGTAGCAGCCATTAAAAAAACTGACTCCTTGATGTTTTTCTAAATATTAAAGTATTTAACTATTTCTATGCAATATACATTGACAAGTGGAACACCTTGTTATTTAATTTGAAAATTTACTTGTTAAAAAAACAGATAAATAACTATTTTTATATGAAATTTTCATTTTTAAAGCTTTGTATAACAATTCAGAAGAATCCCAAAATAATATGTGACAGATATATATATATTAAGTAAACAGTCAATAGAAATGTACCTAAATATTTTGTAAGAAGACTGTGTCAGTCTTCTTCCTTTTGTTTGCTATATCACGCATATTGTATGAATTACTCAGTTGTTCCAGAAATGTAAAAGCTTTATTAAAATATATAACCTTGGTGTCACGCTATTAATTATTATAATGATTTTTAAGGGTCACTTATTTTAAAGTCATTCTTTTAAAGCGAACATGTTAAAGTATTGGACCATCATATATTATCCATAAATATATGTAATAACTTTTTTTTGTCCAAAATTGAGTTTTCCAGAATCTGCAGTACTTTAAGGGCCACACTTATTTTGTTAACGTTATTTTGAATGGGAATAGTTTTAAAGTTGATCTCTGCCATCTTAAGTAGAAAATACTAAACATTTGTTGTTTAAATCACTGTCATAATAAACCTCTTTTATTTTTTTATTTTTTAAATTAATTAATTTATTTTTGGCTGTGTTGGGTCTTCATTGTTGTGCGCGGGCTTCTCATTGTGGCTTCTCTTGTTGCAGAGCACGGGCTCTAGGCACGTGGGCTTCAGTAGTTGTGGCACGTGGGCTCAATAGTTGTGGCTTGTGGCCTCTAGAGCTCAGGCTCAGTAGTTGTGGCACACGGGCTTAGTTTCTCCACAGCATGTGTGATCTTCCTGGGCCAGGGCTGGAACCTGCGTCCCCTGCATTGGCAGGCAGATTCTTAACCACTGCGCCACCAGGGAAGCCCAATAAACCTCTTTTATTGACTCTGCTGTATTCAGAAGTGCTCAATAGGTATATGCCTTTATTTATTTATTTATTTATTTTCTGTACGCGGGCCTCTCACTGTTGTGGCTTCTCCCATTGCGGAGCACAGGCTCAGCGGCCATGGCTCACGGGCCCAGCCACTCCGCAGCATGTGGGATCCTCCCAGACCGGGGCATGAATCCGTGTCCCCTGTATCGGCAGGCGGACTCTCAACCTTTGTGCCACCAGGGAAGCCCTATGGCTTTATTTAATATGGCCTTTTACTTCAAATCTATTTTGAGCTTCTATACCTGCTTTTTGTAATCTGGGATCTTCCTGCACTGTTAGACAGTCAACTCTCATTCCCGACTAAGCCTGCCAGCCCTAATGGTTTTTAGGATTAAAAACAATTTTAGTTTTAGTGCATGTACCTGAACAAAAACTTTAAACAATTCAGGTAGATGGAAAATAGAAACTAAAAGTGTTCCTCTCTGACATCCACGTCAATCCCACTTCTTAGAGGAAACAATCACTTTATTCTTTAGGTGGCTTCCTCTGTCACTCTAGGTTTACTGCTGCTGTTTCTTGATTTGTTATTTAAGCGATATCTGTTGGTTGTCCATTATGAGTGATAAGCAATTTATCTCACTCCATTCCTCCTCCCCATTTATTTTTTTAGTTTTTCTTTTGGTTTCCTCTATAACTTTGTTATTCCTTGATCCATCAGTTTTAAACAGTATCTCTTGACTCCATACCATTGTGGAAATGACCAACTCTGTACTTACTTTCCAAATCATTACTGCCCTTTACCTTCAACTTCCGTAAGTTATACTATTAGTTTATATAATCAATCATTAATAGATGTGTATTGTTCTGGAGAACTATACTTGATGTATGTTTTTCCTTTATATATTGATGCTAAAAACTATAAATCAATAACTAGCAGTTGTGCTAGATTGTGCAGAAATATTCATGGGTAAACCAGGTGATTCTACAATATCTCTAATCTTATATTCTTAAGTCTATATACTGATTTAAGCAGAATACAAACTAAAGGTCAAATGGATTATTTTATCTTATAGCCATCAATTTCTCCAAATCGTACTGTGTGTTACTTGCTTCATAATTGGGTCATGGCTTTTGAAAATGTTCATTTTTCCTGGAGTAAGAAATTACCTTTTTTTTGGACAGAAGAAAAATACTTCCATTACTATAATACTTGCTTTATCACTGAATTACCAAATTTGTTCAGAGTGCTTTTAGCTCTCATCCTGAAGTGTATTATTGCCTTTATTTTTCTTTGACAGAAGAAAAATATTTTTTTTACTATAAACCCTGAGATCATTTTAAGCTTCTTAATCAGCTTTATCACACTTGGGCAAAGTGATTTTTAGCTGTTATCTTGGGATGTATTTTCTTTGCACTCCTATGTGCTACTTTTTTTGTTTCCTATTCTTTCATGACTTTTTTTTTCTTTTGGCCTTGCCGCATGGCATGCGGGATCTTAGTTCCCTGACCAGGGATCGAACCCGTGCCCCCTGCTGTGGAAGCATGTAGTCTTACCCATTGGTCCTCCAGGGAAGTCCCTCCTATTCTTTCTTGTTTTCATTTTTTTTTGTTTTTTGATTTGTTTGCTGAAGTATATTTATAAGTAACCCCCCGCCACACACACACACGAACCTCCCAAAACAGGGCGCATGGGAGATAAACTTTGAGTCCTTACCTGTCTGACAAGGCCTTTATTTCTTCCCCATACTTCACTTTGATTGGACTTACAGTTCTGGGTTCAGACTCATTTACCTTTAATACTTTGAAGACATCTCTCTATTATCTTCTAGCCTCCAGCTTTGCAGTAATCCAGGAAAGAAAGAAGGTGATTCAGACCAGGGAGGAAACAATAGAAGTGATTGTATTTTCAATACTTTTTGAAGTAGGAACCAAAGAAACCTGCCAGTGGACTGTGAGAGAAAAGAGTAAAACCTGAGCAACTGAAGGATGGAGTTGCTATCAAATGGGACTGAGATGACTCTACTGTATTTTTTTAAATGAGTTCCTTGTAATGGATGTTGCTATTATTAATACAGTGGTTATCGAAATGCCTTATAAAGTCCTGTTAACTATAAGTACTAATGCTTCTGTACCTGGTGATGATGCCCATAGAGTCACTTCAAGAATAAAAAAGCAAGAAGACTTCATATATATCTAAGCAAAGTCCCACATCATAACTGTCTTTGGAAATTTTCAGATTGTGTAGCTTTATATTAGGGATCCTAAAGAAACAGGTTTGGGAGTGATACGGTTCCTGGAAAGAATTTAGTTCCAAACCACAGAATGACTTTGAGGCTTAGGATTTTATAATTTAAAAACATCAATTTTTAGCTACTTGGAGAGTGATAAAGTTGTAGTATGTTTAATAATCAATAACAAGTCCTAATTTGAGTCTTGCTGACCTGAGGAATCTGGTACAAAGATTTCTCTTTTCCCTGTCCAATGTTCACTTTGAATTCAGTAAGGCTCATACATGATTAAACATTGAAGTGCTATCATTCCTGATTCAAAGTCTGTGACAGAAACATCAGATTGTGCCCCAGCTTCCAGGAGTCAGAGAGCAATTAGTCAGCATCGTTTCTCTGAAACTTACACAAAGGTAAATTCTATGAAAATAAAAAAGAGATTTAGATGCTGAGCAGGCTGAGCAGTGACAAATGTCCACAACAGTTCCCTAGGCTTCATCTCGCCCTGTTGCCCCAAACTTGGAGTCTTTCTCTTACCCTTCATACACAACCTGTCAGCAGTTCTGACTACGATATCTCCTGAAACTGTGCACTTAAGTTTGTCACTACTAACACCCTAGTCCAAGCCACCATCATCTCTCAATCGCTTCCTATTTCATCTCTTTGCTATCACTCTCTGCTCTCCACACCCGCAATCCATTCCATCCATTGAAGCTAGAGTAATCTTTAAAAAAGATAAACCACATCCTTTCCTGGGCTTTTTCCCTTGCTCTCTGTGCTTCAGCAACACTGCAGACCTCATTTCTGTCTTAGGATCTTTGCACTTACCATTCCCAGTGTCTGGAAAGCTCCTTATCTAGATCTTACTTGGGTGGGTTTTTGGCATCTCACATCTCTGCTTAGATGTCAACCCAATCAGTAACTGCTTTGAGAATTGGGGAGGAAGAAGATGGAGATTTCTGTTTCTTGTAACAAGTACAAAATAATTATGCTATTAAATGACTAAACTATAGACATTTATAATTTTGGAAAATGTTTCCTGCCTTATTTTTATCAAGACGTGTATCAATATCTGAAATTACCTTGTTTATTTGATTATTTTCTGTGTCCACCCTTCTTGAATGTAATTTCCGTGGCGGTGGGGACCTTGTATATCTAGTTCATTGCCATAGGCCTAGGACTTTTAACATAGAAGATGTTCAGTTAATTATTAATAAATGAATGAATAAACAGGGATTCTTAGAGAATGCTTAGAAAATGCTTATCTTTTTTATAAAATTTATTTATTTTATTTATTTATTTTTGTCTGTGTTGGGTCTTTGTTGCTGTGCGCAGGCTTTCTCTAGTTGTGGCGAGCACAGGCTGCTCTTCGTTGCAGTGCAAGGGCTTCTCATTGCAGTGGCTTCTCTTGTTGCGGAGCACAGGCTCTAGGCTCACGGGCTTCAATAGTTGTGGCACATGGGCTTAGTTGTTCCGCAGCATGTAGGAACTTCCCAGACCAGGGCTTGAACCTGTGTCTCCTGCATTGGCAGGCAGATTCTTAACCACTGTGCCACCAGGGAAGCCCCGAGGATGCTTATCTTTTGTCAGGAAAAGACGAAGGACTATGTGATGCAATGTCTCTGTAATATTTCAAATATTCACTCCTGAGCAATAAATCATTTTGTGGTTAAGAAAGTAATGCCTTCTCTCTCTTTCTTTCTTCCTTCCTTCCTTTCTTTCTTTCTTTCTTTCTTTTTCTTTCTTTCTTTCTTCTTTCTTTCGTCTCTCTCTTTTTAAAATAATTTATGTTCCTTTTGGAACTAGAGTGGCACTGGGAAAATTAGTGACTTAAAACGTTAGTGGAGGGGCTTCCCTGGTGGCGCAGTGGTTGAGAGTCCGCCTGCCGATGCAGGGGACACGGGTTCGTGCCCCGGTCCGGGAAGATCCCACATACCGCAGAGCGGCTGGGCCTGTGAGCCATGGCCGCTGAGCCTGCGTGTCCGGAGCCTGTGCTCCGCAACGGGAGAAGCCACAACAGTGGGAGGCCCACGTACCGCAAAAAAAAAAAAAAAAAAAAAAAAAAAAAAAAAAAGTTAGTGGATTGGTAATTTGGGGTAATTTTTTGTAGTAATTTTTTGCTGCAGAGCTCAGTAGAACCAATTATTTAAATGATGTGTGAAAAAGTACATCTCACCATAAGAAAGGAAGGTTTCTAAGAAAGCTTTTGTTAAAATGCATCATTTATTTCTTTACAGAAATCGTGATGAAGAATATCCTCTTAATTTTTGTGCACTTTTTACTAGAACTAGAAAAACCTATTTTTCATTTTATTAAAAAATATTTTCATAAAGTTGAATGGACCCTATAAATATTTAGAATTCCTTTTTTTTTTTTAATTAGAGAGAATAGCAGAGACCACTGTGGGAGCCAGGCACTACATTTAATGTTTTTATTTTTCTCAAACAAGTGTTTGTTTTAACGAAGTGAAAAAATGCCTAAATATTGCCCCTGAGTTGGGTTAACCTAATCCTTATTTGTTTGATAAGGCCATTGGCATGCTTTTAAGTCAGTTGAGTTAATCTTTCTTTTTTGGCTTAATGGAAGTATTATGTAGAGAAGATTTGGTGTTGGCCTCAATATTCTACATATTTCTTTGACTGGAAATTCTACCCTTCAAAATAAACTCTTTCAACGAGAGTTTAAAATTCCAACTTTAGAAAAGTACAATGGATATTAAATCAAGAAAAGGGAAAGTTCTTTGCATTCAAGATGTTTATGTGAAAGTGATGAGCCTGCAGCTCACATTTTTTCACAGCAACCAGATACTGAACAGTGACCCCTTGTTCCTGACCTTTGTTCAAGAAAAGGGATCTCTTTGCATCTCTTCTTGCCTGACTTTCCCCCCTGTCGCCAGTGTAAAGGCCACATTTTAACCCAAGAGCAAGTTTGAATCATTAGGTAAGTGAAAACAGCTTGTCTAAACCGGGTAGATGAGAAATGTCAGAGCATAAAGTGCCATCTGTCCTAGGTTATGAATCTGTGTTTGATCTGTACATGATGTCAAAAGTCACCTGTAAAGTCAATCAATCTATGCATAAAAGAAGGCACGTTAATGTCTTTTTCCATCAACATTTTATTATGAACATTTAAAGTATAAAGAAAAGTTAAAAATTATACAGTGAACACTCACATATCTATCATCTAGAGTCTATAATTGTAAGCATTTTGATGTATTTGCTTGATCAAATATCCATGTATCCACCATTATCTCTCTTAATTTTTGGTACATTTTAAAGTAAGTCACAGAATTCCTGTACATGTCACAATGTGTCATTTTGGACGCCACAGAAAATTGAATCAGAGATCAACTTTGTGTGATTATAATTAACCTCTAAAAGAGTCATGGAATATGTGAATTCACTGCAAATCCTAGGTTTCATCATCATTAGAAAGATCAATTGCTATGAAAATCCTCTAAAAAGTAATGCGTACTTTGGATGTCTTGTGTTCCTTTCCACATTGCTTTTAGCTATCCCAGACTTCCATCATTCACAGAAAACCTCTATAATTTCTGCCATATTCAAGTACCATGGGTAATATTATTTTCTAATTTTCTCTAAAATTTTTTTCAATTAAATTTATTATTAAAGTAAAACTTCATATTGCTACCATAAATGGAAAACCAGTATCATTTGTCATAAACAAGTTAACTACATATATTTTTTTCAATACACTAAAACAAATTCATAATGTACACTTTGGCATGCATCCCACACTTAGGGCAATACTGAATTATAGTCTCTGTTCTATCCGATTTTCCTACCACAAAGATTGGGATACGAAAAGTCAAAGCTGAATTGGAAGTTGGACACACAGATGACACCAGGCTGTTCTCTTTTTGAGGGACAAAACACCACATGCAGATTTGCCCGAATCTCACCTTGAGCTGGCAATGGAGAGAGGTGAAGGATTTCCTAGCGGGGCTAGGAAGGATCTGTCTGCAGCCTGTCTGACATATGTCCCAAGCATGGTCCATTCTTCATGAGCCCTATGCTGTCAACCCCAGTGGTCCAACAGTCCCCGCACCAGCAGGAACAGAGCCAAAGCCCAATCCTTGCAGCCTGAGTTCCTACTTTGGGGACTTCTCAGCGCTGTGGCCCTGACCACATTTTCCATTTTGTTTCTTCTTACACTTTTAGCCCTCTCCTGCCAGCACATCTTCCTCTCAACTACCTCTGCTAACATAGGTGAGGTAGGAGACTGGCAACACGCCTATCTTTCCCTCCTGAAATTAGAGCCAATCAGATTCACTACTGATAAAGGTAAGCTGGAGAATGTGACTTGGGTCTATGGTGAACTGGGCTTCTTTCTACATCCCTGTGATCTGATTGTCCCCACCAGTCACTGGCAGCATTGGTTAAAATCAAGCCTTCCCTGGCAGAGGTAGAGCCTGTCAGAGATATAAAAACTAGTGCATATTACCGACAGGCTGGCTCTGAGCATGAGGGAACAGAGAAGCACCCAGCCAAGCAGGCTCAAGTCTTGCTCCACTCCCCACTCAGATAAGTCCATCTTCTTGTGACTTTGGGAATAGTAAATGAGGGGCAGAGAGAAGCTGAAGAGTTCCTCCCATACTCTTTCCCCTTGAGAGGTGGGGAAGTTCCCTCCCTTTTACGGAAACAGGAGAAGAACAGGATGTTATCGCCCAACAATTACCTCCTATTGCTTCCTCCTCCAGTGACCAAATGTCACAGGATGAACTTGGGGACCCTTGGTCAAATGGAGCAGGAAATTGAAACGCCGCACTGCATGTTAGCAGCCAAAAACAACATGTAAAGATCTTCCGGGTAATCGCTAGGAAATTGCTGCCATTCGGCACTCTGGTTAATCTGCACAGTGGCCGAAATTTGGCATATTCTGTCCTCTCTTGATCAGTCCTTTTCTCCTCAAGGCCCTGAGGCTGTGTGACAGCTCTGGAGCCTCGAGCCCTGTTGACTGTGGGCTCCCTTGCTGCTGCTGTTACCCTTCCAATGTCACATTCACTTCTGGAAGATTGTCAGCTTTTGTATGAGCCGTCTCCCTTTCCCATATCTACTTACATCCTCAGCCATCACAGAACAGTACTTAAGCCATTATCAACTCTATCCTTAATGTATTTATACAGGGCCCAAGTCACAAAGGGCTTGGGTTTCTAGCAAATCATTTTATGGAAATTTTATGAAAGTCAGAATTGCATATGTAAATTAACATATGAAGGCCTAGGCTAGCCAAAACAACATTGAAAAAAAAAAGAACAATGTTGGAGAACCAATACTACCTGAATTTAAGATGACTTATAAAGTGATAGTAATTAAGACAGTATGGTATTGGCATCAGGGTAGATGAATAAATCCATGAAACATAATAGAGAGTTCAGAAACAGACTCATACGTATATGGATGACTGATTTTTGGCAAAAGAAATCCAGGGGAGAAAGGATAGGTTTTTCAACAAGTGTTGTTGAAACAATTGGATATTCATATGCAAAAAAAAAAAAAACCCACCTTCAATAATATATCTTATATCATATATAAAAATCAGCTAGAAAGTATCATTTATCTAAATGTAAAGCCTAAAAGTATAAAACTTCTAGAAAAAAATCTTGGGTTATGCAAAAATTTCTCAGGTCACCAAAAACATGATCCATTGAAAAAAAACCAAATTGCTCAACTGAAATTCATCAAAATTTAAAACTTCTGCCCTTTGAAAAACACTGTTAGAATGATAAGATAAACCAGAGTGGGAGTAAATGTTTGCATATATTTGGTAAAGGACTTGTATACAGAAAACTCCCAAACCTTAATAGTAAAAGAAAAGAATGAGCAAACTATGTGAACAAACATTTCATGAAAGAAGATATGTGGACAGAAAATAAACACATGAAAATAAGCTCAACAGCATTAGTCATTAGGGAAATGCAAATTAAAACTACAGTAAGATACCACTACATCCTAATTAGAATGGCTAATTTTAAAAGACTGACCACACTGGTTAGAATGTACAGGAACTAGAACTCCCATCACTGCTGGTGGCAGTGTAAAATTGTTTGGAAACATTTGGCAATATCTTAAAAAGTTATATCTATCCACACCATATGATCCAGACATTCTACTCCTGGATATTTATCTAAGAGAAAAAAAAAGCATATGTCCATAAAAAGGCTTGGACAAGAATGACTGTAGGAGAATAATTTGTAATGAACCCAAAGAGGAAACAACCAATCCAAATGTTCATCAAACAAATTTTGGTATATCCATATAATAGAATACAATTCAACAATGAAAAGTAATGAACTATTGATACACACAACATGGATGAATCTCAAAAGTGAAAGAATAAGACAAAATAAGTATATACCATACAATTCCATTTATATAAAATTCTAGAAAAATACAAGTTAATCTATAGTAATAGAAATAGCAGATCAGCAATAACCTGGGAACTGAGGGGAAGGTGTTAGAGGGAGCTATTAAAAAGGAGCATGAGGAAACTTTTGGGTTGATGGATATGTTTATTTCTTGATTTTGGTGATAATTTCATGCGTGTATACATAAGTCAAAACCTAACCAGTTGTATATTTTAAATATATACAGTGTGTTTCATGTAAATTATACCTTAGTAACACTGTTAAAAGTGTGTACATGTGTATATTTGTGTATTGTACATATGAGATTCAAGTAGCACAATATTCTGAGATTCATAGCATAATATGGCCTGTGAGAGCAGGATCTCTGGAGCCAGTCTTGGTTTGTGTCTCATATATCTTGGAACAGTAACTTGATTTTTCTATGTCTCAGTGTTCTTGACTGTAAAATGGGGATGCTACCCACTACCTCACAGAATCCTTGAGGGGATTAAAATATATTAAAGCATTTGGGGCTTCCCGGGTGACGCAGTGGTTGGGAGTCCACCTGCCAATGCAGGTGACACGCGTTCGAGCCCTGGTCCGGGGGGATCCCACATGCCGCAGAGCAACTAAGCCCGTGCACCACAGCTGCTGAGGCCTGTGCGCCTGGAGCCCGTGCTCTGCAACAAGAGAGGCCATGGCGATGAGGGGCCCACGCGCCGCGGGGAACAGTGGCCCCCGCTCGCTGCAACTAGAGGGGGCCTGTGCACAGCAACAAGGACCCAACGCAGCCATAAATAAATAAAAAATAAAAAATAAAAAAATAAAAATAAAGTGTACAATTCAATGGTGTTTATTTAAAAAAAAGCATTTAGGAGCGTTTAGTAAGGGTTCATGAGACGTTAGCTATTGTTATTAGTAGGGTGGCATCAATCAACAGTTTTCAGCAGTAAAGACAACCACTGTCAAATCATAAAGGCCCGTTATAAAATACTCAAGTGATACAGACCTCTTAAAAAATGTCCCTTTGCTCCCTTTGCTTCAAAAGATCTCGAGTGACGGGTATAATGGATTCAAGGAGATGAGCCATGTAGCCATTAATGAAGATTAGCTGTCTTCATTAAAGCAGAATGCTCGCCCACTTCTCCTCGTCTCCTGTTCCACCCCTGAGAAAGATTTGGGATGGGGAGATGTCCATGGATTATCCAGATGCGCCCTAAATCTAAACACAAGTGTCCTTATAAAAGGCCAAGGGAGGTCTGACCACAGAAGAGGTGAAGGGCAGTGAAGGTGGAAGCGGAGCTGAGTGACGAGCTGTGAAGGAGGGATGCCAGGAGGAGGAGAAGCAGGGTCTCCACTGCCTCAGAAGAAAGCCGTCCTGCGAGACCCAGTTCGGACTTCTGGCCTCTAGAACCGTAACATAACAAATTTCTATTGCTTTAAGCTTCTAAGTTTGTGGTAATTTGTTAGGAAACTAACACAGAAGTCTACTTCACAGTCTTTGGCGATTAATTTTTGCTATTTTTAAAATTTGTTACTTGTTAATTGTTTTGGTTAGCTGTTTTTCTCTCAATGAATGATTTGCAGACTTCAGAGCAAAATTGTATGTTGAAAATGTGATGAAAATATGAGTTTATCATGGCGTTTTATGACGTAGGTAGTGGCTCCCTTACCTCCTAAACTCACCTGCTTCTTGCCTTCCCCGTCCCCACTCTCCCTGCACCAAGCTGCTGGGGCGTTGCTTGACTTCGGTCCTACATCTCTGCAGTGAAGTTCCTGCTCCAGAGAACTCCCTGCTTCCCTTCTAGCCCAGTGGTTCTTGGGATGAGAGGTGCCAGTTTTGCCCGCACTTCCTCACAGGGACAGTTGCAATAACTGGAGACATTTTTGTTGTCACAACTGAAGAAATGTCATTTGCATCTAGTGAGTAGAGGCCAGGGATACTGCCAAGTCTCCCATAATACAGATGACAGCCCCTCACAGCAAGGAATTATTCAACCCCAGATGACAACAGTGCCAAGATTGAGAAACCCTGTTTAGCTCCTCCATCCCAGCTTGCCTTCACCTGCCTAATTCTTCAGGCCTAAATTCAGAAGGAGCTTCCTCAGAAGCAGCTAGAATAGATGCTTTCCTGTGATTGCTTGTTCTCCTATGTCTGCTGCTTTTGACCAGTGATTCTTAACTCTGCCTGAGCAACTGTCCTTTTATAGTCACTGCAGGTCATTTTCACTTGCAAGCCAGGCTGAGAACCCCTGCTCTAAGCTTGGGTCCTTCGGGCTAGTTGGTGGCAAAAATAAAGCAACCTGGGCATGTCCAAGCTTAGAATGCTGTTTTGCAAATGCCTGCAGGTCTTCATTCCTTTCTAAGGCACATTTGCTTGAGCAAGAGTTTTGATACTACAAAATAAAATATTCAAAGTCATCAGAAATATTTCTCTAATATCTTTTATTCTTGCATGATATCTATTTAAAGCTAATAGATTTTTTAAAAGCTGGCTTTGTTTCTTTTTAATAAGAACAGTTTGTCTTTAAAAATTCAGACAATATGAAAAGTACAAAGATGAAAGTAAAAATCATCAGAACTCTGAACATCCAAAAAATGGATTGGTTACATGTCGGTGACTATACTTTCAGACAACTCAGAGTCCATGTAATATTTATGTAGTGACATATATGACATCTTACAAAAATGGGACCATATATGTACTGTTCTATACGTATTTTTTAACTCAGTGTCATATTCTGTGTATATTTCCTGGTCGATAAATATAGTTATACATCATCTCAACATCGAGAAGAGTGGTTCCTCCACTTTCCTCTTCTTTTACAAAATTGTTTGGGCTAGCTGTTTTAACCATATTAGCATGGGTGAGGTACGGTGAGGGCAGACACAGATCAAGAGAGAAAAAGCAGAAAGAGTTTCACGGTTGTTATGCTCACAGTTCTGGGGGGTGAGGGGCGAGGCTGGGGGATGCAGCTACCACGCAAGGCCGCTCAGGGGAAGCACTGGGGTAGGTTGTGAGACCCGTGGGCAAGAGCCTTTATTGTGATTCCTGCTGGAGGAGTGGGTGAGTTGGGGTAGGCTGGCTTAGGACTGGCTAGGTGCATTTGAAAGTGGCACTCTGCAAAATTTGTGTTCACTCTTACTGTTAGAGCCTATTGTTCGGAGCTATCTCAAGTCTCCAGATATTTTTGGGTGGACCAGGGTTTACCTGGGAACAACTGGTAGCCATTTTGTAGATGTCAAAGCATCAATTTACAGAAGTTAAAAGTATAATTAATACACTATCCCAGAGTCTTTCCCTTATGATATAAACTTTAGAATAAGCTTGTCTATGTCTACAAAGAAGCTAGCTGGAATTTTGATAGGAATTGCATTAAATCTATATATCATTTGGGGGAGAACTGACATCTTTATTATGCAGGGTCTTCCAATTTATAAACATAAGTCTCTGTTTGTCTTCTTTGATTTATTTAATCAGTGCTTTGTAATTTTCAGCATAGAGATCGCCACATTAGAGAGCAATTGTAAATGGAAGTCATTTAAAAATACATCCTGTCAAATTGCTTTCCACTCCTCTGCTGTGCTCCTTTCTCTAAAACTTCACCAATACTGGGAATTATTAATCTTTCTTTCCTAACCAATGTACAGGCAAAGAAGTACATTTAAAAACAAAATTTTTACATTTAAACCCAAAATTTTAAAAAAATGTACTTCTTTTATTTGTTTTTTGGCCATTTGTATTTCTACATTTATAAATTGCCAATTTTCTACTTAGACATTGTTTTCTTATGAATTTATAAGTTATTTGTGTTTTAGAGGTACTGATCCACTGTCTAGTTTGTGTTGCAAATAATTTTTCAAATTAAAAAATTCTTATTGAACTAATGCATGCTTGGGTAATTGTTACATGCTTACATGGGAGTATACACAACTAAAAACTAAGTCAGCTGCATGCTTACAATTTGTGCACTCTACTGTTTGTAACACTTCAGTAAAAGAGGATAATAAGTAAAGAAATGCATGTTTCCTGTAGTAATTCCAACAATACAGAGGAGTATGCAGTTGAAAGAATATTCTTTTATGCACCTCTTTCCCCTCTTTACTTGCTTAAAAGTAATCCTACTCACCAGAGGTTTGCACTACTTATAGCTCGATATTTATTAAGGACATTTATCAAATTTTAAGGTGCATAGCACTTATTTCATTCTGTTTTCTATTGTAGTCATTTGATTATATAGTTAATAGTCTTACTAGATTATATGTATTAAAAGCAGAGACACTAATGCTATGCTTCTTATAACCCTTCCTTGAACAAAGTAGGGATAGAAATAAATAAATATACTATTTTGGAATAATTTCCATAATTATTGACACATTATAGGAAACTAACATTATTGAGGACCTACTATGTTTTGGACAATGTACTAGGAATTTTTTATGTTCTATCTCATTTAATCATCACAAGATCCATAGAAGGTGGTTTTTCCAGTGACCTGTAGCTACGTAACAAACCACACCAAAACTTAACAGCTTAACATAGTGACAGCGTTTACTTTGCTCAAAAATCTGGTCTCTGGCAGATCTTGGCAGGGATAGCTCCTCTCTCTTCCATGCAGCATCAGCTGGGGTAGCTCGTCGGCTCAGGGATGGAATCATCTGAAGTCTCATTCATTCACATGCATGGTGGTTGACGCTGGCCTTTGGGTGAAACTTTACCTGGGGTTGTTGACTAGAACACTTACATGTGTCTTCTCCATGTAGCCTGGACTTCCTCACAACATGGTGGCTGGGTTCTAAGAGTGAGTGTCCAGTGAGAGTGGGCCAGATGGAAGCTATATCTGTGTTGCCCTGTATGGCCTGGCCTCAGAAGTCATGCAGTATCATTTCTGCTGCATTCTATTCTTTGAGGCAACCACAAAGCCCCAACCAATTTCAAGGGGAGGGGAAATAGAGTCCATCTTTTTTTTTTTTTTTTTTTTTTTTTTGCGGTACGCGGGCCTCTCACTGTTGTGGCCTCTCCCGTTGCGGAGCACAGGCTCCGGACACTCAGGCTCAGCGGCCATGGCTCATGGGCCCAGCCGCTCCACGGCATACTGGATCCTCCCGGACTGGGGCACGAACCCGTGTCCCCTGCATCGGCAGGCAGACTCTCAACCACTGCGCCACCAGGGAAGCCCTAGAGTCTATCTTTTGATGGGGGTGTGCAAGGGTTTTAAAGAGCTTATGGGACCAGAAATATTGCTGCAGCCATTTCTGAGAATTCATTCAGCCACAGCAGAAGCTTGTCATGGTTAAATCTCTAAAGCTTGTAAGTGGCTCAGAATTCTCTGACTCCAAAGCCCTGATTCTGATCCAGATACTTCTCTTACTTTGTAACTTTGAAAACTATTAATATCACATGTCAATTCCATTTTTAGTCTCTAAAACAAGTTCTTGTGAGCACTGTTCATTTTTCCATAGAAGGACCACACATGAATTATTATTTTTAAAAGGTGCGTAGGTACTATTCTGCTGCATTAGATACTAATTCATTTTAGAGCATTTTTGAATTCTTGGTAGCTTTTTATCCATGGAAGGGGAATAGCATTTTCCAGGAAGCAGAGGTAAGAGAGCACAGCACTTGTGGAGAAGAGCATGGATTGCAATGTCTGGAGGGGAAGTGAGGGAAGGCAAACCTGTAAGACTTAAAAAGCAAGCAGGCTGTGTCATAAGCAGGCAAAGAACTTAGACCCTATCCTGAAGCCAATGAGGGCCAGCCATTGAAAGGTTTAAAGTGGGGAAGTGATGGGGTTCAGATCTGATTTTTAAATGACCACTTTGGCTTTAGTGTTGAGTATTTAAAACATGAGATTTGGAGTAATATGTAAATCCCAATTCACCCACTTACTGAATAAGTTGGACTTTGCTTGGAATATAGTGTACTCTTTCAACCCATAGGCACAAGTAATTTCCAATTTAAGAAAGTTTTTTCTTCTTTTGATATCTTTAGTTATGGCTTTTTAAATTTTCCTAGTGTCTTATTAAATGTGCACAGATTTAAGTCCAATTCCTGATTTCCAACTAACAGTTATGCACATGTATGCTAATGAGACTGTCCTCTCATTCATCTGACTTCATCAGGATGGGCTAGGCTATGAAGGGGTAACAAATAAACCCTGATGTCTTGGTGGTTTAATACAAGAAAGGTTTATTTCCTGCCTGTGGGAAGTCCGAAACAGGTTGAGAGACTTTTCTCTATTTTATAAATATGGCATCTGAAACACGTAACAGTGGAAGGTACAGTCAGAGGATTTCATGAGATGAGTTAAAGCAAAGCCTGGAAGTGGCTTCTACCATTTCTACCCACATCCTGTTGCCCAGAATTCAGTCATAGCCCCAACCTAACTGCAAAGGAAGCTGGAAAATATAAAGGTGCATGTGGTTGTTTGACAAGCACTGGTGGTATCTGTCACCCCCTTCCTGCCCAGATGACTATGAATCAATTAAAATTAAGATTCTCATAATGAACTGGTGCAGAATCTATTTGTTTCAAACTCTGTCTTCAGTGTGTCATTTCTGGGGACTAGACACCTCTGGATGCACAGCCACATCACCAGGGCTCCCTAGTTAGAGCCCAGGTGTTTTTCTGGGGTTTGCTCACTCCTGAGGCTGGAGAAGGGCAGACAAAGAAAATTCTGATAGTCTCAAAAAATAAAACCCATGCAATTGAGTGATTGGCGACATGGCTCTCTGGTTGACGTGGATGGGGTTGAGAGGCACATACAAAATGTCTTCTGACCTCTTAAACAGGTAGCTCTCTTTCCTAAGATAATGCCTAATTTTCCCCTAAGTTTCAGACTTTAAGACCCATTTAATTTTTTTTTTTTTTCAGTACGCGGGCCTCTCACTGTTGTGGCCTCTCCCGTTGTGGAGCACAGGCTCTGGACGCACACGCTCAGCAGCCATGGCTCACGGGCCCAGCCGCTCCGCGGCATGTGGGATCCTCTCGGACCGGGGCACGAACCTGTGTCCCCTGCATCGGCAGGCGGACTCTCAACCACTGTGCCACCAGGGAAGCCCCCATTTAATTTTTAAACCAAATCAATTGGCTACTAATACAGATAAATTGTTTATATTTGGTGGGGTAAGAGAATGGAACATCTTGGTTAGCTGAATATTAATTAAACACTATCAGGAATTATAATGTAATAAAAATATACTACAGTAAACATAAGTAAACTTGTTTGATGATTCAAAAAATCACCTTACAATTCTGAAATAGTTCACCATCTATTATTATTATTATTGTACATATTTATGTTTAAAGCAATTAGATTTTACAAGGAACTTTCATATGTTTTATCTGACTATAATCTTCATGATAATTCTATGCAGTGGGAATTATTATCCTTATTTACTAGATGAAGAAATGGAGGATCAGGAAGGTTATTTGCCCAACATTACAAAGGTTGAGAGCAGCTGAGCTTAAACTCTACTTGGCTGTCTCTATACTAATGATCATCAGAAATGATTGTTCAGGGGACTTCGCTGGTGGTCCAGTGGTAAAGAATCCATCTTCCAATGCAGGCGATGCGGGTTTAATCCCTGGTCGGGGAACTAGATTTCCACATGGGGGTGGAGGGGCGGGCAGCTAAGCCCGCACGCCACGACAACTGATCTCACGCACCTCAACTAGAGAGCCCGCGTGCCGTAAACTACAGATTCCACACACTCTGGAGCCTGCGTGCCACAACTAGAGAGAGAAAACCGGCATGCCACAGCTAGGGAGAAGCCTGCGCGAAGAGCCCGTGCACCCAATGGAAGACCCGCATGCCTCAACGATGATCCCGTATGCCACAGCTAAGACCCGACGAAGCCAAGAAACTAGAATAAAGTTTAAAAATATATATTAAAAAAAATTATTGTTCCGTCCTGCAAACATGACTGTCTGAATCCTACTGATATTTGGATGGATCCTGAAACTGGTCGCTAATAAAAAAATACCTAATAATAAGACTTTTTTTGTGTTTTGTTGTCAAAAGTGTTCATTGCCAAACTAGAACACATTTAAGTTCTAGTTACTGGTTAGGTTTCTGGATAATTGAGATAATGTATTCTCTTTTTTTTTAAATTTGTTATATTTAGATCCATACATTCAAGAAACTTCATTAAAAGTGAAAAACTATTATCCATTTCAGTGGTTAATTTAGCTTGTTTATTCAGGCTGAAATAAAGCAGACACCTGCCATATGTTAGATTCAATTTAGAGTTGTTTTCTTTTTTTACAGTGGTTTTTTAAAAGAGAATTATTCTTCTTAAAAATATGGCTTCTAAAAAGGACTGGAAGATGTATCTTTAGTTGACAGGGAAGAATATGAAATCTATTTCATATCTTCTTTCCTTCTCCTCTTTAATAAAAGTATAAAAACAGTCTAGAATATCACATGTACAGGTGACTTAGAGAAACCTTATTTTCTGTCCTTTTAAGTTTAGAATGTTGGCATGATTGCAGAGAAACACAACGTATATTATTTACCATACTCGCTGCATATATTTTTAGTGTCATATTTGTGAACAAGAAAGCATTTGGAAGCAATTACACAATTTTTTTAAACCATCAATTGCCCAGTAGATTTCCATGGCTGGTTTCTTTGATGTTTGGGATTCTACTCTGATGGTGCGAACTTGTTTTACATGAGCCTGTGACCCTCAAACAATTCACCGGCCATGGAAGGAGTGAATTCATCACACAGGGTTTAATTTGCCCTTCACTGAGACATTTAATTTCCGTTTCGGGGGCCTTGCTCAGTCACATAGTATCTGACCTGGCAATGGCAGCCTAGCAACTGGGTGCAGAGAAGCTACCCCAAGCAGGCTCTGGGGTGCAGGGCACAGGGAGATGTTAATTATTTACAGTGGTGGATTAGTGAGGCTGTGGAAGTGTGCTGGGGCCAACGTGTGCTAGAGTCAATGGCCTTTTCCTCCAAAGCACACACACACAATGTGTTTATCTGAGGGCCTGAAAATACACTGGTTTAATTATGCAACGTTTCTTGGTGGGTAAAAAGCAGTTTGTACAGCTGAATTATAATTAAATTTAGGCTAAATAAATCAAGTCTTATTAGAATGATTAATTTTCAGAATAGCCATAAGCATTTTAGTTCTACAAAAAAGAAAGCTACCATTCAGATTTTAAATGCTATGTCTAACATGTCTTGTGCTAAAATGATCATAGGCTAATATTAAACGAGGTGGGCAGAGCCCCTGCTTAGGTCATGTTTGGGAGTGAGAGACATTCTCATTATGGTTAATAATAACAAAAATGGGGACTTCCCTGTGGTCCAGTGGTTAAGACTCTGCACTTCCACTGCAAGGGGCAAGGGATCGATCGCTGGTAGGGGAACTAAGATCCCACATGCTGCGCTGTGTGGCCAAAAGGTAAAATAATAATAATAATGATAATAATAACAAAAATGTGAAAATGAGAGATTATTACATAGGACAAAGAGGAAACACTATGGTTTCTCTGGTGTGTGAGTGTGTACACCTGACACCAAGCAAGAAAAAGAGGCACCATTTATTGAGCACCAACTATATGCCAGTTGTTTTACATACATTTTAATTTTATTTATTTATTTATTTATTTTTTGTGGTATGCGGGCCTCTCACTGTTGTGGCCTCTCCCATTGTGGAGCACAGGCTCCGGATGTGCAGGCTCAGTGGCCATGGCTCACGGGCCTAGCCGCTCGGTGGCACGTGGGATCTTCCTGGACCGGGGCACCAACCCGTGTCCCCTGCATCGGCAGGAGGACTCTCAACCACTGTGCCACCAGGGAAGCCCTACATACATTTTTGTTGTAGGAAATAGGTATGATTATTATCTCCATTTTACAGATAATGTAACCAAGACTTGGGGGACAGAACAGTTCGCTTAGGGTGAAGAAGCTGGTATTAGCACTCAGTTCTGCTACGATCTCAAGACCCCTTTCTTTTCACTATACTGTACACCAGACCAAAAGACCTAAGTGCAGACAAAGAAGACGGGGTTGACCCACAGCGCAGTAGGGGAAAGGGCTAGAGCCGTGGGAATTGAAAGGAGACACAACACCAAGCTCTGTTTTCATTCACACCCAATATTCCTACACTTTCAGCCAGAGCTTCCCAGCTTGAGTCTCAACTGTGTTCTCTGCTGGGATTCAGCAGGTCTGACCTTGTCTGCCAAATGGAGGATCCAAGCCAGAGAAAAAGCCTTTTGTTGGAGGAGCTGAAGAGCCTTGGAGAGAACTCATCCTAGGGAAGGAAGAGGCAGCACAGTGAGTGTGCCCAAATTCCAAAGCCTCAGTGAGCGTGCTGGGTGGCCTGAGACTCACCCTACCTGGTTCTCTTTCCTCCCCTCTCTCCTTCCATCGGTAACAGACCTGCACTGAGGTCTGAAGGCTCTCCCTGGCATCTCCTGATCTGTCTCCCAATAAATCTCTCACACATCTAGTCCTGCCTTGGTGTTTGCTTCTTGCTGGAACTTAACTAACACAGAGGCACTGACCCAGAACCTTCCTCCATGTCACAGGCCATTAGCATCTCTAGCACTAACTAATGGGAAAAGGGAGTCTTGAGTGCCTGGTGGTTGTGGGCTTGTTTTTAAACATATGACTGTACCTTCATTCCTGGGACTACAGGACATACCTGGAGGGGCTTTGCAGAAGGATGAGATACCTGTTAAGCAGGTGGGGCAAGATCCCATGAAATGTGGGCTATGGCTATGTGACTCGATTGGGGGCCATAGGCTGGTGAGATGAAGAGACCTGGAAAAACTGAGGTTATAAACACACAATAAAAATATCACACTGAACTGATAATAACTGCTATCATAGGCAAGATGAACCTTACGTTTAGTTTCTATAGCAAGAATATTATAATAATATTGTATTTATAAATTAGTTAAAATAGTAGCAAAACATATTTACTGCTTGCTATATGCCAGACCATGCTAAGTTCTTTACTTGATAACCCTAAGGGAGACGCTTATTCAATATCTTCTGTGCTAAGAAAACCTTGCTTTTGTTTGAGACAACAATGCACCAGCCCTAGGTAACTCCTGTTCTCTGTAGTCCCACCTTCTTTTGCACTAAGAGGTGGCCACACCTCTGTCCAGGAGACTGAAGCAGAAGTCGGCTGGGGTTGGGAGGTGGGGGGCTGGGTTAGGAAACATGCTTCTCCTAGAAGAAGACAGGGCAAAACCCCTCACCTTCTTCAGGTCTTTGCTCCAATGTCACCTTCCCAGTACGACCTACCCTGAACACTCTGTTCAACTATATACTTCAATAAAAATAAATAAATTTAAAAAACTATAGAGCCTGGTACATAGCAGGTACTCAAAACATTTTTTCTCTTTACCTTTGAGGGAACACGTGAAAATAAAACAGGGAAAATTGCTGGAGAAAGCACAGACCAAGCACAAACGCCCTGGGACAGGAACATGCCTGGCATGTTGGGTGCATAGGAGTCTGGCATGATGGGTGGTGTGATGAGGGGAGGAGAAGGGAAGATGAAACCAGGATGACAGCGGAGAGCCTGCCCACACGAGGGCTTGCAGGCCCGGGAAAGCTTTTGGCTCCTACTCTTACTCCTAGTGAGCTGGGAAGCCGAGGAGGAGCTCTGAGCAGAATGACAGCCTCTGGCTTTCATTTAAAACCACCACCTGGCTGCTGTTGAGAGAGACTGAAGGGAGAACCGTCAGGCCACTGTGAAAATCCCAGCTGGCGATGATGGTGGCTTGGACCACAGTGGTAACAGTAAGGAAGGAGAGACATGATCAGGTTCTGGGTGTATTTTGAAGATGTAGTCAACAGAATTGGCTCACAGATTGGGCATGGATTGTGAGAGAAAGAGAGAAATGAAGGATGACGTCAAGGTTTTTTTTTTGCGGTACGCGGGCCTCTCACTGTTGTGGCCTCTCCCCTTGCAGAGCACAGGCTGTGGACGCGCAGGCTCAGCGGCCATGGCTCACGGGCCCAGCCACTCCGCGGCATGTGGGATCTTTCTGGACCAGGGCACGAACCCGTGTCCCCTGCATCGGCAGGCGGTCTCTCAACCACTGCGCCACCAGGGAAGCCCGACATCAAGGTTTTTGCTCAAGCAACTAGAAGCAAGGTGATTGGGAGGACTGCAGGAAGCATGGGTTTTGAAGGGAAATTCAGGTACTCAATTTTGGAAGTGTTTAAATATGAGATACGTATTATACACCCAAGGAGAGACATTAAGTACTCATATGAATATACAGTGCTTGATTTTACGGGAAAAGTCCAGGCCAGGGATAGAGGCAGTATATAAAGCTATGAGACTGGATGGATTCACCTAAGCCATGGGTGTGGATTTAAAAAAAAACAAAAGGAAAGAAAAAAAAAGTTCAAATACAAGGATGAGCCCTGGGACATTCCAGTAATGACAGTGACATGTGCGAGGCACCACGACCTTACATGCAGGTGCTCATTTGCCCTTATAAAATGTTACAAGGTAAACACTCTCAACCTGACTCCATAGACGGGGAATGTTTCACAGCTATACGTCATCTGCCCCAAGGCACACAGATGGTTAAGTGCTACTACCTACCTGACTTTTGTGTACATAGTTTTTTTTTTTTTTAATATTTACTTATTTATTTGGCTGCGCCGGGTCTTAGTTGCGGCACGTGGGATCTTCTTTGCTGCATGCAGGATCTTCAGTTACGGCATGTGAAGACTTCGTTGCGGCATGTGGGCTCTAGTTCCCTGACCAGGGATCGAACCTGGGCCCCCTGCACTGGGAGGTGGAGTCTTAGTCACTGGACCACATTTTACCTCCTCTAGCAACTTAACTTATAAACCTTGGCATAATCCTTTGTCTTCCCTTCCCCACCCAATCAGCCTTTCATTTTTATTTTCACATTAAGCTTCAGGACAGGGTGCCCTAATCATTTACCTTGAACTATTACAACTGTCTCCTAATAGGATTTCCTGCCTTGAGACTCTCCCACTCTAATCCGTTCCTTATCTTCCTGAGTATAAAGCTGATCATGTCACCTTCCTGCTTAGCCCTTCCATTAATTCCCCAGTATCTGCAAGCTCTAATCCAGCTTCTTTAGTTTGGTTTACAGGAGCCTTCACCATCTGGCTCCAAACTGCTTCTCCAGTCTCATCTCTTGCCACTCTCCCTGCAACCCACCTCTCACGCTAGTCACTTTCCTGTGACGTTGAATCTGTTATTGAGATACATCAAGCTATTTCACAGCTCAGTGTCATATGCTCTTTCCTTTTTGTGCCCACACTGGTTAAACCTTCAGTACAATATTGACTAGAAGACACGACAGTGGGCAACATCTCGTTCCACACTTCTGAGGAAAACTTTCAGCTTTTCACCATTAAGTATAACGTTTGTTGTAGGATTGTTTTAGCTACCCTGCATCCAATTAAGGAAGTTTCCTTCTTTTTGTAATTGCAAGGAATTTATTGTTTTATCATGAGTGGATGTTGAATTTTAGGGAATGTTTTTCTGCATTTTTTTGGTATCATAAATTCCCTCCTTTAATCAAACATCGATTTATTTTCTACTGTTAAATTTACCTTATATTTCCTGGATAAATCCAACATGATCTTCATGTGTTATCCATTTCTATGCATATATTTCTGGATTCCATCTGTTAATATTTTGTTGAGCACATGGCCTGATGATCTGTGCAGTGGCCCAGTGGGAGCACTTTTTGGTGAGGTGACCAAAAGCAACCTGATAATTAGGAGCAAAGCTTGAGCTCCACTTCTGTCTGGGATTAGGGGCTCTGAATGGATGTCAGTTGAGGACTGAGGGTGGATGTCTGAAGCTCTGTGTTATTACAGGAAAATGAAAATTTCATTATTAATAGCTTTTATACTCAGTACAAAGTTTAGTACATATTCAGTCCAAAAATGGAAACAGATCTTATTGTTTAATTCAAAAGTTTTAATAGCAGTGAAATTAATGCTTGATATGTATGCGTAAGTAAACCTTATTCATGTTTAGTTTTGCTAGTTCACCTTACATAAAAAATGATGAGTAAAGAGAAGCCTCACAGAGCCCTCAAAACACCCCTACAGAAAGCTTTTCTATATCATTTCCATGTCTGACATTGTCTCTTTCACTTTGATTAGACCAAGATTGATGAGGACGTTCTTTTCCAGTTCCAAATAACTCTCGTAGTCCATTTTCAATTCGGCTTCCAATTGTTCTTTTGACTTCTGATACGTTTTCTAGGGGGGAAAAAAGCAAGTCATTTGTATAAAACTCTGGCAACTAGAGATACCAAAGGCTGGGAAGGGGCTATTTCTGAAAGGCTGGCCTGGCTGCTGTTCTCTGGAAGGGCTGTGAGGGGCGGAGGGCAGGAGGGCATCTCTTGCACAGTCAGGGAGAGAAGCTGCTGGCTCTGAAGGGGAGGGGCAGAGATGAGCGGAGCGGTGTGTGCAGACTCAAGGCATCTCCTGGCGGTGGGGCTGACCCAGTCTGCTGATGGACTGGATGTGGGCTCTCGGGGGCAGGGCAATCCAGGCTGGCCTACAAACTCCTGCCACTGATGGAGGGAGGAGCACACTGAGAGGGGAGAGAATAACAATGAAGGGCATTTATTCAGCTAATTTGCCCAACACCACTTGCTGAATAATCTGAGTCATCTGTTTTGTGCTGTGATCTGTCAGTGTTCGCCTGAGTACTGCTCTGGTTTAATTATTGTGACATTTTAATTTATTGTAATATCTGCTTAGGGCAGTCATTACGATTTTTAAGATTTTGTTTTTTCTCATTTGTGTCTTCTTTCAGATGAACTTTAGGGTCACTTCATCTTGGTGTGTCATCCTGTGTTGCTTTTGTTTTTTCTCCTCTTGTCCTGTCCCCATCCTAATGTCTTCCTGTGCCTTCTGATCCCTTGTCACAAAGCCCTGTCTTTGTGGATTCCATCAAAGGGACCAGAACTGTATTTTATTCTTGTTTCTTTAGAGAATAATTTGCAAGAAGTATTTTCCTCTTTTGAATATTCACAATGACTGATGTTCTCTTCCCCTTCCTCTGCCATATTCTTTCCGTATGTTTGCTTTTCCCCCTCTCTTAATATCTCTGCTTTCTCAGATTCCTCATGTCTAATCATTATAAGTGCTTCATAGCACTGTGAGGATTAAATGAATTATTAAATATGGCAGGTCCTCAGAATGGTGCATGCACCCAGTAAGCACTTGTTAGCTACAATAACCAATTCACAAAAAGAGCACGACTGGATAAGGTGAGAGTAGAAAAAATGTTATTCTTCTAACCTTTGTCCTTTACAACATATGTGACAGATTCCGTAGCATTTCCTATTATTTTTAGGTATTAGAAATAGTGTCATTTTCAGGTATTTGAAGACCCAGGCCAGTCTAATATCCAAGTGAAGGCTGCCCCTTGTGGCCCCCACAGCAATGCCCCGCTGTGCACCTCCAGGCTCTTTCTGTAGATTGCCTCACCCCACTTAGAAAGTCCTTTGGGGCACCTGATTTGAGCCTAGCTACTTTCAGGTTTCCACCTGGCCCCAGGAAAACTCACCACCCTCACTCTGCCATCACTACAAGTTCATTGCCCCGGTCCTCTCCCCACCCATCTGTCAGAGCAGTTTAAGCCAATCTTTTGCCTGCAGACTTTCCAGCCATAGGAGTCAGGACCCTGTCCCTGAGCTTCCTAAATTCTCCCTGGACATTCTGCTCTGGTCCCTTGGTAACTCCTAGCCCTTGGATTTCTGTGGCTGAGGAAGCCTCCTGCCAGGTGTACGAGGCCAATGGTCCATCCTGACCAGCAACCTATCTCTAGCAGTGCTTCTCTTGAAGGTCTCCTCCCAGAGTCTGGGTGGTGTTGCAGAAGTGGGAATGGGGAATACACAGCGCTCCAACACCTCTCTCTAAAAAAAAAATCCCCTTTTCCAACCTTCTTCCCCATAATTCTTGCCTCCCTTGTGTAGCCTGGAGTGTGGGTCATTGACTAGGGGTTGCAGAATTCTTTTGAATTCTTCTGTCTTCTCTGTCCCACAGAGATGACATAATGAATCATATGGAAACTGCTACTTTTCTCAGTTTCGGGTCTCCAGCTGAAATTCCAGTTAGGAAAATTCCCATTTTGTGTGCTGTTAGAGCTGTACTTACTATTACTTTTCAATAAGTGAGCGGTATCCAGATTCAATGTTTGCAAAGAGATGGGTATATGATTTCCCTCAGATGTGTGGGTTGAAGTGCACAGCCTAATCCCTGCCAGTCGGGGGGTGCTCATGAAAACCAGCCTTGCTGGATGGATGTGTGATCGTCCCCTGCCCTCAGTAATAATACTAATAGTGGACACTTCCTATCTGCCAGTTACTGGCTAAGTGCTGTAAATATTTCAACTCATTTCATCCCCACTGTAATTCTCTGAGGTTGTTAGTTTGTTCCCATTTCCCCTATTATCAGCAGTTGCTTGTAAGGAGATACTTCTGACTAACATTAGTTATTTTTCCTTGGTGACCCTTTTCATTTTCTAAATGTAACAGAGGAGCCCTTTTAAATGTATTCACTTATCCACAGTCTAGTTCCAGAGAAAACTTGACAAGTGGTAGCTCTACTTTAAGGAGGGTACTATGTCAAATGGAAATGAAGTTTCAAGAAGGTGGAAAAGTTTTGGAAACTCAAAAGCATCATACAATTCCAAGATATGATTATTATAATATTCAAGTTTTTTAAAAGTACTTCACATTGTAAATTATTTTTGGATTATACACAATTCTATGTGGATAATTAGCTGTCACTATGTTATTTAAACACTCCTAGTAATCGATGATTGCTGGTGTAGGAAAGGGTGGCAGATTACCTCCCATGGCAGAATTTCACCCAGTGTTTGTGGTTGTGCAAAAGAACAGAGCAAGACCAATTTTTTTCTTGTAGCAAAAGAAAACAAAGAAAAGTTAATTAATTGGTGTTCTTTTATACCTTGTCACCACTAAACAATATTTTGAAATGATGCTCCCTCTGTTTTTGTTCCACTAATTCGTATATATCAATGTGATAATGTTAATCTATTTGCTAATGCAGTACATTAAAATATTTCCACATGCTTGTGCTTTTAATTGAGACCTAGGGTCTTACATGAGTAATTACATTGGAGGAGGCTATATATTTGACTATAAGGAAACAATAGGCGGTGATGAAATTGTTGGTGACAAAGGGGCAAGGAAGGGAATGAGCAAGAGACAAGCAGAAATATGGACTGAGATGACCTCATGTGAGAAAGAAAGAAGAGCTGAATTCACAGAATATTTCAAGGCCCCAAATTCCAGTGGTCAAAGGAAGACCAACAGAGTGATGGAATTCACATCAAACAGAGAGGCTGAGGAAGAGGATGGGGGCTTCAGAGATTTAGGTTCCTTTTTGGTAGATTTTAAGATGGATGTGTCCTGTACCAAATCCTCCTCTATTGCAAATTTCACAGTTCTAGTTTATTACAGTAAAATTTATATCTATTTGTCTGTCTGTCTCTACACACTAGCTCCCACTTAATGACAATTTACTATTTGTCAAGTTACCTAACTGAAATCCTTACAGTAATCCTAAAAGGTTGTTAGTAGTATTCCTATTTTAAAAGCAAGAGAACCAAAGCTCAGCAAAGACACAAACCTTGCTGTAGATCTCATAGCTCGTAAGCAGTAGAGACGGGATGAGTGCCCACGCGTCAATTCATAGTCCTCTCTTTTGTGCACTTTTTTTTTTTGCGTTACGCGGGCCTCTCACTGTTGTGGCCTCTCCCGTTGCGGAGCACAGGCTCCGGACATGCAGGCTCAGCGGCCATGGCTCACAGGCCCAGCCGCTCCGCGGCATGTGGGATCTTCCTGGACCGGGGCACGAACCCGTGTCCCCTGCATCGGCAGGCGGACTCTCAACCACTGCGCCACCAGGGAAGCCCTGCACTGTTTTAATGCATTATTCACTAGATGTCAAAATTCTATGAAATGAAAGCCTTCGAATTTGAATCTCTGAATCTATAATTGGTATTTAGATACCACTGTATCTAAAGGCCTTTGAAATATAGAAAATTTCAGAAACTTAAATAGGGTAGAATCTCACTAGGTGTGTCCAACTGGTTGTTCTGACTCATAGTAAGCTAGAAAATCAGAGAAATGCCCCCTTGACTCCCATCAGAACAAGAGAAGAATGTAAAAAGGCACAATTTTTCTATTAAAATTGTAGAATAAGCCAAACAAATATATTCTCAATGGCATTAGAGGAAAGCAATTTTTGTTTCTGAAATTTAACTTACAACTTTTTTCTTCTCCATTTCCAGCTCCATTTCTTTCTTTTCTTCTTCCCGAATTTTTTTGCGCTGTTCTACATATTCCAGATTCTTGACTTCTCTTTCAAAATAGTGGCTTATACTTGATACCTGTTAGAAGCACAGGCCCATGAGAGGGGGACCCACATGGAAGCCCCCATGTTCTTCATGAGGCTCTGAAGAATTTCTGCTGCTTGTAAGTTATTAGCTAGATTACCTGTTTTGGGATAATGCCCACAGGCCCACTATCAGAGGAACTAACTAATTTGGGGGCTACTGGGCTAAGGTTTAGGGGCCTGCGAATTGGGGGATGGCAGGAAAGGAGTGGGATTGGAAGGAGAGAGCTGCAAAAAATTGCAATTTTGTAGGAGAAATATTCAGGGATTGCTCCCACCCCCTTTCTTTCCTTCTCACTTTTAAGACTAAGGGAAGTTTCACATCATCAAACAAAATTGGAAAACCCAGATGAGGATGTCAATGGAAACCCTAAAGGGACTGGAAGCACAGCTGAGTTCCTGGTCCCCTGGACAGTTTAGCATGTGGACGTAAGAATAGAAGCAGGGAAGTCAGCAGAGACCTTGGGCAAGGCCACCAAGGGAAGGAAAGTTTTTTGCCTACCAGTAACTAGGGTGATGCTGTTGGGACTTGTGACAGATTGCAATCTATATGTTTAATGTTGGTTATATACATATTTATGTATTTCTACATATTGATCTTCCTTTTATAACCTAATTGTTATCACTGCTTGAAACCCTTGGGTGGTGTGCATGGAGCGGCAGAATACTGCCACTTCAGACCTGCTGCCTGCAGCACACCAAGTTGGGGAAAGATGGGTGGAGGCTGGCAATGGAGAGATGCATAAAAATGTCAGCTGGGCCCTCTGGGAAGGATATCACTGAAATAAGGGTCCCACGCTTAGGTTACAACATGAAAATAACATCTTATGATTATGAATCCCCAAATCAATTCCTCTCTGAATCTGGGCTTCATTTACTTGGCCTTTCTTTTGCTGCATGCTTGTTTATTTTTCCTCTAGCTTTAAACCATTTATCTCATAAAACAGAAATACATCCCCTTTTTAAAAAATTTTTATTTTATATTGGAGCATAGTTGATTAACAATGTTGTGCTAGTTTCAGGGGTATAGCAAAGTGATTCAGTTATACATATACTTGTATCTATTTTCTTTCAAATTCTTTTCCCATTTAGGTTAACATCCTCTTATTTTTATTTATTTATTTATTTATTTATTTATTTATTTATTTTTGCGGTACACGGGCCTCTCACTGTTGTGGCCTCTCCTGTTGTGGAGCACAGGCTCCGGACGCACAGGCTCAGCAGCCATGGCTCACGCACCCTGCCATTCTGCGGTATGTGGGATCTTCCCGGACTGGGGCACGAACCCGTGTCCCCTGCATCGGCAGGCGGATTCTCAACCACTGAGCCACCAGGGAAGCCCAATATCCCCTTATATTTGACTGCATGATTCTTTTGTTCTCTTAAAGAGCAAAAATGCTGTCATTTCTGAACATGCTTCTAAAACATGCCTCAGCAGTATCTGATCACGTAAATCCTCAAAGCCAAAAGTTACTAACCTCATTGGTGGAAGGGCGACTTAGCGTCCAAGGAATTTCCAATATACGCAATGTTCCATAATAGTCAGCTATGGCTATAAATTGCTGCTTAGCTGAAAGATTAAAAAAATGTGGGAGAAAAACAACTCTGCAATCAGAAAGCCACTTTAGAGGTTAAACAGGTACTGTGTTTTTTTTTTTTGTGATTTCCCAAAGGACCTGTTGTGGTTACAATGATCTTGGCATCTTCATCAGACCTTCATGACTAGAGACCATATTAACATGTAAAAGCCATTTTTCCAGTTGGTGAAATGAAGGCTGAGACCCTGAGTCTTTGTCAGCCACCCTGCTCACCCCCAATCATGTTTTCTCAGCCTCTATATAAGGAGTGTGGCTCCTAGCTGAGATTGACCCTCTCTGACGGGATCCACTGGGCAGATTTGAAAAGAAAGCAGGGACAATACATGGAAGATTTTCAAAAAAAAATCATGATGCCAGTTTTCACCAAAGACATAGTAAGGGCTAAAGGATGCCATTATCCAGATGAATTTCAAAGACACAGCCAGAACCAGTTTTCTTATTATAAAGACAAATTCCTTCCTTTGATCATTTAAAATGGATATAAAACACAAATGTGTTTGAAAATTTTAATTTTCTCTCTCATCAACTATATTCTTCTCATTTTCAGCAGGTCTGGTTCCAATTGCTAAATCCTAGACTGGTAATTCCTGGAGGTATACAAAAGCAATGTTTTGTAGCAAAGACTGGAAAACACAATTTGGTGACACATACGGCCAAGTAGTAGTAGTCAGACTCTGACACTCTTAGAGATTCTGAAGACTGTGTTTCTAAATGTAATGCTTCTTCTGAGAAAGAAATGAATAGAAAGACAATTTTATGCCTGCACATCTTTGGAAACAAAGGGGAACTTCTTTGAAGTGAAGCAAATATACACTGAATTTAGGTAGAAAGTATTACTTGGGTGAAAAAGAGAAATTGGGACAAAGGATATAAATTAGTTTTCCATCGACACATTCTTAAGTTTCTGCTTGCTCTGTTATACATTATCTTTTTCCTCTTAATGAGTTTAAAAGTTATAGTTTAAAGAGATATAGGACCCCGCAGAGTCATTTGATCTCAAGAAGGAAACTGCTTGATATTGTCCAGTGGAGGGCCATAAAGTGACAAAATATTGAAAATTTGTGACATAATGAAAAATTAAAGGTACAGAACTTATTCTATTTGGAAAAGAAGCAGCAAAAAGTAGCAAAGATTTAGGGTTCACCCTGTGATTTAGGGACCTGGAGAGGGTGAGAAGGATGCTTTTTATTGTGTGGTTTAAAATCAGCCTCTGCTTGACATACTAAAATGTGTCTCAGAAATAACTGTTGATGAAGAAAAGAGTGAGAGAAACTCAGGTTGTATCCAAAATTTGAAAAGGGAAAGGAAGGTGAATGATGGGAAGGAAAGAGAAAGGAAGGGAAGAGATGGAATGGGAAGAAAAATCTTGAGAAGAAACATCAGAGGCTTTCCAGTTGGAGGTCAAAATGTTCCTAAGCTAGCCCCAAAAGGCAAAATGACTTAGCTCATTCAATCAGAATTAACATACCAGAAAAGGTCCAGGGTTTGATGTACGTGATCATAGTTATACAGATGTTTTGTGACTGGGCTGGTTCGTGGGTTTTCTCCAGAAGGTCCCAGATATCGATGTATCCATCTTCTCGGCCAATGTAAAAGACTCCAGGCCTTGTCAGGGACCAGTGCCCTGAGGTGTACCTTGTTGGTGCACAAGATGACTGAAGGAGGGGTCCAGTCTAAAAATAAATTAAAAAAAAACAAATTAAAAGCTTTTGTTATTATCTGAGAGATATTCACAATGATTTTTTAAAAGTAAAACTCAGATGGCTATGATAATATAAAAGATCAAACCTTCCAATCGAGCTATTTATGGTTCTAATAATCCAACTGCTGCTAAATCCCATTACTATTTCTATGGAGATTGATGGACACTGGATAAGTAAAGATTATAAGCAAATTTTGCCTATATCTTTATTTTCCTGTCAGGTGCCTGCTCACCATGGAAATAGCTCTGATGGGCAGGAAAAGGGAATGAAAAGTCAATTCTATCTGTGAGTTGCATCCAATGGCTTATTAATATTATTTGGGAGAGATTCTGGACCACCAAAGCAACATAAGATCATCTTATCTTTTCTCTATTTTGGGGTAATTTGCCTCCTTTGGGAGGTTTTCATAGAGACTGAAGATCAGAATGTGCTCTCTTCCTACCGTCATGCTCCGCCTGGGCTCGTTCACCTACTTACATCTTCGGGACTAAACTAAGTCATGGAGCTGCCTTCCACCCTCCCATACATGCAGACAAAACCTTCCTACAGGGAACAAAGAAGGTCACCAATTCACGGACTCCTTAGAGGCAACAGGTCAAACCTGTTCTTCCTCAGCTCCTTCAGCTTTGGTGGGTAACCAGGTTCCTGACCCCTGCATGGTCTTTGGACAATCTTGCCTAAATTTCTTTTGTCTTTCTCTTTAACTGCAAAACTAATGCTTGCTTGTTGTAAAATAAAAATAAGCATACAAAAGTACATTGTTATAAAGTAGAAGTCCTTTTGTGGATGGACACTTAAGGAGTTTTCAACTTTTTTCAATGACAAACTTGTACATATATTCACACACATTATTTTTTTGAGTATTCCTGTAAGTTAGAGTCCCAGAAATAAAAGGAAAAAAAAGTGTCAGGTCGAAGAATACATATATTACAGCTCTGAAATACACACACACACACACACATATATATATATACACATACTTTTTTACAGATTTTGATAATTTTCTTAAGTAGCTCATGAGAGGGATATATCATACTGATTTTCCCATGCCCTTGTTTCACTAGATTTTACCAGTCTTTCTAGTTTTTGGCAGTTTAGCTTCTGTCTGCCTGGACCCAGGCCCTGCCCTAATCCGGACCACTGGATTCTTGGCACTGCCTCACCTTGACCCATGCACATCTCTGCCTGCCTGGTGACGGACCCCTTAGCTTTCCTAGTCCCACTTTCTGAACCTGCTGACAAATTGCCCGGTGCAAGAGCAGTGACAGACCCATTGCTTCTCCTTGGACTTTGTGCCATAATCAGCATCCCATCTTGTATTTTAAGCAGAGGGAAAAACATAAATCAAGGGAACTGCCCATGATATACACGGTATTTCGAAGAAAAGACTGTTTGGTTTCAGAGAACAAAAGACTTGTTAATGTTTCCTTCCCTCAGGAAAGAAAAGCAAATGGTTGTGTTTTCCAAAGGCTTGTAGTGGTTCTGCTGACATGCTGGGGCCCAGGCCATCTGTTCCAATTTCTCTAAAAAGTGTCCCAAAGGCATTGTTATGTCAGAACAGTCTGTTGTTCCTATTGTTTTTCTCAATAACAAAGGACCACACACCCATTCCTCCATTTTGCAGGCAACTTACCATAATACCTTCTTTCCAGATGGCCATGTTCCAACCCCCAACAGTGAGGATAATGTCCTTGTAAAAAGGTGATCTCTGAACGGTATGGACACCTCCATCATGGACTGTGTAGAGGCTCACGGGCTTCTTTGCTGTTGGAGTGGAAAAGGCCATTTCACATGTTATAACACTGTTTACATTCCTGCAATGAAGAATGGGCAGACCTCCGATGGACAGATAAGTCCCAATTAATGAGGTCCAAGAGTGGAGAACCAGAGGTCAGTTGGGGTGAATGAATCAGTCAAGGGACGGCTCCTCCTTTTTTTTAAGGCAAGTCCAGGGAAATTCCCATCAAGGCTACTTTTCAAGCTCAAAGGAACACTTCCTGTTCTTATTCATTCACTCATTTATTAGTCTATCAGTTAGTCAATAGTATATATTGTTAGTCAATAAATAATTGTGGATTGTTTGTATGTACCAGGTACTGTAGATGGATGGGTAAACAATGGTTAATAAACAAACATGATCTGTCCTCTTGGACCTTACAGTCCAGTGGAAAGACAGATACTCAACAAACAAATCCCAAGGTATATAATAAAAAAAATGTGAAAAGTATTATGAAGTAAAAAATATCACAAGAAAGAATAACAAGGGACATTCGTAATTTAGGCTGAATGGTCAGAACAGGTTTCTCTGAAGATGAGTCATTTAGGCTTGAGTTCGGCACGGGAAGATTTTGGTGTGGAGTAGCATTCCAGACAGAGGAAAAATACACGCCAAAGTCCTGAGAAGTGTTTAGTGCATTTATTATTTTGAGGAAGGCAATAGGGCTAGAGTCTGATAATCCCAGGGTGAGACACAGGAAACAGTGGAGACCAGGAGAGTCCAGACCTTGCAAAGCCTTGTTAGGAAAAACATTTAGATTACATTCTAAGTGTAATGTTTTTTTAATGAGCCCTTTAGGCCTAGAAGACTATCTGATTGACATATGAAAGGATTCTCTGGTTGCTGTGGCGAGAATGGATCAGAAGCAGGTAAAAGCAAAGAGGGGACACCATGGGAGGTTGTTGCTGTAGTTCTAGTGAGAGAGGATGATGACTTGGATGAAGGTGCAGTGGAGGAGTGGATAATCAAGAAACATTTGCAAGCTAGAGTTGACAGGAGGGGTGAGAGAGATGAGTGCTGAGAATGGCAGCCAGGTTTCTGGTAAGAGCAACAGGCTCTCTGTACTTTCCATTTATTGCACTGGGAAGACTAGAGGACAAGCAGATTTAGATATTAAGATGAAGGCTTCCCCGCTGTCTCTGCCCCAGGCACCAGGGTCCTTCTGCTCCCCTGGTCTGCCTACTTCACCATGGCTTGGGTTTCCTCTCCCCAGTCCTGGCTTTGGAGCTGGCTGCTCCTCATTCCTTGCTGCCCATACCCACAAGCCCCAGGGATGGCCATAAAAATATGTGCCTGTCCAGGCCAAACCACAATGTGTGGCTATTTTATACTAAAACCACGAATTTACTCTGAAACTTATCATATTAACAGCTATGTGAAGGTAGGTTTTTTTTTCTCAGAACAACAATGTAACATTAAGCAGAAAAAAAAGCTACCATAATCTTGTAAAAAGCTGATACAGTGTCAAAGAGATACTTGTCCACCCCTGTTCATAGCAGCATTATTTGCAATACCCAAAAGACAGAAGTAACCCAAGTGTCCATCAATGGATGAATGGATAAACAAAATGTGGTATATCCATACAATGGAATATTATTCATCCTTCAAAAGGAAGGGAGTTCTGACATACGCTACAACAGGAATGAAAATTGAGTATATTATTTTAAGGGAAATAAGCCAGTCACAAAAAGGCAAATGCTGGGACTTCCCCGGCAGTCCAGTGGTTAAGACTCTACCTTCCGATGCAGGAGGCAGGGGTTTGATCCCTTGTTGGGGAACTAAGATCCCACATGCCGTGTGGTGTGGCCAAAAACTTAAGAAAAAAGGCAAATACTGTATGACTCCACTTATATGAGGTACTTACAACAGGTACATTCATAGAGATAGAAAGTAGAATGGTGGTGGCCAGGAGCTGAGGGGAAAGAGTAGTGGGGAGCTAGTGTTTAACAGGTACAGAGTCTCAGTTTCACAAGATGAAAAGAGTTCTGGAGATTGGTTGCACAACAATGTGAATGTACTTAATTCCCCTGAGCTGTACTTAAAAAATGGTTAAGATGTCAAATTTCTTGTTTATGTATATTTTTATCTCAATGTAAAAATTATTTGAAAAAAGTGTATATAATAAAAATAAATAAATTTAAACATAGTTCTTCGAGGTTAAAAAAGACCACTCTTCCTCTAACCAAAGCTCCATCCTGAAGACAGCACAGAAGACTTTTTTTTTTTTTTGTGGTATGCGGGCCTCTCACTGTTGTGGCCTCTCCCGTTGCGGAGCACAGGCTCCGGACACGCAGGCTCAGCGGCCATGGCTCATGGGTCCAGCCACTCCGCGGCATGTGGGATCTTCCCAGACCGGGGCACGAACCCGTGTCCCCTGCATCGGCAGGCGGACTCTCAACCACTGCGCCACCAGGGAAGCCCCAGGAGCCTTATTTCTAAGGGCACCTTGAAGTGATCTGGAAGATTTCTGGGAAGGCAGGAGACCCCTGGAAGTCAGCAGCTTTCTTCTTGCTGCTGCTTGTGTCCCTCAGATCCTGGTTTTGTCCTTGGTGAGCCGGGCTTTCCTATACCACCTCACTCTGGTGAGCAGGGCTATCCAGGAGTCTAGAGGCCCTCTGCAAAATGTAATGACCAACAGTGATAGGAATATAGATAACCATCAAGATTTGTACTTTTAACATGTTAGAGGTTCTCAGCCCATATAACTTTTTCTTCCTTTTGTCCTTTGGAAGACCTTAGAGCCATTCAGCAGTAAATGGAGCTGTCTTTAAGTTATTAAATGAAATGCCAGAGCCCCCAGCCAGGTTATTATAAGAAACTTACAATAAACAAAACAGTAGTTTTCCAGAGTCATTATCTAATGAAGGATTTAGTATACTGATGTGGTTAAGAGCACAGACCCCCTGGGTTCAAATCCACAGTGTTGCTGTGAGGATTAATCCATGGAGAGAATTGAGCGCCTAACATATGACGTGTGCCAATTTGTGAGTTGAGTACATGAGATGATTATGCTAACTGTCATCATCATCAAATACATCAGCCTGTATTTCTTAGCTTGTCACTTAGATCATCTGTTGGATTTGGACTTCTTCATCACACACAGCTCAGTCAGGGTAACCTGTCTTTCAGAAGCTTCTTCTTAGAAAAGGAAATTCTCCTTCCTGCCTTGTTGTATATTTGAGATAAGAACATGGGGCTCCCAGCAGATCAAGAGAAAATGGCTCCCAGTATTTGCCTCATCTTTACCCAGGAAACCTCCATGGTGTTTATGAAAGATATCAGGCTGGTAGCTTCCAAGGAAAACACTGCCAGTTCACAGAATGTTAAGTAGGGCATGCAATTTACAGTTCAGCATATCTACACATTGACTTTCCCTGAACTTCAACCATTATCCAATGGGAGTAACAGTGTCATTTGGCTTTCCATGTTGCAAAATACTTGACTGGTAATTTTAAAGTATTAAAGTATTAAGATGACTTAAAAATAGCCTTTAAGTAGGTGGTTAGAGCTATTTCTCATTTTTTTGGAATGAATTAAATGTCAAGAAATTAACAGCAACTTCTGTTTTTCTTTCCCACTCACATCCCACTGGTCACAAAGTCCTGGCATGATGACTCGTATGTCTCTCTCTCCCTCTTGTATTTCCTCTGCTGGACATCCTTGTCACCCTCCCTGTACATCAGTCCTCTCCATCTCTCATCTAGGCTATTGCAACTGGCTATCCTACTTCCCACCAATTAATTAACCCCTGCTCTCCTGACAGAGTGATTTTCTGATTATACTGGTGGTACTAGAATAAGGTCCACAGGTTAGTAAAGCACTCAAGGCTCTTTGCCATCTGGACTCAAATGTCCTTCCTGGCACCTCTCCTGCTGCTGTTGCCCTCTCTATTACCATGCTTTGGCCAGAAGATCTCCCTGTTTACTAATTGTGCACTGCTCTTCTGAGCTTCCATGTTTTTGCACTTGTTCGTCTTTCTACCTGGAATGCCTTTCTCCAGCTGGAAACTTGCAAACCACACTTCAAGATCCAGCTCAGCCATATCTCTCTTCAGTGGGGCCTTTTCTTTCTTTTCTTTTTTTTTTAAAATTTATTTATTTATTTATTTTTGGCTGCGTTGGGTCTTCGTTTCTGTGTGAGGGCTTTCTCTAGTTGTGGCAAGCAGGGGCTACTCTTCATCACGGTGCACGGGCCTCTCACTGTCGCGGCCTCTCGTTGCAGAGCACAGGCTTCAGACGCGCAGGCTCAGTAATTGTGGCTCACGGGCCCAGTTGCTCTGCAGCATGTGGGATCTTCCCAGACCAGGGCTCGAACCCGTGTCCCCTGCATTGGCAAGCAGATTCTCAACCACTGCGTCACCAGGGAAGCCCAGTGGGGCCTTTTCTTAACAGCCCAAAAGAGTTGGTCCCTCCCTGGTTTCCATGTCATTTTGTGTTTGTCTTTTTTTTCCAACCATAGCACTAATGACAGTGCAATGTCATCATTTGTTTATGTGGTTGGCTTTTCCAATAGATAATGGAACCCCTTTGGGGGAGATAATATCTTATTCATCTTTGTATTCCCAGTGCCTGGCACATAGTTGATTCTCAATAATGATTTGATGAATGAATGAAAGAAACAAAAAACAAACATCAATGAGGTACAAATGTAAAGTTCTTGGTTTTTAAGTTTATTGTCATTGGTACTATAGATGGAATAAAATCTATTTAAAATAAATAACTCAACTTGTTTGTCATGGGCTGCCTCAAAAGCAGTTTAGGAAGCTGGCACCAGGGTAAGGCTCTAAGAAAATCTGAGACCAGGAGAAACCAGTGTCCATCTGTGCATAACCAAGTCATGGCATCACGAGCTGAGTCATGGTCTCAGTTTGTGTCCCAGGGGTGTAGTGGAGGCTGCTGTCATGTATTATAGTGCCTGGCATGCAGCACGTGCACAATTAACATTCTTGAATAACTGAATAAATAGAAACATGAATAAGTATAAAAGTAGTTGAATGTAATTCATTACATCCAATATATAATTTTGAGTTCAACTTTAAATTATGGAATTGGAAATGACTGGAAAATGGAAAATCGGTCTCAGTTCTACATGCACTTGATCCTCTTTTTGGGTCACATCTAATCTTCTCTCAATGCCTCATTCTGATTAATAACATACATTTGGGTCTCTAGGCTGGAGACCTATGTAAGAAAAGTAGGAGTGCTTCTGTTTCCAGATGAAAATGGCCACCCTGGAGGCAATGCTGACAAAACAAGCCTTCCAAGGTCTAAGGCAGACTCTAGCCTGCAGAACCAGTCTCAGCAGATAGAAGTGACGAAGATGAAGTTTAAGGCAGAGATCTGAGCCCCAACAGCTGTCCACAGCAAGCGGTGGCTCTGACCTCCGGACTTCTGTCAGTCATTCACACGTCCACTTGTCTCAGCCACCCACAGGATTGACCAGATCTCCTTCTGCAAACCTAGCTTAGCTGCTCCGCCTCACTGATCCATGGTGTTCTAGAGGTCCCAGGAGCTGCCACTTCCTTATATCATGGTTAGTCTACACTTTGAAAAGTGATTCAAATACATTTTCTTTTTTTTTTTAGAAAATTGTATTCCTTCTTTTTTTTTTTTTAACATCTTTATTGGAGTATAATTGCTTTACATGGTTGTGTTAGTTGCTGCTGTATAACAAGGTGAAACAGCTATACGTATAGATATATTCCCATATCCCCTCCCTCTTGCGTCTGCCTCCCACCCTCCCTATCCCACCTCTAGGTGGTCACAAAGCACCGAGTTGATCTCCCTGTGCTATGAGGCTGCTTCCCACTAGCTATTTATTTTACATTTGGTAGTGTATATATGTCCATGCCACTCTCTCACTTCGTCCCAGTTTACCCTTCCCACTCCCCGTGTCCTCAAGTCCATTCTCTAGTCTGCATCTTTATTCCTGTCCTGCCCCTAGGTTCTTCAGAACCTATTTTTTTTTTAGATTCCATATATATATGTGTTAGCATGTGGTATTTGTTTTCCTCTTTCTGACTTACTTCACTCTGTATGACAGACTCTAGGTACATCCACCTCACTACAAAAAACTCAATTTTGTTTCTTTTTATGGCTGAGTAATATTCCATTGTATATATGTGCCACATCTTCTTTATCCATTCATCTGTTGATGGACACTTAGGTTGCTTCCATGTCCTGGCTATTGCAAATAGAGCTTCAGTGAATATTGTGGTACATGATTCCTTTTGAATTATGGTTTTCTCAGGGTATATGCCCAGTAGTGGTATTGCTGGGTCGTATGGTAGTTCTATTTTTAGTTTTTTAAGGAACCTCCATACTGTTCTCCACAGTGGCTGTATTAATTTACATTCCCACCAACAGTGCAAGAGGGTTCCCTTTTCTCCACACCCTCTCCAGCATTTATTGTTTGTAGATTTTTTGACGATGGCCATTCTGATTGGTGTGAGGTGATACCTCATTGTAGTTTTGATCTGCATTTCTCTAATGATTAGTGATGTTGAACATCCTTTCATGTGTTTGTTGGCCACCTGTATATCTTCTTTGGAGAAATGTCTATTTAGGTTTTCTGCACAGTTTTGGATAGGGTTGTTTGTTTTTTTTGATATTGAGCTGCATGTGCTGCTTGTATATTTTGGAGATTAGTCCTTTGTCAGTTGCTTCGTTTGCAAATATTTTCTCCCATTCTGAGGGTTGTCTTTTTGTCTTGTTTATGGTTTCCTTTGCTGTGCAAAAGACTTTAAGTTTCATTAGGTCCCATTTGTTTATTTTTGTTTTTATTTCCATTTCTCTAGGAGGTGGGTCAAAAAGGATTTTGTTGTGATTTATGTCATAGAGTGTTCTGCCTGTTTTCTTCTAAGAGTTTGATAGTGTCTGGCCTTACATTTAGGTGTTTATTCCATTCTAGTTTATTTTTGTATATGGTGTTAGGGACTGTTCTAATTTCATTCTTTTACATGTAGCTGTCCAGTTTTTTCATGCCATGATAAAATCCAAAGCTTTAAAGTAAGTTGTTGTAACTGTAGTGCACCCCAATGCTCTGAGCTTTGATAGAGAACTTTGCTTATTGGGGAGCCTTATCTATTAACACTGATCCTTGCTCACACCTGGGTGTGTCCCTCCCACCTCTGTTCATCTGCCCAGAGTCTGGGCCCCGGAAGGAGGGGAACATGTGAGCACGACCAGTCCCAGCCCCAAAAGAGGGCCCTAGAGTTAACTTCTCCTATACAGGGCTGAGGTCTTCAAGATCATGGTAAATTTAGCTTATAATTTCATGCTGACTCAGAATTTCCACATAGCTGAGCTACTGGGTTGTTGAATTATTGAAAGAGCATTGTTATTTTAAAATTGAATTGTCCAAGGGTCTCCGTAATTTAAGTATCAATACATCAGTGCTCCTCAAATTTCGGTGTGAAAACAAATCACCTGGAGAATTTTATTAAAATCTGTATTCAGATTCAGCAGGCCTGGGGTAGGATCCAAGATTTTGTTTTTCTTACAAGCTCCCAGGTGACAACTGTGCTGCTTGTCTGAAGCCCTCACTTTGAGTAACAAGTGTAGAGTCAGAACCTCAGGTGCCCTCTCTCCCATTAGCAAGGACAGGGCTACTCATACTTCGTAAAAAAGAAATAAATTATTAATAACAGAGCAATCATCAAAACTTACTCATAAATCGGCCAGTTTCAGGGTCTCTTTCCATTTTCCAATCTGTGTATATCACTTCACCTTCCTAAAAATATTACAGGTTCCTGATGAGACAACTTAAAAGACAAAAGTCCTCTTATTCATGTGCTAAGACTGACCACGACCCAAACAAATGCAAAGTAACAGGTCAATTTAATCAAATGATAATTTGGTGCAATGTGGAGAGGGAAGGCTCAAAATGATTACGTGATTTTATATTAAACAAAAAAATGAATTTGTTGAGTTTTAATCTACACACATTGATGGGGAGAACACAGGCAATTACGAAACTATTCTAGGTACACAAGTTCCAACTGCTGGGTTCCCAAAGTCATTGTTAACAAAAAATTGTCCCAATAGACTGAAAGCTCCAGAAGGGGAGGGATCTAGTCCATCTTATCCAGTGATTTGTTCTCAGCATGTTACAAAGTCAGTATTTAATAAATATTCATGGAATAAGAGAGAAAGAGGGAATATGTATGGTACTCATCATCTTTGAAAGTTGAGAAGAGGAAACATAGAGTTCTAGCCAAATGACATAACAAGTAATATGTATTCCAGTTCTATTTATGGCCGTTTTAAGGAGAAGAGAAAGAAGAGGGACTTGGTGTAAACAAGAGGCAGAAATTGCCACACAAAGGGGAAAGACAGACAGAACCAGTGAATGAAGAGGTGGGAGAGGTTCAGAGAAAAAATTTATTCCCAGGCCACCATCTTATAAATGTAAAACCCAGATGCAATCTCCTAATCCCAATGTTTTTTTAACTAAATAATAAGAGGAAAACACAAAGAAGGGTATATATTAAGATGAATTAAGAGGACTCAGAGGGAGGGATGGATTGGGATGCATAGGTGAGAGAGAGAAGATGGGAAACCATTTGATTTATGCAAAGTGAAGGACAATCTCATGGGACCAGGGCCACTCATTCATTCACTCATCTGTGCTTTCATTCATCCATGTCAACTCATTTAACAAACAAGGACTGTGTGTGGCACTGGAAGTTCAGAGTCTGAGGACAAGCCCTCCCTCCCCTCTTGGTACACAGTCTAAGGGAGCAGACAGCCTGGGATGCATCTACTGTACACCTCTAGCCCATCGCCTGTGGCACATCACCCTTGGGGTTACCATTTCCTGAGCACTCAGTGCTGCTGGAGTTGTTAGGAGCTTTACGTACATGACCCCAGCCCTCACCAAAGTCCTGTAAGAGAGTTAATATCTCCTGGCTCTCACAGCTGGTATGTGGAACTCTGAAACTGAACCGAGTCAAGGGAATAATTTGCACCAGGTTAATAAATATGTGTTGAGTGGTGATTACATCACCAGCCACTTGGCTAGAAACCTTCACATCCCTCTCCATCTGGTTACCTAGTTCTGACAATTCCACTGCCCCCAAGCCTGTGTGACATTCTCGGCCCCACTGCTCAGGCCCTCTTCACCACTGGGTGGGCCCACCTGAGCTCACTGTCTACCAGGCCTCCCTGCCTCCAGGGCTCCACTTCCTCCAGCTTCAGCCCTGAGCCAGTCAACCTAGATACCAGAGAGGCATCCCTTAAACTCTCTATCCAAAGTACAAGGATCAGTCAGCCATGTCAGGGGTTGGTAGGAGAGTGTCCCACTGGGTGGTTAGCCCCGCAATGGCAGGGAATTTTGGATGTCTGTTCTCTGCTATATTCCCTGGGCCAAGAATAGTGCTTGGTATATATTAAATGTTCAGTAAATATCTGCTGAATAAAGAATGACATTCATTCCAAGGAATGCAAGGACTTGAAAGGCAGGAAAGAGTTTGGTAAGAAGAATGAGAGAAGAAATCAGAGCAGACAGAGAGAGTGAGTAGACTGGTGCAGATGGGAGTGGAGAGAGAGAAAGGGGCCAAATGATGCAGAATCTTACATCATTTGGTGTAAAGAGTTTGGATTTTTCATGTGTCACTAAGTAGTCACTAAAGAGGAGTTTAAGCAGAGGGTGTCATGCTTTAATTTCTGCTTTAAGATTTTGTGGTCATTTCTCTTTCTAAAGCTATCATCCTTGGCTTACAAAACTTTGGTGTGCACAGAGACAAATATTATATGAATCCACTTACATGAGGTGCCTAGAACAGTGAAATTCATTGAGACAGAAAGTAGAATGGTGGTGCCAGGAGAGGGAGGCAGTAGGGAATGGGGAGTTACTGCTTTAATTGCTACAGAAGTTTAATTTGGGAAAATGAAATAGTTCTCAAGATGGATGGTGGTGATAGCTACTCAACGATATGAATGTACTTAATACTACTGAACTGTAAACTTAAAAATGGTTAAAGGGGACCTTCAAGATGGCGGAGGAGTAAAACGTGGAGATCACCTTCCTCCCCACAAATACATCAAAAATACTTCTACATGGGGAACAACTCCTACAGAACACCTACTGAACACTGGCAGAAGATCTCAGACTAACCAAAAGGGTCTTGGTGCTCCAGCCGGGTGTCAAGCCTGAGCCTCTGAGGTGGGAGAGCTGAGTTCAGGACACTGGATCACCAGAGACTTCCTGGACCCACATAATATCAAATGGTGAAAGCTCCCCCAGAGATCTCCATCTCAATGTGAAGATCCAGCTCCACTAAACGACCAGCAAGCTACAGTGCTGGAAATCTTATGCCAAACAACTAGCAAGACAGGAACACAACCCCACCCATTAGCGGAGAGTCTACCTAACATCATAATAAGTTCACAGACACCCCAAAACACACCACCAGATGTAGTACTGCCCACCAGAAAGAAAAGATCCAGCCTCAACCCCCAGAACACAGGCACCAGTACCCTCCACCAGAAAGCTTACAAAACCCACTGAAGAAACCTTACCCACTGGGGTCAGACACAAAAAAACAACGGGAAATACGTATCTGCAGCCTGTGAAAAGGAGACCCCAAACACAGTCAGCTAAGCAAAATGAGAAGACAGAAAAATACACAGCAGATGAAGGGGCAAGGTAAAAACCCACCAGACCAAACAAATGAAGAGGAAATAGGCAGTCTACCTGAAAAGGAATTCAGAAATCATAGTAAAGATTATCCAAAATCTTGGAAATAGAATGGAGAAAACACAAGAAATGTTTAACAAGGACCTAGAAGAACTAAAGAGCAAACAAATAATGATGAACAACACAATAAATGAAATTAAAAATTCTCTAGAAGGAATCAATAGCAGAATAACTGAGGCAGAAGAACGGATACATGACCTGGAAGATAAAAGAGTGGAAATAACTACTGTAGAGCAGAATAAAGAAAAAAGCATGAAATGAATTGAGGACAGTCCCAGCAATCACTAGGACAACATTAAATGCACCAACACTCGAATTATAGGGGTCCCAGAAGAAGAAGAGAAAAAAAAAAAGGCACAGAAAATATTTGAAGAGATTATAGTTGAAAACGTCCCTAATATAAGAAAGGAAAAAGTCAATCAAGTCCAGGAAGTGCAGAGAGTGCCATACGTGATAACTCCAAGAAGAAACATGCCAACACACATATTAATCAAACTATCAAAAATTAAATACAAAGAAAAAATATTAAAAGCAGCAAGGGAAAAGAAACAAATAACAGGCAAGGGAATCACCATAAGGTTAACAGCTGATCTTTCAGCAGAAACTCTGCAAGACAGAAGGGAGTGGCAGAACATGTTTAAAGTGATGAAAGGCAAAAACGTATAATAAAGATTACTCTACCCAGCAAGGATCTCATTCAGATTCAACAGAGAAATAAAAACTTTACAAACAAGCAAAAGCTAAGAGAATTCAGCACCACCAAACCAGCTTTACAACAAATGCTAAAGGAACTTCTCTAGGCAGGAAACACAAGAGAAGGAAAAGACTTACAATAAAAAACCCCAAACAATTAAGGAAATGGTAATAGGAACAGACATATTGATAATTACTTTAAATGTAAATGGATTAAATGCTCCAACCAAAAGATACAGACTGGCTGATTGGATACAAAAATAAGACATATATATGCTGTATACAAGAGACCCACTTCAAATCTAGGGACACATACAGACTGAAAGTGAGGGGATGGAAAAAGATATTCCATGCAAATGGAAACCAAAAGAAAGCTGGAGTAGCAATTCTCATATCAGACAAAATAGACTTTAAAATAAAGACTATTAGAAGAGACAAAGAAGGACACTACATAATGATCAAGGGATCAATCCAAGAAGAAGATATAACAATTGTAAATATTTATGCACCCAACATAGGAGCACCTCAATACATAAGACAAATGCTAACAGCAATAAAAGGGGAAATCGACAGTAACACAATCATAGTAGGGGACTTTAACACCCCGCTTTCACCAAGGGACAGATCAACCAAAATAAAAATAAATAAAGAAACTCAAGCTTTAAATGATATATCAAACAGGAGGGACTTAATTGATATTTATAGGATATTCCATCCAAAAACAACAGAATACACTTTCTTCTCAAGTGCTCATGGAACATTCTCCAGGATAGATCATATCTTGGGTCACAAAACAAGCCTTGGTAAATTTAAGAAAATTGAAATTGTATCAAGTATCTTTTCCAACCACAACACTATGAGACTAGATATCAATTACAGGAAAAAAATTAGAAAGAATACAAACACATGGTGGCTAAAGAATACCTTATGAAATAACCAAGAGATCACTGAAGACATCAAACAGGAAATCAAAACGTACCTAGAAACAAATGACAATGAAAACATGATGACCCAAAATCTATGGGATGCAGCAAAAGCAGTTCTAAGAGGGAAGTTTATAGCAATACAATACTACCTCAAGAAACAAGAAACATCTCAAATAAACAACCTAAACTTACACCTAAAGCAACTAGAGAAAGAAGAAAAAAAAACACGCCAAAGTTAGCAGAAGGAAAGAACTCATAAAGATCAGATCAGAAATAAATGAAGGGGCTTCCCTGGTGGCGCAGTGGTTGGGAGTCCGCCTGCCGATGCAGGGGACATGGGTTCGTGCCCCGGTCTGGGAGAATCCCACATGCCGTGGAGCGGCTAGCCCCGTGGGCTATGGCCGCTGAGCCTGCGCGTCCTGAGCCTGTGCTCTGCAGCGGGAGGCCCAACAGTGAGAGGCCCATTACAGTGAAGAGAAAAAGAAAGGAGAAAGAAATAAATGAAAAAGAAATGAATGAAACGATAGCAAAGATCAATAAAACTAAAAGCTGATTCTTTGAGAAGATAAACAAAATTGATAAAACATTAGCTAGACTCATCAAGAAAAAAGGGAGAAGATTCAAATCAATAGAAATAGAAATGAAAAAGGAGAAGAACAAACTGACACTGCAGAAATACAAAGGATCATGTGAGATTACTACAAGCAACTATATGCCAATAAAATGGACAACCTGGAAGAAATGGACAAATTCTTAGAAAGGCAAACCTTCCGAGACTGAACCAGGAAGAAATAGAAAATATAAACAGACCAATCACAAGCACTGAAATTGAAACTGTAATTTAAAATCTTCCAACAAACAAAAGCCCAGGACCAGATGGCTTCACAGGCGAATTCTATCAAACATTTAGAGAAGAGCTAACACCTATCCTTCTCAAACTCTTCCAAAATATAGCAGAGGGAGGAACACTCTTAAACTCATTCGTTGAGGCCACAATCACCCTGATACCAAAACCAGACAAAGATATCACCAAAAAAGAAAACTACAGGCCAATACCTCTGATGAACATAGATGCCAAAATCCTCAACAAAATACTAGCAAACAGAATCCAACAGCACATTAAAAGGATCATACACCATGATCAAGTGGGGTTTATCCCAGGAACACAAGAATTCTTCAGTATATGCAAATCAATCAATGTGATAACCCATATTAACAAATGGAAGGAGAAAAACCATATGATCATCTCAATAGATGCAGGAAAAGCTTTCAACAGAATTCAACACCCATTTATGATAAAGACCCTCCAGAAAGTAGGCATAGAGGGAACCTACCTCAACATAATAAAGGCCATATATGACAAACCCACTGCCAACATCATTCTCAATGGTGAAAAGCTGAAATCATTTCCACTAAGATCAGGAGTAAGACAAGGTTGCCCACTCTCACCATTATTATTCAACATAGTTTTGGAAATTTTAGTCTCAGCAATCAGAGAAGAAAAAGAAATAAAAGGAATCCAAATAGGAAAAGGAGAAGTAAAACTGTCACTGTTTGCAGATGACATCATACTATACATAGAGAATCCTAAAGATGCTACCAGAAAACTACTAGACCTAATCAATGAATTTGGTAAAGTAGCAGGATACAAAATTAATGCACAGAAATCTCTGGCATTCTTATACACTAATGATGAAAAATCTGAAAGAGAAATTAAGGAAACACTCCTATTTACCATTGCAACAAAATGAATAAATACTAGGAATAAACGTACCTATGGAGACAAAAGACCTGAATGCAGAAAACTATAAGACACTGATGAAAGAAATTAAAGGTGATACAAACAGATGGAGAGATATAGCACGTTCTTGGATTGGAAGAATCAACATTGTGAAAATGACTATACTACTCAATGCAATCTACACATTCAGTGCAATCCCTATCAAACTACCACTGGCATTTTTCACAGAACTAGAACAAAAATTTTCACAATTTGTGTGGAAACACAAAAGACCCTGAATAGCCAAAGCAATCTTGAGAAAGAAAAACCGAGCTGGAGGAATTAGGCTCCCTGACTTCAGACTACACTACAGAGCTATAGTAATCAGGACAGTATGGTACTCACACAAAAACAGATATATAGGTCAATGGAACAGGATAGAAAACCCAGAGAGAAAACCACGCACATATGGTCACGTTATCTTTGATAAAGGAGGCAGGAGTATACAATGGAGAAAAGCCAGCCTCTTCAATAAGTGGTGCTGGGAAAACTGGACAGCTACATGTAAAAGAATGAAATTAGAACACTCCTTAACACCATACACAAAAATAAACTCAAAATGGGTTAAAGAACTAAATGTAAGGCCAGACACTATCAAACTCTTAGAGGAAAACATAGGCAGAACACTCTATGACATAAATCACAACAAAATCCTTTTTGACCCACCTCCTAGAGAAATGGAAATAAAAACAAAAATAAACAAATGGGACCTAATGAAATTTAAAAGCTTTTGCACAGCAAAGGAAACCATAAACTAGACAAAAAGACAACCCTCAGAATGGGAGAAAATATTTGCAAATGAAGCAACTGACAAAGGACTAATCTCCAAAATATACAAGCAGCTCATGCAGCTCAATATCAAAAAAACAAACAACCCAATCCAAAAATGGGAAGAAGACCTAAATAGACCTTTCTTGAAAGAAGATATACAGATTGCCAACAAACAGGTGAAAGGATGCTCAACATCAGTGATCATTAGAGAAATGCAAATCAAAACTGCAATGAGGTATCACCTCACACCGGTCAGAATGGCCATCACAAAAAATCTAGAAGCAATAAACACTGGAGAGGGTGTGGAGAAAAGGGAACCCTCTTGCACTGTTGGTGGGAATGTAAATTAATACAGCCACTATGGAGAACAGTATGGAGTTTCCTTAGAAAACTTAAAATAGAACTACCGTATGACTCAGCAATCCTGGCACTGGGCATATACCCTGAGAACACCATAATTCAAAAAGAGACACGTACCACAATATTCACTGAAGCTCTATTTGCAATAGCCAGGACATGGAAGCAACCTAAGTGTCCATCAACAGATGAATGGATAAAGAAGATGTGGCACATATATACAATGGAATATTACTCAGCCATAAAAAGAAACGAAATTGAGTTATTTGTAGTGAGGTGGATAGACCTAGAGACTGTCATACACAGTGAAGTAAGTAAGTGAAAAACAAATACCGTATGGTAACACATATATATGCAATCTCAAAAAAAATAAAAAGGTTCTGAATAACCTAGGGGTAGGACAGTAATAAAGATGCAGACGTAGAGAAAGGAGTTGTGGACACGGGGAGGGGGAAGGGCAAGCTCGGACGAAGTGAGAGAGTGGCATGGGCATATATACACTACCAAATGTAAACTAGATAGCTAGTGGGAAGCAGCCACATAGCACAGGGAGATCAGCTTGGTGCTTTGTGTCCACCTAAAAAGATGGGATAGGGGCTTCCCTGGTGGCACAGTGGTTGGGAGTCCGCCTGCCGATGCAGGGGATGCGGGTTCGTGCCCCGGTCTGGGAAGATCCCACGTGCCGCGGAGCGGCTGGGCCCGTGAGGCATGGCCGCTGAGCCTGCGCGTCCGGAGCCTGTGCTCCGCAATGGGAGAGGCCACAACAGTGAGAGGCCCGCATACCGCAAAAAAAAAAAAAAAAAAAAAAAGATGGGATAGGGAGGGTGGGAGGGAGATGCAAGAGGGAAGGGATATATGTATACGTATAGCTGATTCACTCTGTTATATAGCAGCAACTAACACAACCATGTAAAGCAATTATACTACAATAAAGATGTTAAAAAAATAAGAAAGAAAACTTATGGATTATGCAGCCAAAAAAAATGGTTAAGATGGTAAATTTCATGTTTATGCATATTTTGTCATTATTGTTATGTTCAGTTGTTATTTATCTTTTGAATCGAGTGAGTTTTTCACTCTGTTTCCTACTAGATTGTTCTGGCCTAACAAAGCAATATATTTTCTTAGTAAATCTCTAACACTTCGCATGGTTTCTTCCGTACGGTACAGGTGTTTGATAAATATTTGCAGGCTGATCAAAAAATTATTAGTAAAAAGAGTCATACCTAATTTTATAGACTTCCACTTTTGTTCAGGAACATCTCATATATGAAGCTATGAGGCACTGAGGTTAAAACTTTTAAATGCAAGCAAGCATATAAAAATATGAAAACAGTATAAATATTGTAAGCCAAAAGATAGAAGACTACAAAAAATATTGTAAGTTCTCAAAAGGCAAACGTACTGTAGAGGTCATAATCACATATTTCAATGTAATTTATAAGCAGGTAGTTCCAACTCACCTCTGTTCCTACAAAGAACTTGGTGCAGAAGTCATCTATTGGCTTGAGATGATTGAGCAACCCACTTTCCAGATTCTGGTATGGGTTCATTTCTCCTGCCTTCATTGTTTTGCTTTGGGCGTTTTTGTCTTTTGGAGGTGTATGGATAGAAGAAACACATATTTACACTGAAAGATCTTCTAAAATATAATTAGTTTGTATTCTCTGTCCTTTGTGACACATATCCGCCCCATTTCCTCCCCAGTGTGGTGGGCATAAGTCCAAGCGTTTTTACACTTCTAATTTAGCAGTAGAATGCCTTTTTCAAACCAAAGTTTGTGCGGACTCCCCTGCCTGTAAAACTGATCAAAGCTGTACTGCTCTGGTTGAAGTGTTTCATGGGTGGGAAAGGGAAGATTCCCCTGTCCACTTTTCAGGGGCTCTAAAAGTTTCCATGGCACAGTTTGAAAACCACTTCTACATCATTTACGTCATTTCAGAATTATTTACAGTATATTGGACACAAAATACATCCTCTGGGTTAAATAACACCGTTGATTTTCTCAATAAGTCATTGGTATTTCTCTTGACTTGTTAACACCCTTGATATTCTCTAATGAGAAACTCATGGCATTTTTATTCAGTTGGCATCATATAACAATTTTTCAAATAATTCAAGGTTAGCCTTTCAAGTACCCAAACTTTTTAACTTCTAAAAAATAAATCCATCTAAAATGTGTTACTTGTTTGTTATAAACACAGTGTACGGAACACAATTTAATGTTTGCTGATTAGTTCAGGTTTATTATTTACGAACATCAATGATTGTGCTGTATATTACAGCTATCCATGCAAACAGTAAGAGCACAGCTAATCTGGGGTCTGAAACTCAAATGTTATCTGGAACTTCTTTCTTTTTAAAAGTATCTGGTGTCAGAAAGATACTTTTGTTATCTAAAATTAATAAATGTTATTTGTTGAGATCTAAAATTAATAAATGCTATTTGTTGAGATCTGAAAATAATAAATGTTATTTGAAGTTTTGGAAAAGAGAGAAAAGCATGAATAAAATAACAAAAATCCTTCATTATCATGTTTCCCAGAGGTAACCACTATTAAAATATTGGTATATTTTTCCCTCTATTACTTTTTGGTGAATATATATAGACTATTTTTTAAGTGAGTATTCTAGCTTTTTATCCTGCTTTTCTATTCTCTTAAAGATATGTCTGGGGCATTTTCCCAAATCACTTATTTTTTTTTAAATGTGATATTAAATTTCTGGGACAGATCATAAAGAAATATAAGCTCACAATACTTTACTCATCACACCTCCTTAATGCATCCTCTGGGTTGTATCAATCATGGGAAAATCAACTAACAAACATATACATGAAAACTAAAATAGAAGAAAACTTCAGCTATACTAAAAATACACATTGCATTTCAAAAAACTTTTGAAAGTAATTCCAGACAAAGGTAAAGGATAATCATCATGATTTAGTAGGTACAGTCAACCAACACTTCCTTTGTTTGGGATCTACACGTTTTGAGCAGTCCCTTTCATATTGGGTAAGACATTAAAAACAAGTACCAAAGTAAGCCAAACATGGAAGCTTTAAATAGCTGTATTATGAAGTATCATCAACGTTTCAAGAAATAAGTAGGCACATTCAATCACATTGTTCTTACTAAAAGATATTATTCATAATACATTTAGCAAGAGCAAAAAGGCATTTCATACCCATTTAATACATAAAATTAAAATCATTAAACTATTTATTTCAAATTCTTCACTCTCATTTTTATGTCTGTTTTTCTCTTTGTAAAATCATGTACATAAATATATTAGTAGAGTAGAACATGTGTATAATTTGTAAATAAATACATGTTCACTGGGGATATATGATCAAAAATGTTTCCTGAGGGGGTGCAAGATAGAAAGGTTTGGAACCTTCTGGTCTAACAAGGGGAGCCAAGAGCCTGATCCAGGGGTCACTACTGATAACAAAAAGGAAAAGGCAAATGTTCAATGCATTATAAACAAAGACTTAATTACCCTGTGTGAGAGACTGGGCATGGCGGCCTCGGGAGAGAGGCAGGGATGACTCACGTTATGGGTTCTGTTCCAGACACACTGATGTTGTAGGATTAGGTTGGGTTCAATCCCAAGAGACGGTGAGAGGCGAGACTTAAGGATTCTCAGCAGATGTGAGAGAATACACTGTGTTACCAAAGGGAGAGTGCGTAACAAGGAAAGCACACAGCTGAAGTTAGAGTTTGAGGTATATTCATGATGAGAGGGCAGTAAGGTGAAACAGAGCCAGGAGAGAGGAAAGAAACGGAAGGAGGATCAGGAAAATCACAAAAGCCAAAGTGGGAGCTCCAAGAAAAGGGGCTTAGTTGATAGAGTTTAATGTGATGGTCAAAGAGGATGAAGCCAGAGAGAAATGTTATCATCAACTGCATTTACTCAGACTTGACTGGAATAACTTGGATATTTATTCAATTCAATGTCATCCTCATGGGTCATGGATTTTCCGTCACCAGGGATAGTAATAATAATAGCAGCTAACATTTACTGGGTGCTTACTACATGTCAGACACTAAACTGTGTGGGCTAAAACATTTCATTCAGTTCTCACAATAACTCCTGTGGTGGTAAAGCATTAATCCTCCTCCCTGGGTGAGTAAACTGAGCCTCAGAGAGATGCAGTTGCTTGCCCAAGGGCTCACATACGGTAGTTAACATTTATTGTGAGTTGATGATGGGCTGTTCTTAGAGCTTTACATGTATTAACTCATTTTACCTTCACAACACTCTAAGAGGTAGTTACCTTTATTATTTACTCCACTTGTCTTCATCTCTCCCTTTTCAAACAGGTGGGGGGAAAAAAAGTAAGGCACAGAGAGATAAAGCCATTCGATCTGTTCAAATAATAAATTGTGGCTTTCTGATTTAAACCCAGACTACAGAATCCACATCCTAAAGTATTCTGACACATTGCTTAGAAGAATATAATGGAGGCTTTGAAGAAAATTCCCAAAGAGGCATTCCAGAACCATTTAGAGCAAAGGTTTGTATGGAAACACGAAAGACCCCGAATAGCCAAAGCAGTCTTGAGAAAGAAAAATGGAGCTGGAGGAATTAGGCTCCTGGACTTCCGACTATACAACAAAGCTACAGTAATCAAGACAGTATGGTACTGGCACAAAAACAGAAATATAGATCAGTGTTAAAGGATAGAAAGCCCAGTGATAAAAACATGCACATATGGTCACCTTATTTTTGATAAAGGAAGCAAGAATATATAATGGAAAAAAGACAGCCTCTTCAATAAGTGGTGCTGGGAAAACTGGACAGCTACATGTAAAAGAATGAAGTTAGAACACTCCTTAAAACCATACACAAAAATAAACTCAAAATGGATTAAAGAACTAAATGTAAGGCCAGACACTATCAAACTCTTAGAGGAAAACCTAGGCAGAACACTCTATGACATAAATCACAGCAAGATTCTTTTTGACCCACCTCCTAGAGGAATGGAAATAAAAACAAAAATAAACAAATGGGACCTAATGAAACTTAAAAGTCTTTGCACAGCAAAGGAAACCATACTCTAGACAAAAAAACAATCTTCAGAACGGGAGAAAATATTTGCAAATGAAGCAACTGACAAAGGACTAATCTCCAAAATATACAAGCAGCTCATGCAGCTCGATATCAAAAAAACAAACAACCCAATCCAAAAATGGGAAGAAGACCTAAATAGGCCTTTCTCGAAAGAAGATATACAGATTGCCAACAAAAAGGTGAAAGGATGCTCAACATCAGTGATCATTAGAGAAATGCAAATCAAAACTGCAATGAGGTATCACCTCACACCGGTCAGAATGGCCATCATCAAAAAATCTAGAAGCAATAAACACTGGAGAGGGTGTGGAGGAAAGGGAACCCTCTTGCACCGTTGGTGGGAATGTAAATTGATACAGCCACTATGGAGAACAGTATGGAGTTTCCTTAGAAAACTAAAAATAGAACTACCATACAACTCAGCAATCCCGGCACTGGGCATATACCCTGAGAAAACCATAATTCAAAAAGAGACATGTACCACAATATTCACTGAAGCTCTATTTGCAATAGCCAGGACATGGAAGCAACCTAAGTGTCCATCAACAGATGAATGAATAAAGAAGATATGGCACATATATACAATGGAATATTACTCAGCCATAAAAAGAAACAAAATTGAGTTATTTGTGGTGGGGTGGATGTACCTAGAGTCTGTCATACAGAGTGAAGTAAGTCAGAAAGAGAAAAACAAATACCATATGCTAACACATATATATGGAATTAAAAAAAAGGTTCTGAAGAACCTAGGGGCAGGAATAAAGATGCAGACATAGAGAATGGAGTTGAGGAAATGTGGAGGGGGAAGGGTAAGCTGGGACGAAGTGAGAGAGTGGCATGGACATATATACACTACCAAATGTAAAGTAGATAGCTAGTGGGAAGCAGCTGCATAGCACAGGGAGATCAGCTCGGGGCTTTGTGACCACCTAGAGGGGTGGGATAGAGAGGATGGGAGGGAGATGCAAAAGAGAGGAGATATGGGGATATATGTATATATATAGCTGATTCACTTTGTTATAAAGCAGAAACTAACACACCATTGTAAAGAAATTATACTTCAATAAAGGTATTAAAAAAAAAGAGTAAGTATAGAACTTCTTTTTTTTTTTTAATTTTGAGTAGTGGTTTTTTTTTTTGTCATCTTTATTATTTTTTTTTTTTGCTTTATAACAAATTTAATCAGTTATACATATACATATGTTCCCATATCCCCTCCCTTTTGCAACTCCCTCCCACCCTCCCTATCCCACCCCTCCAGGTGGTCACAAAGCACCGAGCTGATCTCCCTGTGCTATGCGGCTGCTTCCCACTAGCTATCTACCTTACGTTTGGTAGTGTATATATGTCCATGCCGCTCTTTCACTTTGTCACAGCTTACCCTTCCCCCTCCCCATATCCTCAAGTCCATTCTCTAGTAGGTCTGTGTCTTTATTCCTGTCTTACCCCTATGTTCTTCATGACATTTTTTTTTCTTAAATTCCATATATATGTGTCAGCATACAGTATTTGTCTTTCTCTTTCTGACTTACTTCACTCTGTATGACAGGCTCTAGGTCCATCCACCTCATTACAAATAGCTCAATTTCACTTCTTTTTATGGCTGAGTAATATTCCATTGTATATATGTGCCACATCTTCTTTATCTATTCATCCGATGATGGACACTTAGGTTGTTTCCATCTCTGGGCTATTGTAAATAGGGCTGCTATGAACATTTTGGTACATGGCTCTTTTTGAATTATGGTTTTCTCAGGGTATATGCCCAGTAGTGGGATTGCTGGGTCATATGGTAGTTCTATTTGTAGTTTTTTAAGGAACCTCCATACCGTTCTCCATAGTGGCTGTACCAATTCACATTCCCACCAGCAGTGCAAGAGTGTTCCCTTTTTTCCACACCCTCTCCAGCATTTATTGTTTCTAGATTTTTTGGTGATGGCCATTCTGACTGGTGTGAGATGATATCTCATTGTAGTTTTGATTTGCATTTCTCTAATGAGTAAATGTTGAGCATCCTTTCATGTGTTTGTTGGCAGTCTGTATATCTTCTGTGGAGAAATGTCTATTTAGGTCTTCTGCCCATTTTTGGATTGGGTTGTTTGTTTTTTTGTTATTGAGCTGCATGAGCTGTTTATAAATTTTGGACATTAATCCTTTGTCAGTTGCTTCATTTGCAAATATTTTCTCCCATTCTGAGGGTTGTCTTTTGGTCTTGTTTATGGTTTCCTTTGCTGTGCAAAAGCTTTTCAGTTTCATTAGGTCCCATGTGTTTATTTATGTCTTTATTTCCATTTCTCTAGGAGGTGGGTCAAAAAGGATCTTGTTGTGATTTATGTCATAGAGTGTTCTGCCTATGTTTTCCTCTAAGAGTTTGATAGTGTCTGGCCTTACATTTAGGTCTTTAATCCATTTTGAGCTTATTTTTGTGTATGGTGTTAGGGAGTGATCTAATCTTATACTTTTACATGTCCCTGTCCAGTTTTCCCAGCACCACTTATTGAAGAGACTGTCCTTTCTCCACTGTACATTCCTGCCTCCTTTATCAAAGATAAGGTGACCATATGTCGGTGGGTTTATCTCTGGGCTTTCTATCCTGTTCCATTGATCTATCTTTCTGTTTTTGTGCTAGTACCATACTGTCCTGATTACTGTAGCTTTGTAGTATAGTCTGAAGTCAGGGAGCCTGATTCCTCCAGCTCCATTTTTCATTTTCAAGATTGCTTTGGCTATTCGGGGTCTTTTGTGTTTCCATACAAATTGTGAAATTTTTTGTTCTAGTTCTGTGAAAAATGCCAGTGGTAGTTTCATAGGGATTGCATTGAATCTGTAGATTGCTTTGGGTAGTAGAGTCATTTTCACAATGTTGATTCTTCCAATCCAAGAACATGGTACATCTCTCCATCTATTTGTATCATCTTTAATTTCTTTCATCAGTGTCTTATAATTTTCTGCATACAGGGCTTTTGTCTCCTTAGGTAGGTTTATTCCTAGATATTTTATTCTTTTTGTTGCAGTGGTAAATGGGAGTGTTTCCTTGATTTCACTTTCAGATTTTTCATCATTAGTATATAGGAATGCCAGAGATTTCTGTGCATTAATTTTGTATCCTGCTACTTTACCAAATTCATTGATTAGCTCTAGTAGTTTTCTGGTAGCATCTTTAAGATTCTCTATGTATAGTATCATGTCATCTGCAAACAGTGACAGCTTTACTTCTTCTTTTCCGATTTCGATTCCTTTTATTTCCTTTTCTTCTCTGATTGGTGTGGCTAAAACTTCCAAAACTATGTTGAATAAGAGTGGTGAGAGTGGGCAACCTTGTCTTGTTCCTGATCTTAGTGGAAATGCTTTCAGTTTTTCACCATTGAGGACGATGGTGGCTGTGGGTTTGTCATATATGGCCTTTATTATGTTGAGGAAAGTTTCCTCTATGCCTACTTTCTGCAGGGTTTTTATCATAAATGGGTGTTGAATTTTGTCGAAAGCTTTCTCTGCATCTATTGAGATGATCATATGGTTTTTCTCCTTCCATTTGTTAATATGGTGTATCACGTTGATTGATTTGCGTATATTGAAGAATCCTTGCATTCCTGGTATAAACCCCACTTGATCATGGTGTATGATCCTTTTAATGTGCTGTTGGATTCTGTTTGCTAGTATTTTGTTGAGGATTTTTGCATCTATGTTCATCAGTGATATTGGCCTGTAGTTTTCTTTCTTTGTGACATCCTTGTCTGGTTTTGGTATCAAGGTGATGGTGGCCTCGTAGAATGAGTTTGGGAGTGTTCCTCCCTCTGCTATATTTTGGAAGAGTTTGAGAAGGATAGGTGTTAGCTCTTCTCTAAATGTTTGATAGAATTCGCCTGTGAAGCCATCTGGTCCTGGGCTTTTGTTTGTTGGAAGATTTTTAATCACAGTTTCAATTTCAGTGCTTGTGATTGGTCTGTTCATATTTTCTATTTCTTCCTGATTCAGTCTTGGCAGGTTGTGCATTTCTAAGAATTTGTCCATTTCTTCCAGGTTGTCCATTTTATTGGCATAGAGTTGCTTGTAGTAATCTCTCATGATCTTTTGTATTTCTGCAGTGTCAGTTGTTACTTCTCCTTTTTCATTTCTAATTCTATTGATTTGAGTCTTAGAACTTCTTAAAGTGACTACTTACGTGGGCACTGATTTTTATGGATCTAACATTTCAAAGGAAATGTTAAGAGAATAACACAACAACTTAAAACAGTGTAAATCACAGACTGGGAGAAAATATTTGCAAATCATATGTTTGATAAAGAACTAGTATGCAGATTATATTAAGAACTCTTAAGACATAATACTAATAAAACAAACAACACAAGTAAAAAATGGACAAAAGATTTGGACACTTCACCAAGGAAGATATACAGGTGGCAAACAAATACATGAAAATATGTTCAACATCTTTAGCCATTAGGTAAACACGAATAAGATAATCAGTACACACATTTTATTTATTTATTTGGCTACGCCACGTAGCATACAGGATCTTAATTCCCCGACCAGGGATTGAAACTGTGCCCTCTGCAGTGGAAGCACGGAGTCTTACCCACTGGATCGCCAGGGAAGTCCCAGTACACACATTTTAGAATAGTTAAATTAAAAGTACTAGTCACACCAATTGCTTGCGAGGATGTGGAAAAATAAGAACTCTCATATACTGCCAGGGGAATGTAAAATGGTACAACCACTTTGGAAAACACTGACAGTTTCTTTAAAAAGTTAAACATACACCTGTCATATGATCTAATCAGTCCTTTCCTAGGTATTTACCCAAGACAAATGAAAGCATACGTCCATACTAGGCTTGTATATGAACGCTCACAGAGGCTTTACTTATAATAGCCCTAAACTGAAAACAACCCAAATGTCCATCAACAGAGGAATGGATAAACATCTGTGGTATATCCATACAATGAAATACTACTCTGGAATAAAAAGGAATAAACTATTGATACACACAACAACATGGATGAATCCCAAAATAATTAGTTGATTGAAAGAAAGACAGACAAAAAAGTGTAACTGTGTGATTTACATAAAGTTCTAGCAAATGCAAACTGTTATATAGTGACAGAATCAGTGGTGGCTTGAGGGTGGAGGTTGGGGAGGTCCTGGAGGAAGGGACTGCAAAGGGAATCCCTATAAGAGTTAACTTTTGAGAGTGATATCTATGTTCATTATCTTGATTATAGTGATGGATTCATGGGTTTTTAATATGTAAGAACATATCAAATTGAACATTTTAACATGTGCATTTTATGGTATGTCGATTACACCTCAATAAAGTTGTTAAAAGTAAGGAAAACCCCCCACACTTTAAAAGATTTAATGGTATCCTTACTATAAATTGGATAAAAGCACTGACACCCTCATGATCCCCTTTTTTCATTAGGTTAAAAAAGGACATTGATAACTTTTTACAAGTTACAGTCTTGATTTCCTTGATTACAAATTGATAACAAAAATTCCCAGCTTGCAGGACTGTTCTGATTACCAACGTCTATTTTACTCACCATTGCACCCCCAGTGTCTAGCATAAAATAAACACTTCATAAATATGTTAAATGAATAAAAGCATGTGCAATATTAGAGCACTACTTGACCCTTGGTTGGAATTCAATACATGGTAACCAATAATCAAATACAAGAGGAGGAGTAGGAAAAGTAGGGAACTCTCCTTACTCACCCTCTAGAATGAAGGGGGTCAGAATACATAAAACACATGGAATGTTTTAATATTGCTTTGAAAATGTCTATAAAAATTCAGTGATTCCATTTTTTTTTAGCATGAGGTCTTGGGTTGTATCTATGAAACACACAGCTTCAAAGTGAATTTTGCCCAAGCTGGGTATTAGTTATATAATACGTTTTTCTTAGATGTCCTATTATTTAACTGAACATTGAACAATTTATAAATGTAAATCCTTTTGAAAAGGCAAATGTTTGGAAAATACTTCAGTTGCTAGTGATTCTCATACATTTTCATTATGCATTGCTCTCCAGGCAGGATATTAATCCACAACTTTATTCGAACAGTTTTGACAGCTCATATGCATACCCTTCAGTTACTTCAACAAAGGTGTATAGGTTGAGATATATTTAAAAATCAAGGGGCTTCCCTGGTGGCACAGTGGTTAAGAATCAGTCTGCCAATGCAGGGGACATGGGTTTGAGTCCTAGTCCAGGAAGATCCCACATGCCGCAGAGCAGCTAAGCCCATGTGCCACAACTACTGAGCCTGTGCTTTAGAGCCCGTGAGACGCAATTACTGGAGCCTGTGTTCCGCAACAAGAGAAGCCAAACAAACAAACAAAAAAAGTCATTTGTTCTTTCTTTCCTCAGTTTTCTCATGGTGCTGTATAAATATTAATTTTTCTATTCTATTCTGATTGAGAATGGTAATTTGTTTCTGATCACCTCATAACTTAGTTTGCTAGACTTGAGATGCATTCCATTCTGTAGAATTATTCTTGACCACATACATATTCATTAAGTGAGCTTCATTAAATTTTTTAGTGTAATGAATTTTCAAAAATATACGAATGTGCTCAATAACTGTGAAACTGAATTGAATTGAGTTCTGTCAAGTCTTTTGGTGTGTATAGGCAGTTTTAGTGTGTTTGCTATAGCGATTACAGCCTTTGTAAAGTTCCACATTGGAGGGTTTGCTTTTCTGTATATATATATATATATATATTTTTTTTTTTATTAGACTATCCTAGCAAGTACTCACCTTAGACATAAGGAACTACTAACACCCGAACTTCATTAAATGCCTTTTTAATAAGCAAAGGCAGTTACCTTGTGCTCTGTAAAGAAGACTGTCTTCACTCAGGTTTAACTTGGTTGGGCAGTGGTCTAAAGTTGTTTCACCTTTAGACAGCCTTATCTTTTGAGAGAACATACAAGAAAGATTATTTCCATATATCCTTAAATTATCCATGGCTGGTTTATTCTTGCTTTTCCCTTCTGCCCCCAGATCTCTATGTCCCTACTTCCCTCTCCTTCTCCCTTCTCCATTCTCCCTCAGATTCTGGTTGCTTTTCCCCAATGGCAGGCCCCTAAACCACAGTTTCTAAAACCAGGCTACTGAGGGGAGCTTGTCTGGGGGCTCATTTCCAAATCCCAAAGTCTCATGTGTTGTTAAATTTCTGAAAATGTTTTGTCTTCTATTCCATAAAATCTCATTGTTGGTTTTAATATAAAATAATGGCCTATTCCCCTGTTCCCTAAATCTTTTAGTTAAACAAAGCTCCAAAAAGTTGTGCAGGGACCTTGCATTCCCCTGGAACTGTCAAGCCCCTTCAGGGACACACATGCCCCTGAGTTCCAGGATGGTCCTGAGTCTGCTCCAGAATGGGAAACTGTCACACTTAACATTTTCCCCTCATGTCTCCCTCCTCACTTTTCTCCAACAGGATGTTTGTCCACATGCTATACAATTATTCTCAGGTGAATTTTTGTTTGCTTGTTTCTTTTAAAACTATCTACAGCTCAGTAAATCCTACCCTGGAAAATTTCTAATCCTCTCTATTTAATTTCTAATCCTAGTTACTTCAGGAATATTCTCACCCCTCTGTGCTCTCTCTTCCACTGGGAGCAAATACATGATAATGTAATTCTAGTGATACTTGTAAATCAGAGGAAAAGAAAAATATTAAGTTTGGAATTAGAATTAAACATTCCAAAGAAAAAGAGCCATCAATGTCAGAAGTTCATTCATATTTTCACATATTTCCCATCCACAGCCTTATCTTTCTTAAATTAAAACTACTTTTCTTCAAGCTCTGCCACTGAAGATAACTACAAATAATTTCTCTTTCAATTACTTTCAGTTTTATTTGGTCATAGGTATTACAATACAATTCTACTATTGATATGCAAAATATGTAGAATTTTGGCTACAGGAGGGGTAAAATTAGCTTTCCCAGGCTAACCTAAGAGCCTACCAATTTTTAAGCAACTGCTATGCAAATGGATAATTATCACACAAACCATTGGTAAGTTGTGGCTTGCTTATACATGAACAAATATCAACCTTGAGTTCACAATAACTGCGATTTCTGCCTTGACCTAGGCAGACCTTATAATAACTCTCACCGAAGAACTGATTGGTTGAATGAATACATGGATTGTAATGTCCTGTGTTAATCTGAGCTGTTCTACTTTTATAGTGTGTGTATATGTATGTATGTCTATGCATATAAACCATATAGTGTATATAAGCAAATAAAATGGACTAAATGCCATGTTACTTACCTTAGAAAGAGGTTTCCAGGAGAGATTTAGATGCAAAAAAGTGGATGGTACATCAAAAGGAACTTCAATACTTTCTTCTTTCTTTTTCTCTGTTGGTGGTTGAGGGGTTAAGGCTTTCTGAGGTCTGATATCCCAAAAGCATATTGTGCTTTAAAAAAAGTTTACAGTTTATTTTTTAACTAAGTACAAAGAAGAGATGTAACCTCAGGACTACCATTCTTGCTGCTACACATTACCAATGTGATCATGGCTATATTTGATATCTCTGAATTTAAGATTTTTATGAAATAGGACTGTTTTGAATTGAATATTTTGGGGAATTATACCATTTACAGAGTTATTTAATGACTTTGCTAGTATTGAGACTAATATTATCATACATGAGAGTTGAGTTTGGAGACTGACAAAATCTTTTTTTAAAACCTAACAGTTTTATTGAAATACAACCCATATATCACAAAATTCACCCATTTAAAGTACTCAATTCAGTGGTTTTTAATACATTCATTAAGTTGTGCAAGGCATTACCACAATCGATTTTAGAAGATTTTCATCAACTCCCAGAAAAAAACGTGTACATATTACCAGTCAGTCCCCATTTCCCTCAATCCCTCTGACTAGCCCTGGGCAACCACTAACCTACTTCATGTCTCTACAGATTTGTCTATTCTGGACATTTCATATAAATGGAATCATATAGTATGTGGTCTTTTGTGACTGGCTTCTTTCATTTAGCATGTTTTTAAAGGTCATTCATGATGTAGTATATATCAATACATCATTACTTTTTATTGTCAAATAATATTCCATTGTATAGACTATACTACACTTTATTTACCCATTCCTCATTTGATGGACTGATGAATGAATAAATTTGGGTTATTTCCCCTTTCTGCTATTATGAATAATGCTGTTATGAACATTTGTTGGTAAGTTTGTGTGGATGTAGGTTTTCATTTCTCTTGGATATATATTTAGGAGTGGAATTGCTGGGTTATATGGTAACACCTAGATTCAATCTTTTGAGGAACTGCTAGATTGTTTTCCAAAGCAACTGGATCATTTTTGAGGATTCCAATTTCTCTACACCCTCACCAAATGTACTATTTTTTTTTTCTTGAGGATTCCAATTTCTCTACATTCTCATCAACATTTACTATTTTTTGTCTTTTTTAAACTTTAGCTATCCTAGTGGGTGTGAAGTTGTATCTCATCAAAAGTGATTCTGATTTTCATTTCCTTGTGCTTTTGGGGTAATATCGAGGAAATCAGTACCTAATCCAAGGTCATAAACATTTACATTTATGTTTGCCTATGTTTTCTTCTAAAAGTTTTACAGTTTTAGCTCTTATATTTAGGTCTTTATTTCATTTTCAATTAATTTTTGTATAGAGTGTGAGGTAATTATTTTGCAGGTGAATACCCATTTGTCCTAGCACCATTCATTGAAAAGACTATTCTTTCTCCATTAAATTGTCTTGGTACCCTTATTGAAAATCAATTGACCACAGATATATGGGTTTATTTCTGGACTCTCAATTCTATTCCATTGATCTATATGTCTATCCTTAAGCCATTCTCAGTATGTGTCTCTACAACTGTAACTGTTCAGAAAGTTTAGAGATTAAGTAGTGTGAGTCTTCCAACTTTGTTCTTTTCTGTCAAGACTGTTTTGGCTATTTTGTGTCATTGTGGTTTTGATTTGACAGCTAATGATTTTGAGCATCTTTTCTTGTGCTTATTGGACATTTGCCTATCTTTTTTTAAGAAATGTCTATTGATAATCTTTGCTCATTTTTAAATTAGATTGTCTTTTTATTGTTGAGTTATAAGAGTTCTTTATATATTCTTAATAGAAATCTCCTATCAGATATATGATTTGCAAATATTTTCTCCCATTGTATGTGCTGCCTTTAAAATTTCTTGATAGTGCTTCAAAAGCATTATCAACTTTTGAATTTGATGAAGTTCAATTTATCTTTTTTCTTTTATTGCTTGTTTTTTTTTTTTTTTTTGCGGTATGCGGGCCTCTCACTGTTGTGGCCTCTCCCGTTGCGGAGCACAGGCTCCAGACGCGCAGGCTCAGCGGCCATGGCTCACGGGCCCAGCAGCTCCGTGGCATGTGGGATCTTCCCAGACCGGGGCACGAACTCGCGTCCCCTGCATCGGCAGGCGGACTCTCAAGCACTGCGCCACCAGGGAAGCCCTATTGCTTGTTTTAGTGTCATACAAGAGTCTATATATGTTTTATATGTGTGTGTGTGTGTGTGTGTGTGTGTATATATATATATATATATATATATATATATATATATATATATATAACACATACACAGAGTTGGATTTAATGTGCTTTGTACATAGTAGGCATACAGTAAGTGTCATTTCTCCTCTTATTTCTCCTTCCTCACAGGTTGATTACGAAAATCAAATGAGGGCTTCCCTGGTGGTGCAGTGGTTGAGTCTGCCTGCCGATGCAGGGGACACGGGTTCATGCCCTGGTCCGAGAGGATCCCACATGCCGTGGAGCGGCTGGGCCCGTGAGCTGTGGACGCTGAGCCTGCACGTCCGGAGCCTGTGCTCCGCAACGGGAGAGGCCACAACAGTGAGAGGCCCACGTACCACAAAAAAATAAATAAAAAAATAATAATAAAATAAAATATCAAATGAGATAATGTATATCTTGAGTGTTTTTTTTTTTGGCCATGTTGGGTCTTCGTTTCTGTGCGAGGGCTTTCTCTAGTTGTGGCAAGTGGGGGCCACTCTTCATTGCAGTGCACGGGCCTCTCACTATCGTGGCCTCTCTTGTTGCGGAGCACAGGCTCCAGACGCGCAGGCTCAGTAGTTGTGGCTCACGGGCTTAGTTGCTCCGCGGCATGTGGGATCCTCCCAGACCAGGGCTTGAACCCGTGTCCCCTGCATTAGCAGGCAGATTCTCAACCACTGCACCACCAGGGAAGCCCGAGTGTTTTTTTTAACACAATAAACTGGATAAAAATTTATAATCATACTTGTTCAGTACTTCAGTATATAATGTCTTTGTAGTAATTATGTGAAAACATAATAAGAACAGCAAAGAATATGCCACATTAGCTCCATAATTTCTATCACTTAGGTTATGAGTAAACAGATTAATAAATTTAAGATATTATTAAATAATTTAGATGTGTAAGTTAAAGTATTTAGATAAACAGATGGTAACTTGAGACTAACAAAACTTTTATTCATTTATGTGAATTAGTTATTATTTATTCATTTAATAATGGATAAATAAAATTAATAAAAATATTAATCATATTAATGGTCAAAACATAAATCATTGGTAGAATACCACAGATGACATAATAAAATGTTTTAAAATATAATTATAGTTGGTTTAAACCTGTTTTTCCAAATTACATAGCTCTCCTTAAATCTCATTTACAGCATTAATTTGCATTATTTGTAAAATGGTTTTGCTAAATACAGATAGCTTCAGTTGAAATTTCTGCATCAATCAATCACACATCCTTAATTAGCAGAACCCTATTTTATCTTATTCTGTATTATAAGACCCTTAGTATGGCTAAAGTATAAAGACTAGAACTGATGGATTTTCTGGATAGCTAAAAATTGGGCTTTCTAAATGCATAAACTTTTCCTTTTTACTTTAACAACTTTTGAAGGAACTATTTCCAGAATATTTCAGAATATTTCCAAATTCAAGGGCCATCATTATAAACAACAATCAAGGACTTGTATCTTCAACATATAACATGTAATATTTTAAGTCTGTTCAGAGCTTCTGAATGTTCTCCAAGGCCACTGAAGAATAGTATAGCTTTCCATTCTGTTGTTTATAATCAACACTATACCATAAGCATCTTTCCATGAAATAATAATACAATCTTAATTGTTGCATAATATTTCATATGACCCTGTAGGTGCTATGTGTTGATTTTGCCTGGGCAGCAATTCCCCCCTCCTTTTTTTAGCAAGAGCCTTCTAATTGGTTTTTTGAGAACTGCCCCTTCCCCGTTGCATGCAGTCAGGTTGGAACTGTCATTCAAGGTGCTCTGCCATTCCTTCCCTGGCCAAAGGCGTGAGTTCATGATGTAACAGAAGCCAGTCGGATTCTCTTCTGTCACTCTGAATCTTGAACAGTGACACAATTGTTGGAACCGATCCATTCAGATGGTAGGGGCTGGCCATTCATTCTGGCCATTCACTAGGTATACAGTGAGCTATAGGTGACAATGTATTTGCCTTCAAAGCCTCATTTCCTCTATCCATACGTATTTTTCAGGGTTGAGAATATAAAAATAGTTAACCTGCTAAAGCACGTAGTACAGTATTGGCATAAACTTCCAATAAATTTATTTTATCCCCTTAAGTTAACTATAGTTAATTTCTGTTGCTTGCACTCGCAGAACCTTACCTAATACGTGCCCACAGGATTAATCATGTCTCCTCAACCCCCTGCCCATGGCTGCTGCTAATGTTACTTATGCCTTCACCTGCCACTCCACAGCTGCTTCTGCTGCAATCATTGTCTAAAACTTACGGTGTCATGATATCTATTGGGGTCAAAGCTACTTGGAGTGGTAAAGTTTTGCCAGTATTTGGATGCTAGATAATAGTATTGCCCTTCTTACCCTTCTTATGTCCTACTTCACTCTGAATTTTCAGTTCTATAAATTGGGGGATACAATTTTTAAAAATAAACATTCTTCAACATAGTTACTGAATTACTTATAAAAACACTTGTAATAAATATGCAATAAAAAAATGTAAAACTCTTCCACTTTTTAAAAGAAACTTTCCCAATTAAACGTTGTCATCTTCATAATTGTGAGATAAAATTGAATGTAAACAACACATATTAAAAATTTACAAATATGTGAATATGAAGAAACTGAATAACTATGGATAATGTTATACAACATTACCAACCATGAAACCTAGTTAATTCTTCTTTTTACAACATATTCTTATCCACAAAAATATTTTTTTAAAACCAGCAACAATCTAACATTCTGTCCTTTAGTTATATTAGGTTTAATTGTTACAACAAAGATTATTTAAGGAACAGAAGAGGACAATGATTTTATAAGCATCTAAAAAAAGAATATATTGTTTGAAAACATATTAGGTAATGATTAAAATAAGACATACCAGTCTGCCGAACAAGTGACAAGTTGACAGGATATTCCACTTCGATTTTCAAAGACAGATCCCAATCTGTTAATCTATTTTTAAAAATGCTGGAAGTAAGTTCTGTGTACCTAGGACAGTAATGGCTTTTTTCTCAAAGCTTTTTACGCTAAAGATTTTTTTCTCCTTTGCTTTAATTTTTATAAAAAGAACAACACAAACAGAATTTGGAAACTGGAAAGTTTCAAAATCAAATATACTTCTCCTATACATATTTTCCAGCCTTTTTTTCACAGAAACATTTTTACATTTTAAAATTACTTTTAGTTAGTATGCATATAAATTTCCATCCTAAGATCTTTCAGTTAATATACTTTGAACATTTACCTATGTAGTCATAAATCATTCTGTTTTTTAATATATAGATGATGTATCATAATTTCATTACCATTATTATTAGAAATGTAGGCACTCTGTTTTTCACTATTAATTGTGGAGCTGAACATGCGAGCTTTTATGAGATTGTTAAGCAGGTAAGATCAATAGAAAAGAGACTTGGTGTTAAATTAGATACCTACAGCATACAGTGAATGCTGGGGTGCCTGTATTCTTTTAGTAATTAGTGGCACAACTCTGCTAGCAAACAGAGGAGTCCAAGGAGTGTTAGTGGCTCCTTAGAGTCCTAGAAGGTCCAAGATTCCAACCAGCTAGCTCTCAAAGGAGGTGGAAGGTTTTGTGGCAACCTATGAAGCTGCTACTCTCAAATCAATAGCGAAACATGACTTTCCCCAATACCCTACCTACTTGGTAGGATTGATGAGCAAAAGGTCAAACAAAGGTGGGGGTTCCAGCAGCAGATAAACAGTAAAAGTAGGGGTGGGAGGAAGAATACAGGTGCAGCAGTGGTAAGGCCTGTTGGCATCACGGGAGCTAGGACCCTAGAAACCTGGCTGACACTGCTGTGGCCTGAGCCCAGTCAGGATCACTTAACAGCTGCCAGCTTCCACTGTGATTGATAAACAATCCAGAACCCATCTTTCCTCTCCCTCTAATAAGGCTTCCTTGTTGTAGGAAGTTCAAGACTCCAGAGTTGCGCTTGCTCTGGAGTTTTATGTTTTAATGATTAAAAAAAAAACTCCACATCATTATAGAGTTTGGAAAATAGAAAGTTTTAAAATCAAATATAATTCTACCTTACATTCTTTTCCAATCTTTTTAATGGATACACTTTGACATGATTTTTCAAGGTATGCATGCGATTGTATGTCTTAGGACACAAATTGGATTAGTTCTTTGCATAAATTTCCCAAATTTGAATTACTGGTCAAAAACTTTGAAAATTTGGATGATTTAAGAACTACATTGACTAAATTGTATTCTAAAACTTTTATGTTGGAACCAGTAATTTTGGAGTTTATTGATTTCACCATTTCATCCTTTCTAGTAATGGGAAATTACTAGTAAATTTCATTTAAAAATTAAATAGGTCCAATGGAAAAGAAAAAAATCAAATAGGTCCAAAATAGTACATTATTGTTCCTTTATTATTAATTTATTTGATATTAGAAAGTCTGAATAATTTTCCTATTTATCTACTAATCGTTTTTCAGTATATGTCTTTAGCTTATTTACTGGAAAATTTGTATTTACCCTATTTAAGGCAAATATTTTTCTTCATTTTGCTACTTACTCTTTATTTTTTAATTAAAAAATTTACATGTATATGTTTTGAATTTCTTTCAATATTAATTAGCTTAGAAAACTACAGAATCCAGAAATACGATATTTTATTTTGATTTGTTGTATTTATTTTGGTCCATTATAACTTTGAAAAGTAATTGTGCTTTTGCGTAATCCATTTGAATATCTTGAAGGGCTAATCACCCTTCATAACTCTAAGTTTTCAGAATATTCTTTGATATTCTGACCTTTTAATTTCTGTAGACTCTTAGTTCCTGGAGGGAAACATTTGGGAAGCTTACTAGTTTTCAAATTCACAAACACCAGCCGTTGTGGGTCAAGTAAAGAACCACAAAGCCACACTGCAGCGCAGATGCTAGGCAGTCAGCTGAGCTCACTCACTGCACAAATAGTTTTCACCTACCAGCCTCATGACGCACTCAATTCAAGACTGCCTTGCAAAATGATGCATTACTACATGTCGCAGATCTTCAAGGTTATATGCTCTAAATAGTTGAAATCATAAACTTTAAATCTGCAAAGGTTAAGGGTGTAAAATATTTGCACTCTATTTTTACAACCTTCATTTTCTCCACTGTTGTATTATATCAGTGTTAATACCACCTACATTTTTTATTTTTATAAACCACTGAAGTTGACACATTGGCATTATTCTCATCCCTAAGTCTGATCTTGGTCTGTCAACAGTGACACAACTGTGTGATGTGTTGTTTCTGGTTATTTCACAATTAAAATGCAAATGAATTGTTGACTTCAAACATCCTCTTTGAATAAAATTTTCTAAAAACTTACAAGCCAGCAGGAGAAAAGTATGAAGCCATCAAGACTCACCTCAAATGTGTCAGGCAGCCAATGTATATCTGTAATAACTTTCCTATGTCCATTTTCTATTGAGGAGACTGCACAGTGTCTGATATACATTGCTTCTTTATTAGTCTCTGGTTCAAGGAGAAACATAGGCTGTAAAATGTTACAAGAAAGTTATGTGCTAATTTCAGAGAGCTGATTAAGCAACTCATACTTTACTTATCATTCCAATTAAAATCAATAATTTGGAGAAATACCAGTTCAAGGAAAAACACAAATTAGTGTTTCTATGTATTACATAGTTAGATAATAAGATTATCTTCTTTCTAGTTCAGTTTAGTCTAAGATTTTATCTCTAAACTTTTAACAAGAATGACTGACCCATTCCCTAAAGAACCAATGAGATTCCATTTTTGAAGGAGTATTTCTGTGAGTGCACAGAAAACCACATCCCATGGTTTCTTGGTCAGAGACCCGTGATGCTCAGATTGAAGGACTGGGGGTGAAGATGTGCAAATGGTGGTGAGTACTGAGTTGGGAGATGAGGAATCTCTTCCCAGACCTCTTGGCAGAATCCACAGCTTCACAAATCATAGTGTCTTATTACCCAGAAGGCTTGTAGCCCCTTCGTTTTATACACGAGAAAATTGATGCTTGCTGAGCGGATGGGGGACACATCCAAACTCACAGGACTGTGATCTAAAGCCTGGATGCATGGGCCTTCTATCCAGTGCTCTTTCAACTACATCACTTTAGGCAATCCCTTGGCCCCTTCATTTTATTTAACAACAATAACAACAAAAAAGAACCCCTGGGATAGACAGTACAACCTGTTTAGTGGTGTTTTTAATCAAGGGCCTACATAAAAGTGATTCAAAACAGATCCACAGCAGATGTGAAGAATTAGGAAATAACACTTTTTTTTTTCTAGCGAGTCTCTGTTTAGCTTGGCAACCCTGTTGTGTACTTTTTGATAAACTCCTGAACGGAAAAAATTTGCAAGTGAAAAGTTATAAAAAGCTAACCTTGAGTGTGACATTTTTACTTCTACTACCACCTGCCTTGATGTTTTCTATTCGATCTGCATGTGCGGTAATATCCCACATGACAATCTAAAACAGAAATAAATGTTATTACAACATACTTTCAGGAACTAGCAAATTGCATCTTGAACATTTAAAAAAACCTATTGGTATTGCATGCACTCTGATAAATCAACTACCTTGGGAGGATAATCAAATTTAGCCTACATCTTAAGTAAATCAGCAACTCTTATTTTTTATCTTTATTTATTTATTTTAGCATCTTTATTGGAGTATAACTGCTCTACAATGGTGTGTTAGTTTCTGCTTTATAACAAAGTGAATCAGCTATAAATATACATATATCTCCATATCTCTTCCCTCTTGCGGCTCCCTCCCTCCCACCCTCCCTATCCCACCGCTCTAGGTGGTCACAAAGCAGGGAGCTGATCTCCCTGTGAGTCAGCAACTTTTAAAGTTTATATAAAAAATGTTTTCTTCTCTTTATTTATGTTTTTGGCTTTATATATTTTTTATTTATTTTGAGCTACACATACATTTATTAACTTTGTTACTCTTAATTTGTCCCTACTTCTCCATCCTGTTATTCAGGAATTTCCCCTTCTTCTTAATAATGTTTTCTTCTCTTTAAAAGAATTTTCAGCACTTTGATTTTTGTGCTTGTGTTAATAAATGCTAGTGGGTTTTTTTTTGTTTTTTTGTTCTGTTTTTTTAAATCCAAGATAGGCATAATGCAGTTCTCTCTGCTTTGGGAAGAGTTCTTCCTCTGTTTTTAGGGAATGTGGGGACAGCTGCTTTAGACACAGGAGAAAGCACTCTGTTCTCCAGAATATAGTACAAACACCCAAAATTGTTCTAAAGGCTAGGAAATGATGATTTCTATTTAATTGAATATTATGGCCAACTCTGAATTTGCATATACACAGATGGTCATTTTTTGAAAAATCAGAACAAAGCAGAATATGCAACACTAAATTAGAATAATTTTCAATGACTAAAAGTCATTTCAGTACACTAAAATGTAAACAAAATGACAGGAGCACAGAATTGTGAGTAATTTTATTTTCAGCATTTGCTTTTCTAAAATATTCTAAAACAAAGTTGTGTCACCTTCTTAATGAGTAAAAACGGCAATATTTGTGGGGCTTGGAGGATGTGCTCTGAGTCCTCACTAGATCACCAGTTATTGTTGAATAAAACCGAGGAAAAAAATTAGTTTTCTTAGATGTTTTTGGTTCTGGATAAGTGGGCATGGATGATGCAGACATTTAAATTTCAACTACCTAGAAGTTTTCCTAGCCACACGATAAAAATCGTTATACCCTGGTAATGGTCAAACTCACTGTGTCACAATGAATTTAAACTTTGATCATAAAATAGCTATAAGATTTTTGTTTTGCTCTGTTGGAGAAACAGGCAATTGGAAGATAGAATCTAAATTTTATATAAATTAGATAACTTAAAAGAGAAAAAAGCAAATAGGATACCAAATTATACACACATAAATTCAGTGATATAGGTATGTTTTCCAGAGAATTCTGTTTAAATTCTGGATCATTCCCTAACTCCTACCTCTAGGGAAATTTCAGAAAAGGGCTCTTGACCAAGAGGTATTATGCTTATGGTTTTTGTTCTTCCCTGGAACCTTGTACAACGCGTGGTTCTATCCCAGCAACACAAATAGATCTGACCTGGTTTTCTTCCAGTTATCATAACTGGGTTACCCTGTGGACATCTTGAGCCCAGATACCATGTCTAACACATCTTCATACCCCAGTTCCTGGCATGGTGACTGGCATACAATTGACATGCCTTCCCTCTGCTGAGTTGAGCCCTTAAGTTAAAAAAACTACCAGTCAAAATGTGTTACAGAATGCTGTCTAAATTAATAAAGAACTGAAAAAAAAAGCCACATGTACCTGCCCATTTATGCACCCTCCAGCAATGATATTAGGGTCACTTGGACAGAACTGGAAGCAGAAGATGTCATCTGGGCTTTCCAGCATTAACTAAGGTAAACCCCCCAAATTCAAGAGAGAATGAGAAAATCTATTAAGATCATGGCTAGAAATAATATTAATAAAGTCAAAAGTCTAATTTTATAGCTATTTATAAGAAACATGCACATGAATTCCATTCTCAGAATTCTACCTCTGGATTGGAAGCTGCTTTTGCTGAATTTTATTCTGGACATTGATCATGCATATGAGAGCAAGTAGTTTCTCAAGGGGACCCAATCTCCCCTCCTCTCCCCTCTGTGGGTCATTGCTGGGGCATGTTATAATTTTTTATAAATAAAAAGACTATGAAATCAGTGTTTCTGAAAAGGGTGGAGAGAAAGCTCTGGGGGCTCTGGGGATATTTGTATGATTTTTTCCCTGCTGTATATACCTAGTCTGGCACAGAGATGAGCACTTAAAAATAAAATGCGTTGAAAAAGAGAAGACAGCGGCATTGCCAGCGATAATATTACAAATTTTAAAATAATTCAGAACCCATAAGGTAAACAAAATCAAGAGCCTGGAGGGTAGGGAGGAAGTCCTGCAAGGAATACACCAGTGTGAGGAAATAGATATACTAACCATAGTTAGCACCTGAGCTACTGTGTTACCACCAAGCTAAACACTTGCATGGTTGCCGTTCTTTAAACATAACAGCCAAAAATACAGGCCCCAGAGGCCATTGGTTTGCCACCACTGAGCTAAAGATTTCAAATTGGAATTGAGGTGAATTATCTTGGTTTATTAATCTAACACTATAAAGCACCCTGCCCCTAAGCAGAACTCATCTAGAGCAGATATTGGAAATTGAACACTGCGGGGGCAAACCCAGCCTTTAGCCTTATTTTATTTGGACTGCCGTATTTTGGTTTGGTTTTAGTTGAGCTATTTAAAAATTGGGAGATCACACACAAAATTGCTGGATTCTCTTGACAAGTGGGACCACCTGGCAAGGAGAACAGAAGAGTCCCCATGGATGGGCTGGGTACCCTCTAGGGCCACAGTCCCCACCATTCCCCACTGTCTCCCACACAGTCATCTTTACTCATTACCATCTCCTACTGGTGATCCTTGGAATCAAGGAAATCCATGTGAAACTAAAATCTCTTTGCATTTGAACAGTTAGTACCTAAATAAAGTCCATAAAAGAGTTTGCTCTTTAAAATCAATTGAACATTCCTCTTACAATGTTTTTTTTAATAACATGTTGATTTGTTCAATATATCTTTTCAATAAACTAAGTGTAAACTTAAATTTTGCTCAACTTGAATGATGACAAATTCTGAATTGAAGAAAGCCTAGCTTTATAGGGGTTTACAACATTAAGTGATTATAAAGTATTTTGCAATTAAAACTGCTAAAGATGTGTGAAAGTAGTAGTTAAAATTTTTAGAACATGTGGATGACTCTCCTTCATTACCTGAGGATGTATGGGATCGGAGAAACTCCAGAAAAGAATCAGTGATGGTTGCAGCAATAGTTTACCAGAAAAGTGGACCCTCTCTTCAAAGGAGAGTCGTACAGCCACCGACACAGCTATTAGCCCTGATAGAAACACAACTAGAAATTAAAATCTGCAACAACTGTGCATGGAGAAGTGTTTTTAAGTTTTGTTTTCCTACACAGTCACTGTTCATTTCCATTTTGATGAAACTTGTGTAAAAATATTCTACAGGAGACCAAGAGTGTTTTTAGAGCTCTGCTGTCTAATACGTTGGTTGCCAGTAGCCATGTGTCGCTTATTTAGCACTTGAACTGTGGCTGGACCAAATTGAGATGTTCACAAAATAAACAGTGAACGTTGAAGACTTAGCAAGAAAAAAAGATGTGTTGTGTTTCTTTTTTGTTTTTGTTTTTGTGAGGAGAGGGCCAATGTTGGGCAGGAAAGGAGGAAGAAAGAGGGCACAGATGGCTCTGTCCATGGATCCACCCTCACACATTCCTATCCCCTTGGCTGCTGAGCTCTTTAAAGGAGGTGTATCTCCTATCCTGCCCAGTAAGTTGAGAGTCAGGGGGAATGAAGTTCCAGATTTGGCGTTGCACCAGCTGGGTGACCTGAGCCTGTCACTTTCCTGAGAGCTCTGGTCCTCTCCTTATAAAGTAGAGACCACAATGTGGTCCCACAAGGTAGCTGGGAGGACACATGATGGAGAGAAGGTGCAGAAAGTGCTTGGCAGGTGCCTGCACTCAGGAATGGAAGTTGTCTCATGGAAAGTGAGCTAGTTTGCAATTCTACATATAAAAACAACAGATTATTTCAATGTCACCCCAGAATGGAATCCCTGTCATGATTCTGCCTCACCATAGATGACCGGATGCCAGGAGACACAGGTGATCATCTTCTCTGTTAGGTCATGCAGGTCAGTAAAGGACTGGTACTCTTTCAGGTGGGTATCAGTCTTGTCCCCAAAGGTGCCTTCTTCTGCTGCCAGGCTTTTCCAGTCATTAATAAATGTATTCATGATTTCATTTTGCTGCAGGGCTATTTCAACACTATTTTGTAAAAGAAAAAAAAGGAATCAAGACGTTGGATTTTAGTATTCAGTGATACGTCTTTCAGCAGCTCCTCCTGCTTCATTTATACTGAAAGAAAAAGTATTCTCAATTGTATTTGGTAACTAATGATTAATCCTGTGTGAAATAAATGACTTAAGAGAAAAAAAAATTCAAGATAGTGTGCTACGCAGAACATCTTCTAGTGCCAGGAAGCTGTTAGCTGACAGCCTCTAGTATCACCATAACTTGCCTCAGTTTCCCAGTCATGCTCTATCCCAGTCAATGACTGAGCACGGTGGGGGGACCTACAAGATGGCGGAGGAGTAAGTCGTGGAGATCACCTTCCTTGCCACAAATACATCAAAAACACATCTAAATGTGGAACAACTCCTACAGAACACCTACTGAATGCCAGCAGAAGACCTCAGACTTCCCAAAAGGCTAGAAGCTCCCCACAACGTACATGGCCGAGTGGCCAACAGCGTCTTGATACTCCGGCTGGGTGTCAGGCCTGAGCCTCTGAGGTGGGAGAGCTGAGTTCAGGACATTGGTGTACCACAGACCTCCCAGCCCCACATAATATCAATTGGGAAGAGCTCTCCCAGAGATCTCTGTCTCAATGCTAAGACCCAGCTCCACTCAACGACCAGCAAGCTACAGTGCTGGACACCCCATGTCGAACAACTAGCAAGACAGGAACACAACCCAACCCATTAGCAGAGAGGCTGCCTAAAATCATACGAACTTCACAGACACCCCAAAACACACCACCAGACGTGGTTCTGCCCACCAGAAAGACAAGATACAGCCTCATCCAGCAGAACACAAGCACCAGTCCCCTCCACCAGGAAGCCTACACAACCCACTGAAGAAACCTTACCCACTGGGGGTAGACACCAAAAACAATGGGAACTACGAACAAGCAGCCTGCTAAAAGGAGACCCCAAACACAGTAAGTTAAGCAAAATGAGAAGACAGAGAAATATGCAGCAGATGAAGGGGCAAGGTAAAAACCCACCAGACCAAACAAATGAAGAGGAAATGGGCAGTCTACCTGAAAAAGAATTCAGAGTAATGATAGTAAAGATGATCCAAAACCTTGGAAATCGAACGGAGAAAATACAAGAAACGTTTAACAAGGACCTAGAAGAACTAAAGAGCAAACAAACAAGGATGAACAACACAATGAATGAAATTAAAAATTCTCTAGAAGGAATCAATAGCAGAATAATTGAGACAGAAGAACGGTTACGTGACCTGGAAGATAAAATAGTGGAAATAACTACTGCAGAGCAGAATAAAGAAAAAAGAATGAAAAGAATTGAGGACACTCTCAGAGACCTCTGGAACAACATTAAACACACCAACACTCGAATTATAGGAGTCTCAGAAGAAGAAGAGAAAAAGAAAGGGAATGAGAAAGTATTTGAAGAGATTATAGTTGAAAACTTCCCTAATATGGGAAAGGAAATAGTCAATCAAGTCCAGAAAGCACAGAGAGTCCCGTACAGGATAAATCCAAGGAGAAACATGCCAAGACACATATTAATCAAACTATCAAAAATTAAATACAAAGAAAAAATATTAAAAGCAGCAAGGGAAAAGCAACAAATAACATACAAGGGAATCCCCATAAGAAGGGTGTGGGGCTTCCCTGGTGGCGCAGTGGTTGAGAGTCCGCCTGCCGATGCAGGGGACACGGGTTCGTGCCCCGGTCTGGGAAGATCCCACATGCCGCGGAGCGGCTGGGCCCGTGAGCCATGGCCGTTGAGCCTGCGCGTCCGGAGCCTGTGCTCCGCAACGGGAGAGGCCACAACAGTGAGAGGCCCACATACCGCAAAAAAAAAAAAAAAAAAAAAAGAAGGGTGTGGCAGGACATATATAAAGTGATGAAAGGGAAAAATCTACAACCAAGATTACGCAACAAGAATCTCATTCAGATTCAACTGAGAAATTAAAACCTTTACAGACAAGCAAAAGCTAAGATAATTCAGCATCACCAAACCAGCTTTACAATAAATGCTAAAGGAATTTTTCTAGGCAGGAAACACAAGAGAAGAAAAAGATATACAATAACAAACCCAAAACAATTAAGAAAATGGTAATAGGAACATACATATGGATAATTACCTTAAATGGAAATGGATTAAATGCTCCAACCAAAAGATACAGACTGGCTGATTGGATACAAAAACAAGACCCATATATATGCTGTCTGCAAGAGACCCACTTCAGTCCTAGGGACACATGCAGACTGAAAGTGAGGGGATGGAAAAAGATATTCCATGCAAATGGAAATCAGAAGAAAGCTGGAGTAGCAATTCTCATATCAGACAAAATAGACTTTAGAATAAAGACTTTTACAAGAGACAAAGAAGGGCACTACATAATGATCAAGGGATCAATCCAAGAAGAAGGTATAACAATGGTAAATATTTATGCACCCACCAGAGGAGCACCTCAGTACATAAGGCAAATGCTAACAGCAATAAAAGGGGAAACTGACAGTAACAAAATCATTGTAGGGGACTTTAACAACCTACTTTCACCAATGGACAGATCATCCAAAATGAAAATAAATAAGGAAACACAAGCTTTAAATGATACATTAAACAAGATGGACTTAATTGATATTTATAGGACATTCCGTCCAAAAACAACAGAACACACTTTCTTCTCAAGTGCTCATGGAACATTCTCCAGCATAGATTATACCTTGGGTCACAAATCAAGCCTTGGTAAATTTAAGAAAATTGAAATTGTATCAAGTATCTTTTCCAACCACAATGCTATGAGACTAGATATCAATTACAGGAAAAAATCTGTAAAAAATACAAACACATGGAGGCTAAACAATACACTACTAAATAACCAAGAGATCACTGAAAAAATCAAACAGGAAATCAAAACATACCTAGAAACAATAGACAATGAAAACCCGATGACCCAAAACCTAAGAGATGCAGCAAAAGAAGTTCTAAAAGGGAAGTTTATAGCAATTCAATCCTACCTCAAGAAACAAGAAACATCTCAAATAAACAACCCAAACTTACACCTAAAGCAATTAGAGAAAGAAGAACAAAAAAATACTCAAAGCTAGCAGAAGGAAAGAAATCATAAAGATCAGATCAGAAATAAATGAAAAAGAAATGAAGGAAATGATAGCAAAGATCAATAAAATTAAAAGCTGGTTCTTTGAGAAGATAAACAAAATTGATAAAACATTAGCCAGACTCATCAAGAAAAAAGGGGAGAAGACTCAAATCAACAGAATTAGAAATGAAAAAGAAGTAACAATTGACACTGCAGAGAAAACAAAGGATCATGAGAGATTACTACAAGCAACTATATGTCAATACAATGGACAACCTGGAAGAAATGGACAAATTCTTAGAAAAGCACAACCTTCTGAGACTGAACCAGGAAGAAATAGAAAATATAAAGAGACCAATCACAAGCACTGAAATTGAAACTGTGATTAAAAATCTTCCAACAAACAAAAGCCCAGGACCAGATGGCTTCACAGGTGAATTCTATCGAACATTTAGAGAAGAGCTAACACCTATCCTTCTCAAACTCTTCCAAAAAAAAGCAGAGGGAGGAACACTCCCAAACTCATTCCTTGAGGCTACCATCACCCTGATACCAAAACCAGACAAGAATGTTACAAAAAAAGAAAACTACAGGCCAATATCTCTGATGAACATAGATGCAAAAATCCTCAACAAAATACTAGCAAACAGAATCCAACAGCACATTAAAAGGATCATACATCATGATCAAGTGGGGTTTATCCCAGGAATTCAAGGATTCTTCAATATATGCAAAGCAATGTGATAAACCATATTAACAAATGGAAGGAGAAAAACCATATGATCATCTCAATAGATGGAGAAAAAGCTTTCGACAGAATTCAAAACCCGTTTATGATAAAAACCCTCCAGAAAGTAGGCACTGAGGGAACTTACCTCAACATAATAAAGGCCACATATGACAAACCTACAGCTAACATCATTCTCAATGGTGAAAAACTGAAACCATTTCCACTAAGATCAGGAACAAGACAAGGTTTCCCACTCACACCACTATTATTCAACATAGTTTTGGAAGTTTTAGCCGCAGAAATCAGAGAAGAAAAAGAAATTAAAGGAATTCAAATCAGAAAAGAAGTAGGAAAATTGTCACTGTTTACAGATGACATGATAATATACAAAGAGAATCTTAAAGATGCTACCAGAAAACTACTAGAGCTAATCAATGAATTTGGTAAAGTAGCAGGATACAAAATTAATGCACAGAAATCTCTTGCATTCTTATACACTAATGATGAAAAATCTGAAAGAGAAATTAAGGAAACACTCCCATTTACCATTGCAACAAAATGAATAAATACCTAGGAATAAACCTACCTATGGAGACAAAAGACCTGTATGCAGAAAACTATAAGACACTGATGAAAGAAATTAAAGGTGATACAAACAGATGGAGAGATATAGCACGTTCTTGGATTGGAAGAATCAACATTGTGAAAATGACTATACTACTCAAAGCAATCTACAGATTCAGTGCAATCCCTATCAAACTACCAATGGCATTTTTCACAGAACTAGAACAAAAATTTTCACAATTTGTGTGGAAACACAAAAGACCCTGAATAGCCAAAGCAATCTTGAGAAAGAAAAACGGAGCTGGAGGAATCAGGCTCCTGGACTTCAAACTATACTGCAAAGCTACAGTAATCAAGACAGTATGGTCCTGGCACAAGAAAAGAAATATAGACCAATGAAACAGGATAGAAAGCCCAGAGAAAAACCCACGCACCTAGGGTAAACTAATCTATGACAAAGGAGGCAAGGATATACAGTGTAGAAAAGACAGCCTTTTCAATAAGTGGTGCTGGGAAAACTGGACAGCTACATGTAAAAGAATGAAATTAGAATGCTCCTTAACACCATACACAAAAATAAACTCAAAATGGATTAAAGACCTAAATGTAAGGCCAGACACTATAAAACCCTTAGAGGAAAACATAGGCAGAACACTCTATGACATAAATCACAGCAAGATCCTCTTTGACCCACCTCCTAGAGAAATGAAAATAAAAACAAAAATAAACAAATGGAACCTAATGAAACTTAAAAGCTTTTGCACAGCAAAGGAAACCATAAAGAAGATGAAAAGACAACCCTCAGAATGGGAGAAAGTATTTGCAAACAAAGCAAATGAAAAAGGATTAATCTCCAAAATATACAAGCAGCTCATGCAGCTCAGTATCGAAAAAACAAACAACCCAATCCAAACTTGGGCAGAAGACCTAAATCGACATTTCTCCAAAGAAGATATACAGATTGCCAACAAACACATGAAAGGATGCTCAACATCATTAACCATTGGAGAAATGCAAATCAAAATTACAATGAGGTCTCACCTCACACCAGTCAGAATGGCCATCATCAAAAAATCTACAGGGCTTCCCTGGTGGCGCAGTGGTTGAGAGTCCGCCTGCCGATGCAGGGGACACGGGTTCGTGCCCCGGTCTGGGAGGATCCCACATGCTGTGGAGCGGCTGAGCCTGTGAGCCATGGCTGCTGAGCCTGCGCATCCGGAGCCTTTGCTCCACAACGGGAGAGGCCACAACAGTGAGAGGCCTGTGTACCCACAAAAAAAAAAAAAAAAAAAAAAATCTACAAACAATAAATGCTGGAGAGGGTGTGGAGAAAAGGGAACCCTCTTGCACTGTTGGTGGGAATGTAAATTGATACAGCCCCTATAGAGAACAGTATGGAGGTTCCTTCAAAACCTAAAAATAGAACTACCATATGACCCAGCAATCCCACTACTGGGCATATACCCTGAGAAAGACATAATTCAAAAAGAGACATGTACCACAATGTTCATTGCAGCTCTATTTACAATAGCCAGGAGTTGGAAGCAACCCAAGTGTCCATCAACAGATGAATGGATAAAGAAGATGTGGCACATATATACAATGGAATATTACTCAGCCATAAAAAGAAGCGAAATTGCGTTATTTGTAGTGAGGTGTATGGACCTAGAGTTGGTCATACAGAGTGAAGTACAACAGAAAGAGAAAAACAAATACTGTATGCTAACACATATATAAGGAATCTAAAAAAAAAAAAAGGTTCTGAAGAACCTAGTGGCAGGACAGGAATAAAGACGCAGATGTAGAGAATGGACTTCAGGACATGGGGAGGGGGAAGGGTAAGCTGGGACGAAGTGAGAGAGTAGTATTGACATATATACACTACCAAATGTAAAATTGATAGCTAGTGGGAAGCAGACTCATAGCACAGGGAGATCAGCTCCGTGCTTTGTGTCCACCTAGAGGGGTGGGATAGGGACGGTGGGAGTGAGACGCAAGAGGGAGGGGATATGGGGATATATGTATACGTATAGCTGATTCACTTTGTTATATAGCAGAAAATAACATACACTGTAAAGCAATTATACTCCAATAAAGATGTTAAAAAAAAAACTTAAAAAGACTGAGCATGGCCGCTGCGGGCACAAGGGCCTGCCAGTTCTGTCCCTGGCAGGACACCTCCAACAGGTCGTCTTCCTCTGCAGCTCCCTGTTGGGTTGGCTGAGAGTTTGTCTGAAGCTCTCCCTGTTCAATCTTGCTTCCCTTCCCTTTATTTTTCACAGTGAACTTCTCAGTAAACTTCTACTTTGAACTTGATCTCATTTGCTTTTTGAAAACTCCAAACTGATAGAAAAGGCAATTTTCTTAGTCATATTCAGTACCAAATGATCATGTATACTAATTATTGTATTTACATATATATAATTATTATATTAATATATATAATAATTATACTATATACCATTTAAAACAACAAATAAGACATTCTTAAGGGGAGATTTGGAATTCAGAAGTGTGTGTGTGGGGGAGGGTGGTGGTGGTTTTAGCTGTCACAGTGTCTGGGAGGTGCTAATGTGTTTAATTCTATTACTAAACCTCCCACAATGCATAAGACAGCCCCTAAAATGAAGAATTATCCTGCTAAAAATACCAACGTTGCTCTTTTAAAAAACAATCTTGGTGCTCTTCTTAGTCTAGGGAACTTGGCTTGACAAGTTCCTGTTTTATAAGTTACTATAATGTTTATTGTCCCTTTATATGTTTAGGCTTGAAAGCTCAGCCCCCTCCCAAGGCCTCTAGGAGCTTTCCCATAATTAGAATGCCACCCAAGGTTTTACCCTAATGACTGAAAGTCTAAACAACTTGGTTTTTTAATAAATATAGTAAGTTGAAAGTGGTTTTCAATTATGAATTTCCTAAAATAAGAAAAAAAACCCTTTATTTAGATAATTAAATATAAGCAGTAAGTATCCTAATAGATATTCCTAACATATTAAATAAGGGTACCATTTAATACCTGTGTCATTAATCATTACACTACCATTCACTGCGTAATTGAATACTCTTTGGGCTAAATTCTTCTTGTACTTCATCTTTCAAACTAGATGCATTTCCTAGGACCGGCAGCATCAGCATGACCTGGAGCTGTTAGAAATGCAAAGCGGCAGGCTCCACCCCAGACCTACTTAGTCAGAACCTGCATTTTAACAAGATGCCCAGATGGTTCATACGCACATTAGTTTGAACAACCCTGTGTTTGAACAACCCTGAAAAACCCTAGGAACAACCCGGAGCTTCAAGGTTTAAGCCCAGTTTCAAGTAGAAGCATTTGTTAGCATTTTCAAAATCATTTCTTTCTGTTTCAGCCTGAACTGTCTTCACAAGGGAGAAGTGAAAACAGCACCTTTTCTCTGGTTTCCTGTTTCTTGATTTTGGTGCACTCTACCACATGGTTCCTGAGAGTGATGAACTGGAGGCTGGCAAAGCTTGTTGTCTGAGTGAAAACCCATGGGTATCACTGTTTTTTTAACCCCCAAACGAACATTTCTTAGTTGCTTTGAGAATCCTCTTGAAGTTTCTCTCTCTCCTCTCAGATCATTTTCTTCTTTTGCAAATAATGCTTGCCTTAGGTTTGTTCTGGACAAAATTCTATGAGAAGGAAAGAACTCATTTCTAAAAGAGCTCTCTTCCAGAACAAAACAAGGCTTATTCTAATCTTAAATTAAGTAAACCTTAAACAGTTCTAGAGTGGGAAGCATGGTTGTGATGTAAATGTGGTTTCTTATTTATTCTTGGCCAATGCTGTTAAAATTCCTGTATCAATTTTCCTCTTTCTTCTTATAGTTCTGGCTCCTCCTTCCCACATCTCAAGGAGGGAATTATGAAGCTGTTCACCATCCCTCTCCTTATAAGCTTGGCAATTGAAAGGGAAGAATAAAAGCCCACGTCTAAAGATAATACAGGGACTTCCCTGGTGGTCCATTGCCTAAGAGTCCATGCTCCCAATGCAGGGGGTCTGGGCTGGATCCCTGGTGAGGGAACTAGATTCCACATGCATGCTGCAACTAAGGATCCCGCATGCCCGCGTGCCGCAACAAAGATCCGGCTTGCCGCAACTAAGACTCAATGAAGCCAAATAAATAAATATTTAAAAAATAAATAAAGATAATACACAATGTAGATAATTGAGAATTGGCTATAGACCATTTATTCCTTTGAAATTGACTGTACATAGACAGACCTCATTTTTAATGTCCTTAGGAAAAATTTTAATAATTACTTAATTTTGATACGAGGAAAAGAAACCTCAGGTTTTCTGGTTTCTTTCTAATTGTCTACATAGGAAAAACTATAGCACACATGCTGTAAGTGAGTGGCAAATAGTTAATAAGCTCTCTTTGAATAATTAGTGAATTTTTGAACCAGATTCTCCCTAGGCATAGGTAACAACTTTTGAGAGTTGTTGAAATTTTCTTTTTTTTTTTAACATCTTTATTAGATTATAATTGCTTTACAATGTTGTATTAGTTTCTGCTGTACAACAAAGTGAATCAGCTATATGTATACCTATATCCCCCTCCCTCTTGGGCCTCCCTCCCACCCTCCCCATCCCACCCCTCTAGGTCATCACAAGGAATTTTCAAGACATTTAATCTTAAAACATTTTCTTAAAAATAAACATAAAAGAGCTTAACTTGGGCTGTATATGAACTTGTCTACCAAATCTTTAATTTTGGGAGGAAATGGTAACCAACCTATTGGTACAACTGGTAGACATGTCCACCATTGGCTCCACTTATCTGAACTCTGATATCAACTTGATGAGACCTTCAAACTCTTTCTCTGGTTTAGAAGTCCCCAGGGTCTGCTTAGGGCCTGAATATGAGTGTAGGGGGCATTTTAAAAACACCTCTCTTTCAGGGCCAGTAAGAGTGGCAGCAACACAGGAATTAGAGATAAGGGTGACATATCCAAAAATGATATCTGAACTGACTTCAGATTCTCATTTAAAAGGTATTTTTGTAAATTCCTATCATCATGGTAATGATCATCCTCAACATCCACAACATCCTCACCTTTGTAATCCTGTAAAAATCAGTGAAGCTAAGAAGGGGACTGAGGATTAAAGAAAAAGACTTAAATAAAGGAAACCATGGTAAATAAATGTTAATTTTCCATTAGGAAAACATCCTCACATGTTCAACTATATACACCTTCTAGGCTGACACCGTTTGGTGTGGTCCTAGCTTAGAAGGTCTACCATGTTGCTTAGCAATAGAAGGGAAAGAAAGACTGAGAATCTGTAGAATGTGTCACATGCTCATGAGTATCTGATAACTGTCTTCATACTTTCTATCTGTACACCAGGTATAGAGTTGTTTTTTAAGACCTATTATTATAAGTAAACATATACATTTTATGTTTTTTCTTTTAATTTAATATACAATTTTTACCTTATAGACACATTGTTGAGAAACTCAGTCAAAGCCTTTGATTGTCCCAGTGCCTCTTTTTCTTCTTCCGAAAATTCTCTTGGATAATATTGTGTAGTAGCATTTTTGGGATATGTCCTAATAGATTGAAAGACATTGAATACCAAAAGTTAGATCAAAGACAAGCAAATATAGGTCATAACAGGGCAAATATTTTTCTCTGTGACAATATTAGGATATTATTTTATACTTAAATTCTACATATTGATTTTTTTCTTTATCCTAGACAACTGATGTTGGCTGCCATTTGAAGTATTTTTGAATTTCTCTTTGACATAATCAACAAGCTCTTTATTGTAAAAAAATATTTATCTATCATTTTAAACTTACAGAAAAGTTGTAAGAAGGGTATAAGAAATTCCCATACATTCTTTACCCAGATTCATTAATTATTAACATTTTGTCACATTTGTGTATCATTCTTTCTTCATTTCATTAAATCAGTGTTTCTCAACCAGTGCGACCCTGTTCCATCTTCTCAATCCAGAAATACTTGGTAATGTCTGGAAACAATGTTGGCTGTCACAACTGGGAAGAGCTCCTGGCATCTAGAGGGTAGAGCCCAGGGATGCTAGAGTGCATAAGGCAGCTCTCCCACAACAGAGAATTATCCAGCCGGTAGTGTTGAGGTTGAGAAACTCTGCTCTAAATATACAAAACCTGGAACAAGTTACATTTTGGCAGTAATGGCAGCACCATCTCTGGGAGAAAGCTTATTCCATCCAGTCCGCTCTCAGTGTTCACCTCCACCCTTGAACACAACACATTGTATTGTACCTTTGGGCTTTGTCAGTCTCACCCACTAGACTGAATGAGCTCCTTGATCTTAGGGTGTGGGGCTGTAGAAAGATCATATGGCAAGTCCTTAAGAGAGTGCACTCTGATGACAGGCTGCCTGGCTTTGAAGCCTGGTTCTATCACTTACTAGCTATGTGACCCTAAGCTAATAATTTAACCTCTCTGTGCCTGGTTTTTCATCCCTAAAAGAAATTCTGAAAGTCCCTAGCTCACAGTGTCATTGTAAGGATTGAATGTGTTAATAGATGCAAAGCTTTTAAAACAGTGCCTAGGACATTTTAAGTGCTCACAAAAATTAGGTTGTATTTAACCTGTGTTGTTGAGCAAATGTCAGGAAAATGTCTCTGAGAGGCAAGTATATTAATGGAGAGTAATCAAACAGAGCAGTAAAGAGAGTTTTGTTTATATTTAATTGAACAATTCATTCTTTTTTCCCTGCCTAGATCAGTATCCATAGCAGAAGACAGAGTGATGGAAAGAAAGAATGTTGGTGCTGGAACCAGAGACTTGGGTTCAGATCTTAGCGTCACCTTTTATTTTCTATCCCACAGTAGTACCCTCCAGGTAGGATTAAGTAAGAAATTATATGGTGCCTGGTGGTTTCAACAAAGTAGCAATATGACTGAGTCACTCTTATTTTTTAAAATGTGATTTGTTTTATTGTTCCTCAGCAGATCTATTCATTATTGCTTTAAATTTAAATTATGTTCTAAACATTTAGCTTTCATTTTTAACCTCTTTTTGCCTTAGTTTCCTTATTTGTAAAATGGAGATGGTGCCTACCTCAGAGGGCAGTTGTGAGGATTAATTGAGTTGATGTGTGCAAAGTATTGATACTTAGAAGAATGCCTGGTATGTGGTAAGGACACTGTAAACATTTGCTTTCATTGTCATTACTCTTTGATCCTCATCTTTGATTTTGTTTTTTTACTTCTTCCATCACAATCATATATCCCATCTTTTCCACCTAATTTCTGATCTTAGTAAGTGGTACCAGCATTCTCCCAAGTCACCTGGATTTGAACCATTTGAATTCCCTTTGATTTACTCCTCCCACCACCCCACTTTGTGGGTCAAGACCTGCCGCTATTTCTCATCTATTCCCTCCATCTACATAGAAACAACTGTTCATCATTATCAGTCAACATTCATTGAGAGCCTAATAAATCTAGAGTCCTGTGGTTAGGGTCCCTGTCGTTAGAAGTTCACTCTCCTTTTCTGAGTCTACCTCCTGTGTCTACCCTGGCTGACTCATTCTTTTCACTTTTCTGCACCCTGGTAGAAAAATAGAAATCTCTAGTTGTCTTGACTAAGAAAATTTTCTCAAAATCTAAGTTTCTTTTGTACTAATGAATCACCTCTCTCTTTCCCATCTTACCTTCACTTCTTGGTGTTTAATGATCTTTGATGTCCTAATTCTCTGCCAAGACTTGACTACCAGTCCTTGTCTTTCTCTTCATCTCTTTTGGTTTGGCCTGTCTATCTGCCTCCCTGGTTTCTGACCCGTGTCTTGTCCTGACCCCTGGTATCTATGTACATGTGCTCTAACTTTAACATTACGTTTTCATGGTTCCTGATCCTTTGGTTCACAGAGATCTGAAAAGCATGTTTTGTACTATGGTCCACACTGAGGACCCACGATTCTCCTGGTCACAGCCTCTCTCACTGTATATTTCATGGCTCTTCTCTAAACATTGAACTCAAGTCAGTGACTCTGCACATTCTTCCTTAACTTGATCCTTCTCCTCCTCCTTCCCTTCCTTGGTTCCTTTTCCCCCTCCATTTAATAAGTATGTGCCAGGAACTGTCCTAGGAGTTGGGGATATAGAAGTAAACAAAATAGACAAAGTTCCAGTCTCATGGAGCTTCAGTTCTAAGTGGTGGTGAGGCGAAGGTGAGAGAAGAGAGACAATGCTTGGTGAATTCAAGGAACAAGGAGGGCAGTGGGGCTGGAATGGATGAACAAGGGGAATTGTGGGAAATGAGGGTAGAGGGGCAGATGGAATTTAGATCACATGAAGCCTTGTAGGTTCCTTCAGGATGGGAAGCCATAGGAGGGTTTTTGTCAGTGATGTGATATGACTTGCATTTTAACAGGATTAGTCTGGCTCTTCTATGAAGAACAGAATGTAGGAGGGAAAGGATGGATGGAGAAAGCCCAGTTAGGGTGCATTCCAGTAATCCAGGCAAGAGATGATCATGGCTTGATCCAAGGTGATAGCAGTGAATATGTTTTGAAGATAGACCCAAGAAAATTCAAGGTTTGGGGTCTGAGTAATTACAAGAAGATGAGTGCCATTTACTGAGATGAGGAAGATTCAGAGAGTTTCAGGTTTGAAAATAGAAAATCAGAAGTTTGTTGTTGGGCATGTTAACTTTGAGACACCTATTAGATACTTAAGGAAGCAGATCAATAAATGAGTGTAGAGTTCAGGGGAGAGATTGAGATTGAAGGTATAGATTTGGGAGCCACCAGCAAACAGATAATAGGTAACACCACAGGAATGAATACATTCACCCAGGGATTAAGCATAGTTAGAGAAAACATCAAAAGGAGTTAGCTTTGGGGTCCTTTAATATTTAGAAATTGGAAGGAGAAGGATCCAGTAAAAGAGACTGAGAAGGAGCTGCCAGTGAGTTAGGAGGGATACACTGAGTATTGCCCATAAGCCAAGAAGGAGAAATAGTCAACCATGTTAAATACCGCTGAGAAGCGGAGAAAGAGGGTGTCTGAAAATGGGATTAGGCGATCAGACCACTGCAGGTCTTTGGTGACCTTGTTAAGACTAGAGTGGGCTCAAGGCAGAATGGAAGAGAAGGTGCAACTAGAGAATGTGGAAAACTGCTGTGAGGAGTTTTGTTGTTAAGAAAAAGAAGAAAAAGAAAAAAAAAAAGCAGAGAAAGTAGCTAATAGCCAGAAAGGTTGAAACAGTTTTTTGTTTGTTGGCTTTAATGATGGGAGTTACAGCATTTTGTATTTATACATGTCTCCTCTCCACCCTCTCTTCTTGGTTTGCTGACACCACCTTACTTTACCTGGTTTAGTTACAGTAGATTCCCATTTGGCCAATCTCAACTCCAGGGTTTTTTTTTCCCTCTGCACTCCAATACATACTGCCTGGCTCATCTTACTTTAATAGCTTTAATCTTGCCTCTCCCTTGCTTCAGACCTTGCCAAAATTCCCTATTGTCTGCCACAGAGAGTCTGCTTGTCTCTGCTGCTCCCTCCACGCTACCCAGGCTGGTCTCCTTGTGGTCCCATGCAGACTCTGTTCATCCCACCCCCTAGGTGGTCAGGTCATTTAAAAAAATCTGGGATGTTTTCCCTTTCTCTATGTCTCCAAATCATATTCAACATTTGTAGCTTATCTTTTATAGATCTAAAATTATTTCAAAATAACTTTTTTTAATCCTAAAAAATATGCATAGGTTAGCTAAATATGTCTTCAGATTTATACAACATTCAAAGCTGAGCTCAAGTCCCCAAAGCATTCCCTCAGCCATCAATTTTACATCAATTCATTCACTGGATAAATTTTAATTAAATTACAAATTTAATTAATCATTTGTAGCCTCAAGTGCTCAGGATCTAAGGCAGACAGGTGAGCAGATGAATAAAATATGGGTCATCAGTGCTATAATAAAGATACCTCTAAGCTCTAGTGGGAACCCAGAGGAGAGAGTGATAAGTTCTACCTGGAGTTTCCAGGAAATCACAGAGGAGGGGGTACTGAACTGGAACTTAAAGGGTGAAGAAGGGTGGATAAGGTAGTGAAGGGCATTTTATGCAGAGGAATAGCAAGGGCAAAGGCAGGAAAACGTGGAAGAGCAGGTATTCTGGGAGCTGGAAGTAGCTCATAGGCTAGAGCACAGAGGGCTTGCTTAGGAACAGGGCTGGACAGGCAGACAGTGCCTTGTCATGAAGGAAGGAGGACCTTATATGTCATCCTAATGGCTCTGGATGAGATGGGGAGACATGGAAGAGATTTGGGCAGTAGTGAAGTAAAACAATCTGATTTGGTACATAAGAATGATCACTTAGGCAGTAGAATAGACAAGTTAGAAGGTGATGGTCATATTTCAGATGAGATGACCAGGTCCCCTTCTCTGAGAGCAGTACTATAGTTATTAAGAACATTGCTCATTTTCCCACTTCATAATCTTTACAGTCTTATATACTTGTATTTCATTTTCCTAGTAAGATTGTTAAAAGGCATTGTTGCCTATAATTAGATCTTGAGCTGAATTACCCTGTGGAGATCTGGCATCACTGTCATTGCGTTTTTATTATACAGATCTCTCAAAGTAATCATGGATGTTGCTGGATTTTAACCACAATTGCCTTTCAAAATACATATAAATTCATCACATACTTACCATCTTGTCTGAGTACTTGTGTCCTTGATTTTGGGGACTACTTGCATGCCAACATCTCTCTCAAGTTGCTTAAGGGTAAAATTTTTATCTGGGTAGGCTGTACATTCAATATAGGCATCTTTTACACTGGAAGCATTCTGGTCACTGAACTTAACTGGGGCACCAAATTCACTTCGTTTTCGAGAAATCATATATGTAATCTGCAACACATGTAAGCAGTACAGGAAACAATCGAGTCTCTGGAGAAAAATGATGTGTGGCCGACAATACGGGTGCTCTGTCCACATCCTCTTGGACCCCTTTGTGTACTTTCTGTGCACCTTTCCAGGTCCTTTTGCTCTCTGTTCCCACAGCCACCAGCCACCTACCTCTCTTCTGTGGAGGATGCTCTAGAGCTACCAGGACCACTTTGCCTGAAGGTACAAAGAACAGGAAGTGACTGGCAGTTTATATCCAGGCCAGCAATGGACTGGTGGGAGACATATGTAAGCCCATCTCTTTTGCTTCTGTTTGGGACAACTCTGAGGTATAATTTACACTCCAGAGTTCCCTAGAGGTCCAGGCTGAAGCCTTCACTCTGCCAGACTTTTGCCTGAGAGTGCACCCTTGCAGGGCTTCTGTCTCGGTCCTGCTGCTTTCCTATTCTCTTATGGGGCCCTTTCATAATAAATCACTTGCACACGATTGCTCCTCTCAGGGGCTGGTCTGGGAATGCCACTTTGTTAGTTTCCTAGGGCTGCTGTAACCACATACCACAGACTAGGTAGCTTAAAGCAACAGGAATTTATTCTCTCTTGGTTGTGGAGGCTGGAAGTCTGAACTAAGGTGTTGGAGGGTTGGTTCCTTCTGAGGTGGAATCTGTTCCCTGCCTGCTCCCAGCTTCTGCTGTGACGGCCAGCAATCCTAGGTGTTGCTTGGCTTGTGATACATCACTCCAATTTCTGCCTCCGTCTTCCATGGCGTTCTCCCTGTGTCTCTGTGTTTTCACAAGAGTGTCTTCTTATAATGACGCCTGCCCTATTGGATAAAACTCCCCTTACTTCCTTTCTGAGGTACTGGGGTTTAGGACTTCAACTTATCTTTTGGAGGGAGACACAGGCCAGCCCATAACACCCCCCTAAGACAGTGACCATTCTTCTATCAAAAAAAAGCCATATCCCTGCAGCAAACACAGCAAACCACACTGATCCCTCGGGGATATGTGTTGCTCAGCTATAGGGAGGTGATGGCTAGACATCATATTCAAGCTGCTGACCTCTCTTGTGGATTCTTTAACCGATTCTTCCTCAATTTCTTTTTCACTGCCCAAAGAAACCCATGGTTTAGAGATAGGTGGCTTATAAATATATATATCTTCAGGAATATGCTCTTTATATTCTTCTTGTTCTTCTGGAACTTCTGGAGGCTGCAATAAAATAAATAGGATTCTAAAATATATTACCAGGGCTTCCCTGGTGGTGCAGTGGTGAAGAATCCGCCTGCCAATGCAGGGACACAGGTTCGAGCCCTGGGCTGAGAAGATCCCATGTGTCGTGGAGCAACTAAGCCCGTGCCCCACAACTACTGAGCCTGCGTTCTAGAGCCTGTGAGCCACAACTGAAGCCCGCACTCCTAGAGCCCATGCTCCGCAACAAGAGAAGCCACCGCAATGAGAAGCCCGCACACCGCAAAGAAGCATAGCCCCCGCTCACTGCAACTAGAGAAAGCCCGTGCGCAGCAACAAAGACCCAGTGCAGCCAAAAATAAATAAATAAAGTAAATAATAATAAAATTTAAAAAATAATATATTAAAAAAATAATAAAATAAAATATATTACCAGAAGAAAACCTATGGTTACCAAAGGAAAAGGGGGGGGGGATAAATTAGGAGGTGGGATTAACATATAAACACTACTGTATATAAAATAGATAACCAACGAGGACCTACTGTATAGCACAGGGAACTCTACTCAGTATTTTGTAGTAACCTATAAGGGAAAAGAATCTGAAAAAGAATATATATATATACATATATATACATATGTATATAAAACTGAATCACATTGCTGTACACCTGAAATTAACACAACATTGTAAATCAACTATACTTCAATTAAAAAAAAGAGTTAAGTTCAGCAAATATATATACATATTACCAAATTTAGGTTATAATTACACATGTATATTTTGCAATAAACTTTGTTTTTATATAAATTCATTAAGCTCTTCCTTATTATTTTTCTTCTTTGTTGGTTCATGCTTTTCAACTATGAGAAGGAAACTATGCAAAAAAAAAAGGAAGAATGGCAAAAAAGAAAGAGATCAAGGATATAGAAAGAAGATGAAAGAATCAAGAGGGGAGAGGAAAAAAAGGAAAAGATGTGTGATAAGAAAAAAGCATTTACTGTATGCCTTTAAGAATATGGAATGCTAAAACTTGATAAAATATAAAACTAATTTTCTCTGATTTCATGAAATGTTTTTCTGATGAGAGGATTATATGTATGAATAAATATGATATCCATTAAATTATAAAGAGCAAATGTTTTTTAAACCAAGATGTCCACAAGAAGATATACAGACAGATAAAGATATAGATACAGATACAGATATAGATATATAGATGTTCACTGCTACTTTATTCATAATAGTGAAAAAATGGGCAACCAAAATGAATATCAATAGGGAAAAGGGTTGATATAGTTTGGTATAGTCAGAAGATAAAATCTCATAAAACAGTTGCAATGAACAAACTCAATTTACATGTATATGATTTTAAGTGTATCAACATGAATAGATCCTAGAAGTTTACAATTTGGTGAAAAACAAAAGTTGCAAAACAAGTTGTATAATATAATTTTATGTAAATTTTAAATGAATAAAACAATAAAATGTATTATTTGTGGAGCATACATGCATGGTAACAGTATGAAACCATGGACAGAAGACTATATAACAACCTTAGAATAATAGTTCCTTATAGAGAGAAGTTAGAAAAATTGAATTAAGGAGGATATAAGAGACAGTGAAACATTATCTCTTATATTTTATTTCCTTTCAAAAGAATTTGAAGTAAATATGACAAAATAGTAACATTTGTTAATTCTGAGTGGTGACTGTATAGATATTTGTTTCATCATCTGTGCTTTTCTATACACTTGAAATATTTCACCATAATAAAAAAATTAAAACACAGAAAAAAGCAATCATAAAAATAAAACTGAAAATGTTAAGGCTAACTGAGAAATTATTTCAAATGTAAAAAGTGTTCAATATTTTAAAATGCTATGGCTTTCCTTTATTTTTCTTGCTTATTGGACAACCACACAAACCCCTCTGTCTCCCTCAGTTTGACCAAACCTCCCCATGAGGATGCCAGACCGGAAGGCAAGTGTCAGAAGTCTGTTGCCTTTCATGACCACTTTGAACACAACACCCCGAAGGTGAACTGACTTCCTTTCCTTGGAAACTAACATTCTTTTATATTCTGCTTATCTTTGACACCCTGTTCCCCTCAACTGCCCACTGACCAAGTTGTCCTTTAAAAATTTTGCTTTTAAATAATCATAGCAAAAATTTATGGAGCACTTAGCTTTGTGCCAGGCACTATACAAAGGGCTTTACCTGCATCGGCCCATTTAATCTTCACAACAGCCCTATTGGTGCCACCGTTTTGCAGATGAGAGGTTCAGTAGCTTACCCAAAGTCATGGTGATGGCAAGAGGAGAAGCAGGAATATGGGCCAAGGAGTGGTGATAGCAGTGGTACTCCAGATTTGTTGTTTCCAGTCCCACTGGGTAAATGAAGGGCAAATAAGTAGAGTATCTGCTACCCTGAGATGTATGAGTTAGCTCGCCCTTACCCCACCTACTCTAGGCCCCAGGGAATCAGAGCTGAACAAGAATAATCATGACCATGTCTGGGGTTCCCCCAGAGGTACTGCTTCCTTCTGACAATCAACAGATTGCTTAGGGTGTGCTTACATTTAAATAGTTTTCCTTGCCCTCTTCAGTTCCAATAAGATAAAAGTTAAGTCCATATTTGAAGTCTTTGTCATAAACAAGGAGAAGCTCATCTCCAGGATATTCCTGCAAAAATATAATCAAAAAAGAAGGTTAATGTTCAGTAGTCATTCAGTTTATTCAGATCTGACACAAAATTAATATTTCTTTAATCAATCAATCATAGAAGATAACCACAGTGCTAACCTATGGTTAATAACCCCAAATTGCAAGGTTATTTTATTAACTTACAAAAGCTCTTAAAACACAACGCTTCCAGGGAAACTTACCATGTAATTTTATTTCTAACAGGAAAAAAAGGAAGCATTCATTTTATTTGGTATTGTGCTCTGTAGCATGTTTGTGGACAAATCAGGACTAAAATTATGAATTAAACAATTAAAGCAGTATGGGAAAATAAAGGTAGGTTCCCTTTCTAGTTAAAATTGGGCAAGGATGAGCTTTTCTGGGTGTGGAGTAAGACAAAATGTCACAGATAGGAGTTTGCTTTTCACAAAGGGTCATCAAGAAGGATTCCCAAGGAGGGATGGGCAAGCTAGCATTTGCCCAAAGTAATGGGAAATGCCAGATTTGAACTCAGAAATCTCTCCAATTTTTGTGATTATGTATCAGGAACCTCTTGAGGTAGAACTGAAAAATAAAGAGGGATACTGTACTTACCTGAATAATTTTTTTGACTGGGTAGAAATCAGATACTGCAGCTCTGTTTTCAAAGTCTGCAAAAATATCTTCTTTTTGGATAAGTTTATAAGGTTGTTCATCTGTGACATCTTCATCTATTCTGCAGTTAAATATCTCCTGGGTCTTGTTAGTTAACACTAAAGGATAAATTTCTGGATGACCTGGGAAAGGCAAAGTGGAATTTGGACATTAAATATAACCATTTAAAATATTAACACTAGGAAACATGCAATTGTTTGCTTTAAATAATTGCCTTGGTTAAAATTTTAAAAGACTTTAAAATCATTGTTCATATTTTTAAAGTAAGTTTATCCATTATAAAAAATGTCAACAAATGAACTTATTTACAAAACAGAAACAGACTCACAGACTTAGAAAACAAACGTATCGTTACAAAAGGGGAAATGTGGCAGCAGGGAGGGATAAACTGGGAGTTTGGAATTGACATATACACACTACTATACTTAAAATAAATAACCAACAAGCACCTACTGTATAGCACAGAGAACTGTACTCAATATTCTATAATAACCTCAATGGGAAAAAAATCTGAAAAAGGATATATGTATATGTATAACTGAATCACTTTGCTGTACACCTGAAACTAACACAGCATTGTAAATCAATTATACTCCAATATAAAATTTAAAAAAAATTTTAATGTCAAAAAGATGAAAATAACAATTACCCATAATTCTATCTCTCAAGAGAGAACCTCTATTAATCGTTTGCTCTATTTCCTTCCAGTCACTCCATATATAGTATCTTAAATGAAATTCTAAATCCTGCCTTTCATACTTACTATTATGTCACTAGAATTTTACTATGACATTATATAATTTTTCTAATGCATCATTTTATTTTATTTTGATTTATTTTTTTCTTATTGTTTTTTTGTGTGTGGTACACGGGCCTCCCACTGCTGTGGCCTCTCCCGTTGCGGAGCACAGGCTCCGGACGCGCAGGCTCTGGACGCGCAGGCTCAGTGGCCTTGGCTCACGGGCCCAGCTGCTCCGCGGCATGTGGGATCCTCCCGGACTGGGGCACGAACCCGCGTCCCCTGCATCGGCAGGCGGACTCTCAACCACTGCGCCACCAGGGAAGCCCGCATCATTTTAAATTAATGTAATTATATAGCATAATTTTTAACTGTTCTGTTGGTAAGCATTACATTTTTTCTCATTTGTTTCTAGTGATTATAAATAACTCTACAAACAAATATATAGTTTATAAACTTTTATCACATTTCAAATTATTTTCTTAGGTTTAAAAAAAAATTTTTTGTGTGTGGTTTAACATTATATTTTAAATCTGAAAGACAAAGGTCAAATTCTCAAAACTAATACTTAAGATCTAATGAATAACAAAAGTATAAGAACCAAGACAGTTATATATGATGAGAATGTACAGAAATGGCCTAAATGACAGTTGAAAATAGCAGTTCATATTTTTTTTTCAGTTATACATATATCTATTCTTTTTCAAATTATTTTCCCAGGAGAGGTTTTAAAAGTGAAATTATTGGTTCAAAGGTATTATCACCATCTTAGGCTCTATCAAACCTGTATTGCTCTCCTAAAACACCTCCTCCCTCACCCCTTCACCTGTTGCTCTCTCTCATCAGATGACCCTGCTTCCTCTCACAGAGAAAATTCTGTGTCTGTACAGCAAAGAATCCTGGGATGTCCCGCAGCCCTGCCCACCAGCTCATCAGCACAGGCCCCGTCTTTCTGCCCTTCCCTCCAGTTCGAAGACTTGCCTGCCCCTCTCCACCCTTCTCAGCCCATCAACTCTTCCTCTCCCGTCAACCTTTCCTACCTCTGTGCTGTTTGCCCTCAGCATGCTGATTTGTTCAATAGTCTCCCATTTTAAAGAAACCTTCCCTTGACCCTAGATAGGTACCTCTGCTCCCTAGGGCTCTTTTTCAGTCAAACTTGTTATTCAGTTCTTCACACTTTTTTTTAAAAAAATTATTTATTTATTTATTTTTGCCTGCGTTTGGTCTTCGTTGCTGTGCACGGGCTTTCTCTAGTTGCGGCGAGCGGAGGCTACTCTTCATTGCGGTGCGCGGGCTTCTCATTGCGGTGGCTTCTCTTGCTGAGGAGCACGGCCTCTACGGCGAGCGGGCTTCAGTAGTTGTGGTGCATGTGCTTAGTAGTTCCGCGGCATGTGGGATCATTCTAGACCCGGGCTCGAACCCGTGTTCCCTGCATTGCCAGGCGGATTCCTAATCACTGTGCCACCAGGGAAGCCCTAGTTCTTCACACTTTAAAGCTACTGACTTTCCAATTAGGTTGTATTAGTAAACCTGGAACTGGAGAGGAACCTCCCCTCCCTCTTCCCTCCTCTGGTTCCCCAGTCCCAGAATTGCCCTCAAAAGAGGAGGAAGGGGAGGTTCAACAGGCTTCCATTATTGTTCTTCCTGTCCCTTTGCCCCCCACCCCAGGTCAGTCCTGGGCAGCAGCAAGCCCTGGGACAGCGGATGGAAGAAGACAAGGTATCATTTTGCCTCAATCTTCTCTCTCAACCCTACTTCTCATTTTCTTATCCTTTTTATCACCATCAGCTTCTACCACCCCAGGTTCAGTTCTGCATTTATCCCCAGAACTCCCTCCCCCAGCTCTATGCTCCGGGAGCCCCAGAACCCACTCCCATCCTCTCCAGGCCCCCCACACCTGGATGTCCCAACATCCTCCCTCCCACTGCTCAACAGGTGTGTCAGCGAGGGGAAAAGTGCATGCAGCCTCTCAAGTAGGAATTTTGAGCTTATTTTCCCACAGAAACATTGACCCCTCGCCCTGGAAGCTCTATGATACGATTATTCAGGTGATTATTAGTGACTATGCATAACACTGATTATGTATGGAAATATATTCCAAATTGCAATCAGTTGGCATAATAAACAAACATTTGGAATACAAGTGGTTCATAAATTAGGGACAAATTGCCCATTTTTATCTCCCCTTAAAATACTAACCCTAACACCTGCATGTAGAGGATGCTCAAAGGCAATTGTTTTTTTTTGTTGTTGTTGTTTGTTTGTTTGTTTGCTTCAGATCATATTTATTGTGGGGTTAGGGGTGGGGATCTTGGGGTTAGAGGACAGCAACTGCGGCTGGCGGGATGAGCCGCTCTCGACGTGCCTGCAGGAGCTGTCCGGGTGTCAGGTACGGGATGGTCCAGGGCCAGAGGGCACGCAGGATCCCGGGGGTGCTTATGACAGGAAGCAGTGTGCTGGCACCTGGGATGCGGGGGTCTCCAGAGCTTCATGCACAGCAGGGCCCCCAGCACGCCCTCGGGGCGGGGGGACCTCAGGGCCCAGATCCTGGTTGGTGGTGAGGTGAAGGTGACGCAGGGCAGCCACAGCCTCGGTGTCGGCCCCAAAACAGCTGTTGACTTGATTCACATGCAAGTTATCCTTTAAAATCATACTGCCAGCCGTAATTTGTAGAGTGTCCGATGCATAAGAGCCCTTGGAGTTTTGTCTTGGAAAACCACTAGGTGGAACTGTAAGACCCACACTGAGCTGGAGCTGGAAAGGAGGTGGCTGCCCTTCATAAACAGAGGCGCTCACAAAGGCCAGAAAGCTTCCTACCCTCCACGAAACTGGAAGGACACTGACAAAGATGGTGTTCTATGTCACCTGCTCCCACTAAACATACTTCAAATCCTACTGGCTGGATATTTGTCATAAAAATAATCCTTTTACACTAATTGGGCTTTTCCAAGGCAACTTTAATAGAGGATCTAACATTCCTTTATCTAGAAGTTAGCAGTAGTCGTAGCCTGTTTCTGGCTGGTGTTGGGAATCAGTAATAACTGCAGGCAACTAGTAGCCAATAGACTACACAGAACTCCTAGAGTCTAGTACCTCCGTGCCCTACCTGAACAATGGCCAAACTAAACACAGCAAGGCCTGATGCTACTGGCCACCCCAAGGGTCTTTGGCTAAATTCAGTGTAAGAATTGTTGTTATTTAGGCCTGGAGGCCTGCACTGAAGATAACACTGTAGGTATATAACAATGAGGCTCTGGTGATTAGCAATGAGATGGGCTCTGGGCTCAGTTGTGCCTCCAGCAGAGTGGTCCAGGAGGGTGAGAAAGATGTTGGAGCAGAGGAGAAGGGCTGCAGGGCCTCCTGAAGCTTACAGAGGTCAGGAGTGCCTGCCATGAGGGCAAGACCGACTGGATAGGGGACCAGGCCAGTGCAGTGAATGAATAACAGTGTGAGTAAATAACAGCATGTTCGTTATAGCAGTTTCTGTGAAGCACCTACTTACTGCCAGACGCTATTCTAAGCACATTACATGGATTATTAATTCATTTACTCTTCATAACAACATTCAGAGGCTGCTCCTATAATTGTCTCCATTTTTTAGCTGAGAAAACTGAGGCCCACAGAGTCCAAGTAAGGTATCCAAGGTTGGGGGCTGGGAGTTAGAAAGAGGGGAGCTAGGATCCAAACCAAGGTCCCTGCACTATAACTAGCAGGCCATACTTTCTCTCAAAAGTGTGAACACAGCAGAGCACAGGAGATGGTCCTCCTCCCCCTTCACAGATAGTCAGGGAGGTAAGAGAGGTACACTGTATAGGATGCAGTGAATGGCAGTTATTCACCTAGTAGCCTGGTAGAGCAGGAGCTGAAGACAGACTCAAGCTCCACACAACTAACTAGCTCAGAATCTTGCTGTGCGCGCAAGGAAGAGCCCGGTGCAATATAAATCATAGGCCACACATCAGTTGTACTGCATATTGAAACAGAGTATGTAAATAAGCCCTATGCATTTCATCCATATCTTTTTTTAGCATTTTGCTTGTTGTTTACTTTAAAAAAAGTTTTATTGAGATATAATTGATAAATAATAAACTGTATATATTTAAAGTGTACAATTTGATAAACATATGCATTTACCCATGAAACCATCATCACAATGGAGATAAAGAACACATCTATAATCCCCAAAAGTTTCCTCTTGCCCCTTCTCCCAGCACCCCTCCTCACTCCCAGACAACCACTGCTCTGCTTTCTATTACTATAGATTAATAGTTAGTTTTTTATGGAATAGTTATAAAACTCACCTCTCTGGGCATCTGCTTCCTCATCTGAGGAATGAGGTAGTGATACCTACCTCATGAGCTTGTTGCAGAAGTTAATTTAGGTAGTCCATGCACATTTCCTTAAAACTTGCACAACACTTTTTGTTTGTCTTCTTTTGCTCAGCACAATTATTTTGATATTCACTCATGTTGCTGCACATAGCAGTAGCTCATTCCTTTATATTTCTGACTAGTATTTCATAAAAGAAAAAATCAATTAGGCAAAGATTTCTTAAGAGTTACAGTTTGGGGTGCTGTATCTTGGAAATCTTTGCTAATCCAAGGTCACAAAGATTTTTCTCCTATGTTTTCTTTTAGAAGTTTTATATTTGGTTTTATATTTAGGTCTATGATCCATTTTGAGATAATATTCGTATATGATGTGCGATATGGATTGAGGTTCACTTTTTTGCATGTAAATATCCAACTGTTCCAGCATCATTTGTTGAAAAGACTATCTCTTCTCCACTGAATTGCCTTCGTACTTACTTTTGTTGAAATCGATTGACCATATATATGTGAATATAGTTTTGGACTCCTTATTCTCATTCACTGATCTATTTCTCTATCTTTTTTTTTGGCTGCTCCATGCAGCTTGTGGGATCTTAATGTATCATTTAAAGCTTGTGTTTCCTTATTTATTTTCATTTTGGATGATCTGTCCAATGGTGAAAGTGGGGTGTTAAAGTCCCCTACTATGAATGTGTTACTGTCAATTTCCCCTTTTATGGCTGTTAGTATTTGCCTTATGTATTGAGGTGCTCCTATGTTGGGTGCATAAATATTTACAATTGTTATATCTTCTTCTTGGATCGATCCCTTGATCATTATGTAGTGTCCTTCTTTGTCTCTTCTAATAGTCTTTATTTTAAAGTCTATTTTGTCTGATATGAGAATTGCTACTCCAGCTTTCTTTTGGTTTCCATTTGCATGGAATATCTTTTTCCATCCCCTTACTTTCAGTCTGTATGTGTCTCTAGGTCTGAAGTGGGTCTCTTGTAGACAGCATATATATGGGTCTTGTTTTTGTATCCATTCAGCCAGTCTGTGTCTTTTGGTGGGAGCATGTAGTCCATTTACATTTAAGGTAATTATCGATATGTATGTTCCTATTCCCATTTTCTTAATTGTTTTCGGTTTGTAGGTCTTTTCCTTCTCTTGTTTTTCCTGTCTAGAGAAGATCCTTTAGCATTTTTTGTAAAGCTGGTTTGGTGGTGCTGAACTCTCTCAGCTTTTGCTTGTCTGTAAATGTTTTAATTTCTCCATCAAATCTGAATGAGATCCTTGCTGGATAGAGTAATCTTGGTTGTAGGTTTTTCTTCTTCATCACTTTAAATATGTCCTGCCAGTCCCTTCTGGCTTGCAGAGTTTCTGCTGAAAGATCAGCTGTTAACCTTATGGGGATTCCCTTGTGTGTTATTTGCTGTTTTTCCCTTGCTGCTTTTAATATGTTTTCTTTGTATTTAATTTTTGACAGTTTGATTAATATGTGTCTTGGCGTATTTCTCCTTGGATTTATCCCGTATGGGACTCTCTGTGCTTCCTGGACCTGATTAACTATTTCCTTTCCCATGTTAGGGAAATTTTCAACTATAATCTCTTCAAATATTTTCTCAGTCCCTTTCTTTTTCTCTTCTTCTTCTGGAACCCCTATAATTCAAATGTTGGTGCATTTAATGTTGTCCCAGAGGTCTCTAAGACTGTCCTCAGTTCTTTTTGTTCTTTTTTATTTATTCTGCTGTGCAGTAGTTATTTCCACTATTTTATCTTCCAGGTCACTTATCCGTTCTTCTGCCTCAGTTATTCTGCTATTGATCCCATCTAGAGTATTTTTAATTTCATTTATTGTGTTGTTCATCGTTGCTTGTTTCATCTTTAGTTCTTCTAGGTCCTTGTTAAATGTTTCTTGCATTTTGTCTATTCTATTTCCAAGATTTTGGATCATCTTTACTATCATTATTCTGAATTCTTTTCCAGGTAGACTGCCTATAGCTTGTGGGATCTTAGTTCCCTGACCAGGGAATGAACCCAGGCCCTTGGCAGTGAAAGTGTGGAGTCCTAACCACTGGACCGCCAGGGAATTCCCTATTTCTCTATCTTTATAGTATTTTGTTTTTATATTAACAACAGTAAAATGCAAACCTTCTTTGAGACAGCCCTCTGTAAGGAAATGTGCATGTACTACCTAATTTAACTTCTGCAACAAGCTCATGAGGTAGGTATCACTACCTCATTCTTCAGATGAGGAAGCAGAGGCCCAGAGAGGTGAAGATTTTTGTGGTCACACAGTCATTAAGTGGCAGAATTACGATTCAAACCACATGTGTTTAATTCCAAAAACTGTGCTATTAATCACTTGTGGTAAACAGAATAATATCCCCCCAAAGATATCCATGTCCTAATTTCCGAAACCTGTGAATATGTTGCCTTACATGCCAAAAGGGACTTGCAGGTGTGATGAAGTTCAGGATCTTGAGATGGGAAGGTTACTGGGCTCCTGAGGTGGGTCCAATGTAATCACAAGGGTCCTTATAAGAGGAAGGCAGAAGGGTCAATGCCAAGGAAGGACATGTGACACGGAGGCAGAGGTCTACGCCAGAGAAAGATTAGAAGATGCTACGCTGCTGGCTTTGAAGACAGAGGAAGGGGCCAAGAGTCAATGAACACAGGGAGCCATTAGTTGAAAAATGTAAAAAAACAGATTATCCCTTCAGAGCCTCCAGAAGGAACCAGCACTGCCAACACCTTGACTTTACCCCAGTGAAAGTAATTTCAGACTCCTGATTTCTAAAATTGTATGATAATAAACTGGTGGTAATTTGTTATAGCAGCAATAGACCATTAATACACCACAGATACTCTAACCTGTATTAAAGTGTGACTTATAATTTGGGTAAATTATTTAACTTTTGGGAGTCACAGCACCTCCATCTTGTAATGACCATAGCAATGTTACTTCCTAGAGGTAAAGGGATGAGAGGAGTATGTCTGGCACAAAGCTGTTGCTCCATAAATGTTAACTACATGTAAAAATCACACCTCTTCTCTAGAAACCTCCAGACGTTGCCTTAATTAGGAGACAGCTTTTGGCTAGTCTGTTGCTCCCTTGGTTCCTTGGTAGGAAAGGGAAACCTAGTCCCCTGCAGCATGACAGCCACAAGTCCAGAGTGACAGCTGACAATGTCAGACCCCACAGCAAGGAAGTCAGAGGGTCCTGGTGTTGCCTGAGGGGAGTCTGGGGGTAGAGAGAGAGGCTGTAAAAAAAGGGGATGCTAAGTCAAAACCTACCCTCAAGTCTCACTACAAAGTGCTGAGATTTCTTTTTCTTTTTTTTTCTCCTTAAAGAAACATACTCACATCTATTTTTCAGTCCATTTACTTTCAGCTGAAACCTCTCCACCATGCCCCATTCTCAGGTCCATGGATTTGCTTACCAGTTAATTATTTCATCAGGAAATATTTACTACACAGCTACTATGTGAAAAGCATAGTGCTAGTGCCAGGGTATACAATCTAGAGGGGGAGACAGACATTAAATAGATAAATACACTCAGAAATACATAAGGACAAATGGTGACAAGTGCTATCTAGGAGAAAACAGGGTGAGAGATAGAACATAGAACTAAGGAGGGTGGTAGTGCTGGTGGTCTGTCTAAACAGGAAGAACGGGGAAAGCAATTCATTCATTTATTCAATCAATCAATCAACAAATATTTATTGAGCGCTTATTCTGTATCAAGATAGGCATTTTTCTTGGATTGATCCCTTGATCATTATGTAGTGTCCTTCTTTGTCTCTTGTAATAGTCTTTGTTTTAAAGTCTATTTTGTCTGATATGAGAATTGCTACTCCAGCTTTCTTTTGATTTCCATTTGAATGGAATATCTTTTTCCATCCCCTCACTTTCAGTCTGTGTGTGTCCCTAGGTCTGAAGTGGGTCTCTTGTAGACAACATATATATGGGTCTTGTTTCTGTATCCATTCAGCCAGTCTATGTCTTTTGGTTGGAGCATTTAGTCCATTTACATTTAAGGTAATTATTGATATGTATGTTTCTATTACCATTTTCTTAGTTGTTTTGGGTTTGTTATTGTAGGTCTTTTCCTTCTCTTGTGTTTCTTGCCTAGAGAAGTTCCTTTAGCATTTGTTGTAAAGCTGGTTTGGTGGTGCTGAATTCTCTTAGCTTTTGCTTGTCTGTTAAGGTTTTAATTTCTCCGTGAAATCTGAATGAGATCCTTGAAACAAATTAAAGATGATACAAATAGCTGGAGAGATATACCATGATCTTGAACTGGAAGAATCAACATTGTGAAAATGCCTATACTACTCAAAGCAATCTACAGATTCAATGCAATCCCTATCAAACTACCACTGGTGTTTTTCACAGAACTAGAACAAAAAATTTCACACTTTGTATGGAAACACAAAGGACCCCGAATAGACAAAGCAAACTTGAGAAAGAAAAACGGAGCTAGAGGAATCAGGCCCCCTGACTTCAGACTATACTACAGAGCTACAGTAATCAAGACAGTATGGTACTGGCACAAAAACAGAAATATAGATCAATGGAACAGGATAGAAAGCCCAGAGATAAACCCACGCATATACGGTCACCTTATCTTTGATAAAGGAGGCAGGAATATACAGTGGAGAAAAGACAGCCTCTTCAATAAGTGGTGCTTGGAAAACTGGACAGCTACATGTAAAAGAATGAAATTAGAACACTCCCTAACACCATATAGAAAAATAAACTCAAAATGCATTAAAGACCTAATGTAAGGTCAGACACTATAAAACTCTTACAGGAAAACATAGACAGAACACTCTATGACATAAATCACAGCAAGATCCTTTTAGACCCACCTCCTAGAGAAATGGAAATAAAACCAAAAATAAACAAATGGGACCTAATGAAGCTTAAAAGCTTTTGCACAGCAAAGGAAACCATAAATAATATGAAAAGATAACCCTCAGAATGGGAGAAAATATTTACAAATGAAGCAACTGACAAAGGATTAATCTCCAAAATTTACAGGCAGCTCATGCAGCTCAATATCAAACAAACAAACAACCCAATCCAAAAATGGGAAGAAGTCCTAAATAGAGATTTCTCCAAAGAAGATATACAGATTGCCAACAAACACATGAAAGAATGCTCAACATCATTAATCATTAGAGAAATGCAAATCAAAATTACAATGAGAGGGCTTCCCTGGTGGCACAGTGGTTGAGAGTCTGCCTGCCGATGCAGGGGACATGGGTTCGTGCCCCGGTCTGGGAAGATCCCACATGCCGCAGAGCAGCTGGGCCCGTGAGCCATGGCCACTGGGCCTGTGCGTCCGGAGCCTGTGCTCTGCAATGGGAGAGGCCACAATAGTGAGAGGCCCACGTACCGCAAAAATATATATATATATATACAATGAGATATCATCTCACACCGGTCAGATTGGCCATCATCAAAAAATCTACAGACAATAAATGCTGGAGAGGGTGTGGAGAAAAGGGAACCCTCTTGCAGTGTTGGTGGGAATGTAAATTGATACAGCTACTATGGAGAACAGTATGGAAGTTCCTTAAAAAACTACAAATAGAATTACCATATGACCCAGCAATCCCACTACTGGGCATATACCCTGAGAAAACCATAATTGAAAAAGAGTCGTGTACCACAATGTTCATTGCAGCTCTATTTACAATAGCCAGGACACGGAAGCAACCTAACTGTTCATCGACAGATGAATGGATAAAGAAAATGTGGCACATATAGACAATGGAATATTACCCAGCCATAAAAAGAAACGAAATTGAGTTATTTTTAGTGAGGTGGATGGACCTAGAGTCTGTCATACAGAGTGAAGTAAGTCAGAAAGAGAAAAACAAATACCTTATGCTAACACATATATATGAAATCTAAAAAAAAAAAGGTCATGAAGAACCTAGGGGCAAGATGGGAATAAAGACACAGAACTACTAGAGAATGAACTTGAGGATACAGGGAGGGGGAAGGGTAAGCTGGGACAAAGTGAGAGAGTGGCATGGACATATATACACTACCAAATGTAAAATAGATAGCTAGTGGGAAGCAGCCGCATAGCACAGGGAGATCAGCTCTGTGCTTTGTGACCACCTTGAGGGGTGGGATACGGAGGGTATGAGGGAGGGAGACGGAAGAGGGAAGAGATATGGGGACATATGTATATGTATAACTGATTCACTTTGTTATAAAGCAGAAACTAACACACCATTGTAAAGCAATTATACTCCAATAAAGATGTTAAAAAAAAGACAAACGTAAGTCAGATCATGTTACCTCTCTGCTTAAATACCAATAGCTCCCCATCCTACAAGCCAAAATCTTTACAATGACCAGCAAGGCTTTTAGAGATTCCTCTTCCCCACCCTCACTGTTTCCCCTGTTTCTAAACGTGAAGTGCATCATCTAAGCAACTCTGAGAAAAAGTTTCAACAACAACAACAAAAATAAAAGTTGTTGGAATAAGATTATTTAGCCTCTAAAATAGGAACCTTATTAGTTTGGTTGTTTAAGTTCTAGTTTATTTGCTTAAAAATCAGCCTCTTTCCTTGAAATAGCAGAACCCCACCATAGCATACAGATAAATATTGCCCATGATCAGAGTTCGAAAAATACTATTATAATAAAAGTAATGACTTGCAGACAACACACTTTACAGTTAAAAAAGGTCTCTCAATAATTATACAATGTTGGATTTTTAAGGGACTGCTTGGTCCAAGTCTATTTCTCAGTTTGAAATTCTCTCTTCCACTCTTACTTTTTACTTTTTCTTTAAAAGTTTTATTTTATATTCCAAATGACATGATGCAACTTTAGTCCATGCACATTTTGATCAATCATTTCAATCTGTAATATTCTCATTTGCTCATTGCATATTAAAATGTTGTAGAACTGGGGACATAAATTCTAAATTGTATTTCCACTTACCCATGCTCTCCATATTCACAGGTTCTGCTTCTTCACTAACTAGAATATAATAAAATGATGTCAAATTTACATTTTTGAGTCAAATATGTATCTTAGTTTACTACAATCTTCTACCAAGGCTTAAAACATAAAACATAAGGCAAATACACAGTGAAGACTTAAGCTATTTTATGATTAAATAGAAACTGAATAATTGTCTTTCTTACAGAATTATCTCATAGTGATATATTTGCTATGACATTTATTATATGACATTTAGTTGATATTGTAATGAAATGAATGAAAATAATAATAAATCCCCGTGTTTTGAATTCCACTTGTGTTTGACTTTATGACAGCAAAAACATTTATTTGAGACATAAAACCATGATCGTTTTGGCTGTTAATATATGTACAAATACTAAATCCATAAAAATCCCATTGATGAAAAAACAGTCCTACCAGGTAACGTTATTTTAGTTTTGCCACGTTTTGAGCTCTTTTGTTTTCGACGTTTTGGAGCCATGGCTCTGACTTAGGCTGCATAAAGAGAGAATATGATTAGTAAATTCTGGTTTACAGTTCCAAATAGTAAGCATTATCACTTAGTAAACATAAGAATATGTTTTCTAAGTTTTGCCCTCAGCTAAATCAACATGTATCTTCACACAATGGGTGTTCTGTGACCACAGGTTTATTGCAACAATCTTCCTAATGAGATCTTGCCATTCCAGCAGAGCCATTCAACTGAAGCACAAGGAGGTGACCTGCCAACACTTCAAGGTTTCCGCCACGGGCCCTGCCATGGAACCACAAGAGAGGACACTGGATCCCCTGCCTCCTGCTCTTGTTTCCATTCCAGGGAGCTGTTTTGCACTGTCTTGTGCCCAGCTCCCTGGCAGGTGCCCCAGCTAAAAACACAGGCTTAAAATCCATGGGCAGACACAGACTCACCATGTACACATACATACATAATTTTTAAATAACATAGTTTAAATAGTACTTTTGTCCTAGCATATGTACATGTAACCACTGTGTCCTAACTTGTACTGTCAGAGAATACCTCTAAAGGTTTGCTATGGAATTACTCATCAATTCTGACAAGACACAGTATGGCCAAGATCACTGCCATGACACTAAATCCTTGTCATCTCCTCAATGATCACCTGTGTCCCATCTTGTTAAATGATTAGGAGTGTGATTTCAGGAGTCTGACCAGCAGGGTTTAAAAACAGACTCTACTTTTTTTTAATATACTTTTTTTTTAATTGGGGTATGGTTGTTTTACAAAGTTGTGTTAGTTTCTGCTGTACAATGAAGGGAATCAGCTATATGTATACATATATCCCCATATCCCCTCCCTCTTGGACTTCCCTCCCATGCCCCACCCCCCCAACCCCCCCACCTAGATCACCACCAAGCTGACCTCCCTGTGCTATACAGCAGGTTCCCACTAGCTATTTATTTTACACATGGTAGTGTATATATGTCAATCCTAATCTCAGTTCATCCCACTCCCCCTCCCACTCTGTGTCCACACATTCATTTTCTATGTCTGCATTTCCATTCCTGCTCTGCAAATTGGTTCATCTGTATCATTTTTCTAGATTCCACATATATGTGTTAATATATTTGTTTTCTCTTTCTGACTTACTTCACTATGTATAACAGGCTCTAGGTCCATCCACATCTCTACAAATGACCCAGTTTCATTCCTTTTCATGGCTGAGTAATATTCCATTGTATATATGTACCACATCTTCTTTATCCATTCATCTGTCGATGGACATTTAGGTTGCTTCCATGTCCTGGCTATTGTAAATAGTGCTGCAATGAACACTGGGGTACATGTGTCTTTTTGAATTATGGTTTTCTCCGGGTATATGCCCAGAAGTGGGATTGCTGGGTCATATGGTAGTTCTATTTTTAGTTTTTTAAGGAAACTTCGTACTGTTCTCCACAGTGGCTGTATCAATTTAAATTCCCACAGTGCAAGAGGGTTCCCTTTCTCTACATCCTCTCCAACATTTATTGTTTTTAGATTTTTTGATATTGGCCATTCTGACCCATGTGAGGTGATACCTCATTATAGTTTTGATTTGCATTTCTCTAATCATTAGTGATGCTGAGCATCTTTTCATGTGCCTCTTGGCCATCTGTATGTCTTCTTTGGAGAAGTGTTTATTTAGGTCTTCTGCCCATTTCTTGATTGGGTTTTTTTTTGATAGCGAGCTGCATGAGCTAAAAACAGACTCTACTTTTTACCAGCTTAGTGACCCTAGGCAAATTATTTACCTTCTAAGCCTCAGTGTATTCATCTGTCTAATGGGGATAATAATAAAACCTACCTCACAGGGTAGGGTGTTAGGAATTAATGAGAAGAAGTTGCATCATCATCAACTCAGTCATCTGAGACTGGTTTGCCTCATTTTAATAAGCCAACCCCAGGTGGAGTATTATTTCATAGCCCAGAGTCAAAATATCACACGTATTGCTTTATACCTAGTCCCTTGATTACTAAATCTTGACTAAGTGTGGGTGTATGTGTCTGTGTGTTTGTGTATATACACTTTTCCCTTCAGATTTTTCACATGTATTTTTTCAAATGGCAATAATGATTTTAGTAATAATATTCTCATGTTTATGGAATACTGCTATGTGCCTGACACAGCTCTAACTATTTTACCTGCATTCTTTATTTAATTTTAACCACTCTTTTAGATAGGCATTTTATTAATACTATGATATTCATGATCATTTTATGATGTGAAAACAGAGGCCCCAAGAGGTCAGGTAATTTGCCTGAGGGGTTGTGTAAACTGCGGATGGTGGAGTCAGGGTGTGATCCCAAGCAGTCTGGCTCCAGTGTCCATGCTCTTAACCTTTGTATGAGACTATCCCTTGGATTTCAGTGATACATATTTACTGTGTTTCATTACAAATGAAGCTATTTAAAAGTATTGTCTTTACCTAGAAAGGTATGATTTTATTATTTAATCAGCATTTTACGATTCTGACAATTAAGGAATTTCTACTTTTTAAACATTGTGCAATGGACGGCTCTGATCCATTTCAGAGCCTGTCAAGTGTCCTTCATCCCACTTCCCAGACTTAGTGTAATTTCAAACCTTGAACCTAATCTGTTTTCTCAGAAGTTTCTTTATCAATATACCCATCTCCATACTCTATTTCAGCTGTTGACTTAAAATACACAAAAACACTGTGAAGGTCACCCAAACCCACTCTACATGTGTGCGCGCGCACATACACACACACACACACACACACACACAGTCACCCCACCACCACTATTTATTCCACAAATATTTATTGAGTGACTATAATGTGCCAGATGATTCCCTAGGTGTTAGGAATACAGCTGTGAAAAAATAGGTAAAACCCCTGCCCTGATAGAGCTTATGCCCTAGTGGGGAGAGAGCAAAGAAAGAAGCAAAATAATTGGTACTTCAGATGGTGATAACTATTAAGGAGAAAAATCAAGTAGGAAGGGGAGAGGGAGTGTAGGAGTGGGGAGGTCACAATCAGGGAAGACCTCACTTAAGTAACGTTGGAGCAAAGACCTAAGAGAAGGGAGAGAGCCAGAAATACAGATATCTAGGGGAAAAAAGGGTATTTCCAGGCAGAGGGAATGGTAAGTGTAAAGGTTCTGGGACAAGAGTATGCTTGGCACTTTTAAGAAAACATGAGATGGATGGAGTGGAGTGACTGAGGGGAACACTAGGAGGTAAAGTTGATCAGAGAGGTAAAGGGGGTATATATTACAGTAAGGCCCCGACACATGAACGAGTTCTGTCCCGAGAGTGCATTCTTAAGTCCAATTTTGTTCGTAAGTCCAACAGAGTTAGCCTAGGTATCCAACTAACACAATCGGCTATATAGTACTGTACTGTAATAGGTTTATAATACTTTTCACACAAATAATACATAAAAAACAAACACAAAAAATAAAAAAATTTTTAATCTTACAGTACAGTACCTTGAAAAGTACAGTAGTACTCTACAACAGCTGGCATACAGGGGCATGTTCGCATCCTTGAAAGTTTGCAACCTGAAGGTTCATATGTAGGGGACTCACTGCAGTCAGCTTTGCTGTAGTTACAAATGCCCTTTAACTCTCAGTAACATGCAACAGCAAACATTTATTTCTTCCCATATTCTGCATTATGGCTGTGGGTGAGTTGCTGCTTCAAGTCGTATTCTGGGACACAGGCTGAAGGAGCAATGCCTATCTGACACACATTACTTTCATGGCAGAAGAAAAAGTGAGAACTAATAGAACCGCGTGATGCTTTCTGAATCTTCTCCTTGGCACTGGCACACTGTCCTTTTTTCTGCTCACATTCCATTGGCTCAAGCAACTCACACAGACAATCCTGATAATGGGAGAAGAATGTATACTTGCATAGGAATGGGTCGGAATGTGTGATCCTCTTAAAAGGAAGGTAGGTAATAAGGGAAATTATATAATATACCACAAGGGAGCTAGGTCCTGGATAAGGACTTTGGGTTTTACTCTGAACGAGGTGGGGAGCTTTGGATGGTTTTGAGCTGGGGAGTTACTTTACTTGACCTGACTCACATTTTAAGGATCACTATGGCCGCTGTGTCTCGAAGACTGTAGCAAGGAAAGGGCTGAAGCAGAAAATCCAATTAAGAGACAAGTCAATAATCCAAGAGAGAGATGATGGCAGTTTAGATAAGGGAGGTGAGAGTGGGATGGAAAAAGTGATTGGATTCAGGGTATATTTTTTAAGTAGAGCCAACAGGATTTGCTGATGACATGGATGTAGGGTCTGAGAGAAAGAAAGAGATCAAGGATGACTTCAGTGAGTTTTGCTTAAGGAAATGAAAGTATGGGGTTGCTGTTTATTGAGATGGGGATCCCCTGGGAAGAACAGATTTGAAAAGGAAGATCAGGAGTTCAATTTGGGGCATGTTAAATTAGACCATAAACTGGACTATAAACTCTGGAAGGATGGGGGTTGTGTTTTCTTTCCTATTATTGTAACCTCTGTACCTGACAAATGTATCAATACATACTGAGAAAAATTGTTAACTTAATGATTCCCTGGTCCTCCCTTCCCCCCTTCCACTCTTAGTTTGTGAATTTCCAATCTGAACAAAAGGCTTTTGCCTAATGGCCTGTGGAATAACCTGTATGCATGCTTTATTAGTTTTCTATTGCTGCTGTAACAAATTATCACAAACTTAGTGTCTTAAAACTACACAAATTTATTATCTTATAGTTCTGTAGTTCCAAAGTCTGGCATGGATCTCAGTGGGCTAAAATCAACATGTCAGGGCTTGCCTGATGGCGCAGTGGTTAAGAATCAGCCTGCCAATGAAGGGGACATGGGTTCAAGCCCTGGTCTGGGAAGATCCCACATGCCGCAGAGCAAGTAAGCCTGCCATAACTACTGAGCCTGCACTCTAGAGCCCGCGAGCCACAGCTACTGAGCCTGCGCTCTAGGGCCCGCGAGCCACAACTACTGAGCCCGTGCACCACAACTACTGAGCCTGCGCTCTAGAGCCCGCCAGCCACAACTACTGAAGCCCGTGTGCCTAGAGCCCATGCTCCACAACCAGAGAAGCCACTGCAATGAGAAGCCCGTGCACCACAATGAAGAGTAGACCCCGCTCGCCGCAACTAGAGAAAGCCCGCGTGCAGCAATGAAGACACAACACAGCCAAAAATAAAGATAAATAAATTAAAAAATAAATCAAATCAAATCAACGTGTCAACAAGGCTGCATTCCATTCTTTTTAGAGGCTTTAAGGGAGAATCTTGCCTTGTCTCCTTGCCTTTTCCTACTTCTGGAGGCCCCCAGCATTTCTCGGCTTGTAGGTCCTCTTCCTACATCTTCAAAGCCAGCAATGGTGGGTTAAGTCCTTCTCACATAGGGTACTCAGATCTTCACTTCTTCCACCCTCCTCCACTTTTTTTTTTTTTTTTTTTTTGTGTTGTACGCGGGCCTCTCACTGTTGTGGCCTCTCCCGTTGCGGAGCACAGGCTCCGGACGCGCAGGCTCAGTGGCCATGGCTCACAGGGCCCAGCCCCTCCGCGGCCCGTGGGATCTTCCCGGACCGGGGCACGAACCCCTGTCCCCTGCATCAGCAGGCGGACTCTTAACCACTGCGCCACCAGGGAAGCCCCCCTCCTCCACTTTTAAGAACACTTGTGATTACCTTGGACTCACCTCGATAATAAAGGATAACCTCTCTATTTTAAGGTCGGCTAATTAGCAATTTTAATGTCACTTGCAAACTTAACTCTTATTTGCCATGTGTAGTAAAATATTCACAGGTTCAGGCATTACCAGGTGCTGCTTGAATATATAGGTATCAGTTTAACACAATCATCCCAAGAAACAGTCAAAATAATCACATGTGCCCAGTTCTTTTCAAATGTTGCTATTAAATGATGTGGGTAATTTGGTTATTTCCAATTTTGGGGGAAGACAAAGTTAATTTTCCAGCAGTATATCAGGTGACAAAATTGAAACAAACATTAAATGTGTGCTGCCTTACCAGAACAGTTCATTTACTACTTTCACAAATATTAACTGCCGTGTCTAAAATATTGACTAGTGACCAAGGAAAAGGGAAGATCAGGTTGTTCTACAGGCTCTTAGAGGTCCTAATCCTTCTTAATTAAAAAGCACAATATCTAATTTGCTAGGCAGATGGAAAAATTCATTAGCTGAGGTCAGCCTAGGAAAAACAGTCTAAACTAAAAGAAAATAGCTAGCTTGGGAGCACCTACCTTGTATTGTATTTGTGTTTCAGGCAAAATTTTATAGTTTATTTTAGTAACTGCACATAATAAAAGCCCTGTCAACATTGTGTCTAGAAAATAAATCACTTTTAATTACAAATATCAAAATCAGATGAATAATGTAGGCCTGCATTAATTTCAATAAACACACTTAACTATTCAAGGTTTATTTTTTTGTGCAGATTTTCCTTTTAAAAACAAATCCCAAATAAAAGATTTGAAAATTACAGCAGGTCTTACTAAATTTTTTTCATAAAACTAATGGCATACTTCATGCAGTGAATGTGCTATATTATATTTCCCAAATTTTTCCCATTAAATTGACTGCTAAAAGGTCATGAAAGATTTTCAGGGAATTCCTTGGTAGTCTAGTCTTTAGGACTCCGTGCTTTCACTGCGGAGGGCCCAGGTTCTATCCCTGGGAACTAAGATCCCACAAGTTGTGTGGCACAGCCAAAAATAAATTGTTTTTAATACAGGTATCACTTTACTAAGGTTACTAAGGTTACTCTGAAATGCTCATTTTTCCTTTTCCAAACTGAAGTAAATTTATTATGATTAACAGTAACAGAAGAGATACTTCATCTATTCTTAAAATAAAGGTTATGCCTACTACAGGGGATTGTACTACAATTGGTTTTCAAAGCCACCATAGCTGACTGAATTCCAAAACAGAATTTATGAAAGATAATACTTACAAATATTTAAGCATTCCATTTAAATATTGTTGATATTAAAACCATCTATTTTCTTTGCAAATTAACTCACCCATTCCAGAATACCTTTTTTGCTAGCAGTGTACCAAAGGACACATTTTTTACCTTCCACACTAATAGCAAAAGACGTTAGGGGGGTAACAAAAGAAATGAGTTCAGTGGGCCCTCCTCCACATCTGCGGGTTCCACAATCTTGGATTCAACCCACCTTGGATCAAAAATATTGAGGAAAAAATTCCAGAAAGTTCCAAAATGCAAAACTTGAATTTGCTATGCACTGACAATTATTTACATTGTATTAGGTATTATAAGCAATCTAGAGATGATTTAAAGTATGCAGGAGGGTGTGCGTAGGTTATGCAAATACTACACCATTTTATATAAGCATCCTCAGATTTTGGTATCTACGGGGGGCCTGAAAGCAATCCCATCCCCGGGGATAATGGGGGACACCTGTACTGGGTAAATGCTCTGTGTAACAGTTCAAAACCTGTAATGGCACTCCACTGACTATGAGGGACATTGCATTCAGAGCTGTCCATGACCTGGTTCCAAACTAACTTTCAAGACTTGCTTGTGACTGTGTTTTTTTATGAGGCTTCTATTATTCAGGAGGATAACTACTGCAGATGAAGGGATAAGTGATGCGAATTATAACTGACATAATGCAGTGATTTAAACAGTTATTAGCTTCCTCTCTTCACTTTTCTGCTGTATTGCACACGTCTGTTTACATGTTCCCATTTGTTACCTGTACGCGTGTGTGGCTTACTCCTAGCCACGAGATCTTTAATTCTAAGACCTGTAGCACTGGTACCTTACCTTCACCTAGCAACTTCCTAAGAAAGTATTAATTCCTTGAGTCTTCTTCAATTAGCTGACCTTGTCTAGGTGGCCATCATCCTCTCTATCCTCTTTTATCTTCCCAAAGTATTTGTAAGCTCATCATGTTTGCCTCCCATCTTTTTTTTTTTTTAAATAAAGATTTAAAATAAGATCCAAGACTAACATCTTGGGATTCTTGTAAGAGTGTCTCCAAGAACTGCTGCTTCTTGGTCAATCTCCACCAAGACCCTGATTAAGCTTCAAGGTTCTCCTGGGTTCTTCTGCCATCTTCTGAGAAGTACACGACACCCACCCTCCAGAGATAACTGTTCCTACAATATTTGTTAGTCTTCTCTTCTTGTTTCTCCCCTTATAACCTAGTCCCATTCTTTACTAAGATTAGATATTTACTTATTTAAGTAGATGCTAAATCATCACTTTTCTCTTTGAAATATCTCCTGAATTCCAAGCTCTCTTCTCCCATAGCATCCTCTGGCTTAGGCCTTCAACATGTTCTTCTATACCAGGAATTCCTAACTATTTTGTGCCATGAACCCCTTTGGCAGCCTGGTGAAGCCCATGCATCAAATAAAAACATGGGATTACAAGGGAGACAGATGATATTGAAATACAGTTATCAAACTATTTTAAAAATTATGAAATAATAATTTATGTGCTTCTTTATTAGTAAATTAAATAAGATATAACAGTGATTCTAATTACTGCCTTAATTTTGAAGAAGTGATGAGCATAAATAATATATCTATAACATCCATGATATATGAAAAGAGTTATAATTTCTTTTGGTGACAAAGTCACAGGTTCTGCTAATACTACTGTGGTTTATTACCAAATGCATACATTTCAATTAGCAGTTAGTAAAAATAAACATGTAAGTTTTTTCTAACCACAGATTTCTCTCCCCCCTGCCCTTTGACAAGATCATGAACATTTAGCTTACCTTCCTGCCTCTGTTCCAACCAGAACAGTCACCCACAGGGCATGCCTTCAGAGTTCTCTTTCTAAAATGCAGATCTTAACAAGTCACTTTCCTGTATACTAGGGAATACAGTGTGCGTCCCTATCATCCATAGAGGCATTCTCCTGCAGTAGTACAGAAATGGAATTCATTTGAAATGCAAATTTCCTGGACTTCCACTGCAATTCTGCAGATCTGGGTGAGCCTGGAACACTGCATTTTTTTTTTTTTTTTTTGCAATACGCGGGCCTCTCACTGTTGTGGCCTCTCCCGTTGCGGAGCACAGGCTCCGGAAGCACAGGCCCAGCGGCCATGGCTCACGGGCCCAGCCGCTCCACGGCATGTGGGATCTTCCCGTTCCGGGGCACGAACCCGTGTCCCCTGCATCGGCAGGCGTACTCCCAACCACTGCGTCACCAGGGAAGCCCTGGAACACTGCATTTCAAAAATCACTATGAGGAAGTCTTGCACTAGTGGTCCACAGACCAGACTTTGCAAAACAGGATAGAGTCCAACCTTGTAAGCATCACCTTTAACAGCCTTCACAGTCTGCCTCGCCACACCTACCCTTGCAGTTCTACTCCGGCCTCACAGAATTACTATGCATTCTCCAAACCGAGGGGGAGAATGCCCTTCCTTCCCCACCCCTCCTGCTTCACACGATGCACGCATTTCTCTGCTTGCTTAAATCTTGCTCGTTCTTAAAGGCTCAACTCCAATATGACTTTCTCTCTGAAGCCTCTGCAACTTTCTCACTCAGGCTGATACAATCTTGTTTTCCCTGACAATTTCTAATCATGCTGTACTGTAGTAAATTATGCCAGGCTTCTGCAAAGGCAGAGGGCCCCAAACTCAGAGCTGCCTGAAAGATAGTTGTGCATTCATTTAGCACTCAGCATACACTGTGGAGAAGGAGAGAGAAATTACTGAGCAGCAATCAAGTCCTGCAGGTCAATAGAGGAATAAGACAAGTCCTTACTTTCAAAGGGCTATTGTTCCCCTGTTTATCTTCTTCACTCTTCATATACTCCAGCCCTTTCTTAAGTCCTGAAGTCATCTAATTACTTCAGCTCACATTAATCATTTCTTCTTTGATGTCCTATACCAGGATCATACTGTTTTCCTTTTCATCCAACCATCCATCCATCCATCCATCCATCCATCCATCCAGTATTTATTGAGTTTCTACTACGTGCCAGGCAATGTGATAGGCACTGGGAACATAAAACCTGTGAACAGGTACCTGCCCTCAAAGTTCTTAGAGTGTCAACTGCTCTCTCGTTGATATTTTTGTCTCCTGGCTAGGCTGGAAGTTCTCTGAAGGCAGAGAAAGTTTTGTACATTTTTGTAGTCTTCACTGCATCTAGTACCTCGCTGGCACAGCGAGTGTTGCAAACGCCTTTGAAAGAGTAAGTGAAATACTTGTTTTCCAAGCCTCCTTTCCCACTCAGAGCTCCCCTTACCTGATACTGCTAAACTGAAGGGAAAAGAAGCCTCTTTGCAATACCCTGGAGAAAAATTCCTTCGGGAGCTGGAGATGGGATTTTGATTCTCCTCTCACAGAAAAACAAGTCCCAAGAACACAAACTGCAGTTCCCCCGGCAGACCGTTGCCGCAACGCATCCGTTGCTAAGAGAAAAGAGGCTAGTCCTCTGCTGAGATTGACAAAGCAGCCTCACCAATAAAATGCCCGCTTCCTAACAGTCTCTTCTAGAGCAGGCTTGTGATTGGTTGCTATATGATGCTGACACGAACTGGAACAAGGTCCGCAGTTTCCCCCTAGCAAGGGAGTTGTATCGAGGGCTGCAGCCTGGCCTGACGCCAGGGCCGTCAGGCTTGGTCCATGCCTCGCACCGAGAGCAACCGTAATCAAAGGAGAAGCCTTCTAGGGTGTGGTCTCCAGCAGCAGAAAGTGAAGGGTGAGGTGAAGATTTAGGGCTGCTGCTCTGTTTACCCCAGCTACTACCTGGGGCCGTCCCAGGAGCCTGCCCTAGATTCCCGTCTGAGAGAAAATCCGGCTCGATGGGGTGTCGTGATATCCTAGAACTTTTAATGTGTTATATTTTTTCTTGCTAAAATAACTTTTGTATAGTTTGAGACAAACTGGCAGTATGAATCTCAGGTAAGAAGATTAAATCCCACAGCAAAACAAAAATTAATTTTAGCTATGATTATGGGTCCTATGGGATTCTTAGAGCCAAGCTCATCTCCCTGAACAGTTACCAGCCCTCCTCTCCTTTAAAAAATAATTAAAACTGCCTAATTTGTAATCTGGCAGAATTTAATAAAGTAATTCAATTGACTGCTGTAATTGATTTAAATTAATTTTTTACACCCAATTTAAACGAAAATATTTGGCAATAGGCTTATAGATTCATAACATCTGAAATTTAATGAGATGATTTAATAAATTTAATTAAATGAGATGAGATTTAATTAAATGAGATGATTTAATAAATTTAATAAGATGATTTTACATGGTGTGTAGGAAGATCATGTACATTCTTTCAAATATCTGAAGAATTTGTGCTTGCAAAATACAAATAAATTTTACTAAAGAAATCATTAAAAAAACAAAACTGGGAGGAGGATTTATTATTGTGACATTGTGAAAACCTTTTCCCAGGCTCTTCCACTTTCTGACACTGAAAGGTTAGTTTTCCCCTGGCCTCAGCCCTGGAGTTTTCTTTTCTTACTCTTTGCACTCTCCTGGTGGCATCATAGATATTCCCCTTAGCTTTAACCATCCTCCAAACATATCGGAGACCTCCATTTCTATACTCTCAGCCTAGTACATCTCTTAAATTCCAGACTTGAAATTCCACTGAATTTCTTGGATATATCCAAACATATCTAGCTTAGTTCATGGTGTTTAGTAGTTGCTAAGTAAAGGTATTGAGTGAATGAGTGGATAAAGATATTGAATGAATAATTACTATACCAGAGGTATCACAGTTTCGCAAAAGCAAAAATCAACTTATTATCTTTCATGTGTCTTTCAGGTATCTTTGGGAAACCTTTTTAACTTCTTTGTTTTCTACCTTAGGTAATAGTATCCACTGTCCATTATTTTGCAAAGCAAGAAATCTGAGTCATCCATGATTCCTACCACCCACAGTCACCATGTTACTAAATCCTGTCATTTTCCTTTTCTAAATTCTCTCTCAGATAATCCATTTCTTCTTAGCGATCTTCACTAAAATAAACCTCTGACTTATTTTAGTTGGTAATAATGGTCACTTGACTTGTTCTGCCTCTTCCTAATTTATTTGCTACGGTGCCATGGAGTGTTCTGAAACAGAGATTCAATCCTGTTATCACCCTGTTTACATATTTCATCTGGCATATGAAACCCTGTACAAATAGGGTTCTGAAGGATACCTTAAAGATATCTGGAAGATAATGAGTTATGTTTCTAACCTCACTTCCTGCCTCTTGCCTCAACTCAACTCACGTTTTAGCGCGGTGTTTCTCAACTGAACCCCTTAAGAGCTGAGAGGCATGAAACCATAGGGGCTGGCGGTTCATAATAGGCTGATAGTAAGAGGGGTTACAGCTTGAAATAGACTTCTGCAACTGAGATATATTTGTTTCATACAAAGAATTCATGAGGTTTTTGTATTCTGCTCTACAATGTGTTCATGTTTGTTTTCATTTTTAATATGTCTAAAATCCTTATTCAATTATATCTCAATAAACTGGAGAAAAATGTCTAAAATTACTATTAACTAAAATTGACATAAAATTGAATAAACTCAAAGAAGCCCCAGGCAACTGTGACATGCTCATCCTGTGACTTTCCACAGCTCCTGGCATTCTGCTGCACAGGCCCGGGAGTTTGTGTGTCCCAGGATGAGAGGTGGCCGAGCTCTGGTTATGCAGGGCCCTTGATGCTCCTTAAAGATGCCTTGTCTTTTAATAGCTGTGCATCTACTTCTACCTCTACCTCAACCTCTAATGCCTTCCTTCATCTTCATTATTTGGTGAGCTCCTATTTATTTTTCAAGACCCAACTCAAATATCATCCTCTCTGAAAGCCATCCAGACACCCAACAGACTTAGTCATTTTTTTCCTCTGTTTTTCCATTATAGCAAACATTACATTGTGTTGCAATGGCTTGTTGATATGGAGGTCCCCCCCACTGGATTTTAGGGCAGGGATGGTGTCTCATTCCTTTCTATCTCCATTGTTTAGCACAGTATCTGACATGAGTATTTAATATATGTTGAATCATTTAATTGATTGACTATTCTTGATAGCAAACCTAGAAAAAGCTCTCTAAAAAAATTTCTTTGTATTCTTCCAAAGAATTTCCTTTTCTTAAAAAGATTCATAATCCATTGCAGTCAGATTTAAGGAAGTAATATTATGACCTTGTGATTTGGATGACAAACCAAATCATCCTTACAGACACAACAAAGGGATGTCCATTTGGAGGAATGAGTCATAAATCCCAATACCAAGAAAGTTAGAAATCAAATGGAAAATTTTTAGTAATTTCTTCATTTTAAAAATTCAAATTATAAATGAATGACCCAACATCTGTTCTTTCATGGGAGTGGTCAGAAACAAAACATCCCCATGGTGGGTAGTGAACACTTCTATGCTCTTCCAGGGGATGCTGAGTTAAATTTGCCTGAAATTTGAAGATATTTAAAAATTATTTTTAGTTTTATTAGTTGAGTGAAAATGTAATGAGTCAAGAAGCTGTTACTGAAGATACTTCTCTGATGATTTAAGGACATCTTGATAAGTTTTAGATTGGGTTTACAGAAGGGTAATCTGACAAATTAAATATGAGACAGCTTTTGACTATTTATTACTTTAGTGCTTGACTCCCTCACCCCTTTTAAGATTTTTTTTAAAAAAGAGTTCAGAAACTAGGGCTTGAGGACCCTGAATAGGAGTCTTCATGCCTTTTGTTTGTCTGCATCAGTATGCCTGGGAGTGAGAGAGAGTGGGAGAGAAGGAAGTGTCTCTGTTTGAGCCCCACGTTGCTGGGATTATGATATGTTTGCACCGTGTTTGGGGAAACTATCATAACCTACTACATGAGGAACCGAGGAGCATCCCAGAAGAGAACTCAGCTTCAGAAATGAGAAAATAGACAAAAAAGTCTGATCTGGGAGCAAACCTTTAGCTATTGGAGGAGACGACCAGTTGTGGCAATTCTGTAAAAAACATGAACTAAAACTTCAATAAGAAATGGGGGGGAGACTTCCCTGGTGGTGCAGTGGTTAAGAATTCGCCTGCCAATGCAGGGGACAAGGGTTCGAGCCCTGGTCCGGGAAGATCCCACATGCTGCAGAGCTACTAAACCCATGCACCACAATTACTGAGCCTGCGTTTTAGAGGCCGCAAGCCACAACTACTGAGCCCGCACGCCACAACTACTGAAACCCGTGTGCTTAGAGCCTGTGCTCCGCAACAAAAGAAGCCACCACAATGAGAAGCCTGCACACCACAACGAAGAGTAGCCTCCGAGGGCTTGCCTCAACTGCAGAAAGTCCGCACAGAGCAACGAAGACCCAACGCAGCCAAAATAAATAAATAAATAAATAATAAATAAATAAATAAATTAAGTAACACATATTAAAAAAAAGAGCCAGTGAAATATCAGTTCTACATGTATAATGATTATTACCATTAGGACAGTTTAAATAATACTGTCCTTAAAGTTAGAAAATTATGTTGGAGACTAAATTTGTCACTTTCTGGTTAAGTAACATCAGCCAAGCTGTTAAAATCTCTATACCTCAGTTTTACATCTGCAAAATCTGGGATAATAATGCTTCCCTCAGAGCCAAGTCAGATAAAGGGTGAGAGCAACCACACTGCTGCCGTAAATGGCATTCTTCAAAAGAGATGAAACTTCACTGTAGTGAATTGGAAATACGTTGTCAGTTAGTTCAGGTTTCCACAGGGGACTTTGTACATACCAGGAGAGAGATAAAATTGATGCTTCCCTCAACCAAGTAGACAGTTTCAGATTTGAAATAAAATCTATGTTGAATATTTTTGCCATATGAGGGTACAGATCACAAGGTTTAAACAAAAGGCAATGTTGCCACCCCTGAGTTCAGCCAGTTTTCATATTTAAATTTTGAACAGTTCAATATGTTCCCAATAACAATTTATTTAGAAATAACTAGTTTAGAAAATTGTGTTTAATACGTTATTTCAAATGTACAGAAAGAGTATACATGTTTGTTAGTGGAAATCAGTTTTTCCCTATTTCCACTAGATATATGGTAAAATAAAATTTTAAAGAATATTAGTATGACGGGATGCCAGATTATTATCCTATCCAGATTACCCACAGATCTTAATCTGTTCCTTCCCCACAGTACTGCCATTAAAAAGGCCAGCACAGTGCCTCAAACATGGTACATGCTCAATGAACAGTTGTTGAATTAAAATTATCTGAAATTCTGTTCAAAGTGAATGATAGACATTGCCTCCGCCATTTGGTGACAATTAAAGGTAGATTTGAATACTCAACTGTCTGCTAGACATTTCCACTCAGATGTCTAATACAGAGTTATCCAAAGTGTGCCCCTCAGATCAGAACCAGCCAGGAAATATTTGTTACTAGTTTACCCCTCCACGAAATATTTGCTACCTGTCTGCAACAAAAGAAGTACGGAAATTGAAAATGCTTAAAGACTTTCTAGCATTTTTTTTTTTTTTTTTTTTGCGGTACGCGGGCCTCTCACTGTTGTGGCCTCTCCCGTTGCAGAGCACAGGCTCCAGACGCGCAGGCTCAGCGGCCATGGCTCACGGGCCCAGCCACTCCGCAGCATGTGGGATCTTCCCAGACCGGAGCACGAACCCGCGTCCCCTGCATTGGCAGGCGGACTCTCAACGACTGCGCCACCAGGGAAGCCCTTTCTAGCATTTTTAATAGAGTAACTGTTTTATGTTACATATGAACAAAACTGGTTTGTATTCTAAATGTCTTTATTGCATTTTCTAGCAATTTATTTGTATTGTATTTCACATAAGCATCAGTCTGTGAGAGAAATGGAAACAAAACCAAATCAAGTCGCCTCCAACAGACAGTCTGAGAAGCACTTAATAGACATCTCAAACACATGTTCAAAACTGAACTCCTGATTCTCTCCACTCACCTGCTCATCCTGCTGTCTTCTTCACCTCAAGTGATGGTCACTCCATTTTTACGGTTACTCAGGCAAAAACCCAAGAGTCATCCTTTGACTCCTTTGCTTCCATCTTTCACCCTTTTGGGATATATTTTCTACACTGCAATCAGAGGGATGCACTTGCAAAACATAAGTCAAATCATGCCAATCGTCTGTTCAAAACCCTCCAAAGGCTCCCATTTCACTCTTGTTTAAAAGCCAAAGTCCAAAGTCCTCACAATGGCCTACAAGATCCAGCTTAACCCGGCCCCTGTTACTAGGCTCATTTCCTACCACTCTTGCCTGTGGTTCACACCTCTGCAGGCACACTGGCCTCCTTGGGTTACTCGAATACACTAGGCAGGCTCCTGATCTGCACTGGCTGTTCCCTCTGCCTGAAACACTTAAACCAGATCTCCTTCATGTTTTTGCTAAAACGTTAACTTCTCAGTGAGGCCTACCGCCACCATATTTAAAATGGCAACTTCTCCTCATTCCCCTTTCTCTGGTTGATTTTTTTCTGATAGTATTTATCACCTTCTAAAACACTCTATAATTTACTCATTATAGTCATTGACTGTTTTTGCCCACTAAACTCTAAACTCTACAAGGTCAGAAGTTTCTGTTTTTTTCATTGCTGCATCCCCAGTGCCTAAACCTATGTTTGCCAAATAGAAAGTGCACCATGTACTGTTCATTAAATAATTTGGAACAAGCACTTTGGGGAGTAATTTAGCAGTAGCTATTAAAACTGAAAATGTATATATCCTATAATCCAGCAATTCTACTCCTGGATATTTACCCTAGAGGAACTCTTACACATGTGCGTGAGGAAATGGTTCACAGATGTTCACTGCAGAATGTTTTTGTAATGGCAAAAGATGGAAACAACCTAAATGTCCATTAGTAGGGAAATGGATAGAATGCTATGGTGTAGTCAATAAATTGCCATAAAACTGCTAAAATAAATAAACTTGAATGGATATAGCTCAGAACCAAAATGGTGAGGTAAATGTTGAAGGCTATGTGCAGAGCAGTGCCATCTTTGTGAACAAAAACATGAATAAACTATTTCTGTTTATTATGGGTACATGTATGTAAGAAAAATATTACAAATGAACTATTGAGATGATTCACACCAATTCATGACAGAAGATTCCATTAGGGGAGGGATTGTTAATTTTACAATGTTTTATTTCTTATAAGATAAAAAGACTGGAAACAAAATAAAATGTAAAATTTGTTGCATTTGAGGTTGTGGATATTGAGTGAGATTAATATTTTTTTTGTACTTTTCTGTATTTGAAATTTTCCCAGTTAAAAAAAATTGTCTTCTAGACTTCAAGATCTTTAAGAGCCGGAAGTGTGTTTTATTCATATTCCTATCCATAGTACCTAATACTCTTACTAGAATTTAGGAGGTCCTCAAGAAATACTTGAATATATACATATTGAATAAATAAACATTTTAATTTTAAAAAAGAGGAGGAATTAAGGGGTAAAGAAGATGAGTGGCACAGATGTAAAAAGAAAGGTAAGAAATATTTTGGATTGACATAATCATGACTTAATACTCATGCTACCTAAGACTCTCAGCTGCCCTATGTTACTCTGAAACAGACAGGATTTTTGAGATGGCAAGAAGATAAAGATGTGAAAAAAGCTCTCTTCCATCCATCAGTTACCAAGAAAGCTGTAGGGATTCATTGGTTATTGTAGTAGTGTTTCCAAATTCCCAAATCAATCTTTGAAATTCAGGAACAAAAAAAAATGGAATTCCTGAAATAATAACTTATTTTGCATTTTTCATAACTTTTTTTAACGTTTTTAAAATATAATGAGTAAACATAATAAGCAATTTATTATTTATTATAGGGTTATACTAAAAGTTCCAGAAGTTTCTTTCTGTTAAAAAAAATAATAATAATAAAAGTGTCTTTTATTATTTTTATGAACCAATATATTGGACAAGATGGTATATTTCAGTTACATGCTACCTGTTATAGATATTTCATAATAAAAATCATTAAAAGAGGGAAGCATTAATGCAAAATAAATTCTAAATAAAAATCATTTTTAAAGATAAAAAGTAAAAATATTTTAAAAGTTATTCTTCAAATGACAATTTATTTATCTTTATTTTATTTTATTTTTTTAGGATCATTCTTTTTTTTAAAATAAATAAATTTATTTATTTTTGGCCATGTTGGGTCTTCGTTGCTGCGTACGGGCTTTTCTCTAGTTGTGGTGAGCAGGGGCTACTCTTCATTGCAGTGTGCAGGCTTCTCATTGAAGTGGCCTCTCCCGTTGCAGAGCATGGGCTCTAGGCGCGCAGGCTTCAGTAGTTGTGGCACACGGGCTTAGCTGCTCCGTGGCATGTGGGATCTTCCCGGACCAGGGCTCGAACCCGTGTCCCCTGCATTGGCAGGCGGATTCTCAACCACTGCGGCACCAGGGAAGCCCAAGTGACAATTTAAAACACATAAAACTTTAATAGCCTTATCCAATAGATTTGATCTTTGTTTTGTGACAAATGAGAGAAAATTCCTCTTATTATGTATTTGACGTTGGTTCAGCTGTTAAAAGTGCTTCCAAAAGTATTATCAGATTGGGCATTAGGGCATATGTTGCTTTTTATAAGCTCATTTAGTGTTTTCACAATGAAAATATTTGGTCTGTTTTACAAAGAACTATATACTTCAGTGATCTGGAAAATGCAGCACACAGAATTACATAATATTCAAACAGTGTAACGCTTGGATCTCCTAGCAAGATCAATAGTGTTACATAGAAATATGTTGAAATCACCAATTTATGAAGCTACTTTGCTTGCAAAATGTCATTTCTTGAAATACCATCCACAGGATTAGCACAATGTATTCTATGTATATAATTATTAATCATATACATATATATTAAAATTAATTATATAAGTATATATTAAACATATTACTATTTATGTTATTTGTAAAAGTGCTCAATACCACAATTTATAACATGACAAAAATTACAAGCAAGATGGACTGCTTAGATATTAACTGTTTCTAATATGTTCCTGTCATGCTGCCAGAAATGTTGACCTTAATTTTTGACTCTGCATGTCAAGGTTTCCTGTCTTCCTTTTGACTTGATGTCAGTATATTGCTTTGAGCCAATAATATCACTATGTTGATTGTCAAGGTTTAATTTTCCCCTTTATATTGTTTTGGCACCTTTGTCAAAAATCAATTGACTGTATATATGTAGGAATCTATTTCTGGACCCACTAGTGTGTTCCATTCCATTTATTTTTATATGTCTCTTTTCATAAACACCAAGCTGTCATGCTTAAAGAGCTTTATAATAAGTCTTGAAATCAGGTAGGGTAAGTCCTCCAATTTTGTCCTTATTTTTATATTTATTTATTTATTTAATTTATTTATTTGGTTGTGCCAGGTCTTAGTTGCAGCAGGTAGGTTCCTTAGTGGCGGCTCGCTGGCCCCTTAGTTGTGGCTCACTGGCTCCTTAGTTGGCGGCATGTATGTGGGATCTAGTTCCCTGACCAGGGATCGAGCCCAGGCCCCCTGCATTGGGAGTATGGAGTCTTAAACACTGCGCCACCAAGGAAGTCTCCTGCCCTTATTTTTAAAAATCGCTTTGGTTATTCTAGGTTCTTTCCATTTCCATAGAAATTTAGAATTAGCTTGTCAATATGTATAAAGCAGCTTGCTGGAATTTTGATTGAGATTGGGTTGAATCTATAAATGAACTTGGTGAGAACTGACATCTTAATAATACTGAGTCTTGCAATCTATGAACACGGTTGACTTTTTCATTAATTTAGATTTTTCAAAAATATGCCAGGCATAGTAATGGGGGCTTTACATGCATCCAATTAATTAAAATTCATCATTCCTTTTTTTAGGCAAATTATACCCGGAAGGAAACGGGAAGGTGGAGAGGTTAAGTAATTCCCTGAGGTCAGGCAGTAGGTGTCATAGAAGGGAATGTGGGCCCCCAGCTGTCTGACGCCTGGCTTTTTCTATTCACCAGTCTACTTAACTCAGCTCTAACTAGGGCCATCACTTATGCCTGCAAACCTTTCTAAAGTTCAGATTGTTCCTGAACAATCAAGCATTTCAAACTCCCACAATCACTGTTATGGTAAGGAGATAGTATTAAATCATGTGGAGGCATATGGGCATAAGAGATTAAATTACATTTTCCAAATTGCACCTGAGGTTTGAATGTGCCAATTATACACTTTTGACTACCTTGTTCACAGCACTTGGAATTCAGGTTTATGAACAGCATAAAATTCTTGTACCCCATTGCAGGAAAAGATATTCCCATTTATAAAGTAGCCACACCAATTATCCTGGCTTAGGATTTGGAAAAGGTTTTGTAAAATATCTAAAAGCTCTTGATATAATTTGAGAATTACCTGTTATGGAAATTCAGTGACCTTTACAAACTTGCCCATGGCCAAAAAAGAAAGAAAGAAGGAAATCAATGAAAACAAATCCAAATTGGTTGTCATTAAAAGTAATCAAAGTTCCTGATCTATTCCTGATGAGTTTAATTAAAAAAAAAGAATTTATGAAAAAAAAGGTTATGGTTGGAGATCTACTCTTAAATAAATATTCAATGACACTTATTAAAGTGTCCATTCAGATAGTTAAAAGGACCGCTGCCATGGGATTTTACAGTGGAGGAGAGAGATGGGGCTCAACCCCTAATATAGCATGGGCAAGTGAGAATTTGCAGGGTAGGGGTCAATGGATGGAAAATTACTCAAAGAAAACAATAGGGCTAAGGGGAGTTTTGGCTACACTGACCTTGCAGGATTCTTGCTGAAAAAGGGCCAGGATGATCAGACATCACCTGGGGAGTGGTGAAGGATGAGGAACCTGATCACATATTGGAGGGGTGGGAGGGGTGTGGAGTGGTTCTAGTTAGACTGACTTAGCAGGGTTCTTGCTAAAAGTGGATTTTACAAGAAAGTGCACACGTGAGCCTAAGAGGTTTCAGGAGCCTGACCGAAGTCTGGCCAAGCAAAGAACCTTTACTTCGACTGTTTCCAGTCACATTTGTTTTAAGAGCTTTCCCAGGGCTCTTTCAGACCCGGGATCCAGTCTAGAAGAGTCTAGTCAACAGTCCACTAATTTCATAGCAATTCTCCCAAACTGGAAGGCCTAGAGAGGGTACAAGGCTCATGCTTGAAAAATCTTACCTTTCCTGATTTCTTTGTATACAAAACTTAGAATAGGGCTTCCCTGGTGGCACAGTGGATAAGAATCTGCCTGCCAATGCAGGGGACACGGGTTCGATGCCTGGTCTGGGAAGATCTCACATGCCGCGGAGCAATTAAGCCCGTGCGCCACAACTACTGAGCCTGCGCTCTAGAGCCTGCGAGCCACAACTACCGAAGCCCGCGTGCCACAACTACTGAAGCCTGCGTGCCTAGAGCCTGTGATCTGCAACAAGAGAAGCCACTGCAATGAGAAGCCCGTGCATTGCAACTAAGAGTAGCCCCCGCTCACCGCAACTAGAGAAAGCCCGAGTGCAGCAACGAAGACCCAACACAGCCAATAAATAAATAAATAAATAAATAAAAATTAAAAAAACAAAAAACTTAGAATAGAAGGCTTTAGGAGAGGACTGCGCGCTCACCCGCTTCCAGGCACTTTACCTCCAGCCTGTCTTGTTTACCCCCTCGAGCAGAGAGCGGAAGCCGGGAACCCACGCACTTGCACCTCCCGGGCCGCAGCTCCTGGGCAGCCCGAGAAACCCGAGGAGGGTGGAGCGGGTCGCCTTACTGGTATAGGGAGGGAGCGAAGGGAGAGGCGCCCAGAGAACGGCGACAGCACCGGGCTCCTTCAGGCGGCCTCCTTCGCCGCAAGTCCTGAAAGACGGCTCCAGAAAGGGCGTGGAAGGGAGCGGAGCGCTGGGGCGGAGGGTCACGGGTTCAGTCGGCTGGAGGAGGGAGGATGCCAAGGGCGGCGGCTCCCGACCACTGGGCTCACGTCGGGTCCCGGGCTGAGCTGAGCCTCAGAGGCTTCTAGGACTGCTCACCGGCCGCGGACAGAAGGCCGCCCCCATGCTCACTAGCCGGCGCCCCGCTTCCCCCTCCGCGCGCCGCGGCCGCAGGTGAGCCGAGCCCCGAAGCTCCCGGAGGCATCAGGTGTCGTAGGAACGGCGCCCGCGGCGCGAAGGGAGAGCCCGCGACGTCTCAAGCCGTCGGTGAGACACGGCGGGAGGGTCGGGTCCCGGACAGCGGCGCCATGGAGGGGACACAGATGGGAGCGGGGTGCGAGCTGCGGCGGTTCGGCCCCCCGCCCCGTCGGCCGCCCGCCCAAGGTCAGTGGCGGCGCCCCCCGCCCGGGGTGGCCAGTACTCAAGCTGCGGCGCAGGGAGACCCTGACGCGCCACCATCCCCCCAACCCCGGGAAGCCACCTGTGGGCGGGGCCTCGCCTGGGAGGCCTGGGAAGGGGGCGGCCGTCGGCCTGCGGGCGGGGGCGGGGGCGGGGGCGGGGGCGTGTTGGGGGGGAGCTCGGAGACACTCTGCAGCTTGCACAGCCAGACTGTGCAAGCCAGACTTGACTCAATGTCCCTTTATTAGAGGGTAGGGGGAGGATGGACTTGGGGCCCAAAGCCGGCGTCCCTGCGCTGGGCGAAAGCAGCTTCCAGTAGGGCTCGGGTCGTGTAAGGAGCTCGCGTCCCTGTAGTCAACTGTGAGGCTTTTACTCTTTACACATATTCCTCGGTTTTCTTTAGTTTTCTGCAGTTCATTCCAGTTAAGCCCCTCCTCGCCGTGAATAAGGAACCTCGGTGTGTTTGTAGATTCTAAGACCAGATATAGTATCGTGGAGAGACTTTCCTGACCCGCGTCTCCACCGACCCTGCATCCTGCGCTGCGCCCCGGGTGGGTGTGCAGGAGTGTTGGGCGACACTCTGTCAGCGGCTAGGGGTCTGGACAGTCTCAGTTTTTGAAGTGCACCTTCAGAAGGGCTTCTCTGACGGTAAACTAAGGTTTGCAGCGAGTTTAGCGGTCAGTCCTTGTGAATGAAACATCTTACGGTTCGGGACAGCTTGTTGCGATGTGCTGAATAAATTAGTTGTGGTTGGCTCTTTTTCTCTTTGTTCCTGTGGGTTACTGTTACACGGCGTGTGGCTAGTTTGTCTACAGTTTAATTTTACCTGTATCAAAATACAAAGGGCTGAATGTGACCTCAAATCTGTCATTCACCAACATGCTGTATTATTAAGAACTTCATTATTATGTTTCTGTTCATATGCGAGTTTCCATGAACTCGCGTGAATCATCTTCCTTATAAATCCCATAGGTAAAGTCTCCTTAAATGCTGGTAAAAAATATACCTTTTTGAAGAAGGCAATAAAATGTTCTTGAGTGAAAATCCTGAGGGATTAACTTTTTTCTCTCCCTATGTCTTTTTCTATGAGTTATTGTACTCGGACTTTGACAGGCATTTTAACACACACACCAGCCATATTTTAATGAGTTATATCATAATTATTTCATTTTGAAGGTACTGCATATGCTACTGTAAATATGTTTCATGCTCCATTGACTCAGCAATATCCTTCTTTCTTTCTTTTCTTTTCTTTCTTTCTTTCTTTTTTGTTGTCTGCGAGGCATGCAGGATCTTAGTTCCCCCACCTGGGATCAACCCGAGCCCCCTGCAGTGGAAGCACGGAGTCTTAACCACTGGACTGCCAGGGAAGTCCCCTATCCTTATTAACCTTTCCATTCATCAAGAATTTTAAAACCTTCTCCATGGATAGTTTTTATAGCCAATATCTATTGTTTGGAGATGTTGGGTTTGCTAAGAATGTTTGATTTCAGAACCAGATGTCAGATTCTAGACTTGGAAAGCACCTAAACAGTGACTTGTTAGATACTGTGTTAGTACAGTTTGAATCCTCCCCCCACCCCATCCCAACCTCTGGGTAGAAGTTATAGTAAAAATATCAAACAGAGCTAGCTTTTCTATTCTATAAAAAAGAACTCTCCTCTCCGTGGTGGTTTGGGGCATTTTATTTTGAACAAGTTTCCATAATATCAATATTAGCCTGAGGGAAAATCCAAGACAGTTTCCAGTTGCTGGAGTAACTTCTTTATCACTTTGGATAAGCTGACTATGAAGACAATAAAACCAACCCCATCCTTTGCAAAGGGATTTAAAAAAAAAGTATGAAGTGCTTTGAAAAGTAAAATGTGCTACATAACTCTAAGGCCTTCAATAAAAAGCTCATACAAGTGATGTTGCTGATCGGGACTTGGACTTAAATTGAGATTCTGAGTTCTCCTTTTCAGACCTCCTTTGTAAGTCCCCTGAAGCTCACACTGTCTCTTAAGAACCTTGTTGGCTGTTTAGGAAGCTGCTCTGTCTGCTGGGACTGTAGGGAAAGTGAGGCTGCTTGTTTAGTGTTAGACCCTATGCAAGGGTTTTATTTGCATTTTCTCACTAGAAACACATGAGGGTAGATATTCTTTTTCCCATTTTGCAGAAGAGAAAACTGAGGCTCAGAAAGGCTGAGTGACTTGCCTAAGGTCACAGAAGTGTCACATTGTAGAACCAGGATTAGAAACCAAACAGGATCTGGTTCTCTACATCAGCAGTCCCCAACCTTTTTGGCACCAGGTACCAGTTTCGTGGAAGACAATTCTTCCATGGACTGGCAGGGAGGGGGAGATGGTTCAGGCCGTAATGTAAGCGATGGGGAGCAGCAGATGAAGCTTCAATTGCCTGCTCGCCGCTCACCTCCTGCTGTGTGGCCCGGGTTCCTAACAGGTCCCCGGGACTTGGGTACCCCTGCTCTTCATCACATCTTTTACCTTTAACTCAATGGTTTAAAATTTTTTTTTTGATAATCTGATGAAACGGTAAGTATCTCCCCAGGAAAAGTAGCCATATCCATATATCTACAAAATTTTGCACATAATTTCTGAGTCCAGCCTTACTCTCTGACACCTTACCAGTGCTTTCAGGACACCCTGCTCTAACTATACCTGTTACTGAATGAGGCAGAAAGCATATAACATACTCTATATAGGTACATATAGTCTTTTATTAATAGCAGCCCTTGAATTTGGTAGTTTTCAATTGGATAAAAATTCACTCAGTAACTGAAACAAAAAGAAAAATGATGTGCTATGTTCTAATTGATTTTGTAAGCATCAAAAGTGCAGTTTATTTTTTTGTAATTTTTGTAACCACATTCTTTTTATTTATTTATTTATTTATTAATTTAAACCCCACATTTGTTTATTTATTTATTTTTGGCTGTGTTGGGTCTTTGTTTCTGTGGGAGGGCTTTCTCTAGTTGTGGCAAGCGGGGGCCCCTCTTCATCACGGTGTGCAGGCCTCTCACTATCGTGGCCTCTCTTGTTGCAGAGCACAGGTTCCAGGCGCGCAGGCTCAGTAGTTGTGGCTCATGGGCCTAGTTGCTCTGCGGCATGTGGGATCTTCCCAGATCAGGGCTCGAACCCGTGTCCCCTGCATTAGCAGGCAGATTCTCAACCACTGCACCTCCAGGGAAGCCCCCTCTTTTTATTTAAAAAATTTTTTTGTTTTATATTGGAGTATAGTTGATTTACAATGTTGTGTTAGTTCCAGGTGCACAGCAAAGTGATTCAGTCATACATATACCTATATCTATTCTTTTTCAAATTCTTTTTCCCTATATGTTATTACAGAATATTGAGTGGAGTTCCCTGTGCTATACAGTAGGTCCTTGTTGATTATCTATTTTGTATATAGTAGTGTGTATATGTTAATCCCAACCTCCTAGTTTATCTCTCTCTCCCATCTTTCCCCTTTGGTAACCCTAAGTTTGTTTTCTATGTCTGTGAGTCTGTTTCTGTTTTGTAAATAAGTTCATTTTATCATTTTTTTTTAGACTCCACATACAACTGATACCACATGATATTTGTCTTTCTTTGTCTGACTTCATTTAGTATGATAATCTGTAGGTCCATCCATGTTGCTGCAAATGACATTATTTAATTCTTTTTTATGACCGAGTAATATTCCATTGTGTATATGTACCACATCTTCTTAATCCATTCATCTGTCAATGGCCGCTTAGGTTGCTTCCATGTCTTGGCTATTGTAAACAGCACTGCAGTGAACATTGGGGTGCATGTATCCTTTCTAACCATGTTTTTCTCAGGATATATACCCAGGAGTGGGATTGCTGGATCATATGGTAGCTCTATTTTTAGTTTTTTAAGGGACCTCCATACTGTTCTCCATAATGGCTGTACCAAATTACATTCCCACCAGCAGTGTAGGAGGGTTCTTTCTTCTCCACAGCCAGCATTTATTGTTTGTAGATTTTTCAATGATGGCCATTCTGACTGATGTGAGGTGATATCTCATTATAGTTTTTATTTGCATTTCACTAATAATTAGCAATGTTGAGCATCTTTTCGTGTGCCTCTTGGCCATCTGTATGTCTTTGGAGAAATGTCTATTTAGGTCTTTTGCCCATTTTTTGATTCAGTTGTTTGTTTTTTTAATATTGAGCCACATGAGCTGTTTGTAAATTTTAGAGACTAATCCCTTGTCGGTCACATCGTTTGCAAATATTTTCTCCCATTCTGTGGGTTGTCTTTTCATCTTGTTTAGGGTTTCCTTTGCTGTGTAAAACCTTTTGAGTTTAATTAGGTCCCATTTTTTTATTTTTGTTTTTATTTCCATTACTCAAGGAGACAGATTGAAAAAGATGTTGCTGTGATTTATGTCAAAGAGTGTTCTGCTTATGTTTTCCTCCAAGAATTCTATAGTTTCCAGCCTTACATTTAGGTCTTTAATCCATTTATTTGTGTGTGGTGTTAGAGGATGTTCTTATTTCATTCTTTTACATGTAGCTGTCTGGTTTCCCCAGCACCACTTATTGAAGAGACTGTCTTTCCTCCATTGTATATTCTTGCCTCCTTTGTCATAGACTAATTGACCATAGGTGTGTTGGGTTTATTTCTGGGCTTTCTATCCTGTGCCATTGATCTTCAAAGGTGCAGTTTAGAACAATGGTGCTTATTTGAAAGCTGATCTTTTGTCTGGATTTCATCAACTATCCTGCAATAGCAAGGAACATAGATGTTGCCTTCATTTACAGGTTTTTTTTTTCCTCCTAGAGATGGCAAATCCTGAAGCTGTTATAAGTAGCTGCAGCTCTCATGAAGAAGAAAATCGCTGCACTTTTAACCAGCATACATCTCCCTCTGAGGAGCTTCTATTAGAAGACCAGATGAGGCGAAAACTCAAATTTTTTTTCATGAATCCTTGTGAGAAGTTCTGGGCTCGAGGTAGAAAACCGTGGAAACTTGCCATACAAATTCTAAAAATGGCAATGGTGACCATCCAGGTAACGATCTCAGATCATGAGTTTAGTGAAGACTTGTTTTACTAACAAAGAGAACTATGGACAGTTTTGTTTTATTTTTTATAACTTTTAACTGTATGCATAATAAAGAACAATAATTAAGGAGATACGCAATCTTAAACCCTCCCACTTCAATATTTGTGAAAGAAGACTTTGGTTTTTTTGTTTTCTCTAACTCTTTTCCTTCTCATCTTTCATTAAATTATAATTTTGCTCACATAATGTAATTGGTTTTCAGGTAAAGAAAATTTTAATATTTGGCTTCCAATCAAGAAGCTTAGCTGAAGGTTTCTAAATCAACTGTGGAAACTAGCTATTGCCCAACCAGAGGATTCTTTTTTTTCCCTGATTAGTTTCCTGAGAATTTCTCTCTCTTCAGAAACTTCAGGATTTTTGTTAAGAGTAGTTGGATTCTCACATCCCTGTGATCATGGGAGCCCTGAAGTGGAAGAATGTGGAGTTGATTAAAAGGAGTAGCATAGGTAGTGAAATACTAGACTTCATTTCAGGAGATGTTGAATCTCATTTCCTTGCCTTCTCTTAACATTTTGGGGGGAAATTATATTTTGTGATTCTTTATATATACTTACGATTTACTCTTGTGAAGGTATGTTTTCCTGCTGGTGAGAGTAACTATCTCTGGTTAAAAACAAAGGGGCAAAAATAAAAGATTTTAATAGGAAAAATAGATGTGATACATTTATTTTTATTAATACTTTCTCGTAATTTGGTGAAAAATGCATAACTAAATAAACAACTGGTATTCAAGGAGAATTTTTTTAACTCTGAAATTGCTGATCTTAACTGATAATTGAGAACAAATGCTTAAGGTGTTAGAAGCTAAGGCTATTTCTACAGTCATATGAAGCTGGTGAAATTCTTGCCTAAGTTTCTGACGCTAGGTGTTGTGTAAAGGAAACTGACATTTGACTGATTATTTTGTTCCAGGACATTATTTCATTTAATTTCAACAATACTTCTATTGGATAAATACTGGAATCCTTCGGTTTACAGAATAAGGAACTGATATTTATAGAGCCACATGATTAGTACTGACTAGTACTGCCACTGGCGAAATCAAGACTTTAGAGGCACGTGTTCTCTCCCTCTAACATATCAACATAAAAATGGATGTTCCGTTCTCAGTATATTTGGCAAGCTGGAATTGAAATTCTTAACTTCCAGCTGATAATGTGGTGTGTCACAACAGTGAAAATATTTATCTGTGTTATTTCTGATAAGTTGGAGGGAAAGCCTGTGTCAGTTGAACATGAATATATTCTACTTAGAATGATAGGTACAACTTGTGTGTTTACTGTGTTTCGGCCTCAACATTTTATATCATCAATTCAATTCTTAAAACAAATCAGTTAGGTAGTAGTATCCCCATTACACAGATGAAAACACTGAGGCTTAGTGAAGTAAAATAACCTGTCATAGTCAGGAAACTAGAAGAATAGAACTGAGATTCAAACTCAGATTCTATTCCCTCTAAGACTTATGTTCTTTTTTTTTTTAATTTTTAAACATCTTTACTGGAGTATAATGGCTTTACAACAGTGTGTTAGTTTCTACTTTATAACAAAGTGAAGCAGTTATACATATACATATGTCCCCATATCTCTTCCCTCTTGCGTCTCCCTCCCTCCCACCCTCCCTATCCCACCCCTCTAGGTGGTCACAAAGCACCGAGCTGATCTCCCTGTGCTATGCAGTTGCTTCCCACTAGCTATCTATTTTACGTTTGGTAGTGTATATATGTCCATGCCACTCTCTCACTTTGTCATGGCTTACCCTTCCCCCTCCCCATATCCTCAAGTCCATTCTCTAGTAGGTCTGTGTAAGACTTATGTTCTTAATTACTCCTAAACCTTTTAGGGAGCTCATTTAACTTTCCTGTGTTTCTTAGGGTGGTCAAGAGGAAAATTGACTAACAGTTTAAGATGTTAAGCCTGTTAGTAATAAGCATATAAAAGGCATTTAGGTAAGTTTTTTTTTTTTTGAAGTAACTGAGAGTTTTCTTAACTGTGATGTTTCCTTAATCTACATTGGAACAATCAAACAAATATAACATAAAGACTTTCTAATTAAGCAAATGAGGGTGACTTGATGACAGATATCCTCTTTTCAGGGAAAAGACAGTGGTATTTCTGTTAAGTTGGAGATTTGGTGTCTGCAGCAGCAAAAGAAAGATGACTATGGTGATAGGCACCCTACTAAAAGTTTCCCTTTTCACACTGCCTGGCTCAGTCTCTGAATTATAGCAGTTCTCTCTGCCAGTCATACTCTTGTCTGCCCCTAGGCCCTTGAGGGCAGGAACTGTGTCTTCTAGCTCAGTGCTGGCTTGTGAAGGTACTCATATATTTGAATGAATCGGTAAAAATATCTTTGGGAATTCTCTGGAGGCTTTTTGATCATCAGCTTCGATAGATGTAAAATCCCTGGAATATCAAGCTATCATCTTACTGAGATCTAAATAGGACACAGCTTAAAGAGGCTCTTTAGAAATGAGAGTCGAGTTAGGTAGAGAGTGATGACATGTGCGGGGTACAGGGCATACATCACAAGGGGAGGTGAGAGGTGAAAAGATTGGTCTACTGTCTCTATTTTTCCCTGATCAGACCCTGGATACTTTGTGTAGCATGAGTTTGGATAGTTAGAGCTTGGATTTAGTCTGTTAGACTTGGGTTAGAATTTTGACTATATACTTGCTACTGATGTGACTTGTAAAAATTATTTAACTTCTCTGAGTCTTCATCTATGCATCTGTAAAATGGGTGTATTAGGAACTATGCCATGGGATTAGTATGAAGAAAGTTCCTGCAATAGTGTATGGAACATAGGTTTTCAGTGTTGTTCCCCTTTTCCATATAAAATATATGTTGCCCCCCTTACTCTGCTATCTAAGTCAAAATATATGTTCTAAACTTACTGTGTGCATGCACGTGTGTGTGTGTGTGTGTGTGTGTGTGTGTGTGTATGGGAGAGAGAGAGCAAGAGGACAACTAAGTTTCATGTAAAACTCTGGGGTCAACCCTGCATGAATATTAAGGATATGTTATGTTAATATACTTTAATTTAGAGATGAGTTGAAAGAATATTTTTATTTTGGGCCTTATTGTCACAGTTTTGGTAATTAGACCTAGGAATATAGTTTGATTATAGGACTTATACTTATGTAAGATATTTCTTAGGTTTTATTTTACACCTGCTTCAAGACCTTTTTTTTCTACAGAATTCATTTTGAACTCTTCTGTTTGCCATTCAAGCCCCTGCACCATCTGACTCATCTTTCTGTTCACATTTTTTTCTCACTATTTCTCTAATTGAATTATGCCAGTGTCCTCAATGTCCCCCAAAGTGCTAAGTCAACTCGACCTTCTTGGCCTTTCCCCGGTGTTCCTCAAATGTCCTCTGCCCAAGTTATGCACATATTTCAGGGTTTCTATTATTCTTTCTTCCTTAGAGAAACCTTCCAACTTCTTTAGTCAGTTACCTTGCTTCTCTGAGCTAAAGAACTCCTAAAGGGCTTCTCTGAACTCCTAAAGCTTTTGTTGGTAGGGAAAATGTCATAAGTGGGATCATACATGAAAATAAATGTTGAAAGTATGCAAAATCACTTTCTTTTATTTTAAAACTAGAAGTCCACCTTATCTTTAAGGACAAATTAATTCACAGCTGCCAAGCTTTTAATTTCTAATTGAATATATTCAGGATTAATTAGGCATTGAATCTTGAATAGATGAACTGATCATTTTATAGAGGCCTTTTATTTCATTACTTTTTGACCCTCTTACTTTTTCTTTTTTTTCTTTTAAGCTGATCTTTTTTGGGCTAAGTAACCAGATGGTGGTAGCTTTCAAGGAAGAGAACACTATAGCATTCAAACACCTCTTCCTAAAAGGATATATAGACCGAATGGATGACACATATGCAGTGTATACACAAAGTGATGTATACAATCAGATCATCTTCGCAGTGAACCAGGTAAATCAAGCACATGCATTCTTCACTTGGGAAAAAGATTAGACTGGAAAATTGTTAGCAATGTACGTAATAGAAACTGACATTCAGTTGTACAAGGGTGAACATTTTTTAATGAAATATGTAAATGACATGTATAAAACAGTTAAATTTTTTTAATGTTGCCAACAAACTTTAACAGAACTAGAAGTTGAGAAAAGCTTTTCTTTAGTAACAGAGAGACAGAAACTTTAAAGACTTAATTAAAAGAGTCAGAGCTAGGGCTTGGCATGAGAACCTCAAAGGTTTAAAATGATTAACCATGACCTTGGCTGTAACTAGTCATTAAGTCTTCAGAGTTTATACTTTCAGGGACCCTTAACAAATAATGAGAATATTAACTTTGCAGAGTGTGTATAGTAACCAAGACCTGAAAGTTCATTTAAAAAATAAATAAGGCCTTTATGTCATACATGACAATGATTTTATTGTAATATTGATTAAATGCCTCAAAAAGGAAGCTTGTTTTTCATACAGATGATTCAAATTTCTATTCAGAGTTTCTGATCAATTTGTTTTTGCTACAAATAGTACTTTCTCAAGTCCAAAATCTCCTATTTTGTGGGAATCATTGGAAGCTTTCTTGAAGTCAGTATTTCTAACCTGAGTTAGTCTGTAGATAACATTTCAAAAATATCACAATTCTTCTTCAAAAAATTATTATAGTCCAATTATGGCTCTCCTTATCCTGGAGACAAACTATGCACCGTGAGATAAAATACGTATTTGTGACGCTAAGCCTTTCTGATCGCATTCAGATTACAAAAATTGGCCAGAAATCTATAGTAATAGAAGTAAGCTGCATATGTTGTTAAATAGAAATATGCCCTACAATTTGTAAGGTAAAAAATAGTAAAATGCTGGAGATATTCAGCTTTGAGATTCTTGTTTTAAGATTATTAAGTTTATCTAAAGCTACTCTGAACCAAATTGGTAGTTTGGTTTTTGGCGGGAGGGGCGAGTAGAGGCAAGATGTAAACAGTTCATTAAGTTCCTCCTAAAACATTTTAACCTTTTTTATATAGTAAGCCTAAGAGCAGTCTTAAAAATATAATATTTGGCATTCAGGCCATTCTGTTTATCAGATTTCCGTGTTCTTTACAGAATTGCATGTAGATTCCTTGTGCTAGTATATAGGTAGATAATATTAATTGGGGTGGGGTTTACTTAGGGCAAGTGACTCCCTACCATCTTCTGGGCACTATCAGGCATTTTGTTTTATTTTTTTTGAATTTTATTTTATTTTATACAGCAGGTTCTTATTAGTTATCTATTTTATACATATTAGTGTATATATGTCAATCCCAATCTCCCAGTTCATCCCACCACCACCACCCCCAGCCCCACTTTACCCCCTTAGTGTCCATACATTTGTTCTCTACATCACTATCAGGCATTTTAAGCTGAAGGTAAAAAGTATCTTGATCACAATATTCACAAATAAAGTTTTTGTTGTTAATGAGGTCTGTTATTCTACACGATTCCAGAGAACTGAATAGAGAAAATACAGACTGATATGAAAGAAAGATCTTTGTTTGCTGTAAGGAAATCTCTTGATAGTTGCGGTGATAGTCACCAAGGAGAACGAACAGATAAGACAGTAGCTTCTCAGTCCTTAGAGCTAGTTCCATGACTAATTAGTTCTCCTGAAGAGTAGAGCCCTAAAATGCCATCTAACTGCGTAACCTCTAGGGTTCATCCTGATCCAACACTGGTTATAACAGCATCCCTTTTGTTTAGTATATATGTTTATGTATTTGAATATCAAAGACCTAGTTATTTTTATACTATGTCCTGGCTTTTAGCAATCAGTCATGTTTGGGCCATCTCTACTGGGTTCCTTCTTTCATCCGCCCCTTCAATTAAGGCAGTCCTCAAAGGTTTGTCCTTTTCCTACAGAATTTCCTCCTCTACACAGCCTCAGCCACTGCCAAGAGAGGTGACCCTGAACCATTTGCTCACACTGCTGCATGCAGACAGCTCACGAGCACCTCAGAACCACTCCGTCCAGAACGGGTTCCTGTTCTCTTCCCACCTGCTCCCAGACATGTTTCTCTTTCTGATCACTTGCTTAGATTTAAAGGTCTCAGGGTCTTGGAACCATTTATTCTTGCAGCTCAAGCATAGTCTGTATATCCCTACTTCTGGTTGGCTTCCCTCCTTCCCCTCCCTACCATTTCTTGACTGTTTTCTAAAGGATTCATCTAAAATCACAGATTTTATTGCATAATACTCCTCATTTTATACACATAACAGTGTTCAGTGCCACATATTAATATATTTATTCCACGAAGGTGGAGGTACATCCCAGGCACTCAGATGTTTGTGAATAAATGAAAGAGCTCAAAAGATTCATGTGTTCAGATCAGGTGATCACAGAGGACCACAAAAAAATCCATCTATAATCAAGGAGCAATCGGTTTTAATCTGCTTTACTTTGGGTGCCACATTACTCAGGTAAGGATCTTTAATGTGTTTTTATATTGTCTTCCAAAGGGTGACCTGGGGCCCATGGATCTGCTTGAAAAAGTACTTCCCTCAAGGCAGAGCTGCAGAGACAAGTAGGGACAGATGTCTAGCCTGATTAATGCCCCACAGAGGCCATAGCCAGTTAGGTGCCCCATCAGTCAGTCCTACAGGTCACCTGCCTTTCAACCATAGTCCCACACCACATTCCGGTCCCAGAGTCCTCTGACTTAGGCTCCAGAGCTGCCCTTTAGCTGGACATGGTCCTGACACTTGCCCCTGAACTGAAAAAAATGCATAACCTAAAAGTTGAGAACTATGTTTTATTCAAGGACATCGCTGCAGACTACAGCCCGGGAAGATAGCCTCTCAGATAGCTCTGAGGGACTGTTCCAAAGAGGGTTTTTGCTGAAACAAAAAAGACAAAGCAAAACAAAACAAAAAACCCATGTAATGAAACATCAAAAGATTACTGCTAATCATAAAAAAACAGATATCTCAAATTAATGATTTTAGTGCCTTTCTATGTATGGGAAAATGCAAGAGTCTGGGCTCATGGCAATTATTCCTTTGATATGCATCTTAACTATCCAGGACCAGTAATCTGTTTTTCTCCATCCTGAATTCCCCTCAGAGCACACCCTTGATGCCACTGCAGTGGCTGAAGGCTTGATGGCAGGCAACACTTGTTGTTTATTGGAGTGGCAGGCAGCACTCCTTGCCTACAACATCCATCTCCTGCAGGTGCTCAGACCTCCATGAGGAGCCTTATTAAGATAGCAAGGAAGTCTGGCTGTAGCATCACTTATAACATTAGCATGTACCTGAAGCCCTGCACTTTGGATCTTTTGTGTCTCAAGGCCTTACAAGGTTTAAGACACAAGTTTCTAAGGTAGGAGGTTCAGATCTTTAAGTAAGTCCTGTGGGGACTGCCTCACAAGGAGCGGGTGCTCAGAAGGGCTACAGGGCCCTATGTAGGTGTGACTGCTTCATGACCCCTGCTTGACTTTCTGGCTTTACCTCCCGGTACACATCCCCTAGTCCAGGCACACTGGTCTCCTTGGTACTTTACCGCATTCAATATCTTTTACCTCTTTTTTCATTTAATGTACTGTTTACCTCTTACTCCCCGACACCCCAGTGTAAAACTACCAATTTGGCTCAGAGTAGCTTTATAAAGATTTAAGACACTTATTTCCTTGTATGGAAAACAAACAGCTCAAAACTGAATATCTCCAGCCTTATACTATTTCCCCCTATATGTAGGACATAATGCTATTTAATGAGTTATAACTGCAGCTTAATTATATCACTGTAGATTTCTGGCTCATTTTCCCAATCCCAATGCTAGCAGAAAGGTTGGTGCCATAATCACAAATCCTATCCTAGCAACTTACAATCTAGGTGTGCATAGATTAGCTCTAGTGAAAAAGGATCCACTATCACAGTGGTCCCTAACCTTTTTGGCACCAGGGACCGGTGTCTTGGAAGACAGTTTTTCTACGAACCGGTGGCGTTGGGGATGGTTCGGGCGGTAGTGTGAGTGATGGGGAGTGGCAGATGAAGCTTTGCTCACTTGCTGCTCACCTCCTGCTGTGCAGCCTGATTCCTAACAGGTTGCAGACTGGGGGTTGGGGACCCCTGCACTATCACGTTATAGTGATTTTCACCTCACTGTTAATTTGACTGTGTCTCATACTGTTACCTGAAAACTGGGCCTCTTGGTGGATGTCACACCAAAAGACACAACCAAGCCAAAGGTCAGGAGAAGGAAGGATTTATTACTTGCAGCAAGTAAGGAGAACACCAGGGATCTTTCCCAAAGCAGTGTCTCCTCAAACAGCAAAATTGGGGAAGTTTTAAGCTAAGCGTACGTGTATAATCACGAAGGGGCTTGGGCGGTCAACAGAGTCCAAGTTTTAGTTGATTGAAGTCACGAGGGTCAGAAAAGGTCAACATCATCATCCCTTAGATTTCAGTTGACCTGGCAGTTAAGTGTTTTGGGCTAATCTTTACCATTGAAACAGAACTGGGAATCTTTACAATTGATGTATTATCTTTGCTGTCGTTACTTCTCTTGCCTGTTTCTGCATTCTATTGTTCCCTTAATATTATTAATTACTGAGACCTGTTCAAGGACCAGCATTAGATCACAAAAAGGCTTAGGCCAAAAATGGCTTCTCTTATGTCAAGAAAGCCATGCCTGTTCTCTTTCTCCAGGGACCTCCCCTACCCTATCTGCCTACAATACTGTTCTAAGTGCAGGGGTTAGAGCAGTGGACTTGATAAATTCCTTACCCTGTGGAACTTACATTCTAATGGAGGAGATGGATTTTAAACAAGTTTAGCCAAAATCAGTTGATTTCCAACAGTGATGAGTGCTATGAAAAAAAGAATTAAGTGGCATAAAATATTAACAGTGGACTCAGGATGGTCAGAAAAGACCTCTCTGGGGACTTGAAGTCTGGGGAAGAATATTTCAGGCTGAAGGAGTGGCAACAGCGAAGGCCCTAGAGGCTAGAAAACATTTAGTATGTTTAAGGCAAGTGTGCAAAGGAGTAAGGGAAGGGCCAGGGATAGGGCTATAGGTCTCTCAGGGCTTAACAGGCCCTGGAAAAGAGCTTTGAAGTTTATTCTGAGAGACAGGAAGCCATGGGAGTGCTTTCAGTAAGAGAAAATTGCTATAAAAGTGACCAAGCTGTATTCTTACAAAGATAAAGATTTTAAAAATACATTATTTTTAGACAAAGTTTTGCTGGTTACCCTGGAACAATTTTATCCCATTTCCTATATTATAGTAAAGCAGAACTCTGACTTTATAGGAAATAGTTCAAAGATAAATAAAATTTATATTCACATTAAATGTAAAAGTCAGTTCCTAAACATAGTTCTTTAAAGGAGGAAAGAACCTGAGAATTTATTTAAGGTTAAATTAAGCCTTTAATTTTGCAGATAAGAAAGCAGCAGCTCATAAAGTCTATGACTTGCTCAAGGTCACAGAAATGAAACTTGAACCCAGAACTCTAATTAATTCAAGAGTGCTCTTTGACCTCTGTGGTCCTGGTGCACAGTAGCATGTTAATTACTCTGCATATTAGCATGCAAGTCTCCACATGGACAGGAGGTGGGAACTTGCCGTTTCCAAGGCAGGGAGGGAGGGGAATCATGGCTTCACTTCCACCTGGCTGAGTGTTCCCCTTTTTCTGTTCCTATTTTTGGTTGAAGTACTTGCAGCTACGCAACATCTCAGTTGGGAATCACGCTTACGAGAACAAGGGCACGGAGCAGTCAGCCATGGCAATCTGTCAGCACTTCTACAAGCAAGGAAACATCTGTCCTGGAAATGATACCTTTGACATTGATCCAGAAATTGAAACTGGTGATGTTCTTCTATAAGCTAGAACTTCCATTTTTAACTCCTTGATTTATACTTATTTATAAATCAATTTATACTTATTTATACTAATTTCATCTCTGAAAACATTGATTTGGCCTGTGCTATTAGGTCATAGTAAGAACTTTATCAGAATTGTGTCAGGTACTTCACTATAACTCATGATTCTTAAAACAAACAAACAAAAAACCCCACAAAAACCAACGAGGCAAGTTTATTATTATCCTCATTTTACAGAAGACTGAAGTGTGGCTCAGAAGGTTAAGTGATCTGCTCATGATGGAGCTAGTAATAGGCAGTGCTGAAATTTGACCCAGGCCATGCCCTTAGCCACTTTATTCCATAGCCTCTCTGCTGGATAAGCCAGTTAAATAGACAGATATTGTCCTTATAAAACAGTATGCTTGCAAATTCTTGATGTATATAAAACTCTCTCTGCTCAACAGCACTTCACTATTCAATGTCTTTGGGGTAGGCTGGGCCTGGCGGGGGCGGGCAGGGAATGAAAACCAGAACTTAGAATAGCACAGCTTATTTTTATTAGCAAAGTTCTACTTGCAGTTTGTATCTAAAACATTAGCTTAGGTCATCGAGTCAAAAAGTAAGTACTTCTAACAATAGCCACTGGGGCTTTGTCTTTAAGAATAGTAAAGGATTATAGTGCTGACTAGTGGAAACCTTCTAGTATGCTATCTTCCTTTTTTAAAACAGTGTTTATTGAGGAAAAATTGTCAACACATAATATTTTTAAAAAAAGATCCTTTAAACGTAGAAAATTTTATCTTAGATGCTACAGATGCTTCAAACCTATGCTTAGGATACAAAAAGGAAGAAGGACCTCAAAGTTTAGGCTTAAAAAGACAGAAAGGATGATGGCGTTCTATAGAAGACTAGTGAGATAGAGTTCAGATCTTTCTCTACCCCCATCCACTCCAGAAATGTATAGTCACATATTAAAAACAAATAAATCGCTGTAACCACGTGGTATGGATGTTTAGCTTTAAAAATCTTAATTTACAAAAATACCAGAATCTCAATATCTAGTTTTAAACATATGATCCTTTCAAGATGCAGTTTTCTATATTTATTTTAGGCACTATATTATGGTTTGTTCCTTTCTATGGCAGAATGTTTCTTTGTGGTGCCAGATGAACCTTTTCACATTGGAACACTAGAAGAAAAAATCAACTTAATGCTGGACTTTCACAGGTGAGGGAACAGATGGGAGTGTAACTCATGTTTGTGTGTATATGTTTTCACTGCACTAAAGTCTCGTGTCTTCTAGACTCATAACAGTGGAGCTGCAGTTTAAATTGAAGGCCATTAATCTGCAGACTATTCGTCATCACGAGCTCCCGGATTGTTACGACTTTACTCTGACTGTAAGTGTGGGCTAGGCTGAATTTGATTCCTATCTGGAGAAAAATAGTTTTATCTAGTTACAGGTTTATTTACTTGTATTAAGGGGTGATGAAATGTATAGGATGTTCCCATCCCACTTGGATGTGCACAGGGGAAGCATTGGTTCAGCTAGCTCTATTTTGTTATGAAGTAGTCCCTTCTTATCTGCGGTTTTGCTTTCTGAGGTAAGTTACCCTAGGTCAACCTCGGTCTGAAAATATTAAGTGGAAAATGCCAGAAATAAATTTTAAATTGCATGCCATTCTGAGTAGCATAATGAAAAATTTCTGACCCTCCCCAGATATGAATCATCCTTTGGTCCAGTGTATCCCACCCGTTAGTCACTTAGTAGCCGTCTCAGTTATCAGATCAGTTGTCCCAGTATCACAGTGCTTGTGTTCAAGTAACCCTTATTTTACTCAATAATGGCCCCAAAGGGCAAAAGTAGTGATGCTGGTAATTCTGATATGCTAAAAGATTCCTTTAAGTGAAAAAGTGAAAGTTCCCAACTTAATAAAGAAAGAAAAAAAATGTATGCTAAAGTTGCTAAATCTACAGGAAGAAGAAATCTTCTATCCATGACATTGTGAAGACGGAAAAAGAAATCCATGCTAGTTTTGCTGTTGCACCCCAAACTACAAAAATTATGTCTGGAGTGTGTGATAAGTGTGTGGTTAAGATGGAAAAAAGCATTTAATTTGTACAAGATATTTTAAGAGAGAGACCACATTCACATAACTTTTATTATAGTATATGTTATAATTGTTCTATTTTATTATTAGTTATTGTTGTTACTCTCTTACTGTGCCTAGTTTATAAATTAAACTTTATCATAGGTATGTATGTATAGGAAAAAAACATTGTATATAAGGTTTGGTATTATCTGCAGTTTCAGGCATCCACTAGGGGTCTTGGAATATATCCCCTATGGATATGGGGTGGCTACTGTACTAACTTGTTTACTTGTTAATTATCTGTCTTCTGTACCTCAGTGTAAGTTCTCCGAGGGCAGGGACCTTGTCTTGTTCACTGCTGTGTCTTTAGTACCAAGATCAGTGCCTGGCACAGAGTAGGTGTTCAAATACAAAAGGAACAGAAGTTTGTAGGCTCTGTATGGTCAGCTCTCAGCAGTCGGTGGCAGTCTGCTTAAGGGCATTGCCAAGGGTTCTTGATACAGAGTTTCCTCACTGTGGATGTTTGTAGCCTTTGGGTTTTGCTCACAGTGCCTCCCTTGTGCTGCCTCTAATGCTCTGGTTAGCTTCCTTGCCTTCAGCCTACCCTATCGCATCTATGTTCTCTGTCTTCCAGTTGCAAATGGAGCTTTTGATGCTTTCTAGGCAGCACAAGATGCCCCTCATGTGAGTTCATCACTTCACGAGGATCTGAGTCAGTAGTAACACAATGCTGTATTGGCATATGCAGGACAGCATTTGATAACAGCTGGCCTTCATGTGGTCCAAATTTCTATTACTTCAGCAGTAGTTTGTATCAAAAGTTATGTCCACGATACTCAACTAATTGGCTGTAAGAAATCAAGTTTTCAGAAATTGAGGTTAAAAATATTTTCAGAATATAGGATAATGTAATAATTATGCATATTACTTAATAAGAAAAATCACTAATTCTATAAGACTGTTTTTATTTGGGCTACAGATTTTGATCTTAATATTAACCAGCAAGTTATGAATTTTCAAAATTACTTGATTTTTAAAAAATTGAGCTATTATACACAGTCTTCTCTCTTCTCTCTCTGTATCTCTGTCTGTCTGTCTGCCTCTCTCTTTCTCTCTGTCTCTCATGGAAAATGATACTTTTCAGAAGTCTTACAATCCTTAAAGCCTTTGGTCAACTGACAGCTCCTTCATGGACCCTTTTGTGATTCCTCAGTTAGCAATACATTCTGTGTTCTGAACTCCCAGATTTTGTTTTCATTTTTGTATTTTGTATGTCTTACCACCTTCTCCTTTGTTTTAGGATTTTGTAGATCTTTATCATCAACTCTACTAGACTGAAAGCTCCCTGAAGGCAGGAACCATTTTATCTTTTCATCCCTCAGAGAACATAGTAGGTGACTAAAATATTTGTTGATTGAGTAAACAAAACATTAGATCCTTTGTCATGACTCACTACATCAGTAAAAGCAACTTGGCCTTTAGCCACATGCAAATGTCATATTTTTGCCATTCTTGTAGAATTATCCCAAGCTATATCTGTGCAGTGTGGATTTAGCAGTGCATCTCACAGAACTGTGGTGGAACTTATATCCTATCAGGTAGTTTGATAATAAAAGCCATTAGTGAACTGGGGCAGCATGCCTGATATAAAATGCAAGGTCTTTGTTTTTGTTTTGTTTTTTTGCGGTACGCGGGCCTCTCACTGTTGTGGCCTCTCCCGTTGCGGAGCACAGGCTCCAGACGCGCAGGCTCAGTAACCATGGCTCACGGGCCCAGCTGCTCCACGGCATGTGGGATCTTCCTGGACCGGGGCACGAACCCGTGTCCCCTGCATCGGCAGGCGGACTCTCAACCACTGCGCCACCAGGGAAGCCCTGCAAGGTCTTTGGAGTGAGACAAGCCTAGATTTTAATGTCAGCTCACCAGTAAGTAGCTATGTAACTTTAGGCAAATTACTTAATTGGTTTGAGCCTCAGTTTTCTCATTTGTAAAACAGAATTAATGCCCACCTACCTGACAAAATTTTTGTCGAGATAGAAGATAACATATATGAAGGACCTACCAAAGTATGGTATGTGGTAGATATTTGATTCATTCAACAGCTATTTATTAAGCCTATCTTGTGTGTGCCCAGTTGGATTTATAATGTAAAAGTAGTGCATTAGCATTCATTCATAGTAGTTTGATAAATTCTTTCATCCTGTATTTCGAAGCTCTTTATTAGGTGTATAAACATCTAGGATTCTTGTATTCACTTGAGCTGACTCTTTTATCATTATGAAATGGCACTCATTAACCCTAGTCATATTCTTTGCTCAAAAATTTACTTTGTCTGATGTTAATATAGCCATTCCAGCTTTCTTTTGATTAGTGTTAGTATGGCATATCTTTTTCCACCCTTTTAAACTTATTTGTGTCATATTTAAAGTGGGTTTCTTGTTAGGCAGCATACAGTTGAGTCTTGCTTTTTTTATCCAACCTAAAAATCTCTACTTTTTAATTAAGGTGCTTATTACATCATTTAAATTTCATGTGATTGTTAATATGATTTCTCTCTTTTTCTGCCTTCTTTTGGATTGAGTATTTTTTCAGATTCCATTCTATCTCATATGTTATCTTATTAACTATAACTCTTTGTTTTATTATTTTAGGGCTTCTAGTACACATACGTAACTTATTACAGCCTACCTTCAAGTGATGGTATACCACTACATGTATAGCATAAAAACCTGACAGTATATTTCCATTTCTCCCATCTTGGCCTTTGCGTTATTGTTGTCATACAATTTACTTCCAGATATAAACTGGAATAATACATTGTTATTATTTTCATTTTAAACAGTCAGTATCTTTTAAAGCAACTTAAATAATTAAAAGTCTTTATATTTGCCCATGTAGTTATCATTTCCATGCTTCATTCCTTTGTGTAGCTCCAGGTTTCCATCTGGTATCATTTTCCTTCTGCATGAAGGGCTTCCTTTAACATTTCTTATAATGCAGACCTGCTGGTAATAAGTTCTTTCAGCTTCTGTATGTCTGAAAAAAATATTTCACCTTCGTTTTTTAAGGATAATCTCACTAGGTATAGAACTCTAGTTTGACTGTTTTTTCCCCAGTACTTTAAAGATGTTGCTCTTTTACAAACTAAAAATACAAACAATACAAAGTGCTGTCGCTGCTAAGAAATCTGCTGTCTTCTTCATCTTTGTTCCTCTGTATGGGATGTATTTTCCCCCCTCTGGCTGCTTTAAAATTTTTCTCTTCATCTCTGATTTTAACAATTTGATTCTGATATGCCTTGATGTAGTTTTCTTTGTGTTTCTTGTATTTGGGCTTCATTGAGTATCTTGGATCTATGGGTTTATAGTTTTCATTATATTTGACATTTACTCAGTGTTATTTCTTCAAATATTTTTCTGTCTCTTTCCCCCCACTCTTCAGAGATTCCAATAGTATGTATATTTGGGCACTTGAAGTTGTCCCACAGCTCTCTTTCTTTTTTTTTTTTTCAGTCATTTTTTCTCTTTCTTTCATTTTGAATAGTTTTATTTCTGTGTTTTCAAATTCACCAATCTTTTTTTTCTGTACTATCTAATCTGTTGTTAATTACACCCAGTATTTTTTCTTCTTCATTTAAAGAATTCAGCTTCTTCTAAACCTTACTTAGATGTGATTGACATTAAGCCAAAATTTATTTAATGAGCACCTACTATTTGTAAGACCCTGAGGCTTTTTGTATGGGAAAAATTTTTCCTTGGCAAGGATTTCTGACTCATTCAAATAATACTGAGCATCTTTCTTATGTGAGGCTGTGGGCTGGTTCCCTCAGCAGCTATGGAGATGGGCAGACACTAGCAATGTCCTTGGTTGCTTGTCAAGGGAAGAAACTTACAGTCCAACATGAGGAGAAACAGAGTAACTAAACTTATTAAGTTGATTTGAAATCTTATATCTGAAGTGGTATCTGATTACCCCACACGAAGATTTTCAATAAAACTCATTTAAATGACAGACTTTAAAAGAACTTTTCTTTTTCTTTAGGACTTGAGAGAAGAGGCACCAAAAACAAAAACAAAACCCCCAAACCAGACTAATTTCCTTAGCTTGCCTTCTTGGTGTATGCAAGGGGAAAGTGGAAGGAGCTAGAAGGGGAAGACAATGGAAGAACTATGAAAGGTGTTCCGGCATGGCTTTGTCCTCTTTGGTGCCTCATGTCCCAAAATGGTTATCACTGAAGCCAGACATGCTGTTGGTTTCCTGTGACCACACCTTTTGTAATACATGTGGTTCTATAGTGATGAAGAAATCTGGTCCTAGAAGGAAAATCAAAAAAGCTCCATTTGAAATGTTTCAAGACAGAAATAATGAGCATCTGTGTTAGTAAGAATTACAACAACATTAAAAATCTATCCCTAGCTGAGGCCCTGCTGGAAGGCAGAGGAAAACATACTAGTACTCGCTCTTGCTCATTGTAAGAGGGCATCTAGAGGTGCTTAGAATGGGAAGGAGGGGGGAAATTCTTTTGTTTTATAAGTGGTTCAGGGCTTGAATACTGTCCTGGAAGCAGGATTATAGAGACTAAATGTTCTCTATGGAAGATCTAGTTCAACTTTCTCAGCTCACAGAGAAATAAAAAGAACTTCCCAAGGTTGAACAGAGTTAGCAACAGGTCAAAGATGAGAGTCTGGGTCTCCTGTAACTTTGGAAGACTTTTTTCCTAATTAATGCATAGAGGCATCTTGGCTTTAAAAACTATAGGTATGTTTTTTACCCTTTTCCTGTTCTTCACAGATAACATTTGACAACAAAGCCCACAGTGGAAGAATTAAGATAAGTTTAGATAATGACATTTCCATCAGAGAATGTAAAGACTGGCATGTATCTGGATCAAGTAAGTGATGAATTTTAATAGTTTTAAAGATGGTTATTAAATAATATTAAATGGTTATTAAATTACTTGTCCCAAGGATGTGTGGAACATTAAATGAAAGAATTGGACCATACCCAAGTCCCTAATTCTCTGCAAGTAGATCAATTCATTGTAGTTGTCTGATGTTCCAAGTAATTCCCAAGTTATTAGTAATCAAATGGCTTTTCCTGCCTTCTCCATGTGCCCTCACTGGCCCACTCCTTACCAAAAAGAAAAAAATGCTTATAATCCCCCCAGCAAAAAGAAAATCACATATACTCAAACCAATGTTTATCAAGTGCTTATTGCATAAGTATAATACTTCCACCTACATCTTCCTCACTTCAGTTTTTTTTTTTTTTTTTTTTTTGCGGTACATGGGCTTCTCACTGTTGTGGCCTCTCCCGTTGCGGAGCACAGGCTCCGGACGCGCAGGCTCAGTGGCCATGGCCCACGGGCCCAGCTGCTCCACAGCGTGTGGGATCTTCCCGGACCGGGGCACGAACCCATGTCCCCTGCATCGGCAGGCAGACTCTTAACCACTGTGCCACCAGGGAAGCCCTAAATCTTTTTTTTTTTTTTTTTGTGTGTGTGTGTGTGTGTGGTATGTGGGCCTCTCACTGCTGTGGCCTCTCCCATTGTGGAGCACAGGCTCCAGACGCTCAGGCCCAGCGGCCATGGCTCACGGGCCCAGCCGCTCTGCGGCATGTGGGATCCTCCCAGACTGGGGCACGAACCCGCGTCCCCTGCATTGGCAGGCGGACTCTCAACCACTGCGCCACCAGGGAAGCCCCTCACTTCAGTATTTTAAAATATCTTTGAGATAGGTAACATCCCTATTTTTACAGATGAAGAAATTAAGGCTCACTGAATTTTGGTGTGTATGGGGTCATACAGCCAGGGAGAAGTCAGGTAGGATTTGACCCTGAAGTATCCCACACCTTATAATTATCTTCTATCTAGGTCAAAAAAGTAGACGAAATAAGGAAAGGGTGCATTCCTAGAAATATGGACACAAACTCAGGTATAAACTGAGAATCACTGAGAATTTTGGAGCTGAACTGAATAAAACTGACTGGGAAGAATTGATCTAATTTCCTAGACCCTTGTATTGATATGTAGTGGTGTGTTGTGCTAGACTTTAATGATTAGGTCAGAGGGTCTCGGATTCTAGTGAGCAGAAGCATCATTCCAAGTACCTGCTAAGATGCAGTTTCTCCAGCCTCATACAAGACAGTCTGTAGGTCTGGGGGTGAGACCCAGGAATGTGCAGGGAATCCTTATTCAGACCATACTTGTATAATAATTGCTTTAGGGTTTCCTACTAATGGATTCACGAAGTTCAGATGTAGTAATGAGATAGTATGAGTAAATAAAATAAAATAAAATTCCTTCATTCTAGTATTCTTTTCAGTAATAGGTAACTTCAAATATATAAAGATCTTGAATCACAAACTTTTATTTCAATCACAAAGTTGTTTATTTGAAACACAAGCCTGTTTTGTCATCTGTAAACATTGTAATACTTCTCCACAAACTTGAGAATAGGGAAAATGAGAGCATATGAAGGTGCCTGGACCACAGGCTTTCTCTCAAATGTTTGTTTCTTGAATTTTAAGTTTCTCTGAAGTAGATTTAGTCCTTCATGTAACAATTAGATGCCTCTTGACAAAATTACGGGATGCTTCATTTCAGAATAGTCTTGAGTTCTTTCTATCAGCACAGAGCAGTACAACTTGTTAAGTAAAGACACGCTTAAAGACACGCTCTGTAAGAGAGCATGTGACGGCCAGCCCTCTGCCCACCTCTCTTCACCTGGCTCTGCTCATGCTGGGAGGACTGATTCGCAGAATCTCTGCATGCGTGACTCTGCCTTGTCACTCAGGTCTCAGCTAAAACCCACTGCCTCTTTGGTGAGGCCTTCCTTCATTGTGTGGTATAAGTCAACCTTTCTTTTCCCCATTCCCCCACCCCAAGCTCCCTCAGCAGTGGTGGTCAAAATTTAGTGTTACCTAGAGAGCTTAGGAAAACACAGTTTCTGATTCACTGGGTCTAGGGTAAGGCAGGAGAATGTGCATTCCTAACAAGTTCCCAAGGGATGCTAAGAGCCACTAACACAGAGTGATGGATGCTGGAGACAGACTGCAAAGGTTTGAATCCTGACTTTGCCACTTACTGGCCGTGGAAGCTTGGGCAAGTTCTGTGACCTCTCTGTGCTTCAGTTCTCATCTGCAAAGTGGGATAATCACACCTACCTCGTGGATGTTGCTGTGAGATGCAAGTGAGTTAAAACCTATAAAATTCTTAGAACTATGCCCTGCAGGAAATGCACTCAATACATGTTAGCTATTTGGATTTACTTTCTTCATATCACTTACTCCTATCAGAAAATAATTTGTTCATTTAATTGTTCACTTTTTTCTCTTATATCGCTGGAGTAGAATAGAAATTCCACAAAGTCAGGGGCTTTGTCTGTCTTGTTCACCCATTATACTCTCAGCATGTAGAAACACACCTGATGCTTAATAAGTATTTTATACCTAGATAAGTATATTTAAATAGGATATGCAGGAACCCTAATGGTATTAAGAACAAAAGACTACAAGCTGATAAATAAAGATCTTTGATGGATGGTTGTGATGATTTTTATTTATTTTATTTTATTTTATTTTTATTAGTTTCTGCTTTATAACAAAGTGAATCAGTCATACATATACATCTGTTCCCACATCCCTTCCCTCTTGCGTCTCCCTCCCTCCCACCCTCCCCATCCCACCCCTCCAGGCGGTCACAAAGCACTGAGCTGATCTCCCTGTGCTATGCGGCTGCTTCCCACTATCTATCTACCTTACGTTTGGTACTGTATATATGTCCATGCCTCTCTTTCGCTTTGTCACAGCTTACCCTTCCCCCTCCCCATATCCTCAAGTCCATTCTCAAGTAGGTCTGTGTCTTTATTCCTGTTTTACCCCTAGGTTCTTCATGACATTTTTTTTTCTTAAATTCCATATATATGTGTTAGCATATGGTATTTGTCTTTCTCTTTCTGACTTACTTCACTCTGTATGACAGACTCTAGGTCTATCCACCTCATTACAAATAGCTCAGTTTCGTTTCTTTTTATGGCTGAGTAATATTCCATTGTATATATGTGCCACATCTTCTTTATCCATTCATCCGATGATGGACACTTAGGTTGTTTCCAGGTTGTGATGATTTTTAAAAGAAGGACTTTTAGTCTCCTTTAAATACTCATGGAAGAATCTGTATCAGAGTCTTTTCTCTTTGTTGTCTTTGTGCAAAAAATGCTTGAATTATTTAAATTATTCTAAACATGAGTGTGAAGGATCTGTATAAAACTTGAAAATGCTTCTGAAGGATGCAAAAAGAAGACTTGAATCAGTTAAAAGGCACACTATGTTTTTGGACAAGTGATTCAACATGATGAATATGTCAAGTCTTCCTAAATTAATCTATAAATTCAACATGATTCCCCCCCAAAATTACCTGTAGGATTTTTATTGGAATTTGACAATTTAGTCCTGAAGAATATATGGAAATATAACAAGCAAGACTAGCCAGCAGAAATTCTAGGAAAGAGTAATGAGAGGTATTTTTCTTAGGCATTACAATCAATACACGAAAACGTCAGAAGAGTAAGGTATGGTACGTGAATACAAACGGCCATTTGGTACATGGTAAAGACGGCATTTCAAATCATTTGCTCTTTTAATTGGCAAAAACTAAAGAATATGGGGAAGATGTGGAGGTATGTGTAGGTATGTAAACTGGCATGATCTTTTTGGAGAGCAATTTCTTAGATCTTTTTTTAGAAAGATGCATATGCCTTACCCCAATAATTCCATCTTTGGATATTCATCCACCTAAAAGATCACTTGCACCTGTGCACAAAGAGGACCTGGAGAATGGTTTGTAGTAGGGAAAACCAGATTCCAATCCAAGTGTCTTTACAAACATAGTATTGTACATCTATACGGAAGTATGCAATTCAGCAGTTAAAATAAATGAGGGTAAAAATGAAAAGAAAAAAAAGAAGTATATGTCACCATATTAATGTTTCACTGCATAAGCAGGTAATCCACTTTCCTTCCAGTTCAGAAGAACACTCATTACATGATGATCTTTGATGCCTTCGTTATTCTGACATGCCTGGCTTCGTTAATCCTGTGTGCTCGATCTGTGGTGAAAGGACTTCAGCTTCAGCAGGTAGGGATCACTGCTTTCTAGGAATGTGATGGACATTTTGATTGATAGAGAAATTCACCATGCTTCTCTTCTTTTCCCGAAAGGAATTTGTCAATTTTTTCCTTCTCCATTATAAGAAGGAAGTTTCTGTTTCTGATCGAATGGAATTTGTCAATGGATGGTATATTATGATTATTATTAGTGACATATTAACCATTACTGGATCAATTCTGAAAATGGAAATCCAAGCTAAGGTAAATTTTTTTCCTATTTATGTCATTGTTAGTATCAGATTTGCATTAACGGTCATTTATTTTGTCGAAAACGTTAAGAATTCGCAGAGTAAATTATTTCTTTCAAACATTGTATTGAGTAAACCTGAAATAACAGTAATCTGTAAAAATCTAGTCTAGAAATCTTCTAGGCTGAGTTTTCCAAAGTGTGATTCACAGTCCTCTGTATCAGGATCATTTGGGTAGTTGGTAAATACCCCACGTTAGACCTACTGAATGTGAACTCTGGGGGTGGGGCCTGTGAATTCTTACAGACACCAGAAGTCATACACACTACAAGGTAACTAAAGTAAAAGGTGTTTTTTGTTGTTCTTACAAGAAATACCAGAACCTTCAACAAAAAGAGTCGGCTGGGGGCAGGTGGAGGGAAGTGAGGCCAAACTACTATTGTGTGAGTCCTTGCAGTTTTTCCCTTTGTCCATTCAAATTGAGAATATTCCCATTTTCCTATTTTTCCTATTTATGTACTACAAGGTTTCCCATTTTAAGTTAGGACTAATCCAGCCTGGATATCTACCCTCCCCCAAAACAAAAATCAAAAACAAAACAAAACAAAACGAATACTGTTCAAACTAATCTTGTTCAAATTTATATTTTTCTAGCCTGACTACAACTAAATATGAGTATGATCCACATGGGGAGCCTCTTATGGTTCAGATTCCTGGGCAGAGACCCCAAATGCAATGGCTCGGTTAAGACAGGAGTTTATCTCTCCTTCATGTAATAGTCAGGGTGGATTTTACGTGCTGGCAAGTTGCTCAGCTCCCCACCATTCAGGAATCCAAGTTTGTCCCATCTTTTTCTCTGCCAACCATTAAGGGCTCACCCAGACTGCATGATTGATGCTGGGTTGCCTCACAAACAGATTGCAACCCATGGAAGGGAAAACCTGGTATGGTAGTAGGTCTCTCACAGTCTTATAACCTTGGCTCAGAATGGCAGCCTTCATTTCTGTTCAGTCCTACTGGAAAGAATTTAGTCACATCTAACTGCAAGGGAGCTGGGGGAGATAGCCCAGGCATGTACCTCAGAAAGAGAGAATGGGTTTAGGAGGCCCTGGAGCAGCTGTCACTATATGTCAATGTAGTATATATCATTAGAATAGATGTTTAACTGTAGGGACCAAAAAAAGAGGAGTAGGGGGAGATTTGCAGCAAATCTTTATTTTTACCAACCTCAACTACCATTAATTTCAATGAGCCCTTAATGGTGTCCAACAATCTTTCTACATTTTTCTAAGCTATTCATTCCCCTGTCTTCTAGCTGATCATTTCATATTTCTTCTCTTTTGAAACTTGTAATACTCCCTGCCCCATCCTCACTCTCAGCTGATGACCTCACTTCCTATTTCACAAAATAATGGAAACAAAATAGGAATTCCACAAATTCCCACTTCACTTATATACCTGCCAACATCAGTGCCCATATGCTTTGCTTTTTCTCTGCTACTGTAGATATATTATTTAGGTTACCATCCAAGGCCAGCTTCTCCACCTCCTGCCTTTCAGATGCCGTCCCTGCTTGCTTACTCCAGGGCATGGGTCCAGCTATTCTTCCTCCTTTTCTCATTCACCCTCAATCTCTCATTCTCTACCATGACATTTCCATCAGCATGTTTTTTTTTTCTCCTTTCTAAAAAGGCAAAATCTCAACCTATTATCCCTCCAGCTACTTCCCCATTTCTCTGCTCCCCTTTATATAGCAAAAGACCTCAAAAGAGTATTTAATCCTGTTTCTGACTCTGCGATTCCCACTCCCTCTTGTATCTGTTCCAGTCAGGCTGCCCTGCCACTCCAGGGCAACGTTCCAATGATCTCTCATGTCGCTACATTCAATAATCAATCACTTATCCTCATTTTGACCTATCAGCAGCTTTTAGCACTGCAAGCACGCCCTCTTTGTTGATGAACTTTTTCACTGGCTGTCACTTACCTGGTTTTCCTCCTAAATCACTGGCTTGTCTTCTGACTTTCCATTGCTGGTTCCTTCTCATCTCACCAACCTATGAAAGTGACAGTATTTCAAGGCACGGTGCTTGGACACCTTCTCTTTCTGCCGCTGTCTTGGTGATCTCATCCTGTTCCATTGTGTTAAATAGTGTCTATTTTCCAGTGATTTTCAAATCTCTATCTCCAGCTTGGAATTATTCCCTGAACTCCAGTCTCAAATATCCAACTGTCTATTCCACATCTTCACTTGGATGTCTACCTGGCCTCACAAATTTAACATACCTGAAACAGGACTCCTGAATTCTCCACCTCCACAGTCCAAACCTGCTTCTCCATGGCCTTTCTAAGTTCAGTTAATGGCAACTCTTTACAAAAGCCATAGATTCATCCTCAACTCCTCTCTTTCACTAATCCCCTCTCCTCCATATCTCATCCAAGAGGAAATCCTATTTGTCTACCTTAAAAAAATCACCTCATCACCTTCACTGTTGCCAGCCTGGTCCAAGGCACTGTCAGCTCTCATCTTCATTATTGCAGTAACCGTCTCACTCTTCCAACAATCTGCTCCCAACATATCACTCCTGTTCAGAGCCTCAATCTCCCCAGTCTATTCAGAATAAAAGGTAAAATTTTTAAATTACACTCGTGAGGCGCTAAACTACTTGCCCCCTCACCTCTGTGACTGCACACTTTCCCCCATAGCTCACTCCAGCCAGACTCACTCTTGCGAGGCACCCTCCTGCTTTGGGGCCTCTGCACTTACAGGTCCCTGTGCTTGGAAAGCTCTTCCACAAGATTTTTGCTTGGCTTGCTCCCTCACTCCCTTCATGTCTTTACTCAAAGGCCACCTGTTCAGTGATCAGTCCACGCTATTTGAAATGCAACACACAGCCTTCCCTTATCCCCTCCCCTGAATTTTCTCCTCAGCACTTACCATCAGCTAATGTACTAAGGGTTTTGCTTATTTATTTCTATCATCTCTCTCTCCACACTAGAATATAAGCTTCATGAGGGCAGGGAATTTTGTTTGTTCACTGCTTTGTCCTTAGCATCTAGAACAGTGCCAACTCATTGCTACTCAACAAATAATTTTTGCCCCAAATGAATTTCTGCTACATAACTGATTATTTTTTCCACTCTGTTTTAGAGTCTGACAAGTTATGATGTCTGTAGCATACTTCTTGGTACCTCTACCATGCTTGTGTGGCTAGGAGTCATCCGATACCTTGGTTTCTTTCAGAAATACAATGTAAGGAATTCCATGGTTCTCCAAGCTGCTGGTATTTCTCTTTCAAAGTTATTGCACTGCTTTGTCTAAAGGGCAAAGGGATTCTAATGACCTCTCTTACTTTCCCAGCTCCTTATTCTCACCCTTCAGGCAGCGCTGCCCAATGTCATCAGGTTCTGCTGCTGTGCAGCTATGATTTATTTAGGCTATTGCTTCTGTGGATGGATTGTGCTGGGGCCTTACCATGATAAGGTACTGATAAACAATTTTTTTCCTGTTGTTATTAAGGTCTCAGAGTAGTGGCAATGGCTTGTTATCCTTTTAAAATAAGCTCCTTTTACTTTGTGACTCAGCCTTAAAATGTTGTAGGTAATGTATCTATTGCCAAATTTATAAATTGGTAAGGTAAGACCACCTTGAGAGGATAACTGATTCACTTGACTGCCTCAACTCCTTTTGTGGAATATATCAGATAATTAAGTCTTTCTTACTGTCAGCGAAGTCAAGCTTGCCAATTTGATTCATCGATATATACTAGAGTGGGCTATTTAGTTAAGTCTTATTGAAATTTGACTTTATTTTAAAAAGTAGTATAGGGAGAAACTTGTAGAAATATTGAATATTTTGTTTACCAGAGTTATGGTCTTGACTGTAATGCCATCATCTTAAATGGCATGAACTTTAAAATGAGAATCATGAATATGCATGGTTGGGACCTGTGTTTCTCACAGAAGCATTTCAAGGATCTCTTTCTACCAAGGTAAATGGGAGGGTAAAGCTTGACTCAGAAAAGCACTGAAGGCTCAGACCAGGTCTCCTATCTTCAGTTCAGGCTGCTCCTATTAAGAGGAGCATCTGAAGGAGCTGCTTGTTCCAAGAAAAACAGTAGGCGTGTACATGTTATGTACATCACAAGACAAATGCCTGGAGGAATGACTCCGTTTTCCTGGGTGTCTCCAATGTGTACGTGTTATTAAACTTTGGTGTGATTTTCTCTTGTTAAAAAAAATGCTTGTGGTTACCCCAGGTTATTTGTTTGAAGGGGTAACTTGGGATATCTAGTCCCACTATTTTTTATATGGTGTCATGATCAAAGTCTCCAGTGGGAAGGAACACGAAGTAAAGTGAACTTTTCTTTTTTGTTTTTCCAGTTCCGTTCTCTGAACATGGTCTCTGAGTGCCTTTTCTCGCTGATAAATGGAGATGATATGTTTGCCACATTTGCAAAAATGCAGCAAAAGAGTTACTTGGTCTGGCTCTTTAGCAGGATTTACCTCTACTCATTCATCAGCCTCTTTATATACATGATTTTAAGTCTTTTTATTGCACTGATCACTGATACGTATGAAACAATTAAGGTACGTTCATCAAGAACAAGGAGGAGCAGCATTTTCCTAAAACTTGCAGAGTGGCAATAAAATACAGTACCTGGGGCTTCCCTGGTGGCGCAGCGGTTGAGAGTCCGCCTGCCGATGGAGGGGACACGGGTTCGTGCCCCGGTCCGGGAAGATCCCACATGCCGCGGAGCGGCTGGGCCCGTGAGCCATGGCCGCTGGGCCTGTGCGTCCGGAGCCTGTGCTATCCGCAGCGGGAGAGGCCACAACAGAGAGAGGCCCGCGTACCGCAAAAAAACACACACACAACAAAAACCAGTACCTGAGGGGGAGGGGATCAATGGAATGGTAATTTCTTCAGGGTAGAGAAGAAGGATCTCAATTTTAGATACTAAAAACAGAAATGAAAGAGAAATAGAATTTCTAGAATGTTGAAAGTTTTGTCTCTGAGTATTGTGCTTTTTCAGACAGGATCTCAAATTGTTTATTAGAATTATAAGGATCAGTAGATACTGAGTGAGTGAAACAGACAGTCAAAATTTTGTGGGAGCTTTTTTTTTTTTTTTTGTGGTACGTGGGCCTCGCACTGCTGTGGCCTCTCCCATTGCAGAGCACAGGCTCCAGACGCGCAGGCTCACCGGCCATGGCTCACGGGCCCAGCCGCTCCATGGCACGTGGGATCTTCCCGGACCGGGGCACGAACCCGTGTCCCCTGCATCGGCAGGCAGACTTTCAACCACTGCACCACCAGGGAAGCCCTGTGGGAGTTTTTCAAATCCACTTTTCATAAAGAAAAATTGACCTCTTCATTTGGAATGAACCCCTGCGGGGTTCAAACCAGAGGCCTGTTCTCCAGAACAGTCAAGGGATTAATATGTCAAGTACAAGCCATGTGTGTGCTACACAGTCAGGAACATGATTTGAAAAGCTGTTATCATTCATATTGTCACTCCACATTGAATATTTAAAAATCAGTTTGAGCCCTTTGAAATATGGAAAGGCAGAATAAATATCCATATGTATTTAAATTTCTAATAACTTTATACTGTTAGGTATACTATTGGCATAGACACTTCCACTTGGGGACTTTTATTTCTGAGCATGAGAGGGGTAATGAAACATGATGCCATGCGAATGGATAAGGAGAAAGGCCATCAGGAGTTGATGGATTATGAATTGATAATTACAAATACCTTGCTCACGAAGCCAGGGTTCTGACTTCATTCTTACCGAATCAGACGTCAGGAACCAACTGTCCTCAATACTTGCTTGGCAGACTTGCTTAGAGTCACCAAGGAGACTGGGAAAGAATGTAGTTGTACCCGTCCAAATCCCTTCCCATGGTACTCTAAAAATTTACTACCTTCAACTCTGCATGCAGAGAGCTATATATATATATATATTATTCGAGGGTGACATCTGAGGTCTCAAAGAATAACATGAGTTGACAGCTCTGGATGACACAAGCCTAAAACTTGTAGTTTAGATGTTAACCTGCTTCCATGGTCTCAGGGCACTTGTCAAATGGGTGAGTCCTTTCTGATCCTTGCTGGTCGGGGCCCATTCTAGAGATCTTAGACCCCCAAACTGATATAAATATTAGGCCTTTAAATAAATCTGTCTGTCTGGAAGAGAGACTCCAAAAGGGTGTGCAGCTGGATTTTACCTGGAAGGAGCTCTCAGATTCAGATTCAACATGCCCATTTTGGGTTGAATCAGACCCACAAAAGAGAGCCCAGGAGGGCACTGCAGAATCCTAGACCCACTTTTCCTTAGCCAAACCTAAGACTGGCTCTAGAGGCTACATGCCCATGAAAATACTTGGAAGCAAGTAAACTATCCCTTTAGAAAAATCCCCACCTCTGTAGCCAAATGATCCACTTTGAATTTGAAATAAAGCTGTTTTCAAGGGACTTATTAATGAAAACTTTTTTTTTTATTCTTCTGTATAGCATTACCAACAAGATGGCTTCCCTGAGACTGAACTTCGTGTATTTATATCAGAGTGCAAAGATCTGCCCAATTCTGGAAAGTACAGATTAGAAGAAGACCGTGCAGTATCTATATTCTGCTGTTGTAAAAAGTAGCTATTAGGCTAATCTATGCCCTGGAGGGAACTATAATGTGCAGCTGAGTTGGGAGACAAAATGGATGTTTTAAGATCAGATGTAGTATGTTTGAAGACTATTATTTTGAGCAAATTGATGGCTGTAATTCATCAAGAACTGTGTTTATATTTTAAAGCAATATTTAATGTCTTTGCAGCTTTAGGCTGGGCTTATTTTTTTTTTTTAAACCTAACTTTGATGAGGGAAACTGTTGGATTCTTGTCCTGTTTATTTTTGCCATAGATTTAGAATGTGTTTTCCATACGCTTCTCTACTCTTGCTTCCAGTTATTCTGACTGTGCTGACTGTGTCATCGTGGAAACAATGCCTGATCTGACCTCAGACAACTCACCAACCCTGGCCTGGACCATTCTCAGGGGCTGTCCTTGAGAGAGAGGATGATTGCTGTATATTCAGTAACCATTGCATTTTAAAATCTCTCAAAGGAAAGAATAAGAAAGAAAAAACCATCACCAGCTAACAGTCTCGTATTTGGCTATGAAGGACAAGTGTTATTTGATACTGCTTTTAGTTCTGGAGAAGATCAGGTTTTTTAGTATAAGTTTTCTCTTTTCCTTTAGTGTTAAAGGACAAAGTTGAAAGAGTATTCTATACACCTATGGAAATTAAACTGCATACCAAATGCATATTCGATCCCACAAGGATTGTTTTATTAGTACTTGCACAGCCTTGTGAAAAGTGCATGATGTGCTGTGCCCCTCCTAGGCACATTCAGTCTCACAGAAAATGTTAGCATTTTTTTCCTCCACATAAACTTCACTGTGAATATTGTTCTTGTCTGCCTATCCCAGAAAATTGTTGCATTTTTACTGTTAGCCTGTCTCATGTTTTCTAGACTACTTTAAAAAAATCCCCTTTAACATTGTAAATCAGTGAAAGTTTTATATGAAGGCAACCTACTAGAGAAATTCAAGAAAAAGTTTTGTAAATTTAAACTTCCATGTTAGAGTACATTATTGAGCAAAAGATTCTTCTGTTATTTGGTTATTGGTCATTATAAATGTGAATCAGGGTACAGAACTCTTTGTACTGTCATATACAGAACAGAACATAGACATTTGAAAGGAACAAAGCACAGCACAAAACAATGACTATTACCGCCCAGTGAGAAATGAGCCAGGATCTTTGCCATAAACAAATGATTTTTTGAAAGTGAAAAACATAATACCTATTGTGAATTAATTTACTAATTTAGAATTGTTAGATTTGGTGCCTAGAAACTATAATTCATATCTTAGTATGTGTGATATTCACAACTGTCAACGATCTGACTTCAACTATCCTTAAGTCTCATACTCCTCCCCTCTTCCCCAACCCCAGTTCCCTCAAACATGCAGGTGAAATTTTTCGTAGAGCCTTGCTATTTAAAGAGTGGTGAGTGGACCAGCAGTACCGGCAACATCTTCTAGTTAGAAATGCAAGCCCTCAAGTCCCATTCCAGACCCAGTGAATCAGAGTCCGTTTCAATACCATCCCCTGGCGTTTCATGTGCACATTCAAATCTGAGATACTTGGAGCTGCCTTTTACAACTATTTCTCCCTCTATAGTGTTTTATAAGAACTTACCTATGGTTTATTTTTTAAATGATACTTTTATGTCTATCAATAATATATGCATCACTAGTTACAGTTATTTATGTACACGTATCTCTTCTCTACTTTGTGAAACTAGTTGTAGATTATTACAGATGTGAAACTGTTTACAGAAACTGCTCCAAATTAGGAGAGCTACTGAAGTGTAGCAGTGGTTAGTCATGTCTTAGCAGTGTAGTGGTGTGGTGAGAATAAAGGTTTAGGAGACTGAAAGATTGAATAAAAATCTAGGACCTACTACATATTCTATGGGTGACCTCAGGGAAGTAACTTAAACCTCTCTGAACCCATGTCCTCATTTTGATAGGGAGATGACAGTACACAGAACACTGAGCATTCAGTGAGATAACGTATAAATCAACCTTGGTACCTAGTGGGGCTCAGGGTTTCTTCTGGCCCCTTTGAAGCACAGGGCCCTTGTACATGGTAGATGTTCTTAATAAATGCAACGTTAACAATGGATTTTCCTTTTAACTACCCACTGGTAAGTTATTCAGTAGAATTGCCCTGCCTTTAGAAAACACTTATAACGAGAAGTTTGCTGATACAAAAAGATGTTATCCCAGTTTACAGTCCCCTTCTAAAGGGACTGTGGTCCCTAATGGAGTCCTAGTATTTTGAAGTTAAGGGATGTCCCTTTATAGTGGCTTTTCTTTGAATTAAAAAGGCTTAAAAATTCTTTAGCATAAAAATTGTATATATAGATACTATATATATATAATCATATAAGTATATATATATACTTATATGTATAAATATAATATTTCTTATACTTCCTCCAACACTCTCCAATGAAGTCACAGTTTGCCTCTTTACACCAGAGTCCACATCCTTCCCAAAAGAACAGCGCTGTAACATTTCCTCTCCTTTTCTTCTAAAAAGGAGCCATGCCAACTTTGCACCCACCTGCAGGGACTGTGACTACACAAATGGGAACTTCCAAGTCTGTCTCTACCCAGTGGGCACCTCTGATGAAACGGACTCTTAAATAAGGCATTTGCCTAATAGCCTACTGGAAGTGACTTTCAAAAGGGGGCGTAAAGAAAAAAAAAATGTTGAGACTTCCCAGGTGGTCCAGTGGGTAAGACTCTGCGCTCCCAATGCAGGGGGCCAGGGTTTGATTGTTGGTAGGGGAACTAGATCCCGCATGCATGCAACTAAGTCCACATGCCGCAACTAAAAAGATCCTGCATGTGGCAATGAAGACCCAGCACAGCCAAAATAAATAAATTAATTTAAAAAATAAATCTTAAAAAAAAAAAAAGAAAAAAATGTTGCCTGCCATTTCAGTTTTACAAGGATCAAGCCATTAGCCACTACAGTCGCCCATGGACAGTGCCCCCTGAGGGGAATTCAGGATGAAGAAAAATAGGGAGCATTCTGGGCTTTGTATACACCTAGATAGTTAAGATGCATATCTAAGGGAAAATTTCAGTGACCCCAGATTCTTTTCATACATAGAAAAGCACTAAAATCATTAACTTGAGATGTCTGTTCTTTGTGATTAGTAGTAATCTTTGGATGTTCCAGGACGTGTTTTTGTTTTGTTTTGTTTTTTCCCACAGCAAAAAAATTCAGGCATATCCTGGCTCCTCCCTTACGTCGCATCAGCTCCTCGGAGCTATCTGATGGACTGTTTGCAGGGCTATAGTCCTCAGTAAGGTCCTTAAATAAAACTTAACTCACAACTTTTGAGTCGTGTGTTTGTCTTTCAGTGGACAGGGGAGTCAGTTATGTATGCTTTTATATACCTTATGTATTTCCAACTGCTTCTACCTGGAGATGCATATTAAAATAATTACCTGGCAGAATATTCTTTGCCCTTGTTAAACCCAGAGACCTTTTAAACATTTGCTGATTCAAACAGCCTGGAACTCAGCGGACTTTGCTGCTGCTGCTGCCACCAGTAGGAATAGGCCTCCCTGGAAAAGAGGCTATTGGCTGGTCGGAGCTTCCAAGTCAACATCACCCACAGCTGAAAGTGGCATTTGGGTAAGTGACCGCGACCCTCATCTCTAAGATTCATGTCCCGTTTCCGACAGGCGTCTTCCTTTGAAGCTCCGGGAGGGAAGAGCAGCTGTGGCTGCAGACCAGCACGTGGGCTTACCGATCCCAAGGCTCGGGTTTTGCAGGTCTGCGTCCCTTTGTGCCCGCCCCGGCCACGTGGACACTCACTCCCCGCGCAGGAGGCCCGCCCCACCTTCCCCGCGCGAGCTAACAGCGATTCGTTTCTCTTTCCCTGGTGCGCCCGTAGCACTTTTAACATCTCCGAAGCATGACCCTTGTCACAGAGTTTTGTGATCGTGCACTTCAGAATAAAAACACGTCAAAATGAACGACCTTTTCATTTAACGTGAAGTCCTGGAGGGAAAGGATCTGGTCTTCCTTATCTCGGTGCCCACAGTACTCAGCCCTGGGCTTGGCATTCAGTGAATATGGCCTGTGTCTTGAACGCATCAAAATACAAATGACTTTTAAAATGGGCAAAGGAATGGATGTAGGAAACAAGAAAAGAATGCCGAAATCAAGGAAAGAATGTAGAGTCAGGGGCCCCACAGGGCAGGGAGTGCACAGCCCGGCCGCCCGGGGGCGGTGTGGAGGGCGCACCGGCAGCCCAGCGTTCCACTGCGTGGGCCCCTTTTGAAGGCGCTTCTCCCCGGCCCTACCGCCCGGCCGCCACCCAGGAGGCCTCCTTCCCCCGTCGCTCCGGGCAGCACCATGGCTCGTGGCGTGGAGGCGCTGGACCTGCAGGTGTGGAGCAGAGCCTCAGGTCCGTCCCGGGGGCCTCAGTGCAGGTCAGTACCCCAGGGGCGATCGCCGTGGGGCCCCCCTCTATCGCACGGCCGTTCCTCGGGCGCCCACCGCCACCCCCTCACCGGGCTGCTTTCCTCCACGGGTCTCCTGACGCGCGCACCTCTGCTCTATCTCCCACCGCCCGCCACCTTCCACCTGCCTCCCGGGGCTCAGAGAGGCCAGCTCGCTGACTCGAGGAAAAAGTGCCCCAGGGCACCAAGTTGAGACGCTCTCCGCAGGCTCCTCAGCCCGGGCGGGAGGCGACTGGGGGGAGGTGGGGACTCGGGAAGGGGCGGGAACGCCTGGCCACGAGCCCCTTACCCGCCGGCGCGCACCGACCCGCCGGGCAGCCCGCCGCCAACGCCGCCCGAGGGGGACCAGCCGCCCCCGCGACTCGTCGCGTCTGCCAGAGGGCCGGGGTCTGCGCGCCCCGGGCGGCTGGTAGGAAGGGTAAGAGAGAGGCGCTAAGAGGAGGGGCGCCCGCCTAGGAGGGATCCGACTTCAGGGGAGGCGTTCCCGGCAAGGCTGAAACGCGTGCAGTGAACGGTTTCTCCTGCTCCGAATCCCGAGAGCCGTGGAAAGTTTTGAAGGCGCAGGCCTGGCCCGGCAGCCCCGTCCTTTTCCCCAGGCCAGGAAGCAGAGGAAAGACCAGGTGATTTCAGGTTAACTGTCAGATGAGGCGCCTGAGCTGTGTCTTTTTGGGTATTGGACTCTGGAGAAACCCTCATCAAGTGGATGGCTTTCCTGTTCTAGACTAGAGCTTTCTTGCTGCCTTGCTTATAGTAACTGCTTGCAGTTAGTTAAATCAGGCTGGGCTTTGCCTTCCGGAACAAACAGGCCTTTTCCTCAGGTGGGAGGGTGATAGCGTGTTTAACCCCAATTCCTCTGCCTTTATGAAAAGGCGTACAGTTCAGCCCGGTGGCGCTGCCAGTGGGCCCCAACTTCTTGGTCAAAGCTCCAACCACCCAGCCGTGCAGCTGAGCCGGGGGCGGGTCGTGCGTACAAACAGGCCTTCGCTCCCCTCTTAAAGCTCGCAAAACAAGTACAGTGGTGGGTGGTTAAACTTTCTTAAAATAGCGTGGAGACTTTCCTGCACAGCGCTCTCGATATTAAGTACAAATGAACTTAACGCTAGCAAGGAAAGCCAGAATTCAAGAGGAGGATTTATTTGATCTCTGGTCACTGTCCAGATAAGTATTTCACTAATTCCAAGCAACTGTGGTATATGTTTTTTAGTCTTTTGACAGACCAGTTTTGAATTAGAAGACAAAACTTTGGTGCAGCTTTTTTGGACAACTGGATACCTGTGAATGTCACATCAAAATGACTGGGTATCGTGTAATTTATAAACCATCTCTCTTAATGCTGTTTATTTTTAATAGAGCAGAAGGGTAGAAGTTATACACTGCTTCCATCTACCGTAGCCCTAAAATCACTGTCCTAAAAGGTAGGGAGCAAATTGACCCTGGATTTATTTACTATCTTTTGCTTGGACTGATAAACAGGCTTGTGCTTATGGTAGGTATGGTGTGTATAAACTTTTTTTTTTTTTTAACTTGAATTTAAGTTTTTCTTAGCACATTTCCTCAGGACTTAAATGGTTTTATCATGTCCAGTGAGTATCTTCAGAAGCTACCATTCTTAGAGTAGAGGAAACACACTTGGGTGTGCACAAAAGTAGGTTTTGAACGGTTTCTAATTTGAAATATACATATGTCCGGTTGTACAGTACCAGTGGGAGACAGGATTTTGTTTCATCACACACTGAGAATGGAGTAAGTCCGTAAGAAAGAGGTAGGAGAGGGATGTTAGGATGCAAATTCTGATATGTAATGTTGCGGGAATCACCTATATGGTTCTCCCAGACGTGGGATGTGGACTTCACACTTCAGGACCCGCTCACCATCTCTGTGATGCACTAACCCCACAGCACAAGTTTGGGGGAATCTGGTAGCTTCTTCCTATTGAGTCAGCATTCTCGAGATTTTAGCTCATCTTCCTCTAAATACTTTAAGATGAGTTAAACTCCCATTACTGTGAACTCTCCCTTCTTCTTTAGCAAACCTTCTGTAAAGCAGGTTCTGTGGCTTGGATCCTTTAAAAACAGGCACATTTCCCACACGTCTCCTGACGATTTCCATGCAGAGGCCATAGTAATAGTGCCAATCGTATTTAGTCTCCTGCACATAAAAACGGGTAAATCCTGATGAAGTGTTTGAGGGGGCCATGTTCTTTTCTCCCAAGGAGGAGCATATAAAAAGTGTTGTTTTTAACAATAAAATAATGCATATAAAATGTCTTAATGAAGCAAGTAGGAAGAGGAGGGAGACAAATTTTGTACAGAATGGCAGAGAATACAGAACTGAAAGCCAGGGATGATTGTATATGGCAGCTAATCACTTTGGCTAGGTCTCAGTGAAGTGAAACCCAGAATAAGACAATTTTTGAAACTTAATGAAAAAACAGGTGCCTTTCTGTGGCTACAAGTTTTTACTTTTTTTTTTTTTTTTTTTTTGCGGTACGCGGGCCTCTCACTGCTGTGGCCTCTCCCGTTGTGGAGCACAGGCTCCAGATGCGCAGGCTCAGTGGCCATGGCTCACGGGCCTAGCCACTCCATGGCATATGGGATCTTCCTGGACCGGGGCACGAACCCGTGTCCCCTGCATCGGCAGGCGGACTCTCAACCACTGCGCCACCAGGGAAGCCCGGCTACAATTTTTAAAGTGACCAAAATAGTGGCCAAAGAAAGCCTTTTTGGCTACAAAAATTAAATGTGGAATCTTCTCTGAGGCTGGGCTGTTCTCTCTAGCTGAGGCCTGGAGTCCAAGCCCCACCTGTCAGTTCCCAAGAATGAGATCACCCTTCAGTGAGCTCTTACATCATGTGTTCTGGGCTTCATAGAGAAAAGTAATCTTATTTCCAGATCTCATTTTCTTTATCAAACTGCAGTATTCTTTTCAGTATCAAATGCGTAAAGCCATGTTTTGGTTTGTTTACATATTTGTTTGCTTTGGCAATCTTCTGGGGTTTTTCCTTCCCATTTTCCTCAGCCTAACTCTAGCTGAGCTTTCTATTCTGTTTTGAGCTTGGACCCCATTTTCTCTTCCCTGGTGTGAGGAGAGAGCTTTCAGTGTATGTTGCCCATAGATATTTCTCTCCCTTCAGTTGGGGGGACTGCTTCCTTTGAACCTCCTTTGAAGGTTGTATTTTGTTATCTCCCCTTGAATACATCTAGTGTTTTCAGCTTAAAAAATCCTGTCAGGCTAGAATTGGTGACTAGTGAGGCTAAAGATTCTGGAAAATTGTCCTTGGTATAATTCCAGAAGACCCACAATTTAAGGGGTGAGCTTTAAAAAAATCCTGTCACCTATAGCAACTAGAGGGAATTGCTAGAGATAGTGTGCATCTAGGGGTTCCCCAACTGGCAGTGAGGTGGGCTTGTCCGAAGATAAGGTAAACTCATCCAATGGTTTGAGGAAAAATGATTAATTATAACTTTAGTTATAATTTTATAACTTTTTTTATGTTCCAATAAAACTTTGTTAACAAAAGCAGTCTACTGGCTACATTTGGCTCTTGGTTCATAGGCTTTATACCTTCTTTTAATTTTACTTTTCCTTAGGGAGAGTCATCAGCATTATTGAAAAATTGAGCACTTATTGAAATTGAGCACTTACTGAAAATGTTAGAGAAAGCAAAATGGAAGGAATGCCATAATTCCAGTCATCTTCTCCAGATTTAACTGCATTTGGAATCCTGTGTTGCTTAGAAATGGAGTTTTGCTTTACTTTCCTCTCTTTCCTTTCAGAGAGCTGATGCTTCAGGATATGTTTTCATAGGAGGTATGGCTTGTTCAGAACGAGCAGTTTTAAGATGTCAAGTCCTAGTTCTGCTTTCCTGCTGGCCTGAGGCAGCAAAGTGGTGATGAGAGATGATTTTATAGGAACTTGGTGGCACAGTTGTCTTTAGGGAAATTCCTGAAAGTTGTAGCATGCTCATCTTTTACGGGTGGCTCTACAGGAAAATGAAAAGCCTCTACAGTCTTTTTTCTGGGTATTTCTCAGAATTAGAATGACCATGTCATTTATGTTCTGAGAGCTGTGCTGAGAAGGTAACTAAGGTTTCTTTCTTTGACCTTTTTTTTTCTTCTTTTTAACTTCCTTTAATTGGGGCCCAACTACCCAGGGCCTGAGCTATCTGAACATTTTTTTTCTCTCTCTCGTGAGATTAGCAAATCATGAGAAAATCAGTTCATTGTAGGAACTGGAGTGAAAAGAAAAAACAAAGAAAAAACCCATGTGGGAGTTTGAGATTGGGCTAAAATCTTCCATCCACCAGATTGCCCTGGGACATTCACCCTACATGATCATTGCTGTAGAAACACCAAATTTTAGTCTCTGGTTTTACTTCCCCTGATTCTGCACTTCCCATCCACCACACACAAACTAAGGACAGGGAAATATTTGATTACCTGATATGTATTATTAGACTCTGTGAAATAGCTTATTTTAACTCATAATGATAATTCAAGAATTCATGTTAATTATCCAAAATCAAGAAAATATGGAAAACTTGAAGAAGAAAATTAAGATTACGATACTACTTCACAGAGATTACCAAAAATTTTTTTCTGGATTATGTAATTCTAGACTTTTAAAATATCTACATATAGAAATCAATGTTCACATTTTTGGAAAAATGAGATCTCAATGTGTTTATTTTGTAACTTTGAAAAAATTTTACAATATGTCATAGACATGTTTGAGTCAACACAGAGTTACAAATAGGTTTGCAATGAACATTTTTGTAACCATCCTTTTGACTGGTTATTTAAACACTTGTAAGATAAATCCATAGAGGTTTGATTCCTAGATCACAGATATTCTTCTGATCTCATTCTCTTCTACTGCCAAGTGCCCTTCAAAATATTTACATTTCCCTTCAATAGAGGTGGGTTTTTTTTTTTTTTGCGTTATTGATAAATAAAATTTAAGATAGGTAGATTTTCACCATTCTGACTGTTAGTAAATTTGTTGTTAAATGTTCATTGGCCTGTTCGGGTCCTTTATATATAACAGGATAAATATTGAGTTGACTTTCTCTTATTAATAATTTGGAACTCCCTACAGGTAATGGATAGTAAACTTTTGCCTGTTTAAATATATTGTAGACATTTTTTCCCAGTCTGTCTTTTAACTTTTTTTTTCATTAAAGCTGTTTTAATTCTTTTTTACATCTTTATTGGAGTATAATTGCTTTACAATGGTGTGTTATCTTCTGCTTTACAACAAAGTGAATCAGTTATACATAAACATGTGTTCGTTCCCATATCTCTTCCCTCTTGCTTCTCCCTCCCTCCCACGCTCCATATCCCACCCCTCCAGGCAGTCACAAAGCACCGAGCTGATCTCCCTGTGCTATGTGGCTGCTTCCTACAAGCTATCTACCTTATGTTTGGTAGTGTATATATGTCCATGCCACTCTCTCACTTTGTCACAGCTTATCCTTCCCCCTCCCCATATCCTCAAGTCCATGCTCTAGTACGTCTGTGTCTTTATTCCTGTCTTACCCCTAGGTTCTTCATGACATTTTTTTTCTTAAATTCCATATATATGTGTTAGCATACGGTATTTGTCTTTCTCTTTCTGACTTACTTCACTCTGTATGACAGACTCTAGGTCTATCCACCTCATTACAAAGAGCTCAATTTCGTTTCTTTTTATGGCTGAGTAATATTCCATTGTATATATGTGCCACATCTTCTTTATCTATTCATCCGATGATGGACACTTAGGTTGTTTCCATCTCTGGGCTATTGTAAATAGAGCTGCAATGAAAATTTTGGTACATGACTCTTTTTGAATTATGGTTTTCTCAGGGTATATGCCCAGTAGTGGTATTGCTGGGTCATATGGTTGTTCTATTTGTAGTTTTTTAAGGAACCTCCATACCATTCTCCATAGTGGCTGTACCAATTCACATTCCCACCAGCAGTGCAAGAGTGTTCCCTTTTCTCCACACCCTCTCCAGCATTTACTGCTTCTAGATTTTTTGATGATGGCCATTCTGAATGGTGTGAGATGATATCTCATTGTAGTTTTGATTTGCACTTCTCTAATGATTAATGATGTTGAGCATTCTTTCATGTGTTTGTTGGCATTTTGTTTATCTTCTTTGGAGAAATGTCTATTTAGGTCTTCTGCCCATTTTTGGATTGGGTTGTTTGTTTTTTTGATATTGAGCTGCATGAGCTGCTTATAAATTTTGGCGATTAATCCTTTGTCAGTTGCTTCATTTGCAAATATTTTATCCCATTCTGAGGGTTGTCTTTTGGTCTTGTTTATGGTTTCCTTTGCTGTGCAAAAGCTTTGAAGTTTCATTAGGTCCCATTTGTTTATTTTTGTTTTTATTTCCATTTCTTAGGAGGTGGGTCAAAAAGGATCATGTTGTGATTTATGTCATAGAGTGTTCTGCCTATGTTTTCCTCTAAGAGTTTGATAGTGTCTGGCCTTACATTTAGGTCTTTGATCCATTTTAAGCTTATTTTTGTGTATGGTGTTAGGGAGTGATCTAATCTCATACTTTTACATGTACCTGTCCAGTTTTCCCAGCACCACTTATTGAAGAGGCTGTCCTTTCTCCACTGTACATTCCTGTCTCCTTTATCAAAGATAAGGTGACCATATGTGCGTGGGTTTATCTCTGGGCTTTCTATCCTGTTCCATTGATCTCTGTTTCTGTTTTTGTGCCAGTAACATACTGTCTTGATTACTGTAGCTTTGTAGTATAGTCTGAAGTCAGGGAGCCTGATTCCTCCAGCTACGTTTTTTGTTCTCAAGATTGCTTTGGCTATTCAGGGTCTTTTGTGTTTCCATACAAATTGTGAAATTTTTTGTTCTAGTTCTGTGAAAAATGCCAGTGGTAGTTTCATAGGGATTGCACTGAATCTGTAGATTGCTTTGGGTAGTATAGTCATTTTCATAATATTGATTCTTCCAATCCAGGAGCATGGTATATCTCTCCATCTATTTGTATCATCTTTAATTTCTTTCATCAGTGTCTTATAATTTTCTGCATACAGGTCTTTTGTCTCCTTAGGTAGGTTTATTCCTAGATATTTTATTCTTTTTGTTGCAATCGTAAATGGGAGTGTTTTCTTAATTTCACTTTCAGATTTTTCATCATTAGTGTACAGGAATGCCAGAGATTTCTGTGCATTAATTTTGTATCCTGCTACTTTACCAAATTCACTGATTAGCTCCAGTAGTTTTCTGGTAGCATCTTTAGGATTCTCTGTATATAGTATCATGTCATCTGCAAACAGTGACAGCTTTACTTCTTCTTTTCTGATTTGGATTCCTTTTATTTCCTTTTCTTCTCTGATTGGTGTGGCTAAAACTTCCAAAACTATGTTGAATAAGAGTGGTGAGAGTGGGCAACCTTGTCTTGTTCCTGATCTTAGTGGAAATGCTTTCAGTTTTTCACCATTGAGGACGATGTTGGCTGTGGGTTTGTCATATATGGCCTTTATTATGTTGAGGAAAGTTCCCTCTATGCCTATTTTCTGCAGGGTTTTTATCATAAATGGGTGTTGAATTTTTTTGAAAGCTTTCTCTGCATCTCTTGAGATGATCATATGGTTTTTCTCTTTCAATTTGTTAATATGGTGTATCACGTTGATTGATTTGCATATATTGAAGAACCCTTGCATTCCTGGAATAAACCCCACTTGATCATGGTGTATGATCCTTTTAATGTGCTGTTGGATTCTGTTTGCTAGTATTTTGTTGAGGATTTTTGCATCTACGTTCATCAGTGATATTGGCCTGTAGTTTTCTTTCTTTGTGACATCCTTGTCTGGTTTTAGTATCAAGGTGATGGTGGCCTCGTAGAATGAGTTTGGGAGTGTTCCTCCCTCTGCTATATTTTGGAAGAGTTTGAGAAGGATAGGTGTTAGCTCTTCTCTAAATGTTTGATAGAATTCGCCTGTGAAGCCATCTGGTCCTGGGCTTTTGTTTGTTGGAAGATTTTTAATCACAGTTTCAATTTCAGTGCTTGTGATTGGTCTGTTCATATTTTCTGTTTCTTCCTCGTTCAGTCTTGGCAGGTTTTACATTTCTAAGAATTTGTCCATTTCTTCCAGGTCATCCATTTTATTGGCATAGAGTTGCTTGTAGTAATCTCTCATGATCTTTTGTATTTCTGCAGTGTCACTTACTTCTCCTTTTTCATTTCTAATTCTATTTATTTGAGTCTTCTTCCTTTTTTTCTTGATGAGTCTGGCTAATGGTTTATCAGTTTTGTTTATCTTCTCAAAGAATCAGCTTTTAGTTTTATTGATCTTTGCTATCGTTTCCTTCATTTCTTTTTCATTTATTTCTGATCTGATTTTTATGATTTCTTTCCTTCTGCTAACTTTGGGGTTTTTTTTGTTCTTCTTTCTCTAATTGCTTTAGGTACAAGATTAGGTTGTTTATTCGAGATGTCTCCTGTTTCTTAAGGTAGGATTGTATTGCTATAAACTTCCCTCTTAGAACTGCTTTTGCTCCTCTCCATAGGTTTTTGGTCGTCGTTTCTCCATTGTCATTTGTTTCTAGGTATTTTTTGATTTCCTCTTTGATTTCTTCAGTGATCACTTCGTTATTAAGTAGTGTATTGTGTAGCCTCCATGTGTTTGTATTTTTTACAGATTTTTTCCTGTAATTGATATCTAGTTTCATAGCGTTGTGGTTGGAAAAGATACTTGATACAATTTCAAATTTCTTAAATTTACCAAGGCTTGATTTGTGACCCAAGATATGATCTATCCTGGAGAATGTTTGTCTTTTGACTTTTTGAAGTCTTAATTTTGGTTAAGATCTGTTAGTTATTTTCATTGGCTTCTGAATTTTCTCGTGCTTAGAAAGCCATGTTAAATTATATTTTTAAAAATTCTAAATGTTATGCGTCTATCAATTTTATTTTTTAAATGTGTCTAAGTTTTATTTTTGCATTTGTTTTCAAGGTGGGTTCTAACTTTCTCTCTCCCCAGTGGATTGCAAGTTTTCATAACAATTCATTGAATAATTCATTCTTTGGAAAGACTTAAGGAATATTAATTGAAACAAAATAGGGTGTTTATCGGCAAACCAAGCAACTAGATTACCTAAAACCCTCTAATGTATCTTGGCTAAGCAATACTTTTCAGTATATTTTTAACGTAATTTTTCATATCAATTATTTTAGATTTTCTATTGTTTTGTTGTTTTTATTATATTTGTTGTTTTATTATTATAATTTGATCTTAATGGGTACTGGCTAAGGAAAAGTTCACATAGTTAGGGTTGCCATCTTTTTCACTGACTCATTTCTTTTTTCCAAAAAATTATTCACTGAACACCTATTATGTGTTAGGTAGTCTGCTTTATGCTGGAGATATAGTCATACGCGAGACCAGGCCTTCATGGAGTTCCCTTGTAGGGAAGACCGGCAAAAATTGCAGTCTCAGTTATGAAGGAAATTGATGAGAGAGGCTGTGGGAAAGCCCTCTTTTAATAGAGTGATCAAGGAGCCCGCTCTAAGGAGGTGCCACTTGAGCTGAGACGTGAAGGTGAGAAGGATCCAGACATGCAGAGCTGGGGGAGTAGCAGTGGGGTAGATGAAACATTAAGTGCACATGCTTAGAGCCAGGAAGGAGGTGTAGTGGGGTAGTAAGGAAGGGGAAGAGAGGGTATGGGAAGGAATGGACAGGAAACTTTCAGGCCATGGTAAGAGGATTGGATTTTAGTCTAAGAGCAGGGGGAAGCTATACGGGGTAGGGAAGTGATGTCTGTCTTAACACGTTTAGAATTAACCCCTCTGGCTACTATGTGGAGAATTGGGAAACTGTTGCAGTTGTCTGGTGAGAGTTGATGCTGCTGCTGGGACCAAGGAGGCTGCAGTGTAGAGAGAAGGGGACCACTCCATGTAGTGTTTTGGAGGAAGACTTGATCGAGTGGGTGTGAGGGTTGAGGAAAAGGGGAAATCAAAGCATGACTCTGGAGCAAAAGTTCCTCTACTTTGCTGCACATTAGAATCGCCTGGAAAACTTATCAAAATCTCAATGCTCAGCTTATACCTAGGCATCAATTAAATCAGAATGTCTAGGCGTTGGAAGCCAGACACTGAAACCTTTAAAAAATTCCCAGGAGACGACTATGAAGCCAATGTGGAGAACCATTGACAGAGTGAGGGATTGCAGCTGAAACATATAGATGAGAGTGTGTGATCAGGCGTTGAGCAGATGTGCGGAGAAGAGGGTGGAAGGTTGGTATGAGAAACCTATTAGTCATGTGGGTGGAGTTTCAAGGAAGAGGTCGGATAAGGGAGTCTGTTCAAGAGAGAGATTTGCCAGAGGTGCAAATGTGAAAGTCCACATCCTGTGGATAGTATTTAAAGCCACAGGACTCCATGAACTCTTCTAGAAGGGAGGATAGAGGATAGAAGTGCCCTAGACAGTCCTGAGGCACTCTGGCATCTGGAAGTCAGATGGAAGAGGAGCCAGTAAAGGAGAGCCAGAGAAGCCCAGTGAGGTAGGAAGCAAACTAGGGGAGTGGGATATCCTAGAAGTGGAGAGATGAGGTTGTTCCAGGGACGTGGTGGGTAGCTGGATCAAGTGCTGCCAAGCCACCAAGCCGAGACCTGAGAAATGGCCGCTGGAATCTGCAGCCGGCGATGGTTCCCTCTGAGCGGGTTTAGAACGGAAACCCAGTGTTTGCTGTAGAGAACCTGAAGCACAAAAGTACCTCGAGGAAGGTAAATGCTGGATTCATTCCATCATGGCTTTACTTGCTTTTTCCTTTTCCTTTCAGTAACATTTAGAAGTCTCCTGAATTTACAGACTAGGATGCTGTGGTCTGCCAAAGTATCACACTGTTTTAAATAAGAGAAATTATGTTGGAAACATTAGTTTATTTGAATGTAACATTTTTTTCCCTTCATTCGTGACCATTTTACAGGCCATTGCCCTTTAAGAAATATTAATTCAGAGATCAGAAGGAACACTGGACAAGGATTCTTATTGGATTCTTGGGTCCAATTCTTATTCTAAATTGGATCCTTATGGTTGGGGGCAAGTCGCAACCTCAGGGCACCTTAGTTGCCTCATTTGTAAAATGAGGAGATAGGAACAAGTAATCTCTAAGGTAAGGATTTCAAACTGGATGCACGTTAAAATCACCTGGGGAGCTTTTTAAATACCCCCATGCCCAGGCTGCACCCACACCAATCAGGCCAGAATCTCTGAGGGGAGAAGCAGGGCTTCAGCACTTTTGAGGTGCCCCCAGTGACTTGGTGTGCAATCAGGAGTGAAAACAATGATCTGAGTTCTTGTCTAGCTCTAATACTTTGAGTTATTCTGTCCTGGGTATAAATACATTCCTGCCTTAGACAAAATCAGAAAAAAGGGAGGAATGAATAGATACTAGGTGGCAGCTAGCAGTGTCTGTCATGGGAGGTCTCAAAATTTACCTTCCAGACTTCCTCTCACAGGAAGGGATTGAAGGATACTCTCCACAAAAATGAGGGAGTAAAGAAAGAGGTGGAAATGGGATCCAGGAAATGCTTCTACTTCTAGTGCTGCTACGTCAATACATGATACCTATATGGGCCTGATAGGAGAATGCAGAATCCAATTTAGGAAGGAGGTGAAGGGAATTCTCAAACTGATGGCCTTGAATAAGGATTAGAAAGCAACCCATGTAGTTGGAACAGGAGGATGAGGGCTCCAGGAATGATGTCTCTGGGAGAAGGGAATTGACAGGATGCCCAGCTTGGTTGACTGTACTGAAAGGAGGTGGCAGATTCAGCTGGAGTTTGGTGATAAAGTCCTGGTTGGTATATGGAAAACTAAGCAAATGGAGAAAAAGGCAATTAACTCCAGAAAAAAATTTTTATAAGAGAGAATATAAAATCATAGTGTATTGGGGGCTTCCCTGGTGGCTCAGTGGTTAAGAATCCGCCTGCCAATGCAGGAGACATGGGTTCCAGCCCTGGTCCGGGAAGATCCCACATGCCGCAGAGCAACTAAGCCCATGCGCCACAACTACTGAGCCTGTGCTCTAGAGACCGTGAGCCACAACTACTGACCCCACGTGCCACGACTGCTGAAGCCTGTGTGCCTAGAGCCCATGTTCCGCAACAAGGGAGACCACCGTAGTGAGAGGCCCGTGCACAGCAACGAAGACCCAGTACAGCCAAAAATAAATAAATAAAATGAATTTATTAAAAAATATATATATAAATAAAAATAAAACCATAGTTGTACTGATAGCTCAACTCTGAAGAGTATTTGCATATTCACTTCATAAGTTCTGAATGTTAATTTATCTGAATGTTTATTTATTATCAAATTTTTATTAAAACTTTGTTGGGACAATGAGTGGGGAGGTAAAATGTGTGTGTTGGCTGAGGGGGGGGCAGCTCTAAGAGCTACATCCCTATTTTCCATAGGAGGATATAAATTGATAATATACTAAAGAGGAAAAAATAGTGAAATGATATTATTTAGAAATGTTAAATAACATCAACAAAGCAGATAAAAGTGGTTGCCCCTTAAGGGGCAGAAATCAGAAGAGGGGTTCATTATAGTCCATTTAAAATGAAGTACACACTTAAGTTTGGGGGGGAGATGACAGTGGGACCAGGTCATGCAGAGCTACACAGATGTCAGTTCTGAGAAGGCAGCCTGGTGGTACTCTTCACTGTGATGAGGATGCAAGAAGAAGGACAGATGTGGGAACTGGTTCACCCTGCTTCCCCTGCCCCATCCTCTGTGACTAGGAAGTGCTAGTTGTGGATTAGAAAAAACATTCTACTTCTAGTGCTGCTACATCAGTACATGATACCTATACAGGCCTGATAGGAGAAGGGTTACCTATCAAGATTATTTTCCATTTATTTGTTGGAGCTGGGGGAACAGACATCAATTTCTCTCTAGCTAAGGAGTGTATAATATCAGCTGGGATAACAAAAGAGAAACCACATCTCAGGTGTAGCTGCAGTTCTGAAACACTAGAGAAGTAGTCCCAAATATTTTTGATAACTTATCCCCAGCAGTTAAAAGAACATCTACTCTCTCTGAATGGATATTTATTTTCATACTGTATGTAAAAACCATATATGCTATAAAACAGGTAAAATGAACATTCTAAGGGCTGAGATAGATGAGGATGTTAAGGAAAAATTCTAAATGCAGTGACTTCATAATATCATTATGACTTCACAGTATCATTACCTAATATCTTAGGTGCAATATATACACTTAGGGCAAGGTTCAACAATAGTAGATTTAGTCAATACTGTAAGTACTTTTGTGATAAATCTGGGTTTTTTTTCCCAACTTCTTTTCAGATCAGATTTGCTTTTCATCTCTTTTTAACTCATGGCCAACAAAGGTTGTATTAGGGGAGTATTAGCTCTCCCATTTTCTTGATGTTAATTTAGGCTTACATTAGTTTTACAAGGAGTCTAATGTTTTGCAAGAATCTTTATGTCCATTTTGTGAGGATAAGCTAAAGTGGATAATATACTCTAACAAATGCTTAAATGGGCCTATGTAAACCTTAAGTGGTGGGAATCTGCTGAAAAGCCATGAGGGCACCATACTCTGGGAACTTGCACTCCTCCCCCAGATAGCCTTGTGCACCTAATCGAAATACAGGCATCTGGCTTTCTGACCACATGAGGGTATGTTAGGTGTATAATTCATACATTGAAACTTGTAAATCTTAACTTACTTTTGCTTGGTTAATACAATTAGAAGCCCTAGCCCTGTCTTCTCACATCCGATTGGATGGTCTTGCATACGCGACTTGTGTGCACGCACCCCACTTTGGAGGCCACTGCAGTAGAAAACAAACTTTCATCCCTCTTTTTGAGTAAGGTAAGGGTCATACAAGCTGAAAATCAGTAGCAGTCTGAGCTGGTTAGCTTATTTGCTAAGTAGATCGTGCTAATGGGAACAAGGTACCATCACTGAAACTGATGTGTGCATTTTTCTGAGGCAAATGTCGAAAACCTTCACAAGTTCCTTGAGGTTAAGAATTGCCAGTAATTTGTTCTGTTTTGCTTTTTTCAAAACTTCAAGCTTCCATAGACTCCTTTGGTCATTGATTTGGTAAAGCTGGAGTTGCCCTTGGTCGTATGATAGGCTTAAAATTAGCTGACATCACCCAGCCCTGATTATCTGGGCAAAGAGTAGATTTTCTTAATAACTGATGGTAGCTCTGATGGGCTTCCTTCCTGACTTCTCCCCACAGTACCAGTGTCAGGCTTCCTTCCTAAGTCCAGCTTCTCTAGCTTTTATTTAGCCCACTGTGCGGATGACTTTTCATTCTATTCCAGATCTTGTTTTTACTCTTACAAATACTGTGTTCTTTTCCTTTGATATTTGGGTATTTGTGCCATTTATTAAGCTTATACAAATCTATGTTTCCTATGGTTTCGTGAAACAAAAATAATCCATAAGTGTCGTGATTGCTCTTATTTATTTCCTGCAATTTCAGTTGCGTGACTGCCCTGCAACTGATGGATCAGTGTGACTTAGATCTTCATGGATTTCTGTTCCTTAACTGTTTTTATGGTGTAGTCACTTCTCCTGGTTGTGTTCCCACCAATTAGCAACTCTCTGTCCTTTGGAAGTTGCAGTATTCCTCCTGCTGATCTAATTCTTGCTTACCAAGTTGTGAATGCAGCTTTCAAGCCTCCTGTGCCAAACATCCAGCCCGGTACTCAGCCCTAGAGTGTGTTGGATAAGTATGTGTCAAATGCAGGAATGTATTAATGTTTTAATCTTATGACATTGTCCTGTCTCTCTTTTGTTTTTTAGTGTTCCCTCTTTTCACTTGACACTTTTTTTTTTCGGCACTGTTGTATTTTTGATATAGTGATAAGATGTGTGGTTGTGTGTGCACCTGTGCATGCCCATGTTTAATACCCTTCACCTACTGGGGAACTAGGGAAAACCCACAAATTGAGAAGAGTGGGGCATTAAAGTGCCTTCAGAAATGTAGAGTTTAGAAAGCTTACACACTTGCATTTTCCTTGAGATACCAGAATTTTTGAACCAAAATATCATTAATATTTTTTCTGTATTTTTATCATTGTATCATCAGTTGATCACATTTGACTAGTACTATCCTATATTTCAACTATTGGCTCCTGCACGCTTGAGGGGAAAGGTTTTCATGCTAGCTTTTTCATTTTTCTTTTTATTCTTCACAGTGGTATGAGTACTGCAGCGGTTCTCTAAACACCTAAGTGAAAAACTTTGGGAGGTTTTTAAATAATTAGTGTAAATAATTTGATACAGTGAGTGATCCCCATGTTCATTATCTGTTACTTTGCCTTTTTTATTTTTTTCTTGGCCGAGACTTACCTTGTTAATCAGATTTCTTAGGGTAATATTAAGAGCAGTTATCATTTCCTGAACATTGAGTGGCCATATTAGTTGAGGAAACCAGCAGCTGGAAGAATTACTTGAAGCCTCTTGGAGCAATTGGGCTGCATCAATTCCCTTCTCTTTGTTCCAGGGCCCTCAAAGCATACTTCAATTATATCACTTGACACATTTCATTATACTTTTATCTCTTCACATCTCTCCCTTCCACTGGACTGAGCTCCTGGAAGGCAGGAAAATGTCTCTGTCAGAGCTTTGCTCACAAGGTATTCACCAAGCACTTGACCTACTACACTGTGTTTCACACCACTGTTTTCCAGGAAACAACTTCCTCTTTCTTCAGTACAGTGTTTCTCACACTAGAGGCCGAGGGTATGTTGCGGGGAGGAGTTTCCATGCCTTTATTCTCAGGGTTCTATCACAACTTTTCAGATGCCCTTTTTATTTTACTACATGAAAAGACATTGTGAATCATCAGGATGAATACATTAGCAACACAGATCCACTGAGGTGATGGTGGTTAACACTGAATTCGGTATCGCTCAAACATGCCCGTGAAGCTTCCACAGGCATGTTCTCAGGGGTCTGAAGGTTCATATTGGAGGATGTGGCTCTTAGGCACAGTTAAGATGCCACCTTCTTCTTGGAAATGCCTCCCTTGATCAATGCTCTTCATCAAGTGCTCCGTAGCACCTGCCACTCCGTGTATTAGGACATGTTACAGGATTCCCCCTCTGGCTCTGAACCTGTCTCCCCAGAGGCAGACCCCTGCTTCCATAATACTTTGTTTACTTATGGTATAGCAGCCACTGAGCTATTTGATAACTTGTGAATTTGCACTCACAAGTCTGTCTCTCCTACTGGATGCTGAGCATCTATTCAGCTTTGGGTTCTGAGCACCCAGCAAAATTGCTCAGCACAGTAAGTGTTCAGTAAGTTGGTTAGATCAAATCAGGAGGTAACTATAGCAGCTGCAAGGCAAACACAGTTAAAAAGTCTTCTTATTCTTTTGAAATGAGACTCATTTTGGTCATTGATTTTTCATTTTTTTTTGTTTTTCCCAAGGTTTTCTTATAGATATTTTTACCTATATGTCTTTAAATATGGTAAGCATGGTTGTTTTCTAATCTGCGTCTGATTCTGATATGCTTGGCCCTATTTCTACTGTTTCTTAAGTTGACTGCTTTGTGCTACTTTGTTTCTTCGTGGGCCTGGTTTGTATTAGTACCTGTTAGTCAACGTGTTTTACAAGTTATTTGTTAGAGCTCCCCAAGTCCTAGGATGAGCGTCTGGAGAGGTCTGCATGTGTTTACCAAGAGACGAGGGCAATTCCAGTCTGGAGCCCCCTGAACCAAGCAAGCTCACAGTTTAACATTCCCTGGCTCACCCAGGCAAGAGGCTCAAAGGGCTGGGTTGTGACCATCATTTCTCAGTATGGGTCCTTCCCTTCCTTTCCCTCTCCCTCCCTCCCTCCCTACCTCCTTCCTTCCCTCCCTTCTTCTTTCCAGCAAAATAACCTGGCCTACTAATTCTGGAAATAGGAGGTCTAAATATTAACTTAAAAATAGAAAATCATTAACAACTGAGTATAAGCCTTAAAAAGTCTTAAAATAAGCCTTAATATAGTCTCTCTTTTTTTTTTTTTTTGAGCTTCTTTTAAATTTGTTAGTCAAGCTAAATAACATAGGTCCTAAGTCAATATATAAATGTCATTAAGATATTTTAGGTGAAAAGATCCCTAAGAATGACCCCCAATTATAAAATCTTTCTAAGAAATGAGTAACTTGAATGATCGGCTAAACTTAATAGAGTTTATTCATTAAACTTACCATCAAGATGCTTCCTGTTTCAAGAAACAGAAATCAAACTTAAACAGGCTTAAGATCCAAAAGGTGTTTATTGGCTCAACTTGAAAGTATTGGAATCATGGCTTCAGGCACAGCTAGCTCCAGGAACTCAAACATTGCATTAGGCAATCTTAACTGTTTTTCTGTGTTAGCTCCACTCTTTGGCAAGCTCTTCTATGCTGGCTTCCAGGCGAGATGGTGAGATGACTTCCAGGAATTCTAGACTCAGCCTATGCTTTAAGTCTGTGATCCCCAAACTTTACTGATTATGCATTCAACAGTAAAAGTTAAGCACATATCCCCAATGTGTATATATTATTTATAAATTATATGCTACTATATTCCACTGTTATTTTATATGTTATATTATTAGCAGAGCTAATAAAAGCTAATAAAAGCTAATAAAAGCCTCCAAGAGGCTTTTAAGATAAAGAATAAAATGGAAGTACTAATATTTTCTATTCTCCCAGTGGATTGTTTTGCACACCCCATTTTGGGGACTACTCAGTGGAAAGACCACGTCTCTTCCATTGGTTATAATTACAGTCCTGTGACCACATTTCATTGGTTCTTTTTCGCCTAGCTTGAGTCATGTGCCCATTTCTGAGTCCAGAGTCCTTGAAATAGTAAAAGCAAAATTTTGCTAATATATAGGATGACACGATTATCTGATTGGGCATAAATAGAGAGATGCTATTTTAACTTTAAAGATATTTATAATTTGGGATCTTATAATCACTGATATATCATGCAAAAAAAAAGAGACATAATCCTTCTTTCAAGGATTATAGAACAGAGATTCTCTATTTCCATAACAATTTAATTCCATTAGTCTGTACTACATTTCTGTGATTTCACACCTGGCATATTACAAAAGTATCCCACCTAGTTTTTGTTAATACTCCAGTGACAAGTGAATGCTATCTGTTAGGATGTAGGAATTGACAAGTCTTGCAAATAAAATCCTATTTTTGTAATTTTGATAATGGTCACTTGGAACAAGATGGGTAGCTATATGTAAAGGCAGGTGATAGAAGGTCCTGAATAATTTTCAGATTTCTAAAGTGAAAAGGACTTCACTGGCTGGAGAGAGTTTTGCTTGTAAGAATGGGTAAAGCGGGCTTCCCTGGTGGCGCAGTGGTTGAGAGTCTGCCTGCCGATGCAGGGAACACGGGTTCCTGCCCTGGTCCGGGAAGATCCCACATGCCGTGGAGCGGCTGGGCCCGTGAGCTATGGCCACTGAGCCTGCGCGTCCGGAGCCTGTGCTCCGCAACGGGAGAGACCACAGCAGTGAGAGGCCCGCGTACCACAAAAACAACAACAACAATTAATCTTCTTTGGCAGAGATGCAATGGCTCATCTTGATTCTGAGGTGACAGAAGAATGTCTGAGAGAAGACCTGAAGTTTTACTTCATGAACCCTTGTGAAAAATTCCAAGCCAGACAACAGATTCCGTGGAAAATGGGTTTGCAGATTTTGAAGATAGTCATGGTCACCACACAGGTAAATTATATTATCAGTTCATTTGTTCTTTTTCTTACCCCAGGATGAAACTGTTTTCCCATGTTCTGCCACTTGACTTTTGTCCTGAAAAGGCCATGCTCATGTTCATAAACCTGTAAAATTATATTGATTCTGGAGGGCAGGTGGTAGGTCGAAGTTCGGTTTAGATGCCGACTTTGTTTTAATAAGGGACTCTGAGGTCATCTCTCACAGGTTCTGTAAATATAGATAATACTAGATCTGAAGGGGGTGTGGGGTTTCTATATCTGAATGAGGCACAGGGCTTGTGAAGGCTGCCCAGTCCAAAGTGATCTGTGTTCTTGAAATCTTTTATCTTTATTCAAATACATCTTATATAAATACACTTCGGAAATCTGCATTTTGGACCGTTTTGATTTTGGATTTATGGAATGCTAAGTTTTCTTTTCATCGGTAGCTAAGTGCTTAACTAAACACTCCCCCACCTTACCTATGCCCCGTCCCCTTTCCCAGGCACTATAAGGAATGTCTAAAGACTACACTGGGACCTTTTGCTTAAATTCATATTGTTAAGCACTTTATTATCAGTTGTCATCTAGTTTTTGGGCCTGTGCTACTGAACCAGTTTTAGGGAGGCTTCTCTGTAGGTAACTACATTTGAAACACGTGTCCTTTTAAAAACAGTACTAATTTGGGATATTAGGCTCCATGGGAAAATAATCATTCTGTCATCAGTGTAACAACTGTTTGTAAAGATGTGATTTCTGGAACACAAAAGTAAATACCTTTCTAAAAATCACTTCCATATAGTTTTAGAAATGAGAGAGGCGGCTCCTGCCATAACTGAAGTTGCATCTTTATCCTGTGTTCATAAAGAGGTCTTGTCACTGCATGACATGCTGTACCAGCTCATCACGTTTTAGGGTAAACAAGTTACTTCCAAAGAGACAAAGATGAGAGGCAGGGCCAGTGTTAAATGTATATGCTTAGCTATTTTCTTTGAAAATTTTTTTCATTTTAATTCTTGGTTATGAAGTTTTAATCTTGGCAACCTACCTATAAAGTAGGTGCATTGCTAGTATTGTTTGGAAGAAGGAGAAATAATGTCCCCTTTTGCTATTTGGTTAATTTTAATTTTTCCCCAATTACTTCTCTTGCCAAACCAGCTGTCATTTCAAGTTTTTGATCTATTAATGTTATTAAAATTGTAACTTACCTAGGCATAAAATATCATCACCCTCTTTGACTTACCTTTTTTGTCCTGATAACGACTAAATCCCATGGAGTCTTCCTTCAAAACTGTATCTCTTTATGTTTTGCCATATTCACTATCTTCTCTCTAGCACAAACTCTTACACTGTTAGTTAATTAAAAATGTGTATGAAGCACGTCGTATGCTCTGCATTGTCTTGGGAGTATAAGCTGTGAATGTGTTACCACTGCTGACAGCTCACATATAGCCAGCCGTTCCATGTGCCAGGCGCAGTAAGTGCTTTATGTGTGTTAGCTAATTCCGTCCTCACTGAAATCTATGAGGTAGGTTCAGTTTTTACCCCCTTTGTATGGATGAAGAAACTGAACCAAAAAGAGCTGAGTAATTTGCCTGTGGCCATTCAGCCAGTAAGTGGCAGAGCCAGGATTTGAGCTCTGGCAGTCTGGCTCCAGAGTCTGCACTCTTATTCAAATACTGTTTCTTTCTAGATGTTGATCTTCAGAGTTTGCACTCGAGGAATACACATAAGTTAACTAGGCTGCTTCTGGAATTCATCTTAGGCCTACCTTTTTTGTCTCCATATGCACCAGTCCATTCAATACATGTCAGATTAATTTTTCTTAGAATGCTTTTATTGTGTCTCTCCTCAGAAACTTCTGTAGAGCCCTATTTTCCACAGAACAAAATTTTGACTCTGTGACCTGAAATTCACAGATTTCCACAGTCTCCTTCAACTTGCCTTTCCAACAGGTTTTCATCTCCTGTTTCCTCCCCACATCCCAGACAGATGGACCCACCCAGTGATTCTCATCCCTGCCCTGTTGTTGTTTCTCCAAGTCCAGAGGGATTCTTATTCTCCCTTTTGAAGTCCACCTCCCCTGCCAGCCTTGCCTGATCACTCAACATGTAGTTTTTCTTGGTCCACTAGTACCCCTTGCTGGCCACATCACTGATTTCACTTTTAATAGAATATTTCTGGGAATCGATCATTTACTTTTTTGTGTAACTGTACCCGGCCTCCCCTAACAAAACTGTGGTGGATTAAACTTGTGTTCCCCTGTAGGGTCATTCTAATAAGTTTTGCTACTTGGGTGATATGTAATTGGAACAGATTTCTCAAATATCTTTCTTTCCTTCAAATCCCACTTTTCTCTCCTCCTCTTTTTCTGTCTCTTTTAGCGCTCCATCCTCAAGTCTAATGGGATGGGTTCTGTTTTATCACGGTTGATGGGAAGGAAACTTTTTTTTTAGACATTCCTGCCCTGTATTCTGCAGTGATTTATAATCTTGAGAGAGGTGTCTACATTCTTTTGCTAGATCTGCTCTTTCTCTCCCATATTCTTTGTATATTATTAGAGTGGTATCTTGTTTTTACCTGGTACAGAATATTTTCTCCTCCATTGATTTCATAATCAGGTCTTAAATTCACAATCTTTGCCAGGCTGCACTTAATGTGTAATTATTTTTGTCTTATAACCTCAGCAAATCTTAAGATCTAGTTAGTGGGGCTAGAATGCACTTTTCTGTCAGCCCCTTTTAACAAATGAAATTATTTGACCAATCCTCCATCATCTCTTCACTCTTGCTCTGTGGGGGGTGTTTTGTTCTGCCATCTCAGGAAGGGGACCTCATGATCTCCCCCTCCAGGGTTTCTCTCCTCTACTGAGAGATGCTTGGAAAATCCTACCCCTGACCTGATTTGGGGCCATACATGTGGATCTTTGCTTGTTCTGTGAACAACAGGATGGAGAACATTTCCTGTTCTTGATGCCAGATGGAGGTGGTTCCAAGCAGAGATTATACCTCCATGTTCTCTCATTCCCAAAATTGAGGTAATGAGCTTTGAGTTTAAATAAGGTGGTAGCTTAAAATAGCAGCAAATTGAATGCTGCTGTCTTGGTCAAGTTATTCACTCCCCATTCACTTTTTGGGTTTCTTTAGCTTAGCTAGGAGCATGGGAAGAGTGGCTCTAATCCCCACTTCTAGAGTTAAGTTGGCAACATTTCAGTTTGAGAGGTTGTAGGCCATGTGGTCAAGAGAACAGGTGAGTCAAACAAACCTGGTTTGGATCCCCACTCTCACACTTTTCTGTTTCAACCTGGATAAAGTAGCTGACTTCAGGTTGCAGGTGTATAAAATGGGATGGACAGATTCGGTATTTGACTCTGACATCGTGATGGCCACTATTCCACTTCCTGAGTGCATAGTAGTGGGAAAAAGAAAAAAAAAAAATCCCTGTCCTTGTGGAGTCTAGTGTAATATCTCCTTCAGAGGGTATTGGGAAATTAAGTGAGAAATAAAAGTTGTAAATTTTAGGCACAGTGCCTGGCACTCAGGACATAAGAGCTGTTATTCAACACTATGCAGTGTCAACCTTGCCTACATTGTATCCCCGCTTGGCACAGAATAAGCACTCAGTAAACTTCGACTGAAGAGCTTGATTCATGTGTGTGTACCAGTTTTTTTTTTTTCATTTGTATGTCAGTATTTAATAAAACCCCCAAACAATCATGTGTGTATTGTTTCCCTGGTTTACTTTTTTAGCTTTTGAAAAGCAACGTGACCTTTCCTTTGCTGGCAGTTCCTACAGGCATCATTGATAGACATCACACGCTTGAAAGAATCTTTAGCCTTTGGTTGCTTAGCTTTCAGCACAGGTTGGATGTTGTGGGACTTCTTATCTGATATTTTCCTTAGAATAGCTGGGTTAAGCAATGGCTCAATCCTTTGACTTGGTATTTGAGGAATGTGATCTGGTGAGGCTCAGATGCTAAAGAGTGTCATCTATGTACATTCTTGAACAATAGTTGCAGGTCTGGAAAGCTAACACCTAAATTCTTTAACAGGAGTCCTAAAGTCAGATTTTTCAGCAGATGGAACTCCTGTAACATAATAAAAATGACTTTGGATTTAGGCCTGGTTTTCATTCTAGTTAGGTGTCTTGGGCAGTGTAATGAGATTAAATCTCAGTTTCCACATATGTAAAGTGGGGTTAACGGTACTAACATTTTCATAAGATTGTTGTGTTAGTAAGGGAGATAGTGCATGTAAAGCAGTTAGTACAGTGCCTGGAGTGTGATAATTGCTGAAAAGTGGTAATCATTTTTAATTATTTAGCCTTTTTAAAAAGTCAGGCAAAATTTAAAAGATAGAAAATACAGGGACTTCCCTGGTGACGCAGTGGTTAAGAATCCGCCTGCCAATGCAGGGGACAAGGGTTTGATCCCTGATCCGGGAAGATCCCACATGCTGCAGAGCAACTAAGCTCGTGTGCCACAACTACTGAGCCTGCGCTCTAGAGCCCGTGCTCCTCAACAAGAGAAGCCATTGCAATGAGAAGGCTGCATACCACAAAGAAGAGTATCCCCCTCTCGCTACAACTAGAGAAAGCCTGCATGCAGCAACAAAGACCCAACCCAGCCAAAAATAAAAATAAATAAAATAAGTTTTAAAAAAATACAAATCACTAAAAAAATTATGTAAGTTTGCATGTGCAAATTAACATTTGTTTCATCTGAAAGGTCTGGTAGTTGAACCATGGAGTGACAGCAGGTAACACAAATATCAAGGTCATCTTGTTGAACTTGCTGGCTTCACACATGATAGCAGAGTCCCAGATTGTTTTGGTGACTTAGCATGGTGAAGGTTTGGGTTAAGTTTTCTGGACTCTCATTGTCTTATAAAGCAGATGAGGAGATAAAGTGGGTAGATGGGGAAGGGTGTGTGGGACAGGGTTTATAAAGGTTTGACTTCTGCCATGGCATGTGTGTGTCTGTATGTGTGTTGATGTGAGAAGGAGAGAGAGCAAGAGCAGCAGAGCACATGTGAGGGTGTACGTGTGAGAGAGGGTGTGTGAGAGTGAGTGCAAAAGAGTATGTGACAGAGTGTGCATTGTGAGTGGAGAGAGAGGCTGTTTGTGTATGGAATTTCCTGGGTTTGGGGGGTAAACATTTAATGCCTGCTAATTTTCCCTACTTGTTGGATTCCAAGAAGAAAACTTAAGGGCAGAAAGAATACATTCATTCCTGGTGAAGAGAGCCCTTGGCATCTAACCCTGTACTATGATACAGTATAAGGAGGAATAAGTAGGAGTCTTATCACAAGAAGTTGGGTGCATGGTGACAATGTTTGGGTCGACATCATAGAGGTGGAGTGACCCCTGTTATCCTTTGTGGTGCTTTGATGCTGTAGATCTTGGAGACAGGAGCTCTTAGGTGTAAATCTCATACGAGTTCTCGCAGAGCTAGAGGAATTGAATTCCTTTGACAACAATTACCTCTTAGCTGGAGGAAGTACTATACAGGCCACTTTTCAAAAATGTTCTTCAAAAGCCACGTGCAAAACATTGTTATGATTTGTTAAAATACTTACAATTTCTAAATGTGAAATCATTTAGATTTAACTGTCCAATAGTAGTCAAGCATGTGAATTAGTGGTTTACTAAGCACAGTTGCCCCTTGAACATAGCAGGTTGGAACCACACAGGTTCACTTATATGAGGATGTATTTCAGTAGTAAATACTACAGTGCTACATGATCCATGAACCATGGTTGGTTGAATCCTCGAATTCGCAGGTTGGACTATAAATTATACTTGGATTAACCCCCGCTTTGTTCAAGGCTCAAATGTCCATCAGTTTTGAAAACAATAAATTTGAAATGCAAGTATAAGAAAAATAGATTCAGGGGTTTCCCTGGTGGCGCAGTGGTTGAGAATCTGCCTGCCAATGCAGGGGACACGGGTTCGAGCCCTGGTCTGGGAAGATCCCACATGCCATGGAGCAACTGGGCCCGCGAGCCACAACTACTGAGCCTGCTCATCTGCAGCCTGTGCCCTGCAACGAGAGAGGCCGCGATAGTGAAAGGCCCACGCACCATGATGAGGAGTGGCCCCTGCTTGCCGCAACTAGAGAAAGCCCTCGCACGAAATGAAGACCCAACACAGCCAAAAATAAATAAATAAATAAATAAATAAATAAATAATCCTTCCCTCTAAAAAAAAAAAAAAGAAAAATAGATTCAAATTAGATAAACAACCAGGACCTACTGTATAGCACAGGGAACTGTACTCAATATCTTGTAATAACCCGTAATGGAAGAGAATATAAAAAAGAATATATATATATATATATATATATGTATAATTGAATCACTTTGCCATACGTCTGAAGCTATTGCAACATTGTAAATCAACTATATTTCAATAAAAATTTTTTTGAAAAGAAAAAAATAGCAAAACTATAAAAAAAAGAAAAAGAAAAATGGATTCAGACGTAACTGATTTGGATTCCTCCTTCCTCTTCTTCTCCATCATTAAAGGCCAATAAGGTTGTTAGTCACTGGGAGTGCTCATTTCTTCTAATTTTATGCTATTTTGAATTACTGATTTAGCTTGATGAGGTTTTTTCTGGGGGGAAAGAATTCCTGTATTTTGACCTTGATATGATTAGTAAAAACCAAAGCAGTGAGATTTTTCTGGCTGATGTTTATAGGTGAGGATTCATGATAACAAGAAGACATTTGCCTCCCCTGGTAAACGGTAAAATTCATATACTTCTATTTGATTTTCTTTCCTAGCTTGTTCGTTTTGGTTTAAGTAACCAGCTGGTGGTTGCTTTCAAAGAAGAAAACACTGTTGCTTTTAAGCACTTGTTTTTGAAAGGATATTCCGGTGTAGATGAAGATGAATACAGCTGCAGTGTATATACTCAAGAGGACACCTATGAGAGCATCTTTTTTGCTATTAGTCAGGCAAGTATTTTGTTGTGACTTACCTATACTTTGAGAATATGTTGATCCTTGACCTTGTTGTCTTAGCAAAGAAAAAATTATACATATATTAACATATTCTGATTTAAGTTTTGCATAGTCTGCCAAAAATGTTTATTGCTTTTTCTGTAGCTACATTTCCACACAATAGATTTTGCCTATTTTAAGTTTTTCTTTAAGATTTATGTTTGTATTTATCCCTTCCCACCCACTACAATTGGGAGATTACCGCAGATCAAATAGCCAAATAGCTAAAAGTAGGCTTATAATCTCAGAAGCTTTGATGAATGAGAGACCAAATCTAAGATTCTAGCATCTCAATTTTGATGTCTTAGCATTAATAAGCCTAGCTGAACCTTAAGAATATAGAGTAGGATATGATAATATTTGTGTCTAGGTAGTATTGAGAAACCAGATTGGTAGGCCTGAAGAAAATATTTAAAGGAGAGAAATTCTTATTCTTTCTTATTCATTCATTCATTCATTTACTAATTCAGTAAATATTTGGGTACCTAGTATGTACCAGGTACTGTTCTAGACATTGGGAATATAGCATGAATAAAACAGACAAAACTCCTGTCCTTATAGAGCTTAATTCAAGAGGGTAGAGCCAGACAAATGAAAAGAAGTGAAAAATACAGTACAGAATGCTGACTCCTTGAAAACGCCACCACAACAAACAAACAAACAAAAAAAAAAACGCATGTTGAGAAGCAAGACTGAGCTCACTGCTAACAGTGGTAGCAGAGATGGTCCCTTGACGATTCTCCATAGGCTGTAGAGTGCAAAGTCTGGCTATAGATTTTGAAGTCTGGTTTAAGGCACGTCTTTCAATGTGAGGGGAGCTGGATAAGAACTGAGTAAAGATCATCATATAATAGTTTATGATTGGTGGGCATAACAAGATGAGGGTTTTGGTGGGGGATGTTCAGAGAGTCTTGGGAGTTATTAGACTACATCCTCAAAATGATCATCTATTTAAATGAGGTTTTGGGATGTTCCTGAAGTAAACAATGCAGTTATCTGCAATTTTTATGTTCCTGGGCAAAAGTTTCCTGGAATAATAAATTCATATTAGTGAAGATAGGGGCCAGTAAGGCCCTGGTAGTACAGATAGGCAGATGGTAAAGCTGTGTTAATGTAAGCGGTGGGTGTGGATGGCTTGGGTCCTCAGAGGTATGTTGAAAATGATAACTGGAATAAAGAGGGGAAGAGACTGGACTGCCTGATGGTGCATGTGCACTGGAGATGGATGTTTGCAGTTTTCTTTGGGTGGTAAGGAAAGGCCTCATGGAGGCGGTAATATTTGAGTCAGGTCTGAAGACGTGAACCTTGCAGATAGATACCTGGGCTTCTAGGCAGAGGGAACAGCAAAGGGCCCAGGCAGGAGTGTACCTAGAGAGCTCCAGAACTGCCTGGAGGTCAGTGTGGCTTTGGAGGTGGGGGTGTGGAGCCAGTGGCCAGTAGTGGGCTGGGAGTTCAGAGAGATAGGCAGGACCTTGTCTTTGGCTCTCAGTAGGTGGGAGCCTCTGGCTGCACTTTAGTTTCGAGTTCTGTGACGCCACGTGTTTCTGCTCAACCCAAGAAAATTACCTTGTGGTGTTTTACATTGGGGAATTCTACTGAGGGATATGAGACAAACAATAAAAAATAGCTAAAAGTATATTCCATGTGCTGTAACTTCTGATGAAACTTGTTAAGCTCATAAGTGTCTTTATTTAACTATTTTTAATAGTTTCATCGGCTAAGGAATTTATCTCTGGGGACCCTTGGTTATGGAGAAAATGAAGACAACAGAATTGGATTAAAAGTCTGTAAGCAGCATTACAAGAAAGGGACCATGTTTCCTTCTAATGAGACGCTAAATATTGACAGCGACATTGAAATAGGTAATACAGTGATAATTTCATTATATTTCTTTATCATCTTCTGTGGTAAGAGCAAAAAACACCCTCATGCACTGGCAGCCCAAATGAAACAACTTTGCTTTTGTGATGGCTGACCTATCTGAGGCTTTAACATTTGCCTGCAAAGGGCTTTGGCTCAGGAAACTATGGGTCTGCTGTGACAGGACCAGGAACATTTGTGGATCTCTTTGGTGCAACTCAAGATTGTTGGTTTTGGGGGTAAATGCACAGATGTTTCCTGTTTGTTTAATTTTTTCCCTCCGTGAGGGGGTGATTAGGCTATTTGAAAAAAAATGAGACTGTATTTGTTAAATGAAATAATGTGAGTTAAAATGCTTGGTACTCTTGCTTTTATCATTTGTTAAATATATTAATGCTCTTCAGAGGTGAATTGTGATTAATAACTCATTTTCTCTGTTTGGAGATTGGCAAAAAGTTAACATCTAATCAAGTAGAATTGTTTTGTGACATTCTGTTAAGAATTTAAAAGCATACCATATATAAATGCAAAGTATTTGACTTGAGGCTCTGGAGGTTTTGTCTTTCATTCAACAAACCTTTGGTGTACAGTTATCACGCCTAAAGCACTCCCTGTTTTATGAACTGGGGTTGCAGAGATTAACCAGTCATGGCTCCTCAAGTAGCTAACAGGTCAGAAATCGGGGTCCTCGTAGCAGTGTAAATTTGGAGTGGTTTTATTAAAAAGAGAGCTCCAGAGTTCATTTGACCATATTTCCTATAACCTGATTTTAAGGTGCCTTGGTAATACAATAGAAGAACATCCTTGTAAAACAAAGGTTCTAATTCATTTTCCACAGGCTATCTGTTCAGAATCTTTTCATGAGTAAATGTGTCCTACCCTCTTGACTCTAAAAAAAACAGCCCATAAGCCAGCACTGTCAGGGTCCCCAGGTTGCTTCCAGAGACCCATCAGTAGCTTGATTCTGTGGCCAGCAGCCTTGAAATGTCCCTTATCTTATTGCCCTGCAGGCTCTGCTATCCTGAGATCTGTGTGGTAGTCAGTCTGCAGGGGCTGATCCAGTTTCACCCTGCATCTTTCTCCTGAGCTGTCAGCTGTGCTCCCCGCCGTGGGCAGTTCCTGTAACTGGGAGTACTGAGAGGTGGAGCTGAAAGCTTGTGCAGTGACCCTCTGCTCCAAATGAGCCATGGCTACTTGTCCTCTTAAAAATGTGAGCCTTAATTGGATGAATCATACGACTATTTTCCAGTGATTCATGTGTTGTTTCCCTCAACTGATTTTTCTTGGGAAATTGATTAAAGAAATGTGGCCAAAGTCAGTATCAGTGGCTAGGCGAGACAGAGCAGAAAGCAGGATTTATTCCCTGACCATTGGACAGTGGTGTCCTTGGTCATTTCCTTTCCATCATATGGAATATTTTTAACCAAATGGAGAGAAGTTGACTATTAATTTGACTTTATTTTAAGAGAGACTGTTGAAGCAAGCTAATTATATTTTTGGACTTATTAAATATAACTTATCAAAGAGAACTTTTTAATGTATCTATTCAAAAGGTGTAAAAAATCATCGCAAAAATGCTTGATACTGGATTTTAGACTTTCTTGTCTTGGACACATTGGAGGAAGCCTGCAGACGGTATAAATAGGGATTGAGTTTGACTTCATTGGTGTGGCATTATAGTTTAAATAGGTGAATTAGCAGAAGCTGTTCTAGATTACCTATTTATGAATTTTGCAGTATCTTTATGATTAAGAGAAGCATCCTTCAGTGTGCTCAGTGCAGAGATCTGCCTGTGTGCTGCTTTCCTGGTGGGTTTATGTTTAGCTGCATGACTGATTGTACAGTTCAAGCTAAGGGTTTCCCCTAATTCATGCTGAGGGCATGTCCCTCTATCCCTGCCTCTAGACCTATAGCTTTACAGTTCAGCTTCACTGGGGGCACTGTAATGAATCCTGTTAAAAAATATATTTTTTTACAACATTTAGATGATATCATTCTAATACAATATTTCACTTTCTATAATGCAGATTTTGAATTTCTTATCTTCTCCTTTCCACATATCCTTAGCATGAAACATTATGACCATTTCATCATTTTACCTGTCATTTTAAGAACATATTGAATCCACCCTCCCTTTGTCTCTGAGAGGGTTGTTATTTCATTTGCTGGAGTGTTCTGCCTTGTAAATGAGGTTCATTTGAGTGATGAGGCTGCTACTCCAATATCAGTTTGTTCTGTTTGAGGTTTGAGGTTTTACTCAGGGCTTTTGCCATTCTTAAAAAAAAAAAATCTCAGTTCTTAGGTTTTGCTGCCACCAGGTGCTTGGTGGCCTCATGAGCAATGACTGTAGCATGAGGTATGGCAGACTCCAGAGAGTTCTGAATGTGTATGTAGCTAAAGTGTAGTTCTCCCATTACAATTACAGAATCTGAATAATCAAATAGATTTTTATAAGGCAAATTTTACAGATAGTGTAACATTAACTAACATGGGCTGTCATATTTCTCTGAATCCGTCATCAATTTTTTAAAAACTCACCTGTTTTATAAACATTTGAAAGTGAAAAAACTGAATGTCTTTTTTCATTTTAAAAAAAATTTGTATTGGTGTATAGTTGCTTTACCATATTGTGTTAGCTTATACTGTACAGCGAAGTGAATTAATGTCTTAGAATGAATGAAATACAGGAGAAAAAGACCTAGGACAGTATCTGGCACACAGATTTTTAACATATTCCTCCTTCTTTCAGAATACAGTCATTTACCCAGATAAGTTTAATTTAAATATTATTTTTTCCTTTTCCTTTACTTTAGAATAAGAATGTTAAAGGTAGAAGGGCCTTAAATAGCCTCAGTTTGGCCTTCACTTTACAGTTGAGGAAACTGATGTTCAGTCAAGCTTGGTGACTAGGTCAAGGTCATGTAGTGATTTAGTGACCGTGGGTCTTTGCTACTCTAAACCCGGTAACATGGGCATCACCCAGGAGCTTGTGAAACATGCAGAATCTCCAGGCGCTCCCCCAGACCTGCAGAATCCAAATTTGCATCTTAACGAGATCTCTGAATGACATATACGCACATTAAGCTTGGGAAGCTCCGGCTCAGTACTCTGCAGCTGCAGGTCTCTGACTTCACACAGACCTCTCTTTTACCAACTTCACACATTTTATACTGTCCATCACCATCGGCCTTCAGTGCCCCCTGTACCAGCTTGGACACCTCTGTCCATCAGTATCACTCCCTTACAGAAGCGGTTCGGGCGCTTGCCTCTCCCTTCTTTCTCACCTGGATCCTGCCAGCCATCACCAGGGTCCTCTGTGGCCGAGCCCCGGTGCCCCAGCTGCTGATACCTTCTGGAGAAACGGGCCAGAGTGGAACACGCTTACACTGCCACACCTCCGCACACAGCACCTCCAGCAGGCTTCCCGTCAGCCCGGTGCTGCAGAGGCGAGGCCGCGCCCAAAGGCCTCCCACAGCACCAGGGCCCACCCCTTTCAGCTCTGCGAAGCCGCCTCCCTCTCTCTGCACACATATTCGCATCTCTGAGCTCAGTTCCTCCCTGAGTTCCAGACTCCTCCTCCATTCAGCCGGCTGCTTGACAGGCCACTTGACGACCCCGCTGTGACTCTAATAGGGATTTCAAACCTGCTGTGTCCCAAACAGAACATCTCAAGCCTCCTCCACCCCCCACCCCTGGCTCAACCTGTTTCTTTCTACTCTTGCCCATCTCAGAAAACGAAACCAACATTTTCACATCATGCCATCATATTCCCAGTTGCTCAAGCCCCAAACTTGAATGTGTTGGTTTCTCCATTTCCATTGCCACCTCTGTAGTCCAAGCCGCTGCCACTCTTGCTTGGACTGGTCTCCAGCCCCTGCCCTGCCCATCAGCAATCAGAATGATATTTGTTTTTTAATTGGCTAAATTGGGACATCTCATTCCCTGGCCTAAAAACCACGAGTGGCTTCCCATCTTTTTAGAATAAAACCCGCAAGTCCCTGTAGGACCAGCCACCCGCCTGCCTCTCCAAGCCCCTGCTTCCCTGGTCCTGCCTCCTTGCTGTTTGTTGAACAAGTCAGGCTCTTTCTTGCCTGGGACTTAGTGCTCACTTTTGTCCTGCCCGGAGCGCTCCCCCTGGATCTGTGCTCAGCTGTGCTCTCCTTCCTCCCTCAGGTGTCGCTTTAAACAGCCCCAGTGCCTCAGAGCCCTTCCCAACAGTTCTCCTCAGGTAGGGCCTCCCCACCCACTTAACCTCCATCACTTCACTGTCTTGGCGGTACTGTGCACACCATGAAATTGTCTTGTGTATATTTTTTCACTCTTGGTTTATCTCCCCCACTACAGTGTGAGCTCCATACAGACCTCGTCTGTCTCGTTCGTTGCTCTACCTTCAGTACCTGGCACAATGCCTGCTCCCTGAAAGCTTTCAGTAAATATTTACTGAATAAGTGAATGAGTCAGGTAGGGAGCCTCGGCCTTTTGAGTTTCCGAAATAGGTGCTCAGAGGTCAGCCTCATCAGTGTACTGGTGAAGAGCTCAGGCTCTGGAACTGAGCACATGTGGCTTTAAATTCTGGTTGGCCACCAGCTAGCTATGTGACCTTGAGGAAGTTTCTTGGCCTCTCTGTGCCTTGGTTTGTCCATCTGTAAAATGGCAACAATAGTGTATCTCTCACAAGGTTGCTTCGGGGGTTAAACAGGATGATGCATTAAATGAGAGAACCTATAAAGCCCCGAGCACAGTGCCTGGCAGAGAGTAAGTCCCCGTATGTTTTTGCTATCTTTATCATCCTATCTTTAGTTTCCTATAAAAAAAGCTTCTTTTGATCAACTGCCCTCACTGTATCAATCAAGGCCCAGTCAGGAAAACCAGCATTGAATTGTTTCTTGATACTAATGGTCCATTTGCCAAACACAGGGAGGCACCCCCTCTGACACCTGCCTTTCTTAAATATTGTGGCTGTTGAGCTGTCCATTCAGCTCTGTGTCCTTGTTTTTGGCCCAGGATGCCTGATTGTCATAAAATGTAAGTGTGTCCTCCATATTTTGAGTGTCCTATATACTAGGCAATGGGTGTTCAACAGCCACAGCAGTTGTGCCCTTGCTCTCAAGGACCTTATCTTCTAGTTGAGGAGATAGATAAGCAAATAAAGAGTCAAATTGTGAGAGAAGATTCTAGAGAACAAGCCATAGGGCCTACTCGGGTTCTCAAGCACCTACTGAGTGTCGGGCACTGCAGGAGGCCCTGACTTTTCCATTTTTGAGGCAGCACAAAGCGGGCAGCAGCAGCCCAGGTGAGAGTCAGCCAGGCTGGTTCACACCAGTTCTGGCATCAGGGCTGAGTGACCTTGAAGGACGTTGACCATGAAAGGTGTTCATTGTCTCCAGACCTCCTCAGTTTCCTGCCAAGGTGTTAGGCTACACAATAATGAGACTAATTTTTATGTGCGGCTCTTGGAATCATTCTTTTATAGTTTACAGCTCATAACTTATTTTTATTTGAATACAATGTAAGTTCCTTTCTTTCTCTTAATTTTTTTTTTTGGAAAAGTATTGGACTAAACAGAAAAGTTGCCAAATAGCACAAAGCTGTCCTTGTATAGCTTTCATCTAACTTTCCCAAATGCTAACATTTTACCCATTTGCTTTATCATTCTTCCTACATAAAAAAATTTCTCCTGAAATCTATGAGACTAAGGTGCAGACACAAGGCCCCTACCTCTAAATACTTGTGTGCATCTCCCCAAACAAGAACGTCCTCCTCATAACCACCGAACAGTGCTCAAAAGCATGAGTTAACGTGGATGTGGTACTATAATCTACAGACCCTATTCATATTTCATCAATTGCCCTAACATTATCTACAGCAAAAGCCATGCCTAACCTCCCTGGTCCAAGATCACATATTGCATTTAGTTGTCATGTATCTTTAGTCTCCTATAATCTGGAGAAAAATTGAGTTCTTGGCTTTTTTTTTTTTTTAATGACCTTGACATTTTTAAAGAGTAGAATGTCCCTCCTTTGAGTTTTCCTGTTGTTTTTTTTTTAATTAATGTATTTTTGGCTGTGCTGGGTCTTCGTTGCTGCACGTGGGCTTTCTCTAGTTGCGGCGAGCGGGGGCTACTCTTCGTTGCGGTGCGTGGGCGTCTTATTGCCGTGACTTCTCATTGCTGCGGAGCACAAGCTCTAGGCACACGGGCTTCAGTAGTTGTGGCGCACGGGCTTAGTTGCTCCAGGGCATGTGGGATCTTCCCAGACCAGGGGTCGAACCCGTGTCGCCTACATTGGCAGGCGCATTCTTAGCCACTGCGCCACCAGGGAAGCCCCTAGTTTTCCTGTTTCTTTGTGCCTAGATTGAGGTTACACATTTGGGGCAGAAATACCACACAAATGGTACGTTATTTCAGGAGGCACATGATGTCTCTTTATCTCAATCCTGGTGATGTGAACTTTGATCACGTGGCTAGGGTGGGATCTGCCAGGTTCCCCACTGTAAAGTTACTGGTCTCCCTGTTGTGATTAATAAGTATTCTGTGGAGAGATGCTTTGGAACTTGTTGAGTCTTCTGTTCTCATCACACTTCGGCCCGCTGCTTTTAGCATCTGATTCTTGCCTGACAGTCACTGTGGTTTTTTCATGGCCCTAGACTGCATTCACCTAGACCTCCAGACCCTCTCCAAGAACCCTCAGGACTGGAAGAACTCATCATTCTTCAGACTGGCATTTTATCGGTAAATATGCTTTAAAGTCTCATTGCCCAGGAGACGCAGATGGGGAAAGGAGAGTAGGGTAGGAAGACTGTGGCAATTTATACCTTGTAATATTTTTTATTCAGCCTCTTGCAAGTTGAAATCTCCTTTCATCTCAAAGGCATTGACCTGCAGACGATTCATTCCCGAGAGCTACCAGACTGTTACATCTTTCAGAATACGGCAAGTGTCTGTTTTCCTAATCCATTTTATCATTTTTCTCCTTTTGTAGGTGCAGAGTGCAAAGCACATCCGCCTATAGATGTGTTTGATGCAGTTGTGTTTAAAACAGTTTTAATGCCACTTTATAGCATCGTTGGTCCAGAGGCCGTGACTTCTAAAAATGATACAAGCCCATTCCAACTTTTTAAAACTAGATTTTTGGGTTGAAAAGAGTTTTCAAAGTGGACTTTGACTTCCTACTCTCCGAATACATTTTTAAAAACGGCTTATGACCTGTGTTTTAAGTGCCTATAATGTTTTTCCCACCTTCGAAGGAAGGTCTTTGCAAATGTTGTAGCAAATGTTTTCAAACCTCAAGGCAGAAAGTGCCCCCTTGATCTGAAGGCCAATCTGCAAAGGATCAATTGCTGCAGCTTTTATTTTGGGAGGGGCAGGCATGTGCCATGGACTTCCTCCCTCCCTCCCTCCCTTCCTTCCTTCCTTCCTTCCTCCCTCCCTCCCTCCCTCTCTCCCTCCCTCCCTCCCTTACTCCCTTCTTCTCTCCCTCCCTTCCTTCTTTCATGTTTCCTGATGGGCAGAACTGAATGCTCAGTTGGACGTTATATGTAGCTGCTGTTTTAGCAATTCAGAAGCATGCTTCATTCAACAACAATCGCTGAATACTCAATGAGTCCCTACGAGGCAGCAGGCAAGTTGCCATGCTCTAGAGGTACCATGGCCCTCAGGAAGCTTACAGCCTAGTAGAAGAGATAGAAAAACAAGTCAACAAAAAAATTAATTATAAATTGTGACATGTAGTAAGGAAGAATGTCTCCCCCAGAGAATAGCATGATTAATCTCCCTGGGGTGACCCACACATTACAAAACGCATTATGAAATCCAAGGCAAGGCAAAGCTTGGAGAGCTAGCTGAACGTGTATGTGATCTATGATTAAACCCACAGGTGCCTGAACATCTTTGAGCACAAGCCATGTGCACATTACACATTCTCAGTGTAATCTAAGAATATCGTTATGACCAAACCAGAGATTCAAGAATTAAGCTATACAGACCTCATTTCTATACCTATGAGCTAGGACAAAACTTTCACTAGCCCTGGTAGTCAAGGCCTCATTTTCCCCCAGGAAAGCCCCTAAAATACACTGCATATTTCACTTATAAACTTTAAATGCTTGAAACATAATGTGGAAGATTGAGGGCATTTGGAAATCTTAAATTCAACCCATAACCCTGGAGCAATCTTTGCCACTTCTGAAAGCACATGTAGCACTTCTGAAAACATATATATAGCATTTGAAGCAAATAAAAAAATAATTTCTAGCCTAGTGAAAATCTAGAGTTTCATACCCAAAGGACTAAATTAAGGCAAATGCTTGTAAATTCTATTCAGTGTAATAAATGAGGTCTTTGTGTTTTCTTGTCAAAAATTGGTGGTGAATTCTCATTTTTGTTCTTTGGACTGGTTGGCTGTTTAGCTTTAGAATTTCTCTGAATACGAATGTGCTTGTAGTAGAATTTCATGTATTCCCCCTTTGGACCACATTTTTTCATTAATAATAGGAAGTTGTGAAGGAATCATGTGATGAGGACATTTTCCTCAGTCTAACTCTCTTTGGATCAGCACGCTATCTGGATGCCATTGATATTTTAAGCAGAATTGATCTAACCAGTCATACTTTCTGCTGGGCCGTAACCTCTTCATCAATTTGTGTCTCCAGATTATCTTTGACAATAAAGCTCACAGTGGCAAAATCAAAATCTACTTCGACATTGACGCTAACATCGAGGAATGTAAAGACTTGAACATCTCCGGATCTAGTAAGTATGTTATATGCTTGCCCATTGTGGATTATGGAAGATTTTTATCACTTCATTTTGGGATTTGGGGTATATAAATGGTTTATTTGGATGATGATAAGAATAAAGGGCTCCAAAAAAACACATTTTGAGCATTCGTTTCTGTTAAGCATACCCCGAAGCTTTGCATTTTTGTTCAATTCAGCAAATGTTGATTACAGACCTTGTAGGAGAGGTTGTGTGCCCCAGCAGTTAAGAGCAGTTTCTGGAGCCAGACTACCTGGGTTCGAGTTTTGGTTCTGTTTCCTGTGCCTGTGATCTTGGACACATTGCTTAACCTCTCTGTGTCTCAGGGTCCTTCTCCGCAAAATGAAGGTAATAATAGTACTTACCTTCCAGGATGTTGAGTATTAAATGAGTATGTAAAGCAGAGCATTGAGAACAACAGTTGGCACACAGTAATTGTAGGCGCTCTGGAAAAGAAAGAAAACGCCTTCGTGAGGGGCACTGGCATGCTTATAAAATCTCTAGCGTGTCCTGACTAGGAGTAAGTGGTGGAGGCACAGAAGATATGAGGATCAAGAAAGCAAAGGTTCGGGGCTTCCCTGGTGGCGCAGTGGTTGAGAGTCTGCCTGCTGATGTAGGGGACACGGGTTCATGCCCTGGTCCGGGAAGATCCCACATGCCGTGGAGCGGCTAGGCCCGTGAGCTGTGGCCGCTGAGCCTGCGCGTCCGGAGCCTGTGCTTCGCAATGGGAGAGGCCACAACAGTGAGAGGCCCGCGTACCAAAAAAAAAAAAAAAAAGAAAGCAAAGGTTCGTTTTGATGGGGACAGAGTGAGACATAGAGTCCAGCAATGCTTCTTGGAGAAGGTATGATTTGATCTGAGCCTGTGACAGTGGAGTGGGATCAAGGCCTTCAGAGCCCAGAGGGCAGCCTGGACAAACCTGGGTCATTTACTTAGTCATTACTCAGGAAATACCTCCTGATCCACAGACTAAAGTGGGCTACTCAGACCCCATTCTCACTGGGGGGGTTGGGATGATGTTAATGATGGGTGATCAGTATTTTTTCATTTACAAGTTTTGTTTGACTAAACCTGCCTTTGACCAGATTATCAGAACAAAATAAAATGTAAAATACCTGTGGTTCCTAACTATTTTATATTAGTTTTAAATTAGACTCAATTTGTGGCCTGTTGCTTTTTGGTTGCATAATATGTTCTGATGATTTTGAAGTTTTGGCTTTTTTTTTGTTTGTTTTTTTTTGTTTTGCTGTACGTGGTCCTCTCACTGTTGCGGCCTCTCCCGTTGCGGAGCACAGGCTCCAGACGCGCAGGCTCCAGACGCGCAGGCTCCAGACGCGCAGGCTCAGCGGCCATGGCTCACGGGCCCAGCTGCTCCGCGGCATGTGGGATCCTCCCGGACCGGGGCACGAACCCGTGTCCCCTGCATCGGCAGGCTGATTCTCAACCACTGTGCCACCAGGGAAGCCCCCGGGAAGCCCCCTGAAGTTTTTGGCTTTTTAGTCCCATTAGCTGACTCCAGCCTCTCATCAGAGTACACAGTTTTAGTTTCTGTTAAAAAGTGGGTACTCTTCCTCAGCAGACACACTCTCCCCAGCAGAAACGCGCAGGTCAGACACGTGTCTTCCAAGTCCGAGTGTAGGCTGCAGCCATTTTATGTGATAAAAGCTAACCCTTGTCAAATAGGAAATGTGGTTTGGTATAGTCATTTGACCAAGTAAGTTAGTCAGTCAAACACGTTTGCCAGGACAAGGTTTCCTTCCTCTCCACGGGAGTCCTTATAATATTGGGGAGCTGTCCTCGCCTTTGCTCAGAAGAGAGGCGCTCTGGCTCCCTCCTGTGGCCAGTGCGGAGAAACACAATCTCACAGCTAGAAGCACTGACATTTATATATGCTTCTCCCAGGGCTGCGCCATCACTAGGAGAGCGCAAATTTAAGATGATGTGACAAGTCTTAAAAAGCTGAAGTTTGGAAACCAGCTTAGGAAATGGATTTTTTTTTCTTGTATAGGAAGCTGTCTGGTGAATTGATTGCCCTGGCTCTGGGGGAGTAGAACAAAGGCAAGGGTGACAGCTGGTGGGATCCTTGTGCTATTTGCAAAACATTCTGAGGTTCATTCACATCCATGTGCTTACCTTGAAGCTTCTCTCTCCTTCTTGTCATTACCTATGTGATCTCAAGGTGAAATATAAGGGAATGTGCATTTTTACATACAAACTTGAAGTTGCCTTTTCTGACTTCTAATACCCATGCCCAGTGTACCACTAATATTCACATTAACTTGATTTTATAAATGTAGCCATTTGGGCATGGGAGCTGGAGGAGGTAGGTACTGATGGACAGGACTCCCCACCGATGGGTGATGTAAATATATGTCCCAGGGAGATGGGGTTTAGTAAGTGTGGGAAGCCCTGGTTAGGGTCACACAGGCGGCAGTGGTGGTGTGTGTGGGACTTCTCAGGCCCCTGGAAGGACTGAGTGGGGTAGGATTTTCTTAACCACATTTCCAGAGGCATCTCTCTGGACTAGTGTTATACAAACCCAGGTTTAGGAACTGTTCCTGTGAGAATAACATAATTTCAGTAGAAGAAGAAAGCAGTTATGATGTTTATAAGATACTTTTTGTAGCCACATCAAACTAGTCTTCTCAATAAATCAAATTGAAACAATACAATACTGATTTCTCTGTTAGGAGGGATGGTTTATCTTCCTAGTTCTGGGCCTCAGTTTTCTCATCTGTAACTAAGGCCCAATTCAAGTAATCTTAGAGATTTTGTTCTAGCTATAGGTCAGAAAGGAAGGTACTCGAGGCTGTTCTTGCATTTTTTTTTAAGATTGCAGTCCCGTCTTCCCAAGAACTGCCCCTCTTCCCTCTGCCTCATTCCATGGCTCCTCCCCCCAAAAATGGTCTTGGGTTTTGGTCAGGTTGTTTTCTTACCTACCCATTAGATGATATCTCCAGATAACTTAAACCTGTGAAGGATAAAATGGCCAAAGGTGGAGGTAAGTGCTCCGTACGAGGCACTGACAAGCACTCAACAGGGATTGTTTGACCTGATTTCCTGACAGCGTGTGAAGCTGGTACAGCTGTGCTCCCATTTGTTACCCGAGGTATCTGAAGCTTAGCAAGGCTAAATAACTCACTCGGTGAATTACATTTACTTGCTGGCCATGCTCCTAACCCACTTAGGGTTAGGATGAGCTGCCCTCAGACACCCGTGCCATGGTCACTCACGCTGCTGTTATTTCTAAATCCGTGGACACACTCCCATCTTTCTCTTAAATGCCTTCTCTGCAGAGGTGTCACTGTGGAACACCCTGACTTTAGACTCTCCTGAAGGTTGCCTGTCCCCAGCGCTGCTTCCTTCTCCCCTGGCCTTTCTCCGTCTTGTTCCTGAGTGCATCTCCTCTCCTAATTCCCAAACATTGCCACCCACGCCTTCCCATCCTTCCTAGTCTGCATTATGCTCTGTCATCTCTCTGAGTGGCTGTATCCACACCCATGGTTTCAACTGCCACCAAGTTGTCTGCTCTTGTCATGAATGTTCAGACTGAGCTCAGTTGACCCAAGACAGAAAAGGAGTCATTCTTGGTCAGTCCTTCCTTACTCCCTAAGTCCCATTAAAGACCAGGTTGAGTCTCTCTTCGTCATCTTTCACCACTTTGTGCCTTATCTTTGTGTGCCTTCTCTGCCTCTAACTTTGTTCAGACCTTCACGAGTTCTGACTTAGATTATTCAGTGGTCTTCCTGTGCTCTGCTGGGGTCTCTGCACTTATCTGTAAGCGTACTGAAGCATTATGGGGACACACATAAGCACAGGCACTCTCATGCTGAATAAAACACACCCGGTCCCTGCCTCCCAGAGCCGGTCATGTCCAGGGGGGAGATGGACATTGAATGATATAATAACCACTGAGTTTTCTGTTCTTGTGTGCATGGGGCTGCTCCAAGTGCTTTCATGTGTGAACTTATTTAACCCTCACAACAGCCCTACAATATAGGTATTTTTTCATTCTACCCATTTTTTGGATGAGGAAACTGAGGCAACTTCCCCAAGGCTCCACAGCTTCTGAGTGCAGGATGGAGATTCAGACCCAGGTCTCAGGCTCCAGAGACGATGTCCTTTTTCATTTCACACTGTCTCTGTGCTCCTTGCTGTGCTGTCTTTGAAGAAGCAACTATAAGTTCAGTGACCATCAAGCAGAGGGGAGTAAATGGAGATATAGGTGTGTATACTTATGGACAGGGCTATGATAGGGTATTGGGGGGAGGGCTGATGGGGATGGGAATTTAGGGAATTGTCCTGTTCTGTTCTGGGGAGGAAGATACTCAGTCTGAAACCCAAGGCTGAATAATCCCCATGTGTGATGGAGAGGGGGTGCTGTTCCAGGCAGAGGGATCAGCATGTGCAAAGTCCCTGAGGCAAGAAACAGAGGAGAGAGGGAGGGAGAGAGCTCCAGCGCCTGGTAGGAGCAGGGAAGGAGGAAGAGAGTGGTGTCAGGGTGGGGAAGGTGGGGCCCGGGAGAAAGCAGCAGGCGGCAGCTGATGAGACCACAGGGGGTGAGCAGGGGCCGGGCAGGGGAGAGCCGTGGTTGGGATTTGGGACAATACCATGAAATCTGAGAGAAGCGAAGGTTACATTTCATCTTCTTCCAGTTCCTTCCCTGTGTTACTGTGTTCCAAGGCAAAAATCTGATTACTACTCTCCTTACTTTCATTCTGAGAAGTGATTTTTCCCACATGCAGAAAAAGCGTATTGAATTGGCACTCTTTGCTGGCAAAGTACAGAGTAAGGTTGAGAAGCAGACATGGGGATTCTGAGTGGTGGGACTTTAAAACGTGTGTTCCCCCATTAATGGAGAGCTTGATGTTTGTTTTTATGTGAAAGAACCCAGAGTATGTCAGTAGTTTTGCCTCTTTTGAATGGAGCCCAAATGGACCAGCTTCTACTGAATTCCACTCTATAGTAAATATTTATGAATACACTTTAGTACATCTCTTAAGAATTTATATGTTTTTAAATGTATAACTCGACATCAGGGAATGATTACCTTTTTTGTGAACCTCTGACTGAGTACAGTGTGATTTGTTTCTGATGTTGAAGCATTTATCATTTGATCTTATTTTCCAGCTGCCATCTTGTTTGGAAATTATTCCCAAGTAAGGCGTGTTTGACGTTTGAATTCTGTTTTCGTTTCTCAGTTCAGAAAAATACTCAGTATGTCCTGGTGTTTGATGCATTTGTCATTGTGATTTGCTTGGCATCTCTTATTCTGTGCACAAGATCCATTGTTCTTGGTCTAAGGTTACGAAAGGTAAGTGTGTGTTGGAATTTCCTCCCTCCCTTCCCGACCTCCACCTGCAGTTTGTCCAAGTAGTGGGGCCTCGACATTGGGTCATCCTGCCCTTTCTGGGGCCCTTGACTGAATTGGATTCCTTTGAGTGACTGTCCCCCTACAAGGCATTATCAACCTGGGGTGTAGAGAGTGAGTCAAAGCTCCCAGCGTGTCAGGTGGAATCAGACAATTATACCGCTTAAACCTGAGCTAATAAGCACAGATACACAGTGGTGAATGATCAAGCTTTTGAATGCTTCTAGAATAAATGAGACCCTTTTAAATTCAGGAGTGATCTTAAGAACAGAGTAATAACACGTGTGGGTTTCATCTTTTGTCTTCAAATCAGAGTTCTTTCTGACAGGGAGGCATGGTAAATGGGTTATAATGAAGCATAAAAGACTTTATTCTATTATTTAAACTAGTTTAAAAATTCTTCCCTGAGTTTCATTTTACCTTTTTACCCTTAGGGCTCTTGTGAATATATACTGTAGGTCACCACAAATCTTATTCTGGTGTGTGGCATGTATGTAAATACAGACTGGGGTCAGTGGACATAGGAAGTCATCAGAGTACCATATGTAGAGGAAGGAAGCAGTCTACATTCTATTTTTCCAGGGCTTGACCTGTGTCGATTTGTTTTGTAAATATCCACTTCCTCTTAGCCACCCTCCCGCACCCCACAAGCCGCTTGATATTCTGAATCCAAAGCCAGGGTCTGGGTTCTGCCGATGCGAGGGTGGCCCATTGGGAGCACACGCTCGGGGGCCGGACTGCCTACACTCAAGTCCTGGCTTGGCCGCCCCATGTCTCAGTTGCCGCCTCTGGAAAGAAGTGTCCATGGTGCCTAGTTCATAGGGTTGTCGTCTCGTTGAATGCGTTGAGAATATGTAAAGTGTTTGGAATGTGCTCTGTGTTAGCTATTTCAACAAGAGTCTGTTGGAGTGAGAGCACAGCATTGAGTGTTTGAGTCACTTAGTCAACTGGAATGCTCACCTCTAGCTGGGGTGGATGGTGGAGGAAGGTGTGGGCTGTAATCTCCACCCTCCAAGTGAGGATCCATCACATTGGAAAAGGCAATGCCGTGTCTTTGGACAGGCGAGAGCACTGTTTTGCGCTTTTCTCCTTCCAGAGGGCAGTGTGGTTTGTAAGAAATGCTTTTTAAAATGTTTGCCGCAGAGATTCTTAAATTTCTTCCTGGAGAAGTACAAGCGATGTGTGTGTAACGCTGACCAATGGGAGTTCATCAACAGATGGTATATCCTGGTGATTATCAGCGACCTAATGACAATAATTGGATCCATATTAAAAATGGAAATTAAAGCCAAGGTAAGCGGCAACCCATTGTAAATCTTCTGTTCTTTCTGTTCTTCTGGATGGTCTCAAATACTGTAAGATATGCAGTGATTCTCAGGTTTTCTCTTTTCTCACGCCCATAAAATGGAAGCCTCCTCTGACTTGGTTTCTCATGAAGGGAAAATGAGGAAGCGGATGTTCTGTGGAAGGTGATACTCCTATGAATAGCCTCTAGGAAACTTGACAGCATCTTCAGAATAGGAACTGAAGTTTGAGAAGACTGGTTGTTTGGGCAGGCTTTGTTTGTTTAAGTTGCAAAAGCAGCAGCTGGGGCTTCCCTGGTGGCGCAGTGGTTGGGAGTCTGCCTGCCGATGCAGGGGACGCGGGTTCGTGCCCCAGTCTGGGATGATCCCACATGCCGCGGAGTGGCTGGGCCCGTGAGCCATGGCCGCTGAGCCTGCGCGTCCAGAGCCTGTTCTCCGCAACGGGAGAGGCCACAATAGTGAGAGGACCGCGTACCGCAAAAAATAAAATAAATAAAACAACAGCAGCTAGCCCATGAACCAATCATGTCAAGAGCCGAGGTGCCCATCCCTGAGTGATGGGGGCTCTGATGGATGGCGCGAGGGCAGGAATATTTGAGTGCCTCTAGGCACCTGGCTTTTTGGGTAACTTAGTCAATTTAGTCTCCTAAGTCTTGACTTCTCTCCTCTGTGCTCTGCCGTCAGCAAATCTTACCAGCCTTCCCTCCTGACCTCGAGGTACCTCCGTCTTGTCCACCCTGACTGCTTCGGCTTCCTTCAGACCGTCTTCCTCTCTGACCCCGATCGCTGCAGCTGCCTCATTGCTGTCCTGCCTTCAGCTTATACCCCTCGCAGCCATTCACACAGCTGTTGGAGTCATTTTTCTGGGAGTGTCTGTCTTGCTGTGACAATCCTTTCTGCCTCAGGGACCCCCTTTGGGATGAAGTGGCCTTTCTTCAGCGTGGCCTCCAGGGGCCTCATGATCTGGTTCTGCCTTCCCCTCCCGCCCTCGCTCTCCCTGACCCTTCAGTGCTGCCCCTCTGGCCCGTCGTGCGGGCTCTCAGCACTGGGCCCTGTTCAGCCTATCTCTGTTTGCTTGCAAGACTCCCCTAGCCTGTCCTCCAGGCCCAGCACTGCTCTGGGGTCACGCCCTCGGGAAGCCCTCCATGACAAGCCCGGCATTGTGTCTCTCATTGCATACAGCGTATTGTATTAGAATTACGCTTGTGTGCGCGTCTCCTCAGTTAGAGTCCTTGAGAGCAGGAACTGTTAGCAAATCTCGCTGGAGTGTTCTTTCAAAAGTAGCTGAGGGGCTTCCCTGGTGGCGCGGTGGTTGGGAGTCCGCCTGCCGATGCAGGGGACACCGATTCGTGCCCCGGTCCGGGAGGATCCCACGTGCCGCGGAGCGGCTGGGCCCGTGAGCCATGGCCGCTGAGCCTGCGCGTCCGAAGCCTGTGCTCCGCAGCGGGAGAGGCCACAACAGCGAGAGGCCCACGTACCGCAAAAAAAAAAAAAAAAAGTAGCTGAAAAGTATGGTTTGATATTTAACAAACACCATTAGTTTATGTGCTTTAGTGCCTAGGTCAGTGGTAAATGCAATTTCTATTTCAGGATATTATTTGAACAAGAATTCAGTTCAACCAATCTTAATACTAAAAGGAACTGAGGAACACATTTGGAATTGTGCTCTCTATGATTTCCTTCTTCAGTGTAAAAACTCTCAGAATCACTGCAGAGAGGCAGGCGGTCCATTCTTGTCAGTTTAAAGTGAGATTCATAAGCTGCGTGGAGTAGAATATTTTACTCGTGCCTGTTTTTTCATTCCCTAGAATCTCACAAATTACGATCTGTGCAGCATTTTACTTGGAACATCTACGCTCTTTGTCTGGCTTGGCGTCATCAGATACTTGGGTTACTTCCAAGCATATAATGTAAGGATATGGCTGTTGGGTAGCACCACTGGGGTTGAGGTCCATTTCTTTGGGCTCTAGTAGCTACTTTTTAATTCCCCCCCATTGTGCTGATTTTTTTCAGGTGCTCATTTTAACAATGCAAGCCTCACTGCCAAAAGTTCTTCGCTTCTGCGCGTGTGCCGGTATGATCTATCTGGGTTACACCTTCTGCGGCTGGATTGTCTTAGGACCATATCATGACAAGGTGCGTAGCCTCATTCTTCCTTCTACACATGAAGCCCTTGAGACCCTTAAATGTGGGTTTCCAGCACCGATCTTCATCCCACTTTTCTCCAGCACATACCCTGGACATCAGTAAGCATGTATCTTTGCATCGGTTTTCTTTTTCTTTCCCTTTTCCGGATATTGAAGTGGCTTCGGGATATTGAAACAAGAACTGCAGGGAACCAGAAATCACGTTTCATGGTTGTCTGGGTCTGGCTTAAGGGGTCACATATTAACCCAGCCAGTCACCAAGTAAGAAGTGTTTGGACGTGAGATCACTGTAATAAAAATGAAAATTAAATGAGGAAAAGTATTACAAAATCTTTCTAATTCAAAGTATTAAGGTTTTCATCCAAATTAACTGAGGAGACTAGAGGATAAAGACTGCCCAGAGTGACCATGTTCAGTTTATGATTAAAATGATAACACATCTTGCCTTTGCAGGTGGTTTTGATTTCAGTGTCCTCTTAGCGCCTTATTAAAGGTCAGTATCTGAATTCTAAACTATTGCTGGACTTCAGTCAGTACCATAATCTCAAGGACATCAAAGTTATGTTCAGATGTTCTTGTTTTAAAATGATAAATTTGATTCAAAGATATAGCAGGAAATGAAATTAGGTAGGCCTTGTTTTCAAACCAAAAAAAGTAAAAGCAATGACTGCATCTTACAGTTTTTCTTCCATGGGCCTCTGGCAGTTGGAACAACAGAAACAACAAAAATAAAAATAATAGCAGCTAACACTTGATGCTATACTAAGCATTTCTCTCTTCTCTCTCATTTAATCTCGTCAATAGCCCAGAGTACTGTTATCTTGGCTTAGGTGCTCTACAAGGAGAGAAATAAAAATATAATGATGCTGGTATAACAGCTCGGCCTTAAGTTTTGACCTTGATAGTTGCATTAAACAAAACACGGTCAAATCTAGTTGACAAACTCTTCACAAAAATCGAGCAATCCACAAAACTCAAACGTTCGGTATTGTCCTACTAAGATAAATCCTAGTAACTTGGCAACCACCCAGGCTTGCTCCTCTTTAAGTGTTTCATTTAATACGTCTAAAGAGAATTACCATTTTCCTATCTGAGAAACTGTATAATCAACAAAGTGCCAATCTCTGGGTTAATAGTAAATCTTGGTAATCTTATTGCTTTCCAGTTCCATTCCACTGCTTAAAGGTGACTCATGAGTAAAACTTGTTCTTCGATGTGATCTCTCTGATCCGGAGAACTGTCTTAGTGCCCAGGAAATTTTACATTTTTCTTCCTTGCTTGCTTTATGGTCTGGATGCTTTGCCACATTTTTGCCACTAGAGGGCAGTGTTGCGCCACGCGGCATAAATACTGAGCCTCTGAGGCCAGTGAGTGAATCAAGTGGTCCTATCTCCGCTGCCCTCTGTCTTGCCTACGCCATCATTATTTTGGAGGGTGCTCAGAAAATGTTGCTTGAGTTTCACTAAACTAGCTACCATTCTGAAGTGCTGTGTGCTAGATAGATATGGTGCCCATGTTCTTTACCTCCCTTGCTAGGTTAACCCTTCCAGTAACCCTGTGGGGAAATATTATCCTTTGACAGAAAATAGCGATCTTAATATGTTAATTTTCCTGAGGTTGTATAGTTAGTGAATGGCAGAGATAGGACACACACCCAGGTCTGCCTGACCCTAGTACACATGCTTTGAGCAATACCCTGGAGGGCTTTTCTTCTTTTCTTGGTATTATCTAAAACAGACCATTACAAGAGAGCATTCAGTCTGACTCAAGAGTAGATCAACCGTGAGAGGAAAGCCAAGTAATCAGTCTTATTTCTTTCAGTGTGCATCAAGGTTACCTTGTGAAAAATGATGTTGTTTGCTTTGTGAGTCTGACTGCATTTTCATATGTTCAGTTCTGTCCTTTCAAAGAATCCAGGGGAGATTGGGACACTCCAGATCAGCACTATCCAAGAAAAACATAATGAGAACTACAAATTAGAGCCATGTCTATCCTTTTAAATTTTCTAGTAGTCACATTAAAAAAATTTTTTTAAAGAAACAAATGAAATTGATTTTAATTATATATTTTATTTAACCCAATATATTTAAAATATTACTTCAGCCTGTATTCAATATAAAACATTGAGATATTTTACAGTCCTTTTTTTAGGTACTTAGTCTTTGAGATGTGGTGTGTATTTTATCCTGAGAGCATATCTCACTTTGGACTGGCTGCACATCAGATGCTCCATAGGCACCTGTAGCTGGTCGCTGCCATATTGGACGTTTCACCTTTCGACTTGTGCCTCTCACTTAATGCCAGCCTTTAACTTCTCTCCCCAAGGAGTAGAGAGATAAGAACTGTATCTCTGGGGTTGTCTAGCAGGTCTGTTTATGGCTTCTGTCTCCCAGCTCTAACCAGGCTGATATATTGTGGAAATGCAGAGTTGAGTTAGTTCAGTGAATGCACTAGTCAGTAAAATGAGAAAACCTTCAGTCTGGATCTGGACGTATGTGCTTTTCTTCTCTGTGTTACTTCTTCTTTGAGTCTGAAGTTAGAAATATTTATTGCCCCTGCACGTCTCTCTCCAAATTAACCCAAATTGTCAGAATTTTCAGGTTCTGCCAGTCAGTCAGTATCTGTTGAATCAGAAGACCTTCAGGATTGCCTGGAGCCTTGAAAAACAGCACCATAGTGAGCATTTTCTAGAATTTCTAGAACCACAGCTAGCCTGGGTGTGGAAGCTAACTCTTTCTTTAAAAAAACAAACAAAAAACTCTAAAGAGGAGGTATCGGGAAAACTAGAATTTCACCCTGCTGTTTGTATGGCAGCTGGAATCCCACATTTCAGCTTCGAGTTTTCCGGTGAGACATCGGATTTCAATGGTTCAACTGAAAGAGTATAAAAATACAAGAATTGTCCCACCAATGTTAACTCCAGCACTAATGGGCGTTGGCACAGCACCCTTTCAAAATGTCTGGGCACGGCAGGCTGGAGACTGTTGATGTTTAATAATTCAAGATGAGGAAAGGAGGTACATTACTCTCATGTGGCTTTGACGTTTCCCGAGGACTTTCCGAGGAATAAACCATTGTCTTGCGTTCATTGTCCCCATTTTACAAATGAGAAGGCAAAGCACTGAAAAATCGTTGGACTTGGCTGATGCCCTCGGTAAAAGTTCAGCAGCACCCGTGTTACATTTGTGCTTTCAAGGCCTCTGCTTTTAGCCAAGCACCTCTCTTATTCAAAACAACTATTAGCTGCTTAAAACGTTTTATCTGAATGCTGCATGAGGTTCTTAGCACCAGCTCTTGAAGCAAATTTTTATGTCATTCTCTGACATAAGCCATTGCAGGTTATGTTTTCATTCAAATGAAAGTTCTTTTTGGCTCAACTGCAAAATTATCATTTGTGGAACAAATGCTTGGGTTCTCACTGTGTTCCTCTGGAACCTGGGAGGACCCTTTATGGAGATATTCATTTAATATTTATTAAATGTCTACTCTGCACCAAACACTATCGGGTTCTTCTAGCCCAGGTTCTTGGAGGGCAGGGACCATGGATTATTGCTCTTTGCATTCCCCGTGTTGAGTGTGGTGCATAGAACATGGTAAGGGCTCAGCAAGTTTGCTGAATGAACCAGAAACAGAGACACAGCAGTATCTGCTTTCCAAGGACTTACAAGCTTGTAAGAACCAAAAAACAATTTTCTATGAATGCAGTCCTTCTAGACCAGAAGCACATTAGGACCTTATTTCTCCTTACCTTGGGTATTTTTTTTTAAGCTCTAATTTTTTTTTATTCAGGTATAGTTGATTACAATGTTTCAGGTGTACAGCAAAGTGATTCAGTTACAGACACACACACACATATTCTTTTTCAGATTCTTTTCCATTATAGGTTATTACAAGATATTGAATATAGTTCTCTGTGCTATACGGTAGGTCCTTATTGTTTATCTGATTTATGTATAGTAGCATGTATCTGTTAATTCCAAATTTCTAATTTCTCCCCCCTCCCCAGCCTTTCTCCTTTGGTAACCGTAAGTTTGTTTTCTGTGTCTGTGAATCTATTTCTGTTTTGTAAATAAGTTCATTTGTATCATATTTTAGATTCCACATATAAGTGATATCATATAATATTTGTCTTTCTCTGTCTGACTTACTTCACTAGTATGATAGTCTCTAGGTCCATCCATGTTGCTGCACATGGCATTATTTCATTCTTTTTTATGGCTGAGTAATATTTCATTGTATAGATATACACCACATCTTCTTTATCTGTTCATCTGTTGATGGCACTTAGGTTGCTTACATGTCCTGGCTATTGCAAATAGAGCTGCTATGAACATTGGAGTGCACGTATCTTTTCGAATTAGAGTTTCCTCTGGATATATGCCCAGTAGTGGGATTGCTGGATCATATGGTAACTCTAGTTTTAGTTTTTTAAGGAATCTCCATACTGTTCTCCACCTTGGGTATTTTAAAAGCTGATTTCTACTATGGATTTTGACCACTGAAACTGGCTCACAGCCACTTCTTGTGGGACGAAATGATAGAGTATGTACCAATTACTTACCTTATTGGGTCTCTGTTTAACTTTTTGGTGGGTTAAAATAAATCTCACATGCCCAGAGAAGAGGGAGATGAATAACATTAATGCTGAGATGGATTTTGTGTCTAGACTGATTCTAAGTAGCTACACAGAAAACTAAGGGATGAATTTGCTTTGTGCCCACCAACTTGCAATTCTGGAACCCGAAACACAGACTTGTAGGGCAGAAAGGAATTGGCCAGATTCCAAAAGAAACTCTGAGAAATATGAATTATTAATGGTGCTGTCAGAGTTGTAATTGACGTCCATAGAAACCAACTTGAACTTCATTGTCTTAAGGCTAGTGGTGGGGATGGAAACTATTTAGTCTGGGAACTGGCTGCCTTACTGGTAAATTAGCTGCATATTAATAAGTGATTCGCTCAGATGGATGTTCCCTCCAGATCTCTGTAGAGAGCGACTTTAGTACTGCTCTCAGAGTTGCTGCTGATGCAGCAAGACCATGGGCATGATTCTTGTTTGGGGTACATTTATGTACTCTCCCTTGGTTACAGACTTTACCCCATGCATCCAGCCGTGGAGCAGGGAGGGTAGGGCCTGGTGTTTGCTAGTTGGTTGGGGTACAGAGAAGCGTATAGAGAACAATTAGCAGACCAACCAGTAGTTTCCTCTGTGGTTCTTACTGACACAGAGAGCAGACTAGAGCTGCCAGGGCAGTCTGTCTTGATGCAGACTTGGAAATGGCCCTTCAACGTTGGCTTCATCGGACACAGACAACAACAAACATACCAGATGAAGAGAATAAACCCCATGATTTAAAGACAGAGAAGATGACTGGGTGTTGTGAGAGGAGGGGGCACACACAGGATGTTAATACTGCCATGAAGGGATGGAATGAGGCCACACAAAGGAGGAAACTTACTCCAAACTTCTTGGTTTGGATTTCTACTTTGCCTCCGCACTTTGAATATTGTTAAGCAAGAGACATGACCTGAAGGCTATATTCTCTGAAGTTTAGATTTTACTGCAGCTTGGACTGGAAGCTGAAGAGGCTGAAGTAAAGAAGGCTTCCTTGGAGGTTTCTGTAATAAGTACGTAAGTGTTGACATCAGAGTGGAGTAGAAAGAGTGGGTCAGAGAAACATCATAGGAACAGACAGACCTTATTAGATTGTAGAGCAGGGAAGATAAATGGATTCAACGTGCAGTTTTTTGTTTTATAAATTTATTTATTTATTTATTTTTGACTGTGTTGGGTCTTCATTGCTGTGAGCAGGCTTTCTCTAGTTGCGGCGAGCGAGGGCTACTCTTTTTTTTTTTTTTTAACATCTTTATTGGAGTATAATTGCTTTACAATGCTGTGTTAGTTTCTGCTTTATAACAAAGTGAATCAGCTATACATACACATATATCCCCATATCTCCTCCCTCTTGCGTCTCCCTCCCTCCCACTCTCACCATCCCACCCCTCTAGGTGGTCACAAAACACAGAGCTGATCTCCCTGTGCTATGCGGCTGCTTCCCACTAGCTATCTATTTTACATTTGGTAGTGTGTATAAGTCCATGCCAGCGGGGGCTACTCTTCATTGCGGTGCGCAGGCTTCTCATTGCGGTGGCTTCTCTTGTTGCAGAGCACGGGCTCTAGGCACACGGGCTTCAGTAGTTGTGGCTCATGGGCTCTAGAGCACAGGCTCAGTAGTTGTGGCGCACGGGCTTGGTTGTTCCACGGCATGTGGGATCTTCTCGGACCAAGGCTCGAACCCGTGTCCCCTGCATTGGCAGGCAGATTCTTAACTACTGCACCATCAGGAAAGTCCCCTTTTTTTTTTTTTTTTTTTTATGGAGTAGAAAGAGTGGGTCAGAGAAGCATCATAGGAACAGACAGACCTTATTGGATTGTAGAGCAGCAAAGATAAATGGATTCAACACACAGTTTTGTTTTTTTTAAATTGAAGTATTGCTGACTTGCAATATTCTGTTAATCTCTGCTGTACAGCAAAGTGATTCAGTTATACATATATACATATATATATATATATATATATACATTCTTTTTTCAATATTCTTTTCCACTATGGTTTATCACAGGATAGTGAATATAGTTCTCTGTGCTAAATAGTAGGACCTTGTTGTTTATCCATTCTCTATATAGTAGCTTACATCTGCTAACCCAACCCCCCTATTCCATCCCTCCCCCTTGGCAACCACAAGTCTTTTCTCTATGTCCATGAGTCTGCTTCGTAGGTAGGTTCCTTTGTGTCATATTCGAGATTCCACATATAAGCGACACACAGTTTTAAGCACTTGATTATTTTGGAGTAATTTTTCTTTGGTAGGAGACTGGAATCACTGACAGAAATAGGGAAATTTGGAAGGACAGCATGTTTTCTGGGTTCAGGTGGTAGGAGGTTTTATTGTGTTGCATGTGAACTAGTAGCACGACTGCCAACTGGAAATGTCCCAGAGACATTCATGAGGGACTTGGCTGTCCCCAAAGCCACACTTACTGACTTGATGGATGTATAGGCCCCCACCACTAAGGACAGAATTGGTTCACAACTCTACAGTAACTTGTTGCATCTGCGTTTCTGAAAACTATATTGCCTTTTGCCTATTAAGTCATTATCATTCTTTACATAGAAGTTTTTTGCATTCATCTAATGTTTAACCCTCTGACCCCAGAGATGTTCATTCATTAAGCACCTGCTGTTTGCTTTCAGTCGATGTGGAAGTCGTTTGTCAACTGCGTAAGCCAGATGGGGGCTGAGGGATTCCGGGGGCATTCCACACCGGCCCCGGCTCAGCTCTGCCCCTCAAGGCTGTCAGGTGTTCAGTCAGCCTCCAGCTAACTGCCTCATGTCACAGCTTCTACCTAGCCCCTCAAACTCGCCTCGTCTAGAACTAAGTCCAGCAGAGATTCCCTCCCCCTCCCCCTTCTGGACTTACTTTCTCCCCAGTTTCCTCCTCAGTTTCCCGTGGATTCCTTGCAGTCCTGGGCCCCCTGCACTCACTCTCATTGGCATCCAGGCCCTGGGCTGTTCTCATTCTAGGAGATCTTCACAAGCCACGGTTACCGTTTAGAAACCCAGATTAGATCCTGTCCCTCTTCTTTTTTTTTTTTTTTTGTTCTGGAATATATTTTTATTTTTTATTTTTTAAATTTATTTAACAACTTTATTACAGTATAATTGCTTTACAATGGTGTGCTAGTTTCTGCTTTGTAACAAAGTGAATCAGTTATACATATACATATGTCCCCATATCTCTTCCCTCTTGCGTCTCCCTCCCTCCCACCCTCCCTATCCCACTGCTCTAGGTGGTCACAAAGCACCAAGCTGATCTCCCTGTGTTATGCGGCTGCTTCCCACTAGCTATCTGTTTTACATTTGGTAGTGTATATATGTCCATGCCACTCTCTCACATTGTCCCAGCTTACCCTTCCCCCTCCCCGTACCCTCAAGTCCATTCTCTAGTAGGTCTGTGTCTTTATTCCCATCTTGCCTCTAGGTTATTCATGACCTTTTTGTTTTTGTTTTAGATTCCATATATATGTGTTGGCATACGGTATTTGGTTTTCTCTTTCTGATTTACTTCACTCTGTATGACAGACTCTAGGTCCATCCACCTCACTACAAATAACTCAGTTTCGTTCCTTTTTATGACTGAGTAATATTCCATTGTATATATGTGCCACATCTTCTTTATCCATTCATCTGTTGATGGACACTTAGGTTGCTTCCATGTCCTGGCTATTGTATATAGAGCTGCAATGAACATTTTGGTACATGACTCTTTTTGAATTATGGTTTTCTCATGGTATATGCCCAGTAGTGGGATTGCTGGGTCATATGGTAGTTCTATTTTTAGTCTTTTAAGGAACCTCCATACTGTTCTCCATAGTGGCTGTATCAATTTACATTCCCACCAACAGTGCAAGAGGGTGCCCTTTTCTCCACACCCTCTCCAGCATTTATTGTTTGTAGATATTTTGATGATGGCCATTCTGAACGGTGTGAGATGATATCTCAGTGTAGTTTTGATTTGCAATTCTCTAATGATTAATGATGTTGAGCATTCTTTCATGTGTCTGTTGGCAATCTGTATATCTTCTTTGGAGAAATGTATATTTAGGTCTTCTGCCCATTTTTGGATTGGGTTTTTTGCTTTTTCAATGTTGAGCTGCATGAGCTGCTTGTAAATTTTGGAGATTAATCCTTTGTCAGTTGCTTCATTGCAAATATTTTCTCCCATTCTGTGGGCTGTCTTTTCATCTTGTTTATGGTTTCCTTTGCTGTGCAAAAGCTTTTCAGTTTCATTAGGTCCATTTGTTTATTTTTGTTTTTATTTCCATTTCTCTAGGAGGTGGGTCAAAGAGGATCTTGCTGTGATTTATGTCATAGAGTGTTCTGCCTATGTTTTCCTCTAAGAGTTTGATGGTGTCTGACATTACATTTAGGTCTTTAATCCATTTTGAGCTTATTTTTGTGTATGGTGTTAGGAAGTGTTCTAATTTCATTCTTTTACATGTCCCTATCCAGTTTTCCCAGCACCACTTATTGAAGAGGCTGTCTTTTCTCCACTGTATATTCTTGCCTCCTTTATCAAAGATAAGGTGACCATATGTGCATGGGTTTATTTCTGGGCTTTCTATCCTGTTCCATTGATCTATATTTCTGTTTCTGTGCCAGTACCATACTGTCTTGATTACTGTAGCTTTGTAGTCTAGTCTGAAGTCAGGGAGCCTGATTCCTCCAGCTCCATTTTCCTTTCTCAAGATTGCGTTGGCTATTCGGGGTATTTTGTGTTTCCATACAAATTGTGAAATTTTTTGTTCTAGTTCTGTGAAAAATGCCAGTGGTAGTTTGATAGGGGTTGCATTGAATCTGTAGATTGCTTTGGGTAGTAGAGTCATTTTCACAATGTTGATTCTCCCAATCCAAGAACATGGTATATCTCTCTATCTATTTGTATCATCGTTAATTTCTTTCATCAGTGTCTTATAATTTTCTTCATACAGGTCTTTTTTCTCCTTAGGTAGGTTTATTCCTAGATATTTTATTCTTTTTGTTGCAATGGTAAATGGGAGTGTTTTCTTAATTTCACTTTCAGATTTTTCATCATTAGTGTATAGGAATGCCAGAGATTTCTGTGCATTAATTTTGTATCCTGCTACTTTACCAAATTCATTGATTAGCTCTAGTAGTTTTCTGGTAGCATCTTTAGGATTCTCTGTGTATAGTATTATGTCATCTGTAAACAGTGACAGCTTTACTTCTTCTTTTCTGATTTGGATTCCTTTTATTTCTTCTTCTTCTCTGATTGGTGTGGCTAAAACTTCCAAAACTATGTTGAATAATAGTAGCCACAGTGGACATCATTGTCTTGTTCCTGATCTTAGTGGGAATGGTTTCAGTTTTTCACCATTGAGGACGATGTTGGCTGTGGGTTTGTCATATATGGCCTTTATTATGTTGATGAAAGTTCCCTCTGTGCCTACTTTCTGGAGGGTTTTTATCATAAATGGGTGTTGAATTTTGTCGAAAGCTTTCTCTGCATCTGTTGAGAGGATCATATGGTTTTTCTCCTTCAATTTGTTAATATGGTGTATCACGTTGATTGATTTGCATATGTTGAAGAATCCTTGCATTCCTGGAATAAACCCTACTTGATCATAGTGTATGATCCTTTTAATGTGCTATTGGATTCTGTTTGCTAGTATTTTGTTGAGGATTTTTACATCTATGTTCATCAGTGATATTTGCCTGTAGTTTTCTATCTTTGTGACATCTTTGTCTGGTTTTGGTATCAGGGTGATTGTGGCCTCGTAGAATGAGTTTGGGAGTGTTCCTCCCTCTGCTATATTTTGGAAGAGTTTGAGAAGGATAGATGTTAGCTCTTCTCTAAATGTTTGATAGAATTCACCTGTGAAGCCATCTGGTCCTTGGCTTTTGTTTTTTGGAAGATTTTTAATCACAGTTTCAATTTCAGTGCTTGTGATTGGTCTGTTCGTATTTTCTATTTCTTCCTGCTTCAATCTTGGAAGGTTGTGCATTTCTAAAAATTTTTCCATTTCTTTCAGGTTGTCCATTTTATTGGCACACGGTTGCTTGTAGTGATCTCTTATGATCCTTTGTTTTCTGCAGTGTCAGTTGTTACTTCTCCTTTTTCATTTCTAATTCTACTGAGTTGAGTCTTCTTCCTTTTTTTCTTGATGAGTCTGGCTAATGGTTTATCAATTTTGTTTATCTTCTCAAAGAACCAGCTTTTAGTTTTATTGATCTTTGCTGTCGTTTCCTTCATTTCTTTTTCATTTATTTGTGATCTGATCTTTATGATTTCTTTCCTTCTGCTAACTTTGGGGTCTTTTTGTCCTTCCTTCTCTAATTGCTTTAGGTGTAAGGTTAGGTTGTTTATCTGTGATGTTTCGTGTTTCTTAAGGTGGGATTGTATTGCTATAAATTTCCCTCTTAGAACTGCTTTTGCTGCATCCCATAGGTTTTGAGTCGTCGTGTTTTCATTGTCATATGCTTCTAAGTATTTTTTGATTTCCTCTTTGATTTTTTCAGTGAACTCTTGGTTATTAAGTAGTGTGTTGTTTAGCCTCCATGTGTTTTTGTTTTTTACAGATTTTTTCCTGTAATTGATATCTAGTCTCATAGCGTTGTGGTTGGAAAAGGTACTTGATATGATTTCAATTTTCTTAAATTTACCAAGGCTTGATATGTGACCTGAGATATGATCTATCCTGGAGAATGTTCCATGACCACTTGAGAAGAATGTGTATTCTGTTGGTTTTGGATGGAATGTCCTATAAATATCAATTAAGTCCATCTTGTTTAATGTATCATTTAAAGCTTGTGTTTCCTTATTATTTTCATTTTGGATGATCTGTCCATTGATGAAAGTGGGGTGTTAAAGTCCCCTACTATGATTGTGTTACTGTTGATTTCCCCTTTTATGGCTGTTAGTATTTGCCTTATGTATTGAGTTGCTCCTATGTTGGGTCCATAAATATTTACAATTGTTATATCTTCTTCTTGGATTGATCCCTTGATTACTATGTAGTGTCCTTCTCTATCTCTTGTAATAGTCTTTGTTTTAAAGTCTATTTTGTCTGATATGAGAATTGCTACTCCAGCCTTCTTTTGATTTCCATTTGCATGGAATATCTTCTTCCATCCCCTCACTTTCAGTCTATATGTGTCCCTAGGTCTGAAGTGGGTCTCTTGTAGACAGCATATATATGGGTCTTGTTTTTGTATCCATTTAGCCAATCTACGTCTTTTTGTTGGAGCATTTAATCTATTTACATTTAAGGTAATTATTGATATATATGTTCCTATTCCATTTTCATAAGTGTTTTGGGTTTATTATTGTAGGTCTTTTCCTTCTCTTGTGTTTCCTGCCTAGAGAAGTTCCTTTAGCATTTGTTGTAAAGCTGTTTGGTGGTGCTGAATTCTGTTATCTTTTGCTTGTCTGTAAAGGTTTTAATTTCTCCGTCAGATCTGAATGAAATCCTTGCTGGGTAGAGTAATCTTGGTTGTAGGTTTTTCTCCTTCATCGCTTTAAATATGTCCTGTGACTCCCTTCTGGCTTGCAGAGTTTCTGCTGAAAGATCAGCTGTTAACCTTATGGGGATTCCCTTATGTGTTATTTGTTGTTTTTCCCTTGCTGCTTTTAATATTTTTTCTTTGTATTTAATTTTTGATAGTTTGATTAGTATGTCTCTTGGTGTGGTTATCCTTGGATTTATCCTGTATGGGACTCTCTGTGCCTCCTGGACTTGATTAACTATTTCCTTTCCCATATTAGGGAAGTTTCCCACTATAATCTCTTCAAATATTTTCTCAGTCCCTTTCTTTTTCTCTTCTTCTTCTGGGACCCCTATAATTTGAATGTTGGTGCATTTAATGTTGTCCCAGAGGTCTCTGAGACTGTCCTCAATTCTTTTCATTCTTTGTTCTTTATTCTGCTCTGCAGCAGTTATTTCCACTATTCTATCTTCCAGGTCACGTATCCGTTCTTCTGCCTCAGTTATTCTGCTATTGATCCCTTCTAGAGAATTTTTAATTTCATTTATTGTATTGGTCATCCCTGTTTGTTTGCTCTTTATTCTTCTAGGTCCTTGTTAAACGTTTCTTGTATTTTCTCCATTCTATTTCCAAGATTTTGGATCATCTTTACTATCATTATTCCGAATTCCTTTTCAGGTAGACTGCCTATTTCCTCTTCATTTGTTAGGTCTGGTGGGTTTTCGCCTTGCTCCTTCAACTGCTGTGTGTTTCTCTATCTTCTCATTTTGCTTAACTTACTGTGTTTGGTGTCTCCTTTTCTCAGGCTGCAAGTTTGTAGTTCCTCTTGTTTTTGGTGTCTGTCCCCAGTGGCTAAGGTTTGTTCAGTGGGTTGTGTAGGCTTCCTTGTGGGGGGGACTAGTGCCTGTGTTCTGGTGGATGAGGCTGGATCTTGTCTTTCTGTTGGGCAGGTCCACGTCTGGTGGTGTGTTTTGGGATGTCTGTGGCCTTATTATGATCTTAAGCAGGCTCTCTGCTAATGGGTGGGGTTGTGTTCCTGTCTTGCTAGTTGTTTGGCATAGGGTGTCCTGCACTGTAGCTTGCTGGTCGTTGTGTGGAGCTGGGTCTTGGCGTTGAGATGGAGATCTCTAGGAGAGCTTTTGCTGTTTGATATTATGTGGGGCTGGGAGGTCTCTGATGGACCAGTGTCCTGAACTTGGCTCTTCCACCTCAGTGGCACAGCCTTGACGCCTGGCTGGAGCACCAAGAGCCAGTCCTCCACACGGTTCAGAATAAAAGGGAGGTAAAAAAGCAAGCAAGAAAGAAGATAAAATTAAATTAAATTAAACAAAGTAAAATAAAATAAAGTGATTAAAATAAAAAATAATTATTAAGAAAAAAAATTTTTAAGTAATAAAAGAAAGAAAAAAAAACAAATGGACAGACAGAACCCTAGGACAAGTGGTAAAAGCAAAGCTATACAGACAAAATCACACACAGAAGCATACACATACACACTCACAAAAAGAGAAAATGGGAAATACATATATATATCATTGTTCCCAAAGTACACCTCCTGAATTTGGGATGATTCATTGTCTATTCAGGTATTCCACAGATGCAGTGTACATCAAGTTGATTGTGGAGATTTAATGCACTGCTCCTGAGGCTGCTGGGAGAGATTTCCCTTTCTCTTCTATGTTCGCACAGCTCCCGGGGTTCAGCTTTGGATTTGACCCTACCTCTGCGTGTAGGTCACCTGAGGGTATCTGTTCTTTGCTCAGACAGAATGGGGTTAAAGGAGCAGCTGATTCGGGAAAACCTGCAACTGGAGAAAGCCTGCGTGCATCAACGAAGACCCAACGCAGTCAAAAAAAAAAAAAAAAAGTTAATTGCTTAGACCCAGTAATAGGAAAAAAACATTATGCTAAGAAACGTGCATTGCATTGTTCTTTATAATAGCAAACATGATTGGCATGTCCAGTGACAGGGAAATAGTTAAATTTGACATTTCCAAGGAGTGGTTCCATTATCTAACAAATGCTAAGTATGAATAACATAAGACTATGTTAAATAGAAAAGAAAGAAGAATCTGGATCCAAAGTTGTTAGATGATATGACCACAAATATATAAAAAGTAGAAAGGAAAAAAACTGAGGGAAGTGTCAAGAGATGATCTTTGTGAGTGTGGAGGAAAGTTTTGAGTAACGCTTTCCTACGCGTGGTATTCCAGATTCCCTAAAGTGAATGTTAATAACAATGGCAGCAACATCTTCAACAAAACCAGCTAACTAGATACTTCTCTGCTTCTTTGGCTAATATGTCTCAAAAGCTACTTTTGGTCTCCCCCGCACAGTTTGAAAATCTGAACACAGTTGCTGAGTGTTTGTTTTCTCTGGTCAACGGTGATGACATGTATGCGACCTTTGCTCACATCCAGCAGAAGAGCCTCTTGGTGTGGCTGTTCAGTCGCCTGTATTTATATTCCTTCATCAGTCTTTTCATATATATGATTCTCAGCCTTTTCATTGCAATTATTACAGATTCTTATGACACCATTAAGGTAAGCAGTTATTATTTCCTGCCAAAAAACTATTGCAAATTCTGTATAGATCAGAACATGGGAAAATACTATAATATTTTACTTACTTGAAATACTGTAGTTTTACTTAGATTTTGAGGTTTTGTAGAAAAGAAACTTTTTAGATGCTGGAGGTTAATTTAAATATGCATTTAGGACATTGTCCCTGGTGCCCAGTGGATTGGTTTGGAGGTGTGGTGGGAAAGAGAAAGGAAATGGGTAAAGATGGGCTGAGTTTGGTAAATCAAGTAGTTGGGCTGTCGGTCTTGGCACTGACAGGTGTACCTGCCTGTCCCGGAACTTAGACTTTGAGTAGTAAGTTTCAGTGATAAGGGGTGACCGTCATCCTGACAAGTGTCCAGATATTGGCATACCTCACACACTGGATGCCGCTCATGTGGTGCAGGTTTCCTTTACATTTTGAAAGCTAAGGCTTTTGTGGCTGTTTAGCTTCCTGCCCTCCTAAGCCACCCGGTGGGTTGTGTGTCCTTTCAGACTAGGTCCATTTAACTTATCTGTAGCGTGAAGGAAGCTCTGCTGCCTCGGGGGCAGTGGTGTCTCCGCAGCAGATGGTCATACTCAGAAAATCCTCTTTCGGGGCCAGCATCTGAGCAACCAGGGGTGCCATGTCCGTGTCTTGGGGTGTTGTCCTCTTCTTGAACCCTTCTCAGACTATCTCAGAAGAAGCCAGTCGATTGGAAATACTTCTGAGCACTTTGTGCGCAAGAAGATGAGTGTTCCTGTAGGAATGGGTGGTTGGCTCCGCAGCGGGGCTGGCCGTGGGGAGATGAGCAGTGCCCTGCTCACCGTGGGAGCCTGTCCTTGATGCGGCCATGTCCCCGTGAGTGCGCCAAGCCTCAGTGACCTGGTGGATGACCTCACTAAGTGTGAGGGGAGGGGTCTCTCAGGGTCTTTATGTCTGCTTGGAGGGACCTACTGCCTTCTACCTCACTAAGTGACCAACTTCTACAAAAGTAAAGGAAATAGGGATTACTTCCCAGCCAGACTCTATATGGGCAGTGTGGGGAAGAAGAGGTCTTACCTGGTCTTGCAATTAACATGAAAGCTTTAGACTTCTATTTCCTTCACTCCTTTAATTAACACACCCCTCCCCTGCCCCACCATAGCTTGATTTCTGGAGTTTTCCTCTGGATAGCTGTCTGTTCCCATGGCTCTCTGTTGAAGCCATGGTGACCCTGGCTTGGCTTTCAAGGGACTGATAGATTGATTGATGATTAATGATTGTTAATGTCAGTTCTTGGATCTGTGCTAGCAACGTAGGAGAATTTTATTTTAGCAGAGATGGATTTGGTTTGTTGACAAGAAGCAATTTCTCTCAGTATAACTAAGGTAACAACACTGTGTATTTTTTAAAGAAATACCAACAGAATGGGTTTCCTGCCACGGATCTTCAGGAATTCCTGAAGGAGTGTGGTAGCAAAGAGAAGTGTCAAAAAGAGTCATCAGCCTTCCTGTCCTGCATCTGCTGTCTGAGGAGGTCAGTACCGTGTTCAGTCGGGTCTCTGTGTTCCGGGGATGAGACGCCCTGCTGCCTTAACAAAGAGTCCTCCCAGTTCAAATGCTACACTCAGGAATCAGCTGACTGGGGGAAATAATGCATCCCTTCTTGCTTTCCTCCCACTGTAATTGACTTTAGAAATGAATTGTTTCTTATAAAACAAGGTAGAAAGGTACATGACATGGTTGAAATCTCTTGGGAATATTATGAGACTGTTTTGAGAAGGCATGAACCATGTCCCTGAAGTCGAGAGGGTGAGCTGGCCAAAGGAAGAGGTCAAAGCCCTTCTTTTTAGAGGTGGAGCTCTGGGAACGTCAAAGGTGTTTTCCCCTTTTCGCAATCTGTAGTACAAATAACCTTCCTTGAGCAGAGCAGGAAACTTGCTTGAGAGGAAGCAGTAAGTGTCCTTGGCTGCAAACACAAATGAGCTGATCACCTGCTGTTTGCTCGCCATTCATCAGTGCACTTACAAAAATAGTCTGGACCTCAGTGGCAAAGCCTCCACATAGTGGCTTGGGGACTAGAAAGGGGGTCAGATGAGGATAATTTTCTTAATTATGCCCATGTTTGTTTTCGTCTGAAGTCAGGAGTAGGGGTTGTTAACGGCAGGTGCCCCCTACTCATGTGTTTCGAGAAGGATTCTCTAAACCAGATTCCTGAAGGAAGATGGGAGAACATAATTGCTACTTAAAATCACAGGATGTATTTTCCGTTAATCAAGTCATACTGCAACTTGGGATTTGAAATGGTATGTTGGAGCATTTCCAAAGAATGTCTGGTAAATATGAAATGAGGTCTTCTGAGAAGAGTTAAGTTTTTACAATCACAGTTTATCCTCTCAGAGCATTAAAGTGTTGCCATGGAAGCAAGGATAAAGGGAAATTACTTTTCGTAATAGGCAGCTGCCTCCTAGGAGGCACCTTGCATTATAAGGAAAGTCTCTCAAAGTTGCTTTTCTAATATGTAGTTAACTGTAAAGAAAAAAAAAAAAAACATTTGAGAATGTTGTTGTGAATCCTAGAAAGTAATGGATAGGCTTTGGTGTTTGATTTTTGGGCCTCAGTTTATACCACAAAAAGCCCTGGGAGGTTGTTAAATGATTTCTTTGCAGCCATATGGAATGAGTGAAAGACTTAAGGAGTGAACTTGGAAGACTGAGTGATAAGATCGGACCTGAGTGGTGAGAAGAACAGAGCAACATCAGCAGACAGTCTTCCCTAAGACATGCTAAGGGTTGTAGAGAGGGTGCCTGGTGCGGAGGCAGGTCTGCCCATCGTGAGGAATGAAAGGATTAAATGGAACAGAAGAGTCCACCAAAGGAAATCAGGTGAAGAACTAAGATGCTGAAAGTTTTGAAAACAGAGGATATCAAAAATAAAAACAGAAGTAGCTGAAGGTGGTCATGGGTGAAGTCAGCTAGATCAGTTTTAGCTGAATAATCAGATCAAAGCCTGGAACCTAGGCAGTCTGGATGGACCCTGCAGAGAGTCAATGAGGGTCATAGGGCCTGATGAAGGAAATGGGTTGTACTGGGGCCTTGGAACAAGTGATGGCTTTGAAATCACCAAAAATTAAATACACCTGGATGTGTTCAACAGCCGGAAACCTAAGAATGGAATAAAATTGAGGAAAGCTATGAATGGAGAGTATATATTGGAGACAGACCTCACTGAGGGAACCTGGGGAATTAAGGGCATCATAAGACTTGGTGTCTGGGCCCCTCTCCAGTGCCCATGACATACAACCCAGCTATCACAGCTCCACCTACTCTGGAGCGTGGCCGGGTTGCTCTTTTTCAACCAAGCAGTCCAGCAACCACCACAGATTCAATCTCCCACAGACTGATTCTCCCTTGAATAGTTGACTGAGCCCCTAGCCTGATGGTCAGAACACCTGGGTTTTCCTTTTGGACCCTGCCAATTACTGAATGTGTCCCCTGACCTTTCCTAAACCTCTTGGTTCCTCCAGTGTCATCAGAGTGGAACAAGTAGCCTCTGCAACCTCTTCTAGTTCTAATGTGATCTGGTTCTTGGGAGAGATGTGCTTGGTTGAGCAGATGCAGAGTTAACCTTTCTCCTTCTCTACCACAAGGAGGCAAATCTGCGGTTCTAGCCATTGAGAAGCTTTGTCAAAGGGAGATGGAGGGTAGACAGCTCCTCAAAATTACCAAAAGCATCTAGTCAAACCCCCAATAATGTAAATTGTCCTTCTTAAGTTTTCTTCCTCTTAAGTGTCACACTCAGCATGTCAATAACCTACGTATGCATACATGATAGAGTATGTATTCCTGTTCCATCTTAAAGATTTTTAAGCCATTGTTCTTTTCTCTTTCCTTGTCTTCCTTTCTATTACAGGAATGGAAGCGATGACCACTTGATACTTATTAACTAAAATTCTCCTGCTGAAGATAATCAAGTTTCAGGTCTCCGTATCAAGTGACAATGAAGAGGGATCCCAAATGGCTTGGACCAACACTTCCAAAAATACTGATTGCGGAGTGGGAAAGAGGACTGGCTATGAGCTGTCTGAATAGAACTGAAGTTTCAAAATTCCTTTAAATAAACTTGGATGATGAAGAATAGACCAGAGTCAGCTAGTGGGCATTAGTGTAATAGAGCAGTGATGATGAAATTCTGTATTAGTCTTTTAATTTATGACATCACAATGTTGGGATGGAAAAAAATCACATTTCAGAGTGTGCAAAACAATGGTGTTTAAAGCCATGCATTTGAAGATATAAGTTTATCATCAAATATGGGTTTGTCTTAAAAGTGATTCTTGGGTTAGAAGACATTTGTTAATTCATGGTCTGCACAAAACTGAAATTGGTTGCAATAACAATTTAGGCACTCAAAGCTGGAGAACTGTTAAGCCATGTAAAGATTACACTTAAATCAACAAAAAGACCTCTTGCAGTGGACATTTCTTGGCTTATTTTCCTGTGGTCTTCTTCTCAGCATGATATGAAACTATCGGTAAAGTCAGTGGGATAAACTGGAAACAGTCATTTGGACACCTTGTTACTACTTGTGCTAATTGTTGATTGTACACACATGACATGTGGACATTATACTACAGCAGTGGTCACTCATTTTAACAACCGAACTCCACCGTGGTGGGGATTTACCCTTGTCAAGCAAGGAAGAGGGTATTTTTTCCCAAATAAATTAAATTAATTTTTATCATAATATATGGAACTACTACTACTTTTTTAAAATGTATTGTCTCTTAACATACACTTAGTGAAAAATTCAGATCACATCTCTATCAGCTATCTGGTCTCCAAAAGGGATTTCCCACTTTCTTAAAAACAGTGAAGGAGATATAGGGGCTAGTTATTCAAGAAATGTTTATGAGAATGACTTCAGATTAAGATCACTTCGTGCATAGATTTAGTTCATACCTGAGCTATTTTAGGGGTCAACTATTTTAAATTTACTGGTGAAGAGTAGGGTTTGAATTAAGTAAGACTCTCATCCCAGGGCTCTCCCTCTTTTTATCCTGCTCCTCCCCACCAAGCCCCTGCCAGAGTCCTTCTGGTGCCCCACTCCTCTCTCCATGCCCCCATACTTTCTTCATGTGCCCACACCAAATCTAGGCCAGGAAAGTCTTCCAGTTAAGGCCATTAAAGTCTGTAGGTGGGTGACTCAGGTCTATACACAAAATACTTTGCTAAAATTATTTTAGTTATAAACTACTTACCAAAAATGTCAAGAATTATATTCAATTTTTTTTTTTTTTTTTTTTGCAGTACGCGGGCCTCTCACTCTTGTGGCCTCTCCCGTCATGGAGCACGGGCTCCGGACACGCAGGCTCAGCAGCCATGGCTCACGGGCCTAGCCGCTCCGCGGCATGTGGGATCTTCCTGAACTGGGGCACGAACCCATGTCCCCTGCATCGGCAGGCGGACTCTCAACCACTGCGCCACCAGGGAAGCCCTCAATTTTAAAATTAAGAACCATTTAACCTGTGGTTCTAGGGTCATTCCCATGACTCCAAAATCAGTGTGCAGTTAGATCACTTATTCACCTCTCACTATACCCCCAGTACATCATTTATCTCTGAATAGAATTGCTATTAATGCCTTTTATGTAATCTGCCACTGTGATGCCGCTGTGACTACCATTTGAATTGAAGATTAATGACAGTCTTCTATGCTCATATTTTTCTTTTATTGGCTTTCATGTTTCCTTTTATTTCTTTTCCCTCCAGCTGGACAAAACACTTTCAGGAAGAAAAATCTTTTTTCAAGTTTACCCTGTATCTGTGGAAACATTGTTTTCTCTCTTTTTAATAATTTTAAACAGTTGTCACCTTGCCAACTGTATTATCTATTTGGATTTTATTGAACAATGTTTTCTCATAACTCTGCTAATAGACATATCTGGGACAATCCACTTTCTCTCCTTCCCTAGGCCTCCACTTGGAGAGTTCACTGTGAAAGTTAGGAGACACATTCTTTCTGCCTATTGGTTTCATTATGGGATCTCCTGTTCTTTTCGAATGTACCTCCTTGGCTTGCAGTGACTTGCTCAAAGCCAGATGCAGCATCGTTAGGCCTGTTGACTTGGGGTGGTAGAAAAGATCATGGGCGTGGAGGACATCTAGACAGACTTGAGTCAAAATCCCAGTTTATCCTGTAGCTTTGGGGCCCTGAGCAAATTACTTTCTGCTTCTAAGTGATGATGACAAACCTTAAACTGTGGGATTGGCATTTAAGTCAGGTAACTCATGCAAAGCCTGGCACTGAATTGAAACTTGAGCCATTCTTTTCTTTTGATTTTCTGCCATGTTAGTAAGTAGGTTCCATGGGATCATGGAGGAGTGAAGATGTTAAGACATTTAGTCTGCCTGGGTGCCTGTCCTCCTACTGTTCGAGTCTCCTTGGACAGGTCATACCAGCCTCAGCTTCCTCATCTATAAAGTGGGGCTTGCAAGGATTAAATGAGTCAAATTTAAAGTGAGTAGAGCAGGGCATGACTTATAAGTGCTCAGTGAATGTTAGATCTTCAAAAAGCTTTTCTTTCACGGTCTACAAATGTACAAATCTATCACCTGGGCCAGCCAGGAAGATCTTTGCTTTGAAGTGAGCTCATCACACACTTTTGGTGGACTTTGTTAGGACTCTAAGTGTGTAAACACCCATATCCAGCCCTGTCCTGGAGGCAGTGATCAATTCAGCTTCTAAAGTCCACGCAGTTGTACAGGAGACTGTGGACATGAACAGCCTAAATGCCCTGCCTTCAGGGGCAAATCTGTCAGTCCTGATGAGAGGGTAAAATTCCCCGAGGTGTACAAGTGTCACAAATCCCCAGTCCTTCACCTTGGGTGAGACCCTCTGGCCTCAGCTAGGAGCCCACTGTCTCAACCAAATTTGTCAGAATGTGTGAAGTACAGGTCAGCTATTGCTGATCTGAGGTAGCAAATGTGAAAAGGTGAGAAAGGGTATTTAGGAAAAGGTCTTCAAGAGATTCCAGTCACCGTCCCCAACCCCTGCTGAAGGCTCACATCATACAATCGTGGGAGGGTTGCCTGACCCACCCTCCTGCCCGAGGAGGCCTAGGCTTAGCATCTTAGGTTTATGAAAAGCACAGTGATCCAGCCTCTTGATTTAGAGGTTACTAGCCAGTCACCCTATAGTGCCCGAGGGCCTCCCTGTAAAAATAGCCCAGCACTGTCATTGAGGTTTAGGGTCCCTAGAGTCATTGGGAAAGTATGTTCCCTGAACTGCAACTATGGTCTTGGCCATGGATTGCTCCTGACAATATAAAGAGCCGTGATGCTTAGAGATACGATTCCAGATATCTGTATCACTCGTGTGTCGGCCACTTCTTCCAATAACATTGAATAACTAGACCCCATTTTACTACTCACTGGTTCACCTTTATTTTCATGTAACTTGAGCAAATCTTATTTTGCTACCCCTGACTTGAAGTTTGAACGTCTCGACCACAGTATTCCAATGACGCAGAGTCTTTCTCTAACAAATATCTAGAATTTCCCATAATTGTAGAACATGCACGAAGTTGCTCTTGTGTGACAGGATGATTGAGGACCTCACAGGCGAAACCCTAAGCGCGGCATCCTAATCTTAGGCACTTAAGGACAGTGAATGATGGCCTGGGAACTGGTGCTGGAGCTTGTGCGAACACCTCTGCCTCCCCTCCTTGTTTTTTTTCTAATTGAGAGGTTCCGGGCTCTCAGTACTGATAAAAGGCAGCTTCGTGTCTGTGTGACCTGTGTATCTGAAAAGGTTTAATGCTCTGCCCTCACAGTCTTGAAATTCTCAATATTTTTTTAACAGAGGGCCTCACAATTGATGTAGCAAATTCTGATGATGGGACTGTGTAACTCAGCGACTAACAAAATGATTAAAGCATGGCCTTTTAGGAAAAGACTAGGATCCCAGCGTTGTACATTCTTTCAAACAATTGAAGTGTAACAAAAGGAAAGAGTGAAGCTGAGTGGGAATACTTTTTTTCGTTTGTTTGTTTTGCGGGCCTCTCACTGTTGTGGCCTCTCCCGTTGCGGAGCACAGTCTCCGGACGCGCAGGCTCAGCGGCCATGGCTCACGGGCCCAGCCGCTCCGCGACATGCGGGATCTTCCCGGACCTGGGCACGAACCTGTGTTCCCTGCATTGGCAGGTGGACTCTCAACCACTGCGCCACCAGGGAAGCCCTGGGAATACTTTTTAACAGACTTTTGGGTGCATCATTTTTCTCAGTTTCTATTCTCACAAGTAAGTGGCTGTGGGGCTTCTTCTCATCTCACATCTTTGTTTCACAGATTAAACTACTGTGGTTGGTGATATTGGCCAATATCATTTGCATGTCACGCTGGCAGGTTGGAGCTGGGCTGCTCAACTTTACCCCCTTCCCTGTGCACCACCCTGCCCCCTACCCCCCAACAATGAAGAGCCTCATTTTCCCAATGTCCACTTCATGTTTTTCCCTTGACAGAGAATCAGCTTAGGGTGGTTCTTCTAAACTCGAGCATGTTTGCCTAGTTGCCATATGACCTCTCACCTTGCTCAACAAAGTCCTTTGGGACCTGCTCCACCCACTGGATAGTCAAGCACTCGCTCCAAGGTCTTTGCAGTCATTTGCTTTTAGAATAAAAGACCCATCTTTGAATGGGAAGCCGTAGAATTGTTCAGCATGCTGTGTATTGGAGAAAATAACACAGTAGCACTGGGAAGACTTCAAGATGAACCAAATCTCAAAACAGACACTCAAGTTGTTAGGGAAAACAATACAACTCATGGCATTTCTACCATAGGCTCATTTACAGCAAATGAGGCTGCAAACCAGAGGATGAAACTGATGGCCAATGTTTCTCTTGCCATCTGTCTCTGCCAGAGAACCAGGGAGTGAACGAGAAGATAAATGGGTACACATGAACATTTCCACACCATCTTTTGTAATAAGGACAGCAAAACTCTGACTTCTTAAAGATCCCTGGGAGCTATCAGCTGTGGTGGATGGAAAAGACAATTTGTTAGCGTGATATATGTTCCTTAGTTTCTAATGATACATAAATTATCCCATGAGCCATGATACATATGGTTTACAGAGAATTTTAAATGAAAGCAATTTTTTTTTCTAGCAGCACTAATTGCCTAGCAGCAGTAAATTACTCATCCCCTGCTTCCTGTGGGCTACGGTCATTACTCTCTCCTGGCAGTTGAGCCCATGTCCCCCAAGAGAAATGTTTGCTTTGACAAAGTGAATTTACATCCTCACTTGTGAGCCTGCCATGCCGGGTCTACAGAAGGAGAGGGTATTAATAATGCCTGATTTCAGACCCAGCACCGGCTGTTTGTGTTACCCTGCATGTGTTATCTATGAAAACAGGACAGTGTGTTGGGTCTTAGCTCTTGGCTGCCTTTGGAGAAAAATCAGGGAGCTGCTATCAATATTTAGTTTTTTCCAGCTTTGTGTTATCCTGCATGTGTTATCTATGAGTACAGGACAGTGTGTTGGGTCTTAGCTCTTGGCTGCCTTTGGAGAAAAATCAGGGAGCTGCTATCAATATTTAATCTTTTCCAGCTTGGGAGTTTAAAAGGTAGACTTAGACAAGAAACATGGACATTTCCAGGATGACAAGTTAAGCAAGGGAAGTGATAAGCACCATTAATTTTGGGAAATATTAGATAAAGACGTGTGTAGATGGAAAATGGTGACGCTATTAAAGACTGTAATTCAATACATATTTGTTGATTTCCAACATTGTGCTGGGAACTTAGGAAGTACTGAATGAATGACACGATCCCTGCCCTCACGAAGTTTGGTGTCTAGTGGGAGGGACAGCCATGTACCAAGCAAGGATAGTACAAGGTCACCCACGGTACTAAATGAGAGCAGAATGGCAGTAGCTCCTGCCTGCCTGGAGTATAAATGAAGGCCTCTGAAGGAGAAGTAGACAATGCTAGAACTGAGACTTGAATAACACATTTTATTTGACCAGATGGCCATGGTGTAGGGTGGGTGGGTAGGGCTTTCTGGCTAAAAGGAACAGTGTGGCAATGGCTTGGACATCTGAGAGAGAACCCAGCCAGTTAGGGAAACTATGTTTTGGGGTGGTCAGAATATAGGTCACATGTTGGGGAAAATGATAGAAGACAAAACTCGAGAAATGACAAAGGAGGGCTTTAGACCCGGTAGGTACATGACCAGAGAAGGCAGAACTGGGAAGGATGGATCAGAGTGGTATGAGATAAGCAAGGAAATCAGTTACAAAGCAGCTGCAATCATCCAAATTAAAAAAAAAAAAGTGATGCTATTACCCTGTAATTAAACTCAAAAACAAACACAATGAGAAACTTTGCCTGAAAACTGTCTCTGAGGAATATATCAGCTCTCACATATATGTGTTATCTATCTGTATGTATATTTTTTCTTTCTTAAAAGGTTTCTCTGCTAAATACTCTGTCATTTCCCTGAGAGTTTGTGCTTTTAGCCTATGCATTTAGAGGGAGGGTCTCTTTTCATAACTTCTATTATTGAGAAATGTATTTATTAGGATGAATGGGTTTAATGCATATTTCTATCACATGGTATTTATCCTTCCCACATATTTAAAAAGAAGCTTAGGGCTTCCCTGGTGGTGCAGTGGTTGAGAGTCTGCCTGCCGATGCAGGGGACACGGGTTTGTGCCCCGGTCTGGGAAGATCCCACGTGCCACGGAGCGGCTGGGCCCATGAGCCATGGCCGCTGAGCCTGCGCGTCCGGAGCCTGTGCTCCGCAGCGGGAGAGGCCACAACAGTGAGAGGCCCGCGTACCGGAAAAAAAAAAAAAGCAGCTTATCTAAGACTGTCTCCACATCATCCTTCCCCATCTATCTTAGACACACACACACACACACACACACACACACACACACACACACACCACTCTGCAGCACCCTGAACTTAACCAGCCACAGTTTGTGTCTGTAAATGTGGAGAGACTTGTAGGTGTGACCGCTAACAAAGCCAGCCTGACATCTATAGTCTGAAGTTTACGGGTGGCACACAGACTTTTGGAAGTTTCCATCTCCCTGCCCCCTACCCAGGACAACCATCAAGATTTGGATGTGGGATCACAAAGGTCAGACTGAGTGTGGCCACCTGGGAAAGCGGTATCACTGGGAAGTGCTGGGAGGTGCTTTGCCTCGTTGCCTCCTTAGGCTAGGACAGCGTGGCAGAGGGGTGTGGAGAGGTTGAGGGTTAGGGGACGGCAGGGTGAACTGATTAAAGGACTCTGAGGGGCTTCCCTGGTGGCGCAGTGGTTGAGAGTCCGCCTGCCGATGCAGGGGACACGGGTTTGTGCCCCGGTCTGGGAAGATTCCACGTGCCACGGAGCGGCTGGGCCCGTGAGCCATGGCCGCTGAGCCTGCGCTCCGCAACGGGAGAGGCCACAACAGTGAGAGGCACGCATACCACAAAAAAAAGAAAAAAAAGAAAAAAAAAGAAAAGGACTCTGAGAAGAGACTGTGTGATTTGGAGGTCTGTAGTGAACGTGGTCATGTTAGAGGAATATCCCTGGGCTCAAGTAGCCTGAGACTGGGAGGAGAGCCAGGGCAGAGAGGGTGGCATAGCTTCCATCTCACAAATGTAGAAAACCTGGCATGTACAAGTGCCCAGGTGCACTGTTTCCTTCCAGACCCCTGCAGAGAAGGTCAGCAGTTTGTGCTGAGACCAACCTCAGTCATTCCTCCTTTCAAGGTCTACCTGCTCCAGTGAACTCACCTCATGAGGACTAGAGGTGGGAGACTCTTAACACTTCCTTATTCATGGAATGGGTGAAGGGCAGGGGGTGGGAACCCTATCAGGGGTTTCCTCACCTCTCAAAGTAGGAGGTCAGGGAAGCCAGGCTGGGCATTGGTGGTGAGAGAGAACACTCGAAGCTCTACAGGCTGAGCATCCTGAGGGGCACAGTGGGCAGCCTGGCTCGGCTGCTGGAGGTTCACCCTCTCAGCATGCTCAGAGGGCCAAACCGTGATCTTCAGGCACTCTACACCAGCACTGTGACCCTGGGTGACCAGCAAGACCCTATGCGGGCAAAGTGTCTTGTCCACAACTGTTCCTGGACAGTGAGGCTGCCCAGCCCGAGTCTGATCTCTGGGGAAAATGCATTGGAGTTTCCAGGCAGACTAACTCGGAGACTGTTTCCTGTATCTTTTCTTGAGAAAGTCAAGTTCCTGGAACAGTACTTAAGGAACCATAGTAATGGACTGAGGAAGGGATGGGTGGATCAGTGATGATTCTTGTACTAGACTTTTATCTCCCTTGCATAAATGGCTCCAGAGTCCATCTGGGAAAGATGAGCACATGGGAAGAGATGACAGGCAGGTGAGGGAAGTTTGGGTGCAGGCATGGTTATGGCTAATGGGTGATGACAGGGCTTGATCTCTCTCACACTTTTCTCTGGGCTTCAGGAGGCTCTAACCTTTAGCCCTTATGCAAAATATTCTGTCACAGTTTCCACATGCATACGATTGAGACAAAAGAGTTGACATTTGTTATTCTGCATTAAAAATGAAGCAACTAAATGGGATAAACCCCGTAGATATATACTTCTACCCCATGGGCCTTTTCCAAGAAGGGCAATTCATGTTCACAGCAGGCAGTTCAGACAGTAAGTTATTGAGATAGAAATGCGTACAAGCCAAATGAGCTAGTCTCATCAACCAGCATCATCAGAAATGTGTCTTAAAAAAGAGAACTATTCAGCACCTTGCAACCATGTAGCCAAATAAACTCTGGATGGATTAAAGGTTTAAACATGAAAAATTAAGCCTGTAAAAGAACTAGAAAGAAATATAGATGAATATTGATCTGACCTAAGAAGTAGAGAAGGGCTTTCTGAGTTTAAAGCTGCAAATAAACCATAAGAGAAAAATCAGACAGATTTACTACACAAAAAGGGAAAATTTCAGAGAATTAAGAACGTAAACAAAAATTTTAAAGTGCCCTGGGAAAAAAGAATTGCAGCATATATGACTGGCTTAGTATCCTTTCTCAGAGAAGAAACATTACAAATTTCTGGAGGGTGAGCCCCAAAGGTAAGGACTAAATTTTTTGTGTTTCTGTATTTCATGTGTATAGCATTTTTCCTGACGAGTAGCAAGCACACAAAAAACAGTATATTTTTGAAAAGCTATATTCAGCTGGATGCCTACTACGTACACCTATTATTGCTACTCTTCCCAACAAACTTACAGTGTATGTACCAGGATTTCCACTTTACTGAAGAGAAAACTTCAGATTAGGTGACAGAGCCTGGCTTCAAATCCAAAGCTTCTGACTCCAAAGCTCTCTCTCATCTTCCCTTTCTTCTGCCTGCTTTCTAAACAATGCTTGCTGAATAGAACTGAATGGCAGGAAAAAAATGTTTAACCTCCTTAATAAGAAATGTGACTTCTATTTTCAAACAACACCCTGTTAAGCAACATTCCTTGAACTCACACAATGCTGGTGCTAGTGGAAACTAATCGGTATCTTTGTAGGAGAGTTAAAAGCTCCATAGAAGTTCCCACTTCTTACATTAAATTGCCAAGTGATTTAAACAAGTTGTCAAGATGCTCGAAACCTGAGAATCCTTATCTTTAATACAGAGATAATAAAATTGAGACTCTCTTGACAGAGAGGCCAAGTAATTTGTGCAAGGTCACACAGCAGTAATCACCAGAGCTGGGACTCAGACCCAGGCAGTCCATCATTAGAGCTGGCTAGCTCACAAGGTTGATGTAATGTCTAGGAGATAAGGGATGTCAGCAAGGTTTGAAAAGGATAAACTGGACACATTGGGTGAATGGAGATAAAAATTAAAGTTATAAACCTGTTTTTTGTGTGTGCAAGCATTGTGAAAATAAGAGCTTGATAGGGACATCTCAGATGTCTGGGTGTGTCCTTCTTGACCTAGTATCTATTTTAAAATTTCTACAGCTTAAAATGTACACTGGCAGTCTGATCATCCCCTCCCTCCCATCCCCTTTTTGTAAACCAGTATGGCAGTACTGATTAATGGATTAAAGACAACATGTCCACACTTAGAATCATACCCAACTAGCTTTTTCAAAAGAAAAAAGAAAATGAAAATAAAACAGATAATTGCATCCACTGGGGTGGAGTTTCTGGCATGTGCAATGATGAATCACCATATAGTTGTGATTGAGAAAAGATAGCCACCCCATAAAACCTCGACTCAGCACCTCTTTCATCTCACTGGCGGGAAGCCAGGAGAGTCAGTGTTAAAACCTGTTTTAATATTGCTCACGTACTTTTCATGCCTCTGTGCAGTATTTGATCATTGACAAAGTCAGCAGTTGTATGTGCATCTCAATCAACGTACCTTTTGGAAAACGCCCTTCATATTCTGTCTGTCTAATTTATATAATTTATTTTTCTAAACCATTTGAGAGATAGTTGTATATAGTATGTCCCTTTATGCCTTCAGACTTCAGTGTGTATTGCCTAAGATCAAGAATAGCCTCTTATATACAAGGATATATTGTACAACACAGGGAATATAGCCAATATTTTATAATAACTATAAATGAAGTATAACCTTTAAAAATTGTGAATCACTATGTTGTACACCTGAAATTTATATATATTGTACATCAACTATATCTCAATTAAAAAGCGAACAAAAAACAAAAATCGCCTCTTATATAATCATAGTACAATAATTAAATTCAGGAAATTTAACATTGATACAATGCTTTTATCAAATCTACAATCCATATTCCAGTTTTATCAATTGTCCCAGTGATATTCTTCATAACATTCTTTCCCCTCCAGCACAGAATCCAATCCAGAGTCTCTACTGAATTTAGTTGTCATATCTCCTTAGTTCCCTTTCATCTAGAACACTTTCTCAGACTTTGTCTTTCATGACACTGAGATTTTTGAAGAATACTGGTCATTATTTTACGTACAGCCCCTTAATTTGGATTTGTTGATGTTTCTTCATGATTACATATAGGTTATATATTTTTGGTAGGAATACCACGGAAGCGTTGTGGTGTCCTCCTCACGGTATCATATCTAGAAGCACATGACACTGGTGTGCTCCTCATGGGTGATATCTATTTTGATCACCCTGTCAAGATGTTATCTGGTTTCTCCATCATTATAGTGGTCATAAAAATGCACAACTCAGATCTCCCAACGTGAGAAGCCTAACTGATGACTGTCCCGGCTGCTGTGCACAGAATCCCTCTGTGTGGAGATCCCACTCTCCACTGACTGCTCTGGCCAATGAGTGAACACAGCAACAATCATAAGGCAGGCCCATTCCTGCCAGACGGGGACCCCTCTGATGGGCTCCCAGCAGCCTGGCTGAATTCCTTTTCGAGCTGGGTTGCATCTAAAGCTCTCCTACCCAGAACTCATCTTCTCTTCCCTCCCTCGTGAGGTCAGACTGGCATTGTCTGCCAGCCATCCCTGCCTCCTGTGGCTCACTCCCCTTTTTCCCCTCACAGCCGCTCCTTCTCCCTGCAAATTCCTTTGCATTTCCCGGCATCTGCCTCTTGGAGGGTCTGAACTAACACAAAATGATACAGAAAGAGGTGGTTGAAAACAGGTGTTAGGATGGAGATTTGGGACTGGTTAACTCATCCCTGGTGGGTGAAGAGGATACCGTCCTGAGTGGTAGGTGGGGCACACATAGTCTCTGATACAAGGTGGTGGCCCACTTGCCAAAGATTTCACTACCAGTGACCTGGGAATGCGTCCTGGTGGTCAGGAATGCCATTGCAGCTGCGATGATTTTGAAGATATGGGGAGAAGAATGCTTACAAAGACAGTAGAGTTGGCTGATTACTTCTAAGTTGACTGGCCCTCTGCAGAGAGGTGAGAAACTAAGGCTGAGAAGTAGTTAAAGGCCTACTGTGAGAGCCAGAGGTCTTGGTGGTAGCTTACAAGAGCACTTGATCTCCTGAAGTGCAAAAGCAGACAGACTGAGCTGTGGATTGAAGACCGTATTTAGTAGACTTTCTTATCCTTATTTTATACATGGGAAAATGGAGGCTCAGAGAGATGGAGTGACTTGCCTTTATTCACCCAGCTCCCAGCCTTTTGACAGGTCAGCGCACCTGCTCTTTCTGCAGATATGTTTGTGTGAATCCACAGACTTCACAGAAAGAGAAGGCGGCCATTGCTTTTGGAGGGAACACTGCTATATCATATCCACTGCATATTCCATCGCACCCCCTCTTCTCTACTATTTTTACCACTTTTTTTTTTTTGCCAGACTCATGTCTCCACCTCAAAAATTCAGGGTCACCTAAATAAGAATGATGGGTTAGATGTTCTAACCAAACTTACAAGAGCTACAAAACCAACCACTAAGAAAAAACACTTCTTTACACTAAACACTGAAACAAGTTTTCTTTCTCTTTGGTATACATTTAACTCCAGTGTGTGCATTTCCAATGAGAGAGAGATGAATGGTGAGAATTGTTTTACTGGGTCATGATTTGCTTATATTTGTGTAACTGTATGAATGGGAGTAGTTTTACTCTTAAACATTAGACAAAGCACAATAACATATAATTGAGATTTTATAGGCATGTTCAAGAAATGGTGAGTAAAGCTAATACTAACAATCCATCCTAGGACCATGGATTCATAATAACTTCTTACATTCAATAGTAAAAACTAAAAGGTTTGCAAAGCGCTGTCACATGTATTATTTAGTTTTATTCTGACAATAATCTTGCACTAGGTAGAGCAAGTTTTATTATCCCTATTTTATATATGGAGAAATTATATTCTTTCACAAACAGAAAAACTAAATAAAGAAAGTTAATTGAAATGCCCATGCATTATAAGAAATGCATCTGAAACCTGGCAAAAGAGGAACTCAGTTTCTGAAACTACCTACTGTTCTGCCTGGAAACTTTCATTTCTTTTATAATTTTTAATATTTAATATAATTGCTGATATACTATAGTCAGTGTTCCCACCTTGCAGAGAACCCTCACTTAAATCTATAATTCCTTTTGCTGCTCTTTGCAATCAGGATTTAATGAATAAAATAATACGAGCACTCAACATGATTTCCTTTTCTTTTGACATTGCTGAAAATTGCAAGCAGCTTAAAACCTTTTAAATTGCCATGGGGTTAATTTAAAAGGAAAGATAAAAGAACTAAACTTAGTAATTTCTAGATCTAATTTATTTGGGAGGTGGGATGGAAAGGGGTTATTATTATTGTTTTTTTCCAGTAGAAATACTTCTCTAAAGGTTGCAAGGGAAGTTAGGAAAAAAACAGTTTCATAGCCAAAACTGTGCTTTTTTATTTAGCAAAGTAGTTTCTTGGAGAATAATTTATGTATGTGAGGATTCTCTTTATCTCAAATACTTTTTGCCTTAAGGTCTCACTTGTTGGATATTGATAGAGTTACAGAGGCTTTCTTTTCTTTTTTTTTTTCTTTTTTTTGCGATACGCAGGCCTCTCACTGTTGTGGCCTCTCCCGTTGCGGAGCACAGGCTCCGGACGTGCAGGCTCAGCGGCCATGGCTCACGGGCCCAGCCGCTCCATGGCATGTGGGATCTTCCCGGACCGGGGCACGAACCCGTGTCCCCTGCATCGGCAAGTGGACTCTCAACCACTGTGCCACCAGGGAAGCCCCAGAGGCTTTTTTGGGTTAATCCTTGCTTAGTATATATTTCTTATCATTATGACTTAAATATATCTCATTCAAAGAGCATGTAGCTGGATTTGTTAACTCAATCAAAGCATCTATATTTAAACTGGATAGTTTATTTTGTTTACGCTGTTGTGACAACAGACATATTTGGACGTATTTCTACAATCCTAATTTTTAATTTTCATAAATTATGCTCTTTTTTTCTCGTTTCTTTCCCTCTCCTTTCCTCTGTTGGATTAGTGGAGCTTTTCTTTATTCCCTTCTATTTCTTTTCTTTTAGTATTTACTCTTAACTTTTGAATCTTTTACCTGACTTAGAAAAGTCTCAAGTTAATAAAAAAAGTTTTTTTAAAAAGATATTTATTGGGCTGCACTGGGTCTTAGTTTTATGTCATGTGGGCTCTTAGCTGCGTCATGAGGGCTCTAGTTCCCTGACCAGGGATCAAACCCTGGTCCCCTGCATTGGGAACATGGAGTCTTAACCACTGAACCACCAGAGAAGTCCTTCAAGTTAATCAAAATTTTAATATTACTCTTTAATTGCATAAGAACCTTGGTCTTTTGCCTCAGGTCACCCTCATTTTCCAATTACTGTCTGTCTTACATGATTTTCTTGTCTAGTAATTTACTTCCTTTTTCTATCTCATTTCCCTCATTAATTGTTATTTTTACTTATTGTCTGGTACAGGCAATGTTTATTCAGATTTACTCATAGTTTTACCACTTACTTTAGTAAAAATGCTTTTTGCAAACCACTTCCTCTTTCTGGGTTTAATTTCCTTTTTTCTTTAGTAGCTCTTTTATCTATTCTGTCTTCATTTGAAAAACATCTTTATTTCACAGTCGGTTGTCAATATGTAACTCTTTAGCTGGAAATTAAATTAAATGGTAATGGTATTCCGCTGCCCTGGTCTCTTGCTGTTGAGAAATGTTATCAGTCTAAGTAAACTGTCTTTTCTCACTGGTTGCTTTTAAGATTTACTCATCTTTAATACTTCAGCAAGTGTGTGTGTGTGTGTGTGTGTGTGTGTATTTTTAAAATTTACTTGTTTGAGGTAGTCCCCTGCATTGGGAGCATGGAGTCTTAACCACTGGACCACCAGGGAAGTCCTTCAAGTTAATCAAAATTTTAATATTACTCTTTAATTGCATAAGAACCTCGGTTCTTGAGTCAGAAAATGTATGTCTTTCTTAAATTCTGAAAAATACTGAGTCAGTAGTTTAAAAAAATAGTATTTCTGGGCTTCCCTGGTGGTGCAGTGGTTGAGAGTCCACCTGCTGATGCAGGGGACACGGGTTCGTGCCCCGGTCCAGGAAGATCCCACATGCTGCGGAGCGGCTGGGCCTGTGAGCCATGGCCGCTGAGCCTGCGCGTCCGGAGCCTGTGCTCCGCAACAGGAGAGGCCGCAGCAGTGAGAGGCCCAGTACAGCAAAAAAAAAAAAAAAAAAAGTATTTCTTTCTGCCCATTCTTTCTTATCTGGCTTCCTGAAACTCTGATTATAAACCTGTTGAACCCTCTCTTTTTGGTATCTCCTAATCTTTCTTTCCTATTTTAATCCCCCTTTTTTCTTTCTGCTACAGTGTAATGAATTTCTTTAGGTATTATCTTTCAGTTCATTAATTCTCTCTTGAGAGGTTTTAAAATTTTTGTTCAAGTGGTTCATTGAATTTTTTTGAAATTCAAATGACTCAATTTTTCATTTCTAGAGGTTCTTTTTTTAAAATAAATTTATTTATTTATTTATTTTTAACTGTGTTGGGTCTTCGTTTCTGTGCAAGGGCTTTCTCTAGTTGAGGCAAGCGGGGGCCACTCTTCATTGCGGTGCGTGGGCCTCTCACTATCATGGCCTCTCTTGTTGCGGAGCACAGGCTCCAGACGTGCAGGCTCAGTAGTTGTGGTTCACGGGCCCAGTTGCTCCGCGGCATGTGGGATCTTCCCAGACCAGGGTTCGAACCTGTGTCCCCTGCATTGGCAGGCAAATTCTCAACCACTGTGCCACCAGGGAAACCCTCTAGAAGTTCTTCTTGATTCTCTTTTTTCACTGTCCTATTTTCTTTTAAAAGTGTCTTGCTATATTTTCAACTTCTTGTATGAGCAGGACTCATAAGATATAAACAGATTATAATTGTAATCTTTCCCCAAATTCCCATTTAACCCTGATGTATGATCAGGCCTTTTCCTTGTCTTTTAGGTGAAGTCATAGGCAAGTCTCATAAATGTCCTAATTTTTATTAGATAATTGGGCATTCTGTGATTACTTTTAGACACAAGAGTGATAATAAAAAGACAACCCAATTTTAAAGTGGGCAAAATACTTGAACAGACACTTCAAGAATATAAATGAATGCTAATAAGCACATGAAAAGATGATCAAAAGTCACCAGGGAAACACAAATTAAAACTGCCATGAGATACCACTTCACACACACTATAAAGACTAAAATTAGAAAGACTAAGGATACCAAATGTTGGCAAAAAGTGAATCAACTGGAAGTCTCGTATATTGCCAGAAAGAGTATAAAATGGTACAACCTTTTGAAAACCTATTTAGCCATTACTTACACATTTAAGCATACACCTGCTCCATGACTCAGCAATTCAACTTACAGTTATTTACTCAAGAGAAATGAGAACATATGCCCACAAAAAGACTTGTATAGCAGTATTCAGAGCAGTCTTATTTGTAGTAGCTAAAAACAGGAAATAACACAAATGTCCATTAACAGATAAATGAATACATTTTAAATATCCATACAATAGAATACTACTCAACAAAAACAACAAAAAGTAATGAACTACTAATACAACAACAACTGGGGTAAATATCAAAAGCATTAAGTTGAGTGAAAGAAGCCAGATATAGTATATGATTCTATATATGAAGTTCTAGAACAAAGAAAACTAAGATATAGTGATAGAAATCAGAGGGTCAGCGATTCACTGGAAAGGGCCCCAAGAGAACTTCTGCTCTTCTTTTTCTAGCTTTTTAAGGTAGAAGTTTAGGTCATTGAGTTTTAAACTTTATTTCCTTCTATTATCAGTAATTAAAGCTATAAACATCCCTCTAAATACAGTTTTGGCAGCAGCCCATAAATTTTGATATGTAATGTTTTCACTATCACTCAGTTGAAAATATTTTCTAAATTCTCTTGTTATTGCTTCTTTGACCAACAGGTTATTCTTCTACATGTTGCTTAATTTACAGATATTTTAGGATTTTCTAGATATCTTTTTGTTATTGGCTTCTAATTTATTACCATTTTGGCCAGAGAATAATTTCAGTCCTCTTAGATTTATTGAAACTTGTTTTATGATTCAGAATATGGTCTGTGACTGTTGCATGTGCACTTAAAAAATATATGTATTTTGTAGTTGATGGGTCTAATGTTTAATAAATGCCAAGTAGGTCAAGTTGCTTGATAGTGTTGTTCAAATAATCTATAATGTAATTTTTTGCCTACCTATCCTATAAATTACTGAGAAACAGATGTTAAAATCTCCAACTATGACTCCCTCTTGTGAGAGCACCGGAATCACAACTAACTGCTGAACAATCATCGACAGGAAGACACTGAAACTCAGCAAAAAAGATACCCCACATCCAAAGACAAAGGAGAAGCCACAGTGAGATGGTAGGAGGGGTGCAATCACAGTAAAATCAATTCCCATAACTGCTGGGTTGGTGACACACAAACTGGAGAAGACTTATACCACAGAAGTCCACCCACTAGAGTGAAGGTTCTGAGCCCCACATCAGGCTTCCCAACCTGGGGGTCCGGCAATGGAAGGAGGAATTCCTAGAAAATCAGACTTTGAAGGCTAGCAGGATTTGATTGCAGGACTTTGACAGGACTGAGGGAAACAGAGACTCCACTCTTGGAGGGCACACACAAAGTAGTGTGTGCATCGGGACCCAGGAGAAGGAACGGTAACCCCATAGGAGACTGAACCAGACCTACCTGCTAGTGTTGGACGGTCTCCTGCAGAGGCAGAGGGTGGCTGTGGGTCACCATGAGGACAAGGACACTGGCAGCAGAAGTTCTGGGAAGTACTCCTTTCCGTGAGCCCTCCCAGAGTCCACCATTAGCCCCACCAAAGAGCCAGGTAGCCTCCAGTGTTGGGTTGCCTCAGGCCAAACAACCAACAGGGAGGGGACCCAGCCCCACCCATCAGCAGACAAGTGGATTAAAGTTTTACTGAGCTCTGCCCACCAGAGCAACAGCCAGCTCTACCCACCACAAGTCCCTCCCATCAGGAAACTTGCACAAGCATCTTAGACAGCCTCATCCACCAGAGAGCAGACAGCAAAGCAAGGAATACAATCCTGCAGCCTGTGGAACAAAAACCCCATTCACAGAAAGAGAGACAAAATGAAAAGGCAGAGGGCTATGTACCAGATGAAGGAAACAGCTAAATGAAGTGGAGATAGGAAATATTCCAGAAAAAGAATTCAGAATAATGATAGTGAAGATGATCCAGGACCTCGGAAAAAGAACGGAGGCAAAGATTGAGAAGATGCAAGAAATGTTTAACAAAGACCTAGAAGAATTAAAGAACAAACACCTTGAAGAATTAAAGAACAAACAAACGGAGATGAACAATACAATAACTGAAATGAAAAATACACTAGAAGGAATCAATAGCAGAATAACTGAGGCAGAAGAACGGATAAGTGACCTGGAAGACAGAATGGTGGGATTCACTGCCATGGAACAGAATAAAGAAAAAAGAATGAAAAGAAAGGAAGACAGTCTAAGGGACCTCTGGGACAACACTGAACTCAACAACATTCACATTATAGGGGTCCCAGAGGAGAAGAGAGAGAGAAAGGACCCGAGAAAATATTTGAAGAGATTATAGTCTAAAACTTCCCTAACATGGGAAAGGAAATAGCCACTCAGGTCCAGGAAGCATAGGGAGTCCCAGGCAGGATAAAACCAAGGAGAAATACGCCGAGACACATAGTAATCAAATTGACAAAAATTAAAGACAAAGAAAAAATATTGAAAGCAACAAGGGAAAAATGACAAATAACAGAGAAGGCAATTCCCATAAGGTTAACAGCTGATTTCTCAGCAGAAACTCTACAAGCCAGAAGGAAGTGACATGATATATTTAAAGTGATGAAAGGGAAGAACCTACAGCGAAGGTTACTCTACCCGGCAAGGATCTCATTCAGATTCGACAGAGAAGTCAAAAGTTTTACAGACAAACAAAAGCTAAGAGAATTCAGCACCACCAAACCAGCTCTAAAACAAATGCTAAAGAAACTTCTCTAAATGGGAAATACGAGAGAAGAAAAGGACCTACAAAAACAAACCCATAACAATTAAGAAAATGGTAATAGGAACATACATATCGATAATTACCTTAAACGTGAAAGAATTAAATGCTCCAACCAAAAGACACAGGCTTGCTGAATGGATACAAAAACAAGACCCATATATATGCTGTCTACAAGAGACCTACTCCAGACCTAGGGACACATATAGGCTGAAAGCGAGGGGATGGAAAAAGATATTCCATGTAAATGGAAATCAAAAGAAAGCTAGAGTAGCAATACTCATATCAGATAAAATAGACTTTAAAATAAAGAATGTTACAAGAGACAAGGAAGGACATTACATAATGATCAAGGGATCAATCCAAGAAGAAGATATAACAATTATAAATATATATGCACCCAACATAGGAGCACCCCAATACATAAGGCAACTACTAACAGCTATAAAAGAGGAAATCGACAGTAACACAATAATAGTGGGGGACTTTAACACTTCACTTACACCAAGGGACAGATCATCCAAACAGAAAATTAATAAGGACACACAAGCTTTAAATGACACAATAGACCAGATAGATTTAATTGATATTTATCGGACATTCCATCCAAAACCAGCAGATTACACTTTCTTCTCAAGTGTGCATGGAATATTCTCCAGGATAGATCACACCTTGGGTCACAAATCAAGCCTCAGTAAATCTAAGAAAATTGAAATGGTATCAAGCATCTTTTCTGACCACAATGCTATGAGATTAAAAATCAATTACAGGGAAAAAATGTAAAAAACACAAACACATGGAGGCTAAACAATACGTTCTTAAATAACCAAGAGATCACTGAAGAAATCAAAGAGGAAATCAAAAAATACCTAGAGACAAATTACAAAGAAAATATGACAATCCAAAACCTATGGGATATAGCAAAAGAAGTTCTAAGAGGAAAGTTTATAACAATACAAGCCTACCTCAAGAAACAAGAAAAATCTCAAATAAACAATCTCACCTTACACCTAAAGGAACTAGAGAAAGAAGAACAAACAAAACCAAAGGTAGTACAAGGAAAGAAATCATAAAGATCAGAGCAGAAATAAATGAAATAGAAACAAAGAAAACAATAGCAAACATCAGTAAAATTAAAGCTGGTTCTTTGAGAAGATAAACAAAATTGATAAACCATTAGCCAGACTCATCAAGATAAAGAGGGAGAAGACTCAAATCAATAAAATTAGAAATGAAAAAGGAGAAGTTACAACAGACACCGCAGAAATACAAAGCATCCTAAGAGACTACTATAAGCAACTCTATGCCAATAAAATGGAAAACCTGGAAGAGATGGACAAATTCTTAGAAAGGTATAACCTTCCAAGACTGAACCAGGAAGAAATAGAAAATATGAACAGACCAATCACAAGTAATGAAATTGAAACTGTGATTAAAAATCTTCCAACAAACAAAAGTCCAGGACCAGATGGCTTCACAGGTGAATTCTATCAAACATTTAGAGAAGAGACAACACCCATCCTTCACAAAATCTTCCAAAAAATTGCAGAGGAAGGAACACTCCCAAACTCATTCTATGAGGCCACCATCAGCCTGATACCAAAACCAGACAAAGATACCACAAACAAAGAAAATTACAGACCAATATCACTGATGAATATAGATGCAAAAATCCTCAACGAAAAACTAGCAAACAGAATCTAACAACACATTAAAATGATCATACACCATAATCAAGTGGGATTTATCCCAGGGATGCAAGGATTCTGCAATATATGCAAATCAATGAATGTGATACACCACATTAACAAATTGAAGAAGAAAAACCATATGATCCTCCTAATAGATGCAGCAAAAGCTTTTGACAAAATTCAACACCCATTTATGATAAAAACACTCCAGAAAGTGGGCATAGAGGGAACCTACCTCAACATAATAAAGGCCATATATAACAATCGTACAGCAAACATCATCCTCAATGGTGAAAAACTGAGAGCATTTCCTCTAAGATCAGGAAGATCTAAGACAATGATGTCCACTGTGGCCACTATTATTCAACATAGTTTTGGAAGTCCTACCATGGCAATCAGAGAAGAAAAAGAAATAAAAGGAATACAAACTGGAAGAGAAGAAGTAAAACTGTCACTGTTTGCAGATGACATGATATTATACATAGAGAATCCTAAAGATGCCACCAGAAAACTACTAGAGCTAATCAATGAATCTGATAAAGTTGCAGGATACAAAATTAATGCACAGGAATCTCTTGTATTCCTATACACTAATGATGAAAAATCTGAAAGAGAAATTAAGGAAACACTCCCATGTACTGTTGCAACAAAAAGAATAAAATACCTAGGAATAAACCTACTTAGGGAGATAAAGGACCTGTATGCAGAAAAGTATAAGACTAAGACACTGAGGTAAGAAATTAAAGATGATACAAACAGATGGAGAGATTTACCATGTTCCTGGATTGGAAGAATCAATATTGTGAAAACGACTATACTACCCAAAGCAATCTACAGATTCAGTGCAATCCCTATCAAATTACCAATGGCATTTTGTATAGAACTAGAACAAAAAATCTTAAAATCTGTATGGAGACACAAAAGACCCCGAATAGCCAAAGCAGTCTTGAGGGAAAAAAATGGAGCTGGAGGAATCAGGCTCCCTGGCTTCAGACTATACTACCAAGCTACAGTAATAAAGACAATATGGTACTGGCACAAAACAGGAATGTAGATCAATGGAATAGGATAGAATGTCCAGAGATAAACCCATGTACCTATGGTCAACTAATCTATGACAAAGGAGGCAAGGATATACAATGGAGAAAAGACGGTGTCTTCAATAAGTGGTGCTGGGAAAACTGGACAGCTACATGTAAAAGAATTAAATTAGAACACTCCCTAACACCATACACAAAAATAAACTCAAAATGGATTAGAGACCTAAATGTAAGACCGGACACTGTAAGACTCTTAGAGGAAAACATAGGAAGAACACTCTTTGACATAAATCACAGAAAGATCTTTTTTGATCCACTTCCTAGAGTAATGGAAATAAAAACAAAAATAAATAAATGGGACCTAATGAAACTTAAAAGCTTTTTCAAAGAAAACTACAAACAAGATGAAAAGACAACTGTTAGAATGGGAGAAAATATTTGCAGATGAATCAACGGACAAAGGATTAGTCTCCAAAATATATAAACAGCTCATGCAGTGCAATATTAAAAAAACAAACAACCCAATCCAAAAATGGGCAGAAGACCTAAATAGACATTCCTTCAAAGAAGACATACAGATGGCCAAGAAGCACATGAAAAGCTGCTCTACATCACGAATCATTAGAGAAGTGCAAATCAAAACTACAGTGAGGTATCACCTCACTCCAGTTAGAATGGGCATCCTCAGAAAATCTACAAACAATAAATGCTGGAGAGGCTCTGGAGAAAAGGGAACCCTCTTTCACTGTTGGTGGGAATGTAAATTGATACAGCCAGTATGGAGAACAGTATGGAGGTTCCTTAAAAAACTAAAAACAGAATTACCATATGACCCAGCAATCCCACTACTGGGCATATACCCAGAGAAAAGCATAATTCAAAAAGACACATGCACCCAGTGTTCATTGAAGCACTATTTACAATAGCCATGTCATAGTGCAACCTAAATGCCCATCAACAGACGAATGAATAAAGAAGATGTGGTACATATATAGAATGGAATATTACTCAGCCATAAAAAGGAACGAAATTGGGTCATTTGTAGAGACGTGGATGGATCTAGAGACTGTCATACAGAGTGAAGTGAGTCAGAAAGAGGAAAACAAATATCATATATTAATGCATATATGTGGAACCTAGAAAAATGGTACATATGAACCGGTTTGCAGGGCAGAAATTGAGACGCAGACGTAGAGAACAAATGTATGGACACCAAGTGGGGGGAAGTGGCTGGGGTGGTGGTGGTGGTGTGATGAATTGGGAGATTGGGATTGTCATGTATACACTTATATGTATAAAATGGATAACTAATAAGAACCTGCTGTATAAATAAATAAATAAAATTCTAAAATTCAAAAAAAAAAAAAAAAAAAAAAAAACAGTTCCCAAGGCCTGAACCAGGATCAAATTGCTGGAAGTTACATATGGAGACAGATCTGGCTCTACATAAAGAAAACTTTTCTAACATTACATCTGTTCTTAAATTGGATGTCCTGACTTACCATGTCAGGAACTTTCCAAGTTCTGGTCACCTTCAACCGGATACTTGAGGCCTAGAATCATCCTTCTGGAAGAATTTCTGTCCTGGGTGGGAGGTTGGAATAAAAGTCACCACCTAACTCTTTAAAAAAAAAAAAGAAATCTCCAACTATGTGTATGGATTTGTCTATTTCTCCTTTTAGTTCTGTTAATTTTTATTTCATACATTTTGAAGGTCTGTTATTTGATGAATTGACCCTTTTAACATCATGAAATAACTCTGTTTTATTTTTCTACTAATAATCTCATCTTTTAAAGAATTACTATAGTGTAATATTTCTTGTTAATTTTCACTGCAGTTTGAGGTAGGTACATTATTATATTTATAGTTGTAAAGACTGAGTTAAACTGGCCAAGTTTGTATAACTAGTGAATATGGTAGAGTATAGTAAAGTTTTTGAACTTGACAGCAAGTCTCAGAAGTTATAGGTACTTTAATTCAAACAATCTTCTATGATAAAGTCCTATAACATGTCTTTTAAAAATATTTTTGGTTTTCACAATATTTATTTATTTAATATTTATTCCTACACACGAGTCAGTATTCTTCTTACTAATATTCATGCTTCTCTCATTGTTCCTTGCCTCCACTATGTTCATACCCACCATAACACAACATAATCAAAGTAAGCCATGACCCAGAAATTAAAAGGAGCTGAGAATTGAGCCTTCTAAAAAAATCTTCAGTTATAGCAAAATAATGTATCATGACATATTTTCTTGTTTGTAAGAAAGAAATATTCATTAATGATTGTAAAGCCAAGTATAAAATTATGTGATGTAGTTATTACAATGTGCTTCTTTCATAAAATCACAGAACCCAATTTTATTTTATATTTTTTGGTTTCAAAGTTTACTACATTAAAAAAAAAGAATGAAAACTTCTCTTGATCTTCTATTTTGAATGAATCAATCCTCTGTTTTAAATTGAGTAAAAGTTAATAGCTCAGATTGTTTTTATAGTCTACTCACGTCTCAGTCTTCTGTATTATTATTCAAATTATACAAAAAACATTAAATATTAACCCAGACAGTATCCATCAAATCCAACTGAAACAATCAATCCCTGAGATGAGAACGTTAGGGTCATATTACAGCTTTTTTTTGCAAAACAAGGAAAAAAAGTTTAGTGCATGGAATGCAGAAAATTCTGACAAGATTTATTTACAACTATTTGCTTTTTCTTTTTCAGGTTACCAGAATACATATTTGTTCAGCTGAAAGTGTTGCTAGTAGCAGGTTCTTGATGGCTTCTCAGACAGGGCAAATATCTAGTCATAGCTTGAGTGTCAGGTTTGGGAGCAGAAACTGGCCTATTATATAAGGTGTTCTCATTGTCCATGCATGGCTTTAGCTTTGCCTGCCTAGACTCTCAGCACCCCACAGTGGTTGAATATATGCAACCTCCATGATGTGTTCTTAAAGTATCTTGGTGTAGTATGTACACATTTCTCAGGCTGCAAACTGAGGCAGGCAAACATATAACTATTTTTCTAAAAGTGGATTTAAATTCTATCTTGAACCTCCTATTTCTATCACTGACAGGCAAATTCAGCAGTCTTGGTCATTTGAAGTTTATACTTAGGCTTCTGCTCCTCGCATTTTCTCCCTGTTGTGACATCTGAGACCTGAATGGACTTATTAGTATTCAGGTGTTGGGGTTGGATGGGTGGGTAATGAACACATAGTATACATTCTTTTAAGAGGTGAGTCTTTGGATTCTGGCTCTATCCCTGATGCACCCACTGCCAGTATATGTCCCTTTAGGTACTTTTCCATACATAACTGACTTCAGTGATTTTCTGCCTCAGTCTGGGGCCCACAGAAAACTTAGACAGTGGATTCAGTTCCTCCTATGTCTAACTAAGCCATGTCACCACTTCAATATTGTTGTTCCCTTATCACCATAGCATGGAGCACACATGCAAGAAAGTTTCCTACCCAAGTCTCAGATGGACAGCAGGGCACAGTATGTCTCTACTTGTATTAATGAGGATAAGTTAGATTATGATGTGGTGACAAATGCTCCCCAAATCTCAGTGGCTTAAAAGGACAAAGGTTTATTTCTCACTTGTATGTCATTCCTGGGTCAGGCATGGTACTGCTGGTCCATGCCCTCTTTACTCCTGGATCCAGGAACTGGATGATGGAACTGTCTCTGTCTGGGACATTGCTGATATCAGTATAGAGGAAGAGAGAACAGGATGAACTTTGTTCTGGCTAGTAGTCCAGCTCACACTTTATTGACCAAAGAAGTCAAATGGATAAGCAGAGAAGTATAAATCTTCCCCAGGGAGGGGTAGCTTATGTTTTTAAATAATACAATCTACCACACTATTCCTGGCTTCATAACTTAAGGGAAGGATCTACGTTTCTTTGATAATTTAGCTTGAGGAATGGTGAGAAGTCAGCTACTTCATGCTCAAGGCTATCAGTGTTGCTTCTTCTCCAGCTCAATTCTCCTCTCCAGTAAGAGAGAACCTTATCTAGTCTCCAGGGAGGGTGGTCTGGTTCTTCATCTGCTTTCTTTTAGTTGATTGTTTATGGGGAACAAAAAGTTTATGTTCAGCTTCTTTCAGCATTTAGCCCTTTGAAGCTCGAGAGCACCCATCTTTTGCAAATCACAAATCTGGGTCCCAGGGCATCCTAGTTATGGTTTTATAATGTATTTTCATATCTGCTAAAGCAATATCCCCATCATGACTTTTATTTTCAAAATTGGTCACTCTTTTTGCAAACATAAAACTATGCAGAATTAAGTAGTGATGGGATGAATATCTAAGAAGTATTTTTGAATGATTCACACATGTCATACGAGATGGTTTGCTCAATTTAAATGAAGTTTAAGTTGATGTTGAATTTTGGTATTTTGGGACTATTACTGTGATCTTCAGTATGGTTTTCCACTTGAAGTTACATGCAGTTGAGAGATACTCTACATGGCCATCACCTTGCTTGTGCCATCTCTCTTTTCCTTTGGTTTCTTTAGAGTTAACCTTTTGCTCAGGCTTTCCTCAGAACCTTCTAGCTAACCGTTATTTCTAGTACCACTCACATCTCACTTTACAGCTGCCATTCCACTTCCTCATACCATTCACATGCTATAAGCATCCTCATTGCTCATTAGTACAGATGAGCAAAACTGAACAGTGATTCAGTTCATATACTTCCCAAAGATAAGAAGAACAAATCTGTGAGCTCCTGCCCTTGTACTTGGAGGTCCCAGCTGAGCTGGGGGCAGAAGAACATGAACCTCTTTTCATAAATCCTGAGAGGGAGAAGTTGTGCTCCTGTCCCACATTGCTTCTCACTGTGGCAGGTGGCTGGCCTGTTTTTAGTTTTATTTGCTTATCTATTTATTTTGCAGCATTTATTCCCTGCCAAGTAAATGCTAGCTGACACAAGTTCTCCAAGGCCATAATTGTTCCTTCAGCCATCGCTATTCCTTTCTATCAAGCACTGTAGAATTCCAGCCCCCCCTCCCCTTATAGAAACAATGTTATAAATCTTCACAGTCTCCAGGAACACAAAATACAACGCTTTGTATACAGGCAGCTGATCAGCAAATGTTTGTTGAAAAAGTTTTGAATGATTTTCCAGCCAGTGCTCTTTAAGGCAAAGTATACCCTCAGGCTTTGTGTTCACCATTTTTTGATGATAATTTTAACTTGGTTTTACTGATTTAAAAAAATAATTTGGTAGAGAAGTGAGACACTGTAGACCCTATGAGGACTTAAAGAAAGTTCTGGTGGATAATCCCTGAGTTTCTTCCTAAAAACCAGAATTTGGGGCCACATCTTTCTCTTTACTTTGCCTCTTGTCTTCTTTTTCCTGTTCCTGCCTGTAGGTCAATAAACTGGATGTTCTCTCTACCCCCTCCCCTCTGCATCTCTTTCCTACATCACTTCCTTGTCTTCTGCTCAGATCTGAGCCACATTTGTTGAAAACCATCTAGTTAGAATGTCTTCTTCCTTTTGCAACACAGCTCACCATGCTTCTTTATCCTTTCTTCCTTTTTAAGGATTCATACATTGAAGGTAATCGCATCTGGCTCTACAGAATCCAGTTCAGGAAGTTCTCAAGTGACAACATAATGTGTTGCCAAAGTGCCTTTGCGAATAAGTTGTTTGGAACTTGGAACAAATTTCCCAGCAAAAAGTAGGCTCTAAGTGGTATTTACAGTTCCCAGTCCGGCCTACAACAAGTTACTCACTCAATATACTACACATCTGTTGAGTCAAGCATTTGCTAAGTGCTGGTGGCTGAGAATTTTTGTGTTCACTACATTGCCCTTCAGCACTGTGCTATTTGAGTTGAGCTGTTCACTCCCCTGGCCTCATTCTCATATATATCATCTGCAAGAATTTTGCTTGTGCGGGTAACCATAATCTTTCTTTAGCATTAACATTGTAAGTTGTATCTCTCTCTACGCAGTTCATCTGTAAGACAAAAGAGTCATTTTCTGCACACCCAGGTGAAGCAACAATAATTTGGGCACATGTTGATCAAAATATAGCCCAATCCCTGTGAAGGTTTGAGGCACACCACGCTGTCATGGTCTATGGGATGAGATCCATTGCACAAGGAATAAAACATTATTAAAACATTATTTTCAGAGACAGTGGAATTTCTTTGATGGTAAAAGGCAGGTCCAGATTGTTTCCTGGGATATGGTTCCTAGTTGGCATACAGAAAGACCCAATATCAATACTGAATGATAAATGAATGAACGAATGAATGGCAAACGGCTACAGGAAGACATCTCCCGCATATGCTCTCAGTTTTTCCCAAGGTTTTAAAGAATGAGGAGGAAGGACTCACAATATTTCCCTCCTGAGGTCACGGGGAGAACCCAACTCTCTGCACGCCTGTGCCCTCTTTTTGCTTTGCAGAGCTCAGAGAGAACAAAGTCTTCACGACAAACATTGTTTTACTTTGTACCTTTCTTCTTTACCAAGTGTGGGTCAGTGGAGGCTTTATATTTCAGCTTTGAAAAACAAAGTATCCAAGACTATTGACCCCAGGAGGCCCAGATTTCTCTTACAAGAACTTTAAATATTTTTTGTTTCCTGTTTCAATAAAAAGGTGCCCAGGAAGGGTCCCAAGCCAAATGTCTGTGAACACCTGTGGCCTCTGGGGACTGCCTGCTCCCTCAGATAGCTTTGGAGCTGGAGTTTTAGAGCAAGCGGTCAGCCTGGCGGTGAGCTTGCCTCACGCGTGGGCTGTACTTCCCTGAAGCCACTTCAAACAAATCTCTCCCCGAAGTGTGAGGAGAGTGAGGAGAGGGACAGGAGGACAGTGATTTAATACGGGGCTCCGAAGTACGGCCCTGTAGGGCCTGTGGGTGCTAGCGGTCCTTTAGTGGGCGCCATCTCCCCCTGGAGGCCGTCCACACTCCTGGGGACCAGTCCCGGGCAGAAGGGCATCAGCAGAAGATCCCCCGAGCGCCGATCCGTGCCTCGCCGGTGGGGGGCGCTCTCCCGTGGGAAAGGTCGGTCAGGGCGGGGAGGGGCAGGGCGGGACGCGGCCCCTCCGCCCCCTTGGCGCCACCCCTCGCTCTGCCGAACTTTCCTCGGGTTCCGGGCGGGTCGCAGTGTCCGCTGGAGAGGAGGCGGGCCGCCGCCCGCCCGCTCGCCGCGTCGGCCTCGGCTGCTCGCGCCCGGCCCCCTGTCTCCCTGTCGCGCTTGGCCCCGAGGGCATGCGGCAGCAGCAGGTGTCTCCGCTCCCGGGCTCCGCGGCGCGGGCGAGCGTGAGCGGTGAGTGGGTTCTCGGAGCGGCGGCCGGCCGGGGCGCGTGGGGAGGCTTTTCGGGCTTGCCTGGCGTCCAGCCCGGGCCCCAGACCCATTCCAAGTACCTGGGACAGCCCTCTTTGGGCGGTGTGTGGCTCATCTTGCCCTATGGGCCTTCTTTTTAAAAATTTTTTTATTTTAGGAGGGAGAAGCAGTCGGGATGCAGAATCCGCGTAGCCCCCGCCCCAGCTGTGGGCTGGTGGGCTGGGCGCAGAGGAGCGCAGAGCGGGGCGCAGGCTCCGCTCTGCTTTTGCACAGGTGCTTCTTTTCCAAACTCGGTTTTACAGCCGTCGATGGTTGAACTGAGGTTCTCTCGTGGAGCCTAGGGATGTAACATTTTCCAGCCTTCAGTTACTCCCTAGCCGGTGGTGTGTTAGGGAACAGCTCGAACCAAGCAAAGCATCCAAAGATTCGGGAAATGGTTATTACGAACTAACTAGTGACACTGTTGGGGGTTGTGCTTTGAGAGTAAGTGACGGTCCCCGCGGTCCCCCTCTCACCACCGGCAGACAAAAGTGCTTTGTTCTGTAGCAGCGTTACTTTATTGCTTTCCTTCAACAAGTTGCGACTACCTAAAATGGCTTAGAAATTTCTCAGGCTTTGAGGAGTGACTGTGAGTATTGGAAACAATTTAGTCTTATTAAGGTCATCATTTAAACTGCCCTCAAAAGCATTTTTAAACTGAGTATTTTCCACGAAGTGTGTTCCTGGTGCTTCATTACTGTCATTGTCGTACACTACTCCCTCCTCACTTCTTTGCTGCCCTGAGCATTACCTGGCCTTGGAACGTTACTTTAGAAGTTAAGGGCCGCTTAGCTTGTCACAGTTCCTACTTGCTTTTTGTAAGTTGGAGAATAAAGTAAATGCCAAACAGGTGATCTCTTTACAAGTCGCTTATTATTTCATGCACTGCACAGCATGTCATTAATGCATGAACTTTTGTGTTGCTACGGAGAGTTGTTGGGTTTTCCAGTGAACTACCTATCAGTGGTTGCTAACCCTGCTTACAGTTGAGGAATTGCATCCAACTTTGTGTGGTCTGAGTCCTGTGAATAGAGTTTTCCTCTTTTTTGAACAGAAGTGATACAGTTAGAAACACACAACCTTGGCTCTATGAACACCATGCTTATCTAAACAAACTGGGCCATTCTAAAAAGACCAGCAAGCAGACCCTACCAGTGGGCTTTATGTACTTGAGATAAGCTTCTGGACTTGTTTCTTGTGCCATGAGACTGTATGACTGTATCATGTAGGGACTGGACATCCAATCATCTGGACGTAACTTATATCGATTGTTACTACCAGGTAACTAGGAAAATAGATTATTTTGGCACATTTTCAGGTTTTCTTTTTTTTTTGTCTTTAGAATTCAAAACTTTGTAGCTTCGATTAAACGAGAAATAACACATTTCTTTTCTAAATCTGACAAATGCATAAATAGTAGTTACCAGCCTCTTTATATTGTTAGATCAGATCTATTTTAGGTATCTGGCTGTTTTACAAGATGTTTGATAGAACAGATCTACATATGTTTTCTCTGAATGAAGACTGAAATGAAAACATTCCAACATGGGATTATTTTCATGTATGTCCATCAGAGCCTATTTGAAAATCTACATGCTGATTCTCTCTCATTTTTCCAAAACACACAGGCACAGAGGAACCACTGCACACACAGCATTGTAGCCAGGCAGCAATCAAGGCACACATTCTCAAAGTGGTGCACACATGTCCAAGGCTGGCTGCATCTCCCCCAAGTTTTTCATCTTGGAGCAGAAATCCACCATAACCTAAGCCCAGCATCTTATTTCTTTGGGCCGCGGCAGGGGGAATCACTGTAACTTGGATGGGAATTACTATAGCTCGAATTACCCATTAACCATTCTCCTTGGAGTATACATTAGTTCAAAATGCTCTGTAGCCTGTGATTATACCCAGCAGAGTGGTTAAGTCTGATTGCAAGGTTCTAAATGGCAGAGCCCAGGCCTAAGGTATTATTAATGTGGTGTAAAGAGAAGAGCAGGGCTTTGCAGAGAGACCAGGCTTTGTTCTAGGCCAGGCTTCGTAACCTTGTATACTTTGCTTCACCTCTCTAAGCCTTAATTTCCTTGTCTGTAAAAATGAAGATTATATCCACCTCCCAAGATGAAAAGAGAAAGCACTTAGCAGGGTCTCTGATGTACAGGAAGTATTCCTTATATGTTGGTTGCCCTCTTCTTTTCCTAGATAAAGTATTGACATTTCTATAAACAAGGTGCAAATGTACGTTGCACTGGTGAGAGTGCAAAGATAGATTCCCAAGTCCTGGGTGATTTAGAGATGTTCTGCTCACTTTCCTTACTTGCTTTCCTCCTTCCTTGCCATGGTCCTTTTGCTCTTCCCTCCATCATTTCTCCTGCAGGTACTGAGCTGCCTCCTGTCTGGCCTTGCTGATCCTTTGTCCCTCATCCTGGATTCTGTGTTTATGTGGAGGAGACCCCTGGAACTTAGTTCTGCCGTGGATGGGAGAGATGGAGGTGAGGGGTTTAGAGCTGTCTGCAGAAGCCCTGAGAGTTTGTGCTTTCACAGTGCTGGGTTAGAGAGGCAATTTGGAGTACAGGGGTCTGGGTTCTAATCCCAGCCCCACTCCTGTGAGCTCTTGTGACCTAGAATAAATCACTTATCATCTCTGAAAGAGTTTTGTCATTCACACGATGGGGATAATAATTCCTTTTCTAGCTACCTGCATGGGTTGTGTTTGGTCCCATTAAATCAGGCATGTGAAAGAGCTTTGTACCTGGTGAGGGCCACATAAATGTTGGATAAAGAGACAGGGCCTCCAGATGTGGGACACCCCAGGCAGGCTGTAGGGGGTGGGAGGATCTCCATGTGGGTGTTGGACGTGCTAAGTGGTCATTGCTGCCATCTCTCCACACCCCTCTTTCCTGCCTTCTGATGGCAAATGAGATTTCAAGGAGGAAATCCTGCCAAAGGTTGAGAAACTGCTCTGTGGGAAATATGAAAGGAAGAGAAATTTCAGGGCTGAGATTACCTAACATTGTGTGATCGAAGGCACAGGGCAAAGGTCCAAAGAAGTTTTAATTCCCTCTTAGAATTACCTGTACTGTCTGCTCATGTCAGTTCTTAGTGGACAGAAACATAGAGTTAACTAATCAGCCAATGAGGCAGAGGACAGTGGTACTGGCGATCATCAGACGTTGAATTGGGGTGCCCTGTGCCATCCTCACTGGCCTGTACCTTCTTGCTAACTTAAGTCTCTGAGGTTCACTCTGCAAAGCACTAAACTGACTCAAGGCATCCCCCCACCCCCCCACAAACAATTAAGCTAATTATTTAATTCAGTCTGAGAGGTGTGTGTTGCTCTCTGCCTGACCTGCCTCGTGAGCCAGGAGAGTAGTGCCCAGTGAGAGGAAGGTCTGACTTCCTGGATTGTCCCCACCCCCTCTTTCCTCCCCAGATTGATGTCATCATCCTTATTCCTCTTCATCTCCTGGCCTGGCCTCTGCGGCCCCTGACCCCTAGCCTCTTGTCCTGTCTGCCTACTTCCTTGAACTCCATTGCCTGTGCCCCTCCCTGCTCCCATGGACCTTGCCTCCTCTCCTCAGATGTGAATCATTCATATACCTTAGTCCAGGCCAGACTGGGTGTCTCTCTGGAAAACAGCCTGCCCAGTATAGCCTGCCTCACCCCTTCCAAACAATGTTAGTCAGCCCCCTAATTACTCGTCAGCTAGTCCTATGTTTTTATTGTTCCCTGGGACATTAGGCTGCAGGACCTACTAGCCCTGGTTTTTTTGTTTTTGTTTTTGTTTTTGTTTTTTTACGCGGGCCTGTCACTGTTGTGGCCTCTCCCGTTGCGGAGCACAGGCTCCGGTCACGCAGGCTCAGCGGCCACGGCTCATGGGCCCAGCTGCTCCGCAGCATGTGGGATCCTCCCAGACCGGGGCACGAACCCATGTCCCCTGCATCGGCAGGCGGACTCTCAACCACTGCACCGCCAGGGAAGCCCTAGCCCTGGTTTTGACGCCGCCGTGTGCAGATTCAGTGGTATCATCAAGGGTGGCTTGGCAGGTGCCGGGGGTGGGTCAGAGGGCACTTTAGCCTCCCCCATAAGTGCCACTAGTTTTCCCAAAGGCTCTCCAAACAAACATGCAGTCTAAATAAAAGCAGTGTGCTTGCTTTGCAAATGCAGCTTTAAGGCAAGCCCCCTTTCAGTCAGTCTGCCCCCAAACCCCTCCTCTTCAGAAATTCTGGAGTTGTCCCCAGATGGACTCAGACCATGTAAATCAGAGGTGGTCAGTGGAGTCAGTCAGAGGCATTCACTTCCCAAGGAGAGCTAGAAATTTAACGTTAAGGCTCAGAGCCCTTGAGAGTAACTAGTTATTGAAGATCAAAGCAAGGCATCAGGTATAGAACATCACTGAATCATTTGCCTCCTGCCCTGGTTGATTTTTAATAGGCCAGTCCTTTAAATGGGAGCCCTTTCCCTGAACTAAACTGTCACATGGGTCTGGCAAAGAGAAAATAAGTATAATTTTTTTTCTATAAAAATGACATTGGGATTAGTCAGCGTTCTCCAAAGAGATGGAACCAATAGGACATATATAGCTATTTATAAGAGGAGGTTTATTATAAGAATTGGCTCATGGGATCATGGAGGCTGAGAAGTCCTGCGGTCTTGCTATCTGCAAGCTGAAGAACAGGGAAAGCTGGTAGTGTAGTCCAGTCTGAGTCTGAAGGCCTGGGAACAGGAGCTCTGATGTCTGAGGGCAGGAGGAGATGTATATCCCAGCTCAAGCAACCAGGCAAATTTGCTCTTCTGCCTTTTTGCTCTATTCAGTCTCTCAGGGGATTGGATGATACCCAGCCACACTGGTGAGCATCGTCTTCTTTACTCAATCTACAGATCCAAATGCTAATCTCTTCTGGAAACACCCTCATGGATACACCCAGATAATGATTTACCAGCTACCTGGGCATCCCTTAACCCAGTCAAGTTGGCCCATAAAGTTAATTCTTGCACCACCAAACCAGGAAGTTGACACGGGTACAACACTACCATCCACAGAGCCCATCCATATTTCATCAGTACTTCCCCAATTGTCTCTTTTTCCTGTCTGATCTAGGATCCATGTTAAATTTATTTGTCATGTCTTTTGTAAAATAGTTCCTCATACTTTCCCTGTTCCTAAAGTCCTTGCAGTTGTACAGGTCTTAGCATTTTGTAGATGACTCTCAACCTGGGTCTAGCAAGTGTTTCTTCAGAACCAGACTTAGGTCATATGTTCTTGGCAGGGTACTCTGCTCTTCTCAGCACATCACATTAGAGGGTACACAATGTCAACCTGTCCACCACTGGAATATTGGCCTTAATCACCTGGTTCTGTTGATGTTTGCCAGATCTCCCCACCTTAGATCCACCACTTTTCCCTTTGAAACTTATTGGTATTTGTGGGGAGGTGTTCTGAGGTTATGCTAATAGCCTGTTTCTCAATAAACATCCACCTACAGCCTTATCATTCACTGATGACTTCTGCCCGAATCAGCCACCTCTCTGAAGGTTGCCAAATGGTGATTCTTTATTTCCATCCCTCCTTCCACATTTGTTAGTTGGCATTCTGCTATTAGGAAGAACTTTCTTTCTCCTTCGTGCATTTACTCATTTATATTAGGAAGTATTCATGGATTCCTTTTGTATACAATATGTTGAGATCTCTTACTATAATTACTTATTCTGATGCTCAAATTGTTCTCAGTTTGGCCAGTGGGAGTCCCTTTGAACTGGCTCCTTTGTCCTTTTGACATCCTTATCATCCATTGAACATTTAACAATTTTCTGTCACCACAAGGCATCCCAGGCTCATCTTGTACTTTCCCTCACCTGGTTAGTCATCCCTTTTGGTAGAGAATGGTATTTAGAAACCAAGATATAGAAGGTTGATTGTGTCCATTTTTACTGGGGTGTCTTAGATCTCTCAAAGGACAGAGCTAGGAAATACATGTATGTATGTATTTACACATACACATTTATATATTTTCTATATTAGGCCATATATTATAAAATCATGAGTTCATACTAATACCTCCAATTCCAATCCAACACTCAAGGATCTTTCTAGTCTTATCCCTTTATATCTTTTTACATATCTTCTCTGGCAGTTAGAAACTTGACTCTCATTACCTTCAATAGTTTTACTTATTTGCTCAGAGTAGCCTGCCTCTCAGCCACAAAGGCCATCCTGCCTCCTCTCTGTCCATCTCTCTTCCCACTGCTGCTCATCTTTGGTGCCAGGCCTGCTAGCCCAGGTGTCTATGCAGCTTTATTATCAGCCTCCAGTCCCTCCAGCTCACTATGTGTGGCTCCCCAGCCACAGCCCATGCTTCTGTGCAACTCCCCAAACTCTCTCCATCATACTGTGTTCTCAGCCACATGCTGACCCCTCAGTTCTGGGGAGGGAAGAAAAGAGAAAGCAGAGGAAGAGAGAAGAAGATGGGAATGAAAGAAAGCAAAGATAGAAACAGCATATACATTTTTAAAGGTTTCCAGGGATTGCTACTAGGTCATTACTAGCCTTTCTCAGTTGATTTCCAGCCTAATTTCTATAGTCAGATAATTGATGTCTGTGGCCTAGTTCAACTGGTAGTCTCTATTTTGTTGATGGAGAAAGTAAAATGCTTTAGGAGAAACTGTTTCTTACGTTATATCTTTCAACACGTTAGAAGTAAACTGGGTTGCTTGCTCTTCTGAGCTTACTCTGAAGCAGGCAAACTGACTAATCATCGCTATTTTCTATCGTGTATTTAGAGTTTTATTCAGTTCTTTTCATTTGATTATAGATTTTTCCCATAAACTCTTGTCAACAATTCTAAGTAGAGACACATTTACAAATTTTTATTGACATTTACCACAACCACATTATATTACTTCTAGAATCACTAAATATTTGCAAAAGGCATGAATGTCATTATGGAGAACAAATCTGCATTTTTATTTCTCTTGGGGTTAGAGGATTAACTACTGAAAAAAGGCTCCAGTGGTCAGGGTGGTGAAAAGAGCCCTGGGCTAGAAGGATGAGAGCTGGTCAAAGTGAATCAGTGTCTCCCAGTTTTAATTTTCTTCTCTGTAAGATGCAGAAAGCTACACTGCCCATCTCACCATGGGATCAAATGGGAAAAGAGACATGAACTCACTTTGAAAACTGTTCAGTGGTATATTAGTGAATATATTTTGATGGATTACTCTAAGATCCAGATAGAGTAGTCTAGAGGAAGCCTGGTAATATGATTAGAAGGTTAAACATCAGGTTTTCAACCCAGCTGGCTAAACTCCTGTTATACTTATTCTCTGGGACTAAGTAGTTTCAACTGGTAGTGAAAAGCACCAGTTAGTGACCCTGGACAGGGTGGTAGAGGGGAGAAGTTCTTGGGGTTGTAATGCCAGTGACCCACCCTGTCTGAGGGAGGGATTGCCTCCTTTGACCTCCCCTCCCTGGTAATCTCTCTTGGGATCCCTCTCCCCAACCTATTGGGAACAGACTTACCCTGTTGCTTTACTGGACTTGTCTCACTCCTCTGGGCCTGGCAGTGGGTTGAGGACTTTACATTGGCAATTTCATTCACTTTGCCCCAGTAACCCAGTAACCTGACAAGTTAGATCTTGTCTCCCTTTTGTAACAGAGGAAATTGAGGCTCGAAGAGGTTAAGTAACTATCCTCAGGCCCCACTGATAATAACAGTAATGAAATTAACACTCTGTGTCAGAGGCTATTCTAAGCACCTTATTTAAATCTCCCTATAGTCTTAGGAAGAAGGTGCTGTTGTTATCCCCATTTTATAGATGACAGAATTAAGGCACAGAGAGGTTAACTAACTTGCTGGTAAGTAAGGCTTCACACTCAGGCCAGTTATCTCCAGAGGCCATGCTCTTTTGCTCTTTTGATATCCAGTTTCCCCAACACCATTTGTTGAAGAGACCGTCTTTTCCCCATTGTATATTCTTGGCACCTTTGCCAAAGATCAATTGATCATATATGCATGGGTTGATTCCTAGGCTCTCTATTCTGTTCCATTGATCTATATGTCTGTCTTTATGTCAGAACCATACTTTTTTGATTACTGTAGTTTTGTATTACTATTGCTTTGTAGTATATTTTGAAACCAGGAAGTATGAGGCCTCTAGATTTGTTCTTTCTCAAGATTGTTATGGCTGTTTGGAATCCTTTGTGTTTTCACATGAATTTTAGGATTTCTTTTCTATTTCTGTAAAAAAAAGATGCTGCTGAGATTTTGATAGGAATTGTTTTGAATCTGTAAATTACCTTGAGTTGTATAGACATCTTAACAATATTAGATTCTAATCCATGAACACAGCATGTCTTTCCATTTATTTATGTCTTCTTTAATTTCTTCCATCATTGTTTTGTAGTTTTGAGTATACAAGTCTTTTGCCTCCTTGGTTATGTTTATTCTTAAGTGTTTTATTCAGTGTGATGCTATTGTAAATGAGTTGTTTTCTTAATTTCCTTTTCAGCTTGTTCGTTGTTAGCGTATAGAAATGCAACTGATTTTTGTATGTTGATTTTGTATCATACAACCTTACTGAATTCATCGATTAGTTCTAACAGTTATTTTTTGTGGGATCTTTAGGGTTTTCTACATATAAGATCATGTCATCTGCAAACATGATTTTACTCCTTCCTTTCTGATATAGATACCTTTTATATCCTTGTCTTGTCTGGCTAGGACTTGTGATACTTTGTTGAATAGAAGTGACCAGAGTGGGTCTCCTTGCCTTGTTTCTGATCTTAAAGGAAAAGCTTTCAGTTTTTCACCGTTGAGTATGATGTTCATTCTGGGGGTCATGCTCTTTAACCACTCTGCTTACCTGCTTATCTGCTAATACTTGAACCCAGAACCTGAAGCCTGTGTTCCTCTGCCACACCACATTGTCTCTCCTCTGCTTCCTCACCCCCTTCTACACTCCTGCCTCCCTGCTTTGTTTCAAGCAGCAGAAGAGGGAAGTGGCAGTCTCTTAAGCCTAGTCACTGTGGCTCTAGGCCTGTACTCTCAGGCAGGAGAAGAGTCTTTCCTGGACTGTAGTTATTTTAGTGTAAGTACAGGATGCCTTTGTTATTGGTCCTTGTTAAATTGAAGTGCTAGAGCATGAACAGTTAAAATTCCAGAATGCCAGTTGTATACTCTATTGAATTTTGGGGAAATTTTGAGTTGACTTTCTTGGGAGGTACTATCTACCATTTATTGAGTACACCCTATGTCCTAAGCATCTTGCTATGCACTTTATAAACATTGCTTTAATTATCCTTTCAACAATCGTATATAGTTGTTGTAGTTATTACGTTGTAGTTATTTTTAGAGAGGAAGGAAAAGTCTCTGGCCAGATTGGCAGTATGCCAGGTTAGAGCCATCGCTGAAAGTGATGAGCCTACATCTGACCCAGGTTCAGCTGACACCAAAGCTTCTGCTCCTTTCCCCCCGCTACCCAGCCCTCCTATGTGTCACAGCCTGCCATGCTCTCCTTGAAAGTGTTTAGGTGACCAGAACTCCACTGGTCTGGCCTTCCATTCTCTAAACCCTGTTTTAAATACCCATGCTAAAATGTCCATTTCTTTATTTATTCTGACCAATGAACGTCCATTATGCACTGGAGGAATAGAAATAAGCAAACCACAACAAAACAAAACAAAACTCCCATTCAAAAGAAAGGGAGACATGCAGCAGACATGATGAAACCCCTCTGGGCAGGAATTAAGACTTCTCTGCCCTGGTCCCTTCCTCTGCTTTATGTGAGAGGCTTCCTGGTGGTCCTGACTTTGACTCTGTTTCCTGGGAAGTTCTTCCTTGTCCATTACCCTCTGTGGCCATATCTGAAATGGGTGTTGGAAAGTGTGTGCTCCAGGCCACTCTGTGGCTTCCACAGCAGTATAATTCCTTAAAAAGTTTATAGGCTTCTGGTCTGTTTGCTTCTAGTCAGTTCCATACACCAATTACCACATCCAAATTCTATTTTGGACCAAGGTCTCAGGCATTTCTTTTTTCCCAACTTCTATGCTGGGCCCATCTCTCTTTTCCTCTCCTTAGTGGTTTCTGCCCTGAAGTCCTCTAAAACATGGACTTGGGCAGGAGGATGCATGCTTACTCTTTACTGTCGGCCTGACTTCTTTGTTCCAATGCCATGTTTTATTGAGAGGCCTTTGAGAAAGGCTGTGAGCAGTGATACTATTTTCTGCTCTACGAGGTCGAAGAAGCAGTTCACTTTTCTAACCTTCCAAGGCCTCCAGCTTCTGGATGCTGACCATTCTTTTCCACCTTTGCTTACAAACGATCCTTGCCTGAGCTCATCTCTTTCTGGGAATGCCTTGCTAAAAGCTGCGAGGAGCAGCCAGTGCCTGCTTATATCATGTTTCCTTCCAGTGCCTGCACCTAGAGCTGCCGGCTTCTTAGGCAGAGAGGCCTCCAAATACAGTGATTTGAAGACAACAGAAGTTTATTTTTCTCTCTTGTTAACAGTCCTGAGGTGAGTGGTTTGGATTTGAAGGGCTTCTTTTATCTTGTTTTTCCACTCTCCACCAGGGCAATGTTTCTCAAACTCCCTTTGTTTAAAGACTGGGTTATTTTTATTGCCGGTGTGCTGAAGACCAATACTTTTGGTTTATACTGCACTGATCACACACTTGTATTTTACAGCAGGGTCAAATTGTCACAAACATTTCTAGGTGTTTATTCACGATTTCTGTACTTATCTCCTCATTAATGGAAACTTGTCCCTGGACTACTTTGAGTTGTGCTTCTAGGGCTTTGCCCTGGTCTGAATGTTCAGTGCTGATCACAGGGCTGCTCGTGCTCCAGCTTGCAGGAAGCTGAAAGAGCTCGGAGGCACACACGCTATTTCAGGGCTAACCTGGAAGCAGCATACTTCATTCGTGCTCACAGTCCATGGGCAAGAAGTTAGTCACATGCCTCCCTGTAAGGAGGCTGGGAAATAGAGTTTTTTACTCTATAAGAAAAGGAAAACATGGTTTAACACTTTGTGCCATAGACCATAAAGCTAAATAATGATAAAAGAATTATTTATGAGAGAAATCGCAGGGCAGCAGACAATCATGGGCAAATGAGTTAGAAGAATTGTTCTGAGTTCAGTGCCCTGTCACTCAGGACAGGGCTTCTCAGAAATAGAGTCTGGGGTCCTGCTGGCCTTTTCACGCAACCAGGAGGTCAGAGGCTGGTTGTGCAGTGAGGTTAACAAGGGGGAAGTTCATGTGAGAAGAGGCTGAGAGCCATTCTCAGGAAGAAATCTAGAAATCAAATACCCAGGTTTGGAGCTGGAATCCACAAGGTGGTATTCAGAGTGCTGGGGCAGGGGCACATCTGAAGGCTTAGGACACTGCAGTAGTCAGGATCAGTGGGCATCAGGAAAGGGGTTCCAATAGTCTACCCTGAGTCCAAGCAAAGCACCGGGAGGAGGGAGAACAAAAGGTCCTGGCCAGTGTGAGCCAGACGAAGCCTCTCCAATCCCAAACCTGTCTGCCAGCTTGCAAATGCTATGCTACAAACAGCTAGTGAAGCCTGAGGCCACCATTGTTTTAGCCCCGCATTAAAACCTGGTGCTTAAACCTCAAACTTTATTCCTAATCCGACAGCTGAACTGAGGGAGGTTTCAGGTCCCAACTTGCATACATGCTACCCTTATGGTGACTTTCTTCTTGTTTATCTGAAGGCAGTTTGGGAGCTTAGTATGAGGGAGAGAGGACATGAGTGGTGTCAGGGCTTGAGCTAGTTCAGGAGTCATCCACATAGAGGAAAAAACTTGAGCAATCATAGCTCTTGTGGAAGAAAGTTTAAAGGGAAAAGAAAAGGGGGCTGAGAGCCAAGTCTAGGAGTATGTACACTTCAAGGCTGAAGAACAGCCTTGAAAAACAGGAGACAGAAATACTGAGGACAGTGGGAAAAGAACCAGGAAAAAGTAGGGTCACAGAGGCTTGGGAGGGGAGTTTCAAAAAGAGAATAACTCTCTCAGCGTCCACAGTGAAACCAAAGAAAAAGAGGACTGGAAACAAAGGAATTGTTATTGAATTATTCAATAAAATTGAACATATTTTTATTATGTGCTGATTACAGGCAAGGTTCTGTGTTTGTGCCTCAAAGAACAGGGAGACAGAAGGATACTAGCTCTGCTTCCAACAGGTTTGGAAGTGAGGCTAAGACGAATCAATATTTAATGTGATGTGTTGAATGCCACAGGAGAGCTACCAAGTATTTGTCAGCCAAATTTCTTGGAAGAATAGCCTATACTTTCTTTCCACTTCCATATCACCCGAGCATTAGTCAATACAGTGTGATCAAGTTTCTGTCTCTTCTGCTTTCAAACAGTGAACTAAAACTAACCAACACGTGAACCAGACACGCGTTGTCCACGCGCCTATATTGGGCATCAGGTGCACAGACATGAGTAAGAAACTGTTGTGGCCCTTCAGAAGCTCACAGTATGGTGGTAACGGCTGACACTGAGGCAGAGGCTGCTTCTACAGTGCAGTATCAGGGGAGTCCCCCTCCAGTGGCTAAAAGAGAGTCCGAATTTAGTAAATAAAAAGTCACCTTAGGAGAATGAATATACACATGTCTGAAAGTTCCAGGTATATAGATGTGTACAGGTTCCAGAGTCAAGGACCACCTCTGATCTCCCCCAAGTGCGTTTGTATTCATTTACGAAGAGTAGAGGTGAGGAATGCTAGAATAAGATGAAACTGTTGATGGAATAGAAATGAGTTTATTCCTGACCTCCCTCCCCCCAGTGCCTTGAGCCCCCATGCTTCTCTGTCTACTCAGGGACTAAGTCTAGCTTGTGTCCCCAGGGTCTAAAGGTCATCTGCCATTATAGCATCTCTACCTAGGTTGCAGCCTGCAGAGCTTCTGGGAGAGTAGCACTTATCCAGCGTCCCCCATGGCTGGCCCTGCCACTGGAAATGCCACTGTGGAGGATGGATCAGTAGTGCCACCAAAAGGCAGTCCTTGTAGTGATGGCTGCATGGCCTTGCATCAGGCTGCAGTGTCCCCTTTGGCTCAGGTCATCATTACCCTGACCCCCTCTGCTCTGCTCTCCTCACAGCACCTTAAGGAATACTGCTTCTTTCTCTGCAGTGTCTAGATTCAAACCTGGCTAACCTTAGGTCCTAATAAACACTTCAACCCATGTCATTTATTTCCATGGTATACAAGACCAAGAACACAGAGTTGGAACTGATCCTTGATTACACTGGAGGACATCTGTGAGGTAGACTTCAACATGCAGGGATCTGTTGGAATCCAGTGCAATCATCTTTATTGTATATAACGCCTCTAACTATGGGCAAATCACTCATTGACTGAATCACTGTGTGTAGCGAAATTTACTAGGGTTCTGGTACTCTAAGGGGACATAGGGGGCATCCAAAGAATTGTGATACTGGCCCATGCCTTTGGGAATATGGTTTATTCCTCTTTCCTTCTCTGAGAGTTGTTACACTTACAGCCAGGAAATATTATGTGTACTCAATCTTACTAAAAGATTTAAGAAAAATCTATAACATATTAACACCTTACAAATAGCACTGTTGTATTACAGTGTCTTTGAAGATATCTGTATTGCTCAGAGTTCCACAGGAAACATGATCTAGTTAATTTGGTATCTGGAGCGGGGGATGGTAACTTGGTAACTGGGGGAGGGCAGAATTCATGGAAACCAAGAGATAGTACAATGACCCAGAGCTAGAAACAGCAAGGAGCTTTTAACACCCCTCAACCTGGAAGCCAAGGGGAGGGAGAAGGAGAGGCTGCCTGCTAGGCACTAACCCAGCCAACCCATAGCAAACCAGCAGGGAGGGAGCAGGGGAAAGCAATGTCTCAGCCTTGCCCCACCCACTCCTCCCCACCTCTCGCTGTACCTCTCAGGGCAAGAGCTGGAGGGCAAGGAAACCGGTTGATTCAGTCCCACAGGGAAAAGAGCAAGTGGAGGAGGTTGGAGAGGGAGCTGGAGGGACCAATGGATGAGATCAGGCACAGCATTCAAATGCCTTTTATATGCATTTCCGTGACCTGGTTACCTTCACACAGATGTGCTGTTTTACTACGGGATGCGCATAGGGTGGGAGGGGGGGCAGGATGGGGATGGCTATGAGTTCCTTGCTTTAGTGATGAAACAGCAGTACCCTCCTTTAGAGCCTCTGAAGCCTTCATTAAAACAACCATTTCCAGGGGCTTCCCTGGTGGCGCAGTGGTTGAGAGTCCACCTGCCGATGCAGGGGACACGGGTTCGTGCCCTGGTCCGGGAAGATCCCACATGCCGTGGAGTGGCTGGTCCCGTGAGCCATGGCTGCTGGGCCTGCACGTCTGGAGCCTGTGCTCCACAACGGGAGAGGCCTCATCAGTAAGAGGCCCGCGTACCGCAAAAAAAAAAAAAAAAACAAAAAACAACCATTTCCCACTACAGCCACATGCTTTGAAAATATGACTGTCCTTTCTGTATAGAGTTTCAGAATTCAGTCAGGCATTAACCTGAGCTGGTGTGCTTTCCAGAAGCAAGGAGGGGTCACTGCAAATCACTATTCACCTATTGCTGGGAACAGCGGGGAATATTTAGAACAAGAGGCTGTTGAATACCCTTCTCAGGACTGGTGGCAGGAGATGGAGTCACAAAATGGAGAGTGAGCCAGGGAATGAATGCAGTTCATGGTTAAGTCAGGACAAACAGTTTGGACCAAAATTTTCTCTGTTGTGAATTTTATAATGTAAAGAAATCTAATTTTCTTCTTATGGGAAGTCATTGGCTGTAAGTAGGAACTTTGAAATTTCTCAAAATATATTTTCACAGAATGACGAAGTTCTTTGTACAAGAAGAATATCTCTTTCAGAGATGAATGCCCACACTTTAAATTTTGGCATTCTCTCCTCCTTCAAACATGTGATTACATGATGATCTAAGGATTATTTGGTATATAATAGAACATATGGGGTTATATTATATATAAGTATTATTCATTTTAAGCATTTTGATTAGTGTCTTTACTTTTAAGAGGGTCAGAGGACAAAATGTGTCTGTCATCTTTCCAGCCTAATGAATTAGATGAGATTAAAATCATTTACAATTGGTAAAGTAAACACAATTAGAGATTTACATTACATTTGGATAAGCTGAGTCAGGGAGTTTGCTGATCATATAAAATCCCTGTCTCACCTCGTTTGTTTGGTTTAGTTCTGTATGTTTTCAAGTTTGCCTTCCTGTTTAACCAAGAGGTTTAAGAGGTCTTCAGTCATCAGTGACATCTGAGGAACAATACATTAGATTATAGTTGTTTATTAAACAAGTCCTAGGGTAGCAGCTGTTTGTATATACCGTGGCCTCTTGTAAATCCACCCACTCGATGGAGAGAGAGAAAGCAGTGGTTGAAACAGCTGACATGCAACAGGAGGTCCTCCCTACCTACAGGACTCAGAAATGTGCACTGGCACAATAACCTGTTTATCTTGCTGAGCTCTGGCTGCAGTTGCCCCTGTGTGTCATTGAGCTGAAGATGACTTGAGGCATGGAAGTTTCTCATTTCCCAAGCGCACTGGGTGTGTGCCTGCTTCTCCTCTGTGGCTGCTGTCTTGGGGACTTTACTACCAGTAGAAGCACTCGGTGTGCTGTGGGACCTTGTTGCTCTGTGGAGAGCAGGGGGTCACAATCAGAACAATTTTATGTGCGTGAGTTTACCGTCCGTTCTTAAGAAACAGAGTAATGAAACTTTAACAAAGTTGAGTTCAGCTTTCTTAAGAGAAATGGTCTAGTGTATTAAGATAGAGTAGCAGATTTGTAAAAGCCCTACACTTAACAGGTACCCCTAAAGTAAACGTATTAGCTTTACCCAAGAATATCGAGGATCTCAATACTCTGTCAAAGATAATATCTGTTTAAGTTGAATCTCCAATAGGTGGCTACTCCTTTGTGTTATTTTACCACAGCAAAGAGTAAAATAACTGCTTATGAAACCTGCAGGCTTTATTTATTTTGCAATTACTGTGGTATAGTAGAATTGATAATATCCTCTCCCCTCTCTCTTTTTAAAATCTATTTTTAATATTTATTTATTTATAAGACCGTTTTATATTTACAGAAAACTTGAGCAGATAGAACAGAGAGTTCCCATGTTATACTCCCACTCCTACACACGGTTTCCCCTCCTATTATTAACATCTTACAGTAATATGGTATATTTGTTACAGTTAATGAACTGATGTGGATTCATCATTATTAACTAAAGTCCCACTCTATTTAGATTTTCTTACTTTCTACATAATGTTCCTTTTCTGTTCCAGGATCTGAGATACACATTATATTCAGATGTTATGTCTCCTTAGGTTCCTCTTAGCTGTGAAAGTTTCTCAGATTTTCTTTGTTTTTGATGACCTTGATGGTTTTTGAAAATGTCTCCCAACTGGGATTTGTCTGAGGTTTTTCTCAGATTAGGCTGTGGTTATGGGTTTGGGGAAGGAAGATTACAGAGTAAAGTGCCATTCTTAACATATTTTATCAAGGTTACAGACTAGCAACATGACTTATCACTGTTGTTGTTGACCTTGATCACCTGGCTGAAGTCATGTTTGTCAAGTTTCTCCACTGAAAAGTGAGCCTCCCCCTTTCATACTGTCCTCTTTGGGAGGAAGTCACCATGTACAGTCCACACTTACAGAGTGGGAAATATGTTCCCCTCCTTTAGAGTGGAATATCTACATAATTTATTTGGAATTCTTCTGCATGGGAGATATGTCTCTTCTTTTTCATTTATTTTTTTTTCAGTCATTTACTTCCAACAATGTGGGCTAATAGATTTTAAAAAAATACATTGGGTTATATAGTCCAATCCTACTTTATTTAATTTGTTGCTCAAATTGTTCTACCTTGGCCATTGGGTCTCCCTTTCTTTGGAAGTTATGTTCAAAGAGAAGTCATAATTTCTGATGTTCATACAGACAGTGGGTGGGGGGTCTCTACAGTGGGACTGCCCTTCAGACCACCCTCTCTTGTCTGCTCTGGTAAAGCCTCTGTTCAAGGGTGGCAAACACCACTCCTCACACCTCTCAGCCAGCAGGGCTTGGAGCCAAGTCTACAGAAGAAAATGAAAGAGTTCTGAGACCCAAATTAGAGAGTATGCAGCAGTAGAAGAAAGTAATAATGCTCAGTTTGGGTAGGGGGCACGTGTGCCCAAGGATACTTAATTTAATTCTACATTTAACTAGTATTTACTGAGTGCCTGCTGTGTGCTGGTCATTGTTCCACCACAAAGTCCCTGACTTCCTAAGCACACGGGGTTGGGGGGGGGCGCAGACCATAACCCCAAGCAGATGGTGTCAGGTAGTGAGAAATGCTGTAAAAAAAATAAAGCAGAGGAAAGGGCGATAGTGCCCTGAGGGCAGGGGTTTGGGTGAGGTGCTTTTTTTTACAAAAGGGCAGGGAATAGAATCTGGTGAAATGACATTTAAGCTGGAATGAGGTGGCAAAGTGAGCCCTGAAGGTATCTGGGGGAAGAGGCTTCTGGCAGGAGCAGCAGTTTAAGGGCCTTGAAACTAATGGCTAGAATGAACCTCAAGAATCATATGTGGATTTAAATCTCCCATACTATCCTAATTTTGCCATTAACATGAATTATTAAAAGAATTCAGTGAGCAAACATGATTGCTTAGAAGGAGTGGTCTCTTTTCTGGCCGCTAGCGTACCAACTAACCTAATCTCCAACTCCCATCTGGCTGGAGTTTCCAGATTGGGGAGGATAGTTCTACATTTGTAGACCACAGGAAAAGAAAATGTGCACAGCACCAAATGATCTTGTTTCAATGTACCCTGTTTTGTCCTAAGGGGAAAAAGAAAGTGTTATTGAAAGTCAACTAAAAGGCCAGCAGTAACTTGTCTCGTAAGATGTAGCTCGAAATAAGCTGCTTGAGTGGTTTTCACATGTCTTAATTTTCATAATTGTTTCCACATTATGGGCTGGCTGGACAGTTTTTCAGAGAATCAAGTTTGGGAGAGTCTAAATGAAAGCTTTACTCCTGAAGTTTTCATCTGGATTCCACATATAGACTTTCTAAACCATCATTTTATGAAGTCTTAAATTACTGAAGTTTGAAGTTGTGGTAATACCTCCAAAGTTTAACATCTTTTGTTTCTGGGTCAGAACTATTCAAACCCTCTAAACCTTAAGTATAAAAAAAGAAAAAGAAAAAGAAAAAAAAAACAGCTTGTGATTTGGCAGAATTAAAGTTTAGCAACGTTAGTCTTGAAATTGTATTGTGTGCCCTGCTTACTGTAAAATTTGAAAACATATTTTCAGAAAAAAATGCTTTTTCTGTACTTCTCAGGGCTTTTAAAACAAAATAAAAAACCCGAAGTGTATTTACAATGCCCAACTTTTTTTTATAGTGCAAGACAGTCTTTGAACGTGATTTGATGGGATCAGTCTATTTTGGTAATCCCATGGTTGTTGTTAAGTATGACTATAGTTCTTTTTCTGTCTGGTGTTTCATTTGTCTGTGGAGAGAAAATGTAGTGTTGTAGAGAAGCACACAAGCCTGGGAGCATAGCTGCCTGAAGAGAAGCCAGGATCTTCCACTTACTAGTTGTGCAACCTTAGGCGAGGTTGCTTCAGTTTCCTCACCTGCAAAATGGATATGCTAGTAGTATCTACATCACTGTGGGGAGGATTAAATGAGATGACCTACATAAAATGCTTAGTCCAACACCAGGCACAAAGTAATCACTCAAATATTAGCAATTAAAAATAGTAATAATGAAGTCAAGATATTAAGTAACTAACCCAAGAACACATAGTTAATTAGTGAAGTTCTCTAATTGGCATATTTAGTGGGTGATGTGTAAGTCATCAAAGGCATTTAACTGAACCTCTTCATTTTAGTGGGGGAAGAGATAGTGTCGGGTGCAGATTCATTTTTTTCCTTCCACACATGCTGATGCTATAGACATGAGCATAAAAGGCAAGGCCCCTGCTCTCCTGGAGCGAAATGGTCTAGCAGTGGGGGGTGAATAATAAAGGCAAACACACACACACAAAATACATCACAACTGGTAGAGAAAACAAGGCTCTCTGATAGCGAGACCTGGGGGTTACTTTCGATTGGTCAGAGAGGGGTATCTCTGTGGAGGGGATGTTTAGGCTTAGATAATAGAATCATACTTTAAGGTTTGAGAGAGGTCGAGAAACTATGTCGATAATTTGTTATAAGCTCACTAAAGTTTTTGGTAATTTCCACCTAAGAGAATATGGTAATCTGTAGTTAATATGTACTGGGAACTGTCAACAAGCTTGATAGCATATGGCAGAGAGAAAAAATCAAAAGTACTAATTCAGGAACTTCTAGTTATTCATATTTGGGGCTCTGGGGCAATTGTGTTAGGAAATGTTTTATAAGAGAGTTGGGGAAAGTGACGTCTTGATTTGGTCAGTTGTCAGCATATAAGATTTTGTGGTTACATGAAGTTTTAAGTAGAAAACCATTTTATTTTCGTTAACACTGGAAAATACTAAAGTGCACTGTGCTGCTAAGAGTAGTAATAATGAACATAAGTGAATCCTTGAGGCTTTTCCTTTGAGCATTAATTTTGATTTTTCATTGTCGTAGTTGTCAAAGAAAGGTAGATTAAGTAGGATATGTGCTCCTAAGACAGAATTTGTAGACTAACATTTAAAAGTCTATTTATTTATTTATTACAGAAAATGTGGAACATAGAAAAAACTGGAAAGAATTTTTAAAAAATGACCCGAAATTCTACCATTCTTAATTAACTATTTACACTTTGAGTTTTTTTCCTTATTTTCTTTCTATATCTTTTAAAAATAGTTAAGACATACAAACACAAGCACATTTGTGTGTGTTTATATGTATGTTATATATGTATGTATACATAAATATCTGTATATATACATATATATTTATAATTAAAATAATGGCATATGCTTTTCCTCATATTACTACAACTTCATAGTAAACATGGTTTTCAATGGCTGTATAATATTCCATCCTGTGGAATCTTTTTCATCAGTTCCCTATATGAACCTTTTATATTCTCATTGTCTATTTCTCCCAAAAGTAGAATTCGAGGCTTGGAGGTAAGGAACTGTGTGGTGGGAGTTCTGGTTAATCATGGTTTTCCTGTGGTTTTCAACTTTGTAAGACAAAACTGCTTCTCATTCTCAGGACGAATTTTGCTAAAATATGTCAAAGAACATGCCATTTTGGTGTTGATGGGGGAAAGTTGAACTTGAAGATTTTTGAAGTAAGAATCATTGAGGCTTTAGGGCATCATCTGATTACAAATTCAACCAAATTTATGAACCAAAATAAATGTTAAGACCCCTTTAAAAGGAAATTAGGATCCATAAACAAGACAAAAAGACAACTCTCAGAATGGGAGAAAATATTTGCAAATGAAGCAACTGACAAAGGATTAATTTCCAAAATGCACAAGCAGCTCATGCAGCTCAATATCAAAAAACAAACAACCCGATCCAAAAATGGGCAGAAGACCTAAATAGACATTTCTCCAAAGAAGATATACAGATTGCCAACAAACACACGAAAGAAAGCTCCACATCATTAATCATTAGAGAACTGCAAATCAAAACTACAATGAGGTATCATCTCACACCAGTCAGAATGGCCATCATCAAAAAATCTAGAAACAATAAATGCTGGAGAGGGTGTGGAGAAAAGGGAACCCTCTTGCACTGTTGGTGGGAATGTAAATTGATACAGCCACTATGGAGAACAGTATGGAGGTTCCTTAAAAGACTAAATATAGAACTACCATATGACCCAGCAATCCCACTACTGGGCATATACCCTGAGAAAACCATAATTCAAAAAGAGTCATGTACCAAATATTCATTGCAGCTCTATTTACAATAGCCAGGACATGGAAGCAACCTAAGTGTCCATCAACAGATGAATGGATAAAGAACATGTAGCACATATATACAATGGAATGTTACTCAGCCATGAAAAGGAATGAAATTGAGTTATTTGTAGTGAGGTAGATGGACCTAGAGTCTGTCATACAGAGAGAAGTAAGTCAGAAAGAGCAAAACAAATATCATATGCTAACACATATATATGGAATCTAAAAAAAAAAAAAAGGCCATGAAGAACCTAGGGGCAGGACGGGAATAAAGATGCAGACCTATTAGAGAATGGACTTGACATGGGGAGGGGGAAGGGTAAGCTGGGACAAAGTGAGAGAGCGGCATGGGCATATATACACTACCAAATGTAAAACTGATAGCTAGTGGGGAGCAGCCGCATAGCACAGGGAGATCAGCTCGGTGCTTTGTGACCACCTAGAGGGGTGGGATAGGGAGGGTGGGAGGGAGGGAGACGCAAGAGGGAAGAGATATGGAGATATATGTATATGTATAGCTGATTCACTTTGTTATAAAGCAGAAGCCAGCACACCATTGTAAAGCAATTATACTCCAATAAAGATGTTTAAAGAAAAAAAAGGAAATTAGGAAAATTTAAAGTTTTTTGGTAGTATGTTAATTCCTACATCTTTCTGACAATTTAATCTTGATTAAACTGATGAGTTAATCAAGAATAATATAATTTTAAAATTAGAAATGTGCTTCTCTTAGCTATCTAAAGCATGTAGCAAAATAAAAAGGATTTTTCATTCGTGATAGGACACATAATAATTGCATACATAGGGACTTCCCTGGTGGCGCAGTGGTTAAGAATCCACCTACCAGTGCAGGGGACATGGGTTCGAGCCCTGGTCCGGGAAGATCCCACATGCCGCGGAGCAACTAAGTCCGTGTGCCGTTGCTACTGAGCCTGCGCTCTAGAGCCGATGAGCCACAATTACTGAGCCTACGTGCTGCAACTACTGAAACCTGCAAACCTAGAGCCCATGCTCCGCAACAAGAGAAGCCACTGCCATGAGAAGACCGTGCACCGCAATGAAGAGTAGCCCCAGCTTGCTGCAACCAGAGAAAGCCCGCGCGCAGCAACGAAAACCAAGTGCAGCCCAAAATAAATAAATAAATTTATTTATTTAAAAAAATTGCATACATAAGAAGACACATGATCATTAAAATTTCTTATGTGGTTTTTGGATTTTTTTGTCTTGAATTTCTGTGTACTTTCAGTACTGTTGAAAGCTACATTTTCCCCTTGGATATTAAAATTGAATTTCACTAGATTAGTATCTGCTATTCAACTCCTATATGTGCTGGTGGGATTAGAAATATGATCTATCTCAAGGGCAGTTCAACAACATGTATCAGAAAACTTTAAATAAATTTATATTCTTTACTTCATCAACTTGAAATCCATAGATTAATCCTAAGGAAATAATTGGCCAAGTGTGTAAAGATTAATGCATAAGAATGTAGCCTTGCTTGTAAAAGTGAAATATTGGAAACAACCTAAATATTAGGGATGAGTTAAGTAAAGTGTGGTATTTTCAAACTGGAATATTATGAAGCTATTAAAATTATCATGTAGATCTATAGTTTTAATTTGGGAAAATTATCATGATGTAGTGTAGATATATTGCCCTGCTGTATCTTTGTTTTGTCCTTATTAAAATGGAATCCCCCTTCCTTGTAATTGAAAGGCACTAGAACCATTTGTCTCTTGAGACCACTCCCATTTTGTTTATTTTAAGCATATAAAATGATATTTTACCTTTCATTATTTACAGCAGGGATGCATATATCTAATTCATTAAAAATATCATTATACCATTAAAATATAAATATATAAAAAGAAGACTATCTATGATAAATTTCTATTTTGTACTACTTCAAGCTGATATTTGATCCACTTATCCTGATTCTGGATGTGGTATTGGACTGTAGAATTTATAAGAGCCTAAAGAGCTGGGGATTTCTAGTAAGCTTTTACTTTTAGAGCCACTTCATTCCCACCAGTGGACTGCTCAGTGCCTGGGCCTTCTGGATCTCCAGCTTTCCAGCAAAAAAGTTGTAACCTTGTTTCTTGAGAGAGAGCCCGTGGTCATTCTCCCCAGAAGCTAGATTTTCTGGCCTTCAACCCCAGTCTCCATTGATTGGACACTTCTTGGCTATAGCCAGACTACTGTGAGGCAGAACACCTGGTCTTCCTAATAAGCATAGATGGATGGGCATTGTTTGAGTCCTTGCCCAGCCCCTCCTTGGCCAGAATCCCTCACTTTTGGGCTGCAAGAGATCTAGTCCCGAGATTAGTGTCTTGCCTGTCTGTTTGATACCCCATTTTGGGGTCTACTTTCAGACATGTGTCTGGAGGACTTGCCCTTCCTTGGCAGGAGTGTTCTCACACCCTTGGACTCCAGATCCTAGTCTTACCCATGGAGGCCTGGTCTTCTACTACCATCAGTATTGAAGAGAGCCCAGGGAAGGAAACTAACTTGAAGTGATTGAGGTGGAAAATCCAATATGCAAACTCACACTGGTACAATTTGGATTAGGAGAATAAGAAAGAAGTGAACAAAAAGGTAAGGAAGGAAGATTGAGGCCAAAGTGGCCAGCCCTGCACCACATGCTTAACAAGTATTGTCATTGTAGTTTGAAACTAAAAGATGGCAAAAGGAGAATCAGGATTGGAATCAGAAGTGGTAGAAAATTAATCTCTTGGGGAAGCCATTTGGTCATGTGAAGAGTAACTCAACACCTGTTATCTGGGCAAGAATGTGCCTGGCATTACCAACCTGCCCTTGATTAATGAACAGAACCTATAAATAAGAAATGAGCTGGAAACCACCAGGAGAAGGCTTAACGTGCTAGGCTATAATTGTTACCAGTGTGGGGGGGATTATTGCAAGGCTCAGAATATTTGACCTATTACTGCCTCCATGACCATTCATTCATTCAGCCAACCAGCCAGCCAACCATTCAGCAAATACCTGTCTTGAGGCAGCCAGGGCAGATGGGTCCTGGGGTTGTCATGGTGAACAAAATAGACACAGACCCTCCCTCACTGTGCTTGTGCCTAAACTGGGAAACAGACAACGATGACTGATATGAGATAAATGCTGTGATAGGTGGTCGGGGGCCAGGGTCCTGGAGCAAAGGACATTTACACTGAGATTTGAAGGATGAACAGGAGTTGACTAGAACAAGGGGCTTAGCAATTGCAATTGGTGGTTTAGTGATTGATTTTTCCAAAGAGTGATATTTGTTTCTTTAAATTTCTTTCTAGGATGTTCAGTTCTTCTCCACAATGAATGAGTGTTACTATGATAAGCAGATGGACTTTTTTTATAATAGGAGCAACACTGACACTGCCAATGAGTGGACAGGAACGAAGCTTGTAACTGTTTTGTGTGTTGGAACATTTTTCTGCCTGTTTATCTTTTTTTCTAATTCTCTGGTCATCGCAGCAGTAATCAAAAACAGAAAGCTTCATTTCCCCTTCTACTACCTGTTGGCTAACCTAGCTGCTGCAGATTTCTTTGCTGGAATTGCCTATGTATACCTGATGTTTAACACTGGCCCAGTTTCAAAAACTCTGACTGTCAACCGCTGGTTTCTCCGCCAGGGGCTTCTGGACACTAGCTTAACAGCCTCCCTGACCAATTTGTTTGTTATTGCCGTGGAGAGGCACATGTCAATCATGAGGATGCGAGTCCACAGCAACCTGACCAAAAAGAGAGTGACGCTGCTCATCTTGCTCATCTGGGCCATTGCCATCTTTATGGGGGCTGTCCCCACACTGGGCTGGAATTGCCTCTGCGACATCTCTGCCTGCTCTTCCCTGGCCCCCATTTATAGCAGGAGTTACCTCATTTTCTGGACTGTGTCCAACCTCATGGCCTTCTTCATTATGGTCGTGGTGTACCTGCGGATCTACATGTACGTAAAGAGGAAAACCAACGTCTTATCTCCGCATACAAGTGGATCCATCAGCCACCGGAGGACACCCATGAAGCTAATGAAGACGGTGATGACTGTCTTAGGTAAGAGGAACCAAGTCAGCCATTATTCCCCTTCATTCAGCAAATATTTGTTGAGCACCTGCTGTATACAAGGCACTTACTAGGTAGTAGGAATGCAGCAGTGAACATGAACAGACCGAAACCCTCACCTGTCTGGAGCTTATACTCTAATAGGGGAAGACGATATAAGTATTCTAATGGGGACAAACAAAATAATTTTACAGTACATTTTATTATAAAATTTGTAAAATAAGATGTTGAGTGGTCTAATGGGGAAAAATAAAGCAGGGAAGAGAGGTAAGGAGTGCACTAAGCAGGTATAGTTTGCAATTTTAAAAAGTGTTGTGAGGGACAGCTTCACCTAGCAGGCGACATTTTAGCCAAGATGGGAGAGTGATGAGGGAGTGAACCATGTGGGTGTGGGGAGAAGGGTGTTCCAGGCAGCAGATGCAGTGAGCATAGGAGGCTGAACAGCAAGGGGGCCAGTGTGGCTGGAGTGGAGTGGAGGGAGGGTGGGAGGTGATGAGGTCAGAGAGTTGAGGTGGTATAGGTGGAGTGACTCAGATTCAGTCAGGCTGCACAGTTAATCACAAAGCCTTTGCTTTTCTGAGGGAGAGGAGGAGAAGACATTGGAAGGTTTTGAACGAGGGAGTGACGTGATCTGACTTGAATTTTTTTTTTAACATCTTTATTGGAGTATAATTGCTTTACAATGGTGTGTTAGTTTCTGCTTTATAACAAAGTGAATCAGTTATACGTATACATATATCCCCATATCTCTTTCCTCTTGCGTCTCCCTCCCTCCCACCCTCTCTATCCCACCCCTCTAGGTGGTCACAAAGCACTGAGCTGATCTCCCTGTGCTATGCAGCTGCTTCCCATGACTTGAATTTTAATGGCATCTCTCTGGCTGCTGTTTTGAGGAAGTACTGTAGTGGGGCAAGGGTAAAAACAGAGAACTGCTTAAGAGAGTATTTCAGTACTCAAGAGAGATGGTAATGACTAGGACCAGAGGGCAGTCTAGAGGTGATGCAACAAGGTTGCATTCTGAATTTTTTTACATGGTAGAGTCAATAGGATTTGCTGAGCAGTAAGGTATGAAGAAAGGCGGGAGGAGGAGGGGAGGGTGGAGCACGTCATTTGTGGAGATGCAGAAGACAGAAGAGAAGATTAGGGGGGAAGGTTGGGAGTCTGGCTTTGGACTAGCTAAGTTTAGGATTTTATTAGACAGTGAATTGAATTTCCCCTATTGAACTGATCCTATTGAATCAAGAGTTGAGGATTTAGGTCTGGGCTGGAGATCTATATTTGAGAGTCGTTTGGGGACAAATACGGTATTTTAAACCACAAGACTGGATGAGCCCACCATGGAGGTGAGTGTGGATGGAAGAGAGAAGAGGACTGAGGAGCAAGCCCTGGGGTACTCCAACGTAGGGAGGGTGGGAAGGCAGGGAACAACGTCACAAGAGTCCGGGAAAAGGAGAAGCCTGAAAACCCAGGAGAATATGGTGGCCTGGAGGCTGTGAGAAGGAAAGGGTGTATCAGCAATGTTAATACTCCTCAGAGGTGGAGTCAGATGTAGTCTTAGCAGAGTGGTAGTTGTTTGGTGACCTTGAGAAGATCAAAACTAGTGTAGCCAAGAGCCTGATGAGAAGGAAATGAAACGGAGGGAGGAGAGTCTTTAAGACAGAGTTTAAACAGCTCTGAAGAGTTTTGCTCTCCACTGTGAGCCCTGGACCAAGAAGACACTTTTGGGGCAAAGAACTTTCCCTTTATTTTGTTTTCTCTATGGCAGGTAGCCAGTTGTGCCCCAATTCCAGTCCCGGGTTACAGGTAGAATTTGTGATATGTGAGCAAACAAGAACTTTTGTGGCTTCACAGGCCTTGTGTTCTACGTTAGAGAGGTCATTTTCTCACCATGTGTGGTGGCTGCAGCCATGGGGACCATTATTGAGAGAGAGCCAGGACTATATTCCTTTTAATTCCCAATGTGAAGGAACTATAAAATGAATTCTTGGGAAACAATTCATAATAGAGGATGCAGGGTATATATGGTGTGGTATGGGAGCCATCATGATGTCTGTAGGTCGTGAAACTGCTAATAAGATTTGGAGGTCAGCAGACACATAGTGTGATAGTTAAAATAACTTGAAACTGAGGATTTATTTTTGTTAACAAATATTTATGTAGGGTTTAATATGTGTCAAGCATTGTCCTAAGTGTTTTACAGATATTAACTTATTTAATTCCCATGGCAACCCTGTGAGATATTCCCATGGCAACCCTGTGAGATAGGCGCTACTGTCATCCCCCTACCAGATGAAGAAACTGAGTGGAGAGTTTAAGCAGTATGCCCAAGGTCACTTGTTATTAATGGTGGAAGCAAGACTGACCAGTTGGCCTTTGGAGTCCACATGTTTATTACCACACTCTGTAGCTAGTTATGCTAGCTACACTCTGTAGCTAGTTTTGCTTTATTTGGACATTTTACTGGCCTCCTCTTCTGCTTTGACCACCTCATTCTCCTTTTAGTGTCTTGACAAGAACATAGACAACAGTAAGAAAAAGAGTAGTCACATTAATCCATTTTTCCACTCTTGAGCTAGAGCTATTGATGTTTTTGGTACTTATTGGTAGTGTCAGCAACTCTGCTACTTTCCCTGCTTAACTTGCAAGCATAAACATTTGCTTGGCTATGTATCTTGAGAAACTACCTGCCTAATTAAAGAGAAAACTTTTTTCCATCATGTTCTATATTATATACAGCACGAGATGGCAAAAAAAACTTCTGTCATCCTAGGTAGGACTTTTTGTGAGATGGTCATCATGGTCACCAGCTTCAGTGTCATATGTAACTTTGGAATGTATGGAAGGGCTTAAAATAAAAGAGCTGTGTGGTTTGGGCGGGTGTGGTGTTGGATAAGGGCAAAACCAGAAGAAACAGCGAAATTGCCGAGTAGGTTAAGAGAAGTCAGGGCATCAAGATGAAACAACATTGGGGAATTGGTTAACATCAGGAAGACAGTTTGGTGTGGAGGACCTGGGGAAGTTCCTCAGTGGTGAGACAGAGGGATCTGGTGGAAGACAAGAAGTCTGGGGACAGGGGAAATGAAACCGAAGAGCTAGGTGGTATGAGGTTTTTAGGCTTCCAGCTCCTGACTTCTTCAGATAACAGATTTGGGTTTTAGCCCCACCTCTGTGATTTTCTACAGGGGTGATCTGAAGCACATTAGCTCACCTTTTCTTGGTTAAATTTCCTCATCTGAGGTTGAATAGGTAAACTTTAAATTCTTTCCAAGTTATGAAATTCAGTAATCCTACCATGACAGTAAGAAGCCAAAGCCAACACAGAGTTCATGGATTGACTGTGTATCAAAGCACAGAGTCCCCTTCCATGAGAGCATCTTTCATGGTGTTCCTTAGGAAGGAAGCCCCTTAGTTGCTCTATCTGGTACATGTAAGAATTTGGTTGCCTAATACAGGTGTCTCTCATATGATAGTACATGCATTAGAAAAATCAACAGGACTGGCAGGACCTACCATCACTGTAGTCATTGGTTCTGAGTATATGGAAATTAATAGCTTAATACTTACTTCATTAATGATTACCTGATTTTAAAAACTTCATGATAAAATGCTAAACCTTTCTGTTTACTCCTTGATATATATTTTGTAGGAAAGGCTAATTTAAGATTAAAGTTTCTTATATATGTAACTTCTTTTAAGTCTTAGAAAGTTAATCAATAAATATATATCAACTGTCTGTTAAATAGCATCTAAGAGGCAAAGGGCTGCATGTATTCAGTGAGCTTAATCTCATTTCAGAGAAGGAAGAATGGATAACTAGGGGCTGTAGAGTTTGGGGAAGGCTTCTTAGGGAGCTTGAGGTGTGATCTGGAAGGATGGGTGGGATTTGTATTGGCAGGAGGGAAAGAATTCTATGTAGGAGAAACATTATAATCAGAAGTGTGATGGCAGAGACATGTAAAGCTTTTGCAGTAACACAAGGAAGGCCCCATGGAACTCAGATGCATGTTGATGTACAAGGGGAAATAACTCAGCTATGAGCCAGAAAAGTTTAGTTGGCCATCCTCTTTGGAAGGAGAGGGGTAGACCAGATGACCTTTGTGTTTCTCTGTGGCTTTAGGATTTTGGTTGAACACAAAAAGCATATAGAGCCGGATGGGGAGCAGACTCTTTCCTGGATGAGGGAGGTGGTGGTAGTGACGATGGCGGTGTGGATTTTAAGTCTGTGTGTGACTGGAAAGGCATCTAGGCATTGTGTTCCCATTTCAGCAGACCTGAGGCAGAATGCTGCTCACTTCTGGGTTATAATGTGTGATGGGCCCTTTACATGAAAGAAGTTGCTTATTTTTTTATTTTATTTATTTATTTATTTATTGGCTGCATTGGGTCTTCGTTGCTGCATGCGGGCTTTCTCCAGTTGCGGCAAGCTGGGGCCGCTTTTCGCTGCGGTGGGCAGGCCTCCCATTGCGGTGGCCTCTCTCGTTGAGGAGCACAGGATCCAGGAGTGCGGGCCTTAGCCGTTGCAGCACACGGGCTTAGCAGCTGTGGCTCACGGGCTCCAGAGCTCAGGCTCAGCAGCTGTGGCGCACAGGCCCAGCTGCTCCGAGGCATGTGGGATCTTCCCGGACCAGGGCTCGAACCCATGTCCCCTCCTTTGGCAGGCAGACTCCCAACCACTGCACCACCAGTTGCTTGTTGAATGTTCTCATCGAAAAGACATTGGAGACATATGATCCTACTTTCCACAGGGCACCAAGGCCCTGCCTAAGAGAGACTCCTGTATTTTGAAATCTTACTTGTCAGCCAGCCTAATCAGCCACAGCAACCCCAAACACATAAGATACCCCATGTGGAAACCTCTTATTTATTGTCAAACAACATACTATGTGAACTGTGCACACATGGATGTTTTATTTTCCAGGAAATGGGCTGGGCTTTCTTTTATTCTGCAGTATCTTGAAATGCAAAAGAAAAGAAAGATTCAAAGGATTTGTGAACCATACTTTTGAAATCTTTCGTAAACCTTCCTGTCTCTTAGGATGGTGATTTTCAAATTGCAAGTTGTGACCTACTGGCAAGTAGTGAACTCAATTAGGAGATTGTAACTGACACTTCTAAAAAATGACATAAAGTAGGAAAGAAGAGAAAATATCAGAGTGCATTGCGTATAGTAGGTGTAAGTGTATTTCATAATGTTTGTGCGTGTGTGAGACTGGATTATGGTGTGTGTGTGTGTATATATATATATATATATATATATATATATATTTTTTTTTTTTTTTTTTTTGGTATGGGTTATAGTGAAGAACATTTGAAAAACCATGGTCTTAGGGTCCAGGTTACTTTTCTGGCCAATAAGGATAGAGCTTTTCAAAAATATGGGCAACATTACAGTTAAGGGACTTTGAAAATATTTGTGGTCATTGAAACAAAGAGCTGGAATTTTTAATTTCTCCCTTCTACTTTTCCACTCCAATCAATGCTGAATCCACCTTGCCTTCTCTCCGGGGAGAGGGGAGGGGGACAAAGCGGTGGTAAGAGAAGAAACAGTACCAGGAGTTCTCATGCTAGGAAATGGGTGAAAATTTCGTGCCATATACGCCTTGCTAGAGTACTACTAACAATCATACATGACATTCCTGCGACACTATGTCGTTTTCAGTGTTTTAATACGTTATTCTCATTTGGTCTCATGGAAATTCTGTACGGTTAAGTGGGGAAGATAGCATTATCCTGTTTTCTTCCTACTCCCCTAAATGCACCCTCTACTCAGCTATAAGTAATTATTTACAGTTTTTCACTTTGCATTGCTAGGCCTTTGCTTCAGCTGGAATACCTTTCCTCTTGTTTTGCCTGGGAAACTTGCATTCGTCTTGTAAGATTCAACTCAAGGGCTTATCTTCTCTGAATCTTGCCTAGATGAATCTGATCCTACCTCCTTTGGGCCACTCTCTATCTTGTCCATACCTCAGTCAGTGTACTTCATTTGTTTACATGCCTTTATCTTGAACTAGGGTGTACATTCTTTGAAGTTGAGGTCTGTACCTTATTTATCTACCTTTGCATATGTAACGTGTAGCACGCTGTCTGGAACACACTTGTTGAGGTTATAACAGAAGGAACAAGTGAGGAAATCAGGTTTCCTCATGTGCAGTCTGACCTTTGGCAGGCTCTGGCTGTGACATGCCTGTGAGGTAAACAGTGGCATGAGGGGAGTGAGTGGGTATCCCATTTCATAGGGTGGGAAACTGAGGTCTATCTTGGGAAGAGGAAAACAAACGAACATTTTTTGATTGCTTACTATGAGGGGGTCTGCATCTTACACGCTTTTAGGATGTTCTTTCATTTAACCCTCATAACAACTCTCTGCAGATCTGTTTAATAGATGAGGAAACTCGGATGGACTTAAGCATCTTCCCCATAGACCCATACTGGAAAAAATAATAATAGTTAATATCCACTGTGTGCAATACATGGTTTCTGAGACACGTTTTATTGCATTTAATCTCCATGACAACCCTATGAGGGAGGTTCTGTTATTATTACCAGGAAACTGAGGCCCAGAGAGGTTCAGTGTCTTGCCCAAGATTAGTAGCAGAGCTGAGATTCAAATCCAAGCAGATTGGCTCCAGGAACCAATTTTTCAAGGTTAATTAGCAGCCTCTTGAAAGTGATAGGGCTAGAACAACATCTACCCACGTAATGACGTTTATAACTTGTATCTCCCTTAATTTCTAGTTAAGTTTATTTCAGTAAAGGTACTTGATCTCTCGATGTTTACCTTGCTCTTGATTTTTTCTTTTTTTTTTGAGGTACGCGGGCCTCTCACTGCTGTGGCCTCTCCCACTGCGGAGCACAGGCTCCGGACGTGCAAGCCCAGCGGCCACGGCTCACGGGCCCAGCCGCTCCGCGGCACGTGGGATCCTCCCGGACCGGGTCACGAACCCGCGTCCCCTGCATCGGCAGGCTGACTCTCAACCACCGCGCCACCAGGGAAGCCCAGCTCTTGATATGTTTTAAAGATTCTGCAGCTTGGTGACAGTTATGACAACATCTCCCAGGGAATGACAGCTCCACATTCTTCAAACTTTATGTTCATTAAAGTAGATGGCAAGAGCAGGGGCTTTGGAATAGGGAGGGAACCAGATTTAAATCCTGGCTTTGCAGCTTCCAAGTTGCATGACCCTGAGCAATTCACCTGACCTCCCTGTGACTTAGTTTCCCCATCTGTAAAATGGGGATAATATCAGTAGCCCTGGCATGGCAAGTTTTTATGGATACAATGAGACAATACACATAAAATACCTAGTGTAGTGCTTGACACATAGAAGGTACTAAACAATTTACATAGTAAGCACTAAGAAGAGTTCGGTAATCTGAAGAGCCTTGCCCTGTATTCAAGCAGAGTGCTCTTGTTTCCCCAGTAATGTCGCAGGTACTGTGGAGAGGGGGACTAGGGACCTACTGTTGGCACCATCATAACGGCAGGTTTTGTATTGTGGGCAAGTAGCCAGGAGGAAGCTAACTGGATGTGCTTTGCAAAGGCTATCCGACAGCAGACAAATGGCACCACTTCAGTTCCTGGAGACCCAGGCCAGTCTGAAAGCACGGTCACCACAGATCTGAAAAGCTCTGTGCTTGCATTGCTAGTCCCTGTAAACCATCTTCTACCACCCCCCCACCCCACCCCCACCGCCCCCAGTGCCGGTGAAATTCTGTTAATGATTCCTATCTCTGCCAAATGATCTTTGCATTAATAATTCATTTTGCTTTTGCAACATTTATGAATAAAACATGATAAGTGAGACCCTGACCATCAAATGTTAGCTTAATAAGAATCCTGTAATATAGCACCAACATCTTGTGTGTGGATCTATAAAACATTCCTCATGAGAAACTGTCCCCATCTTGCTAATGAATCCTACCAGGATTCCTAGTTAACCAAGTACTATTACCACCTTTACTAGGATTGGGAAATGTGCCCTTTGTCTGAAAAGAATTGGGAACACACACACACACACACACACACGCACGCATGCACACACACAGAAACCAGGAGTGAAGAGAAACTAACTACAGTCCCCAGGAATTCTGAAACATTTGTTTTTAGCTTCTGTGACCTTGTAGTGGCTTCTACATCACAGAAGCCTGCTTCCAATGTTTGCTGCCTTGCATGCCTTTGTAATCAAATATCTGTTAAAAAAAAAAAAAGTTAAAGCTTTGCTTTAAGAAATGCTGAGTGAAACGATCAGATTTTTGGCACTCAAGAGTTTGCTTGTTGCTGTGCAGTCATATCAGAATGACTAATTCTTTTCAGAGTCAAGCCACCCAGGCACCACTACTCAGTATGTTTTGTCCAGGGGTGTTTGTACTTTTGTCTTGAAAACAGCTAATCAAAGGAGCACCTTTGTGGCAGACGCTTTTCCTCTGGGCTTCATGTCATTGCAGCAGGGGCCTTCGGGAGAGGGACCTTTGCTTCCAGGCAAGCTGTAAATGAATGAGGACAAAAATGTAATCGCTCCCCAGGTGCTGCCCCCAACAATACAGTGTGACAGACCCCTCCATTCTGAGGGGGAACGTGGTGATTGAGAAAACCTCAACATCTGATGTTAGAGGGAAAATAGCTTCAAATTTAAAAAAAAATCCATCACTGTATGCCTCTCCATCCCACCTTTTCAAATTGTCTGCACTTCTTGATATCTTTTCTTAACCCCACATTTTTAGGAGTCTGTTCCTCCCCTTCTGCCTCTGCTATATGTAGCCCTTTGTTATCTCGAGTCTGGCTTTTGGTTCTTTTATTTTTTATTTTTTTTCCCGCTTTACTGTTTCAGATGCCTTCCTTTGCAGTCACTTCAAAAGTCATTTTACCAGATCTTTGTCGTCGTTTCCAGTGTAATCACTGCTCTGCCTTCTTCCTGCTTCTGTTGCCTCTGTATACCCCTTCAGTTCTTTTAATTTAAATCCATTCAGCTTCTTTTATTTCCCTATCACACTCCCTCCTTCAGAACTGTTTTTCTCTGGTTTTTCATCTTTTTAGAAACCTGAAACCTTCCTCTTCAGCCGGAACAATTATTGAATATTTCCTGAGTATAAGGTACAGGAACACTTCTCAGGTTCTACCTCTTTGTTTTTTTCCCCCAACTTTATTGAGGAATAATTGTCAAATATAATTGTATATTTTTAAAGTATACAACATGATGATTTGATAGACATACACATTGCAGAACGATTACCAAGATCAAGATAATTAACACATTTCATCTGTCACATAGTTAACTGTTCCTTTTTTTGTGGTGAGAATGCTTAAGAGACGCTCTCAGAAACTTTCAAGTATACAGTACTGTATTATTAACTACAGTCATCATGCTATACATTAGATCCTCAGAACTTACACTTCTTCTAACTGAAAATTTGTACCTTTGACCTACATCTCTCATTCCTCCTCCCCCTGCCTCTGGTACCCACCATTCTGTTTCATTTCTGTGAACTCAGCCTTTTGTCTTTTTTTTTTTAAAGATTCCACATATATGTGGTGTGTACAGCATTTGTCTTTCTCTGTCTGACTTATTTCACTTAACAGAGAAGTTTCATTACCCAACTACATCCAACTCTCCTGCACCCAGCCTCCTGGAAGGGTTAGAGTTCCAGAACTCAGTCATGCCCTCTCTCAGGGCCTTGACTTCTGCCGAAGGAGAATGTAGTTGTTACCTGTCACATCACTTGACTAACTTAACACCTGGAATAGCATGGTATATGTTGATCCATGGTAGAATTTTTACCAAATCCGTGTTAACATTGTTTGTACTTTTAAAATTTCCACTGGGACTGCATTCATTGTGTAGCTAAAGCAAACATTTTGGGGAGGAATTAGGAGTTAAGGGTGTTTGCTGGAATCATAGCCTGTCACAGACCTAGGGGTCAACATGGAAGCTGGGATAAAGGGTGGGCAAACCAGGCAGTATTGGTGGGGGTATACCAGGTGGGCAGCCCTTCCTCTTGCTGTAGTCCAGGTACCTGCTCTTTCTCCCTCCTCACCAGACTGGTATCATAGCTCTGCAGAGTGCGAGAAGGAAAGATCCCATTACCTAGAAAATCAATATCTGTTGAGAGATTTATCCAAGTTCATCTTGTAAATCATTGCTAGTGTTGGGGCCAGAGCTCCGGATTTCCTAGTTTCTGCTTCTTCTTGTGGGTCTCTCTTCTTGCTTTGGTGAAAGACACCTGTGCTTGGGTGCCTGAGTGGCAGTGATAAACAATAAGTTGTTTATTTCCATCAAGTCAGAGAGTTTATAGTGGGCCTATTTTATCCTTTACATTTTCTTAACAAGAAGAGATTTCTACTTTTTATACTTTCTCCTCATAAACATTTATTGAGTACCTACTTGATTTTAGGCAGTATACTAACTATAAGACATGGCCTCTGTCCTGAAGGCTACGAATCTGTGCTGCTCTGATGTTTTATGGTTGTCAGGAGATAGCCATGGTTTGAGTCAACAGTTGGGTTACATATGAGATAGATTACACAATGGCAGATCTGCTTTGTGTGGCTTTTTGGGCGAATGACTTATAGGGAACCCTATTTATAGGCTTACCTGAGGAATGAAGAAGCTTACCAAAAAAAGATAAAAAGAAATATAGATAAAAAGAAACAAAGAAATATAGATAAAAAGAAACAAAGAAATATATACAAGAGCAAAGTGAATGGTCCAGGCAAATAGTGCTGTGGGTTTGGATGGTCTTTGGAGGCCTCCTTGAAGAGAGGGGATATGAGTGGATCTCAGTGTGACAAGTGGAGAGGAGAGGGTAAGGCCTTACTGGTAGGGGGAAAGATAGGGCAGGAGACAGGCATACATACACCTAGGGAGACCATGCCAGGGCCAGGACAGGGAGGAGGGCGGGGACAGGGCAGGCAGGTTTCTGGAATAAGGGCTTTGCATGGTTTGAGAAGTGACTGGACCAGAGATTGGAAGGCCTTGAATCCTAAGATTGTGTGGACTTTATTGTCAAGTGTCTACAGAGACTGAGTAGAACACCTTGGTGTGTGGATTGGGCCAAGAGTAGGAATAAGGCACTAGGGAGGGGTGGCACCTGTGGCTAACTGGACAGTTCAACTTTTGTTAAAATCCCTGCAGGCTGGGCTTCCCTGGTGGTGCAGTGGTTGAGAGTCCGCCTGCTGATGTGGGGGACACAGGTTCGTGCCCCGGTCTGGGAGGATCCCACATGCCACAGAGCGGCTGGGCCCATGAGCCATGGCCGCTGAGCCTGCGCGTCCGGAGCCTGTGCTCTGCAACGGGAAAGGCCACAACAGTGAGAGGCCCGCGTACCGCAAAAAAAAAAAAAAAAAAAATCCCTGCAGTCTAAGTTAAATAGGTCTGTGGCCAGTCATAAGCCCATAGCTAAGTTGCCTCCATTGAGCCCCTGTAGGATCTTGGGGTATTGGTGGGTTGAGAAGAAGGTGGGAGTTGCGAGGTGGGCTGGAGAGGGAGAGATCACTTAGGGGACTGCTGAGATTGGCCCAGGGCTCTGTGGGCGGTAGGTAGCTCAGATGCCCGAGAGAGACAGAGCTGGCCCTTCATAGTAGGTGCTACAGGAAAGCACATCTGTCACTAGCAGGCCCAGTCTACACGGGGAGGGAGGAGCAGCCAGGGAGGACCAATGGGGACTGCAGGGGAGCAGAAGGGGAGCAGTCCAGTGGAGCATGAGCTTGTGGAAATCTGGTAGGAGACAAAGGTGGAATAAGCAGGTGGCCAAGGTCAGAGAGATCTGGAAGCAGGAATCCATCATGGGAAGTAGGATTCAGGGGCAGGGGACTGGCAAAAACAAGATTGGACCTAATCAAACTTTTCCCACTTTCCTTAAGGCTTTTGAGCTTTGCCCTTTTTCCCCTCCCAGCTGACCTCTCCTTCCTTGCTTCCTTCTAACCAAGAAGATAGAAGTTATCTGGCATGAATTCCCCTAATTTCCCTCCCTTCACTGGCTTAGCCAACCTACAAAGGTCCCCCCATAACCTTCTAGCTTTTCTGTGAGACTCATTTCCCACCTCCCCAGGAGCCTCATCCTTATTCTTGCTCTCCTGTGCTCTATTTTTGGTCATTAAAAAATATAACCCTTGATCTTACCTCCCTTTTCTAACTACTGCTCTGTCTCCTTCCATTTATTATCCTGTTTTCTTAATACCTTAAACCATGATAAGCTAGCTCTGACCCTGCCACTCTACTAAGACCGTGCTGATGAAGCCACCATCGCCATTCTGTTGCTTAACATTGAGTCTGTCTGGATTCCCTCCTCCCTGTTTTCCCTGCCCCAGGCCTTCCTCCATACCACCAACTGAGGGATCTTCCTAAAAAGCACAATTAACTCTGATCTTTTCTCGCTCCTCCTACATATTACATAAAACTCAAATGCCTTAGCTGGAATTGCAAGGCCCCTTTCACAGCTCTGTTCCCAGTCTTCTTTTCCAAATGCCTCTTCACACTCACCTCCCCAGCCCATTCTTCCATTGTGTCAGGCTTCTCACCACCACTCTGGAGGAATGCAGGGACGGCTTGATACTCCTTGCGGTTTTTCTTAGCAGGGCAAAATCATATCCATCTTTCAGGATCCTTCTCTGTGATATCGTCTGACTCTCTCAGGCAGAGTTAATTATGCAGTGCTTCTATAGCACACTATTTATATGCATAAAAGTATTTAGCTCACTTGATTACAATTTATTTGCTAAATGCCCTTACCTCTTACCAGACTGGGAGCTTGTCAAGGTCAGGACTGTGTCTATCTTCATTCTGCAGTGCCTGGCACACAGTAGGTACTCAACAAATGTTTATATAATGAACTAACAAACATATTTACTGGATGAGTCACTGGGAGGCAGCTGCCCCAGCCTCCATCCTTGTCCTTGTCATAACCACAGGGATGGTCCTACTGCCACTCAGGATCCTTCTTACTAACCCTAGGGTATCTTAACCTGATTTCTTCCTGGAATGCAGGCCCCCTATGTCCTGCTTCTCACCAGTGGTCTTGTTTTGAGCTGGGGGAAATTTGAAGAGGGTAGCAAGTAAAGCTGGGATGGGAATTGACTTGTGTGAAGAGTGACCCTAAGGCATCAAAGGAGATTTCTTTGGGAGGCATGGGACTAGAGGTTGAGGGAGCTCCAGAAAATACCTGGAGTTTATGTTAGTTGGGAAGCAATTACATCAGGGCTGCTGACAGGTCCAGCTATATAATTTGTGGACCTCTTGTAAGAAAGGCAGGAAAGGGGAGGATTGAGAGTGGATTGAGAGTTTAGGGTTAGCAGATGCAGCCTATTATATATAGACTGGATAAACAGCAAGGTCCTACTGTATAGCACAGGGAACTATATTCAATATCCTGTGATAAGCCGTCATGGAAAAGAATATAAAAAAGAATGTATATATAAGTATAACTGAATCACTTTGCTGTACAGCAGAAATTAACACAACATTGTAAATCAACTATACTTCAATAAAAAATTTTTTTTTTAATTATAACAAAAAGGCAGGGGAAAGAAGTGCTACTTTCCTTTCTTCTGCACATCTCCTCTACTCACACTCATGCTCATTGTCCCGTCAAGCTTTACTTACAAAAAAATAAGTTCAAAGGTACACTTAGGATTTCAAGGCAGCAACAGCAGAGCTTTAAGCCAGGCTCAGGGCCCTTGTGAGTGACTTGTGACTGCACAGGCTTCATGCCCACGAGGCTGGCCCTGGCTGCTGAGTTTGACCCCTTGACCTTAACTAGCCCAGGACCCAGCTACTGTGATGCACAGCACTTTGAACGACTTGGGTCTCATTGAATTTGCTCCTTCAGTTTTATGAGGACCAGTCATGTGTGTCGTTTCATGATGTCTCCTCGATTGCGAGAGAGGTGTTTTCTTAGAGCCTTCCTTGTCTTCACTAGGGCCTGTGCCTGTTTCCAGGGTCCTGTTTCCAGGGTGAGGCTCGTTATCACCAGGCTTGAGCACTGATGGGAGGTGGAGTGGGGCTGCGTGGCTGAGACAGGCCCAGGGCTCCCGCTTAGAGCTTATACGTTACTGGGCTTTCAGATCTGGACTCACCAATGAGTCAGGGAACGGTCTGTTCCTGCTCTGTATCTGCTCTGAGTTGCCTGTCTGTGTCCAGGGCAAGGCTTATGAGATAAGTGCTGTATTCAGAGCACTTCACCTCATGACTGGGTCACCTCAAGAACCCTGCAAATGGGCCTTGTGCAAAAGGTCAGGACTTGCTACTCGAACAATTCCTCCTTTGAGAGGTCCGTGTTTTCCTCCCCAGGACACGTTCCAAGCTCCTCGATCCTGGGGCTTCTCATCGCTAGGTCTGATGTTCTGTGGAAGGCTCTGGGTTCCACAGGAATTGTAGTGAGTTTATTCCTGAGGATCCAGATGCTGGAAAGCATGTAGCCAAGTTCCTAGAATCTGCATGGCCGCTTAGGTATCTTGCTGTTTCTCCAGAGACACATGGCAAGCCTTTTTGTTTAGGCTTACAAACACACATTTATTTTCTCACAGTTTGGAGGCTGGAAGTCTAAGATCAAGCAGGGCTGGTTTTTACTGAGACCTGTCTCCTTGGCTTGTAGATGGATGTCTCCTTGCTGTGTCCTCACATGGCCTTTTTTCTAACCATGACATGGCAGACTTTTGAAAGCCATCTCCGAGTGGAGTTCAGTGCTGTCACTGAGGCTAGGGAACATAAGGATGTTGAAGTGGCACAGCAGACCTGAGTGGTTCTGGGCGCTCCATTGACTCTCTGTGCATCTTGGAAGCTGAAACTGTGTCTCTTCAGTAGCATGGAATGGACCCTCAGAAGGACATTGATGTGGTCCTACAAGAGGTTAATGCTAATTTATGGGGTAATAACTGGACTCTCCTCATTTGGAGGGGAAGTCTTGTTCCTCTGCTTTAAGGCAACTTGCAGTTCAGAGACGGCAGCATTGGCATGAGCCTGGAGAATCTTTAGGATTCCTGATTCTTCTTTGTTGGCCTCTGTATAACAAGGGGCCATGTAGACCCTCCTGACTCAGGGAGTCTCTCTGAATGCAGTCCCCAGGGACAATGCCAAGAACCAACCCCTGAATTCTGGATTTCTATCATTTGGGAGAAATATTGGCCAGCCTGGGGGCCCTGCAGGGACAGTCTGGAAGTTCTTAAGTTGAGGGCTTTCTTGGATTCCCTCAATCTCAGGAATGACGTAACATAGGAGACTTCACTGTTAGGTGGGAGAGTCAGGCCTAAACCTCCCCAGATGGAAAAGTGATGCTTGGGCTCAGCCTGAGGGTGGTCTCAGTGATTATAGAGTGGAGAAGCCATGGCCTTCAGGATCTGGCAAAGAAGGATGGGGATCTCTAAACCGAGGAGTTCCCTGGGATCTGGCTCTGCAGCCCCTCTGAAGCCCCCAGGGTTAGGCTCTGGGAAGCTGGGATTTCAGGGCAGCCTCAAGAAGCTTCAGGGTCTCAGGAAAGAGTGGCCTCCTTGGATCGTTTAGAGGCACTGGCGATTCAGAGAACACAGCCAAGCCAGAGCTCATCAGCCAGAGGCAGCCCTGGACAACGGAAAAGAGAGTAGCCTAGGGTCCGAGGGTTCTGTAGGAGAGGCCTCATTCTCTTAAGGTCCCTTGAAGACTTTTTGGAGCACAGTAATACCTGTCCCACGTTTGTCAGTCAAGGGCATATGCTGAGACCACCCTTCCTATGCTGAGCAAGGAAGGCTGGGTGCAAAGCTCGCTGAATTCATGTCTCCATGGGAGATAAAGTTCTCTAGCAGCTGTGGGCTCCTCTGGAGTTTCCTAAGGAGCTCTCTGGGCATTCCCTTGGCATGGGAAGTGGATGCCTGGAGACCTGAGGGGGCAGATGGCCCCCTGCAGTCCGGTGGCCACCTAGGTGGAGCTTTTCCCACACTTCCAGACAGGGATAGGGTCACAGAGTGATGGCAGGAGCCCCCTGTAGGGTTAAGGAAGTAGTGCAGGTGGGGGCTGGCCATGTTTAGGTGGAGAGCACTGTTCCCTTCAAGCTGCCACTCTCCGAGCTCTGTAGCAGGTGCAGGCTGGGGCGGCTGGCAGGCGGGGGCTGGGCTGTAGGGGTCACAGTGGAGGGAGGGAGCTGACTCTGGACCTGTGCCTGCTGTTAAAGGAGGTACTGAGGGAGTGCCACAGAGTAAAGTGTAAAGTGGTGGGTCCTCAATGACAGCACGGGCCCAAGAACAGTGCCCAGGAGCCACCAAGGAAGGGTTTGGGATCCAGCCAGGAGAGCTGGGGACAACAGATGCCACTTTCTGCAGCAGCCAGGTACAGGCAGCCCTCTTGAGAGCAGCAGCTGGAAGTCAGGGTCAGGGAAACCTGGCTGTGGATAACAGGAACTTGATCATCGACCCAGGCCCGGCTGGGATCACCATGGGTGGATGGATGCACGATGAGCGGGGGGCCAGAAGGTCCCTGACAGGAGCTGGGGAGAGGCCCAGCCTCAGCAGACCTTGAGTGTCAGGTCACCATGGAGACCTAATTCGTGGGGCTGGGATATAAGGCAGACACCAGGGTTAAGCCTGAACTGAGGCTTGAGGCTCTTCAGATTCCTCCTGATCAGAGATAGGCTCTAACTGGTTCCAAGTGCTTGGTTTGGAGGGTTGAGGAAAGAGGGCCCAGACAATTCATTACAGAATGTGGTGGTACTTTGCATCAAGATCCCCCAGGCAACATTTTCCACATATGCGGAGCTCTCTCTCCCCTCCTACACACACATACCAGTTTCTACTTCAGTGGTCTGCTGGCACAGCCCTGACATGCATGTTTTGAAAAAACTACCAGGGTGTTCTGAATGCCCTCATCCCATGCATAAACACCTCAGAGGCAAGAGTTCCTGTGATGGCAGTGAGAAAAGCAAAGGAAAGATGGAATTAAAAGACATTAAAATGATAGATGCCTCAGAAGGTGGAGACATATCGACATGAGGGGAGCAGCAAAAGGATGACTTTAGCTTCAGAATTTTACATTTGGATGACTGAAAGAACAAAGAAAATGGTGGTTTAGAGATGGAAGAAGTTCAGTGAAATAGAGAGACCCAAACCCAAATCTCTGATATAAAATATCATTTCTTTAAAAACCTTTAGAAAATATGTGCTCCCCCAAGCCCAATCTCTAGGAGAATAACCTGCAGGGTAGACCCTCACAACTTCCAGATACCACATCAAAGCTGCATCATTTGCTCTGATAGGACCCATCTATTTAATACATTTCTTCCCTTCTGCCTCTATATCATGGAGACTTAACACATTTTTTGTCCTTGTCTTGTTCTTTTCGCTATAGGAATAAACTATTTTGTTAGGTTGAAATTAGCCAGTGTGAATTTGTGTCAGGTCTCATTTGCCCTGACACAAATAACCCCTTTGTGGGTAATGAAAACAATTTAATGGTGTGGTCTAAAGGAGAAGACAATATTATTCAAGTGATTAACACCAGGGGACTTCTCGCTGACCTCTCACGATGACCTGCAAACTGTGCTTCCAGTATTATTGCACTCTTGAGGAAGCATGGAGTGAAAGGTTGCCCCCAAATATTTTAGAGAATGCTTTATGTGGAAAAAGTCATAAAATACAGGCAGAGAAAGATAAGTAGCTGTAAGTGAGAGGGATGAAGGGACTTCGGGAATTAACCTGATGACAAGGTCGACTCGTTTGGAGCAGCACGTCTTCAACACCAGTATGTCTGAATTAGGTACAGGACCCTGTTGCTATAGCATCTTGAAGATAAAAATTGCACAGGGTTCTGCAATATTGCGTTTTGCGATTCTCTAATAGGACTGCAACTTTCAAGGAAGTGCAAATTAGGCCTAGCATCTCTAGCCTTAATTATTTTTTTTCTTTTAATATTTCTTTATTTTCTTTATTTTTTTGGCTGCATCGGGTCTTAGTTGTGGCACATGGGATCTTTCATTGCGGTGCGGGTTTCACTGCTCTCCATTGTGGCATGTGGGCTTCTCTCTAGTTGTGGCGTGAGGGCTCCAGAGCGTGTGGGCTCAGTAGTTGTGGTGCACGGGCTTAGTTGCTCCACCGCATGTGGGATCTTAGTTCCACCACCAGGTATCGAACCTGCATCCCCTGCATTGGAAGGTGGATTCTTTACCACTGGACCACCAGGGAAGTCCCTAGCCTTAATTCTGAGTGTCGAGTGAACACCTTTGAGGCAGGGAGTGGTGCCTCCATCTTGTTCATCTTTACATTGTACTGTGAACTACACACAGTTGGGCTCAAGAAATGTTTGTTGATTTGAATTATCCAAGCAAAGAAATCTTTTTTTTTTTTTTTTTTTGCGGTACGTGGGCCTCTAACTGTTGTGGCCTCTCCCGTTGCGGAGCACAGGCTCCGGACGCGCAGTCTCAGCAGCCATGGCTCACGGGCCCAGCCGCTCTGCGGCATGTGGGATCTTCCCGGACCTGGGCACGAACCCGAGTCCCCTGCATCGGCAGGCGGACTCTCAACCACTGCGCCACCAGGGAAGCCCGCCAAGCAAAGAAATCTTTAAGAAGACAGTCTTTTCCTGCCTTGAGACATGGATGGTACTCCCAAGGAACAGAGGAATAATTATTATTTAAAACTAATGTCTAGGAGCAGTGTAATTGGTAGTTGTTTACTGTTTAGTTATATAGCTGAAACATCTTTAAAATGCCTGTTTTAACACTTAGGAAAATTTATCTGGGAAGTCTTTTTTTTTTTTTTTTGCGGTACGCGGGCCTCTCACCGTTGTGGCCTCTCCCGTTGCGGAGCACAGGCTCCAGACGTGCAGGCTCAGTGGCCATGGCTCACGGGCCTAGCCGCTCCGCGGCATGTGGGATCTTCCCGGACTGGGGCACAAACCCGTGTCCCCTGCATCGGCAGGCGGGCTCTCAACCACTGCGCCACCAGGGAAGCCCTGGGAAGTCTTTTTTACAATCTTTTATGATCAATAAACATACTATCTCAAATTTGGTTTTTAGACCCATAGTAGTGGGAAATTGATAGAACTTTGTAACATTGATTAAAATTTGCTTGCTTAGGCAGAAATAGAAATACAGATGTAGAGAACTAACGTATGAGGGGAAAAGCGCGATGGGGGGTGGGATGAATTGGGAGATTGGGATTGACATATATACACTAATATGTATAAAATAGATAATTAATAAGAACCTGCTGTATAAAAAAAGTTCAAAAAAAAAAGAAAAAGCAGAACATCTGAATATACCAATAACCATGTAATAAATTGAAACACTTGTAAAAGAGGTATTCTCTGAAAAGGTATGAAGCTCAGATGGTTTTAGCAAGAAGTTCTTCCAAATTCTGAGAAGGAATGATATTTTTGTCCTGTTTAAACTGTTATAAAGCATGGAAGACATGCAAAATGTCACAATTCATGTTATCAAATTATGTTGCTGTTCTTTATAACTACTCTTCCCCACACCCCACTCAGCCCCAAGCTTTATGATTTATAATTTGCTGCCTCAAGAATTTTTGAACAGTTATCGCTCCTCTTTTGCAAAAACTCCATTGAAGAGATCAGTTTAAGTATTTTCATGGCGGAGACCAGTTTTTCCTTAGAAAAAAGCCACAAAGAAGTTCCCTTGAACTGGTAAGAAAGAAAGATTTATAATTCCCTAAAACATCAGGGACCTGTACTGTGTGTTCTGGCATATTCTAGAAAGCAGTAAAACCTCTGGGGAAAATGGCAGCACAGGGATCTAGGACTGAAAAATAGGTGGCTTGGGAGCAGCTGAGGAGCAGAGATGACTGATGACAAGAGTTTCCTCCAATGCCTTGGTACTTTGTAAGACCCCAGAAGCTTTATACTACCTCAGTAATAGGAAGGGGACTCAAGAATAACTGACTGAATTTCCTGCCAACCTGGGGGCCTATGTGCTTGAAGTTGGAAGTAAATTGATTTAAAAGTAATAAAAACTGTGATATTTCTGTCACAATTGAGTTTGTACATTAAGATCATACCCACTACATACAGATTAAAATTTTTAAAAATATATTTCTGGTGAATTAAATCTGGGAGAATAATAAAAAAAATCTCACTGGGATAATTCTACAAATATAAGAATGGTTAAATATAGAAAAAAAATTTTGCTTGCTTGAGGGAATTCCCTGGCAGTCCAGTGGTTAGGACTCCACACTTTCACTGCTGAGGTCCCGGGTTCAATCCCTGGTCAGGGAACTAAGATCCCACAAGCTGCACAGCACAGACAAAAAAAAAAAAAAAGCTTGCTTGAAGCTGAAGGAATTGGAGCCCACATACCTTATTTAGAAGTGAGCCCTCTTATTTGAAGCCTTGGCAAGAGTTATAACTTACGGGACGATGGCTGAGTGGGACAGGTAGGACATGTCCCGCCCACTTGTTTGTACACCGTTTGTATATAATGGTAACAGTGCCACAACAAGCAAACCTTCAGAAACTTCCCACTGACTGAAGTATCCCTTTCTGCAATTTGGTGGAATCAGTGTCCCTGCTTTTTTCTAAGTCTTATTTTTTCCTCTAGGTAAATGCATGTTTGAATCAAGACCTACATTTTCTTCGTTTTTAAAATGCTGAATATTTATTCTGAAGAAGTTTTCCTAAACTGCTCTGATTTTAGATGCATAAAAGCATTTATTTGAGCATAATTCAAAAGGTTAATTGGCCTTGGTGAAGATGGACCAACACACTTTGCAGGAAAAGAAACATACAGGGTTTTTTTCGCTGCAGTTGTATTTTATTTTATAGTTCCAAAGGTGCTTATTACTGCTCCTCACTAGACCCAGTCCCTTTCACCTTGGAGGGAATCATAGTCTACAGAGTCTATTCACCTACGTTCTCTCTGGGTAATGCATGGGATGAAGCGGGGGTTTAACCTCAGAGCATTTGATTCTAGTTCTGCAGTCTATGGGGGAAATTTAATTTCTCTCCACCCAAATTTCTTCACCTGGAAAAGTCATAACACAGATCCTTCCTAGAGTGTATCCTTAGGAATAAATGATAGCATGCTAACAAGAAGCTTAAACAATATACATAATGGCTTCTTGGAATTTAAAATGTTTTTAAAACTCATGCCATCATTTTGATTTAGCTACCCAATAACCCTGAGCAGTAGCCTCATTTTATGGATCAGGAATAAATAAAGCCTAGAGAGGTGATAGAATTTGTTAATCTGAATGTCAGCGATGAAAGCTCAGAATGTAAATAATTTTATAAATATTAAAGTGTTCCAGCTCCAGAATTTAAATGATGTTTAAAACCTTTATTATTTTTGTTATTAGGAATGTGGCATTTGCTTGTTGCTAAAACGTACACATGACATAAATGTATTATATTTAGAAAGTGAAAGTCCCACTCAGCCCCCTCTTTAGAGCAGTCAGCACCACTGTTAACAGTTTGATGTGTCGTCTTGGAGACATTTTCCCTGCAAATAAAAGTGTGTGATGCACACATATAGTGATGATTTTTGTACAGAAAGGTGTTCTTGATACTCATAATTGTTCTCTAGCTTGCTTTGTTCCCTTGACCATAATATCTTGGATTTGTTTTTTTGTTTTTTGGGGTTTTGTTGGTCATGTCAGTATCAACATATGTATCTAATTCTCTTTGGTGACTATATAAGATTACATTGTATTCCACACGGAATTGTTGATATTTTACGGACTATTTCTAATTTTTCACCCTTATCAATAATGCTGCAGGGAACACCTTGTATATACATCTTCGAGGATTTGTGGGACTATTTTGTGGCCTATATTATTTGAGAATTAACAGGTCAAGAAAATACCTGTTTAAAATTTTGTTAGATATTTCTAAATTGTCCTCCAATGGATTATATCAAACTGCACTCCCACAAACAGTGCGGTATTCTTTCTTCTCATGCTTTCCATCAGTACCAGGTTTATATAATTCACATACCTTTAAATGAAGTGTTCCTGCTTTAGCACAAGACGTGTGAAAGGGTGAGAGCTATCCATTTCCCAACTCCTGTCAGCAAACCAAGGGCAGAAAGCACAGAGTAAATCAAAGCTGACAGGGAGCTAGAAATGGAGTGACTTGGCTTCCATTCCCATTCATTCATTCAAATACCCTTAACTGAGGGCCGTTATGGGCCAGGCCCTATTTAGGCCTTGGGAATAGAGTGATAAAAGACAAAGTACCTACCTTCGTGAACTTACATTCTAGTGGACGTGAACCATAAATAAATTAGAATATTATCTCAAATAGTGTGAAGCTCTCTGATGAAAAATAAAGCAGGGGAAGGGATAAAGAGTGGCAGGGAAGGGATAAAGAGTGACAGGGCAGAGGTGGGTGGAGGGAAGAGGGGTGGTCCTGGAAGTTTCTCTGCTGATGTGATGCCTGAATAGAACCCCCGATACAGTGAGAGCTGAGCCCAGCTGATCAGAGAGGGTCCACCCAGACAGAGCTGGCAGCAGCAAGAGAAAAAGCCCGAGAAAGGAACAGTTTGGTGGGTTCCAGAAATAGCCCTAAAGCTTCACTGACTTTTGATCTTCCAGAAGAGGATAATTGAGCTACTTACTTTCTTTATAGAAGGCCATGTTCAGGTGAAGGAACTTGGAAATGCTTATGTCTCTTTAGTAAAGCAATGCTCTTAGTGTAGACTGGGATTCTAACCACTAAAATCCACCAGCAAGTCTCTGCCAGGGTCCAGCAGATGTGGAGTTTTCACACAGTCTCTCTCCCTAGCAGTAAGACCACCTGTGTTGAAACATAAAAGTGTAAAACGGACCCACTGCCCCTCCAGCCTGGAGAAGTTTAGACCAACACACTTTTATGACTGACATAGCCTTCCTCCTACTTTCTTGCTTCCTAAGAACCCAGTTCTTTGTTAAAGTGTTTTAACACCACCAGAGAGAAGAAATCACAATAAAAAACCAAGTTTTTTTGGAAGATGGTTGCAGAAAGAAGCTTCCACTCTCCAGGCCTAGGAAGTTACTCCTGTGTCTAAGGATGTGTCACCCCCTCCCCCCCTCCTCTGACTCAGGCAAAGGCTGAGGGCAGCAGCCAGGAGACTGAGGGGTAGCTGTGTGGGGTGTGAAAGAGGATGTGCTGAAAGCAAAAAGGCAGCTTTAAATGTGAGGATGAAGGCAGGAGTTAAGAAGAGCCTCCATAGGCACTGAACTACTGGCTCATCCCTGACACACACTCTAGGCTTGAGTTCCTTTTAGTGATGTGAAGACTGAGACAGGAGTTTACTTCCTCATCAGCACTTGGTTCCCTCCTTTTAGAGCTCATCTTTTAAGGAAAGGATGAAGCTGCCTGGCCATAAGGCTTATAGAGGCCAAAGCCTTGCTTATTGGGTGGTTTATGTTGCCTGCGTACCAGCTCCTCTATGTCTCAACATGTGGCGAATCTTTTTTTTTTTTTCTTTGCCCTTCTCCAAGAGTCTTATGTAAGAAGGCTCAAACAAGAAAAACCTCCCTGTGAACAAAGCAGCACCACTGGAAGATTTTGATATTCATGCCAAATGTGATACTGAACTTGAAATTCAAACATAGGGCTGTTGTTATTATCTTCTACTTCTAAAAGGAACTCCCAAGTCTACCCTCATTTACCTGCATGAAGAAAAACTGTACTTACTCAGAAGTGCTTTAACAGATAATTTTTTTTAAATGACAAGTTTGTAAGAGTGCTATGAATAAACAGACTGATGAGGTTTAAAATCTGCATGAATACTTTGCATTTTATAGAAATGAAAACTAATCTACTAAAGTGCGTTTCTTTAATGCATCTCTTCAAAGCTCTAACTTATGAAGCTAAAGGAAATGTAGGAAAATAATTTCTGCAAGTTTATTTATATCATTAAAACCACTTGTGTGGCCATACATTATGTTCCCCCCATCCCAAACTCTTTGGGAACTTTTTGGCTTTTGACCAATGACTGAACTCCTTTTGTCTGCAAGTCCAAAATTACAGCAAATGATTGATCTGATTGTGGTGGTTATGAAATATCTGGAAGAAACTATATATTTCAGTTTCTGGCCCTATGCTTAAATTTAGAGTTCCATTCATTTATTAACTATCATCTTAATTGCAAAAACAGGGACCAACTCATGTCAGCTGAAGTGAAAAAGAGAGGAACAGGAGTGCCATAGAACCAAGAACGTGTAGATCACCAGACCTAAGGGATGGCCTGGAACCAGGTCTTGGAAAGCCCTGTGTTCTCCAGGAAATTCTTTTCCCTTTTCATCTGAGTTTCTTCTATGTGCTTATTTTATTCTTATCTCCCTCTGCAAACTGCTTTTTATTGTCCAGCTACTTCTATCTAGACTGTGCAAAATATAGCAACCAGTAGCTCCTATGTGTGTATATCAAGGTCTCTCTCTCCTATTGACATATTCTCTGGGATGGAACTCAACTGGCCCAGCCTGAAATCATATGCTAAACCTTAGACCATTCACATCTGGCCAGAAGCTGGGGTCTATGGATGAGATTTTGATTGGTCCAGTCTGAGTCAGGTGTTTCAAAGGAACCAATTTTGGTCAGGAGTAGAATCAAGTATGCCAGGAACCTCAGCTGTGTAACCATGTAGATGGAGTGTGTGAAGGAAAGATAGTGAGAAACAAAGAGAGAATGACAGAGAGACAGAGACAGAGAGGGATAAGGGATATGATACTTAATTACTACAAATCTGAGACACAGACAGAGAGATTGAGGGGGTATGCAGTCACCAGAGAAGAGGGAATCTTTGACTTGTAGGTGTCCATTTTAATCCCAAAACATGATGCCCTACACACTGCATAACTTGAAAGTGTAGAGGTGGGTACTTGGAGAATGATAGAAGAGCCACTGAGAATTTCCTAGAATCTTATGCGGGGAAGGGTGGGGGTTCATCCATTTTTCTTTACCACTAAAGGACAAACTCCACTTCAGTGAAATCTAAGGACTCTCCAGATTTTTAGTTGTAGTGGGGTTTTGTTGTTACAAAATTTTTTTATTAAATTAATGAATAAAACAAACATTATCTGTCATAAGGCACCATTGGTTGTTCTTCCAAACCTCTCAGGCAAATAAAGAATTTCATGATTATGCTACATTTTAAGTAGAATTTAATCTCCATCACAAAAATGGGAAATGGAGTTTCAGGAATTCATTTTTGACTTGGGATCTAGAAAGAAAAGATAGGAACCTCAATGAATACTGTATTATTTTCATTGCCAAGCATTGGCAAAGAATGGATCATTGTTGAGAACTGAAGGATAACGTTTATAGTAAAAGTTCTGGTTGCTGTTTCTTCACAAGGAAATTCCAGTGAGTATTTAAATGGGTCATGGACGTGAGGACCAAGGCTTTGGATTGCTCAGCAGAGGGTCTACTCTGAATGAAACTTTTCTCTATTTATGTGTCTCTTTTGGTGAAAACCAGCCACTGTTTCAGCAAATGGGGTCTCCATTCCAGTATTCTCTAAGCAAAGACACTGTCCCTAACAAGGGATGCAATACTCAGTTACTCCACAAAATCCTGGCACAGTGTCTATTCCTTTGGTTATATCTTTTCTTAGATCAAATTATTGTTTTAATAAGACATCTGCTTTGTTTTTAAGAGCACACAATTAAATCCCTGTTGAGATCTGAGGATTAAAGTTTTTTCACTGTCAGTGAGTAAATTGTTCAGGAAATTTTCCCCGTAAAATGGAATTTCTTTGGTCCTAACCATTCTCACAAATCTGAGCTTGTCCTGTTAGCTAGTCTTAGGAAACATTTCCCAAAAGCTTTCTTGTAAATTTATTCCTCATATGTAGGAGTTTATCTTTTATGTAAGTGGTGTGCTCTGAAACTTCTAGATCATTTCCTCTTTAGAGTTAGTTACAGCCGACTCATTCATCTGCTGTTTTTGTTAGTTAGTTGTTTTTGTTGTTTTTTAAAAAGTCTGCTGATGAGATTATTTTGTAAGGAATCCATCCTTAGGCTATTTCCTTGATGCTTTGTAACAAGTATTTGGGCAGTGATGTTTAATTCTAGGACGAGCATATTTTTGAGGTTTGTCACTTTATCTTAGTTTCTCTTGCCTGTAAAGTTGAACTAATGATATTCATCATTTTACAAGTGCTTTTAGTTTCTTCCTTAACATGAATGCTAATAATAGCAAGCACTTGTATAGTCCTTCTATGTTCCAGGAACTCATCTAAGCACTCTACAGCTATCAACTTATTTAACTCTTCCATGAACTGTGTATTATCATTATCCCCATTCTAGGCAGAGAAGTAAAGTAACTTGCTCAAGGTTACACAGTTAGTCATTGGAAGAGCTGAGATCTGAATGCAGATTGCTCCTGGCATGTGCTCCTAACCCTATACCATATTGCCAAGCACTGTCATCACTTATTAATTCAGCAATCATTCACCGAGCTTCATCTAGGAGACCACCAAAAATCAGACATGTCTTTCCTTCAGGACCTGCAGTCTGTGGTGCAGAAAATTGGGAAAATAGATAATTGTAAGTTTTATGATAAACACAGGGGGCTCTGGGAGCACTTAGAAGAGGCACATAACCCAGCTTTGAGAGATCATGTGATATCATCTCTAAAACGGGAACATGATAATCCCTACCTCAAAGGGTTGTTGAGAGGACTCAGTGACTGGATGCATAAAAATGCCTTGAACAGAACCACTCATATTAAGTGGAAGCTACTGTTTTTATTAAACTGAGCACTGGAAGCTGTGGAGTTGTGTGAGGAACTGGCCCATGGATGTTTAAAGTGTGTTGGAAGCAGAGGAAGCTGCAGGGACAAAGACCCAGAAACGAAAGACGACATGGCCTATTCAGGGCACTGCCAGTAACACAGAAAGTAGGAACAAGGGGTGAGGGGAGCAAGGAGGCTGGTGGGTCAGTCAGGGAGAGGTCATCAGGGACCTGCTGGTCAGGCTGGTGACTTTGGACTCGTCCTGAAGATGTCCTAAACAAGGAGGCAGCTTTGTCAGACTTGACTCATACAGAGATCTCTGACCACACTTTGCAGAATATAGAGGCAGGAAGGCCATTTGGAAAGCTATTAAATTAACCCAGGCTTGGGATGATGGTGATCCGATCTAAGGGAAGCATAGGATGGTTGGAAAGAAACGAATGCATTAGAGAGATATTAATGAGGTAGAATTGACAGTACTTGGTGATTGTTTGCATGCGAAGGTGGGAGAAGGGAAAAGTCCTTTGGGGTGACACCCAAATTCTGGCCTGGACAACTGAGTGGACAGTGGTCCTATTCCCTGGAACTCATGGCATGTAACCCATATATGAGTGCAGGTTCTGGCAGCATTGAGAAAGGGACCATGAGAGATGGCAGAGTACACAGTGAAAGAGGATGGCCTATGAAAGAATCCACGATGGATCTGGCGTCAATACTGGGTGGCACAGATTTCTTAACATTTGTACAGAGAGGCTAATAACCAGACTGTTGGCACAGGACTGTTGGAAACAGTGATCCTCACCCTCAGATACCTTTTGCTCTGAGGATCCCCACTGGCCCCCTAGCCTCCAGAGCCTGCCCTAGCAGGAGGTGAATGCAACTTGTTTCTCAAGGAGTTGGCTTCATGCTCTTTATGCCCCAATACATGTTAGACCTGTGTTTTATAGAGCACTGGCGTTCTAGGGGGAATTTTAAAATCACATGCTATTATGCCAGGAAGGACCTCAAAGGCCATCTAGTTCAACCACCCCTGGAGGATATTTCACAAGTAGATGTGATAATACTGAATTATGTGTATTGTAAGGATACCGTTTCTGAATCACACCGTTTTTCTTCCAGCTCCAAATAAGATTGTTTTCACCCTAGTTTTTGTGCCAATAAGAACATAACTCTCCCCAGCCTCACTACCCTCCTGTTTCTGTATCTTGTTATCTCCATTAGATTTCAGCCTTTCTTTTCAGTGGCAACAAGCTGATATGAATAGTATTTGTGTGTGTGTGTCATATATATATATATATATATATATATATATATGTATATATACCATATTTCCATGTTTTATGATGAGAAACTCCTGCCTAAGTTTGGCATTTCATATACCCTGTGTTAATTCCGTCAGAGTTGATGTCACTTGGGTTTTTTCTAGAATAGGAAAGGACCCCAGATTCTCCTAACTGGCCCCAACCTGGCTCAGAACCTGCAGGAAAGCGTATCTGCTGACCATGTAGAGTCAACCTGGGGGAAGTTTCTGTCTTTCTTTAAATAAAGTGCTATGTTCATATCAAGGGAGTTTTAAAATAAATAAGTGATAAAGTAAATGTTTTTCTTTCAGGGATAGGATTATTTTTTTCTTAAGAATGTAGGGCTTTTAATTTGTTAAATAGATCAGCCTTAATTTTATTATTTGCTAGTAAGATTTACTAACCCCTCTGTGTCTCAGTTTCCTCACCTACGAAATGAAGCAATTAGAAAGCACAGAAATGACTTTATTTTGAGACTGTGATTTTAAGATTTTGTTCTAATTTTCTAAATAAAGTCCCAAATGAGCAATTATGGTTGACTGTAAATGAAATGTTATTATTCTTCCCTAGGATGCAGTGTATATGTGGAAAGAAGCAACAGTTTTGAACTTTAAAATTTGAAATTTCATTTTCTGACCACCTTTACAAGACCTTTGAGTATTTTACAAATATGAGCAGCTTTGTATGAAGTCAGAAGATAAGTCATGAATTTATATTGCATAACTAACTACTTTAATGTTTGATGAAGAATCTTACATGCTCAGCAAAACTGTAGAATAGATTTTTAATTAAAAAAATAAGAAGTGGTGCTCATAAAACACCACATAAATTAAATAACAAATTAGCTCAGTTTATAATTTGTGATAAGGTTGCTAGGAGAGTAGATAGGAGCATGCTATAGATAGTATGTATATGTGGATGTCAAGAAGCCCTTTGTTAATTGGACGTCGTATTCTGGTGATCAAGAGGAACTGTGGGCAGGATGATAGAATAGTCAGAAGATTCACCAGTACCTGAACAGGTACACCTGAGCCCTGGTGATTAGGGACAGGCTTGATGTCAACCTAGCAAGAATCTCAAGGATGCCAGAGAACTCTGCACTTGGTCTGTATTTCCCCAGCAAAGTAGCAACGACTTAGAGAAGATGGAAAAAACATTACTTGCAGGTGTCAAAATATGTAGGTAGCAAAAAGAGAGAAGAATAGCTAATATGTTAGGTAGGAGGTTCCTTATTCAAACAGCTGTCAACAGAGTAGAATGATCTGCCAAAGCAAGCGAGAACAGCACTTTATAAGAATAGATATGGTCATTAGGTTTAGACAAAACACACACACACACACACGCGTGCACGCACACGCACACACACACACACACCACACACACTGCAGTTATACAACCAAAAAGATAAGGAAGATCTTAAAAACAATATATGTATATACGTTTGGGGGAAAAAAAGAACTAAGGGTTTTTACTGACCAGAAGTGCTGTCGTGTCGAGGACATCACGCTGTCCCAGAGGAGAGTGTGGTCATAGGCATCCTCATGGAATGTGAAGGATCTATGCTTAGGAAAGAAAGTGTGTTGCTTTCTCTGGATACAAGGACGTCCACAGTGGTACCGTAAGGCCAGATCTGGACATCACATTTTGAGAGGAATATTGTCAGTGTAGTCAGTACCTACTGGAGAGTGACTGGGGTTTGAAAGGATCCAGAACAGATGAAGGAACTGGAATTGTCACCAAAGAAGAGAAGAAATGAGGACATAACAGTTATTTTAAAACATTTTATGTGTTCAAAAAAAGGAATTATATTTTAGAAATTTGGTAGTTAAAGCTAGGATCAAGGGGTAGAAATTTGAGAAAGAATATTTTCACTCATTATCAGAAGAACTTTGTAAAAATTAGAGCTGTTCTCCAATGGAGCTGGCTGCCTAGTGATACAGGTGGGCTTCCCCTTGCTAGAGGTGCTGGGTAACTGATAGATGACTCTCATGTGTAGTGCTACTTAGGGATTCTTACACAACGTGGGAGGATAGATGGACAAACTGTAAGAACGCTTGTGAATCCCAGAGTCTATGACTCTATAAAAAATGTTTGTTAGGTTTATTGATAACATTTTTGTGCAGGTATGGGAAGACGACTTGATCTTATTTGAACTAGGAGCAAGCATTAAATACTTTAGTTGGTTGGGTGTATATCATCCACATAAAGCAAAACAATCTTGCCAAAGGCCTTATGCAGTACATGAGCTCTGGCTGGGCTAATTAGAATTGCCAAGCAAATGAGAGGATTCATAATGAAACCTCCACACGGTGAAAACTAGGTTCTGTGAAATTGAGGTTCCAGGCTATAGACGTCACTCCTGTTCATTTATCTTCTCGTTTGCTGTTGGCTCCTTCCTACCTGGTGATGCAAGAGTCAGATTCTGCTCTGATAGGATGAAAAGATCTTCTTGTACTTGGACAAATATCTACATATATCTTTAGACCATTCTTCAATTCACTCATTTGATCACTCACTCATTAATAAGTATTGGTTAAGTGTCTGCTTTATGTCAGGCACTCTGCTAAGAACTGGGAATGCAAAAGTAAATTGGCTGTATCTAGTTGTAATCCTTGAGGTACATATGGTCTAGTAGAGAAAACAGGCATGAAAATGAAAAATATTTGCAGCATTGCTAGTGCTGTAACAGAGATGTGCTGAATGGACGGGACTCCGCAGGCTACTTCTGTCACTCAGGCCTTTTCACTTAGTTCCTCCTATACAGCTATGTTCTAAAAGACTAAATTTTAAAAAAATAAAAAATAAAGACTAAATTTATTGAAAAAAAGTCATTATCCCTATGGGATTACTTAGGAAATAGCAACTAGTTATTGCATCTCAAATAACTCTAGTTTCTTAGTATTTTTCCACATCTTCCCACTCTGGAGTTTGATTCTGACCATCTTTAAACCTGGAAAGCAGGGTCCACAGCAAGAATGACTAACACATCATGTCTCACTCAGTGCTGAGCAATGATCTGGATATTTTATGTATAATCAGTGATGTAGCCCTTACAGCAATCCCAGGAGGTGGGCGTCCTTATTATCTCCATGTTACAGATAAGGTTACTGAGGTACAGGTGGGTTAAATAGGTTAAATAAAAATCACCCAAGGGTACCCCAAAGCAAGCGTACCTCTGGGATTTGAACCCAGTAGTTTGGCGCTAGGGGCCGAGCTGTTAAAATGCTCCTCTGACCAATGCTGTTTTAGGTTTTCCAAATATCAGATCACAAAAGGAGTACACATAAGGGATGCTGATCACGATGATGTCTTTGTGCTAAATGCTGCACTGAAGGGCCTTATACCTGTTCTCCCAACTGGGCCTCACCAACCCCACGAGGGGAATTTTAGTGTCTGTTTTACAGATGAGGAAACAAGGCTTAGCAAGTTTAAGTAAATTACCCGAGTTTACCTAACTAGTAAATCCTTCAGTATATGTATATCATTAGGTTAAAAGATCAAATTAGTCATTGTACCCAATAATAAATGAACACATTTGCTTCAGGAAAATAAAAAGGTATATGTTGAAAGAGGAAGTGTTTAATGTTTTCCTGTGGGGGAGGGGCTAAAGGATAAGAAGATGAGCTTTCTGTTATTTGAGTATCACGATGTCTTTAGTTCCACAGTTTGAGTGAGACAGTATCTCAGACTTTATTTATTTGCCCTTTATTGAACTTAGGGTATTTGATGTGCCCAATATCCTGGACGAAGGTAAATAGATAGTTTCTAGTTCAAAGATAGACTCCTTTAAACTTTGAACAATCTTTCTCAGCATCTATATTTATGTGATTTGGATGTTTCGTCTTCACTGATTGACAATTTATAAACTATTTATTGTCGCTTACACATTTTGACTTATTAATCTCATTTGATTAATAGGATAGTAAAAATAACATTTTAAACAGAGTTCTTTCAAGCTATGATATAATATGTCTTAAATGTGTTTGATTAACCCAAATGTGGAAACACATGGACTGTAAGAAGAACCTCAGACTCTTCTGTTCTAGATTATAATAAACCATCTCAAATCAGAAGAGGAGTCCTTGGTTTCCCAGGTACCTATGATAACATGGTTTATAGTTTCTCTGGGAGAAAAATGCACGGGGAGTTTTCCGAGCTTGCTGGTATTGCAGCACCAAGGTACAGTGCCTCATCTCAAAGGTATTGGTATATTTATATGTCATGTGTGTGGTCAGTAGGTTAGGGACATTTCAGCTTTCCTTTCCTGCTTCCTTGAAAACTGAGCAACTGCTAAGCATCCAGCCCCAATCAAGTGTCAGGAATCCAAGGTGAATATGGCAGCATCTCTGCCCTTCAGGTGCTCTCAACCCAGCTGGCCAGATGGAGGGATAATCTACTAATGGTGTCTGATTTGACAGTAAGTATGTGGAGAGCCTATGGAAATGTGGGATGGGGACATTTGGCTCAGCCTTGGGAGGAGTGTCTGAGGAAAGCTGCACACAGGAGGTAACAAGGGAGCTGCTTTCAAAGGAGGAGGAGGAGACTATCAGGCCATCAGATGGCAGAGGGGAGAATGTGAATCAAGCATGGCACCACAACCGGTTTGCCTCCTTCCTTCCTCCCTTTGACCTGCCCTCTCTCTGGATTGTGTGTGTGTGTGTGTGTGTGTGTGTGTGTGTGATTAACTAGAATGCCATTGTATTTATTTGGATGGAGGAAATAAAGTTACCAAGAGGTTTAGATACTCAATACCTGGCAAATCAAGTTACCATTAGACGTTGTTTTTTGTACAGAATCGGAACAATAGAGACATCCCAGCCATGAGAAAGGCTGACCTTGACCAAGAACTCTTCTCCCTCTGAATTGCATACAGTCGTTCTAGACATCCCTGGCTCTGATGACATTCTTTCTCCTGAGATGTTAGTGCCTTCAGTCAGATTTCAGAAAAGGTGTTGCAGGTCTGGGAACTATAATGTCTCTTTAAGATGACTTTGGTATAGGGCTGAATTAAAAAAAATGACCTTTTTCCTCTCATTTCCGGGTTCTTACAGGATACTTTGTTGGCATCTCCTTGTACTTGGCACTCCTGGCAAGTGTACTCCTGGCACTCCTTGTTTGCAGTGTCCATTGTCTCTTTCACTGTTATCTGTTATACATATTCTATTTATGACCTCCAACCTTACTTTGCTTTCTTCTCCTTTCATCCTTACTGTATACTTAAGCCACCCATTCCCTCATATTCCTTCTATCAAGCTTTGAAAGTTTGTTCAATGCAAACTGAGAATATGCTTCCAAATTATGGGTTTTTTTCTTTTTCTGATTACATAGTTTGTTCATTAAGTTATTAAGCAGGTTGTGCTTTACCAATAATTTTATTTTTCTTGAATATGAACCTGATGGAGAATGGCTTTTCTTAAATGCCTGTAGGCCTACACCATTCACTGTCACCAAATTACATTTCACAGAGGAGTCCACAGAGTATATCCAAATTGAAGACTTTTCCTTTTCAGTGGAAGGATCCCCAAGTGGGATGTAAGCAGATATGGTCATCAAACTTTAAGACCTAGGTTTGTATAAAATCCAGCACTTCACACATTCACCCTGAGCATGAGACTCCCTTGGGACATCTGTTAAACATTCAGATTCTTGGGCCCCACTCCAGGCTCCTGGAATCAGAACCTCCAGAAGGGAACTAGAAGGCGCTGTATATAAGAAAGGTGTTTGTAGGTGAGTTAAATGGGCAAAGTCCTCACTTCCATGTTTTCTGTCCAACTGGGATGATGGGCAATTAGTAAATGAAGCAGCCAACCAGTCAACAAATAAACAAGGTAAGTGCAGAGAGTGATATAAGGAAATCAAACAGAATAATATTTTAGGGAATGACTGGGTTGGGCTACTTTATATGGCACAAAGGAAAAGCTCTCCAAAGGGTACACTTGGGGCTGAACTACGAGAAGGAGCCAGTGAAATCAGGAACTGGGAAAGAGCTAGTATGTTTCACCTTATTTACCTGTGTCCTGGGTAATTAACACAATTATTGGCACCTCTTGGGGCTCAATGAATTTTCGTTGGATGATGCATGCAGTCCTGGGATCGCAATGCTTATATCACAAATAGGATACAAGCAGAATTCCTGAAGAAAAAGAGAAAATGAAGAAAAGTAGATAAAGGAGAGCATCTGGGATGAATCGGACATGGCTGGGGGTTGGGGAGGGTGGCAGCAGGGCAGCTAAGGAGTTGAGGAATAAAGAAAATTAGAAAACAAGGCTATGTTTGCACCTCTAGCATCACTGAATTGCTGGTTAAAAGGTTAATCAGTAATTATTGCCATATTCTTGGGACTTGAGCACTGTGCTCTGACTAGCATTGCTTTCTAAATTACAAAGTAAACTTTAAAAAGTCTTTAGAAAACAAAGACAGTGTCACATTACATTCCTTTAAAGCAAATTATGGTAAATACCAATTCCAACAAGCTTAGGGACAAGTTACATATGATCAAAAGTAGCAAGTTAAAGGTATTTTGACAGATTCTGAATGGCGCTCTGATTCATACACCTGGCAAGTTGAAACTATAGATGTTTGTCACTTGGATTCTTTTTTTTCCCCACTTGGTAGCAGAAAGCATAACAAACACAAAATGAGTTATTGGAGAAGCTGGCTATTTAAGAACTAGTGGGGTGTATTTACAGCGGACTATCTACACATCTGCATGTAGAGAAGGAAGCTGTAGGTGAAACTCAGAATCAGCCAGTGTAGGAGCCAGAAGGAAACTTACAGGTCATTATGGTCCAAATCCCTTAATATACAGATGAAGAAACTGGAGGCAGAGACATAGAATTACCTTTTCAAATTACTCTAGTCCAGGGTCTGCATTTGAATCAAGATCCCTTACTTCTTCATTTAATAAGCTTCTATTAAGTACCTATTATGTGTATGGCACATGGCCAAGCACTGTGTATCCCAAGCTGAAGAAGGTGCAAAAGGGATCTCCTCTGAGGATGTCAGTGTAGCAGGGTAGCCAAAATAGGATAGAGTGTAATAGATTGTGTGTGCACACGCGTACACACAGGTGTGGGCCTATGACAGCGACCAAAGCTTTCACACTTCAGCAAGCTTTCACACTTTCACACAACAGCAACACACCAGATGTGTTCATAAATTGCCTGAGGAAGCACAGCAGGGGAAGTGTCCCACACCATCTGGGCAGTCAGAATGAACATTTTCTGAGTGTCTTCTGTGTTAGGCACTCTCCACCCATTATCGCAGTAGATCTCCCAAAAAATCCTGTCAGGTCAGTATCCTTCATGCTCATTCCATAGCTAAGAAGTGGAGGGAGGCTCAGGAAGGTGAACTGATTTGCCTGTGGGCATAAACCAGGATTTCAACTCTGGGTCTGCTTGATCTTTAGCCTATGCTCTTTTTTTTTTTTTTTTTTTTTTACTATAATAGGGATGGTAAGTGGATGTCATCTCAAGGGCAAATTCCAGCTGATTGCTAGAGGCTGAGCACTGTGCTGTGAAGGCTCCCAGGCCATCTGGGTTCAGAAGCACATAGTGGATTAATGATGGCGGCCATGGGAGTAGGACGGAAAGGGGTAGCCCTGAGTCAGGACTTCGTACTTCCTGAGCTATACCATACCGTCACTCTTCCAGGCCCAACTCTCTCTAAGTCAAGTCTCCTACATCCTGTTCCTTTCCTCTGAGCTCAAGATGGTATTTTGTGCCATCTGGGTGTCTAGAATCTTGTCTCCTAATCAGGTCAGCTTCCCTGTACATTGTCCCATGCTGCAACCCTTTTCAAAATTTTCAGCCCCATCAAAGATATCCCTTTTGCATTGCCTCACAACCCTGCTCCATGCTGATGACAGCTTATGTGATATGTAGATTATTACATGCCTACAGCTTAATATGTTCGTGTCTAGGTAAGGTGCAGGCCTTCCTAATTCAAAGAAGTGACTCCAGCAGAAAGAAGTTCAGACCCTTGGGCAGGCTAGCTGGGATCTGTCAGTCTTTAAGATTATACCAGACAAATAGCTGCTGACCTCACACCTTTTCTTAGATGCTGGAGAGCCCTTGATATAATAGTTAGTGAGGTACTGAGGTATTGTAGGTCCACGCATACGGTACTTAAAGAGGAATCTGGAGGTGGAGATGGTGTTTTCTTACTGTTGCAGTTTATGATTTCCAGCTGTTGCCCTGAGTTAGACACTACAATTAGGTCTAGGCTGTGGTTCTAGCTAGTATGCCTCTGCTTTAAATTTTATCTCATAACTCCTTGACAGCAAAGAATTTCAACTTTCCAAAGCTGGCCACAAGTTTGAAACAAGTGTCTAAAAGCAGTTGTTAGAGTCAAAAGATACAGCGGTAGTAACAACCGTGTTAAATGAATCATTTGTGGAATGCTTAACTGCTCATCATCTATTTGAAGTGTCTCAGTGTTTTTTGTTTTCTGCAGTAAAAATAAGTCAGGTTTACTCCAGGTATATATTTTCATTCCTTTCACATATGTGACAATCTATTTTCTGAATTATTGGACTTCTAAAACACTGTGGGTAAACAAGTATGAATTTGAATGCAAACCACATCTGGAGGTGTTATTTTTAAATTATTGAATAAATTCTTTAGTATCATAAGAGCATTTTTACTTGAATATTCTATTAGTATGTAACTTACACATTGTAATACTTCTAACCAAGAATAGCTATTAACTTTAAATTTTTACTTTTAAAATTCTTTTCAAATAAGAAGAGAGCTTCCATAGGATGAGGTTCCTAGCCTGATTTTTATGTAGAGTTGTAATTTTCTATTTTAGTAAATCAGACAGCCCTGTGGCTTAGTAGGTTAGCATTATTGCTGGTGCCCTGCTGTTTTTTCCTGGATTAAAAACAAAGAATAACAGAGTGAACATATTTAAAATATATCCTCTTGTTTGATGAAATGAGTAGCCTGTGTGCCAAAGTGAGACTATTCTGTGTGAGTGATTGCTTTTATCACTATGGATGTTTTATTTATGTGCCACTCACATGTCAAGTTTTCTTTTTAATTGTATGTATGAATTTTTAAACAGAGGAAAATAAGGCTAACTAGATGGAATAGAAAAGTATGAGTCCTAAAGAACAGGAGTCATACAACTTGAGGTCTGAATCTTCTATACATCTTGTCTGTCACCTAAACCCCAAGAACTATCTTAAATACATTGCAGTGAGGGGCCCTTCTCCCATATGGACTGGTATTCTTTCCTATAATGTATGTATCTTCTTTCATATAATGTAGCCATGAGGTGTTAACCAGGGTATTGTTTGAAATATTTTGAAAACTTCCAAATAAGGGGGATAGTGGTTGTAGATTATTTCAGCATAATATTGACTAGGGAGTTTGAAAGATTTTTGATTTCACTTGTCACCAATATTTTCAGTTGTAACAGTCTCTTCTAAAGTGTTAGACATTCCTTAACTTGATGTTTCTGATTACCTTAAATTGCAGTCATTAAATATCATTTCAGAACTTAATTGAATATTCTAGTGTATGATTCACTATACTTTAGAAACTTGTATTGAATTCATGATACTGGTTTTTGAGTACAGCACTGAAACTCATTGAATTACTAGAGGAAAGCTCAGTGGCAATCTAATTGGACTATTAGTGAGTCTCTTAAACAGGTACTGAAAGAACATAGAATATCATTAAAATAAAAAAAATAGGGCTTCCCTGGTGGCACAGTGGTTGGGGGTCCGCCTGCCGATGCAGGGGACACGGGTTCGTGCCCCGGCCCGGGAAGATCCCACATGCCGCGGAGTGGCTGGGCCCGTGAGGCCATGGCCGCTGAGCCTGCGCGTCCGGAGCCTGTGCTCTGCAACGGGAGAGGCCATGGCAGTGAGAGGCCCGCGTACCGCAAAAAAAAAAAAAAAAAAAAATGTTTCTTATCAACATAACTGACCTGTCACGTGGCACTAGAAGGATGTTATATTTGTTATTCAAATGTAATCATCTGGAAGACATTCACTCTTAGTGGCTGACACATGGCAGGTGGTTGCCTAGTAAGTATTTATTAATGAAAGAACATACGGCTTCAGTTCCACCTACTGCTGATGACTCCCAAGTTAACATTTCAATTTGGAGCTCTCAGAGTTCCGACCCACAGTTCTGGCTGCCTTCTACTCGTCTATGCCTCGAGGAGCCACAGATATTCTAAGTGCCCGATGCCTAAAATTGAATCACCATCTCTTCCTTCTAAGCCTATCCCTCCTCTCTCTCCCGCTTGGTTATCAGAATCCCATGCTACCCAGTCACCCTGGATTCTTTCCTCTCCCTCACTACCTAGATCCAGTTGTTTATACATCGAGTCTTACAGGTTTTCCTCCTTACCACCTCACTGACCTGGCTACGTCTCTCCAACTCCATCAGATCCTTAGACTTTCCACCTGAATTTTAGCTGGTCTTCAGAGGAGTCTCCATGCCTAGGTCAGTGGTCCTATACTTCACCCTACTAAAGCATTCCCCAGGGAGCTCGTTAAAACCGGAGATACCCAGATCATACCTTCATCAGTTTATCATTTGGTAGGTCTGGGTGGGACCCAGAAATCTGAATTTCAAGCAGTCAGCCCAGGTGATTGTGATGCAGGGGGAGCGTCACATACCTCCATTCCATCCTGAGCACTCAGACACAGGTTTGCTTTAAAATATAAGACTTATCCATGCTCTTGATTAAAAATCTTCAAAGAACTACCATTCTACAGCAGTCATTTTCAAACCTAGGCCAGCGAGGTTCCCAGGGGTTCCTCAGAGGTGCCTCAGTGTATGTATGTGTAGCGGGGAGCGGGGGGAGCACTGTAGTGTGAAGATCGGAGTGAATTCTCCAGGAAGATCTTTATTCAACTCCCCCCACCCCATCTCCTTCTTTAGTCAGAGCAGCTCTGATATTGGAGTTTAACAAGAGATTTTCTTTGGGAAGTCATCCTCTACTTAAAAAAAAAAATGATCTACAGAAGTAGGTTTCAATTTTTATTTTTTAATCAGGACCCCACAGTGAGAAATAATGTACATTCTCTATCATGGCCCAATACATACACATAGTTTTGTATGTAATTGAAACAAGTTTCATGAAACATACCATTACTATACTTGATGTATCCTGATGTTTTCTGTTCTATTTTATTTTTTAGAAAAAAGCTGGTTGCAACCTACTAAATTGATTTCACAAGCCACTGATGAGTTGCAACTGAGCCTGAAACACCTCAGCTCTTAACCTTTCTCATTAGGTTTCCTTTATGAACCGTGGAACCTAGAAATATTTTCTTAATCCTCCCATGACGGTGTATGACTCATACCATTCTAGGTGCTTGGGAGAGAGGTTAATTCATTACATACCACGGATACTTGAGGGCATTCACCTGATGAACTCCTGGTTGAAAAAAGACTTATGGGGTGTGTTCTATACAATAAATCCAAACTCCTGAGAACTGCCCACAGGGCCCTTCCAGGTCTGACCCATGTTCATCTTTCAGGCTTCATCTTACTTCCCTAGTAACCTTCCTGGGTTAAAACCATCCTAAACTGTTTGGAATTCCCCAAGTACATCATGCTACTTCTCACCTCTGCACAGTCATTCTTGACCTTCAATACTCAGCTCAACTGAGTGTCATTTCACCTGACACCTTCCTGGACAGTAATCAGAATCATCACGTCCTGTTTCCCTGCCTGTCAGTGCCTGAAGGGCAGGACGGCACACTGTTTGCATCAGCAAGTGCTGCAGCTCATGCGTTACCTGGCCCCATGTGGCCTCTTAATAAAGTTCAGTTATGTTCAATGGACTCATCGTCTCTGCTACTGAGTATGGAGCTCTATACTTCATTCTGAGGACACAGACAGGTATGAGGCACAGCCTACATGCTTAGGAAGCTTGCAATGGGCCCGAGAGACAGGACGTATGTATTAAAAACGACCTCAGAATAGCACAACGCTCAAGAGTTTGCATGGGGGAATCAGGCCTGGGTTCAAATTCTGACTCTTCTATTTGTTGGCTTCTGACTAAACCTAGGACAAACTCTTGAGCTGTTCTGAAGTTCAAATTCATCATATGTGAGACGGAAAATAAGAGTGGCAACTTCACAGGGCCATGAGTTTTAAACAATGGGTGTATGTAAAGCTCTAAGCACACTGCCCAGCCCAGAGCTCTTGGGAAATGTTAGAGTGGAATTAAGCAGGTAATATGCCCAGTGCCATGTGGATGTTGTAGGTGGAAAATGCCACAGGAGTTGAGAGGAGGGAATGGTCACTGTTTGTTGGACATATGGGAAAGGTCCAGTGGAGGAGCTAAGCTTAAAATGAAAAGTAGACCTTAGATTAGGAGCCAGGAAGGCATTCCTGGCAGGGCGAACCAGAGCGCCAACAAAGGCCAGTGGAGGACAGTATATGCCTTGCCTGTAGACTAGTTTCCCTGCTAGTGTTTGTACATTTCATTTATGCATAAGATGTACTCAAACATTCTGTCCAAATAGAAGCTGAAGGTATTGATCTGAAGGTGATTTTCTTGTTCTAAAGAATTCTGCCCCCTTTCTCTTTTCCATGACTTTTTGCCAAGTGTGTATGGAGTCTACAATTTTGCTGACAGGATCAGCTTGATTAAACCATTTTGGTCAGCATAGAAAAATGGTTTGTAAAACTGGCCATGCATCATAATCACCCAGGGAACTTTTTAGTACTGCAGATTTCCATGTACCACCCCAGAGAGTCTGACCATTGGCTCTGATCTAGGACCAGGAGATCTGCATTATTAAAAAAGCTCCCCTGGGAATTTGATGGCCAGCCAGCTTTGGGAACTGGTAGCTCAGAGAATTCATCTTAATCAGTTTTTAGCCATACTGTCTGATAATGGTGTATGGGAAACTAATACGTTGAATTTGTTTGAATTTTATGGGGAGTTGATACTCATAGTTTGTAGAATTTAGCAGTTTTCTACTTGGAAAAGAGTTCAGAAGCCACTTAACCCTCTCTCTCTCATTTAGGAAAAATCTCTTCCCTTTGTACATCTCAGGATGATCTGGGCAAAGTAAATACCCTGGCCAAGGGAGGCTCTCTATCTGCCGAACAACAAATTCCTCTCCTAATAGCTTCATTTCCTTAAAAAGAAGTCTTACATTCACATTCTGCCTTTTGGTACTTTTCCATTTGTCTCAGGGTGACCTTCAAGATAAGTCATGCTTCTCTCTATGTGATGGCCCTTCAGGTCTTTGGGAATAGTTAACATAATGTGGTTTTCCTTTGCCTTTTCTTTTCCAAGAGAAACATGCTTGATTTCTTCCATCAGTTCCCAGATAGATACCTTTAGATCTGCTCCTACTTGTTAATGCCTGATTTAGGGGAAAAAAAAAAAAGATCCGGGCTTGGCATATGTCTCTTTGAAAGCCTTGTTTGGTCCCAGCTCTCTTGGTCTGAGCATTGAGTTTAAATACTCAAAAAACATTCATCTTAGTTTTTTCCTCTAGAAATTTTTGGAAATTGATAAGGGACTGACTGATATATATTTCTCAGGATGTACCCTCTGCCCCTCTTTTAAGAACTGGGACAGACAGAAACATTTGTATGTTTCTGACATCTCCCACATTCTCCAAGTGTTCTCCAAAAAGACGGATTCCCAAGGCCAAAACCATTCCTGACATTTTCTTCTCTTTTAAATGTTTTTGGGGACCTCATATATGCTGCTGCTGACATACAGTAAAAACTCCCAAGGAATGAGCTGTTTAGATAAACTGTGCCCCCGCTCTGAGATGTGTTTGGAGGTAGAGCTTGGCCACTGGTGGAGGAGTTGGGGAGCTGCAGTTTCCCAGGGTTCCTGCTCGGCGTGCAATCATCACCTCAGACAGCACCGCTGAAGCACCCATCAGCAGTGCAGTGTGTGGCAGCTGTTCTGTCAGAGACTTGCCTTTTGTTGTTCTTGGAAACGGTGTAAAGAAAAAGTCAGCAGATTTTTTTTTTTTTTGATAAATTTTATTTATTTATTTTTGGCTGCATTGGGTTTCCGTTGCTGCGCACGGGCTTTCTCTAGTTGCGGCAAGCAGGGGCTGCTCTTCGTTGCAGTGAGGGGGCTTCTCATTGTGGTGGCTTCTCTTGTTGCGGAGCACGGGCTCTAGGCACACGGGCTTCCGTAGTTGTGGCACGTGGGCTTAGTAGTTGTGGCGCGCGGGCTCTAGAGTGCAGGTTCAGTAGTTGTGGCGCGCGGGCTTAGTTGCTCCGCAGCATGTAGGATCTTCCCGGACCAGGGCTCGAACCCTTTTCCCCTGCATTGGCAGGCGGATTCTTAACCACTGTGCCACCAGGGAAGCCCCAGGTCAGCAGATTTTTGTTGCTCTTCTTACCTGTATTTTTGTTGAAATTCTTTCTCCTTTCTTTCCTCCCCCTCCCTTCCTTCCTTCTTTCCTTCTTCATCGTTTTTGCTTCCTCCCTCCCTCCCTCCCTCCCTTCCTTCCTTCCTTTGCCAGAAATTCTTTCTGTTAGCAAAGCAAAGAATGACTTGGTTGTGATATACTGTATGCAGTTTCACAGTCAGGTATGATATTCTATGAACGGGACTTTAAAGGTCAGAAGTACCCTCCCCGCTTCCCCATCACTTACTTTAGAAATAATATCCTTTGCAGCTCACTGCTGAGCAGCCTAGCATGTGAAAAGAAGCACAGGCCCTGGGGCCAGGCTGCCTGTTCAAATCCTGGCCCTTCCACTTATCATGGCTTTGAGCAGGTTACCAATTTCTCTGTGGTTCACTTTCCTCAGGTTTAAAATGAGGGTTTTATATATATAAATGAGAGTTATATGTGTGTGTGTGTGTGTGTGTGTGTGTGTGTGTGTGTGTAATAGTACCTATTTCCAAGGGTTGCTATGAGGATTAAATGGTTAATTCATATAAAATGCTTACAAGAGTGCCTGGTGTATAACCATTGCTCAGTGAAAAGTGTGTCAGTGTTGACTGAATGAATTATTTTATGAAATTCAATGCAAAAGGAAAATGTATGTGAAGTACCACATTATGACAAACAGGGCATCAATTTGAAGATTTATTTAGAGTGTTTAGGTCCCCTGATTAATCCAAACTAGAATTTTATGCTAGGGAAAAAAGCTTTAATGATTTTTAAAAATCCAATTTTAAAAACAGTCTTTAGGAAAACATGTTGGCAATTTACTTTTATCCTTTTTTCTGACATGTGTGTGAAATATATCATTCAAACAAAATTATATAAGATATATGTACAGTTTAAAGAATAACACTTAAAAGAATATTAAAAATTTAAAACACCTGTGTACTTGCCACCCAATTTAATAGAACATTTTCAGTGTCTTTAGAACCTCTTTGTGCCCTATCCTGGTGGCCCCCTCTCTCCTGTAGAAATAACCATATTATAAATTTCGTGTTAATCATCTTGCTTTTCTTCATGGTTTTAGCACATATGGTTATAATGTTAGACATCAAATTATTTAGATTCACTTTTTTAACTATACAATTAACATTGATTTTGATTATTAGTATACCGTTGACCCTTGAACAACAGGGGTTTGAACTGAGCGAGTCCATTTATGTGCAGAATTTTTTCAGTAAATACATGCTACAGTGCTACATAATCTGATCTGAGGTTGGTTGTATCTACAGATGTGGAATCATAGATACGAGGGCCAAATGTAAAGTTATATACGGATTTTCGACTGTGCAGGGGTCAGTGCCCCTAACCCTTGTGTTGTTTAAGGATCAACTTATCTGGATTCATTTCCAGCATCTTAATTTTTTCTTTATCCCATTTTTCTATGTTTCCCTCCTTTGTTATGCATTGAGACTTTTTTTTTTTTTTTTTTTTGCGGTATGCGGGCCTCTCACTGTTGTGGCCTCTCCCGTTGTGGAGCACAGGCTCCGGACATGCAGCCTCAGCGGCCATGGCTCACGGGCCCAGCTGCTCCGCAGCATGTGGGATCTTCCCGGATCAGGGCACGAACCCATGTCCCCTGCATCGGCAGGCGGACTCTCAACCACTGCGCCACCAGGGAAGCCCGAGACTTTTTTTTTTTCCTTTCCTTTACTTGCATCCTTCCCCCTCCATTGGTTTAGAAGTTATATACACTATTAAATTTTGACATGCGTATTTAACTAAGTATAAAGTTTATCAATATTTCTCCCTCCTACCCATTAACACAAAAACCTTGGAACACTCCCACTAGGATTTCTTTGGAATTCTGCAATCTCACACAAAAAGGACTCTTCACATCAAATTTGGTAGCTACATCTTTTGATGTCTGCTTTGTTTAGTTCTTCCCTCCTGACAACATAGTAACCCTGTCTCAGAAATGGCAGAGAGAACAAAAGTGTTACTTCTATGGGAAATACAGACCACTGGAGCTGGATGCAGCCTTAAAGGTTATCTAAATTAGTGTTTTTCAAACTTTTTGACTAATTCCAACAGTCAAAAATAATATTTTATTTTATAACCAATGCACACATAAATATAGTATATAAAACTGAAACAAAAGTTTCATGAAACAATACTTCTCTTGGTCTGTGTAATATACTCTGAGCTATTCCATTCCATTTGCATTTCCATTCTTTCGTTAAAAAAAAAAAAGAAACTTTTCCCAATTCATTAAATTGATTGCATACTCACTAAGGTGCCTTGGCCCACAGTTTGAAAAACCCAGAACTTGCCTAACATCCTCAGTTTACAGTTTAAGAAGATGAAGCCCAGACCGATGACATGGATCTCCCAGAGTTGTACAGTAAGTGAAGAATTAGGACCCAAATCCCTGATATTTTATCTCTAAGTTCACTTCTTTCTTCACATATGTCAGCCAAACCCAAAATAATACAGGATGGAGAAAAAAGGGAGCCATTGGAGAGCTGTAGTTATGAAATGGGAACTGAAACCCCCTGAGAACTCCTGCACATCTACTTTTGGCAGATGTCTTTGACAAAGCATCTCATGATAACCACTGCTGAGTGAACCCAACACGGTATTAGACACCCCTTTTCATTACCTCTGACTCTTAACAACCACTTCATAAATCGGGATCATTATCCTTATTAAATAAGGGAATGAAGGCTCAGAAGAGTAATTTGCCTCACTAGCAGCGTGTAAGGTGAGGGGCTGGGCGTAGCTGTCTGACCCCATAGCTCATGGAGTTTCACGGCCTCATACTGCCTCTTTATAATTCTTGACTTGACTTGCTTATTATTATATCTCTCAGAAGGAAGATAAAGCACCAAGAGGAATACTGTCCAGGTCTGACTCTAAGCAGGAAGGGTAACTAGTTGGTGATACGGTTCACAGACTCGCTTGTTCGTTCTATCTCTCCCATTAGCACTTTTGTTCCCGCACTGCAGGGTCTTCACCTCATTCACTGCATAGTACAGTTCTTGGCACATTGAAACCTCACAATGACTATTTGTTCAGTGGATAAGTAAGGGCCTTCAGAAATCAGAAGGACTTTGGGAGAAAGAAACCACGTCCCAGTATGGAGGCAGGTCCCATAGTGGCCCAGTGTACAGCCTGTGGAGGAAGACTGCCTAGGTTCAAAATTCAATGTCCCTTACAAGCTATTTGCCTTTAAGCAAGTTACTGAACTTCTCTTGTGCCTCAGTTTCCTGAGGATGATAATGATGTCTATTTCAGAGTGTGGTTCTATGAGTTAATAAAGGGAAGCATTGATGTGTTAGCTGTCATTGTTATCTGATGTTACGATGACTAAGTAGGGAAATATTGAACATGTGTCTCATATTTTAGGAAAAACATACCAGAAAGTTTGAGGTAAGCTAAGTATGATCATATGGGTAGAGACTCAGAACAGACCCCCCATTCGTGTGCCATTGGTGCTAAAATTATGCTAAATAAATAAATGTGCTAATAAAAAGCACATCTCTATCTCATCATGAAAGAGAAAGATTTATTTCTGACAAAAATATCTCATCCTAGAACAGATTATTAAAGGAGATGGCCTATGAATATGTCAAAAAGAATTTAGTGCTTACTCAGCAGCAACTTGAATTTGTAAAGAATACAGTTTTTGAGCAGGTGACTTGATTAAAAGACTAGGAGACTCCCATAGATGCAATGCATCTTATTTTCAGGAAAACATTTGGAACGTCTGATTTGGAGAACAGTAGAGTGCAGGGTTAAGTGTGTGAGGCTTCCCCACATAGACCCTGGGATTTGACCTCAGTTTTCTCACCTGCAGAGTGTGGATAATGACTGCACAGCCTCCTAGTGTGATTCAGAGAACAAACAGAAATAAGGTCCGTGTTGTGCTCAATAAGTAAGAGATAAGTGTAAGCCCCTAATTACGGTACCTGGGTAAGCAGATAAGAAGGTGAAGTGGAACGTGGTTAAGAGTCTGTTTGCTTCTAATAAGCCCAGTCTCAAATGCTCAGAGGAAGGCTGGAAGTTTGCTTTGCAGTTGTCAGAACAAATCCTCAAGGTCCCTTGACACCCCGGACCGAAGACTGGGCGAGAAGAAACCCAAATAATTAGCCTGAGGTCTGAGTGCCTGTTGCTTCCTCTCTCTCCCTCCAGGGGCCTTTGTCGTGTGCTGGACACCAGGTCTGGTGGTTCTGCTGCTCGATGGCCTGAACTGCACGTGGTGCAACGTGCAGCATGTGAAAAGGTGGTTCCTGCTGCTGGCGCTGCTTAACTCCGTCATGAACCCCATCATCTACTCCTACAAGGATGAGGACATGTACAGCACCATGAAGAGGATGCTCTGCTGCTTCTCGCAGGAGAAGAACCCAGAGAGGCGGCCCTCCCACATCCCCTCCATGGTCCTCAGCCAGAGCGACACGGGGGGCAGCCAGTATATGGAGGATAACAGCAACCGAGACCAGGTCTGCAACAAGAGCAGCTCCTAGGCTTCAATGCCCCTCTGCCTGGCCCAGCCTCCTCTGGGAGAACTGTTCAGAATGGTTACCTGTCTCCAACTAAGCCCACGTACAGTGTTATTTGAGCTCTGAATGAATCATTGGGAAATTTCTTTAAAAATTGTTTTTCATCATTTAAAAGCATGGGCAGGAAAGAGAGGACACAATGCATTTAGAGAAAACGCACAGAAAGAGGGAAGGCAGCATGGTGGATTCCTGCCTGACATCCTGTGAACCCCTTGGAGCATCGCCCACCAGGCCATGCATCCTGGGCTCTGCCACCATCTTGTAGCCATTCTCTTTGTGTTTCTGAAGGATGCTGTTAAAGGGCTTAGGCCAAAATAAATAAAAATGTCACTTGAGCCACCTTATGTAGCTGCTTGGAAAGCCTATGTAGTTCTTTCTGCATGCATTTGAAATTTTAAAAAATGCTTCAACAGTGATGTTTTTCTCCTCAAACAAATCATGGCCAGTAGCTAGGTGTGCAATAGCAATCTCAGAATAACAAATCAGTCAGGGCTCCAGATTAATTAACTTGATTTTTAACTGAAAGAACATTCTGAGGAAAAAGATTTACTTTGAAGTAATAACAAAAAAGGTAAACGTTAAAAACTCTTCTTGCAGGAAAAAGAAAAAGAGGCCTTGACGTGGTCCTCTCAGTGTGCGTGCGTGTGTACACACACCTGTATATTTACACACTTCGAATTTGTATTTAAATGCATCACAGACAGTGATGGTGAAATAAATTTACTGACCACCTAGACTTTCCAGTCTAGGACTACAGTTGTAGAAATGACCTGTTGTGCCCTAAAATAGAAAGAGGTGATTTGTTTGAAAACAGATATTCAGCAGGGTAAAAAAGTACATTAGCATGCGGGCTGAGTTCCTTGCATATAGGATCAAATATGAGCTTAAATGAGTCTTTCTATCCAGTTCCTTCCATGCCACTGGTGACTTGTCAGATTTAGTATTTAGAATAATTTTCACACCTCATATTTTACCCCCAATTATTGACATGTTTCCACTACTTGTTTTACTTGTGGAATGAATTTTGATCTGGGTTCTATTTGAAAGTTTTCTCCTTCAAAGACCTAAGTAGGCAACATGAAAGGCAAGTCAGTAAGAAAAAAAAAATTTTATATACATAGGCTACTGACCAGAGTTTTCTATGTAAAGCATATAGAGTATCTTCTGATTCTAAAATGAGAATAACTTCAAGGCAGATATTATAGTATTTATGTAGTTTGCAAAAGAAGTTTACATTTTTTTTTTGCTATTGTGGTGTAACATTTATGTGCAAGAACTACTTGTAATAAAAGGATTTGAGAAGTCATGCTTTTAGATATAATGGCCTAAAATAGAGAGTAGTATGATTTAAAGGTATAGATCTCACAAACTGTGTAGTAAGTGGGTCTATCTGAAGCTTATACCAAAGCTACCTATAAAATAAAATTAAAAAAGAGGATCTGTTTTCTGTTGTTGGAGGTGCATTATTACTTTGTGTATTTTCTAAGTAAAAATATAGTTTGTGGTAGCTATGACACGTTTCTATTGCAGAAGAAAAATCAGATTTGCCAGGAAGTACATACTCTCAGTGTTTTATATAAGCATTTTGAATCTGCATCTGGGCAAAGGGTGGAGAATTGAGATTGAATTCCCATCCCTGAATAGCTACTAAGGGATCTTTAAAGGTTTTATTTTGAGCAAAGCACCATTTTTAGTACCCTGCAGCAGAATGTCATGTTCAGAATGGTGTCTGGAAGGGATCCAACTATGGAGACTTAGGGTGGAAATATATAGCTTTTGCTTTTATGCACACACATATCTCAGCACTTGTGCAAGAGTAGAGTCATGTATATTTGCAGATGACAAGTGCCAGCCATCACAGGGCTCACCAAGAACACAGCAAAACCATCTCTTAGTTGGGGAAAAAAAACAAGGAAAGAATGTTCCTATTCAAGTCCTAGGACCCCGAGTTTATCTGCAAGTCACTGTGATGATGATTCTAAAAATTTGATCTAGACCTTTTCAGACCAGCCCTTGACTCAAAGCATGGGCTACTCCTGAGCCAAGCAAGATTTCATTTTCTCCTTAGATTTGTAGCACTGTCCAAGGTGTTCTGTTAAATCTATATGGGTGAGAGAGTTTAGTCCTTCATGAAGACTGCCTGCTTGGAAAGAAAGAATTTTTTGGAAGTAAACTGAAGTTTCTTGGTGACATTTTTTTTTAAGTGACTGGTAGACTTGAGGCCATAATGTAACTTTTAGAAGCCCTAAGCACTGAAATGATTATGCCTCCATTTGTGTAATTCCAAATAAAAACAGTACTTAACCATAGAACAAATGTAAGCCTTGAACAAAACTCTAATTTCCTTCACAGTTAGCACTTTGATGCTTTTTATAAATGTTGACAATCAAAATTTAGCAATTTCGATGCCGCTGCTGCCCTGGCACCCTGAGTTTGGATGGCCCAGGATCAGGGCCTGGGAGAGCCCAGCAGCAGCAGCAGCATCAGGCAGTGAGGGGACCGGGGAGGCATGGGGGATGCAGCTCTTTTCATCTTCTGGTGCTGCCCCACATGGACTACAAGGCATGCCATGCCCCGTGCTTGTAGACTAACTGTAGGAGGTTGAGAGTGTTTTGTTCTTATTAGCTCACCAATTCTCTAATCATTCAGGGAGTGCGGGCAATAAGAATGCTTGGCCCTCTTTTAATTGATTGACTAGGCATAATGAAAGCAAGCCCCATGAAGGCATTCATGAAGGTGACTTAATGACAAACACAAGCCCTGTTAGAACCTGGAGTGAAAATAACCAGAGCATTGTTCTACACGATGATGCATCTCCTGGCATACTAAAAAGAATTTAAAACACACAAAGACAGATCTGACTTCTGGGATGTTTACCAGAGAATTCTATCCCCTTGGTGGACCACTAAATGTGAGCTTAAATTGGAAACTCCTAGAGCTCCTTCCAACTTTACACACTGTCTTTCAGGCATAGGAGTTGGGGTTAGAATCACTTAAAGACATGAAGGAGCTTTAAGAGAGATGCATTTTGTGAGGGATGCTCTGCCGAACACGTCACATAATTTACAATACTCATAATGTAAGACTGGTTTTCACAGAGGAGTAAACATTAGGATGGGAGATGCTGTTGCTGTAGGGTTTTTTTTTTTTCTTTTTGGCCCTAATCCTCTATCTATTTTTACATCATTCTCTCTAGAGCCTTTTAGAGTGTGCTCTCTCCTAAATTAATAGATGGTAAAGTTTTAATGGCAGTGGTTATGGGTTCAGAGTATTTTATTATATATAACTTCTGAGATAAGGTTTATGGTGCAAACAATAGGACAACGGTCACTAAAATCACATGGGGAGATTCTGGTACACGTGAATAAGAGGGTGGGTCATGTTATATATATAATGCAGTACCTCTGCATGTCAATCCATGAACATGGTTTGCAATTTACTGGGTCAGCCAAGTTTGGAATTTGCAGTTCTTGCCAGCTTTTTTTTTTTTTTTTTTTTGCAGTACACGGGCCTCTCACTATTGTGGCCTCTCCTGTTGCGGAGCACAGGCTCCGGACGCGCAGGCTCAGCGGCCATGGCTCATGGGCCCAGCCACTCCACGGCATGTGGGATCTTCCTGGACCAGGGCACGAACCCGTGTCCCCTAGCATCGGCAGGCGGACTCTCAACCACTGTGCCACCAGGGAAGCCCTTGCCAGCTTTTTAGAGAGTTTCAACTTTATAAAAATTTTTCTGTATTAGCAACTTCAAGTTTACATAATTCAAATTTCCAAAAGCTGCATCTGTATTGTATTTGTTACTGAGATTAGCACTTACACATTCTTTGTTAGTCGTAAGGTCGTATTGAAGAAAAGGGGGTGGCACCTGTCAGAAGTCCATGTTACATCTTTGTGCATATTAGAAAACACTGTCCCTTCCTCAAGACACTTTACCTGCATCTATTGGAAAGCATCTAATACATTTTGTATTAGAACTTTTGTTAGAACTTTACTACTACTTGTCAGACAACTTCCTAACACATAAGCGTGTTCACAGTATGATTGGCACACATAGAGTTGTTCAGTTCACCACTCACCCAAATGTAATGACAACCATCTTAAAGAAAGCACAAGATTGAAATTCAGAATACCTAGGTTCTGAGTTCTGTTCTGTTCTGTCCTAAACTATCTATGAAATTCTAGATATGATTTATGATCTCCTAAATGATAAGCTTAAATGATCTGTAAGGACCTTTTCAGCTCCAAAATTCTGTCATTCTATACATCACCTCCCAGATGTGAATCATGGAAAGAACCCCAAGTCTTTGGATTCGTTGGGTTTTACTCCTTGCATAGGGATTTCAAATAAAAGGAGCTCTGTTTCTATTTATTGCAGTGGTTCTCAAGCTTTAGTGTACGTAAGGATCACCTAGGAGAGACCATTTAAAATCTATGAGATTGAGGCAGGTGTGAAATGTGTAACTGTAAACCCATCATCAATACGAGAAGGAATTTCTGGAATACAATGGAACTGCTAATCAAAATGGAGAACCTAAGAGACTTGAAGATCTGCTTATGTGTGCTAAAGTGAACTTAAATTCAAAGTGTGTGAGTTGATGTTTACTCCATCAAGGCAAATGGGAACCCACAAATTTACTTTTACATGTAATTTAACCAAAATCTTTGAATAGTCCCTAGGTGCTAGGGAACAAACAAGCAAAAAGTCCCTGCCATTAAAAGAATGAACAAAATCATAAATTAAACATACACACAAGTAATTGAAGGGAAATAAAATGAAAGGGAGCTGAAAATATTAAGGATGGACATATGTGGAGGTAGCCATCCTCCAGATATCACTTGGAACATTGTTTGATATTGGTGTTGCATTTTTTAGATACGGCCTCTGTAATATAATTCTTAATATAGAATTCTCCAAGACCTAGGGGAAGAAAAAGAAATCACATAAAGGGGCTACTCTGGGAGTTAAAATCTGTTTACAATTTATGGGTTGGGGATCTGGTACCGATCATCTAAACTAGACTTGTCTTTTTCTTAAGTGGACACCTGACCACAGGTTTATATAAATTAGGAGATGGGATATTTCCGTCAGTCTTCAGTTCGAAAACCAGAAACCACTCTGGGTACTTGAAGCAGGAAGGTATTTAAAATAGGCAATTAAGTGCTTATAAAATAGTTGGAAAGGCTAGAGGAGCAAAGGTGAGGGAAGCCCATTGTTAGCTCTCAGGTTTGCAGCTAACCTGTAGGGAATTATTGCCACACAGGTCAGGAACTTGTGGAAACTGCTTCCTGAGGGATACTCAGAGGCCACTGCCAAATCTAACATCTGCTGCTAGGGGAAGACTATGTCTCCTGCTTCCCTTCTGCCCTCCTCATCTCTTGTCTCTGGCACTGGCAGAATCTAAACTGGGATATTTGCTGGCTTTGTATTCTGAGAAATAGAATTCCCAGGCTTCCAACCTTTCAGATTCAGGGGAGAGCAGAGAAAGGGCCAGCAATCCAGCTGATTGCTGACAGACAATACAGCAGATGGAAAAAGAAAAAAGGAAGGGAGTGGGTCATCTTGGCTTCTGAGACTTTTGCCTTGCGGAGATAGGGGTCCTATTAGTTTATCTTGACTGTGGGTAGAAGATAATATAACTAGTTCTAGAGTAAGGGATGAAAATTCTCTAAAAAGTAAAGTGTTGGTATGTGTAAGTTATGGGTTCCCCCTTACAGTATATGGATCTTCTGAAGGCTGAATGGGTAAATAAGACAAAAAAGAGCATAAGAGCATGGTTTACTTATTGGCTATTCATTATCCAAACCTGTGATATCAAAACTGAGATTAGAGCACAAGAAATAAAATGTGTGGTCACAGTTGATATACAGCCGTGGCATATTTAGTACTACTTAATCTTTCCTTTAGGTTTCCAGATGATGAGAATAGGACCTTGAAACAATAATGAGTGAGCCAAGGTAGGTGTAAAATGCAGATGTGCAAAGTTATTTAGAAGTCAGAACTGTGTGTTCCATGGCCTTAAAAGATGCAATGGATCAAGACTTTTCTAGAGTTGAATGGTAATAGATCTAAGTTTCAGAGTTTGTGGTTTTTTGGGGAAAGTAACACTAAAGTTTCTTCTTTTGATGGAAATAAGGGCCTGATTTATGCATCGTTGTGAGAAAGTTGTAATGTAAGGATTATCTTGATTTTACAAATGAGGAAACTGAAGACCACAAGATTAAATGAGTACTTAAGTGACTGAGTCAGGATCAAACTTAGCTAGCTAAGTTCTTCTTCAGAGGTTTTTCTCTATTAAGAAAAAGTTTCCTACCACTGTATATAACTTCAGATTTCAAAGAGCCAATGTTTACTAATAATAGGTTAGCCATTTTAGGGACTGAGAACGTTTATGCTCATTGAGCAATTCAACTTCTAAGAATGTATGCTAAAGAAATGATTCTAAATTAAGAAAAGGTTTATTACACAAAGGTGATCAAAACAACATGATTTATAACACTGGAAACTTCTAAACAATGTAAATATTCAAGCATGTGACAAATGTAAGGCATTGTAGTCAAGCAAATGGACTCTGGAATCAAATTGCCTGCATTCATATCTCAGCCATTCCACTTACTAACTCTGTGACTTTGGGCAATTCCTCTGTGCATTAAGTATCTCACCTATAAAATGGGGATCGAGAGTCTACCTCCCTCACAGAGTTGTTGTAGATTCAATAAATTATATGTCAAGCACTTAGAACAATGCTGGGCACTGTGTAAGTGTACTTATTGTTATTGATGGAATGCTATTTGGCGATTTTAAGTTATGGGTATGGATAATCTAATAACATTGAAAAATGTGTATGATGTAGGATATACCAATGGAGTGGATATGGCAACAAGAGATTTGTCTTAAGACAACTTCAAGTGTTTTGATCCAAACCACTACAAAAATGGGATTTCTTTTTACAATGGAGAAGGTGGTAGGAGCAGCAGATTTGGGGATGGGTAGGAATCAGGAATTCAGGTTCAGTGTGATACTAGATGTGGCAGAGGTACATGCAGGTGGAGATGTCGAGAAGGCAACTGGAGAAACAAATCTGCTGCTTGGGGGAGAGGTCCAGGCTGGAGATATTAATCTTGGAGTCACCAGTGTATAAATAGTATTTATAACCACGAGGCTGGACTAAATCACACAGGGAGAGTAAGTGTAGATGGATTAACAGATTTGAGAACTGACCCGTGGGCATTTGCAATGTTGGAGGTCAGGGAAATGAGGAGTCAGTTGAGGAGACAGGAGGAGCAGCCAGTGGTGTAGGGAGGGAACCAAGAGTCAGTGAGACCCGGGAATGATCAACTGTATCAAATGCTGTGACTTGAGGCTTGAGAAGTGACTGCTGATTTGGCCTTGGAGGTGTTTGGTGACCTGACAAAGCTGTTTCAGTACCGTGGTGGTGAAAGCCCAATTGGAGGGGGTTCAAGAGAGATTGGGAGGAGAGGATAGGAGACAAGTGAGGACTGTTTTTTTTTTCTGGCCACACCACGCAGCATGCAGGGTCTTAGTTCCCTGACCAGGGATCAAACCTGTGCCCATTGCAGTGGAAGCACGAAGTCTTAACCACTGGACCACCAGGGAAGTCCCAGGACTAGTTATTTTTAAATTAGTTTTTATTTTCCTAAAAAGGCACCAGAGAAATGGGGCAGTAGCTGGAGATGTATGTGAGGTTGGGGGGTCGGGGGTGGGATTTATTTTCAGATGGGAATTATTACAGCTTATTAGCTGCTGGTGAGAATGCTCCAGTAAAGAGGGAGTAAGTGATGATTTGGGAGAGTCATGGTGATAATTGCTGAAAGGAATGGGCTCCAGGATATAAGTGGAAGTTTTGGCCTTTGACAGCAGTGGGGGCATTCCATTCATAGTCAGAGCGGGGAAGGCAAGGTATGCACACAGGGAGCTGGAAGATATGTTGATGGGGGTGTGTTCACTTTTTTTCCTATCTTATCAATGAGTGAGGGCTTCACATCCTTAGCAGAGAATAAAGATAAGGCAAGAGGAGTTGGAGGTTTGAGTAGAGAAGAGGAGGTGAGAAATCACTGTCCAAGGGAGTAGGCCGGTGAGTGGACCAGGGGATTTAGAAGGCCTGCTGGACCAAGGCCCACCCAGTGAGATTTAAGACCATTCAGAAAGTTCATGTGTTTCCCTTCAGCCTGACTAGTTGCCTGGCTGCAGTCGTGGTGCAGACAGAGTTGAATTGTTTGTCAAGTCATGTCTGGGCTCCATCCTAAGCAATTAGATCAGAATCTCTGGGACTTGGCCCAAGCTGTGGGTACATCCAAAGTGATTGCCATGTGTAGCCAGAGTTCAGATCCATGGATTAAAGCAAGAAGGTGAAGAGAATGTTCACAGAAGAGCCTGAGATCCAGGACATCCTGCTGTGAAAAAATTCAGTGTCTGTTTAATAACCTAATTGTGGGCTGAAATTTTAGCTGAGAAAAGAAGGCAAGATAGGGGAAACTAACATTATGGAGTACCCATTATGAGTTAGGAATTGTGCTGTGCCCTATATACTTAGTACCCGGAATCAGATAAGAATTAGATAAGAATCTTGGAGATAAGAATTTTAACCTCTACTCTATAGTAAATAAGCTGAGATTTAGATAGGTGATGTGAGTTGCCCTCAGCTCCACTGCTAATAAGTCGTCAGGCCAGTATTTAGATCCGGAACAAATTTACTCTAAAGTTTTGTGTAAGATTTTGTGGAAGATGTGAGACTTGAGCTGTGTGCTAAAGGAGGAGTATGGTTTTGATTTTGGAGAGGCAAGAAGGCTTCCCAGCTACAGGGATACTGTGAGAAAAAAGGTTATGGAGTCAAGAAAGAACATGATGATTACAAGGAAAATTCAGGAAGAAAGGCACCTCCCATGGCCAGGTGGGTTGAAGTAAATGAAGGAACAAAAGATTCAACCAACCAACCAAGTGAGGGAGTGTCTGCTGTAAGTGGCCAGACAGCTGGGCAGCCTGCCAGCATACTTAGGGCCCCAGGAAGTTGCATTGCAGAACTGCTAAGCAAACGTTCCCTGCATTGTTTGTACAATTCATTATTTTTAAGAAATGTTAGCTATTGGGCTCCATTGAGATAAAAGATGGCCTCTGAGTATAATCTCATTATCATCTGTCACCCTGGCTGGGGAGTTTTATGTGTCTGCAGAATCTTAGAATCTATACTGCTCTAGCTTTAATCTCAGGGTCGATACCCCAACACAGCACTGCTCATAATAAATAGCTAGTAGTAAATGATAAAGTAGGCTACTGTGTTTTATTTTATTTGGCATTCAAGCCAATCAATTTTATAGCTGTCTGAGGGCTGAAAAAGAATTCTGGAGACAGCAAAGAATCATATGAAAAACTGGAACACACTGACAAAAAGAATCTTTATCTCCCCCGCCTCCCCCATGGAAAGAGACCCTAGATAGACTGTTGATTATGCATCTAATAAGGCAGCTGCTCATGGAAATGGTCCTTTTGATTGGTTTGCAGAGTAACTATTTTATGCCCCTTTGGCCAGTAATACAGCTTCTCATAGTCACCTGTGTGGTGTACTCGGTGATGACATTGGTTTGCTTGCCTTCTCAGAGACTTTTTACTTTGAGGATATGGAAAATCATAATTCCTGAAGTGGTAGCAAGAGAATAAAAGAGAGATATGAAAAATAAAATAGCATGTGTCCTCAATAGTAGTGCTGATTAGAAAGCTGAATTTCTCCTCTCTCTGCCTAGTTATTGCTTTTGGAAATATATGTGGTTCAGATAAGGTGGGAAGTAGTTTGCCTGCCCTGCGGTGGAAACAAAAGTATAAATGATCCCATCAAAAAGTATGCAATAAATTCAACATAAAAGGCCACATTTAAGTATACTTGTTATGCTCATCTGACTTTCAGTTTCTGACCAAGAAAGTTTTTTTATTTCAAGACATTCATTAATGCAACATGCTCTCACTATTCATTCATTCACTGAGCATACTTTCAGAGAATCTACCTTAAAGCAGACAGTGTGCTGGGTACTGAGAAAGATACTGAGGAAAATGAGATTGACTCTAAGCTCAAAAAGAGCTTACATTAGTGACTAAGCCTCTTCCAGTAGATATTCATGGGCAAGAAAGGGGCTAAAATCGGTGGTTGCCCACACTGTCCAAAATGTATCGCCAGAGTTATACCCAGAAGTGCTGTATGGATTGCCATTGCACAACTTATAGGCTATGGCATAAAATTCACTTTTGTTATGGAACTAACTGGAATTTTCCTAAGAACCAGTGACTGCAAGGGCATTTGCTTGTGATGTGCACATTTTATATAGATTATGTGAACAAGTTATAAGCATATTTAAAAAAATTATTATTGCTATCCCAAGGTGTATCTCTTGATTTTCATTTCCTTATTATTTTTAAATTATTAAAACCCATTAGATTTCCCCTACAGAAGTCTATGCAGAAAGTCAAAAGATGTCTAGCTAGACAGGAAGAGTTAGGGGAAACTGGGAGGGCTACAACAGATGTCACCTGGACTGTTAAGGGCTCACTGTCATCGAGTGGAGGGCATTTCAAGTTAAATACAGACTTTAGCACTGTTGAGAATCAGCCCCTTGCTTCCACGACACCATGTCTCTTGGTTGCCCCTTCTCAGTGTCTTTTGCTGGTTTCACTCTTCTCCCTGGCTCCACAATGCTGATGGGCTCTGCCACCGTTCCAGTTCTCTTTTCTATCCAACTCCACTGTGTTGGTCATCTCATCTAGTCACATGGCTCTAAATACCATACATATGCTGACAGCTCTGAAATTTTTATCTGTAGCCAAGACCTCTCTGTCTCTCTCTCAAACTCTAAACTCATACAGAAAATTCTCCCTTGAGGGAGAGATAAATTAGGAGTTTGGGAAACATATACACACTACTATGTATAAAATAGGTAAACAACAACAACCTACTGTATAACACAGGGAATTATACTGTACTCAACATCTTGTAATAACCTATAATAGAAAAGAATCTGAAAAAAGATATATATATGTGCAACCGAATCACTTTGCTGTGCATTTGAAACTAACACAACATTGTAAATCAACTATGCTTCAATTTTTAAAAATTGGGAAAAAGAAAGAAAATTCCTGGGACTTCCCTCATGGCACAGTGGTTAAGAATCTGCCTGCCAATGCAGATGACACGGGTTTGAGCCCTGGTCCGGGAAGGTCCCACATACCGTGGAGCAACTAAGCCCATGCACCACAACTACTGAGCCTGCGCTCTAGAGCCTGCAAGCCACAACTACTGAGCCTTCGTGCCACAACTACTGAAGTCCACACACCTAGAGCCCGTGCTCCGCAACAATAGAAGGCACCACAATGAGAAGCCCGCGCACCGCAACTAAGAATAGCCCCTGCTCGCCGCAACTGGAGAAAGCCCCCAGGCATCAACGAAGACCCAACGCAGCCAAAAATAAATAAATAAATTAATTAATTAAAAAAAAATTCACCTTTGAATGTCTAGTATACATTCACTCCCACCCCACACCTGATCTACTCACAGCCCACCCTGTCTCAGTTGATGGTAACACAATTCTTCAGGTTGCTCAGGTTAGCAATCTTAGTGCCTTCCTTCACTTCTTTTTCCTTCACATCCCACATCCAATATGTCAACAAATTGCCTAAGCTCTTTTTATCATAAAAGCAGAATCTGCCCACTTTTCACCACCTCCAGTGCTACCTCCTGGTCTGAGCTACCTTTGTCTCTTGCCTAGATTCCTACATAGTCTCTGATTGGTCTCCCTGCTTCTACCTTCCCTTCCTCCCATCTATCCTCCACACTGTAGCCAGAGTGATCCTTTTAAAATTCAGGTTAAATCATGTCACCCCTCTGCTCTTAACCTTGCAATGGCCTCCCATCTTATTAAAGAGATGCTAATGACCTTCAAGATCTAGCCCTACCTCTTTCCCGTGTACTCTCCCCCTCGCTTACACCACTCCAGTTACATCATCTCTTGCTTGTCCTTGAACATGTCAGGAATGCTCCCACCTCAGGACCTTTGCACTGTTGTCTTCTCTGCCTGAAATGGTGTCTCCCCTTATACCTGCATATCCCTCACCTCCTTCAAGTCCTTACTCAAATGTCTTCTTCTTCATGAGGTCTGCCCTGACCAGCGTATCTAACGTGCAGCCCACCCCACGCCCGGCACTGCTCTCCCCGCTTCCCCCACTCCATTTTTTTGGTGGTACTTATCCCCTTCAGTAAGGCTCCTTCCACTAGAACTTAAGCTCCGTGAGGCAGGGATTGGTGCCTGTTTTGTTCAGTGATCCATCCCAAGCACTTAGAACAGTGCCTGGCAGATAGTAGATGCTCAATAAATATTTGAATATAAATAAAGATGAATGAATGTATTATATGCAGGAGGATACCTCCTTTTAGGGACTATCTCCATCTACCACAATTTGTGTTCATATAGTCCTAAGGGAACATAGGAACACTCTTCTGAACATCTGCTAGACACAAATATTCTAGTATTCTAAACACTAACTTTTTTTGCGTGTTTGTTATAAACTGGGCACTGTGGGAAGTACTCTACATGCACTTCTCTTTTAATCCTCACAACCCAATGAAGAAACTTGGAATGATGTTACCTCCACTTTATAGAGAGGGGTACACCAGCTCAGAAAGACTAAGTAATTTTCTCAAGCCACACAGCTTATACATATAGAATAGTTTCTTAACCACTCTACAAATCCACCTCCTTTAAGTAAAGACCTACTGTCAGAATTCGCTCTTTGAGATTCATTTTTCAATGACTTGTTTAAAGTCCTAAGAGAATTCCTACCCAGCTGTTTGAAACTGGCAGTGGAAAGACCTTAGAAGTGGGACTAACGAGTCAGGCAAAACCGTAACAAGAATGCCAGAATTCAACTGGGCACCATTTTAATCACTAACCCTAAGTTGATGAGCCTAACAGATTGAAAGGATATGAAAAGAATCCAGGATTCTGAAGTTCAAATGTCTTTAGAGATAACCAGAAAATATATTTTTATATGTTGAGTTAATAAATGCAAAACCTTGTCAAGTGAAGTGTGTAGTCCATGTGGGAGGAGGGTTGGTGCAGACTTCTGTGAGAAGTTAAACAAATTCAGTAAAACAGAATGTAAACTCAGGGCTCAATTATGAGACAGCCTCATCCGAAGGGCATTGACAGCAATGCTAGAAATATAACTACTATGTCCCAGCAGTGTTGCCATCAGAAAGGCACCCTTTGACCACCTCTGGGCATTACTGCGTGATTCACTGGAATGACAGCTCCTCTGTGCAGATAGTGGGTTGAATGGTGGTCCCCAGAGAGACATGTCCATGTCCAAATCCCTGGAATGTGTGCATGTTACCTTATGTGGGAAAAGTCTCTTTGCAGATGTAATAAAATTAAGGATCATGAAATGAGATCATCCTGGCTGGACTACCTGAGTGGGCCCTAAATCCAGTTGCAAGAGTCCTTATAAGAGACAGAAGGGGAGACACACAGAGAAGGTGATGAGAAGATGGAGGCAAAGATTGGAGTGATGTGGCCGCAAGCCAAGGAATGCCTGGAGTCACCAAAGTTGCAAGAGGTGAGGAAGGATGCGCCTCTCCAGCCTCCAGAGAGAGCCGGGCCCCACTGACACCTTGATTTCAGACTCTGAGCTTCCAGAACTGGGAGAGAATAAATGTCTGTTGTTTTAAGCCACCCAGTTTGTGATCATTTGTTACAACAGCCCTAAGAAAGCAGTACAGACCTTAAGCATCACTCAGCCACAGGCTGGTTTAGATTTAAGTATGGATGTGTTTAAAGAAATCATCCTGTGGTATATTAATATTTTGTATGAAGGAAAAGAATATATTTGGTATTTCATGTGCCTGCAGTGTTTAACACAATTTGGCCTAATTTTAAAATTACCAGATATTAAATTCCAATTTATAATGTGTGAATAATTGCTTTCAATTTTGTTATAATTTTACTAAGTTTATACACAGTATTGAAATATTAAAAGAAGTTAAAATCACCCTTATTTATAAGTTTGAATTATGATGATTCCTTTTTAGTTGAATACTCAGGAAGGTTGTGTTAGTTCAATCAAAACATGGAAATAATAATTTTAAAAAGAAATAGAATACATTGATTTATAAATGCAATTTAAAATGCTTGAAGGTGTTCATTTATCTAAGCTTAGAAACAGGATCATATATTATTCAAAGGCCTTTGACATAGTTTTAAAAAATATGACAGGCTGTATATAGTATACAATGAACAATAATATTTGATGCAGAACTTAAAAGCTTCAGAAAAAAAATAGTTTTTTTAATCTGTAACTTCAATAAATTGCATATTAATTTTTAAAAGCAACATTAACCTCTGAATAGTTTTTACTGCCTCAAAACCACTCGAGGGCACCCAAAAGCTCACATTTAATAGAAGCTGCATAAAAGAAACTTTCCAACTATGGCATCATTCAGTAGCAGGGCCCGAAGATGCAGTCAGCGGAGTCAGTCGGTGTCTGGACAGTGTGAAGGTGATCTTTGCTGTGGGAGGAGCAGCAGAAGGCTGTGAACTTCGCTGGTGGGCGCCTTTGTTCTGAGTCAAAGCGTTCCTCGGAACACAGAGGAACAGCAGGTCCAAAGGCCTCTAGTGACTGAACAGATAACGTGAGCTCCTTCAAAGCTCAGCTCCACTCATCCCGGCCTCTCCTCCCCGAGAGAGCACGGAGGAGGTGGCATGCAGGCAAGTGTTTGATTTCTGTTTCTTTATTAGCTTAATTTGAGGAACCAACTCTGTCTCCACAAAGAAAACCACAGAACGATCATTTTGAAGTGGTGGCCATTTCTGGCTTTAGTTTTTTAATTCCCATCACTGCTGCACATATCATTGGTTTCCTCATGTGTGACTGCTGGTCCTAAAATTTCCAAGTTGGCCCCTTGGTCAGGTCTGGGTGAGAGAGCCCTGGGCAGATGCTGCCATGACCTGGGATATCAAGCGTTGGTCTTAACTTTACCTTTATCAGTCCCTAGAAGAACCACAGCAAATGACTTAAGGCCTGTAACATGGAAACCATAAAGAAACTCTAAAGAAACAGAAATGATTTTATATGAAGAAAAACCTGAAAGGAGAGTTGCTAATGATCTTAAAATGTGTAACCAGTTTTAAGACTGTCCTTAGTTCTGTCCACCTCTCTATTTACTTTACTTTAAAGTTCTCAGCATGCTTCAGGGGCTTGGGGTGGAGCAGTGCGAGAAGCAAGGTGGTGGAGAGGAACTTGAGGCCGGCACCGCAGAGATGGCATCGCTCAGCAAGCCCTGCAGAGAGGTGCATCCCAGAGCTGCATGCTGCCCAGACTTGGACTGCAGGAAGCTCAGTGCCCTTTCTCTGCTCTGGGCCCTACTTGCCAGGTCCAGAAAAATAGGCAACATCCCACTTGCTACTTCCCACTATCTCCTTAAGAGAACAAAGGCTCTGGTTTTTACTGGGTTGAATGAACAGGGTGTTTTTGTGTTTATCTCCATGGAGATTATTTGGTAGGAAACTAAAGCACAGTGTACCAAAATTTTTATTATTATATCTCCTTAGAAATTGTTCCTGAGGGACTTCCCTGGTGGTGCAGTGGTTGAGACTCCACGCTCCCAATGCAGGGGGCCCAGGTTCAATCCCTGGCCAGGGAACTAGATCCCACATGCATGCTGCAACTAAGAGTTTGCATGCCACAACTAAAGAGCCCACATGCCACAACTAAGGAGCTGGCAAGCCGTAAGTAATGAGCCCCTGAGCCTCAACTAAGGAGCCTGCCTGCTGCAACTAAGACCTGGCACAACCAAATAAATAAATAAATAAATAAATAAATTTTAAAAAGAAGAAATTGTTCCTGAAATCTCTTTAAGGAAGTTGAGTGTCCGTATGTAGCGGAGAAATAAAGAGGAGCATCCACGTGCCTTCTCTGAGAAGTCTTCCCCAGGCTACCCCATGTGAGCCAGCTGTGCTCCCTTCTTCTTCCCATTTATTTGACAAACACTTGTTTGGCACTTGCTATACTGGGGATCTAGCAGTCTCTGACTTCAAGGAGCTTTCAGTTTAGTAAAGAGAGAGAAAAGTAAACAGATTCTCACAATGTAGTGTTAGAAACACTACGATGGAAGTGGCAGGCCTGCTGTGTGTGGTTATGTAGGTTGTGTGCTACATAATTCCAGGTGGGGACAGGGTACCTTTCACATTGCAGCCACGGGAATGCACAGCCACATGTGGCAGCCTTGGTAGCTCTCGAGGCAGATAGGAGGGACAGTTAATCTGGTCAGATGAAGAAGAGCACAGGGTGGTAAATTCTAAAGTGGTTTCTGTGCTTCCAATCTCCTGTATTCACATCCTCTGTCACCCCTTCCCCCTAGAGTGTGGCAAGACCTGTGACTTTATTTTAACTAATATAATATGCAAAAGGTGATAGGTTGTTGCTTCTGGATTTTGTTATATAAGAATGTAACATCTCTCTTGCTAGGAGACCCTCTCCTTTGCTGGCTTTGAAGAAGCAGGCTGCCATGTTATGAGTTTCCCTATGGAAAGGGCAACATGGTGAGGAACTGAGAGCAGCTGACAGCCAGCAAGAAACTGAGGCCCTCAAACCCCCAAGGAACTGAATGCTTTCAACAACTATAAAAGCTTAGAAGTGTATCCTTCCCCAGTCAGACCTTCAGATGAGAACCCAGCCCTGGCTGATACCTTGACTGCAGCCTTGTGTGAGAGGACCTAGCCTTGAAGCAGAGGATCTAGCTATCATGCCTGGATCCCTGATTCCAGAGATATTGTAAGAAAATAAATGTGTATTGTTTTAAGTTGCTAATTGTGTTGTAATATTGTTTTGCAGCAATACCTAACTAATACAGGTGTTTTAGGACAGCATCTCAGGTCACATATACACTATGTTCCCATGGTACTTTGGAAAATCCTCAGAACAGCATATTGCAAATGTCCATCTCCTCTCTTGAAGCCATTGACCATGTCTTATTCACCTCTGAATTTCCTCATCTGTAAAATAGGTTAATAATAGTATCTACTGCTTAGAGCTGAAAATTAAATAATTTAAGCAATGTGCTTTACACTGTGCCTGACTCGGTAAGTGCTCATTAAATACTACCTCTAAATCTCCAGGGCATAGGCACAGTACCTGGCATATGTGTTATAAATGTGTGCTGAATAAATGGTTAAATGCAAGAATTGACGGAAAAGTCCAGTATATCCCAACCTTATGGCAAAATGAAAAGTGTCAGAATTTTGGCCATGATCCCTCAAGGTCTGCCAGAAGAAACCAAGGATGTATTCAACAGTGATGCTAGGATGACTAAGCAAACACAGGCAAAAGCAGGCCCAGTTATGATGGCATCTATTAGAACCTGCTTCTTTGGTTCTGCCGACTCTGGACACCAGGTTCTTGACTGAAATTGATATGTGGTTTCACCCAGGGGTTCTTTTAATTCAGGCTTTATGAACCCACATCTTGTATTGAGAAAAATAAACAGTTTACATACCGATACACAATGCAGTATATAAGAGATTCAGCAGATTGTGATGTGACTTTTTAAATCCTCCTTTCTAAGGATCTGATATAGCCTTTAATCCTCCCTTTGCTACTTCTTTCATTCATTATGCGTTTATGCGTTCCACGCACAAATATATACTGAGGATAACTCTATGCTGGTCAGTGGGTTAAGCACTGGGATTACACAGTGAGCAGAACAGAGCTGCTTGCAGTCCTGGGGCTTATTAGTTGCACATCTGGTTGGAATCTCTTCTATATGTCCTGTCAGCCCCCATACTACTCCCTTGCTGTTTGTGCTATGCTGGAAGGTCCTACTCTTGTTTTAGTGGTCTCAGTATTCTTTGTAGTCTTTACCCATTGCTTATGCACTTGCTTCAAGAAGAGTCTTTAGATATTGAGTCTTCATCAATTAAATTTTATGGAAGACTTTCTTCCCTCCAGCAAGCTCCTTCCCATGGGACTAGGCAAGTGATTTTGCAACTAATAGCCTCTTTAATCTGAATGTTCTTTGTGATCTCTTTTCTGCGTTTTCTCTGAGGAGCAGGGGAGATTGGAGGGTCCTTTGATTGTTAGAAAATCTTATGGCTTGGAACATGAGCTTAAAGTGGATCCTGCATTGAGTAACACCCAGACACTATGAAAGCAATATGGTGGGATGCCCTATCTAACCGACTCTAATAGCTGCCATCTAGCTGTGCGATGGGGGTGCAGTAATCACCAACAGAAGCACAGCGAGAGCAGCAAGGAGAAAGCCCAGCCACAACCAATTTGGTGCATCCCAAGGAGGCCAGGAAGGATCAGCACTTGATGCCCCAGCCCAGCCTACGGCTGCTGCTGATTTTTTAGCCAAAGCTTTGGGTCCACCAGGTAGAATTATAAATCATGACAGACTTGCTTTAAAGTTTGTTTGTTTTTTAAAAGTAAAACAATAAAATAAGCAGTCATGAACCTATCACCCAACTTAAGAAATAGAATGTTATAAATATCATTGAAACTCCCTGTGAGTAGGGTTGCCAGATTTAGCTAAAAACAAACAACAATGAAAAAGGACACCTAATTAACATTCTTTTTTTTCTCTAATTAACTTTAAATTTCAGATAAGCAATAGATAATTTTTAGTGTAAGTACACCCCATGCAATATCTGGGATATACTTATACTAAAAACGTTATTCATTGTTTAAATTCAAAGTTATTTGGGCCCATATGTTTTATCTGGTAACACTACCTGTGTTTAGTTGACCCCATTGTATCACAGCTTTGCCAACACTTAAAATTGTCAGACTTTAAATTTGTACCACTCTAGTAGGTGTAAAAATATCTCTCGTGATTTTCTCTTGCTTTTCCTTGATTAGTAATAGAATTAAACTACATCTTGTGTATTGGTTGGCCCTTCATATTTCTTCTTCCGTGAGAAGCCTTTTCATCCCTGTTCCTCATTTTCTATTGGGTTGTTTTTAATTTTTCTTACTGATTTTTAGGCATTCTTCATGGATTCTGTTAATTATATGCATGGCAGATATGCCCTCTCAATTTTGGCTTGTCTTTTCACTGTCTTTATGTTGTCTTTCATTAAAAAGAAATTCATAATTTGAGTTTTTTAATTTCTTAATCTTTTCCTTTATGATTTGTATTTTCTGCATCTTTTTTAGAAAATACTTCTTTACCCAAGGTCATAAAATATTCTTCTATGTTGATATATAAATTTTTTTTAAGTTTTTTTCTTTCACATTGAAAGTTTTCTTTATTTTACCTGGACTTTATTTTATATATGATGTGAGGGAGGAATCCAGAATCATTTTTTTTCCAATATGGACAAACACTTATTCCCACACTATTTATTAAACAGTCATTTCCACCACCCCCACCCCCAACATACACTGCTCAGCAGTGCCAGTGAATCAGTCTTTATATATTTATGGATCCACTTCTAGTCTCACTATTCTTTCCTTTGGTCTATTTGTCTATCCATGTTCAAATACCACACTGCCTGATGTACATAGATTTATGAATCTTGCTATTGACATTTGCCAGGGCAACCCTCATCCCCATTCCATCACACACACACCCTTGTTCTTATTCCTCAAAAGTATCTTGACTGTTTGTGAGCCTTAGCTCTTCTATGTAAAATTTAGAATCAGATTAATAATGTCTGTAACAAACTATTGAGATATTGGTTGGATTTGCATTAAATTTGGAGAGAGTTGACATATTTATGATATTGAGTTTTCCTACCTATGGACATGGTATATCTCTTTATTAGTTTAGGTCTTCTTTAATGTTTTTCAATAAAATTTTTCTTCATAAATGTCCTGACTATATAGTTTTATTTCTATTGTAATGGTATCTTTCTTTATTGCTTTGGCTGCACTGGGTCTTCGTTGCTGCACACAGGCATTCTCTAGTTACAGTGAGTGGGGGCTACTCTTCGTTGCGGTACACGGGCCTCTCACTGCAGTGGCTACTCTTGTTGTGGAGCATGAGCTCTAGGGCACACAGGTTTCAGTAGATGTGGTGCGTGGGCTCAGTAGTTGTGGCTCGCAAGCTCTAGAGTGCAGCCTCAATAGTTGTGGTGCATGGGCTTAGTTGCTCCGGCATGTGGGAGCTTCTGGACCAGGGGTAGAACCCGGGTCCCCTGCATTGGCAGGCGGATTCTTAACCACTGTGCCACCAAGGAAGTCCCTGTAATGTTATCTTTTAAAAGTTATATTATTATAATTTTATGGCTGCTGTATGGAAAGGCAATTGGTTTTTGTTTACTCGGCCACTTTGCTAAATTCCCTTCTTAATCCTAATAACTAGACAATAGATTCTTTTGGATATTCTCTGTAGGCAGTAATAGTATCTGCTTAATGATGGTACAGTCTTATAATGATTATTTTATTTCTTCTTTGCAATTTGAATACCTTTTATTTATTTTCCCTTTTAAATTTTACTAATGAATCATGAGAATAACATTGAATAGAATGATAGCATCTTCAGCTTGTTCCTAATTTTAAAGGGAATGTTTATAAATTTTACCATGAAGAATGATATTTTCCATGTCTTTTGTTTTAGCGTTTAATTAAGAAGTAACCTTCTTACTTATAATTTTCAGGGTTTCTATCACAAATTAGGTTGCTTTTTCTCAAATGCTTTTTCTGCATCTTTTGAGATGACCAAATGGTTTTCCTTCTCTAATGTGTTAATATAATGAATTACGTTATTTTTATGATGTTAACCCAACTTTTCATTCCTGGTATAAACCCAGCTTAGTATGATGGAGTGTCTTTCATATTCTTCTGGATTTGGTTGATAATAGTTTGTTAGAATAATTTGCTTTTGCAACTTTGGCTATGAGTAAGAGTGACCTATAAAGTTTTCTTTCCAGTCATATTTTATTTGATTTTAGGATCAATGTTATACTAATCTCACAGGATGGATTGGAAGAATTTAAGATTGGTGCAAGAGGATGCTCAACTAAGTTTCAATTGAAGCACCAAGATTCAAAAGATACAAACTTCCAAAGTGAGATGATAGGCCAAGAGATCCTTTTCAAAGGAAATAGCCAGGGATTAGTTCCTTGACATCAACTCCTCATCCTCTGAAGCATGTAAATGGCTTGAGAGAGTGGAGTTTGATGGAGATGTCTGTATAAGATTTTTCAATTTTTTCCTTTGTAAAGTGTTACTGGTATGAATTGAGCCAATTGAGAAGGGATTCTCCCCTTGGAGAACTCCATATGAGTCCTCTGCAGCTAGGCAGGTCCAGAGGACTTGTGTCTGGCTCCTACCTAGAACACGGAAGGCAAGATCAGAGCTGGCTAGAGTGAAAGAAAGCTGCTGCTGGGCTTGAATCAGCTTGCATTCCCCAAATTTGCCTGGGCAAAGAATGCATGAGTCTTTCCTTGGCTCATATACAGCCAGGTATGCACAAAAGAGCTGGCACGGTGTCCTCCCAGATTGTTTCAAATAGAGCCAGGTCAGCTGGAAGGTGAACAGGTTTCATTACAGGGGAAGCTGGAGGTGGATGCTGGGGTAGGGAGGTTTGGGACATTAAAAGGGTGTTAATAAGCAACTTCTAGAATGCAATGCATTCGTTCAGATCAAACGAAATCAGCAGTGGTGTGGTAAGAAAATAGGTTCTCCACAGTTCACAGGAAAGCGCTCCATGAGAGAAAGAACCAGCTTCAAATACCCAGCAGGTCCAGAGGGGGCAGAACACTCTAATAACAGTACCGGTTCAGTAAAGACTTTCTCTTCCCCTTCCTTCTCCATCTTCCAAAACTGGACAGGATCAGAAACAACGCTGAGTGAATGGGCGGTGCAGTGGGGGGCGGCAGGGGGAGGATGTCAGTTCTTAAGTTATTCTCCTTCAGCTCCAAGCCCACCCTCTGCTCTTTGATGCTGGGGCCGTAGTCCTGCAAAACACACCTGTGCTTTACCAGTTTGTTCCCTGTTGGATTCTGCCAGTCGGGGTGCTAGAGGGAGACTGGAAGTTTGGAGGAACAGAAGAGATGTGCCCTCCCTGCTTCTATCCTGTGGACTTCTGTCGGTTCGTGGTCCTTGTGAGTGTCGCTCCAGCACCTCTTCTTCACCCCTGCAGTGGCAGTTCCTTCCACAGCACCAGCCAATCCCGTCTGCACTTTCTACAAAACTTCCAGGACCAGACTCGTCGTATCCACTCCTTCACTCTGAAACATGACTGCGTCTTGGCCAGCCACCTCCTCTTCGGAGTCTGGGTTCTGACCTCATGGGCTCCTTCCTCTGAGCTCGGAGACACCAGCACCAGCCAAGCATCACTTCCTCCTCAGGAGCCAGAGTTTCAGCTCTGTGGGGTCCCTTGTCTATGCTTTGAAGCCTTAAGAATATTAACCTCATCCTTTTATTCCTTCAACCCTGGAGATGGTAGCTGCTTCATGAAATTGCTACATTTATGATACCTTAGAATTCTCTTCAGTTGCCTGGTTAGTAACTTTACATTTAGTTAATAACACTTTATATTAACTTCTTTCTCAAATAACTGGTACTTTTTTGTCTCCTTGATTGGACCCTGACTGATGAGGGAGGGATGATTGAGAAGGTGGAAGAGAGAAAGAGAAGACTCTGACTCCATCTCCTGCCCCCTAGATAGGTGGTCAGCCAGCCACAGCCCCTAGCTGGGGGAAAAGAATGGAGTGAAGTCTTAACTTTTAAATTGAAAGCCTAGCTTATTATATTGTACTGGGCATTTTAAGTTACTAATTTGATTCAGGGTTTATGTCTAAAAGTAAATATAAGCATTTCTATTATTCAATAATAACCACAAAAGTCTGAGTTTTCATCCAATGGCGGGTGAGAAGATTTAAAGGGACAGTAGGAGGCAACTATATGATCACTTTCTCAGTTACATCCCGTGCATCCTGCATATTTAACATACTGGTCGTAATCAGAGGCTGTAATTAAAATGTCTCCTAGAACTCACAAATAGAACTCTGGAAACCTAAGATTTCTTTTGTGGGAAGATTTTTTACTACTGATTATGCTTTCTAGTTCTTATTTAGTCAACTTTGGTAAGTTATATTTTTCTAGGATGTTTTCCATTTGAAATGCACATTTTCCAGCTTACTGGCATAAGATTTTCTATCTTATATTTCTATTATCCTTTTGATCTTTGTGTGTTCTCCTTTTTTACAAATATTATTTGTAAATATTATTTACATTTGTAATATTTACATTTGTAATTTTTACATTTTTACATGTAATATTTACATTTGTAATATTTGTAAATATTACAAATATTATTACAAATATTATTTGTACCTTTTCTCTCTCTATTTTTAAAATCTCCTTAATCAGTATTTCCAGGGGTTAGTCTCTTCAAAGAGCCAGTCTTTGGCTTTGTTGATCATCTTAATTGTATCTATTATCTGTTTCTTTCGTTTAAGGTTGTTTCCTTCTTTTTACTTTCTTTGGGAATATTCTGTTGTTTTGTTTCTCCCTTCTCATGGTTGATGCTTCGCTTATTAATTTGAAGCCTTTCTTCTTTTACCAAATAAACATTTAAAGCTGTTTTCTTTCATGTGTACTTTGGAGAACTCATCATCATCCTCTGTCATGGCTGCTTTTCTGTGATCTGAGTGAATTCACTGCATACCGTAAATTCTGAATGCAGTGTCATGCGATTCTTGCTCTTTACACTTTTTGATTTCATGTTGACCCCCAAGTTAGTAAGTAATGTGTTTTTGCTTTTTGTTGTTGTTGTTGTTGTTGTTGGGGGTAGGAGTTTAGTAATTTATTTATTTATTTTTGCTGTGTTGGGTCTTCATTTCTGTGCCAGGGCTTTCTCTAGTTGTGGCAAGCGGGGGCCACTCTTCATCGCGGTGGGCGGGCCTCTCACTATCGCGGCCTCTCTTGTTGCGGAGCACAGGCTCCAGACGCGCAGGCTCAGTAGTTGTGGCTCACGGGCCCAGCCGCTCCGCGGCATGTGGGATCTTCCCAGACCAGGGCTCGAACCCGTGTCCCCTGAATTAGCAGGCAGATTCTCAACCACTGCGCCACCAGGGAAGCCCCTGTTTTTGCTTTTATAAAACTCTTTCTTGAAGCATAATATAGAAGGTGTAAACATATATTCGTATAGCACAGAAAAGTGCACACATAATAGCTTGAAAAAGTTTCAGAAACGGTACACACCCATGTTTCCACAGATTAGGATTTAAACAGAGATAAAGAGCACTTCTTTACTGAGTAGGGAATTCACATAACATGTTAGCCATATTGAAGTGTACAATTCGGTACATACACAATGTTGTGCAACCACTAGCTCTATCGAGTTCCAACACATTTTCATTACCCCAAAGAAAACCCCATCCCCATTAAGCAGCCACTCCCCATTCTTCTCTCCTCTCAGGCCCGGCAACCACAATCTGCTTTCTGTCTCTGGATCTTTAAGTAATGTGCTTTTAAATGTCTAAATGTATGGAGGTTTTAAGTTGTAATTTTTTTCTGCTTTATAACTTAATAATGGTAGTCTTTTTTTTTTTTTTTTTTTTTTGGTATGCGGGCCTCTCACTGCTGTGGCCTCTCCCGTTGTGGAGCACAGGCTCCAGACGCGCAGGCTCAGCGGCCATGGCTCACGGGCCCAGCCGCTCCGTGGCATGTGGGATCTTCCCAGACCAGGGCTCGAACCCGTGTCCCCTGAATTAGCAGGCAGATTCTCAACCACTGCACCACCAGGGAAGCCCCGGTACAGTCTTATAATACTGATTCTTTAAACTTTTTTGAGATTTGATATTTGCTTTAAGCCTTAATTCAACATCAGTTTTCGTAAATGTAATGTGTGATTTTGGAAAGAATATATACTTTCCAGTGGTTGAGTGCAGTGCTTTGTATAAGTTCTTTACATCAAACTTGTTAATCATGTTGTTCAAAATCTTTTTAACTTGACTGAATGTTTTTGGCTGTTTGATCTATCAATTACTAAGAAAAAAGTGTTAAATCTCCCACTCTGATCATGGATTTGTCAATTACTCCTTGAAATACTGTCAGTTTTTGCTTTAGTGATAGACTTTTCAGATAACACAGAGAAGCACGAATCAAAGAAGAAACTTCAAATGTGCTACATTTGCAAAAAGATTATCAGCTGGCTCAGTCTTTTCTGCCATATTAACTCAATTTAGTCAGTCTTTCCAGAATAAGGTGGCCCTTGCTCTATCTCCTGCCCCCTCTCTTTTCTTTCCTCCCATTCCAACAATACGTACACTTAAAATCCAAAGAATGGTCTAAGGAGATGTGGAATAAAAATACTCTAGACCAAGTATATCAAGATTAGATATCCAGCTATCCAATAAGGGAATTCCTTATTTCATTTAGCAATACAGCTGAAAATATCTTTAAAATTATTGTTTCACTAACTACCATACAACCCTATAGTTTTTCATTTTCTGCAAGGGTCACTGGGCACCAAGGACAGTATCGGACTGAGGGTAGACCAAGCACTATTGGCATCTCATGTTTGTGTGGTGCTGCTTCTTCATCAGGCAGTGAAGGATGAATGGTGATTCAGTCCACTAGCAGGGAAAGCCTCTATCATCCCACCGCTGAATTCACTCTGTGTTTATTTGCTACCTTAGCCAGAACAGGAAAGAGAAGCATAGGTAGTGAATGGTTGTGCTGGGTCCAGCATCTTTATTCCTTGTTACCTTCTACATCTAATACAATTGCTAACTGAAATAATTACTGTCTTTACCTGGTAGTGACATTCTATTTTGCTTATAAGACAGGCTGACAGATGTGCTTTGAAAAAAGCAGCAAACGTCTAGCACTGAGCTTGGATTCATTTCCCTTAGCAGATGATTTCAGTAACTTCATAGCATTTTTCATCTGGCAGGTCAAGGAAAGCCAAGTTTTGAGAGAAATAAAGCTTGTTCCTTGGAGTGGAACAATGCTGCGGAAGGTGAAACAACTTCATTTTTCCATGCAGATGTGGGTGCCCTTCTAGTTTTTTCAGGGAGAGGTGCCTGGATTTGTTCCGATCAACTTGTAGTGCTCATACTAATTGGTTGTTTGAAATGGGCTGCCCAGCTGGCAGCTGTTTGAGCCGCCAGAATGGCCCTGGGGTTGCTGAGTCATTTCTCTCCCGAAGACTGAATGGCCTATTATTTGAAAGGGAAGATGGAGCCAACCCAGTTTGTCCCAACTTGCTGTGGGTGACCTAGGGAGGGGGCCGCCTCTCCAGTTTGGCTCTTGAACTCTGAAGAAGTCATTTGCATCTTAGCAAAAGAAACAGCCTGGGGAGCTGGTGCTACCTCTGGTTCCCTGGAGCCTGGAGGGCAGAGAAGGTCATCAGTTCTGCTGGGCCAGTGTACAGTGTGAGAAAGAGACCCAGAGATGAGTCAGAGTGTGCAAACCAGGCAGCTGGCATGGTTTATAATATTGGGGGTTCTTTACCCCAAGACCCTTGTCTTGCTCATTTTTTCTGAGCTGAGAAGTAATGGCAAAGAAAAGGACCATGGAGCAGATAATGACTTGCCAGGTACTGTGGTGATGAATACTCTAATATTCATTTATAGAGCCCTGTATGCATCTAGTCCATCTACATGTATTTATTGAACATCTATTATGTGCCAGGAATGGTACTGAGTGCTGTGAGGGATATAAAAACAGAAGCCCAACAAGATCTCTGCCCTCAAACTCCTTATAGTCTACTCAGGGGCCCAAGACATAAATACAAAACATTAAAGAACAATACAATAGTAAAATGAGGCCAAAGTAATAAACATTAAAAAAAAAAAGCCAAACTCATTTCTCACAGTTGATAAATTTCTCTCAACCCCCAGAGGTAAACAAATGACTTGAATCTTCAGCAGAACTGCCTGTGTGAATAATAATGAACAGAGGCAATATTCTTGAGGGCTTACTATAGATGGAACATTTCTAAGCCCTTTACCATTATTTTATTTAATCTTCAGAAAAATCACTAAAATGTAACAAAAATCTTAAAGAGTGAGGCACGATTCAGGTTTAAAACTAGATACTGCAGTAAACACCACTCCTTTGAATTTCAGCCTTGGCCTGATTTGTGTCAAAGCCTGGAACAAAAATTCTTTATGCTGTCACATGTTACATCTGAGAAGTTGATCCAGGTCCAGGCTGTAATATTGTGATATAGACCCATAAGTGTACAAATAGGCCCGTGACACTGCATCGTAGGGGTTAAGGGCAGGAGACAGGAACAAACCTTGGTTAATAGGACAGCTTTATGGAGGAGAAGACCTTTCAATACAATTCAAATGTTCTATTTACAGATTAGGAACTAAGGTAGAGATTGAAAGTTTCAACCTATGAACTTTCAACCAAGCATCTCAAGATTAGATATCCAGCTATCAAATTGTTTAACAAAGGAGCAACTTGGTTCTCATATGGCTGGGGAACAGCTCCTTACGATACCAGAGTATAAAACTGTGATCTTTACAGCCTTACTCTTCAGCGTTCTCAGGGGGCTTCCTCTGGGGTAGTGGAATACTGCGTGAATAAGATGTAATACCAACCACGTCACCCCTTTGCTTCAAACTCTTGTAAGATAAGGTCTACAGATAAGGGCCTGGCACTCAAGGACCTGCTCAGATTCAGGGCTTTAGCCCCTCTTCAGCGCCATCTCCCAGTGCAGCACAGAGTTCACGCTCTGGCAGCATCCATCGGCTTTTGCCACCTTGCATCAGCCAGCTCAGTGGGCATGCAGAGCACCTACTGTGGGTCACGCACTGTGCTCACCTTGGTGGCAGATGCCATGATGTCCCCTGCCCGTGTCTGGAATGCCCACCCACTGCCCATTGCCTGGGCCCTGCTACATGTCCTTGACGACCAAGCCTACATTGCATCCCCTCCAGGGAGCCTAGGTTGGGTGACATATTCTCTTCTGTGCTCTCATTTATTGGTGTTGTGTTTATGGGTGTGGCTTAATCCCTAGACTGTACGTTCCTTAAGGGTACAGACTCATCCATGTTGTATCCCTAGCACTTGTCATCGAGCTTGGTGCATAGTAGGTGCTCAATAGATGTTTGAACTTAAAAGGAAAGGCTGGTGGGGACACATGTGAGAGTCTTATATTCAAGGTCATCGGGAGGGTAGGGTAAAATGGGGCAGTGCATGTGTTAAGTGACTGAATGATTATTTTCCGTGGGGAGGAAAAATGTGTGCAGATTCCTTGGCATTCCTTTTCTGTGCAGGGGAATCTCTGCTTTCTGTGGGCTGATCATCATCTCTGCTGGAGGCATGTCCTACTCTAGAGGGGAAGGTGTAGACCTCAGCCCAGCCCCCTGCCCCTTGCAGTGGGGGAGGGTAAAAATGAGAGTAGGAGAGGATGGGGACTAGGAAGGATGGAAGTTTGAGTCACAGTCCAGGATGCTATGACTGGTTATGTGATGACTTGCATGGCAATTATGGTCAGGAAGCCCAGTGTGGAAAACTGGAGGGACAGAGGCCCCAAATCCTGTGGCCACTCTCTGCCAGTGGCCACCAATAGCACAACCAGAATAATAAACTCTTGTAGACGGCTTTACTATCAGCGAGACATTGTTCTAAGCCCTTTCTATAGTCATGTAACAGGACTAGCTGGGGAAGAAGGGGTCCAGGTCTACAAAAGGGTCCTCTGAAATGTGCTGACTTCATAGAGAAGAGGGAATTGGTGCGGTTTCAAGCACCTCCTCAGAGGAGGTCAAGATCAGAGCGAGGAAGAGTACATGTAATCCTGAGGTTGGCCTTGAAGAATTAGAGAAACCACCAGCCTGTGTCCCAAACCTGGCCCAGCAGCCAGGCCTCCGGTAGGGGGAGCCTTTGGGGGCCCGGCTTCCTCTCGTAGCCTTTTCGGCTGCCCATCCCAATGAGCTCAGAGCGGCCCCTTTGGAATGGCCCTGCCAAGCCCTGGACACCCCCAGACCGCCCCCCCACCACCCCGAACCTGCCTGTCAGGATCAGGCTCCCTGCTGGGAGGAATATAAATATGGCTGGAGCATGGCATCTTCAAGCATCACACAAGAGCAGAGGGACAGCCAGTTCCAAATGATAATATTTGAAAAGCCACAGGGAGCCTCTGTTGCTGTCGACTTAGAATTGCTCGTCTTTCATGTGATTAAAGAAGCCCTCGTGCGTTTTTTTTTCTTTTCCTTAGAGACATACCAGGGTGTCTCCTCTCCTACTACGGCACTGAATGGTTTTTAAAGTTTTAAGTAGACTGCATTTACATTTGTTACTCATTCTCTAAATGAAAGGCAGGCTGAAACACATTAATGAGCGTCCTGATTACTGCAGCCCTTGAGAAATTAATTAACGACAATGCAGTCTGCACATAACATTCCCCCTGTTCCCCAGGATGAGTCGGAGAGCCCAGTAGCTGCATCCAGCCCCAACCGAGAGCCGCCACACACGTCTTCAGCCAAGGGTCCGCTTTTCCTGGTCACATTTTGAGTTGCTTTTCCTAGGGAATGCTATTCCCTGGATAATTAAGCAATAGTGTCTTTCTCATGGCCTGGAGTTTTCCCCCTAAACTAGGTGGTCTTAGCTGGAAGAGCCTTTAGTTTGTCTCGTTTCTTTTCCTTCTTCTTGTTTCTTGTTTATTTTTGCTTGTTTATTTATTTTTAGAAACCAGTATTAAGCACCAGCACTTACCTGGTCTTTCCCTTATAAAATAACCCACACTTAAATGGTGCTTATTTTGTCAGGGACTCTGTGTACATGTGTACACATTTATTTATTCAATCTCACAATAACTCTGGGGTAAGTGCTGTTATTATCCATGTTTTATAAAGAGTGAAATAAAGGAACAGAGCTGTCAATTAAGTCACTTAAGGTCACACAGCTAGTAAGTGGCAGAGTCAGAATCTGAACTCAAGGGATTGGCTCAGAATCCATGCCTTAACGACTAATCACATCTACACCTACCCACACATTTGTATTTTGGGTCAAGTTTTTAAAATCCAAAATGTGTTTATTGAGGTGGTTTCTTATTTATCTTGATTCGGGGTGCTTTCTGTGCTGCTTCTGCCCGAAGGTACATCCTTCAATGACCTTGTTTTGCCTCCCAAACTACTGTTTGAGCATGGATAAATACCGAGTAATTTTATAGCATCCAGGCATTTCACATCCAGACACAGGAGTTGGGCTCTGCACTAGGAGTTTTGTTTGTGTTTTTTCTTGTCTTCTGGGGAGGGATGAAGGAGATCCTTCATATGAAACATATTCTCAGGCTGAAGAGGGTGGAAGGAAGTTGACATTTTTTAGATGAGGATCCAGAGGCTCAGAGAGGACTATTATCTGCTCAGGGTCATGCACATTGGTTTTTGTTGTTGTTTTCTGCGTGTGTGTGTGTGTGTGTGTGTGTGTGTGTGTGTGTGTTTTCTTGGTCTGACTCTACAAAACTACAAACTGGCTGATTCCAAATTGCTGTTCTTTCCACCACACTGCACTGTGTCCATGTGGTTCTACTGGATGAAGCATTTGCTGAGATGGTTACACTTTACACTTATTTCTGACCTTAGGGCTAATGTAAGAATGAAGCAACCTTACAAGTGTGAATCCCATATGCGAGGTTCTTAAAAGAGTTGTGCAACTTTTTGGCACCCCCAGGAAGCCCTGAAATAAAGCTGAGGACCAGAGTAGCATTCGCGGTCATCCTGGTAGCAGTCACATTTACCTCATAAAAACAGAGAAGCAGCAAAGACTCAGCAAGACACCTCCAAAAGTAGCTTTAGTTGGACAGTGTTTCCAGGTAAGAGAAAGAAAACAATCCTAAAAGAAAGCAATTTGCACGAAGAGCAACCCATCTTCCAGGCAACACACAGCCTCAGAAACCTTCTTTCCCCTGCACAAAGCCCTGTGGGCCTGAGAGCACCCTCCATGCGGCAGCACAGAGCAATGTGGCTTACAGTCTGGGAAGAGGGGGGTTTGAACTCAGCCTAGATACAGGCTCAAGCCTCAGCGCTGCCATGTCCTAACTATGAGATCTGAGGCAAACTAGGTCATCCTTCAGCCTCTTTTTCAGCATCTATAAGATGGGAGAGTAATTGTACCAGTGTCATAGGACTTTTGTGACAATTAAGACGATATATATGTAAGGAGCACACAAGGTGTAACATACACAATAAGCACTTAATAGTAGTAGCTATTCTTAGTGTCCATAGTGCTCTTTGCCAGATTCTCCCTTCTTCTAAGCACCCACTGGTCCCTCTGAAATGCTCTCCACTCAGGATTCTGCTCAAAGGGCAGCTCATCAGCAGACCTTCCCTGACCACCCCACCCAGAGGAGCTCGTATCCTCCCACCTTGCTTTACGCTTTTCCTGATGTGGATGACTATCAGATGCTAGGTTATACAGCCATGTGTTTGTTTGTTGATTGGCTGTCGCCTTCCCAAGAACATTAGCGCCATGATGACAGCAATTGTGTCGGCTTCACTGCTGGATTCTTGGTATCTAGACCAGAGTTTGCCATTTGGGGGGTACCAAGTCAGTGCTTCCTGAAGGCCCCTGAGTACAAGGCATCTCTTCTGAGTAGATTCTGATTCTATACAATGGCACAGCCTAAAGGTGGACGTCGGGCACAGGAGCTGTTGTGTACCTGGGACAAGCCTTGGGTTTCAGGGTGACAGCAGAGTGCCCGAGAGGCCTGACCCTCTGAGGCGCCAGGCTGTGCTCCAGGGAGCCCTACACCCCGAAGTGCCCAGCAAACACTGCCCTGGGCTGGAGGGATCCGAACCCACGCGTCGCTTTCTTTGCTGGAAAGTTATAGCCTGAAGTTACTATCGGGCGCTGCCCTCCCCGCTCTGCCTCCTGATCATCGCCCCCCTCTCCTCTCTCTCAGGATGCATTATGGGTGGTGCAACTTCCTCAAGGACCTAAAGCACGTCTTAAAAGTAATCCGTGGCAATGGATAGTTTACTGCTTTTACACTCAGGAATGATTTGTTTTTTAAAGGCAGCACAGGGCTTCCCTGGTGGCGCAGTGGTTGAGAGTCCGCCTGCCGATGCAGGGGACACGGGTTCGTGCCCCGGTCCAGGAAGATCCCACGTGCCGCGGAGCGGCTGGGCCCGTGGGCCATGGCCGCTGAGCCTGCGCGTCCGGAGCCTGTGCTCTGCAATGGGAGAGGCCATGGCAGTGAGAGGCCCGCGTACCGCAAAAAAAAAAAAAAAATCTTTAAAAAAAAAAGATAGTAAAGGCAGCACATAGCTCGGATCATGATTTTCAATAAGTAAAAGCAAAAGTGAGTTTTGCTCCTGGCTCTACCCAGCTGTTACTGAGATGCAGCAACCTGTGTTGGTCACACCTCCTCGGCCCCCGGGGGATGGCACCTGGTGGGTGGGTACGAAGAGCTGCCTCCTTCTTGCTGCTGCCTGGGGAGAAGCCAGAGGAAACAAGGCTCAGCGAGCATTCCGCACCCTGGCCCCAGCGCGCCCAGCCTCCTTGGCTCACACACCCCATCAAGATCCAGAGAGAGGGTGAACTGGATACAATAACGCACCTCAGAGCCACCAGAGAGGTTGATTTAGAGGAGCCTCTAAAAGGCATGTGGTTTCTCCAAAGTGCACAGTGCTTGTAAATTCTAAGCACTTTCAGAGGTTGTAGTAAGCAGATGTGTGGCTTCCCTAAGCCTGCATGGAGCAGAGAAATCGAGCAAGAGGAAAAACTAATTAAATAATATAACAAATAGCAAAACAGAGAGCATGCTCCATAAACTCTAGCATGACCTAGCAATTCATGCTAGAATTTAGTTAATTTAGACAATTCATGTTCTGATTTAGTTTTATGCTGGGTAGTGAGATTGGCAAGGTAAAGAAGAAGCTGTCTTTGGTCATTAGCTGTCAATTACTGTCTATGCTGTAGGTGGTATTTCCATGTTAACACACATGTGATATAGCATCACTATGACAGTAACTCTACTGCATAAGGCCCATGGACAGATGCAATCACAAAGGGATATAATACCTCGAAGCATGCATTTGGGTGCAGGGAGAAACCGAACTGTCCCGATGATGCAGCAGGGTGGGTCCGGAAGTACACAGGGAACATGTTTTTCCTTAGCCATTCCACGTAAAATCACAAGTCTGTGGCTCTCTGGACAAACCTAGCTGGATTTCCTGGGCAACGTTCAAGTCTCTGGCTGTGGATGGGTTGTTTCTTTTAATTATTTTCTCCCTGGCTTGGAGTGTTTCTTTGATACACATGGCTCTTATTGAAGAGAACATTTATTTGGGATTTCCTGGGCAAGGTTGTGCCAGAGAAGGAGTGGCCTCCCTCTAGGCAGGGATGCTCTGTCATCGACGTACACAGTTCCCACTGTGGAAAATTAGGATACTGACTATCTGGTGTCCTAACCATCTCCTGGGAGCCTGGAGAACTCGATCCACACCCCAGATGCTGGTCCCCACCAGACAGGGCCAGCAGATAGCCTGTGACCATCAGGACCGAAGCCTGGCAAACAGATCTAAGAGCCTATGGAAGAGCTCCACGTTGTAAGTTTCATCCTCAAAACAATCCAGGTGGTGGGAAGCTTTCCTGCTGTCTCCCCTCCAACTCCTGTACCTACTTTGTGCCCCCATGAAACCTGATACTTCGTTCTAACACGGCACATGTAACGTTTTGCACTGATTTTTTCCCCCATATCTGAAAGCCTCATGAGGACCCATGGGGGAGCCTGAGCCTGTCACAGTGCCTGGAACATAGCAGATAATACATGCTTGTTTGCTTATCTGTCAGAGGACCTTCCTGCTGAACCTGGCAGGGAGTGTATTTATGCACGGGAGCAGCCTCTGCCTTATTATCAAATGCATGATGGATCGGAACACGAAATGGGGCCAGGTGTGTAAAGAAATCCAACAAGATAGCTTGGGTCAGGAATGCTTACGAAAATTTCCTGGTCCAATCCCAAGGGCAAGGATGGCTTGAGTAGCTGGGATTCAGCTTAGCCTGGTCAGTGGAATGTTCCCTCCTCTCCTGCAGGGTCCTTTGTGGAATCCTGGGAGACAGAAACTTAGCCCCAGGTCTCAGCTGATTGATAACAAGGTCACCTTTGACAGTGACTTAAGGTCTCTTAGGACCCAAATCATATTCAGTTTCTCACCCTGTGGTGATAATCATGTTGTGGAAATCAATAATACACCCTTGTGTAGCAGACATCTGGCCTCCTGGGGTTTCCGTGATTGAGGAATGTGCACTGATGGTGGCAAAGAAAGGACTAGCCTACTTGGTTAGACCGGAGTCCTGTGGGAGTCCTGTGGGAGCTGGGTGGGCCCTGCATGTGAACAGAGAGAAGAGGATGGAAAGGCCTTGCCCTGAGGAGTGGACTGGAAGGCTCACTGCTCCAGAAAAGATGGGCCTTTCCCAGACCTAACGTGGGATCCAGAGCCCCTTCTCTGCAGCTCTGAGACTTGGTTTTGTCCTTCCTCACTGTGGAGTTGCCCGCCTGTGAAGGGAGGGCATGTGTCGAGGGAACCCCATGCACACTGAGAGCTAGGCCCAGGCTTCCCTGGAGAGGCTTCGTGGCCCACAGAGCTTGAGGAATTCCTTCCTAGCAGCTTGTCAACTGCACCCACTTTACCCGGGATTTGGACAACGTGGATGCTTTTTTAAAGGGTAGATTTATTTCATTGCAAACAAAAGGGCATTCAGGCTCCAGGGCCTCCCATGCCCAGGTCCTAGGCTGCCTTCTCCACCCAGACAGCATCTTCCCTCCTGGGCCAGGCCAGAGGCTCCTGCACGAGCTCAGGGGGGCTGCACTGTCTCCCAGATGAAGGTGAGAAAGATGGATGGACCGCTGCAGGCAACTTGCTCTGTGGGAAGACAGAGCCCAGGCATCTGCTCGGGGCAGAAGCTCCAGGTGCCCCGTGAGAAAGCTGTCGGGGTGCTGGATGTGCAGTCAGGGGAGGCTGATGGGCCGGGTGCTGGCTCCAGCCAGGGAACACAGAATGTTCCTTCACAGAACAGCAAGTTCCTCTGGGTGGGCAGCCGCTCCACAGCCACGCTCGCCTTGACTCTGCCTTTGCCATTTGGAAGGCCACGAGCTATCATTGTTCTCTCAGATGCCCCTCTGCGAGGCCAAGAAGGCCGGTCCCGTTGTCCTCTTGCCCTCCCCTCTGCCCTCCCACCTGCAGCCCAGATGTTGTCCCCCTGCTGCCACCTGTCTTTGTACAAGGCATGTCTTTTATTTTATTTAGTTATTGAATTTTTGCATTTTATTTTATTTATTTTTTATATAGCAAGTCTTATTAGTTATCTATTTTATACGTAGTAGTGTATTTAGGTCAATCCCAATCTCCCATGTCTTTTAGAAGTCTTTTGGGACAGGCCAGGAGGAGAAAGGCATGTTTTAATGGGGACATGAGCCATTTATTAAAGTCACCTGGTCAATCTCCTGTCAAGTGTTAAGCCTTTCTGTCCCACAGAAAGGAAGAAACACATCTGTGGGGTGTATAAAAAACTGCTCAGAGAGACTAGGCAGGGAGCCTGTTGCCACAGCACCATCAATTTCATCATCATTGTCATCAAAAAGCATCTGATTGCCCAGACATCCAATTGAGAGGGAGATTTGGGTGGGAGGCAGCTGAACTTGAAGGGAGGAGGCCTGGATTTCAGTCTCTGTCCTAGCTCTGTGCCTCTGAGCATGGCATGGGAAACCAGATTATCCACTGCTGTTGTAGACACAGACCTTGACCTCCATATATCCCCAGCCCATGCCCATGGCAGACATGGCTAACCAATTCTTCTCCCCAAGAGCCTTAGAACATGGACTCTTTCTTTTTTTTTTGGTTGCACTGGGTCTTCATTGCTGCACACTGGCTTTCTCTAGTTGCAGCGAGCAGGGGCTACTCTTCGTTTTGGTACATGGGCTTCTCATTGCGGTGGCTTCTCTGCTGCCAAGCACGGGCTCTAGGTGCGCAAGCTTCAGTAGTTGTGGTGCACAGGCTCAGTAGCTGTGGCTCGCGGGCTCAGTAGTTGTGGCTCGCGGGCTCTAGAGAACAGGCTCAGTAGTTGTGGCACACGGGCTTAGTTACTCCGCAGCATGTGGGATCTTCCCAGACCAGGGATCAAATCCGGGTCCCCTGTATTGGCAGGCGGATTCTCAACCACTGCGCCACCAGGGAAGTCCCGAGCATGAACTGTTAACACAGAGCTCCTGACAGCCAATGCCCACTGATCTGAAGGGCACTCAAGATGAAACCTAGTTGCCATCACTACCCTAGGAATTTATAACCTGGAAATGAAATTTTGTACCAAGGACAGACCAGGACATTAAAAAGAGAGAGAGAGAGAGAGAAAGATAGAAAAGGAAAGAAAAAAGCTTAAAAATCAATAAAGAAATAAATCCACCTGAACAATCTGGACTGTCCAGATGAATGATACTTAATTTTTAGACAAGATATCTGCACTGAAACATTTTATTTGGATAGACCCAGAGTTAGAGAGATATTGAAACATACCTTAAATCAGACGTGCTCTTTCTTCATACATATGGAGTTCTGGAAGGGAAGGAACCTTAGTCCAGCCTTTTCATTTCAGAGATGAGGAAATTAAAGCCTCAGGGGTTGTGATTCCTCAGCCCACCCAGCTTGGCAGAGGCCATGACAGAAAAGAACCCAGGTTTTCTGTTCCCATCCCAGTGCCCTCTCCTCCGCTGACTACACTGTCTTGCTTGGCATGAAAAAAAACCCCAAACAGAAAAACACAGCTATTTAAGGCACAGGCAATGAATGGTTTTCAATGGTGTTTGTGGTGAAAATTAAAGAACCAATGGCCCCCTCACTGAGACCATAAAAAACAAAGTACCAAACATTGCTTAATTGAACAGGGTGTCAGAACGCCTTCATTTGGTGTCACTCCACCACTCCCTATTTGTATATCTGGGGAGAGTCACCTAACCCGTTTTTGACCTGGGTTTCTTGCCTATACAGTGGACACCGATACTGCTGCCTGTACTTGCCCCACCAGGATATAGAAACAGAAAGCAAATGATGTGGAACTTCTGGCTCCAGGAGAACAGCAGTCACCATGAGAGGGGTGATGAGCCATCAGGTAGTGTCTGTCATTCCAGGATTAGTGGCAACATTGGGCAAATGTGTGGGATAAATGCACCACAGCTCAAGGATGACTCAGGTGCTTCAAAGGAGGGCCAGGCAGGCTTCAGAAATGGTCTTTATTCAGATGGGAATGTCAGGACTTAGGAAAAACTCAGAGGGAGCTTCCAAATGATGAAGAATTGGTCCAAGTTGGCAGGTGACCCAAGGGGTCCTTCCCTTCTCTTTCTGCGTCAGATGTCTCGTGGAGGGTTCTGACAGCAGGGTAAGGCCTAAGATGGAAGCACTGCATGCATGCTTAATGAGTGTTAACTGCGGAACAGCTGATAGCATTAAGGACCAGCGTGTAACAAATTAGCACACAGGGGGTAACCCAAACACATTTCCCCATTGCATGTGTCAGGGCATCTCGCTGGGTGTTCCTGACATCAGGAGCCCAGATTTGGAACCACATGCCCACCACACAAGAAATCACATCTATCTGGCACATCTGCACTTTTTCTGCCAAGTATTAATTCACATTTATAATAAATAAGGCATTTACACAAGTGGAGAGGTTCAGAGCTCAGGATCTGTTCTGGTTTGAACTTTTCTGCCATTTCTGCCCTGTGTAACATTGGGCAATCATGTAACCTCACTAATCCCTATACTTCTCTATGGCAAGGTCTTTGCCATAGGAAGTGGCAGTGTGTTCACACAAAATATCTTTCTAGGACTTGAATTAAACACCTGTTTCTCCCAGGTCTGGCAGTTTGCCGTACTCCCGCAAAGGAAGGGCTGAACTGGCTTTATTCTCTTACTTCAATGGAGGAAAGACCTGTGAGCCGAAGGCATTTTAGGGAGAAAAGGGCTCCAAATAAGCCACTAGGTGGCGCAAGAGCTCTACCAATGAGACCACAACTGGCCCATGGCCCTTCTAGAGAAATTCTGGAAAGGAATTTGAAGCATCCTAGAATTTCAAAGCAGGATTGGGCCTTAGAGGTCATCTAGTTCAACCCTATCATTTTGAGGCCAGGTAAGTGGAGCTCAGAGAGATGAAAGATCTTTCCTGGTATAAACAACCAGTTAGTGCAAAACTGGACTGAGAAACCAGGTCTCCTCCCTCTGGATTAAGCTCGTTCAGTCAGGCCACCATGTTTTCTTTCTCTCCTTAATGTGTGTCTTGGATTCTTGGCCACGACTGAAGCGAGAAGTGGCTTTGGTGTTGAGAATTAAACATAGGAAGGACAGGAAGGGAGTGGAGTTGCTAGGTCTCTTTCCCAGCAGTGTGGATGCATCTCTCAGCTGACCCAAGGGCCTGGGCTACAAGGTACAGAGAATTCAACTGTAGTCCTGCCCATCCAGGCTTAGTCTCTGCAGCCACTGTTGTCCTGCCCCGGGCTGTAATTGATCAGATCATGATGCTCAAAGCCAGATAGGACCCAGCCTGGAGGCAGCAGTGCCAGGTCCACTCTGCTCCGCACTTGCCAAACACAAGTCACTGTCCTAAGACTTGGTTTTTGGCTTTAGTAAAGCAACATGGCAAAGGGAGGGTGAACTCTGCCATCAAATTTCCATCCAAAGACCACAGGGACCCAGAAAGTGAACCTCCCATGGTTTTTATTTTTCTATGTTCTTTTGCATATGCCCTATCATGTTCCAGAAAGGAATGAAAGTACATCTGAACAGTAGGAATATTTCACAGAGGCCAAGAAATATTTGATGATAATGATGATTCATTCAACAGAATCTATCCAAAAATATTTATTGGATGCCAAATTTGTTTTTATATGTGTTGTGGTTGATGTTGACACTCCATCAACCAGAAATCACATCTATCTGGACATCTGTGCTTTTTCTGCCAAGTATTAATTCACGTGTATAATAAATGAGGCATTTACACTAGTGGAGAGATTCAGAGTGCAGGATCTGTTCTGGTTTGAACTTTACTGCCACTTCTGCCCTGTGTAACACTGGTCAATCATGTAACCTTGTTAATCCCTATACTTCTCATCTCTAAAACTGGAGTCATGTTTTGATTCTAAATTACCTTACAATGACAGGTAATGCCACCTAGTATCCAGATGTTTCCTAAATACCGTTCTCCCTTGAAAGGAACCAGGGCTCCTTTGGAAAAGTGATTGATTATTGGACTGAGGCAGGGAAAACACAGGATAAATCTGGAATATTTTGGTGGTGCCAAAAAACAAGAAAGTACCCCCAAAAGGACAACAGCAGCATGTCAAAAGGGCACAGGACATGTCAAAAGGACAACAGCATGTCAAAAAGGCACAGAAGCTAATCTGAAAGAACTCCCAATGGCCAGAGCTAAAACAATTTGAGCAGCAAAATAAATAATAATAGATCAGATTATAATTCATAGCCTAAAATATTCCTGAGTGAATACTGATGTAAATAAATTGTCAAATTAATAAATAAATAAAAGGGGAGAGAAGGGACAACTTTACAGAAGAATTAAAATTAATAAATGAGGGAATGAGGCACATATAAAAAATCACATTTAGAACACCGCAGGCAAGATCCACAGATGCATGCTAAAATTAGTGGGCAGAAGTTTGAAGGGAAATAGATTATTTGAATAGTCTGAAAGTATCTCCCTCAAGACACTTGTTAATTACAATGGGAATATAATAACTTGACAGTGGGAAAACCCAGAAGACACCACCTTAACCAAATGTTCATGGTCAACATCACCAGTTATAAGACACACTGGCATCACCAACCCCTTGATATGATGGACTGAGGCAGGTACATCATTTCTATGTACTCTTGATACAAACACATACCTTCAATCTAATCATAAGAAAACATCAAACAAACCCAATTTGAGAGATATTCCATAAAAATAACTGACGAGAATGCTTTAAAAGCATCAAGGTGATGAAAGACTAGGAAAGACAGAGGAGCTGTCACAGATTCGAGAAGACTAAAGAGAAATGACAACTAGATGGAATGTGGGGTCCTGGATTGCAGCCTGGAGCAGAATAAGGACATTAGTTTTCCTGACAGAGGGGATGGCAAGAGACATGGACCCCTCATCCTCTGGCAGGAGGGGGCCTGAATCAGCCTCTGTTACCCCCTTGCTGTTTATCATTTTTTACATGTGCCACGATGGGAAAGAAGTTAGACAACACTGAGGTTGGGGACCAGACCAACGGTGAACCTTTCCACTACCCCTCCTGCTTCCGTCTTGCAGATTGGCAAAGGGCCAAGAGCTACCTCTGAAATCAGTGACCCTGACCAGGCTGGGGCTGGTGTGTTCTGGGCAGAACCTCACATCTGTGGGCTCCAGTTTGGGCCTGGTTTTATTTTTAGGAGACAGACCGAACTTACTAAAACGTATAGTATACTAGGAAAAGCTCTGAGATAAAACACATCTGGGTTTAAATCCCACTCACAGCTGTGCAATTTAGGGTAACTTAACCTCTCTGATCCTTGATTTCCTCATCTATCAAATGAGGATTAATAATGGTACTTACCATTAAGTGTTGGTCAGAAGGATTTAATGAGACATAGCAAAGATTCAGTAATGGGTTGTTTGCCTCTTTCTACACCTGCGTCTTTGGTGGTATTGGCAAATTAATGGCAGGTTACCCTGGAGGCATTAGGCTTCTGTTTAAAGTGAGAGGCAGCCTAGCTGGGTGAAGTTGCTCAGTCTGTTTTGGTTGAAGTGCATCACTAACAACACCACAAATCCCCCTCCATACAGAGACTAGATAATAAACATTAAAAGTTAAACACTGATTTAAAGAAGAACCAAAACCCAAACAGATCAGAGGTCAGAACTTAGATGGACTGTTGGGGGTGAAAGAGGGAAAGGCAGAGTAAAGATGGGGCAAACTGACTGTTTCTATTCAACAACTATCCTCCCAGACTTTCTTAGTAATGAACTTGAGTTGTATGCATGGTGACCACACACCAGCCAAAATACTATGTTTCCCAGCTTCCCTTGCAGACAGTTGTGTCCATATGACTAATTTCCTGCCAATGAAATATAAATGGATGCTGTTCAGTTGAACTTCCAGGAAGGCTCCTTAAAGAGGAAAATGGTTGAGAAGTGTTCTTTATCTCTTCCTTCTGCTTCCTACCTGGAAGGCAGGCTTAATGGCTGGAGTGATTGTGACCATACTTGAAGCATGAGGCAGCCTTGAGGTGGAAACCACATGCTAAAAGAGTGAGAGAAAACCCTGAGTTCCTGATGACATGCAGAACCACCAACCAGGCCTGGGCTACCTACATCCAAACTTCATAGTAATGTGTTTATTACACATTATATCCAGCCTGTTAATAGTAGCCAATAGAAATTCCTAGCTGAGGGACTTCCCTGGCGGTCCAGTGGTTAAGATTCTGCGCCTCCAATGCAAGGGGTGCAGGTTCGATCCCTGGTCAGAGAACTAAGATCCTACATGCCGCGTGGTGTCGCCAAAAGAAAAAAAAAAATTCCTAGCTGATACAGGAGTATAGGAAGACATGAGATAAAATAAAATTTGATGATTGATGCTGATCATCACAGTGAGAAGGATAAATCCCTTTGGTGGCCTTGACCTATTCTTAGCCCAGGTAGACACAACCCTGGGTAGATTGTAAAACATCATTAGTTAGGATTTAAATGAGAAGTGCCAGATCCTATGAAAGTGTGATTTTGATTTTCATTTTTTGGTGTTATACAGAAAAAAAGGCTACCAAGCCTGATGCCGTGTAAGAAGGGATTTTGCATAGGCTCTGGGGTTAGTTCACTTGTCCATCCATTTATCCCATCTATTTATCTATCTATCCAACCATCAACCCACCTACATATCCATATTCATCCATCCAACCATGTGCCCACCCACTCACCAATCCATGTCCATCCATATCCATTTATCCATCTATCCCATCCAACTCTCTACCCAACCATTCACATCCAATCATATCCATCCGTTTATCCATCTATATCCATTCATCCATCCACCCAAGAACATCTAATCACGGCACTCTGTGCCAGGCATGGAGCCTACTGATGAATGAGACACAGCACCTTACCTTGAAGAACTCCTGTTCCAGGAGCCCAAATAGGGATATAAACTACTCAGCAAATGTAGTTGAGCCTACAAGACTTCACCTGATTTCCCAGCATAAACATAAATTGGTGAGCTAGCAATGTTGAAAAGAAGGAAGTTAAAAAGCAAATAATAGTAGATCCTTATTTTCCCCAGATATTAGTAATAATTACTATAGTTTATCATTTATAGAATGATAGCTTTTTGTCAGGCACTTGACATTCATTATCTTAGTTCAGCTTTACAATGATTCCCCAAGATCGAAATTTGTATCAGTTGGAATGCTCTAAGTTGCAAGAATCCAAATACTCAATGGACAGTGGCCTAAACCGAAGAGTCATTGAATCATCTCACTTGACAGAAGGATGGATGAGCAGTTCTAGGGAAGTTCAGCCGCTCAGTGATATCAGGGCACAGGCCGAACATCTCTACATTTTTTTGGCCTCCCTTTCATGGTTGACATGGTTATGGCAGCCGCAAACATCACGTTCTCACATGACAGCATCCACAACAGAAAGAGAGGAATGTAAAAGAAAGAATCATTTCCTCCCATGCCTTTTATTATAGAGGAAACTATTTCCCCCAATTCTCCAGCACCCTATTGGCCAGGACTGGGTCACCTCTAGCAGCAAAGGAGAATCGGAAAGCACGTGTCTGTTATTCTCCACTTCTAGTGTGAAGCAGGTGGGGAAGACAGGATTGGTCGTGTACTATTGTTATCTTTTTTTATAGACAAGAAAGCTGAGACACGGGAGGTTACATGTCTACTTGCCCAAGTCACACAGTCAGAAATGGCAGAATTCAGATTAAAATTCAGGAAGGCCTGATCTTGGGCTTGGACTCAATCACTGTGTACAGTGCCTCATCTGCTGTAGAAGACTGCAACAAATTTAACAACTTTCCCATTCATTGTATTTCTCTGCTCTTCCTATTAAGCCTTCCAGTTTGTGGTAGTTTGTTACAGCAGCAATCAGAAACAAATACAGGGGCAAAGGTGGAAGCAGGCACCCACTTGAATGCCTGCAGACAAGGATGAGATGATGGTCAATGTGAGGCAGAGGTGGGCAGGGAAGGGGGAGGGCTCTGTGTGAGGACTCAGCCTCAGCTGCCCTGTGTTTCCCCCTCCACTGTGGTCTACCTTTGTAAACTATCCTCACCACCCCAGACCCCTTCCCAAAGCAGGTGGGAGACTCCTGTTGAGAGCTAATCACCTACCTCCGGTCTCTGTGCTGGAAATACATCACATATCTTCTTTCAGGGCTGAAGGGCTGATGATTAGCCCTCGATTTCAGGGGCTCTTGCCCATTTCCTGGGCCACACTGAAGGGCTCCACTGTGTTTCTCCTCCAAAGTGTTTTCCTTGCTCTAGATTTAAATGATCTGGCTGACGGGACTGCTCTCTCTGGCTTCCCTGGGAGTCTTGGTTCATTACATCCATTAGCACTTCCCTGGATCTTCCCAGCAGGAGCTTTTCAAAAGCACCTGTTCAAACAGGCAGCCACCTCCCTTCCATGAACTTTGGCATCCTGGCTCCATTCTGGTTTCCTCCCCTGTCCCACGGCACTGGCGACATCCCAGGTGGCCTCTCTGCAGTGTGAGACATGTTTCTGGTTACAGAAACTGTGCCCTTGGGTTTTACACCGATTGCATTCCTCTGCAGTAGATGTTTCCTGATTGGGAAGATAATCACTTTCAGAGTCTACAGAGAAAGCGAAAAAATACCCAAGTGAATAAAACCTGCTTTCAACCTTAACTCAGGAGCTATCTTTGTTTTACCTGAATTGACTGTGATCACAGGACACTGTGTGGACCACTGACTTGGGTTAGAAACCTCATTAGGGAGTGTCTGTACAAAGACTGGCAACCTGTCTCGAGCTTCAGATGCCAGTTTCCTCGCTGTGGGCCCCCAGTCAAATAAGGATGGGAAGAGGTATATTTGGTCTTCTGCAAGAGCATTTTGCTCTCCAAATTGCTGGATGAAGATCAGATTGTACCTCACTGTTAAGCATCCAGAACACATTATTCATTGAATGTAGAAGACAGTATTGTGTAGGATCAGCTATGCAGACAAGCGGCAGTATTTGAGGCTCAGAACATTGAAAGCTAGGAGTCCACATAATAATAATGCCTCAATGCTGTAAAATATCAGTGGAAGGTATTTAATCCAGCTGCATTTTGTCTTTTTTGTTTTTTGTTTTTTTGCGGTATGCGGGCCTCTCACTGCTGTGGTTTCTCCCGTTGCGGAGCACGGGCTCCGGACGCGCAGGCTCAGCGGCCATGGCTCACGGGCCCAGCCGCTCCGCGGCATGTGGGATCTTCCCGGCCCGGGGCACGAACCCGTGTCCCCTGCATCGGCAGCCGGACTCTCAACCACTGCGCCACCAGGGAAGCCCCAGATTCATTTTGTTTTAAAGATAGTTTTCTCATTATTTAGCCAGAGGTATGGATGATACACATGGAAGCCTCCAAGAATCTATGGGCTAAACGTGGGTATCGTCATCTTGAAGGGCAACAGACAGCTGAAAAACTGGCTCATAATGACTGAGAACATATTATTCTGACAAAATAACAACAACGAAGACTATAATATATTAACAACAACAAAAAGTATGAGCACTGTGGAAGCTTCTAGTGAAATAATGGAAAAATGGCATGCATGCTGCCACCCTCTTCCTGTGATAGTGGCAGATTTCATTAATCAACCACCATACCTCTCCTGCTAGACCAGAATGTTGCTTTAAAATCCTTTGCATCATCAGAGGACAGAGTCAGCATGCAAGATTAAACTCTAGTCTGCAAACTAGAGTCACTATTAGCAATTTCATTCAAACCCCTTCAGTTTCTGAGGATTTAGCTCACAAGAATGCCCATGTGTCTAGAGCAATGAGTTAGGCGCTGGGAGAAAAGCGATACAATGGGTATCTTGTTGGGCTAAGTGGAATGAATTTGTAAGATGGGAGAAATTTTCCCAGGAAAGATAATATTTGAGTAGATGGTCTCTACTCCCTCTTCTCCTCAGAGGAGCAAGAGCATGAACAGCCACGAGGATACAAGTACACTCCTGGGGCATCCCAGGACACAGAAGGATTAGGCTGGGGGAGAGGTTAGTAAAACAGTCATTCTGTGAAGGGCTTTGAATGCCACACTAGGAGTTTTCTGCAGCAAATGGAGAGGCGATGACAAGTTGTGAAGGGTGACCCAAGGCTCTCCATGGTTTAGAAAGATCCCCCTTTCAGCAGCATGCAGGAGGTTTGCACAAGGGTGAGCCCTGAGAAAGGAATCAATTATCCTAAAGGAAAGGATGTAATCCCTTCCTCTCTGCCACATCACAAGCCTTGTGTTCAGCTCATTTCTGGATTGACGGTCTTTGTGTTGATCTAGGTGACTCTTCCTCAATGTGGGAGTCTCTCTACTGCTGCCATTCTCCCTAAAGTCTGGAGGCCTCAGTGACCTGTCCTACTCTAGGCTTGATCGCTAGATTGGAAACTCCCTGAGGGCAGGGACCAGGCAGAAGCCCCCTTGATGTCCCAGTACCAGCTTATTCCTGACCCACAGCAGGTGCCCACAGATATTTGTTGAACTAACTCATTGTAGGTTATTACTTTTTTTAAAATTAAATATACCGTTACTGCATGTTCTGTGCCAGCTGAGCAGATCTTGATATTTTCCAAGCAGGAAAGCTTTTTCCCAGACTCCGTTCTCTAATCTCCTTCCACTTCAAGAGAAAGCCTTCTCTCCTCCCTTCTCACAAAACCCAGTTCAAACTCATCCCTTCAAAGAAGTCTATTGTGAATAACAGACAGACCTGCCCATCGTTTCGGAACTTGGGCTTTACAAGTCTATGGGACGTGTGTTCATCATACGCCCCTGCCTCTGGGGAAAGCTTTGTTGCCCCTTTTGTCTCCAGGGGCTTTGTTAGCTCAGACTCATGAAATGTTATAGCTGGAAGCAACCGTACACAGCCAACCTTGTCGTGTTATGGTAAGGAACTGAAGCCCTCCTTTACCAGGCTTGTGAGTGGCAGAGTCAGGATTAACTCTGTCTCCTGACCTTTCCATCATCCACAAAACCTCACAGCTGCCTCTCCTATTCACTGGGTGCATGATCCATGAATTCTCTTCAAATAGTTGTTAATGGTGATGACAGCCATATAGAGATTACTGACTTGGAAAGGGACAACTTGTTTTTCAAACAAAATCCATTTTACACTACAATGGCATGGAACATGATTTTTAGGGGATGGTGTCAAGTGCTCTAGAAGACTGGACAGTCTTGTCTCATGGTGTTTGCATAAATCCCAGTTGATGTCACCGTATTGGCGAATGAGGTCCATACAGATTACCACTGGGAGGCAGAGTTAGTAGATAGACTGAGTGAATGAGGGAACAGTTATAAAACACCTTCCACAGGGCTGGCCCTTACTTAGGTCTCAAACTGCTTATTTTGTTGTTGTTAATATTTCCAGATGTTACAGCTCAGGCCTGGGATGTTACCATTCACCCCTGAAGGATCCAGGAGAAAGCTGGAGCGGGGGAGGCTGGACTGATGGCTGAAGGGTAGAACTTGCATTTATTAAATCCAACTCAGGGCCAGGACCAGTGCAGGAAACTCCCATATCTCACCGATTCCTCTCAAACCCAGCACAGCAGGCGCTGTTGTTTAGGTGGACCTCATTATGCTACACACAGCAACTCAGAGTCTAGCTGTCAGTTACACGCTGCTGCCTGGAAATTGCTGTAAATTGTAGGTTGTTCATTTGTTTATCTTTGAATTATGTACACTGTTTAAGAACATAAATCATTTGCATTCATAGGTTTCCTTTCTGTAAAAGGGGTTAATAATATTCCTACTTAACAGTGTGGTCATGCATGTAAGATGCTCAGAACAGTGTCTGATACATGGCACCCACTCAAAGTTTCTTTGCAGATTGTAATTACTATAATGATGGTGATTGATATTGTTTTGGTTTATTCAGTGTTACATGTTGTTTCCTTTCCAAAATGAAGTTAATTTTTTTTCTAATAACAAAAGTAATACAAAAAAATCAGAAAATAGTGACTAGCAATAAATAATATTAAGCACTATTAATATCCTGGCTAGATTATTTTAGATCCTTTTTGTATACATATGCACATAATACAAGTACACACACACACACACACATACATGTATATCAATCTGTTTCCAAAACACATTTAAAAATTTTTTTTTATTATTATTATTATTTTTTGCGGTACGCGGGCCTCTCACTGTTGTGGCCTACCCCGTTGCGGAGCACAGGCTCTGGACGCGCAGGCTCAGCGGCCATGGCTCACGGGCCCAGCTGCTCCGTGGCATGTGGGATCCTCCCAGACCGGGGCACGAACCCGTGTCCCCTGCATCAGCAGGCGGACTCTCAACCACTGCACCACCAGGGAAGCCCTCCAAAACACATTTTAAGCTATGAAGAATTTAACGCAAATAGCAGTAATTCATTTAATCACTCACTTATCCAACAAAAATTACTGAGAATTGATTCTGTGCCAGCACTGCTAAGACTGGATAAGGTGTTGAGCAAGGCCGTGCTGGTTTTCAGACGCTTTTTAGACGCTTTTCACAGCTTGAAATGAGTGACTTTGAGAAGCGTGTAGGATTTCTGTAGGAGACCCAAACCTGGCTGGCTGAGGCAGAACACACCCCTGGGTTCCCTCATTTGATACTCTTTTCTCAAGTACCTTGAGGACATTCAGACCTTGGCCCTCCCCTTCCCCCATGTACTCCCCCCAACCCTCACCCTCCCCAAAACACACATGGGCCCAGGAGGTGGGAGCACCCAGCCCTCTGATTGACTTTGTGAGAAGTTTTTTGTGTTGTGTGAAAACAAAGATCTTAGTTTTTACAGGGAAACATGATTGTTTCAGCCAAAAAGCTCATTCACTGATTCCATATAAGAAAAGTAATAGGAGTACTTTTTACTGTTGGCAATTAATCAGACTTCATCCATCTTGGGCCAAGGCCAGCAGTTGTACTCAGCCATGTTCGGGGAACAATTTGGGCCACTCCATGCTACTACAAGGCTCTGCCAGCAAGCTCTGCCCAGATTGCTGGGGAAGGAGTAGTGGGTGTGTATTATTTATGCTCCCATTCAAAACAAACCCAACAAAAGAACAAAGCTCTCCTTCTGCTGGCAACGTTAGTGGCCCCAACATATGGCGCTGCCCAGTTCTTTCTGCTGAGGAATGGGTGTCCAGGTTGGGCGAAGGTGCTGCCTGCAGCCGTCTGCTGGGTGCCAGCTCTTTCCACTCTGAGCTGAATTCTAACTGTGAAACAGGGAAGGAGGGGCGGGGGAGGAGAGAGGCTGGGAGAGAAGACACGATTGATTTTGTGACAAAGGAGATGTGCCCGTCCAGATCATTACACACGTGGTCCAAGCCCATTCTCTGGGAGAAGCGTGAGATCACGTGGGGAAGAGGGTGAGAAGGTGAAGGGCAGGGGTCTAAAGAGAAGCGGGGAGGAGAGCAGGGTACCTGGAAACCTAGACCTGCAACTGGAGCTGTTTGTGGGTTCCCGACCACAATTAACTCTAAAAGGTATTGTGAAATCTCTAGCCTCTCACAGGTGCTTATGAAAACAGTCACAGTGAAAACACCCACAGTGGGTGAAAACTGTATTTTCAAGCATGATTTGGGTCACAAAATTGATGTTTAGTAAAACGTGGCATAACCATAATCTTTTGTGCTCAGAGGTTCTGAAATTAAAGATGTGGAGAATCCATGCAGGGCTGGTGGCATGAGTTAGGCCTTTTTGGGGCAGTAAACTTTGCTTCTGTGCCCCTGAAATCTGACACACACAGCAGGGCAAGAGCACTGAGCTGGGGTGTGTGTGCACACACGCACATATGCGCATGTGAGCAAGTCCTTGAAGCAATTAAAACGACTTACAATGTGTGTTTTTTAATGTCATGTACTGCATACTGTTGTGCCCTGAGTGACTCACCACGTCTGGGAGCACTGGTGCTGGGAAAGACGAGAACATACATAGATGCACATTTTTACCCTTGTTTTATTTTAATCTATCTGTCTAGAATCTAAAAATAATACAAATGAGTCTCTATACAAAACAGAAACAGACTCACAGACACAGAAAACAAACTTATGGTTACATAGATGCACATTTTAAAAACAAACTCAAAACACACATTCGTCCTTGGAGGTCATGAAATCCCCCAAAGACTTGGTCTCTTGGCCCGCACTCCAAGCAGTGGAATTTATTACGTTAAGCTAAGATTAACTGGGCTGTGTCAGGGTTTATTCCCCCTTTGTTTATCCTCCTCCCAGAGACCCAGGGATCATAGTTCCGTTCCTGATACCACAGCCTCACACCTGGGACGGTCACAAGATGAGCCCTTTTCTTCTTGCCCCTGGCATGCCCGGGGACCAGAGCATTTCAAGGGTTGCTAATCGCTCAGCAAAGGCAGAACAGGTGGAGATAGCATTTCTCTAAGCTAAGATTTTTTTCCCCCTATACTTGGAGAAAAAAAATAGGAAAAAAAGTTTAAAGAAATGTGAACACTTTTATTTTCTTAAGGATATTTCTCTTTTAGAGTAAAAATAACATGACGGTCCCTGGCCCTTGTCTCTACCGTCTTCCCTGAAGAGACGCGGAAGGATGGTCCAGGGGTCATCGGCCCTTGTGTGAGGGATGCCCTGGAAAGTGTCCCCCCTGGCACAGATGGGAGGGGAGATATGGGTGACTGTGACATGCCTTGCTCTTGCTGCTTGCCTGTTGGAGCTCATTGAGGTGTCTTTCTCCCCAGCCAGTGAATAAAATCCGAAAGTATAGGGCTTCCCTGGTGGCACAGTGGTTGAGAGTCCGCCTGCCGATGCAGGGGACACAGGTTCGTGCCCCGGTCTGGGAAGATCCCACGTGCCGTGGAGCGGCTGGGCCCATGAGCCATGGCCACTGAGCCTGCGCGTCCGGAGCCTGTGCTCCGCAACGGGAGAGGCCGCAACAGTGAGAGGCCCGCGTACTGCAAAAAACAAAACAAACAAAGAAAAAAACTGAAACTATAAAATTTAGTTTGTAAGAAAGAGGAGAGAAAGGAAATCCAGTATGTGTATCTGCTGACAAGCATGGCTTAATGTTAAATCCAGGTTTGTTTCCAGAGACTGTACTGTCTCCTGCAGGGACCCTCAGCTCCACAGTGAAGCAGCTTTGCTCTAGAGTCACTTTGATGGAGGCCTCATCAGAAAATGAGGTGTGTACAGATCCCAGGACCTCAGAGTTGGGAGACGACAACCCCTTAGAGCAGGGGTGGGCCCAGGACCAGCTAGGGGGCACTGTAGGCTTTCCAGGTTGAGAGGCAAAATTGAGCAACTGTTCTCACTGAAAAGCTAACAGATCTTTGGCCATTTACACTTTACATTAAAACACGTAAAAACTATTCTTAGCTCTCAGGCTGTACAAAACTTGCAGCAGGCTAACCCTGAAATTCCTCGGCAGCCCCCCCACAAGGGGCTGTCCAGGCTTTGCTTAAATACCTCTGAGCCACAGGATACTCACCACCTCCCAAAGTTGCCAAATCCACGCAGGGGCAGCTAAAATGGTGAGAACACACTTCCTTAGACTGAGCTACAATTTGTCTCCTGCATCTTATTACTGAAGAATGACTTTTTAGGAACTGATTTTAATCATTTTAAGAAATGATTTAAATTTCTAGAAATGTTTTTCTGTGGAAATCATCCTCCATGACCTATTCCCCTGCCTAGCAGCCATGCTGTAACCTTTTCTGTTGAGTTAGAGCCATTATGCAAATAAATGATTGCATGATGCTGTAAGGCGAAGGAACCCTGAGGAGCTGCTGGAATTTGCAGAGCTCTGGGTCCTTGGGCTAAATGTCCCCACACGGCAGTGCTCCATGAATTCTTGTTTCTCTTTTCAGTTTTTCGTCCTGATCCCTTATTACAGAGATGTCACCCATGTCCTTTCTCACTGTTGTCTGCTGCCTACTGAAGCAGTTCACTCCCTCTTCTAATTAAAGGCTTCTAATCTTCCAGTGGACTAAAAACTAGCCCACCAAGAGGGGACAGACCCCGGGACCTCTGGGGCCTTGGTACTTGACTCAAGTATTTCATCAGTGAAGTTTTTAAACCACTCACAGGGAATGTCTTCTTTCTCTCTTCCTCTCTCCTGGGTCCCCACTATCTTAATACCAGGTAGATTTTTGAATAAATGGTGAAAGTTTGCCCAAAGGCTTTATTACCATTTGTATAGTTTACGGGTTATAAATTCCTTGAGGGTGGTGACTTTCTTTCTCAACATGGTAGCCTTAGATCTTAGTCTAGCGCTTCCTGTACGGTAAGAGCTCAGTAAGTGTTTCTGTGAGACTAAAAGAATGAGATGTTCAAGGGGCGTGTTGGGTTGATTTGTTTCAAGCTATTTTAATTTTTAGTGGAAGATTCTTTAGTTTGTTTAACAGCAAGATTGGGGCTATTATATAATAGGGTTTAATAACCAACAGAAATCAACCCTTAGGGATATAATTTGATATCAATAGACATAGCCAAAAAACAAAAACAAAAAGCAACAACCTAGTGGTTGACATGGGGGGAAGGGGGGAGATTAAGAGGTACAAACTACTATGTATAAAATAAACAAGCTACAAGGATATATTGTACAGCACAGGGAAATATAGCCAATTTTTATAACAACACTTTAAATGGAGTATAATTATAAAAATATTGAATCACTATGTTGTTCACCTGAAACCAATATATTATTGTAAATCAACTATACTTCAATTAAAAAAAATACAGATAGCCAACTTCTAGTATGCTGTCTGTTTCCACAGAGCTGACACTGTCATTAAACACGGATCTGTGGGATTTATGTAAATGTGAGCAGCTGTGTTGGCCCTGCTCCTGGATTAAGTTCAGGGCTCTTGGCTTAGCTGCGTGGAAGTGGCTCTGTTTGTAGTTCCGGATGCTGGCAGGTAACAGTGAGCTTTAACTAATTACACCTCCCATCACCCCCAGGAGGCAGGTAATGATTATAGACGTGCTTGGCTGAAGTAACTCAGAATGTCTTAATAATCACTTAATAGAATCTTATCATGTGAAGCAAATTGCATTAAATGGGCAAATGAAGTTGATTGTGAGAAGCAGAGTTAGGAAATAAAATGCTATGGGGGGTTTTATATGGGAAAAATCCAATTAACACCTTTTTAAAAGAGTTGGCCCATGGCTTTTTCATATCCCTCTCAGTGCCTGTCACAGGGTTATGCCCTGAATAAATACTTTCTCTTGATCGATGTGAAGGAAATTACAGAGAATGTGAAAGGATACATGGGGGAGGGGAGGGAGACAGAAGTAGTAGCCATCTGATATCACAATTCCACTTAGAAGCAAAATGCCGAATGATTTGATTGTGGAGCTACTGTGACAAGCTTTACAATAAGGACACATTAAAAAAAATTTTTTTATTGAAGTATAGTTGATTTACAATACCATGTAAGTTTCAGGTGTACAGACAGTGATTCCATTTTATATATATATATATATATATATATATATATATATATATACACACATATAATTTTTCTTACTCTTTTCCCATATTGGTTATTACATAATATTGAATGTAGTTCCCTGTGCTATACATAGGTTAAGGACACAGTTTTTTTCTTATTTTATTCTTAAGCAAAATTGCTGTCATTACACAAAATGTCAACCAAATAGATTGTGTGTGGGATGGATGTGCCCTCCATTTATCCAAATCTGGGGGACCCTAGCGTTGAAAGAGCCAAGCCTGATGTTAAGGCAGCAAGATAACAAATTTGGTGAAAAGAGAGTTCAGGAGGGGGTAGGGTACATAGAAACACCCTAGGGAAGGCAGCTGGAATTTTGTATCACAAACAAAGATAAGGAGACTCCATGGAAGCCGCTGGGAGAGTCTTGTGACCGATGGTAAAGAAGGGGGTGGATTTTACTCAGGAGAAACGATTCTGGGAAGCATGGTGGTCAGTGTCAGAGCTGGGCTTTTAGAAAGGACCAGTAGGTGGCAGAAAGACATGGACAAAATCCGACTGCATGTCCAGGATACCCAGATCCAACATGCAAGGAGCAAGGGCATGGGAGGCCAGCACAAAGTCAGGGGTCCTGGGGAGTGGGATTCTGGGGTCAGCCAAAGCAGCACCAGACCAAGGAGGCTGTGCAGGAGACCAAATTAAAGCAACAATAAAGATTGCACTCTGGACATAGCACAACAGGGTCATTGAGTCTGAAAGTTGAATTGTACACCTCAATTGTACACACACATACACACACCAGAAACTACACACTAAACTGCTCCCGGAGGACTCCCTATGGAGAGGTGGGTAGAAAGGGAGTAAGAGAGATGAGAGAACTTTTATTTTTTCTCTATACAGTTTCGTGTTATTCGATTTTCTTCCCTTTAATAAGGGACATGCATTTGGGTAAAACAACTACCACCTATTTACCATTTAAAAAAATTAAGTGGGAGGTGGTGGACGCATGTACTACTTTCCAGAAAGGGCACCAGGGCTTTGGTCTTTGCTGGGAGAAATTGGTTCCCTTTTTACTTGAAGGACAGCATGGACCCCAAAGCTGTGTAATAACGTTTAAGGGGGGTTCCGGGGTCTATTTTTCTCACAATGCAAATAAATTTTTACCCTCATCTTCTTCCTGGAAGCCCTGGCAGCTCTGTCAGTCTTAGCAGCCTTTTTGTAACCACGGTTTGCCTGAATTTCCTTTACTTAACGCTTCCGTTTGCCTGCAGTGGCCGTGTAGACTTGCATTGCGCAGCCTCCCTAAATCGTCCCCCATTCCGAGGCCTGAGAGTCAGGCGGGGCCCTGCCATTACCGCCTAGTAGCCTGTTCTGCTGCTTATGTCTCCTATCTGTGATGGACAGACCTCAGGGATGCATTTTAGCATCATTCTAATTGAGCACAGAACATTGTTCTCCTGTGTCGTAGGGGCGACTAATGAGAGAAAACAAGCAGGTGCGATGGGCAGTCAGGGTCACTTTTCTCACATCCAGGGCCAGCAGCAGCAGGTATGAGGGGCAGGGAGTGAAGAGACAAAGCCAGCTTTTCCAGCATCAACCTAAGACGTGAGCTGCCTGCTGCAGCTTCCGGGCCAACGCTGAGTCTGTCCACAGCGGCTCAGTAGTGATACCCTAATGGGTTTTAAAACCTCGTAAGGGGTGCTCAGATGGGAATCACCGATGTTTCCAGAATGCAGTTATGTCTCTCACAGCACAGATTCCTGCTGACTCCTTGGGGAATTTTAATAACATTAGAAGGTGGAGCAAATTCAATACGGTGAATCAAAGCAAAGCTTGAGAAACAAAGTAAAAGCAAGCAGACTTTTTCCAAGTGTGCAAATTTGAAAAAGTAAGGTTTCCAAAGGATTAGCAATAAAGGGGAAAGTTATCATAGCAACACCCAAAGCCGGCCTAGCTAGCTAGCCTCCACCTGCCTTCAAATGTCCCGTTCTGTGGAAGGGCAGAGGTGGGAGGCGTTTGAGGGAAGTTTTGGATTTTTTTTGTGGGGGTGGGGGAAGAAAAAAAGAAAGAAAGAAGCTTAATGGATTGTGATTCACCTTTAAATACCGGGAACAGCCCTGTAATGACAAGATTTCTGGGAAGGAGCAGATGTCTTGAGAAATGGTGACTGACCGCTTGGTGGCGCTGTTGCCCCACTGCTGCGTTCTACAGAGGCCTTTCCCTCGCTGGTGGAAGACTTCCTCCCTTTACAAGTAGGAACTCTTTTGGTGAGCCGCCTTAACATTCATTTATTCAGAAAATATATTAAGTATCTACTATGTACTGGAAACCATGTGGGTCTCTGGGGATAGGCTGGTGAACAGAACAGTTTGTGGACAGAACAGTCTAGCAAGAGAAACAATCAAGTGAAATAATGACACGTTGTGATTAGGTCTGTGAAGGAAAAGGGGCTGCTATGATAGAAGTAACCGTGGGAAGCTGTCTTTATACAAGATGGTCAGGGAAAACCTTTCTGATGAGTTTTTAGTCTTCACACCCCACCCCCTCATCCCACCAAGCGATGGAGGAAGAGTGTAGAGGGACTGTAGGCGGCCACACTGGCTGGGGCACAGCAAGGAAAACAGAAGTGTGAAGAGGCGAGATCACACAGAAACCTTTACTCATGGGAAGACCTTAGTTCACATTTTATTCTTAGGGAAAAGAGAAGCCTTTGAAGAGTTTCAGCAGTAAAGTGAGATTATTCAACTTAAACAGTTTGCTTTTCACACTGTATTGTAATTTCTGTTTCATCGTCTTACTTTAGATATATGTAGACACTTTGAAAAAACATATTCGGTATTGTAACAATTTTACATTTTCACACAGCTGTGGTTTTTATAATACAAACTATAGGATATAAGACTTAACAAAATCTCTGCTAGTGGGACAGAGTTTAAGAAGTTTGAGAGAAGTAAAAAAAATATATGGTGAGAGAGGACTGCATTATGGTGAGAGACAACAAACTCTCCTCATAGCATTTCTCAAACTGTGTTGTCATTACTCTTCACCTTTTCTTCTGCCCCCACAAGACTCTGGGATCCTGTCTTATCTACCTCAGTAACCATAATGACTAGCATAGGAACATCGTAGAATCTCAGTAAGTGTTGGATGGGTGGACAAGGAAAGGATGAATGGATGGAGAGATGGAGAAATGGATAGAGGAATGGAGGAATGGATGGATGGATGGATGGATGGATGAATTGATGGAGAAATGGATGGGGAGGCAGAAGATAAGAGGTGTGGAAATAACCGTGCTGGATAAGTGAATCCTTAGAGAAGTTTAGTGACACTTTCCCAAAGATAAATCATTTTCAACTTCCAGGTATAAGACAAAGCATTTCCCTGACCTCCTTGTGTGCATACCAAATATCAATTGAGCACCTGATACATGCAAGGCACCAGGCTAGATTGGGGACACAAAAATGAGTAAGACATCATAACAGTCCTCAATTCTTATAGCCAGTAGAGGAGATAAGACCAAATCACAACCAATACACAGTTTAGAAAGTGTTATGTACACAAAGTGAGGTGTGGATTAAGTGCTGCAGGTGTTGAGAAGAGGGAAAGAGGACTTTGAACTGTTAAAGGAAAGCTTCATGAAAGCGACCTTTGGGTATGGTGGGATAGGGTGTGCAGCCTAAAAACTCATCCTCTCAAAGGATGAGAAGTTTCCTTCTGGGGTGACATCTCTGTGAGCCTCTGCTAAGAACTAGGAGAGGTGGCTTGTTCCTGACCATGCTGTGCTAACAGGCGAAGAATGCAAAGCCCTCTCCCATCCCTACTCATTGTGTGAGTCCAGGGTGCTGTCGCCCCAGCGCAGGCAGACATCCCAGCTTCCCAGACCACGAGCTGTAGGCCACCATTGAAGAGTGCACATTGGGTACACTCTTCATGTTTCTACTGCAGTATTTTTCCAACTGCAGATCACAGTCCATTAGAGGGTCAGGTAATCAATAGAGTGAATGTGACCAGCATTTTGAAAACTGGAATAGCATAGAATGGAACCTATTAAGGGGCATTTCATAGTAAGGGAAGTATCATCTTGTGAAAACTTTTTTCAGTTAAATGTAATGTGTGCCTGGTGGCTGTCCCACCAGGTGATCCTTTTCTTAAAGACTCTAAGGGACAAAATTCCTTGCCAGAGTATTGCTACCCTACTTGCAGGGTGATTCCATCCTTCACAGAACCGGGAGAGAGCTCCCAATGTAAACTTAGATCTCCTCTGGGTCCCACGAATATGTAGATTCATGCCATAATAGAGTGGAATCAGAAAACATTTTTGTACTAAACATAAACATTTTTTGAAAACAGATGTCTTTTTTGGAGTGCTACTAAAATATTCTCAATTCCCCATCTCGTACCGTGTGCATGTGTCCTACCGCGACTGGTCAAAGAAGCTCTGTGCCAACACTCTGAGCACCGTGTCTCATCAAGCAGGAAAATACAAGTCAAGGGACCACAAAATGCACGAGCCAGGGAGTCAGCCAGAGCCTCATAGAGCTGTGGAGCCCTCCCCTTTTTTAATGCTATTTTTCCAACCGTATTTTTTTTGAAAATTTGAATTTTATTTTATTTATTTTTTAATACAGCAGGTTCTCATTAGTCATCCATTTTATTCATATTAGTGTATACATACATGTCAATACCAATCTCCCAATTCATCCCACCCCCACCCCCACTACCACTTCCCCCCTTGATGTCCATACATTTGTTCTCTACATCTGCGTCTGAATTTCTGCCCTGCAAATGGGTTCATCTGTACCATTTTTCTAGGTTCCACATATATGCGTTAATATATGATATTTGTTTTTCTCTTTCTGACTTACTTCACTCTGTATGACAGTCTCTAGATCCATCCACGTCTCTACAAATGACCCAATTGCATTCCTTTTTATGGCTAATATTCCATTGTATATATGTACCACATCTTCTTTATCCATTCATCTGTCGATGGGCATTTAGGTTGCTTCCATGACCTGGCTATCGTAAATAGTGCTGCAATGAACATTGGGGTGCATGTGTCTTTTTGAATTATGGTTTTCTCTGGGTATATGCCCAGTAGTGGGATTGCTAGGTCATATGGTAATTCTGTTTTTAGTTTTTTAAGGAACCTCCATACTGTTCTCCATACTGGCTGTATCAATTTACATTCCCACCAACAGTGCAAGAGGGTTCCCTTTTCTCCACACTCTCTCCAGCATTTGTTGTTTGTAGATTTTCTGAGGATGCCCATTCTAAATGGTGTGAGGTGATACCTCATTGTAGTTTTGATTTGCATTTCTCTAATAATCAGTGATGTTGAACAGCTTTTCAAGTGCTTCTTGGCCATCTGTATGTCTTCTTTGGAGAAATGTCTATTTAGGTCTTCTGCCCATTTTTGGACTGGGTTGTTTGTTTTTTTAATATTGAGCTGCATGAGGTGTTTATATATTTTGGAGATAAATCCTTTGTCCGTTGATTTGTTTGCAAATATTTTCTCCCATTCTGAGGACTGTCTTTTCACCTTCTTTGTAGTTTCCTTTGCTTTGCAAAAGCTTTTAAGTTTCATTAGGTCCCATTTGTTTATTTTTGTTTTTATTTCCTTAACTCAAAGAGGTGGATCAAAAAAGATCTTGCTGTGATTTATGTCAAAGGGTGTTCTAACTATGTTTTCCTCTAAGAGTTTTACAGTGTCTGGTCTTACATTTAGGTCTCTAATCCATTTTGAGTTTATTTTTGTATTTGGTGTTAGGGAGCATTCTAATTTCATTCTTTTACATGTAGCTGTCCAGTTTTCCCAGGACCACTTATTAAAGAGTCTGTCTTTTCTCCATTGTATATCCTTGCCTCCTTTGTCATAGATTAGTTGACCATAGGTGTGTGGGTTTATCTCTGGGCTTTCTATCCTGTTCCATTGATCTATATTTCTGTTTTTGTGCCAGTACTATACTGTCTTGTTTACTGTAGCTTTGTAGTATAGTCTAAAGTCAGGGAGTCTGATTATTCCAGCTCTGCTTTTTTCCCTCAAGACTGCTTAGGCTATTAGGGGTCTTTTGTGTCTCCATACAAGTTTTAAGATTTTTTGTTCTAGTTCTATACAAAATGCTATTGGTAATTTGATAGGGATTGCATTGAATCTGTAGATTGCTTTGGGTAGTATAGTCATTTTCACAATAGTGATTCTTCCCATCCAAGAACATGGTAAATCTCTCCATCTGTTTGTATCATCTTTAATTTCTTTCCTCAGTGTCTTATAGTTTTCTGCATACAGGTCCTTTGTCTCCCTAAGTAGGTTTATTCCTAGGTATTTTATTCTTTCTGTTGCAATAGTAAATGGGAGTATTTCCTTAATTTCTCTTTCAGATTTTTCAGCATTAGTGTATAGGAATGCAAGAGATTCCTGTGCATCAATATTGTATCCTGAAACTTTAACAGATTCATTGATTAGCTCTAGTAGTTTTCTGGTGGCATCTTTAGGATTCTCTATGTATAGTATCATGTCATCTGCAAACAGTGACAGTTTTACTTCTTCTCTTCCAGTTTGTATTCCTTTTATTTCTTTTTCTTCTCTGATTGTCATGGTAGGACATCCAAAACTATGTTGAATAATAGTGGCGAGAGTGGACATCCTTGTCTTTTTCCTGATTTTAGAGGAAATGCTTTCAGTTTTTCACCACTGAGGATGATGTTTGCTGTGCATTTGTCATATATGGCCTTTATTATGTTGAGGTAACTTCCCTCTATGCCCACTTTCTGGAGTGTTTTTATCATAAATGAGTGTTGAATTTTGTCAAAAGCTTTTTCTGCATCTATTGAGAGGATCATATGGTTTTTCTTCTTCAATTTGTTAATATGGTGTACCACATTGATTGATTTGAGTATATTGGAGAATCCTTGCATCCCTGAGATAAATCCCACTTGATCATGGTGTATGATCCTTTTAATGTGTTGTTGGATTCTGTTTGCTAGTATTTTGTTGAGGAGTTTTGCATCTATATTCATCAGTGATAGTGGTCTGTAATTTTCTTTTTTTGTAGTACCTTTGTGTGGTTTTGGTATCAGTGTGATGGTGGCTTCATAGAATGAGTTTGGGAGTGTTTCTTCTTCTGCAAATTTTTGAAAGAGTTTGAGAAGGATAGGTGTTGTCTCTTCTCTAAATGTTTGATAGAATTCACCTGTGAAGCCATCTGGTCCTGGACTTTTGTTTGTTGGAAGATTTTTAATCACAGTTTCAATTTCATTACTTGTGATTGGTCTGTTCATATTTTCTATTTCTTCCTGGTTCAGTCTTGGAAGGTTATACCTTTCTAAGAATTTGTCCATTTCTTCCAGGTTGTCCATTTTATTGGCATAGAGTTGCTTGTAGTAGTCTCTTAGGATGCTTTGTATTTCTGCGGTGTCTGTTGTAACTTCTCCTTTTTCATTTCTAATTTTATTGATTTGCGTCTTCTCCCTCTTTTTCTTGATGAATCTGGCTAATGGTTTATCAATTTTGTTTATCTTCTCAAAGAACCAGCTTTTAGTTTTACTGATCTTTGCTATTGCTTTCTTTTTTTCTATTTCATTTATTTCTGCTCTGATTTTTATGATTTCTTTCTTTGTACTAACTTTGGGTTTTCTTTGTTCTTCTTTCTCTAGTTCCTTTAGGTGTAAGGTTAGATTGTTTATTTGAGATCTTTCTTGTTTACTGAGGTACGCTTGTATTGTTATAAACTTCCCTCTTAGAACTGCTTTTGCTGCATCCCATATGTTTTGAGTCATCGTGTTTTCATTGTCATTTGTCTCTAGGTACTTCTTGATTTACTCTTTGATTTCTTCAGTGATCTCTTGGTTATTTAGTAACGTATTGTTTAGCCTCCATGTGTTTGCGTTTTTTACGTTTTTTTCCCTGTAATTGATTTCTTTTTTTTTTTTTTTTTTGTGGTACGCGGGCCTCTCACTGTTGTGGCCTCTCCCGTTGCAGAACACAGGCTCTGGATGCACAGGCTCAATGGCCATGGCTCACGGGCCCAGCCGCTCCACGACATGTGGGATCTTCCCCAACCGGGGCCCAAACCCGCGTCCCCTGCATTGGCAGGCGGACTCTCAACCACTGTGCCACCAGGGAAGCCCCCTGTAATTGATTTCTAATCACATAGCGTTGTGGTCAGAAAAGATGCTTGATATGATTTCAATTTTCTTAAATTTACTGAGGCTTGATTTGTGACCCAAGATGTGATCTATCCTGGAGAATGTTCCATGCACACTCAAGAAGAAAGTGTAATCTGCTGTTTTTGGATGGAATATCCTATAAATATCTGTTAAATCTATCTGGTCTGTTGTATCATTTAATGCTTGTGTTTCCTTATTAATTTTCTGTTTGGATGATCTGTCCATTGGTGTATGTGAAGTGGTAAAGTCCCCCACTATTATTGTGTTACTGTCGATTTCCTCTTTTATAGCTGTTAGCAGTTGCCTTATGTATTGAGGTGCTCCTATGTTGGGACATATATATTTATAATTGTTATATCTTCTTTTTGGATTGATCTCTTGATCATTATGTAGTGCCCTTCCTTGTCTCTTTTAGCATTCTTTATTTTAAAGTCTATTTCATCTGATATGAGTATTGCTACTCCAGCTTTCTTTTGATTTCCATTTGCATGGAATATCTTTTTCCGTCCCCTCACTTTCAATCTGTATGTGTCCCTAGGTCTGAAGTGGGTCTCTTGTAGACAGCATATATATGGGTCTTGTTTTTGTATCCATTCAGCGAGCCTGTGTCTTTTGGTAGGAGCATTTAATCCATTCACGTTTAAGGTAATTATCAATATGTATGTTCCTATTACAATTATCTTAATTGTTATGGGTTTGTTTTTGTAGGTCCTTTTCTTCTCTTGTGTTTCCCACATAGAGAAGTTCCTTTAGCATTTGTTGTAGAGCTGGTTTGGTGGTTCTGAATTCTCTTAGCTTTTGCTTGTCTATAAATCTTTTGATTTCTCCATCGAATCTGAATGATATCCTTGCCGGGTAGAGTAATCTTGGTTGTAGGTTCTTCCCTTTCATCACTTTAAATATGCCATGCCACTCCCTTCTAGTTTGTAGAGTTTCTGCTGAGAAATCAGCTGTTAACCTTATGGGATTTCCCTTGTATGTTATTTGTCATTTTTCCCTCGTTGCTTTCAATAATTTTTCTTTGTCTTTTTTTTTTTTTTTTTTGCCGATGTGATTACTATGTGCCTCGGCATGTTTCTCCTTTGGTTTATCCTGCCTGGGACTCTCTGCACTTCCTGGACTTGGGAGGCCATTTCCTTTCCCATGTTATGGAAGTTTTCGACTGTAATCTCTTCAAATATTTTCTCGGGTCCTTTCTCTCTCTCTTCCCCTTCTGGGACCCCTATAATGCAAATGTTGATGCATTTAATGTTGCCCTAAAGGTCTCTTGGGCTGTCTTCATTTCTTTTCATTGTTTTTTCTTTATTCTGTTCCGCAGAAGTGAATTCCACCATTTTGTCTTCCAGGTCACTTTTCCGTTCTTCTGCCTCAGTTATTCTACTATTGATTCCTTCTAGCGTATTTTTCATTTCAGTTATTGTATTGTTCATCTTTGTTTGTTTGTTCTTTAATTCTTCTTGGTCTTTGTTAAACATTTCTTGTGCCTTCTCGATCTTTGCCTTCATTCTTTTTCCGAGGTCCTGGATCATCTTCACTATCATTATTCTGAATTCTTTTTCTGGAAGGTTGCCTATCTCCACTTCATTTAGATGTTTTTCTGGGGTTTTATCTTGTTCCTTCATCTGGTACATAGCCCTCTGCCTTTTCATCTTGTCTATCATTCTGTGAATGTGGTTTTTGTTCCAAAAGCTGCAGGATTGTAGTTCTTCTTGCTTCTGCTCTCTGCCCTCTGGTGGATGAGGCTATCTAAGAGGCTTGTGCAAGTTTCCTGATGGTAGGGACTGATAGTGGGTAGAGCTGGGTGTTTCTCCTGTGGGCAGAGCTCAGTAAAAGTTTAATCCGCTTGACTGCTGATGGGTGGGCCTGGGTTCCCTCCCTGTTGGTTGTTTGGCCTGAGGTGACCCAACACTGGAGGCTACTCAGGCTCTTTGTTGGGGCTAATGGCGGACTCTGGGAGGGCTCACGGTAAGGAGTACATCCCAGAACATCTGCTGCCAGTGTCCTTTTCCTCACGGTGAGACACAGCTACCCCCTGCCTCTGCAGGAGACCCTCCAACACAAGCAGGTAGGTCTCGCTCAGTGTCCTATGAGGTCACTGCCCCTTCCCCCTGGGTCCTGATATGCACACTACTTTGTGTGTGCCCTCCACGAATGGAGTCTCTGTTTCACCCAGTCCTGTTAAAGTCCTGCAATCAAATCCCGCTAGCCTTCAAAGTCTGATTCTCTACGAATTCCTCCTCCCATTGCCGGACCCCCAGGTTGGGAAGCCTGATGTGGGGCTCAGAACTTTCACTCCAGTGGGTGGACTTCTGTGGTATAAGTGTTCTCCAGTTTCTGAGTCACCCACCCAGCAGTTATGGGAATTGATTTTACTGTGATTGCCCCCCTCCTGCTGTCTCATTGTGGCTTCTACTTTGTCTTTGGATCTGGGGCATTATTTTTCATGAGTTTCAGTGTCTTCCTGTCGATGACTGTTCAGCAATTAGTTGTGATTCTGTTGCTCTCGCAAGAGGGAGTGAGAGCATGTCCTTCTACTCCACCATCTTGAACCAATCTCACTGTGGAGCCTCTTAACATACCCCCATTTTGTCAGAATTGTTTGCAAATATGTGATTTCTGCCACAGATTTTTTTCAGATTCCATAAACTACTGTTTTCTATTTCATTATTGTCTCATAGAAGCCTTCCAATGCAAGTTGTGAAACCATGGAAGCACAATTAAATTTGGATAGAACTGAGTAATGCATAGCTTGTCGTTAGTTAATTAATTCTTTGATTCAGTGAACAGTTACAAGGGCCCAGTAAGGGCAAAGCACTTTGGTGAGCCCATGAGAGACAGGCATGGTCACTGCCATCAGTGAGCTCAAGTCACACAGAGAATTCAGCAAGTCACTGTGATGCTTTTCCTTTTTGGGATGGAATTATAGTGAATAATACATTTGGAAGAAAGAATGAACCTCATCCCTGCCTAAACAAATGAAGGCATCTGAATGATTGGGTCCACTCTTCACTACACTCAGCATTGCAGGTGATATCATGTGGCCATTTTAAAGTGGTTGCCCCTCTTGTATTTAAGATCCAAACCAACCTCAAGAGTTAACAAGCAAAAGTACCTTATATGAAATGTACATTATATAAAAGTATATTATACGTGAAACTCCATAGGAGAATTTGGGATGCAGGTAAGCCTCTGGCAAGTGTGTGCAGCCCAACTGCTGTCTGCTCAGCATCCCCAAAGCTCTCAAGGGCAGAGCTGACCTAGAGATGACCACTCCTGTGTCATTGCCTCAAGTCCGCATCTGGATCCATCCACGTGGTGTGTTATATGCCCCCTGGTCTCTGCAGATAAGGTGACCTGACTCATTCATTCTACACTATCTTGCATCCAAGAAGCTGGGGAGGGTGAATGTGAGCACTGAGGAAGCCTGTGTTCTCCCACCTCCCGTAAGGAAATGTTTGCACATTCCTGATGAGTAGGATCATCTGTGTAAATATTTGGAACCAAAGCCACAGATAACTGAGCAGAGCTGACCTGCCTGACAGCTTTGTCCCTGACCAGGACAAACTCTCATATTCCATTATACTTACGTCAGTAAACACAAAACTTTTTTGTTACGAAGTTTAAGCTGAGTGAATAAAAACTGGATAAACAGAGGCTGGATGGATCTAAAACAACCAGATGTCTGCAGTGTGTCATGAGAATTCATGTGTGGATTTGCACTGAACTCTTTTTTCTTAAATGTTTTATTCTATATTGGAGCATAGTGGATTAACAGTGTTGTGTTAGTTTCAGGTGTACAGCAAAGTGATTCAGTTATACATATACATGTATCTATTCTTTTTCAAATTCTTTTCCCTTATAGGTTATTACAGAATATTGAGCAGAGTTCCCTGTGCTATACAGCAGGTCCTTGTTGGTCATCCATTTTAAATATAGCAGTGTGTACATTTCAATCCCAAACTCCCTGCACTGAACTCTTCTTTGAAATTTACCAGACTTTAATGGGTTAATATGTTATCTTGGGAAGTGACTGTGGGAAAGGGTGAACTCATAAAGGCCTGATTCGTTTTCTCACTTGGTGGGAAAGGAGAGGTGTGCTCTGTATACGCCATCAAACTACACCATACATTTTCCTCTTCCTTTTGTGGCATCAGTTTTGTATAGACAAACTGGTGCTTGTGAATAACTGCAGCCTTTGCTTTAGGGACCCTGGATGTTCCCAGGGTTTCTGCTTCTTAGGACAATGTCCTGGCTTGGGCAGTGGGTGGGCCGGGCACCTCCAGATGGTAGCTGCTGACAGTGTCCACACCCCCAGAGGGGCTGCGGGGCTGCCTCAGACTCTTTGGAGCTGCAGGTCAAGCCAGCAGATTCCCAGGCTCCACCCAGACCTGCTGACCCTGGGGGCCCGCACTCTTGTGCCTAAGACGCCTCACAATTGATTCCTATTCCAACAGAAATTTGAAAACCATTGTTTGATGGGAACCCAAACCTGGCTGCACCTCAAAATCATCTGAGTAGCTTTGAAAAATACTGGTACCCAGGTCCTACCACAGACCAATTGATAAAAATTCCACAGGACTTTGATAATAGCTCTCCAGGTGATTCAAATTTGCAGCCAGGGATGAAAACCAAGTAATTCATGACAACAAACAGAGTTTTCCAGGTACCTTAGGGGAGCAAGCCTGGGTGACACTCCCACTCCCTGTCCTGGTTCCTCCCCTGGGCCCTGAGGCAGGTGTGGGACAGAGCCCTGGGCTCCTTGTGATACAAAGTGGGGACAAGCCAGGGGTGGCAGGACAAAGCCACAGGTTTCCTTCTGGGAGCATCTGGTTTCTTCCCTGTGGTCTGAGTAAGGCTTTCCCAGCTACCAAGGGCTTTCTCACATTATGGAGTAAACGTGGCCAGGCTCCTAACTTCTTCACGTGGCTGTAGAACAAGGGAACGAGTGAGAATCAAGTTCCTGGGAAGATGTATAAACTCAGTTTTAATAATGACATTGGGATGCAGAACTTGCTTTTAACCAAAGTAATTTTTTTCTTCTGCCTTGCCTGCCTGGAGTAGAACATCAGGAATCAATGCTTTCCGTATAAGGAAAATAAAAATAATCTGATTTCAAAAGTAAGTGTAAGTGGTAAACATAAAGTGTCAATCCCAAAGAGACTCATCTTTGGAATCATTACCTTTGACATTTAAAACCCTGATATTCTATTAAGAATTCACAGAATCCAACATTGATTAGCTTACGTGAGGTGCTTCTATAATACGGTTCCTTCAATATCTCCATGGCTATTGCCCAGCAAATACTTTTGAGCACTGACTAAATGCCAGGCACTGTGGCAGGCTAGGAGTAAAAACAGCATGATTAGATCTCAATCCTAAGGAGAATGGGGAGAATGGGGACTGTAAATATATACAAAGCAAGGTGATGTTAGGACTTATCATGAATAAAATATTGGATGCTACTGAAGTTGAAGGAACTATTTGTGAATGCATGTGTGAATCAGTTAATTTTAGCTGGGTTTTGAAGGATGAGTAGGAGTCTTCCACGTACACCTAACAGGGCACTCTAGACAGAGAAAGTGGTACATGTAAGAAGTGTGGATGCGGAGACTTCCCTGGTGGTGCAGTGGATGAGACTCCATGCTCCCAATGCAGGGGGCCTGGGTTCGATCCCTGGTCAGGGAACTAGATCCCACATGCATGCTACAACTAAGGAGCCTGAGAGCTGCAACTAATGAGCCTGCTTGCCATAACTAAGACCTGGTGCAACCAAAAAAAAATATATATATATATATATATATATGTGTGTGTGTGTGTGTGTGTGTGTGTGTGTGTGTGTGTGTGTGTGTATGAGCAGGTCACCTTTGGAAAACTATGTGCATTTTTCTCCTATTCCTGCTATAAAAAATTACCATAAGCTTAGCAGCATAAAACATAACAGGCTGATTATTTTATAGTGCTAGAGGTTAGAAATCCAGCATGTGCTAAAATCAAGGTGTGTGCATCCCTTTCTGGAAGCCCAAGGGTAGAATCTGTCTCTTTGCTTTTTTCAGCTTCTAGACACTGCCGTATTCTTTAGCTCATGGCCCCCTCCTTCATCTGCAATGGTAGGTCAAGTCCTTCTTACATTACATCTCTCTGACCCTTCTCCCATCATTGTATCTCTCTGTGACTGCCGCTGAAAAAAGGTTCTCTGGGTTTAATGACTCATGTGATTAGGTTGGGCTCACCTAAATAATTGAGGATAATCTTCCTATCTCAAGGTCCATAACCTCAATCACACTTGCGAAGTTTCCTTTGCCGTGTAAGGTAACATATTCACAAGTTCTGTGGATTAGGGTGTGCACGTCTTTGGGGGGTTATTATTCTGCCTACCACACCATGCATCAATTTACTGAGTGACTTCTATGGGCCAGCATGATTAGAAAGGGTAAGTTGGAGCCAAATGATAAAAGGCCCTTATGTGTCAGGTTAAAGATTATTCATTTTAAGGGGCTTCCCTGGTGGCTCAGTGGTTGGGAGTCCGCCATCTGATGCAGAGGACACGGGTTCGTGCCCCGGTCCAGGAAGATCCCACATGCTGTGGAGCGGCTGGGCCCGTGAGCCATGGCTGCTGAGCCTGTGCGTCCGGAGCCTGTGCTCTGCAATGGGAGAGGCCACAACAGTGAGAGGCCCGCGTACCGCAAAAAAAAAAAAAGATTATTCATTTTATCCTGTAGGGGACCAAGAGTCACTGAAGGTTTTAAGCAAAGGGTTTCCCTCTTAGACATCTCTCTGGCTGTACTGGCTGATCTTAAGTATCAATGTGTGTACGGCAGGGCATGGGGGTGCTTGCTACTAAGAGAGACCTGCAGACTTGGAGATTCTGATTTAGTAGGTCCAGGAAAATGTTTATGACCAGTCAGGTTAGCAATATACCACTAGAGAAAGTGATTGAGAATATAGCAAGGCTGGAAGTAGGGAGACCAGTGCGGAGTCCTCGTGAGAACTAATGAACGTGTAAACTGAGTTAGGGAACAGCCCTGCAGATGGAGCCAAGTGGGCAGATTTTAGCAATACTTAACAGGAAAATTTAGCAGAACTATTGGTGATCTATTGAATGCAGCCCTGAGTAGTGGAAAATGCATATCTTTTAGAATCAGATGGATGTGTGTTCAAATCTTGCCCCCTAGTAGCAGTTATTGAAATAATGCCTTTGCTGAAACAACGTCTCTGAACCCGAGGATCTTTGACTATTAAATGAGGACTACAATATAAATTTTGTAGAATTTGTAAGGACTAGCAATAATGTGTCCAAGGTGCCTGAAGTATAATAGACACTCAAAAATGGCAGCCACTGTTATTGTTAGGCTGGTGACTGATGTTATTTGAATGTAAAGGGTGATGGCGGGAGATGGAACAAAAAAGAGAATAAAGATGACTCCCAAAAGTTTGGACTTGGACAACCAAATGGATGGAGGGACCATTCTCCCAGATAGAAAATGGAGGAGGAGGAGTGAGCCCGGAGTGAACGGAGATGAGTTTTAATTTTGAACAGCTGAGTTGGAGATGAGGGTGGGACATCTGGGTGGAGTGCCCAGAAAGCAGAAAGCTATACAGGTTTGGAGTCAGAAAAAAGAAAATCTGGGTAAGAGCTAGAGCAGCTTTTCCACGGCTCTGAAAACTTTTAAAAGACGACTTTGACCGTCAGCCACAAAACTGTAGGAATCAAAAGACCTACTAATTCATCAAAGCCTTTTTACTGCTTAAGTCACTTTTGTACTGTAATAACGCGAAAGTAATTACCATGTTCCTGTTTAAGTAATAACACCCTGACAATTGAAAGGCATGCTTAGAGAACCGCAAAGCCCTAAACATTCATTTTGAGCCCTCGCAGAGCTGTTTGGTTTATGATTTTACAAGTTTCCTGGAAGCAGGGCCATGAGGAGGTTAATAGACTAGGCTGTAATTCATCTGGGATCTTTGGCAGAAGCCGGGAGTCCAGGTCTCTGCTTCCTGCTCTATCATTTCATTCGTTTTTTTGCTTTGTTAACCCAAGACTGGACCCTCCTTGTGAAACCATACCTGCATCCTTCGTGTGTCCTCTGTGGTCTGCCAGTGTGACTCTCCTTCACTCTGGAGCTTTAAACATCCAGTTCCTCCTGTCCATGGACTCCTGGACTTGGGAAGGGGTCAGTGCAGTGTTTCTCACTGGCATCTGCTGCCTCTGGGTCCACTGAGTCCCCTAGACACGTTGATTCTTGGGACGTTTCTTTTATGACCAGACCATTCCTTTCATACTCAAAGCGTCCACAGTCCATGACTCAGGATCGATCACCCAACAGATGGCCTCACCTGCTTCCCTTTCCAGTCCCTCCTGTCTGCCACCAGCAGAGCCCAGGATTGGGAGTCGGTATTCCTAGAGATTAAGTTCCTGCCCTCCCACCTTCCAGCTGGATGACCTGGGACAGGACACTTAACGTCTCTGTGCAGCAAATTCTGCTCACTCCCTGTTTCCTTTTTATTATTTTAGATACAAATCCCTTGTTCAAATGAGCTCTGAAGCGGAAGCCCGGGACAGGAAATGGGGGACAAGGCAAAGTGCTCTGGAGAAGTGCGGGTAGGAGTCCCAGGGCCTGTTCACCTACCACAGCTTAGCTAAACCCCGAGGTGGCCTCTGCATCTTTATAGAGTTTGCAAGAGGCGCTCAGTGCTCTCACATCGCCACCTGTGAAATTCTGCTCATTACGTCTCTGTGCTGAAACCTGTCAGTGGCTTTCCAATGGCCCAAAGATCCTGTCTAAATTCATTAATCTCTCCTTTAAGGGGTCCCACAGCCTGACTCAAACCGACCTTCTGACTTTAAAGTCTATTCTACTTGGCTACAGCAACCCTCGGGTCTAATGACTGTCCCTAAATTATACTTACATTTTCCTGTCTTTGCACTCAACTCCTCTCCCTGATTTATGCCCTATATTAGTTTCCCACTGCTGCTGTAACAAATTATCATAAACTTAGTGGCTTAAAAATGTAAATTTGTTATCTTACAGTTCTCAAGGTCAGAAATCCAGTGCAGGTCTCGTGGGGCTAAAATGTAGGTGTTGACAAGGGCTGCTTTCCCCTCTGGAGGCTCCAGGAGACAGTCTGTTTCCTGGCCTTTTCCAGCTCCTAGAGTCGGCCCTCTTCCTCCCTCTTCAAAGCCAGGAACGTTGCTTCTCTCTGTGCCTTTCTTCTGTAGTTCCATATTCCTCTGACTGGCGTCTTCTGCCTCCCTCTTCCAATTTTAAGGATCTTTGTGATTACAGCAGGCTTACCCAGAAAATCCAGGATAATCTCCCTTCCTCCATATCCTGAATTTAATCACGTCTGTGATTATCTGTAACATAATCACAGGTTCCAGGGATTAGGACAACTTTGGGGGCCATTATTCTGCCCACCACACACCCAATATCTGTTCACATGAGGGATGGTGAAGATCGCAGTAGTGGAGGGATGCTTCACTGCAGCCACAGAGGCTACTTCCAACTGACTCTCAGTAGTCATGCTTTTGGCCATCTCACCACTGAGGGTGTTCCCCTGGCCCTTCCACCCCACATGGCACCCTAGCCTCATTCTACTCCTCCTTGCTGTCCTCTCACTCCTCCCTCCTTCATCTCTCCACTTTCTCCCCTTCCCACCCCTCCGCAATCCATGGATTGGCAGTGAGAACTCCCAATTCTTCTCACCCTGTTATGCAGAACAATGAAACTGTCTCTAGCTCTGGATTCCAAACTCATGGAAGGGCTGAGCTGAAAAACAACAAAACAAAACAAACAAAACAGCTTTCATTTAACAAGTGCTACCCTCCTTAGAGTATGATTACGGTTGTAAGGATTTACGACTTGGTCACGTGATGACATGCTGATTTGTCCACAGACATGGTGCCACCAGCCATATCAGTGCCACATTTGTTTTGCACAGATGTTAATACTGATGTATCTTCATTTCTTCTTTAGATGAAGAGATCTCAGGAATATGTCTCAGGGATGATCTCTGGCTGGGGCAAAAGAACAGAAACTTAAGTTGATGCTTTCCCTTCTCATGATGAAAAAGAAGAGACTGATGAGTGGTGAATCTAAGTAAGAATGCGGAATATTTAAAGATAAGTTAAAAACTGTAAGTCACATCCCTCCATGGTAGTCAAGTACTAACCCTCACTAGATTGTCAGAACTTAAGGTTGGAGACCATATCTTATTGAATGTCATGTCCCCAGCATTCTAGTATAGAATCTCCAAATCCTTAATACATTTTGACGGATATAATTAATAGATACAGTGCAAAAAATCTATCATTTATAAGTATTGATGTATAGATTTCCCCCTTACAAATATAGTCCTCTTTTTTCTAACTCAAAAGGGAAGTTGCCCTCCTCCTATGCTCTGGCACATGAGAAGGAGGACTGTGTTTCTTGCTGTCAGGTGAGGATTGGTGTTAAGGGAGTTGAGTAGTACAATAGACAGAAACCCTCCATGGGGGATGTTGAAACAGGACATTGGCGTACTGGAAGAGGTGCTTTAAAGCCACACATCAGTATGAACATCTGTGCAAAACAAGCTTTCAAACTGTGAACCGACAGGATTTACAGCAGACTATTAATCTTCATTCTGTTCTTGAGAATGAGAGGTGTTTCTTCTCAACAGTGAGTCACTCAGAAACATGGGCTCCAAAAAGCTGCAATCTACAGACCCCAAGAAACACAGAGGAGACAACTCAAAATTAATTCTCGCTGCTGTAATTAAGGATAACATTTTCCATTTTGTTTCATACGGGTGGCAAATATAAACCTTTGTTTCTAAGCAAAATTGGAAATTTTTGTTTATGTAGCAGGGACCAACCGGGGAGGCCTTCAGTGGGAATGTGAGGGTGTTGCATGCCTTTTCCAGTAAGATATATAGGAATCAGGAGAGCACTGCCCATGATGGTCAGGAAAGCAGCAGCCTTTTATATAGAGAATGAGTATCATCTTCATTCCTCAATGATCAGTTATTCATTCATTCATCCATTTGAAAAATACGCACTGTGTGCCTGCCAACGTTGTGGTTGGTGCAGTGATGGAGAGACGTACCTGGTGATGTGAACACACAGAGGAGTAGTACTTAATCCAGGCCCGGGGTACATGGGAAAGGCATTACCTTGGGGGTGTGGCTGTTGAGCTGGGTCTTCACGGATGAGTAGAAAAGAGCTGTGAGGCAGGGGGGCAATGCCATCAGGCAGGAAAAGGAGCCAGTGGAAAGGGAGAGATCGAAATTGCAGGGGACAGAGAGCAAGATGACAGATATAACTACATCATGGAAAAGGTGGGGGGAGTTTGGGGTCAAGGACTCAGGATTATTGATTGGCAATGAATGGAAGAAAGTATTTTTTTTTTCTCAATCCTTTGACTCCAGCAAAGATACCAAAAAGCAGTACAGTAAACAAAAGTAGTCCTAAGCACCCAGGGAGGGAACTGAGCTGAAGTGAAGGATGGAAGAACCTCAGGAACTCACGGGCCCCACAAGGAAGCAGTCTAGGCACGCTCTGCCTGCAGCAGGGAGTGGCAACGCTTTGAGAGAACCAGGCATCCAGCCTACAAAGAAGGGCAGGACCTAGCTAACAAACACAAGCACAAAATACAGGTGTGGTTCAAACCACTGGGCCAAATAGCATCAGGGAGCAATCACCTGGAAGACCCAGCCAGGAATATGGAGCTAAGGAATCCGGATGCATTATTTGGAGCCTCTGCCTCTGCCAGTCCTATTGTCCCAGCATCTTAGGTTCCTGCAGCGCCCCTCTGTCTAGTCCCTTGGGAATTCAAACAATGGGAGTCTTTCTGTCTCCATCCACCCCCAGCCCGGTGAGTCCCCAGCACAAGGACTCCAAGCAGGGGATCTGGTGGCCTCCATTCCAGTCCTAGCTTCTGACTTTCATGCTGGAGAGTATAAGTCAAAATCTGAAAATTCTCCTGGACCCAGACTCCATCAGTGACTTCAACATCTACCTCCTGTATGACCCCTCAGCTCCAAAGTGGAGCTGACTTTCTAGTGGAGAATGTTCCAGCACCAGAATATGTGTAAATTTACAGACCAGTTCATCTGCTTAAACATCCTGTGTCCCTTGGGGGAACCATGGTGAAACCCTGTGACAGCTGTGTTTGTCTGAGAGATTCATTCGTGTTGTTGTGTGAAGCTGTGGATTGTTCGTTTTCATTCCTGCTTAGTGTTCCATGGTGTGAATATACCAGAATGCATCCATTCTTCAGATGATGGAGGTACATTTGAGTTGTTTCAGTTTGGGGTTGTTACAAATAATGCTGCTCTGAGAATCTTTGCACCAGCTGTTTGACTTACTCCTGTCGAATATCTGTGGTGTGTCTGGGAGTGGAGTTGCTGGCTCAGGGCATGTGTATAATAAGCTTTGGTAGATTCATACAGTCAGAGTTTTCTAAAGTGATTTCACCGATTTTATACTTTCACGAGCAATATATGAGGGACTCTGTACCTTCCGCCAACATTCAGAATTGGGAGACTTAAATTTTTGCCAATCTGGTGAACGTGTGCTTTTCACTGTGGTTTTTGTTTTTTTGGGTTTTTTTGTGGTACGCGGGCCTCTCACCGTTGTGGCCTCTCCCGTTGCGGAGCACAGGCTCCGGATGCGCAGGCTCAGCGGCCATGGCTCACGGGCCCAGCCGCTCCGCAGCATGTGGGATCTTCCCGGACCGGGGCACGAACCCGTGTCCCCTGCATCGGCAGGCGGACTCTCAACCACTGTGCCACCAGGGAAGCCCTTCACTGTGGTTTTAATGTTCATTTCCCAAATGAATTGATCCCTTTTCATAAGCTTATTGGCCATCAGCATTTCCTCTTATGTGAAGTGACTATTCAAGTTTTTTGCTCATTTTCCTAACTAATTAGAATGAAGTCTTTGTGTATTTTAGATACAGTTCTTTGTTTTATGTGTTACACATATTTTCTCCCATTCTATGGCTTGTTTTTTCACTCTTTATGGTGTCTTTCAATGAACAGAATTTCTTGATTTTAATGTAGTCTATTTCAGTGCTTCTCAAACTATCTGTGGCACTTTTATTTATGTATTTATTTTGGTTTTTTGGTTTTTAATTTCCAATCAGTCATATACATATTTCTGAGAAATACAATAAAAATCAACTAATATAAAAATTAAATAGAAAACAAAGACATTAAAATAGTTACAAGAGGAATAAATATTCATTTAAAAGAGGAAGAAAGAGAATTAAGGAATGTAAATGTTCCCAAACCAAGTGAGTGGTTTCATGCTCTCTCAGACTTACCTTACCATGGGCACAGGCTCCCTCGGCCTGGTGGTCACAGAGGTATGGCTGGATCATTGTCAGTCACTGGGAGAGCCAGTCCATTAAGGCTTTTGCACCTCCCACCCTGGGTTAGCCCTTCTGCTGAGCTCTCCACATCAGTAACTCAGTCTTTGCCTCAACTATCAGTGGGACTGGACCCTGTGATGTAGAGTCACTCAAGCCTCCTCATCAGGGCTCCCCTTTATTTGGGCTGAGAGAACTTGTCAAACCTTGAATCCCATGACAGTTCTTAGCAGATTTTGTCTGTGTGACCATTCCAGTCTTCAGCAGGTTAGTGATTATAAATATACATCCTCCTGAGAGGAGGAAAGAACAGGAGGTTTTACTGCCTCAGAGGATCCTAGGTTTATGGCTTTCTTCCCTTCCTTCATGAGCTCCTGTTGAGAGAGTGTATTTCTCAGGCAGAGGTAAAGAGAAAATGGGAGTGTAGAGGAAATTATTGTCAGGATTAAGCCAGTCCTCTTTACTCCCTCCATTCCCCAAATATGATTTAAGCACTGGCTTAGAGGACTGTAACGCACGCAGTCATTTCCCATAACCATGACAAAGAACTACTATAAGGTCAACATTATTTGGGTTGTAAAGTAAAATTCCAGAGTGAGCATGAAGCTATAGCTTCACAGCTCAGGCAAAGAAGCTAAGGCCCAAAAGGCTTAAATAACGTCATTGAATCAGCAGTAATGTTTTATAACTTTTTATTGTGAAATAAGACAAAAATACAGAAAACCACACAAAACAAATATATAGCTTAGTGGAGTATGACCAGCCAAACACCCTTGTAATCGCCACCCAGGTGAAGACACAGAACTTTGCCAGCACTCCAGAGAGCCTTCCATGCATGTGCTCTGACATTAGCAAAGTCATAACCTCCCAAGTTTCTCCAAAACTAACCACGCAGTGTTGACTGTGTACTAGTAATGTCCTCATGGTTCTTCACCCAAGTGCAGGTCTTTAGACACTGTGGTTGATTTTAAAATTTTTTGATATATTTCTTTTAATCTATAGGTTTTTCTTCCATTCTGTCTTTTGCTTACACTTCTATTGAAGAACCGTGGACATTTGACCTAGAGCAGTGGTTCTCAAACATAAGCCTACATCACAATCACTTGGAGAGCTCATCAAAATACAGATTGCTGGACCCCACTTCAAGAGTTTCTTATTCAGGAGGTCAGAATGGGGCCTGAAAATTTGCATGTCTAGCAAGTTCCCAGGTAATGTAGGTGTGGCTGGTCTGGGACCACACTTTAAGAATCACTGACCTGTGAAACTTTTCACAATTATGATTTTGCTGATTGCATCCTTATGGTGCATTCAATATGTTCCACTGTCCTCTGTGTTTCTTGCAAATTGGTGCTGGATCTAGGGACTTGACCAGACTCAGATTCTATTCCTTTGGCAAGAATATAGGTTGTATGTTCTTTCACTGGGAGGCACATAATATCTGGATGGCTCGTTTTTATGATGTTAGCAGCCATTGGTGCTCATTTCTTAGGTTCATTATTCATTGGTGGCTGCAAATTAGTGATATTCACATGTTATAATTTAATTTTCATTTATTAGCTGGAATAATTTTGTAAAGAGATGCTTTCCTTTTCTACTATTTGGTTACACAATGGTAAAGTTCATATAGGAAAAGAAGGATAAATGTTTGATCCTTTCCATTTATTTACAGCATTCAAGATAGTAATATATTGCTTCCCTATTATCCTCCAAAGATGATCAATTATTTTTACATTTAAAAAATATCATTATGAACTCACCAATTCTAATATATATTTTTAAATTTTTTAAATTTATTTTTTATTGAAGTATAGTTAATGTACAATATTGTATAAGTTACAGGTGTACAGAACAGTGATTAACAATTTTTAAATGTTATACTCCATGTATAGTTATTACAAAATATTGGCTATATTCCCTGTGTTGTACAATATATCCTTGTAATTTATTTTATACATAGTACTTTGTACCTCTTAATTCCCTATCCCTATATTACCACTCTCCCTTCCAACTCCCTACTGGTAACCACTAGTTTCTTCTCTATATCTGTGAATCTGCTTCTTTTTTGTTATATTCACTAGTTTGTTGTATTTTTCAGATTCCACATATCAGTGATATCATACAGTATTTGTCTTTCATCTTTCTCCATCTGACATATTTCATGTAGCATAATACCCTCCAAGTCCATTCCTATTGTTGCAAATGACAAAATTTCATTCTTTTTTTATGACTGAGTAGTGTTCCACTGTGTGTGTGTGTGTGTGTGTGTTTGTGTGTGTGTGTGTGTGTGTGTATATATATATATATTCACCACATCTTAATCCCTTCATCTGCTGATGGACACTTAGGTTGCTTGCATATCTTGGCAATGGTAAATAATGTTGCTATGAACATTGGGGTGCGTGTATCTTTTCACATTTGTGTTTTATGAATATACACTCAGGTAGAGTTGCTGTGTCATATGGTAGTTCCATTTTTAGTTTTTTAGGAAACTTCCATACTGTTTTACAATTCATATATATTTTATGTGTTGCAATTCATGGTCGTTATTATCATTACTTAAGCTCAAATCATCCCATCTTTGGCCAGTGGGAACCACTTCAAGTTCGCTCCGAGTATTTTTGACATGACCCTGCAGTCTTTGAGAGCTTCCTTGTTATCTGTAATGACAAGATTGTCCAGGCTCTTTTTGTACATTTCCTGCCTCACACCAGAAATCAGCCTGTTCTACAAGTAACAAACCCTGGTTTCTTGAAATAATATTTCAAGACCACAATCTGAGCACTAGGGGTATTCAGAGGTACCTGGGCTCATCAGTGTTTCTAGAGCTTTTCAGTGGATAGATATAGGTACACACATTTGTTTTTAAAATGTTTTATGTGTTCATACTGACATTTTCCATTCAAATATGAAAACTACAAATTTCAAGTCTCCTTTCTTTCATGTAAGAATTCTTTTTTTTTTTTTTTTTTTTTTGTGGTACGCGGGTCTCTCCCTGTTGTGGCCTCTCCCGTTGTGGAGCACAGGCTCCGGATGCGCAGGCCCAGAGGCCATGGCTCACGGGCCCAGCCGCTCTGCGGCATGTGGGATCTTCCCAGACCGGGGCACGAACCCGTTTCCCCTGCATCGGCAGGCGGACTCAACCACTGCGCCACCAGGGAAGCCCCATGTAAGAATTCTGATTCTCAAGAACACAGTGGATGATAGGATTAGACTGTCTCATAAGTATTCACTTGATTTATCCCACATTACAGTCTCAGGATAACAATGCTGACACTATCACCAACTACTATGATTACTGAAAAGAGTTAAACATTTTTTTGCAAATGTTATCCCCACTCCCTTTGCTTTTAAAAAATATATAGTTGTTTTATATCTGTAGTGTCAGAGCATACGAACCTGACATATGATGCTCTTTCCTTCTTATCCCTCCTTAAGTTTGAATTCTATAGGCAACTGCATCTTCAGTGCTTACCACTGGTCCATATGTCGATGTGTCTCAAATCAGTTTGGCTGTCTCAGGATGGGCTCAGAAGAACAGTATCCTCTGGGTTCTTGTATTTGAAAACAGGCTGTGACTTTGATACTCTGAAGTCATTAGCTGGATATAAAATTCCTGACTCACATTTCCTTTCTCTGAGTATCTTAAATGTGTTACTCAAATTTCTTTTTTTTAATGAATTAATTATTTTAACATCTTTATTGGAGTATAATTGCTTTACAGTGTTGTGTTAGTTTCTGCTGTATAACAAAGTGAATCAGCTATATGCATACGTATATCCCCATATCCCCTCCATCTTGTGTCTCCCTCCCACTCTCCTTATCCCAACGCTCTAGGTGGTTGCAAAGCACTGAGCTGATCTCCGTGTGCTATGCAGCTGCTTCCCACTAGCTATCTACTTTACATTTGGTAGTGTACGTATGTCAATGCTACTCTCTCACTTTGTCCCAGCTTACACTTCCCCCTCCCCATGTCTTCAAGTCCATTCTGTATGTCTGTGTCTTTATTCCTGTCCTGGCTTTAGGTTCATCAGAACCATTTTTTTTTTTTTTTTAGATTGCATATATATGTGTTAGAATACGGTATTTGTTTTCCTCTTTCTGACTTAATTCACTCTGTATGACAGACTCTAGGTCCATCCACCTCAATACAAATAACTCAATTTCGTTTCTTCTTATGGCTGAATAATATTCCATTGTATATATGTACCACATCTTCTTTATCCATTCATCTGTCGATGGACACATAGGTTGCTTCCATGTCCTGGCTATTGTAAATAGAGCTGCAATGAACATTGCGGTACATGACACTTTTTGAATTATGGTTTTCTCAGGGCATATGCCCAGTATTGGGATTGCTGGGTCATATGGTAATTCTATTTTCAGTGTTTTAAAGAATGTCCATACTGTTCTCCATAGTGGCTGTATCAATTTACATTTCCAACAACAGTGCAAGAGGGTTCCCTTTTCTCCACACCCTCTCCAGCATTTATTTTTTCTAGATTTTTTGATGATGGCTATTCTGACCGGTGTGAGATGATATCTCATTATAGTTTTGATTTGCATTTCTCTAATGATTTATGATGTTGAGCATTCTTTCATGTGTTTGTTGGCAATCTGTATATCTTCTTTGGAGAAATGTCTATTTAGGTCATCTGCCCATTTTTGGATTGAGTTGTTTGTTTTTTTGATATTGAGCTGCATGAGCTGCTTGTATATTTTGGAGATTAATCCTTTGTCAGTTGCTTCGTTTGCAAATATTTTCTCCCCTTCTGAGTGTTGTCTTTTCATCTTTTTTATGGTTTCCTTTGCTGTGCAAAAGCTTTCAAGTTTCATTAGGTCCCATTTGTTTATTTTTGTTTTTATTTCCATTTCTCTAGGAGGTGGGTCAAAAAGGATCTTGCTGTGATTTATGTCATAGAGTGTTCTGCCTATGTTTTCCTCTAAGAGTTTTATAGTGTCTGGACTTACATTTAGGTCTTTAATCCATTTTGAATTTATTTTTGCATATGGTGTTAGGGAGCGTTCTAATTTAATTCTTTTACATGTAGCTGTCCAGTTTTCCCAGCACCACTTATTGAAGAGGCTGTCTTTTCTCCACTGTATATTCTTACCTCCTTTATCAGAGATAAGGTGAGCATATATGCGTGGGTTTATCTCTGGGTTTTGTATCCTGTTCCATTGATCTATATTTCTGTTTTTGTGCCAGTACCATACTGTCCTGATTACTGTATCTTTGTAGTATAGTCTGAAGACCAGGAGCCTGATTCCTCCAGTTCCGTTTTTCTTTCTCAAGATTGCTTTGGCTATTCGGGGTATTTTGTGTTTCCATACAAATTGTGAAATTTTTTTTCTAGTTCTGTAAAAAAATGCCATTAGTAGTTTGATACAGATTGCACTGAATCTGTAGATTGGTTTGGGTAATATAGTCATTTTCACAATGTTGATTCTTCCAATCCAAGAACATGGTATATATCTCCATCTGTTTGTATCATCTTTAATTTCTTTCATCAGTGTCTTATAGTTTTCTGCATACAGGTCTTCTATCTCCTTAGGTAGGTTTATTCCTAGGTATTTTATTCTTTTTGTTGCAGTGGTAAATGGGGGTGTTTCCTTAATTTCTCTTTCAGATTTTTCATCATTAGTGTATAGGAATGAAAGATATTTCTGTGCATTAATTTTGTATCCTGCTACTGTACCAAATTCATTGATTAGCTCTAATAGTTTTCTGGTAGCATCTTTAGGATTCTCTATGTATAGTATCATGTCATCTGCAAACAGTGACAGCTTTACTTTTCTGATTTGGATTCCTTGAATTTCTTTTCTTCTCTGATTGCCATGGCTAAAACTTCCACAACTATGTTGAATAAGAGTGGTGAGAGTGGGCAACCTTGTCTTGTTCCTAATCTTAGTGGAAATGGTTTCAGTTTTTCACCATTGAGAACGATGTTGGCTGTGGGTTTGTCATATATGACATTTATTATGTTAAGATAAGTTCCCTCTGCCTACTTTCTGGAGGGTTTTTATCATAAATTGGTGTTGAATTTTGTCAAAAGCTTTTTCTGCATCTATTGAAATGATCATATGGTTTTTATCCTTCAATTTGTTAATATGGTGTATCACATTGATTGATTTGCATATATTGAAGAATCCTTGCATCCCTGGTATAAATCCCACTTGATCATGGTGTATGATCCTTTTAATATGCTGTTGGATTCTTTTTGCTAGTATTTTGTTGAGGATTTTTGCATCTATGTTCATCAGAGATATTAGCCTGTAGTTTTCTTTTTTGTGACATCTTTGTCTGGTTTTGGTATCAGGGTTATGGTGGCCTTGTAGAATGAGTTTGAGAGTGTTTCTTCCCCTGTTATATTCTGGAAGAGTTTGAGAAGGATAGATGTTAGATCTTCTCTAAATGTTTGATAGAAGTCGCCTGTGAAGCCATCTGGTCCTGGGCTTTTTTTTGTTGGAAGATTTTTAATCACAGTCTCAGTTTCAGTGATTGTGTGATTGGTCTGTTTATATTTTCTATTTCTTCCTGGTTCAGTCTCGGAAGGTTGTGCTTTTCTAAGAGTTTGACCATTTCTTCCAGGTTGTCCATTTTATTGGCATATATTTGCTTGCAGTAATCTCTCATGTTCTTTTGTATTTCTGCAGTGTCAGTTGTTACTTCTCCTTTTTCCTTTCTAATTCTGTTGATTTGAGTCTTCTCCCCTTTTGTCTTGGTGAGTCTGGCTAATGGTTTATCAATTTTGTTTATCTTCTCAAAGAACCAGCATTTAGTTTTATTGATCTTTGCTATTGTTTCCTTCATTTCTTTTTCATTTATTTCTGATCTGATCTTTATGATTTCTTTCCTTCTGCTAACTGTGGGTTTTTTTTGTTCTTCTTTCTATAATTGCTTTAGGTATAAGGTTAGGTTGTTAATTTGAGATTTTTCTTGTTTCTTCAGGCAGGTTGTATTGCTATAAACTTCCCTCTTAGAACTGCTTTTGTTGCATCCCATAGGTTTTGGGTCATTGTGTTTTCATTGTCATTCATCTCTAGGTATTTTTTGATTTCCTCTTTGGTTTCTTCAGTGATCTCTTGGTTATTTAGTAGCATATTGTTTAGCTTCCATGTGTTTGTGTTTTTTACAGTTTTTTTCCTGTAATTGATACCTACTCTCATAGCGTTGTGGTCAGAAAATTTACTTGATGCAATTTCAATTTTCTTAAATTTACCAAGTCTTGATTTGTGACCCAAGATATGGTTTATCCCGCAGAATGTTTCATGAGCACTTGAGAAGAAAATGTATTCTGTTGTTTTAGGATGGAATGTCCTATAAATATCAATTAAGTCCATCTTATTTAATGTGTCATTTAAAATTTGTGTTTCCTTATTTATTTTCATTTTGGATGATCTGTCCATTGGTGTAAGTGAGGTGTTAAAGTCCCCTACTATTATTGTGCTACTGTGGATTTCCCCTTTTATAAGGCTCTTAGCATTTGCCTTATGTATTTAGGTGCTCCTATGTTGGGTGCATAAATATTTACAGTTGTTATATCTTCTTCTTGGATTGATCCCTTGATCGTTATGTAGTGTCCTTCTTTGTCTCTTCTAGTAGTCTTTATTTTAAAGTCTATTTTGTCTGATATGAGAATTGCTACTCCATCTTCCTTTTGATTTCCATTTTCATGGAATGTCTTTTTCCATCCCCTCACTTCCGTCTGTATGTGTCCCTAGGTCTGAAATGGGTCTCTTGTAGACAGCATATATACAGGTGTGTGTTTTTTTTGTTTGTTTTTTTTTTTTGCGTTATGCGGGCCTCTCACTGTTGTGGCCTCTCCCGTTGCAGAGCACAGGCTCCTGACGCGCAGGTTCAGTGGCCATGGCTCATGGGCCCAGCCTTTCCGTGGCATGTGGGATCTTCCCATACCGGGGCACGAACCCGCATCCCCTACATCGGCAGACAGACTCTCAACCACTGCGTCACCAGGGAAGCCCCAGGTGTTGTTTTTGTATCCATTCAGCAAGTCTATGTTTTTTGGTTGGAGCATTTAATCCATTTACATCTAAGTTAATTATTGATATGTATGTTCCTATTACCATTTTCTTAATTGTTTTGGGTTTGTTTTTGTAGGTCTTTTCCTTCTCTTGTGTTTCCTGACTAGAGAAGTTCCTGTAGCATTTGTTGTAAATCTGGTTTGGTGGTGCTGAATTCTCTTAGCTTTTGCTTGTCTGTAAATATTTTAATTTCTCCGTCAACTCTGAATGAGATCCTTGCTGGGTAGAGTAATCTTGGTTGTAGATTTTTCCCCTTCATCATTTTAAATATGTCCTGCCACTCCCTTCTGGCTTGCAGAATTTCTGCCAAAAGATCAGCTGTTAACCTTATGGGGATTCCCTTGTATGATATTTGTTGCTTTTCCTTTGCTGCCTTTAGTAGTTTTTCTTTATATTTAATTTTTGATAGTTTGATTAATATGTGTCTTGGCGTGTTTCTCTTTGGGTTTATCCTGTATGGTACTCTCTGTGCTTCCTGGACTTGATCACCTATTTCCTTTCCCATACTAGGGAAGTTTTCATCTATAACTCTTCAATTATTTTCTCAGACCTTTTTATTTTTTTCTCTTCTTCTTCTGGGACCCCTATAATTCGAATGTTGGTGCATTTAATGTTGTCCCAGAGGTCTCTGAGACTGTCCTCAATTCTTTTCATTCCTTTATCTTTATTCTGCCCCCTGGTAGTTATTTCCACCATTTTATCTTCCAGCTCACTTATCTGTTCTTCTGCCTCAGTTATTCTGATATTGATTCCTTCTAGAGTATTTTTAATTTCAGTAATTGTGTTGTTCATCACTGTCTGTTTGCTCTTTAGTTCTTCTAGATCCTTGTTAAATGTTTCTTGTATTTTTTCCATTCTGTTTCCGAGATTTTGGATCATTTTTACTATCATTACTCTGAATTCTTTTTCAGGTAGTTTGCCTATTTCTTCCTCATTTATTTGCTCTTGAAGGTTTTTACCTTGCTCCTTCATCTGTAACATATTTTTTTGTCTTTTCATTTTTTTTTTGATGGGTGGTGCTGTATTCCTGTCTTACTGCTTGTTTGGCCTGAGACTTCCAGCACTGGAGTTTGCAGGCAGTTTGATAGAGCTGGGTCTTGGTGCTGAGATGAGGACCTCTGGGAGGCCTCACTCAAATTGATATTCCCTGGGGTCTGAGGTTCTCTGTTCATCCAGTGGTTTGGACTCAGATCTCCCACCACAGGAGCTCAGGCCTGACCTCCGGCCTGGGAACCAAGATCCCGCAAGCTTTGTGGCATGGTAAAAAAAAAAAGGAAGAAAGAAGAAAAGGAGCAGTATAATATCAAAGAATAAAGAAAAAAATAAAATTAGAAAGATAAAGAATATATTGGGAAAAATAAAAGTATAATTGAAACAACTGCCACAAGGTAAAATAAAACCACAACAGAAAAAAGAAAAAAAGAAAAAAAAAAAGGTGGGGAGAGCAAGCCAAAAGGAGAAAATAATAACAAAATATAAAGAATAAAATAAAATAAGGAAAATAAAAGATTTGTTAGGAGAAATAAAAATATAAAACAATCAACAATAATGAATCAACAAGGTAAAACAGAACGCCAATCTAAAAGAGGAGAAAAGAAAAAAAAAAAAGCATGGCTATGGTGGCAGAGTTTAGGCCGGGGGTGGAACTTAGGCAGGGGCGGGGTTTAGGGTGTGGGGGGGAACCTAGGCTCAGGACCCACCTAGCTGGAAAAGTCCCTGGGGGCGGAGCCTCTGCTTAGGACCTACAGAAAGGGAGAGGCAGCCTGTGGAAAGGAGGGCCTCTGGACTGTGGAGTTCAGGAGTTTGGAGGTAGGGCCCTGAATGAGGGTTTGTGGGTGGAGTTTAGACCCAGAGCATTAGAGGGGGTCTCAGAGGGGGTCTCCGAGTTTAAAGGTAGAGCCCTGGGTGGGGGTCAAGGGGCGGGGCTTGGGGTCTGTGCAGCAGGAGGGAGGCTCTGAGGGCAGAGGATTAGGCCTGGGAGCCCAACAAGCTTCCCTGTGCCTAAGTGGACAGGGAAAGCAGTGGCCACATTCCCTTCCATTCCTTCATGCCTCTCCCCCACCATCTCCCCCAGGGTCTCCCCCATCGCTGCTGGACCCCTAACTGTGGGTAGGTTCTGCTCCGTGTAGGAACTCCTCCCCTTCCCCATCCACCCCTCAGGGGTGCCATCCCGGAGGTCCGGCCTTTAGGTTTGCTCCCCCTTCCCTCCCTCCCTCTCCCTCAGGACCTGTGCAGTTGGAGGGGGCCTAGGTGGGCAAAGGATCAGGCCCGGGATCTCAGCAGGTTCCTGGGGGCCCAAGTGGGCAGTGGAAAACTGGCCATGCTCCCTTTTGATCCTCTACCCTCCCAGTGGTCCCCCAATTTACCCCTTCCCACGTGGGATCCCTTCCTCTCCCCCAGCCACCCCTCAGGGGCTCCAGTCCCATCCTGCCTCCACTTCTCCTCCCCCTTCACTCCCCCCATGCCCCATGTCCTACCTGGTTGCTGGGGAGTCCTCCCATCCCCTTAGGTGTCTGTGGCCCCCCACGGGTGCCTGGTAGGTGCCCTAGTTGTGAGGAGATGTGAATTCCATTTCCTCCTAGTCCGCCATCTTGACTCCGCACTGTTACTCAAATTTCTTGTGGCATGAAGTGTCATTGCTGAAAAGTCTAAAGATAATCTAATTTTCATTCCTTTATAAGGCACTTGCTCTCTTTGGCTAGATGTCCAAAGATTTTGTTTTTTTCTTTTACTCTAAAATCCAGTAATTTTTAGCATGTGGGCATTGGGTTGGGTTGATAGTCTCAACTGTGTGCTCTTTCTTTATATACTTTCAGATCATTTTTTTATTCCAATAATATTTTTCTTGAATTATAGCTTTTAGTATTTCTTCTCTTGCACTGATTTTTTTCTTTAGTTGCTCCTATTATCTGTATACATCTTTTTTGCCTGTTTCAAGTATTTGTACTTTCTCTTCTTCATATCTTTTTGATTTTTAACCTTTTTCTTTTTTCACCTTCAACTTCTTTGAAGACATTATTTATTGTGTTCATATGCTTCTGTGCTCTTTCCAGTTTAGACTTCATGTCTAAAACAATTTTTTCTTTTATTCCTCTTATTGAGTTCTGTCATCTCATTTTTGTGTTTTGCTACTTCTAATTTATGATGGTCTTTCATGTATTATATTCTGTTCTTAATGTATTTTAGCCTGTTTTGAAAAAATAGGTTACAGTTTTAATTTATTTTAAAGTCACTAAATATTTTGACTGCAAGATTTTTTCTGTTCCTTACTTCTCTTTGTACTTGGAATAATTTTGCTTAGGATTTGATCTCAAATCCTTTCTGTGGCTCATTTTTATTTAAAATTAGTTTGAAATAGACTTTCTACCATCACAGATCTCCCTCTTCTGTTTGTTTACTATTTTTCATATAAAGTTTAGAAAATATGATGGTTTGTTTTCTGAGATCTCCTGGTTCTCTTCCCTCCACCACTTTTATCTGTACTTCTCTTTCCTTTACCTCTATTGTCCTTGTTCTTCTCAGCTTTGATTCCACTCCCAAAAGTTCCTCCTCCTATGAGTCCCTGTCCTTTTACTCCTGGTAACATGGGAAACCCTTGAAGAGTTTTGAGCAAAGAAGTGACACAATCTAACATGTTTAAAAATGATCCCTCTGGTAGTTCTCCTAAACAAAGACTGCAGGGGAGAACACTGTGGTAAACAGGGTTAGAAAACAACTTCAATGCTGGTATTGACAAATTGTATGCAGGAGGAAACTGTCAAAGTTGGTTATATAACCTCTAGTCTCACAGCTGGTAAGTGGCAGACATGACATTCAAACCCAGGCAGTTTTACTTCAGCATCTGTAGTAAACATCTGCCATTTGAGACTCTTCAACATTTTTCAAACACCCTCTCTACATTTTGATAGTTTTTCACATTGTAAGCCCCAAAGCAACATTTCCCAGATTCCCTTGCAGCTAGAATGCAGAGGTATATAACTTAAGTTTCACTCATCAGATGCACCCTGATTTAACAAATAATAAGGATTATGCCCAGTTAAGACTTTTATTGTATATTTTTTATTGAGATAAAATTCAGCTTTTAAAAGTGTGCAATGTAGTTTTCAGTATATTTACAAAGTGTGACCATCATTACTATTTAATTCTAGAATATTTTCATCACCCCCCCAAAGAAACCTCATACCCACTAGCAATCACTCTCCATTCTCCTTTTTCTCTGGTCCCCAGCAAAATTAATTTTTTTTTCTGTCTTCATGAGTTTCCCTATTATGGACATTTCCTATAAATCATACAATATGCAGCCTTTTGCATCTGATTTCTTTCACCTTAGTATAATGTTTTTAAAGTTCATTTATATTATAGCATGAATCAGTACTTCCTTACTTTTTTTCTTCTTTTTTTAAATTTTTGGTTTTGTTGGGTCATCGTTGCTGTGCGCAGGCTTTCTCTAGTTGTGGTGAGTGAGGGCTACTCTTCATTGCAGTGAGGGGGCTTCTCATTGTGGTGGCTTCTCTCATCGCAGAGCATGGGCTTAGTTGCTCTGCGGCATGTGGGATCTTCCTGGACCAGGGCTAAAACCCGTGTCTCCTGCATCGGCAGGCAGATTCTTAACCACTGCGCCACCAGGGAAGCCCCCTTCCTTACTTTTTATGGCTGATAATATTGCGTTATATGGATATAGCACATTTTGTTTACAATTCATCAGCTGGTAGACATTTGAGTTGTTTCCATGGTTTGGCTATTAAGAATAATGCTACTATGAACATTCATGTGCAAGTTTTTTTGTGAACACATGCTTTCAATTCTCTTGAGTAAGTTAAGTTTGAATTTCAGATAAACAATGAATAATATTTTAATACAATTTTAACTCAAATATTACATGGGACAAACATTTAAAAACTATTTGTCATTTATCTAAAATTCAAATTTAACCTGGAATTCTATATTTTATGTGTCAACTTTGCCTAAGTGAGGCTTGGACAAAGAACTGAGAAATATGAGGCAATGACAACAGTGAATTCTATCAAATATTTAAGGAAGAAATAATACTAATTCTACACAATGTCTACCTGAAAATAGAAGAGGAGGGAATACATCTCAACTCATTTTATAAGGCCAGCAGCATTCAGAAAAAGACAGTACAAGCAAAGAAAACTATAGACCAATATCCCTCATAAACATAGATGCAAAAATCCTCAACAAAAGCAGCAAATTAAATCCAAGAATACATTAAAAGATAATAAATTATGATAAAATCCTGGATCCCTCAGACTCAGCCCTGCTTCCCCAACCAGGGTAGCCCTGGAAGCATCTCCCTGGAATTCAAGAGTTTCCAGGATACCTAGTTCAAACACTTCCATTTAGAGTTCAAATTTTGTCCTTAGATTAAGCTACAGAGAGCAACATACTGATACTGGGTTATTTTGTTTTTTTGTAGATTTATTTTCAGAATTAGTATTTTAAGACACCCTATCATAAACAGTGGTGTGAAAATCATAAATGTACATATTTCAGTAGGAATATTATGAAGATATTTTATGGCTGTAGGAGTCTCAAAATCAAGGAAACTATTCTTCTGTGGAACATTTAGTTTTCCTTTTACTTTATCTCATGGAGTATTCTAAGTCTTATAACTAACTGGATTTCTCACTTTCTTTTGACCACTAGAAACATTAGAACCAAATTTGTGGCCCATCTCTAGAAAATATATAAAAATATGTGCATAATATTTTGTGTCCTAATCTTCCCTCTGAATTTATTATCCTCCTACACTTGAGTCTCCAATTTTTTATTTTTTCTTATATATGATGTTATTGAATATCAGAATTAATTCCACCCCTCTCAGATCTCAAGGTAATAACAGTAGAAAAAAAATAACAGTCTTTTGGATTAGCAAACTCACAACATCAGGGAGCCATGTAGTCATTCAGTGGTGGAAAGGAATGAGGGTAGAGGATAATTGAGTATAGATTTGGGGAGTCAGTTATGGACAAATCCTGATTCTTGTTAGGAGAAGGGTATGGCATGAAGAAGAGGAGTATGTCTGGCTCTTAAAATGAAGAGTTGGAAATTGTAGGTTTAGAACGGACTGGTTTGTAATCATTGTTGAACAATCAAGGGGTGGACTGAAGTCAACACTATTTATGTTTGTGGTCACATAGCATCTGAACCACTCTTTCTTTGCTTGGAGAATTTCCACATTGTAAGTCCCTCTTCCTCAAGTTACTCTTCTAGCCTTCCTTGCAGCTAAGGTTTGGGCATGTGATACTGACCCAGTCCTATTCATGCAAACCTCTTATTTATAAATGAAGAAAATGAAGTTCAGATACAGTAAAGAATGGGGCTATTGGTGAGGGTGGTGTTAGAAACATCCCACATTTAAACAGCAGTCATGGCAGCATTCCTTATATCTGGTCTCCGTCTCTAATGGTGTGAACTCTGGCATCTTCACTGGAGAAGCCCCTATAGTGTGGTTTGAGTCTTGTTCCTGACTGCATGGCCTCTGGTACCCGATGAACTACCCAATATCCTTCAATATCCTTTTTAAAGGGATATTTCTACTTAAACTAGCCAGAATACATTCTGCTGTTTTTACTAAGAACCCTGTCTAATTCAAGGCAAATAAATATACACAGATTATATATGTATCTACAAATACACATATAGCCATCTTTATAACTAAGTAGATTTAAAAAAAAAACAAACCTTGAGATTGTAAGCATGATTTACTTCTCTGAAAATGTTCCTCTCAGTTTTCAATTTGTCTTTTTTTTTTTGGAAAGAGAAACAACTCCTCGTTCTAAAGATAGTTGACTTCTAAAAGTATCAAGAAAATCTGAATGCTGTTTGGATAAGAAGGAGAAGTACAGTACTTTATAGGTTAATCTAAGAAGCTTATTATTTTTTTTCGCTTTAGGCTACTTCTAGCAACACCCAGATGGGTCAGGGCCAGGACGGGGGTTTAGACCTCTTGCCTCTGCCTGACATCTTGGCCATGGCCCATCCATCAGTTTTGTCAGGGATGCAGGGCCTGCTCCCCACATTGTTGGCTAGGCCTTTGAATTGGGGTGGGATGGGGATGGGAGAGTGAGAACCAAGATGGTTAAAACTCCCCTTGAAAGCTTGAGATTATTCCTTGAGAAAGAGTCATCTTGGCCTAGGCCTTCATGAGTTCTACAAGCCTAGCATGGAAGAAAGAGAGAGAAGGAAAGACACTTAGTCATTGCCAAGACACCACTGGCCAGGAGAACGACCAGAGATGATCCATTTGTGGCTCTGCCCCCCTCCTTACCCATGGGGCCCAGTCAAACCTATCTTGGCAGGATGGCCTAAGCAACACAACCAATGTGCCTACTCCTTTCCTTGGACTCTTCCAGCATTTATGACTGTGCTAGGGGTGAACGCTTTGTCCCCGCTGCTCATGTGCTCATAGAGAGAAAGGAATTTACATTCTGCCATCCAGAAGAAAAGAACACAGTCAACTTCTGCCCTTTCGCTTCCTCCTCAGGGAAGGAGGACTCACCTAATCAGTGAATTTGGTGATGGAACCGAGCATACCTCACTCAGTCTTTCTCTCCCTTTTCTTCAGAGCTGCCAACCTCCAAAAGGTGTGTCCATCTGTCCTCCTCTATGTTATAAGTTACAGACAGGGCTTGTTCCTACTGCAGAGACTAAGGTTGCGTATCTATGTCTGTGACTTGGTGGATAAATCTTTTAATAAAGGAAGGATTTTGGCAAGTCTGTCTTGCCACAAATCTAAAGCCATTTTGGTGTCTCCTGTATCTTATTTCTTTATTCATTTGAACTTTGGCAGGGCCGAATGCAATGACAGATGTGGGGAAGGGAGAAGCAATAATTATACCACCCTCAGCAATGGATCAACTTGGCTGACTTAATCTCTCTTAACCCACACTGTTCAAACTGACTCATAAAAAAGAGACCAGGTGGCACGCTGCAGCATGCCGGAGTTTGTGGAAGATAGGGGTATCTGATTACTTCCATATAGATGATGAGAAAGGAGTCTAGTTTTAACTTTCAGGTGGCCAGAATTTCTGTTGCAGCCATGGAAGTTGGTTTCCTGTGCATCATCAACCCTAAAGCAGTATGAGGAAACTACAATCCAACTACACTGAGAATATCTAGGAACTGCAGGTGATGAAGACACAACCAGGTAAGGCCATACTCATCATCAGGTGTGATATAAATGTGGATTTTGTTGCTCCATCATTTTACAAAGATTTGGAAGACAGGGAAAGATGTACTTGGTGCATATGCTGGAAAACCAGAATGTTAAGCCTTTTCTGACTCTACAAATAGATTCAGGAGGAAGAATAAAGTCATAAGGTCTAATCCCTCTCCAATTAAGCTTGGAAACATTCAAAAGACTATTTCCAGTTTACGAATTTAAACTCTATAAGATCACTTTCATTAGACGTTCATAATTACTAGTGAAAAATTTGAAGAGCATGAAGCTGGAGGCAGATTTGCTGCTTTTACAGGGAAAGAATAGCCAAGTGCAAAAGTGGAAGAAAGCCATAAATCCAAGTTAACTGGAAAAATGGAAAACAAAATAATCTATTGCATTTTAGTCACTGGGTTGAAGGCTATGATTATAGTGTTTATTATTAATATTCTATATAGAGTTACCTAAATATTAACCAGTTAGACCTTCAATTAAGCCCTGGGACTGTGGCAGGTGCCTAATTTGGTGGAGAGAGGAAGACCCTGAGTCAGCAAACCCTGTGCCCTCCACCAGGCATCTGTGGTTCCACTGGTGCAGCCTGGGACACGGGTCCCCAATACTCACAAACACCATAGAGAGGGGTTTTATGGCTCCTAGTCAAAGAAGATGTTTCTTTCTACATTTATACCTTTCCCTATGTAAATTTGCATAGACATAGTTTTCATCTCAAAAGTGAGGTTTGAAGAGAAGTGTGTCTATAATATAGGGGTAATCCTTATACTATAGTATTTGAGAAAGGGCACTTCTTGTTTTTCTTTTATATACTGAATTTTCAAAGTCACCAAACCCCAGAAGAAAGCTCACCTGAATATCCACTTTGTTTAAATTTCCTACGGAAATAGCTTTGACCCCGTAACTGTTTGAAAAATAATAGCATTATGCCATAGCAAGAAGAAACCCCAGTAATTTCTATGAGGACCTTTCTTTTTAACCAATGACCTAATTCAACTGGCTATAAGCCCCATAATTATCACTAATTAATAGAAACTGAACAAAGCAAGTAGCAGCCTATCATACTGGTAGAGAAAATACATGATATATAAGAAAAAAAGCAATTAATTTCTTTCAGTGAACTGGAAATTCTGGGAATATGTGAGGCTGTGAAGTAAGGTGAATACATGACCTTTTGGTCCCTTAACTGTTAGATTACAATTAGTGCTTTTTCTCTTGGTCCTTAACTTGGGTTCAAAGAGATGTTTGTTTTGAGGAGGGAGCTTCTAATGGGTCCAAAGTATAATCCAGTCTGAGTGTAGGTTGGTTTATAAAGTTCCCTGGTAGTGGCAATGTTTTCAGCTATGGCAGCAGAATTTCTTTATCTTTGTTGCTCACCGGATTTGTGTTAGAATGATACTTTTAAAATTCATTAGACCAGTAATAACGCAGCGGCATTTAATCTGATACTCCGATGGCACAATACACTCCCATCACTGTGCTAATAAAGGGGCTTTTCATTCTAGTCCCTTCCTGTTCAGCTGAAAGCCACTGTTAATGTTTTTTTTTCTTAGTCACACGTCTCCTAACTACACATCCCTTAGCCCATAATAACTGATGTTTCTGGCCAGAACCCTGGTTTAATCGTTTTTCAAATTCATATTCACAGACTGGTCAATTTGGATCAGGAAACAAAACCCAATACTTACTGAAGATATGTAATCTTCCAACAACCTCAGTCTGGGTTCCTAGCATGGTGCCTGGCACATTGATACAAATGTTACTGAATGCATGAATGAACAGATTAATAAATGAAACCACCAGCATGGCACGATTTCCAAATGTACAGCAGGATGGGATGACTCAGAACTAAAAGCACAAATTTTACTTTTACTAGCTTCTGTTTTGTTTTCAAAAAAGGCTTTACTGAAAACCTGAACCTTCATCTCAAATTTGAAGTGCAGCAATTGGTGAATTTCTCTGGGTTTGAGCTTGTTAGCTTTTACTAGTTCTCTTGGGATAGATTTTATGTCTTTTTGGAAAATACTGAAGGGGGAAATCTCTTTTGAACCTGTAAGCTCACATTGGAGAGTTCATCTGTTCTTTTGGGGGCTGAGTCAAGGGTGGTCACTCAGTATGATCCTCATTCTGGATGTTCTGAAATATAGCCAAGGCTGTCTTAACTCATTATGGGACTTTGAAAAGGTTAAGTAACTCAGCTGTGTACTTTTTCCATTCATGCATTGTTGGAATGGAAGGAAAAATAACTGACATACTTATGGACATATTCCCCCATTATTTATTTCCTTTCTCCATTTAGTCAGTTACTCTGTCTCTAAGCATTGCCTCAGAGAGGGAAGATGGTAGGAGAAAGCAGAGAAAAACACACCTTTTCCAGCACTTGAGCTTTAAAAGGGCACAAAAAATTATGTAAGGGAATACAGCTAAGTAAGAGCAAGGGCTTCCCAGGCTGCAGGAGAAGGCTGTGTCAAAGGGAAAAGATAGGGAAATTCTTTGGGTGGGTCTTGAATAAAGGGGGCCCTGCAACAGCTCCCTGGGCTCAGTCTGGACTGGGGAATGGTGGAGGGGGATGAAGCTGGGCAAGACCCCAACTAGGTTTGTGAGGTTCAAAAGAAGACATTAGTGTCTTGTCTCCCAGGTAGCCTCAGAAAGTAGGAAAACCCCAGAGAAGAATGGCCTTAGAGAGTCTCAGGGATGGCCCACTGTAGTGGGAGCAGCAGTATGAGTTCCAAGGACCTAGAATGGCCTGGAAGTAGATTAGAGATCCACCCAACCCAAGGATAGAGAAAAGGGAACGCAAAGGTGAGTGGGTCACATGGGATGGTGGATATCTCAGAAGATGATACATGTGAATAGAACACATTAAGGTTCAGATAGACTACCCCCCGAACGCTGTGCCCACAACTCCAAAACTTGATTCTATAGATGCCTCTGCTATTTAGGTAAAATACAGGTGAAAATTTGGGAGGATCTTAGAATTGACTGAGATTTTTTTTCTACCACCCTAGTAGAAAGTGGGATTTAAAAAGAGATTATGTTCTGCTGTAGAAAAATAATGCTTTTTCTTATATGCTTGCAATTACAGGCTAAGATTTAGACCTGCAACATTTAAGAAAAATTTTGAACACTTATCATGTAGTGTATACAGCATCATTTTAAATGCTTTATGCCTATGCATTCAGAAAAGAGCTTCTATGTTCATGAACTTTGATTGGACTTTTACAGTGTCCTTATATAATAAGAATGTGTAGAAGTACTATAGTGTATTTCTAACAAGAATAATTTTTGTTTTATTATTCAGATCCTGCTCATTAAAAAAAAAAGTTTTATTATGGATAATTTCAAACATAAACAAAAGGAGAGAGGATAATATAAAGAATCTCCATGTACCCATCTCCCAACCTTAATAATTATTAACTATGGACAATCAATAACATTGCATATTTTGAACCAAATCCTAGACATATTATATATATATATATATATATATATATATATATATATATATATATGTTATATATCTCTACAAATAAGGTTTTATTTCATCAAATGTCCAGTGTTCAAATATCCCCAATTGTCTCATAACTTCTTTTAAACATTTATTTATTTAAGGCAAGATACAAACAAGTTCCACACATTGCATTTTGTCGATATGCCTCATGTCTCTTTTATTCTACAGATTTCCCTTTCCTCTTTTTATTTTTTTCTTCTGTTTTATTTATTGGAAAATGCATGTCATATGTCCTATAGGTTTTTCCATGTTCTGGGCTTTGCTGACCTTCATCTAATCATTTAGCTTGTTCCCCTGACCACTGTTGATTCCTGCAGTTCTTGCTAATCTTTAGTCTCATTTTTTGTCTGTTTATCGTTTCAGCTATACATATACCTACACTATAATAGAGCCCTGACTAAAACCAAAACCAATAGATAATAAAAGTTTAATGGTAAGAGGAAGTCATCTTTATTTTTAGTGATTCTAAAGTTCTCACCTGTGAAATCTAAATCTCTCCTATTCTATTAAATGAACATCCCCACCTCCACCCCATCGTCTAACTAGACATTTATTTACAGATGACTCACCACATGTCTCAAAACTCTTTATTTAAGCAAAGATAAACATTAACACACATAAAGCATTAATTTGTCTTGGCTTTTGTGTCCTACTCCTGTGTTTCTAATTTCTTTTTGTTTATCAGACTATGCCTGGTGCTCTGGGATTCATGATATGCTAATCTGTTCCCCATTCACTGTGGGATTGAGGTCAGCCCTCAGGGAATAGGCTTTCATCTGAGTAGGCATATTGAATGGCTGATTTATTTCTATTCAGGCCTCTGTAGAGAAGACAGACAGTGGACTCTCCCCTGGGACAAGGTGGGCCTGATTCTAGACAGCACTTGATATACTCACAGCTGAGAACCCTTGAAAACAAGGAGGGAGGGAGAGTGTTGTGTTGTATTCAGAGCAGGTAGTTGGAGTTTACTAATCAGATAAGCCATCCACAAGCTGACATATTGTAGCTCCTGTGTGTGAACGTTGACTGCTACAATGATTATTTTAGCTTTGGCCTTTTGGGTGATAGTAGCATTGACTTATACCATTCATTTGGCCTCAAAACTCTTTAATGAACTTTAAAGCCTCTCCAAACTCTGTTACATAAGGCATATATGTGCTCCTCAGCTAAATACAGCCTTAACTATCTTTTTTATAAGTAATTCCATAAACAGACTTCGTTATAAATAATTCCCAGTTGCATATAGCTTCAGATCTATTTTATCTTTTTGGAGAGTACAGTTATTTTTATTGCATCTGAGTTCCAGTTTCTAACAAATAAATTTGCAAGCAGAAAAAAGCTTGGAGAAATAAAAACCCAGAACCATATTACTGGAGTGCATTTTGTGTTTGAATGTCAGCTTTTGAAGCAAAATATTGATGTACTCAGAAGTAGAAATTGGTGAATATTGCTCGACCCACTATCTACACAGGGACATCAGAAGGTTGTCACTCAGTCTAAAACCCTTGTGAAAAGATGAGATTTGCTCTACAAATGAAAATCAGCACGTTCCATGCCTTTAAAGATTGGAGAAGAATGGAAAGTAGGCTACTTGGGACAAGGGGCATAATAATACCTAACTTTATAGACTTGGCAATTTACAAGAAAACTTACATTTTCTCATTTTAGCTTCATGACACCCTTGTGGAATGGGATATTATGCCCCTTTTTAACAGAAATAAACGGGGTAAAAGGAGATTAAATGACTTGTCCAAAATCACATAGTGAGTAAGTAATAGGATTTGAAAACAGGTCTTTGGATACCCTCTGCAAGTCCCCTCACCAGACCCCACCACAGAGCCTACCTGCTTGCCAGCATGAGCTTTTCCCTCCCCTGCCTTCCCGTTGGGCTCTGAGCTGCCTGATCTGGTTACTGTAAGGATACCCACCGGAAGTGGCTCTTTCTCCTCACTTCCTTTGGTGTACCACTTGATATCTATCTGCTAACTAACTAACAGGGTGTCCTGGGGATAGTTGCTTCTCCTCATTGGGCTTTATTTTCTTAATTCTTAATATTTCTTCTACTTCTTAAATGCTCTTTTTTTTTAAAATTAAAACTTGAACTTGGACTTCCCTGGTGGCGCAGTGGTTAAGAATCCACCTGCCAATGCAGGGTACACGGGTTTGAGCCCTGGTCCGGGAAGATCCCACATGCCGCGGAGCAACTAAGCCCATGAGCCACAACTACTGAGCCTGCACTCTAGAGCCCACATGCCACAACTACTGAAGCCCGTGTGCCACAACTACTGAAGCCCAAGCACCTAGAGCCTGTGCTCTGCAACAAGAGAAGCCACTGCAACGAGAAGCACATGCACCTCAACAAGAGTAGCCCCCACTCACCACAACTAGAGAAAGCCTGCGCCCAGCAACAAGACCCAACGCAGCCAAAAATAAATAAATAAATGTATTTTAAAAAAACTTGAACTTTAAAGTACAATGAAAATGATAGTACTATTTCTTGAGCACTATTTGGAATTAGGAACTGTACTGAATCTTCTACATGTGTGGTTGCTAACTCAGTACAGCCCTGCAATATTAACTTTATTTTATGGTGAGCCTCTGAGCCACAGAGAAGCTAAGCTACTCTCCCAAAGCCCAGGCACCCCCATCATCCATCTCCTGAACCACTGCAGTAACATCTTAATTGGTCTTCTTGCCTCTGCTTTGGCATTACCACTTGCACTTTCCACACAATATGCAGAGTAATCTCGTTAAAACTTACATCAGAATAGGTTGCTGCCTGATGGCTTCCCATCCCACCTAGATGACCAAAGCTCACACTCCTCACCACTCTCCTCCTTCATACTCCATTATAGTCAGGATAATGGCCCCCCAAAGACATCCATGTTCTAATCCCTGGAACCTGTGAAACTGTTGCCTTACAGGGCAAACGGGCCTTTACAGACGTGGTGAAGTTAAGGAACTTGAGGTGGGGAGTGGCCTTTTGGGTGATTATCCTGGATGATCTGAGTGAGCCTGATACAGTCACAAGGGTCCTTATAAGGAAAGGAAGGAGGCAAAGGAGGCAGTGGGGCAAGGGGCAGGTGGTGGTGACAGAGAGATTCAAAGATGCTAGGCTGCTTGCTGGCTTTGGAGATGGAGGAGGGAGCCATGTGCCAAGGAATGCAGGCAGCCTCTAGTAGCTGGAAATGGCAAGGAAACAAATTCTCACTGAAGTCTATGGAGGGGGTGTGGCGCTGTTGACACCTCAATTTCAGCCCAGGGAAACCTATGTTGGATTTCTGACTTCCAGAACTGCAAAATAATAAATGTGTGTTGTTTTACATCGCTAAGTTTCTGGTAATTTGTTACAGCAGCAATAGGAAGCTAGTACATTCTCTATTACACATCTCCCGTGTCTCAAACGCACCAGGCTTGTTCTGGCTTCAGAACCTTTGTACTTTTTCCCTCTGCCTGGAGTGCTCTGCCCTGAGATTTTTAGAATAATACCCCATCTGAGGCAGCCCACCTGCCCATAACTCTCTGTCACATCTTTTCTTTTCTTTATTTGATTAACACCATCTGATGTCACCTTTTTGATTAATTTGTTTTCTTCTTGTCTCACCCCACAGCAAGTATAAGCTCCACGGGAGAAGGGTCTCATCTGTCTTTTTTGGTGCCTTATCCCTGATGTCTAGAACGCTGTCTCTCTGAAACAATGTCCCTCTCTCTCCCTGTAGGCAGACAGTAAGTGATTTTATAGGAAGGTTGGGAATGAAAGTAGCAGAACACATGTACAAACTCAGATCAGCCTACTCCTAAACATTTTCTAGGACAGTCCTATTGCTAAGCCACGTCTCCTCACTCTGTGGATGGTTTCTTCTCAAACCTTGCCAGATTTGGAAATGAGAGAGAAGTGAAATATATTCAGAGGAATAATCTTAACCATGTCTTTCCCCTCATTGTTGGCACTCTGCTAGTCACCATGGAAGACTTCCAGGAGCAGAAGAGAATGGAGCCATTTCAGAGGTCACTGTTGACTGTCGCACGCTAAGACCTTTACAATACCTAGGACATCTTTATTGTATATACAGTAAACTCAATATTTATATTCTATTTTTTAAATTAGAAAACTTGAATGTTCATCCATCTCCTTTCCAAGAGGCCAGATCCAAAGAAGAAAATTCAAGTGATTCCTTACAAATGGAGATCTGCCCCTTTTTACCCGCTCCCATGAGGATTAGCAGTAATATTAATACCATGCATTTACATAGGTTAACATGTCTTCTGGGATTTATCTGGGAAACATGGAAATAAGTTCTTTCTAGATGTCAATGAATCACCCTGGGGTATCTCAAAGAGCTAGAAAATGTCAATGGGGAGCAGTGTTGGTCGGCTCTGAGGGCCTGGCCAGGAGCCTGCAAAGGCATTGCCCAATCCCAGCGCCATGGTGGTTGGTTTAAGTGAGAGGGTGGGGGAGGTGAGGAATAGAAGGGGGAATGGCCCTCAGCACACAGGCATATAACACTCTCACTGCCAGCATCCCAGGGGAAGGAACACTGTCTTTTTCTCAGTCTCTCCACCCAAAATCCCACGAATGAATCTCATTAAGTTATATGTCTGTCCCTTACCAATTACCGTGGCCAAAGGGATGCAGTACTCTGCTCGGTCAAGGCGAGGTCTCATGCCTACCTTCAAATTTGGGGTTGCAATCAATGCTGCTTCAATGCCTCAAGGAGAGCTGGGAAGAGGTGCTTTTCTAAGGAAATCAGGATGTTGTTACCAGAAGGAGGACTCAGTGATGTCAGGCAAAAGTATCATAGGTGCTCTACCTTCTCCAATTGCTAAAGGTGGAGTTTCAGGCACCAAATCTCTTAGATAAGGGAGATATTTTTGAAGTGCTTTTTTTGGGTCCTCAGATAACACCATGTTGTCACCAGCCTACTTCAAAAGCATTAAAGAGCCATCTGGTCTGGGTTTGACTATTCTATCCATATTGCTTGCAGTTCTAGCTTTAAATCTCTTGGCTTGTAAAATCAGGTAGCAGCATTTAAATATGTCGAATTCTGAAAATGTTGGGATTATAAATAGTTCATATTTCATAAATGCGAACAGCAGTTCTGAGAACTTCACTGTCTCAAAACCTCCAGCAGGATTTTTTTCCTGTTTTATTCTGTTTGTTTGTTTGGCTTTGTTTTGTATAGTTGAGAAAAGTGGAAATTTTATCAACAATTATCCTTACACTAAAGAAATGAGATAGCAAAACTTTCTGTACAGATAAAACTTCCAATGCTTATTTTTGTTTCTTAAGGCTATTTTTGTTTGAATATCTTAAAATGTGTTCATGTTTTTATTTCCTATTCTAGATTTGCAAAAAGTGTGTTAAATTTAAAGTGCTCTAAATTTAAAACTTTATTTCTTATGAAAATGATAAGTAAAGGATATTAATTGTCTTGCTCTGATTTGGGTGTGTCTCATGTGTTGCCAATTTGCAACATATAAGTTAGATTCTGTTTGTCTTTTCCTAAGTTTTACTTTACAGGGCCTTTGCTTAATATTATTTTATAAAAATATTATTTTATTTTTTATTATTTATATTTTATAGATGATCTGACAAGGCATTGAGATTTATTTCACCGACTCCATTTTGATTATGGAATGAACTGTAATCTAAATTATACTGCAATCACGCTTTCTAGGATTTGTCTGCCACCCACTTTTCCAGGTTCCTGTTCCACCTTAGGAACTTTATTAGCGTATCTGTTGTTTACATTTATCCTGCATCCCTTTTTCTTTGGTAAGAGCACCAGCTCCTTAACTGCTCCTCCTTTACCCTGTGTGGTTCCAGTGGGACTGCCAATCATGGTCATGCTGCCTTTGGCAGAGGATGTTAGTAGGTGATCCAGGCTAAGCTATTTGACCACATTTCTCAGGACACAGTGATTGGTTCAAGGAGTGGGCACATCACCCAAGCTGAAACAAAGTCTCCTCCCAGAATTTTCTGAAATAGATACCATTTTCATCTCTCTCTGGTAAAAAGCAATAGTAGGTGAACACCAAACGCAGCCAAAAATAAATAAATAAATAAAAACAAAAACATGGGCTTCCCTGGTGGCGCAGTGGTTAAGAATCTGCCTGACAATATAGGGGACACGGGTTTGAGCCCTGGTCCGGGAAGATCCCACATGCCGCGGAGCAACTAAGCCCGAGGGCCACAACTACTTAGCCTGTGCTCTAGAGCTTGTGAGCCACAACTACTGAGCCCACGTGAAACAACTGCTGAAGCCCATGCACCTTAGAGCCCCTGCTCCGCAACAAGAGGAGCCACTGCAATGAGAAGCCTGCACACCTCAATGAAGAGTAGCCCCCACTCACCGCAACTAGAGAAAACCGGCGTGCAGCAAAGAAGACCCAACTCAGCCAAAATTAAATAAATAAATAAATAAATAAATAAATAAATTTATTTTAAAAAATTATTAAAAAATAAAAGCAATAGTAGGTAACCCAAGAGCTGCCTGCATTCATGTTCCCTACCTCATGGAGAAATCTTGTCCTCAGTAGGATAGAATGAGGTCAAATATATTGAAGGAGGCAAAAGTAAGCACAAAGAGTAAAGAAAAAGATTTTTTATAAAACCCCTGTCTATATAAACAATTTGATCTAAAAATGTATTACAAAATTCTTGGGCCCATTCAAGGTATAGTATTTATTTCTGAAGATTTAGAATACTGGCTAGCTGGATAAACAACAAGTTCCTACTGTATAGCACAGGGAACTATATTCAATATCCCATGACAAAACATAATGGAAAAGAATATGAAAAAGAATATATATATACACATGTATAACTGAGTCACCTTGCTGTACAGAAGAAATTAACACAACATTGTAAATCAATGATACTTCAGTAAAATTTAAACAACAACAACAAAAAAACCCCTATGTTCATAGCAGCACTATTTACAATAGTCAAGACATGGAAACAACTTAAATGTCCATTGACAAATGAATGGATAAAGAAGATATGGTACATATATACAATGGAATATTACTCACCATCAAAAAGAATGAAATAATGCCATTTTCAGCAACATGGATGGACCTAGAGATTATCGTACTAAGCAAAGTAAGAAAAAGATAAATACCATATGATATCACTTATATGTGGAATCTAAAATATGACACAAATCAACATATCTATGAAACAAAAAGAGACTCACAGATATAGAGAACAGACTTGTGGTTGCCAAGGGGTGGGGGGGTAGAGGAGGGAAGGATTGGGAGTTTGGGATTAGCAGAGGCAAACTATTATATATAGGATGGATAAGCAACAATGTCCTACAGTATAGCACAGGGAACTATATTCAGTATCTTGTGACAAACCATAACGGAAAAGAATATGAAAAAGAATATATACATATACACATATATGTATAACTGAGTCACTTTGATGTACAGAAGAAATTAACACAACATTGTAAATCAACTATACTTCAATAAAACCTAAAAAAAATAAAAATAAAATAGAATACTGGATAGGAATAGGCACTTTCGTATTTGTTTTTTGTCCAACCAGTTTACATGAAGAGTCTTTGTAGTATCCAGACACCATCTCTTCTGTTCAAGATCTCCTCTTCAACTTTATTGTCAAATGCACTGTTCCTCACTAATATCATAAACATTTGTAAAAATGTAACAATATTCTTATTGCTCATACTGCCATAGCTCTTTAGAATCTCATTTGTATTGAAAGAATACAGATATTCTTGCAAATTCTGTAATATCATTTATTTAATGCTGGTTTCACCATTACTCATGAAGATGCATAATCCATGGTGCCATTCATGAATACTGGCTTCCAATGATTCTCTTAGAGGTGGTTACTGTGTTTCACTGGTGATGACCCCAATGCAAGCCTTATCCAGAGTGTGCAGTGATGGATCATTTGTTTTCTGTTCCGATTAAAGTTACCATTTGTAATGTTAAAGCATTAGCATAGAACAGTATATCTTCCAACCACATCGTTTATTTAATTCTTTAGGCCACAATCACTCACAATCAATCCATTCAAAGCATGTGATCTCTTTCCATATTGACCATATCCCTACATCCACATACCTCCATCCACTGAGGGATAGGCAGTGGGCCCACGGAAGAGAAGGTAATAGTGATCCTATCTTCACAAACAGTGTATGTCCCTTGTGTAGCATGGCTTAAGATTGACTTAGAAGAGCACAACATCACCATATCAATTGAAATAAGAGAGGATGTGATCAAAAGGCTCTCAAAGCCCTCAGATGAGAGGCATGGCCACCCCCAGAGCCCTGCATGACACATGGTATGGAACCTGAAGAGGAGATGGGGTGACTGCCCTGGGTGCCAGTGGTGCAGGCACACAGGGTAAAGGAATGCCTGCCACCATTACCCCGCAGCTAAGTGCTGTAGCCTGAAAGCATCACTGTGGTTGAAACTTGGATGGACAACGGATGACACAAGGACCCCTGCATGCAGCTCAAGTCCAGAAGTCAGCAGTGGGTTGCTAGTCACCCAAAGACCTGAACTTATCACAATTAAGAAAGTGGAGAATCAGGAAGCTTCCATTGAAACTATTGAAGTCACTAGAGTGTAAGCTCTATCAAGGAAGTGATTTGGTCCATTTGTTTACTGATGTGTTCTCAGCATCTAGAATAGTACCTGGCACATTAGTAGGAACTCAATGGTATTTGTTGAATGGATGAAAAATACACAGTCATAGCTACAGGTTAGGAACCAGGAAACTGGGATCAGGAGTTGCTGCCATCACTGCACAATTGGCTGGACAGTGGGATGTGGATTCTGGTCCCTGCAGTCACCATAAATTCCTCTTAACAACTGGAAACTGGTGCTTAGATATTGGAAAGCTGAGTCCAGTCAGTGCTACCACTGCAACTACCTCACAATATCCACAAACTAGAGACTCAACACTGTCATCCTCAAACCATGTTTGCAAATAGTCAAAGCAGTAACAAGAATTACCTGTGCCTCATTTTTCCTTTCAAATCTCACACTAGTATATCTAATTAGTGGATTTTAATTTGCATCCAAGATTTACCTGCAAGAGAGGTTTGGTTAATGTGTTTTCTTTAGGTCTCTGCAGTCAGGATCCTCACTAGAATGAGGTAGGTAGAGAAGATGGAAATCATTTGTCAATATCAAGTTCAAAAGAAGAGTGCCTGGGGACTAAGTCCTGAAACACACTGTATTCATTTTATATTGCTACAATAACAAATTACCTCAAACTTAGAGACTTACAACGACACATGTTTACTAACTCATACGTCCTATGGGTCAGGAGTCCAGGCGTGGCTCAATGGGGCCACAGGCTGCAATCTGGGTGTCAGCTGGGCTGTGTTCTCATTAGAGGCTCACCTGGTGAAAGGTCTTTCGGTGTTTCCTAAACTTGTTGGCAGAATTTATTTCTGTGAGCTCATGGTGACTTGCTTCTTCAAGGTCAGAAGGAACGGGAATCTCTGACCTTCTAAGGGCCTCCATCTGATTAAACCAGGCCCCAGTCAGGATAATCTCCCTTTTAGACAACTCAAAATCAACTGATTTGGGACCTTAATTATGTCTACAAAGTGCTATCACTGTTGCATATTTTATTGGCTAAAAACTAGACACAGGTTCCACCCACACCCAAGGGGAGTGTGTTATATAAGGCGTGACTCACTGGGGGGCGGTCATCTTAGAGTGTGTCTACTATATACTCCATGATTTAAAGGTCAGAAAAAGAAGGATAAGCAAGGAAAACCAAGAAGAATGGCAAGTGAGAAGAGGAAAGAGAGGGAAAAAGGAGATTGTTGGAGTACGGAAATCAAGTGAAGAAATTGTTTCAACTGTGTTATATGCTGTCCAGAGGCTGAGAAAGATGAGAAGATGAGGATGAACAAATGACTATCTGATTTGGTAATGTGACCTTGGCAAAGGTTTCAGTGATTGAACGTAAGCCTGATTAGAAGCCGATTCAAAAAGGAAAGGGAGGGGCTTCCCTGGTGGCGCAGTGGTTGAGTCCGCCTGCCGTTGCAGGGGACACGGGTTCGTGCTCCGGGCCGCTGAGCCTGCGTGTCTGGAGCTGTGCTCCGCAACGGGAGAGGCCACAACAGTGAGAGGCCCATGTACCGCAAAAAAACCAAAAAACAAAAATAGGTAAAGATGTGGAGACAATGAGCACAGACAATTCTTTTAAGGAGTTTTTCTGTAAAGGGAAGCAGAAGAATGAGGTGGTAGTTGGAGGAGATATGATGTCAAGGAGGGAATGTTTTTTGAAAGTGTTGTTTGTTCATTAATGAGAATGACTCAATAGAGAGAAAAATATTTGAACATATAGGAAAGCAGGGAGTAGGAGGGGTTGGAATCCAGTGCACCAGTGAAGGGGATGGTAGGCAGGAGGCTAAGCCGCTCATCCATTGCAACAGAAGGAAAAGAGGGTATAAATGGACAGATGCAGGAAGCAGGAGGATTTGATGGTGAGAGTTTCTGCTGCTGCTTACATTTGTCTGAGAGGAATGGTTGATGAAATAGGAGAAAGGTGATGGAGGTTTGAGGAATGAAATAGCCCTGGGGGAGTCAAATAAATTGACCAGGAATATGCAGAAGAATCGTCAATCAGCAGTAAGGGGCAACTTAAGGTCTGATGTCAGCATAATAATTTTTTTTCTTGAGGTACATTTAGATTCTTAAGGGCAGGAACAGAGAAGGTAGGGACAGGACTATTCCCAGAGTTGGGATTTTTGTTTTAGGATAATATAATGGAAGCAATAAGGGTCAAAAGAGGTAAGAGCAGATTTAAAGGAGTAATTATAATGCAGGACCATGGAATCTAAGTTAGGTAAGGAGGGAATGAGGGCCTGGGGGATGGAAATAAACAGTGAAAAGGCAGTAGGGTCAGATGAACAAAGTGCCTGGTGGAGTAGAAGAATTTTTTGAGCTTAGGGCATGAGCTGATGTAGAAGTAAAATGCTTGACACTGAGATAATTGAGGGGATGCAGTTATTATAAATGACGAGAGCTAAGGATAACAGTGGGGGTTGCTGGCTGAAGTGGCAGAAGACAAGATCACTGGAAGTAAAGGGATTGAGGAATAGAGAGGCCATGAGATTGGATGGACCAGCCATGTAGATATTGAAATCACCAAGAATAATGACAGGAGACTGGAGGAGAGAAACACAGTAAACCTGGTGTTGAAATCTCCAAGGAATGTGTGGGAGTGACAGGGAAGACAGAAGGAGATACAGCAAGAAGGTCTGGAGGTGCAGTCTGATAGCATGAGCTTCAAAGCAGCCGATGGGGGAGGGCAAGGAAGAGACGATGGCTTGGAAGAGGCAGCGAGGAGTGAGACCTGGGATCACCTTCTGACCCAGTCATGCATGATAGGTGAGAGAGAACTGGCCACCACTCATGAGGGCTGCAGGGAATTCAGTGTCCTCAGGGAAAACCAGGTTTTTCTCAGAACTAGAAGGTGAAGGGACTGTTAGAGAAGAGTGTGGATACAGGGGATTTTTCTGTTGACAAACCAGTATGGGGATAAGGATTTGAGTGATGAAATTTGACCTGGGAAGCACGGATATCTTGAGGTCACTGAGATAAACATCTAAGACAAGATGGGGTACCCTGGTGGCTGCTTCAGTAGAGGGAATAATTAATTCTAATTATTCTTAGAACTTGACTCAGGCAATTCTTAGGTGAGAACAGGAATTAAATCCATTGGAATTCAACTGATCCAATAATGCTGTTCATCTTTTTTCCTTAGTAACTTGTGTTGGTCTCCTTTCCAATCCTTACTGATTCTGTCCTGCCTTAGTTTCTCATCAGTGCTGATCAAATCCAAACTCCTTAGCATGGGAAGGGCCCTCGAAGAGCTGCCCTGTCCTGCCCATCAGCCTCAAGGGCCCCGACTCCGCCTCAAGCTCTTGCTGTTCCCTTTGTCTCAGGGCTCCATCTCTTTTTCACTTGATTATCTTGCACTCATTCTTTTAAGCTATAATTCAAATCTTTGGAAGAATATACAAGAAATTGGTAGTCCTGATTGTTTTGAGAAGAATACCGGGCCTGGCAAGGGGAGCGTAAAGGGAAACTTTTCAGAGCATACCCTTCTATACATTTTGAATTTTATATTATATGGATGTATTGCCACATCTTTAAAAGTAATGAAAATTTTAAAAAAAATTTTAAAGTATCAAATGGACCAAAAAAAAGAGATACATTTCAGTGTTTCATCCTCCATGAAGTCTTCACTAACTTGATGCTTCCATCCACTGAGGCGTCATCATGCCTTCCACATTACTCTATTACAACATTTATCAGTCTACCTTGTAATTATCTGTAAACAAGTTAACAGTTTTAATGTCCTCATAGCCTGGAAGCACCTTGAGGGAAGGGACTTACTTTGTCTCATTCACCTTTGAATCTAGTACATGGCAGGTGCTCAGTAAAGGCTTGTTGAATTAATGAATGAAAAAAAATCTTCTGCACAGAAGGGAAACAAAAGATAAGTAAGCAATTCCGCTTCTTTTACAGATGAAGAAAATGAGGCCCAGAGAGGTGATTTATTAAGGATTGGTAGCAGAATAAAATGAGAATCCAAGTTTTCTAGAGTCCAAGTTTGGCATTAGAATAAGTTATAAAACTTTCATGTTGAAACAGCAGATGTGATGTGGATTATACTTACTTATTTTGACCTGAGTTTCTGGATTTTCAAAAAATTTCTGATTTCCAGAAAGCTGCCCAGTTAACCTCCAAAGGATACTTTCACATATCAGATCATGGGTCCTAAATTTGGGTTTGGAAAACATGCATTCTAAGGACCTCATAGTCTAGGCTTATATTGCAGAGAAATCACAGGAAAATCTTGTGGCACATTTGTTTATCTTAAAGGCTGTGTTTTGTTTTATTGTTTTCCTAAAACACACACAGTGCGGTGGACATAGCTACACACAGTAGCTCTCTGTAGAGATGCTAGAATAGCACAGGGAAAAGTGCCTGTGTCAACTCAAAGTGATGTATTCAGTTCTCATTTGTTAGCATTTGCTGAATATCCAGGGCATACGGCAGTGACCAAGGGCATTTTATTTTACACAGCAGCCATGTTTTTAATGTGTAAAGTGGTAGTGTTAACGATTACTTGAGCCAGATTTTAAGTACCCTGGGGAGGTCTTCTGTGGGCTTCAAGATCAGTGATCTTCAAACTTTTTGCTCACATAACTCCCTGAAAGAATTCTGAAAAACTTGCATCCTTCCTGTATTTTTATGCTGCCACCTATAATTTTTCAACGTAAGTTTGCAAAGAGTATCATTTCCAGAGTATTGCATGCAATTTATGATATTTTAAAATAAAGCTGTTAGCTCACTTTTTAAAATTTACCCCAAGGAATCTAAATCCCAGGGTACTTTTTTACCCAACATTATTAATTTTAAATATATGTGACCTAGCTCTTCTTTAACAGCCAGAAAAGTTACATTGTTCCTTCTTTTTCTTGAACTCATATTTTCATTTCCATTTCATTTCCATATTTCCATTTCTCCCACAGAATGCTATCTTATTGCATATTTTCATGCTTGAAAAATTTGTATTGATCATTACATCATTCTTTTCAACTACATACTTACCTAATTTTACTTTCCGGTAACTCTAAGGTCCTAGGAGTTATGTCTCTGGATGGAGTTATTACTAAAATTATTAGTAGTACACTATTGATCAAACAGTGGCTATATTACAAATTGACAACCATTTTTAAACATAAAAATAAGATTTTATTGAAAATGCATCTGTTAACAAAATGGAGGGGACTTTTCCTTTTCCAGTGGATTTGCGGATGAATATTATAGAGTGAGATTGAGTTCCACCCCAATTCTATTCATGCGTTTGACAAGGTTCTTATAAATGCTGAAACATTTTGTTCACAAAATAAGTAGATGGGAATGTAAGGTTTTTTCTGTAGCCGTGTTACTCAATTCCTTTAACTCCTTTCAATTATATGCCAAAAACCATGTGATGACCACTCATTTAAACTATTTTTTCTTCCCATTGGTTGTCAAATGACCCTTTATTGAATTATGTTCCTTTGAAGTTCTTAACTAGCTGGGCATTCCACCGCACCACGGTTGTTGTCATTCATCTATGATGTCATGAGGATGACGGCAATCCACATCAGAGACCACAGACCTGGCAGTCCCCAGGATCTATTTAATGGTTCCAGAGTATTCTCTACCTAAAGATTGGTGTCTCATCTGCTGGGCAATGTTGACGATCTCATCAGAAGTGAAGTTCCACTGTGCTTAATGTTTTTCTGCTTCTTTCTGTCTTTTGGTTGTTCCCTGAAGGCTTCGATGATCAGGACTGAGACACAAGGTACCACCTCAGTCTGGGCCTGTGTGTTCTGAATGGTCAGTTTCACTGTAGTCCTCAGACCCTTCCAATCCCCAGTTGCTTTTGAAAGGTTATCACCAACCGTTTTTGGAGACAGACCCAGGGGGCCAATCTTGGGGGCCAGGGCAGACGTGGCACAGACTTCCCCACTGGTGCACCTCAGGTATACAAATTTGATCTCCTTGGGCTCAAACTTAGGCAACATGGTGAGGTGGCTGGTGTCAGATAAACCCGGATTTCAGAGGACCGAAGAAAATTGCACCTTGGCCTCCTTCAAGCCGAATCTGAATGAAAGCCATTTAAAAATTTTTTAGTGTGCTAGCAGGTGACACTTCTGTTCCCCAGTCATCATAGTCATTCCCTTTCTCAACACTAACACCGGCTTCTAATTTTCCATGTTTTGTGCACCTGGGGTGAATGCACCATGCTACGATGTGGAATTTGTGAGAAGAATGACTTTTTTTTTAAGTGGAAAAAAGGCGATTGTAAAAAAGGGATGGAAAAGAGGCTGCAAGCATGTTCTCAGGCAGATAAGTTTTAGGAAAGTGTAGAAATGAAAGTGGAGAATGTGGAATTGATCCCCTTAAAACTATCCATGCTGTGTAGCACTAGAGAGTCTTCATGTACGTGGGTAGAATGTGGTTATCCCAGTTCGAAGATTTCTGTTCACTAATCGGCAGGCATTTGAACAGAAATGATTGGAGAGCAAGAAAGATTAAGGCAGTCCTAAATAGACTGGGAATGACATGGTGGTTAAGAGAAGAGCTCTGTAAACCCTAACTCTGAAATTTACTAGCTAGGTATTTTTGGGCAAAATAACCTCTGCCTTCTTAATTCCTAGTCTAGAAATAAAAGCAATAATGATACCTACCTCATAGCGTTGTTGTGAGGATTAAATGAATTAATATGTAAAGCACTTAGAACACTGGTGGACAAATAATAATCACTCAGTAAATCATTAACATTAATACTATGAAGTGATTACATATGACTAAAAATGTTATATATGACTAACTCCTAAATAAGTTAACATTCCCTATATACTTTGCTGTTAGCAAAGCTAACCCATTTAATTTGTAAATTAAATGAAAAATATAAGTACCCACAGCAAGTATGGGGCAGAGCCAAGATCCTTGCCCAGAGTTTTCATGCTTAATGATCAAGCTATGCTGCCTCTTGAAAAAAAAAAGAAAAAAGCAACAAAAATAAATGGAACAGAAGGTGTATGAGTTGTAGTTATTCTTTCTAGGTCAAAGGGTAGCTTATGTTAGGCAAACTTTATAATATGCTTACTTTGGAGAGGCAAGAAAAATGTTTGTTGTGCTCTCTCCTCATCTTCTATAATCACAGAAAGTGCCATTATTTCCATTTAAGACATTCCCTCCCCCTACACATAAACTAATTACTAAATATATCAACCACTTTTGGTGCTTAGAGGTTCAGGGGTTTTGCCTTGCTACTGTCTGGGGCTTCAGGCAGATCATGTTCAACAATCTTATCTTTGTTAAATGAAAATTAGAGGTTTTTTTTCAATATCATTTTATTTCTTTGGTATTTCTAATTGTCCCTACCCCTACCCCATTCTAAATTTGAGTTTTATGTTTGATAGCATATACTATAAGTTGTGAAAAACACAACAAAGAGCTTGAAAACCCTCATTTGAATAACATGGACTTTAGGAACAGCTGCTAAGATAAAATAAATCCAAGAGAGCTCAGCAACCAGAACGCAATTGCTTTTCTTTTTAAAGGGACAGGCAGATTCACACATGATTGTTAAGTCTTAAGCAGTTACTTTAAATCAATACCGTATTTTAATTGATATCTAAGTTTTTCAACTCTGAATTTTTATGTGGGTGTTTTACCCAGTATATAGAGGATTGTATTCCACTATATTTCAAGTTGAACAATTATTTGCTGACATCATTGATAGAGGTTTACAAAGCAGGAAATAAAATCCACCAGAAATCAAGCCTTCAGATTTCTTCTTCCCTGAGAATGCAGAAAGGGAAACTTTGCCTAGTGAAATAGAAATAATGAAATCAAATGGAAATTTATTACCAAGATAAAATTGAATTGCCAGTTGCGGGATAAAGAGATAAGAACTGTTTTGTTGATTGCAACACCTCAGCCATCTCTACTGAGATTCAAATTACAGAAAACTCTTCATTAAAATAGTTGCCCAAAAGTCTGGGTTTTAAATAAGGAAAGGTGAAACTCTTTTAAGAAAATCTAACATATTAAAATATAATCTTATAGAATGGACAAATAATGAGATTATTTGTTCTACGAAGGCGTCATTCATCATGCAAATAGATTTATCGTAATTTTAAACATCTAGTTTCACTAGTACATTCAGATTATGACTTGATTTTTAAATGCATTATTTACACATGAGTTTTGCTGGAATATATCTATAACATAAAGCAAGTACTAGCCAGAAAACATACTGCTGTGGTCTGAAATTTTCAAAAGAGCAAATCATTTTGTGCAAAGTTATATTTATCAATGTGTCTTAATTTTTCTGGCCTAGTTAAATTAGTAAAGAAAGAAAATATAATTTAGAAAATTGTTAATATCTAAGATACATATTTATAATTTAAAGCATAGACACAGTCCCGCATTTTCCCTGCTTCTCATTTAATTATTCCATTCAGTCCTCTGTAAATAACTCTTATACTTCATTTTTCACTGACTTTTTTGCTCACTTGACTGTTTCCACATGTGGCACTTGAGTATCTTTGTGCCAATGAAATGAAATATCACACCATCAGGTCACTTCATGAAAGTTCTTTCTTCAATGTATTATCAGGATGCTTTTGGCTGCAATTATCAAACAACCTAACTAGAAGTCACTTAGACCCCGAAGCATTTATTGTTTACTAAACAGAATGCCCAGAGGAGGAAAGGTGGGTTTGGGAGTTCAGTGATGTCAACATGGACCCAGGTGGCCCAGCCAGTATTTCAGCCCAGGCAGTCAGGCTCAAGTGTCAATGGATTATTCTGTGTTTCTGGGAAACTCTGAATTCCTGTTGTGAGCAGGGGTCTAAAACCTCTCAATCTCTCACACAGTAATCATTCAATAAATATTCATTAAACTGTTAAGTAAATTTTCAAATAAGAGCAGGGAAACTAAGACTATGTGAAATAAAAGGGTGCTTTGGTGCAGAATTATATCACAACTCTTCAAGTTAATGCTGGATCTTTGTGCTCTGTGGTTTTTACATAGATTTCAGTATAACTAAAAAACATTTTGAGTCATTTATAGTCCCCCTACTTCCTTGGGGGGTCTTTTGCTGTCCACTCAATGCTTGGGGTGTAAATCTGCAAGCTTAGAAGAGTAGACTGAGCCAAATTGTTCCATATGAGAAAGGTTTAGAGGCCACTGTAGTCAGCAAGGTAAGCTTTGTGCAGCGTTTCTGTGTGTGTGCATGTGTGCATGTGTCTGCATGAATGTTCATTGCATTTCCTAAAGGAGGTATGCTTCTCTTTTGGAAATACAGGGTTTGAGAACTACTCTGGTTGGTACCTGATCACTTTTCTATGATAGCACCTTATTAACTGTTGGAGTGACCTATGCATAATCAAGTTTTATATGAAATATTTTTAAATTAATAAATCAATTTTGGGACAAATGGAGAGTTGGAAACCAAAGAGTTAGCTTGGTAAAAGTCATCAGGTTCAGAAAAAACAAAAACAAAACCCCCCAAAACAACCAACCAAACAAACAAAAAACACTTTCTAAAGAAATCGTAGAGCAAAACATTCAGCAGACCAGACAAAATCTAAAGCACTTAAGAGCGAACCACCTAGAAGATGATCAAGCATTTTGACCACTGTTCTGTGTGTTTGTGTATGGTGGTAGGGCATGGGAGGTGGGGTAGGGCAGGGCGGCAGGGTGGGTAATGAGGAGGGATAGTTTTCTGAGAATCTTCACCTGGGTGGAGGTGGGAGGAAGGAGGAACCACAGTGGTCTGCTTTTTCTGCAGACTCAGCCAACACTTTATAAATGGCACAGGACTGTCGTTTCAAGCTGAACCACTACTGGCCCAAATCCAAAGGGACTGGCCAGAAATGAAATCATCTTTGGAAATGCAGCATGATGCAGAGATTCACTCAGATAGCTAGAGGAGCCAAACCCAGCTAAGTGTAAGGCCACCTTTTAGACCCGGAAGCAGACCTAGTGGTCTGGTCTCTGCTTACTCCTAGGCTTGCAGAGTCAGGATTGCCCCAAGGCCCTACCCCAGTTCCCTCTCCTCCATTGAGTACTCCCTGACCACTCCAGCCCTCAGCGAGGATTCTAAAGTCTCATGGCCCTTGGAATTTGTCCTATACCATTTTGTAGTTAATTACAAACAGGCTTAAATTGATCTTGTGAATAAAATGAGGCTACGGATATGAAAGTTCCTAGTACAGAATCCAGCAAGACTTTGTTTCTCCACCCTGCCGCCCCTGGAAACACAATCCTGGCCAGAACACAGAATTAATGAAAGTGAGGCCATTAAGGAGAGGTGACCCAGCCCCTCTTCTCATCTGTTAGAGCATACGGGACCTGAAAAGCAATGGTCTTCACTAGATCCAGAAATTGTTGCTGCTATTGAAGTAATCCAGATGGTATGAATTACAGCAGAAAGCCTTTATAAGTTGGCCCATTATTATCCAGATTTGAATATACATGGTATTAGAAGCAGTGTGACCTGAATGTTTGCTGGGGTATTTGAAACACTGGTTTCTGAGGAACACATATGAGTAAATAGGGGGTGGATTATTAACTTACTACATGTATTAAAATCAGAGCCTATTTATTTCAGCAAAATTAAAATATTTTAAAATTATAATAATACATACTTATAAAAATTCATAAGTCACCGAGGTTAATAAAATGTAAAGCAATCTTACTATTAACAGTATAGTTAGAAACCCTCCAGGGAAGGCATGAAGGGGCTGGGACTACAGAGGCAAACATGACCAACAAGGTCCCTGCCTTCAGGGGGCTTACTTTCTAGTGGGAGGAGACAGGCCATAAGTAAGCAAACAAGTAGACAAATAAACCAGACATGGGAAGGTTGCTTTACATATGGAAGTGGGATCTGAATGACGAAAAAGAATCTGAGTCTTGAAACCTTCTTGGAAGAGCCTTGCAGCAGAGTGAATGGCAGGTTCAAAGGACCAGAGGAGAAAAAAGGGGGCCACTAAGGCTGGCACTTTGCATAACCAAAGTAAGAGTTCTAAGAGGGGTATAGGGGCCAGATCATGCATGCATGACTGGGTAGGAAGTTCAATTTCATGCTAAATACAATGAGAGGCCATGAAAGATTCTTAATTGAAGATGGGGGGGAGGGCAGCAGAGAGGATCTGATCTTCATTTTAGAAAAAAATAGTAGGGGCAAGAATGAAAGACTGCAGACAGGTTGGAAGAGATTCATTCACACATACACACAAACATATAGCGTTTAAAATACATGTATACTTTTCCTTCAACTTGTTATTAGTGTGTATTTTTAGAATTCCTCTTTGAAATTATGTTCACAGTCACTTTTCTGTCTTAGAAAATCAAACACATCTTGTTTTTTGACCTTTCCCTATCCACCCAAATGCAGTAACTTAGTTGGAAAACACAGGTTTTGGCATTTTAACATGACTCCAGAATGTGTGCATCAGATTTGGCTCTGAATAACTTTTGGATCGTTCCAAAAATCAGATTTTTTCTCAAAGAGAGAATTCCTTTCAAAAATTCAGTGTCTCCTAATGTGATACTTTTGAGCAGCATCATTGGAACATGTATATAGCCTGCCAAAGTGATTTATTTGAAATGAAAAACATCCATTTGAAGTTATATTCATTTATTCACAAATAATTATTGAGCACCAATCACTAAGTACCAGGTACTGTTTTAGGCACTGGGCATACATCAGTGAACAATCAGACAAAATCTCTGTCCCTGTTGGGCTTACATTCTAGTAAAGGGAAATGGACTAAACAAATAACAAATGAAAAAAAGTAAACTCTGTACTATGGTTGAAGATTACATAAGTGCAAAGTAAGAGATATTTAGAAAGCTGGAGGGGGTTCCAGTTTTAAATAATGTTGTTAGGTTGGGCCTCACAAGAGGGTGATTTTGGTTAGATTTGAAAGGGGAGAGATGATAAGTAATATAGATTTTAAGAGGAAGAACATTCAAACAGAGGGAATAGTGCAAAGGTCCTGAGGCAGGAAAGTGCCTGGCAAGAACGAAGAACAGTGGCTAATGGAAAGAGTTGGAGGATATTAGGTCAGATAGGTAAGGAGATGGAGGGCAGGTCATAAGAAACTTGTAGCCATGGAAAGAAATTTGGCTTTAACACTGGCTGAGGGGAACCAAAACAGAAAGTCGTCATGATGTGAATTATATTTTTAGAGAATTACTCTGACCACTGTGATATAGACTACAGAGGAGCAAGTTGGAAGTTTTGATGTGTTTTGGAAAACAGCAACACTTGATAGTCACATCCCCTTAATTTTGCTAGAAGGGGGGGGAAAATAGGCACAGTTAAGCATTAAAAAACATTCTAGATTGTGTCTTTCCCCTTTATTTCCTTTACCATAGCAAAGTTCTATTAAGTCCAATTCCTTAACCTCTGGGCAAAAAAGCATCCTTAGACTATTTTCAGGCTGTAGCCAAATTCTTTATCTTGTCCTGTACATTAGTCAGGATCTTTTGGCTGCAAGTAACCAAATACCTGACCCCAAATGGCTTAGGTGATAGGCCACTTGCTATCTCATATGTGAGCAGTCTGGAGGTATGCAGAGCCAGGGTAGGTTAACTTAGCCACTTAGTGACTTCTAGGTTCTGGGTTACCTTTCCTGTATTCTTCTTGCTCATTGTTGCGGGATGTGCCACCACAGCTCCAAACATGTCTTGCTTACTGGAGTATGGCCAAGGCAAGAAGTAAAGAAAAGACTTCTTAGGGGCTCTCAGGGATAAAACCCTTCCCCTGAAGTCCCCTTCCCCCCACTTCCCATTATGTACTCACCAGAATTAGGTCACATGCTTAGCTCCTAAACCAGTCATTGATAAAGGGGGATGAAGTATCAAGACCCATCTAGACCAGTGGCTCTCAAAATATTAATTGGAGAAAGGGGTGGGGGGCACGGGGATTTTAGGAGGTGATCCCCAAGACCCTTTCAGGGAGTTTGCAAGGTCAAAACTATTGCTTTAATACTAAAATGTTATTTGCCTTTTTTTCTCCCATTCTGAGTGTACAGTGGAGTTTTCCAAAGGCTACCTGAAATAGTGCAATAGATTAAATGCAGCAGATTTGAAGATCCGATTGCCTTCCATTAAGCCAGACACTAAAGATATCTGCAAATTTTTAAAGTACTATGATTCTTTTTACTATGTTAGGGGGAAATATAGTTATTTTCCATAAAAATTTGCTATTTATGATAAGATGTAATTATTATTATTTTAAAATAAATATTTTTAAATTTCTCAGTTTTAATTTCTAGTATAGTAAATATCAATAGATATAACCCACATAAACAAAAGCTCTTTGGGGCCCTCAAAAATTTTTAGGAGTTGAGCAAAAGATTCTAAAGCACTGGTTTAATCAGACAGCTCTGATTCATCCTTGTGGCTGGGGGCGGAGCCGAACTTCCCGGAGCTCACCTCTGCCTGACCCAAGCCTTCTTAAAATCCTGCACTGTAAGTGGTTAGGTCACAACAGGGAGTGCCAGACGCTGCGTATCGAATCAACCGATCTCAAAGCTTCTAGCTAATCGGAGAGTGAGCTCTCGCTTTTTGACTGTGAGGAGGTTAAAACGGTCAAAATGAACCTGGAAGTGTTCCTTCACAAACTGTCACACTAAGTTGCTTCTTAAGATGGGAAGGGGTGTGGGATTTTGGGGGGTAGACAGTTGAAATTTCAAAACCCCTCTCGGGGGCAGGGGTAACCCTCTTTACTCCCATCAGTTGTCTGGGTTAGCGATTAAGGTAATTATTGGTAATAACTGGCCTGCCCTAATAGCGTCCTTACAATGAGGGCCCTAACTGGCGATTGGGCTGTCATTCACTTATGCTTAACAGCATCAGTCCAGGCCTCCTGATCGTTTAGGCCAAAGGCAAAAGGAGGATTACCTTGGTTTCTGAAGTTGCCACCATGGCACGTTCATTTTCTCGCCTTGATCTTTCATTCAGGAATGGGGATATGTGTGTGTAAATTGGAAGGGGGCACTCCTCTCTCCCTTGTTCTTCAGTGTTAATATTTCTTGTCCTCTCATACTATTTTGGTTTCAAAGTGCTCTCAGGAGCCTCCTTAAAATACCAAACCTGTTTTTCCTTTCTTGAGTACATTTCTTGGCTTCACTTAAAAAAAAAATCTATCCAAGTACATCTTGTGTTTATAACTCAACTCATATGCCTGCGATTTCTCCATCTGATCTCTTTCCTTTCTCTGGCCTCTCATCTTCCCTGGAGAATTTTAGGCTGCCGTGGAACAGGGGAGGAGCCTGCATGACCCCGGCCAGGGGTGTAGCAGGCATACATTTTCTTTGCGCATATTTTGATCTGTGAGTGTGGGACTTTTTTGCATAAACGTCTAGTTCACAAGTGCCTTTTCTTAGTCTTTCCGCTGTCTTCCGCCTAGGTCCATTTCTTGCCCTAATTTTACATGAACTTTCTCCTTGGCATTCTCGACTCCCGGCGCTTGAACCTCCCTTCCCCTAGGCCTGACCTAATTCTGGGTGCCGGCTGTTGTTTGGTTTATTTTCCCACTTTTGCAAGCGCACGTGGCTTTTCTGGGCGCTTCACCTTTGCTCCTAGGGTGGGTGCTGGGGTTCACCGGGGCTCGGAACACGTGCTTTAAAACAGCCACGACCTCCCCACCCCGCCCCCAGCCCCACGAAGTTTTGGGCCCCGAGCTCCGCAGGCGTGAGGAGGGGGTGGGGAGCAGGGCCCGGCAGGGTGAATCACAGGGCGTAACAGGTGCCGCAGCTGCAGCTGCGCCAGCATCCCGCTCGAGCTCTAGGGATAAGGTTTTCTTTCTCTCCGGGTTTTTTTGGAGGTGGGGAGGAGACTCAGGGGCCCCCACCGGACCAATGCAGGCCGCGGTTGTTCATCGCCTAGCAACTGGCGGAGCCAATGGGAGGAGGCTGGCCTGCGGCGCCAGCGGCGCGGGGGCGGGGTGAGAACCTTGCAAACCTGCAGAGCCCGGGAGGCTGCAGCGAAGGGAGAGGCGGAGCCCGGCCGGAGGAGGGGAAGGCGGGAGCTGGAGGTGGAGGCGGGGCCGCCGGCCCGGGCGCTGCGTGCCGCGGCGCCTGTGCGGGCCCTCGGGGCTGCGCGAGCAGGTCTAGGACGCTGAGCGGTGCGTCTCTGCCGCACCCGGGGGTCGTGACGGTGAGAGCCTCTCCCCGCGCCGGGGATTGTGCCGCGCTCGCCCGGGGAGGGGCGCCGGCGGGGCCTGGGGCCTGGGGCCTGGGGCAGGCGGGCGTGGGGTGGGCGCCGGCGAGGGGTGGGCGCCGGCGAGGGGCGGGCGGGAGGGCGCGGAGGTGAGCACCGGCACCTGGCGCGGCGCCCCGCTTCTCTGCGGGAGGCTCGGAGCGGCCGTTGGGGCCGTTGGAGGAGGAAGGCGAGCGGTGACCCCCCCGGCCGCGCCTGGAGGAGGAGGTGGGAGGTAGGTGCCAGCTCGGGGACCGCTCCTGCTGGCGGTCGCAGCGCTAAGCCCCAAATCCTATCGGGAATGGAGAGAGGGTGGCGCCTGGCGTGGGATGACGAGCGACGCGGGGACGTGGGGGAGGAGGGGATGGCCAGTTTGGGGCTGAGGTGTCCGCTTAGCAGAGGCTGCGGGACTCGCGGGCTTGGGGGATTGTTAGCTCGAGCCGCAGGGGACAGCCGTTAGAATGAGTTGCTGGTGGCCCGTGGCCACTGCAGAGGAAGAGAACCCCGCCAGCGGTGTACTTAAAAGACTAGGGGAAGAATTTACATCATCTACAGGCAGGCATGTGTGAGAATATTTTGGTGTAGAATTTTGTGGTAAAGTACAGTAAACTGAATTGTGAGCTCCCTTCTCTCTTTCGAGCCTATGCTGATCGCCCAGTTATGCAAGTCACTTGGGCCCAGGAAATGGAATCTGCTAATTTGTTCTCAGCACGTATAATGTGGGGATCTTTAAGTTATTACCCCATTTCAAGGTCCGTAGTTGTGATTGCCAAGTTACCATTACTTGCCACGGGGATAATAGTTTTTGTTGAATCTGAGACTATTGACATATCCCTTTTCTGGACCCCATAATGGGGCGACGATTAGAAGAGGCACTCCTCCCAAGGGTGGTTCGGAGGTGTAAGAGGGGCTGCCTGGAATTCGAAATTGCTGGGCTCCCCTAACAGTTCAGATTAGAGTCTAGATCTAGAGTTGGCTGTGATTGATGGGTGCCTTGGAATCCTTCATGGCTCAGGAGGGATTGGTTTACTGTTTAAGTAGGAGAAAATTCTGGTAGCCTTGATCCTGAACTGAAAAGGTAGGTATGACTTGACACATTTAGGAGACTGAGCAAAATTTGAAAAAATTAGAGATCTGGACAGAGAAAAATAAATGCCTTTAAAGTTTAGGTCAAGCTATCTCGAAATTTAGAAGTTTGAGGTAGATTTACAAATTTGGATTCAGTCAGCAAAACTTAATCCATCAAATCTCCTGTCCTAGAGCTATCATAACCTACAGGTCTAGAGAGCTTAGGTTATTCATTCAAATTAAACAGGTAAAAGCTAGTAACTAGTCTGATGCTCTCTTCTGCCTGCTGTCAGTGAAAGTTTCTCAAACAAAATGGTTCTGTGAAGAGAGGATGAGGAACTGATAGTTAAAATGAAGGCTCTTTTGGTGACTTGCTGGACCTCTTCAGCCAAGTTATTTTATATCCTTCCTTCCCCCATCTGTACAATGAAGATAATAAAGGCCCAGGATTAAGTAACATGGGTGAAGCAGCTTGAAGATAACTGTGAAGACTTAGTTATTCTAGGATGAAATGTGAAGATCTTCTCCTAACACATTGCGCCTTGTGACAGGACTTGTTAAAGCACATTGCGTTCCAGACATGCTGAGGCAGTGTATGAGAAAAAGAAAATGTTAACAGTTCAGATGAGTTGCCTAAGGCCTCAAGGCTGACACATTATATTCTTGGGTTGTCTGAAAACCTGACATAGCTTCTCTTTGACCAAGCTAGCTGTGACTCAGGTTTTATAAAAGTAAATATTTGAGTGCCTTCAATGTGGTATGCACCTAGAGATAAAAAGATGAAAAAGATGCTGCCCCAGAATTGTATCATTTTAATTCATTTCACACACTTAAATTGGAGCACTTCCAAAGCCTTTTAAGTGATGTTTTTTCATATCTTTTACCAATAGTTGTAAACATGCCTTATTGGTTTGACTGGGTCATAAAGAGGTTTTGGTAGTCCTTGGGTCTCTTTTGTGTGTTTGGTGCTCATGATTAGCTGGTGATGAAGGTACAAGTTGTCTTGAATTCACAAGTTTTGGGGATGAGACAGAATAGAAAAGTGCACCATTCATTATCAGTAGTGGAAAGCTACCTAAAATCTTTACTTTTGATAATGGATCAGTATTATATAGTTCCTGTGGATTTACTGAATTATGCTTCAATGATTTACTCTTTTAATAAACATTTATTAAATACTTACTGAGCCTCTACTTGCCAGATCTGAGGATGAAAAATATCAGTGTTGCCTTGTGGAGTTTGTTTTTAGGAAATTTACAGTATAGTAAGGGAGAGAGCGAAAATGAAAATTGCAAATATGAGAAGGCTTTAAAAAATAATTTCAGGACTTCCCTGGTGGCGCAGTGGTTAAGAATCCGCATGCCAATGCAGGGGACACGGGTTTGAGCCCTGGTCCGGGAGGATCCCACATGCCGCGGAGCAACTAAGCCCGTGCGCCACAAGTACTGAGCCCTTGTGCCACAGCTACTGAAGCCCTTGTGCCTAGAGCCCGTGCTCTGCAACAAGAGAAGCCCCCACAATGAGAAGCCCGCGCACCGCAACACAGAGTAGCCCCTGCTAACTGCAACTAGAGAAAACCCGCGTGCAGCAGTGAAGACCCGACACAGCCAAAATACATAAATAAATTTATTTTTTTTAAAGTAATGATGATTAAAAAAAAAGAATTTCAGTTGTCTTGATGGAGGAGGAGACGTTCACCCGGTGAACACATATGTTGCAATGGACCATTGAAGAAGTATAGGTGGTTTGGTAGGTGGGACCAGGTAGAGTGGGTTAGGGTTAAGGTTGGAGAACAGGGCTATGACCTTTGACTAGTAGGTGATAGGGAATCTTTAAAAGGTTTTATCCAGGGGAATTATATTTGATTTTTACTTCAGAAGGGTATTTCCACCAAAATCAGTAAATTGCATGGTCCATAGACGATCCAAGTAATATCTGAGGCAGAACAGTCCTACACAGCGATTAAAGACTTTAAAAATATGTTATTGAAGCCCCCAGAAACTTCAGAAAAGTAAAAATGATTATTCATACAACCAACCTTTACTGAGAATCTTTCTTTTTATAATTGTGATATAATTGACATGTAACGGTGTATTAGTTTCAGATGTACAACATAATTTGATATTTGTGTATACTGTGAAATGGTTACTGCAGTATAGTATCTTCTGCTTTTAAGATTGAGGGAATACAGATACAAAGACAAATAAGATACACTCCCATTTTCAAGTAACTTGCAGTTCAGTAGGAGAAATGATACAGTTGTAATGCAGTGCTGAATCTGAGTGTCATAAGAGGCATAAAAATGTCAGGTCTTAGCAATGTAGGATTCTGAGATGAGAGAAGACACAAATTCTTTCAAATTGAAAATAAGTTCTTGAATAGATATTAAACTTTGGCCGGTTAAACAGTCAGTACAGTCTTAACTATAACATTTACAGTTCTCATCTATTAACCCTCACTTCACACATTGCCCACCCTCCCTCTTACTCTTTTGTGTGAAATTTTGGGCTTGACTACCATACTGCTAGCTATGAGACCTCAGCAAGTACCGTATCTTCTCTGTGCCTTAGCTGTCTCATTTGTAAATTAGGAATAGTAATACCTACTTCATAGGTTTGCAAGGATTAAATAAGAAAACATGTTAATATCCAGAACAGTGCATGGAAGAACACTTTACATCATTTGAGCACTTAATATTTCTATTTGACATAAAAATGCTGTAATTGAATAAGAACTAACTTAAAGACAGGATTTTTTTTTTTTTAAGAGTCACTTATGGATCTATCCCTGAGTATCAGGCAAAGCCTCTACATTCAGAGAACCTAAATATATTCTGTTAAACTCTGCTTCTCGAACAAGTGACCTTTGTTTATTATCTCCTTTTCTTATTTGCTGATCACTTTTCTGAAATCCGATTTCCATTTTTACCCCTCAGCTTTGTCATAAAGTCACTAATTACCAAATCCAATGTAATATTCTATTTAGCTCTTGCCCTTTTTATGGCATTTGTTGCTGTTCATCACTTCCTCCTCTTTAAAACTATTTTCCTTGGCTTTCCTAAAACTCTCCCCACCCCTGGATTTTTATCTCCTACATCTAGGTCACCTGCACTCACCTGTTACATGTGGATGTTCTTTTGGGTTCTTTCTGCTGCCCCTTTTTTTCTGTATAGATTCAGCTATCACATGTGTGCTGATGACTCCTAAATCTGCCCTGACGTCTTGATCTCCAGGCCCTAGAGTTTATCTCCATTTGAATGTCTCATAAGGGCATATATAAGCCCAGTGAGTTCTACATGGAGCTTTATATCTCCACTCACTTAACCAAAGCCACTGGTAACCTTAGTCCTCTGTTCTCTTTACCTGCGTGACACTGTTATCTGTCTAGTACCAAAGACAGATTTTTACATGAGAGAATAAATGCCTCTCTTTTGTATACTTGTCACCATGTTTGTCAGCCCAACTTCTGAAATATTTCATATCCATCCTTCATTGTCCTCATTGTCATTGGCTAAGTTAGCCAGCCAGCCCCTGACCATTAACTGCTCTGTGCCATAATATTTTTGTGCCAGACCTGCTGAAAATGGGACCTATTTTGGAAACATAATGTGGGAGGAGATTTCTAGAATAATATTGTTCTAAAAGAATTGAGTTTAATGAGTGGCTAGTAGATATTTGTAACCCACCATTTCATATACACTCGGCCCTCCATATCCACAGATTCAACCAACTGTGGATTGAATTCAGTCAATTGAATTGAACCCAGATTGGTTGAACCCTTGACTGTGAAACCTGTGGATAAGGAGGGCCGACTGTATTCATTGTACTGTACTGTCATTTTATTTATAAGAGACTTGAGCCGCCTCAGATTTTGGTATTCACAGGGGCTCCTGGAACCAATCCGTTTTGGAAACTGAGGGATGACTGTACTTTTTACCTGAGAGTTAGTATTGTTTAGGTTATAAAATAGTTTAGGTTTTAAAGGACACAGTCTTGAGTTTGTCAACCTTTGCCAGTGATTTTAATCTGGTTGTTTGTGCTTCCTATCTAAAAGATGGCACCTTCAGCATGATTCTTTCTACAGGTGCCCTCAGAGAAATAGTGGGCTTGGTTCCAGACCACCACAGTTTTGTGAATATTGCAATAAAGTGAGTCACATGAATTTTTTCATTTCCCAGTGCATATAAAAGTTATGTTTACACTATATTATAGTCTGTTAAGTATGCAGTAGCATTATGGCTAAAAAACAATGTACATACCTTAATTAAAAAATAGTTTATTGGTAAAAAATGCTAACTATTATCTGAGTCTTCAGCAAATCCTAATCTTTTGCAGTAGTAACGTCAAGGATCACTGACTGCAGTTCACCATACAAGTACAATAAAAATGAAAAAGTTTGGCATATTGTAGGAATTACCAAAATGTGGACAGAGACATGAAGTGAGCAAATACTGTTGTGAGAAATGGTGCAGATAGACTTTTTTGTTGCAAAGTTGCCACAAACCTTCAATTTGTAAACAGAATATCTGCAAAGCACAGTAAAGCAAAGTACAGTAAAATGTGGTATGCTTGTATTCTGTATCCAAGTTTTAGAAGTCTCCTCCTATGTAGGATCTAGCATGTAAAAGCAAGAAGACATTTTAGAAATCATCAATAAATACAGTCTGTCGTCAGCTGTGTTATTTTATAATGAGGAGATGGACTCAGAGAATTTATATCATTTGCTCCAGGCACTTTAAAAATTTTATTTATTTATTTATTTACTTATTTATTTCTGGCTGCATTGGGTCTTCATTGCTGCACGTGGGCTTTCTCTAGTTTCTCTAATTGTGGCAAGCGGGGACTACTCTTCATCGTGGTGAGCGGGCTTCTAACTGGTGGCTTCTCTTGTTGTGGAGCTCAAGCTCTAGGCACGTGGGCTTCAGTAGTTGTGGCATGTGGGCTCAGTAGTTGTAGCTCGCAGGCTCAGTAGTTGTGGCTTGGGGCCTCTAGAGCGCAGGCTCAGCAGTTTTGGCACACGGGCTTAGTTGCTCCACGGCACGTGGGATCTTCCTGGACCAGGGATCAACCCGTGTCCCCTGCATTGGCAGGCGGATTCTTAACCACTGTGCCACCAGGGAAGTCCCTCCAGGCACTTTTTGAGTATCAAGAGGAAGCCAGGGTTTGTTAGGCTTTGGAATCAAATACAGACATACCTCCTTTTATTATGCTTCACTTTATTCTGTTTTTTATAAATAGAAGGTTTTGGGCAACCCTGTGTTGTCAGATGATGGTTAACATTTCTTAGCAGTGAAGTATTTTTTAAGTAAGGCATGTACATTGTTTTTTCAGGCATAATGTTATTGTACATGTAATAAACTACAGTGTAATGTAAACATAACTTTTATATGCAGTGGGAAACCAAAAAATTTGTGTGACTTGCTCTATTGTGGTGATCTGGAGCCAAACCACAGTATCTCCAAGGTATGGCTGTACCTAATCTTTATTCTTACCTTGAAGGTAAAACAGCTGGGTTTTCCTTTCTATCTTCCAGGTTTGCAACTGGGTAAGGTATCTAACCTCCCTGAGCTTCATATTTTTCCATCAATAAAGTAGTGTTATATCTACTCCTTCCTAGGGCTGTTGTAAGGGTGAGTGACGTGGCTGGTGAATACACCTGGCAGGTAGTAAAGGCTCAGAACAGCAGTTCTTCTCTCCTACCAGCTTCACATAATTAGCTAGAACAGAAGTTCTTAATTCCCTGTCCTTGATCCTTGGCAAATCTGTGGATGGCTTCACGGATCCTCTGAAACTGTGGCCAAAACTGCCTGTTTTTGTACTTTTAGGTGGGAGGCTCAGAGGCTTTGAATTCTGTGACCCAAAACAACTTAACCTCTGGGTTGGCTGTAGTCAGGCCTAGAACCCCGGGACTCTTGATGCCTCATAGCCAGACTGGGTAGAATTTAAAATTGCTTGAAATATTTAAGGAAGTGTGTGTGTGTGTGTGTGTGTGTGTGTGTGTGTGTGTGTGTGCGCGCGCGCGTGTGTGTGTGCGCGCTCTTGATGCCTCATAGCCAGACTAGGTAGAATTTAAAATTGCTTGAAATATTTAAGGAACTGTGTGTGTGTGTGTGTGTGTGTGTGTGTGTGTGTGATTTCTTGGTCCCACCCCAAGTTTCTGAATCTGTAGGTCTGAAATGGGACTTGAAAATTTGCATTTTTAACAAGTTCTCAGGTGCTATTGTTGAGGCCTATAACCAGTGATTGAATTTGGGCTAAATCATTGAAAAAACTGTTACAGATACATGATTACATTACAGATTCATGAATTATGTTTAGTTTCTTTGTTATTTCCATTGCCTTTAGTAAATGTCATTACCTTTTACCTAATTTTGAGAATGAAATACCAATAAATGACAATTGTTTTTTAAATTTTATTTGGACTTCTTAGCTGACTTTCAACTTTACAAAGTTAGCTTAATGTGCTTTTTTTTGTTTGTTTGTTTTTTCTTAATCCTCTTTTAAGAATGATTGCTGCTATTCCTACCTCTGCCCTGGAAGAATTTGAAGTTGGTATACTGTCTCTAAATTATCATGCTCTTGATTCATACATCTAATTGCCTTCCTGCTTCTCTAAGCTGACATCACTCAAGACTCATTTGAAAGCCTTTCTAAGTCACAGCATGGCTAAAGTGTTGATTCTTGTCTGTCATAATATTACAGTAGAATACCTCACACTAATAATACATCATTGAACTTAGTTGACATTCATTCAGCAAACTTTATTGGGTTCCATACTGACAGTGGGTCAGTTATGATACCTCACACCAAAGCAGGGTGCAAACAATATGCTCACAGGCTTGCTGACCAGGAATGCAGCTTAGGTGGTGGGAGAGAAGTTTCATTACAGTTAGATCTGTACTACGGAGTTAATGCAAAGTGTTCTGGAAGCACAAAGAGAAGGGATGGCAGTTTGGGGAAAGCCTGGCAATTTGGGCTGTATATATTGACTAGATTGTTCAAAATTTTTTTTGAATTTCTGTAACATTTAATATTTTGTCTGCTTTTATACAGTTCACACTCCAGTTACTCAATTGGAATAATACTATTGGATTATACTTTAGTCTCAAGGCGAGGTGGTAGAGAAGCAAGAACCTGTGTGTGTGTTGGGTTTGAAAAAGCAGCTCACGTATTGTGTATTCCTTCCTCTCCTACAATAAAGATAGTAGGGTGTGTAGTTAAATGTGCTGGACTCTTATGGTTTGATTCTTGACTTTGTCATATTCTAGCTATGTGACCTTGGGCAAGAAAGCTCTCTGGGCCTCAGTTTCCTCATCTGTAGTGGAGGGAAATGATTATTTGAGTTATTGTGATATTGAATCAGTTAATACGTGTAAAATGCTTTAAATTTACTTGTTTCAAGTAAATCGTTTATGCTTAATTATTCTTAAAATTAGGTAGAATCTCATTTGATAAACGTGGTTGTGAAGACAGTGTGTGTACATTCTGCTATAAAAATGTGAAGAAAATTTTAATATAAATAGCTATATTCAGTTCTCATATTAGGTCCCATGAGAAATGTAAAATCGTAGTTAATAGAACTGAAGATTCTTTAAAGATCATGTAGCTCGACCTCCTGATTTTACAGATGTGGAAACTGAAAACCAAAGAAATCATGGCCTGCTCCAGGTTGCTCAGTGTATGATGGAAGTGGCTGTGGGAACCGTGGTGCCTGGCTCTTGTCTGGGGCTCTTTCAGAGCCTTGTGCCGCTTCCCTGAGGTGGCAGTGCCCTGAAAAAAATGAGTTTAATTGGAGAGCCAAGACCAAAACAGATGAAAACATGAGCAGTAAGAAGTCATTGTGTAATGAAATGCCGGACGGTGTGGCGTAGGCTCTAAGAACATACTGTCTCACTTCACCAGCTGCTCTCTTGAAGCAGAGAAACATACTTTAGTAGTTGCTTGAGTCACAGAATGTTGCTAGATTGAGAGCATTCTTTTTTGAAAAGAATCTTAATAGTTATAAATCAAAGTCAGCCTCCCTCTTCTTTCTTCCCACTGCGTTTAGATTGTAACTGAGCTGGAGGAAGAGTCCACCTTTGCCAGGCCAGCCAGTACTCTGCGTCTTCACTCTTCACATCAGTAGGGGGGAAGCCTCCCTGATGGGCTGACTCCCCACAGACATGCTCTGACATGGCCAGGGTCAGTGTGAAGGCTGCAGCACCCTTGCCCACTCGTATGTGTGAACACAGGGCGGGGCGGGCTAGGTGCTAGAAGTGTAATTGATCGATGGGCGGTGCGTTTATTATTTGTCTACACTGATATTTCCACTAAAGGGCAGGGGTGCTACTGTCTGGGATGGAGGTGGCAGTGCATCCATACACATTGTCTTAGTAACTGCCTGAATCCACTGCCTCTAAAAGTTTTACAAAATAAGTGCCCTAGAACATTCCAGCGGTATAAAGGTGTGCTACAGAAGAAGTGAAAACCCTGGCCCACCTCTCACTACGCCCGAACGTCCCATTCCCCAAGAATGTCCTTGGGAACAGTGTGTAACCTTACCACACCTTTCTCCTAAATATATTTAGATAGTTTGATTTAGCAAAAAGTGGTGATCAAACTATTCTTGTTTTTCATAACTTTTTTTTTCATGCTATACATGCAGGTCTACTTCACTGAGATTGTATCCCTCAGCCCAAAGGGAAACGCATGAAATATTTTGCCGCAATTTGTGTCTTCACACTATTTTGTGCAGTCTTTGCCCAATTGGGAGATACAATCTCATGAGTGGTTGTAGGAGATACTGTTTCTGGGCCTCTCATCCATGAAGCAGCAACACATGATAGTTAAGAGAAAGGACTCTGGAGTGTGGGGTGGGGAATATCCCCTGGCTCTGCCACTTGCCAGCTGCGTGACCTTGGGCAAATTACCTAACCTTTCTGTGCCTCAGTTCCCTTATCTCTGAAAAGGAAATAATGTGATAACACGTAGGGTTGTTGTGAAGGTTGCCTTCATGAAGTATGTAAAGCATTTAGAACAGCACCTGGCACGTGTTTGTTAGATCAGCCCCCTAGGTATTCTGTACTTAGTTTTTCACCCCTTACCCCATTAAATACCTATAACCACGCTACAGAGTAGATAGTATCACCCTGTTTTCCAGGTGATGAAACCAGCTCGGAGAGGATATGACCAGCTCGGTCAGGATACGACCTGTCTGACCCAGGCCTGTGAGGCTCACATGGTCTGCACTGTGCTCCCCAACTGTAAATCCTCCTCAGAGCCACAAACTCAGCAAGGGGGCAGATGATTAAAGGGATACCAGATTTTCAGTTTCAGCCATTCATATATATATTAAAATTTAATTTATGAAGAAGAATTTATTTCTGTGGAAAAAAACCTATACTATTATGCCACTCAGATGAAATCATTTGGATTTTAAATTTGTAAAAAGTAGGTTCTAAGAGGTTGAATTTAGTATTTGTCTGTACTGATATGCATAGACGAATGGTTTTGTATTAGATGGCAGAGGTATTTGTAATGGAATCGAAAGCTATAGTCTCCTTCGGAACAAAATTATAGTAGAAGGTGGTAATTTTTTAAGTAATCATAATGTATTTGGTTTTTGAGAATAATAACATCTATTAAAGTATGCAGATAACTAAATTCATAAGTTTTATGACTGAATTTGTAAGGACTAATGTTTAAAGACTTAGTTTTAACAATTTTATTTTCTTAACCCAACAGTTGGGTAACTTTAACTTTGTGAGAGTTTAGCAAAGACCTTAGTTGGTTATTTGTGAAAAATCCTGTGTAATATTTAGAAGTCCAGATGGTATCATGTTACTACCTTCCTGTATAATGAAAAAACTATTATTTTCTGATACTTGATTGAAGTTTGTTTTAGAATTCTGATTAGGTAGGCAGTTGTGCCTTCTCAAGTTTGAACTTCAAGTGAACTTGAAAAGAACACTTAAAATAGTGTACTGGGGCTTCCCTGGTGGTGCAGTGGTTGGGAATCCGCCTGCCAATGCAGGGGACATGGGTTCAAGCCCTGGTCCGGGAGGATCCCACATGCCGCAGAGCAACTAAGCCCGTGCGCCACTACTGAGCCTGCGCTCTAGAGCCCGCGTGCCACAGCTACTGAGGCCCGTGTGCCTAGAGCCCGTGCTCTGCAGCGGGAGAGGCCACCGCAATGAGAAGCCCGCACACCGCAACGAAGAGTAGCCCCTGCTTGCCACAACTGGAGAGGGCCCGCGCACAGCAACGGAGACCCAACACAGCCAAAAATAAATAAATAAAATAAATAAATTAAAAAAAAATAGTGTACTGTATGAAGGAAATCTTGTAATCAAGACATCACTTACGTTTTTGCCAAGCTCTCTTTCCGTGGGTAGAAGTGTTAGGAGAGATTTGGGGGATGATGAAGAGTAGTACTTTTCTCTGAAGGACTCATATCTTGTGCATCTCTTCCATTGCTGTTTCATTTATCCACTTTTGCTTGCTGGAATGAATGTGCTAATTTATCATCAGTTATTTACTTGGGTATTTGTTGATTATTCTGTCTGTTAAGATGGGTGGCGGGTATAGAAATGGAGAATGTGACTAAAGAGGCTAACTAGGAAAGATGAAATAAACTAGGAGGACCTAGAGAATAGAGTTTAATGGCCTGTGTGGAGGGGATGATGGTGGGTGAGCTGTGCTTTGAAGAAGCGTTAGTTTAGGGGCAGGTGAAAGAAGAAAGCACCTGTGGAGCACACAGGCTGGAGTGAGTGTGCCGTATGTGGGACTCAGTTCATTTTATAAACATCTGCTGAGCACCTGCTGTGTTTCAGAAACTGTTGAATACAAAGATGAATACATTCCCCACCCTGTAGAAGTTCATAAACTAGTTTGGGAGACATCCAGCTATAATAATATGGAGTGATTTGTTGTAATACTGCTGATATCATTGTCATATACCTGATGAGTTGCTTTTGTAGTGCATGGTATCACTTTAGTTATGTTTCAGCAAGAAACATGTAATTATGGAAGGGACTCAGAAATGTAATATATATATGTAAATATATAGAAAAACTTATGTTATCTATTACTGCATAACAAATTACTCCAGAGTTTAGCAGCTTAAAACAACTGGGCTTTATCTCCCAATTTTTGTCCATTGGGAATCTGGGTGCCACTTAGCTGGGTGCCTGTGGCTCAGGGTCTCTCACTAGGCTACCTGTAGGTGTTGACCAAGACTGCAGGCATCTCAAGGCTTGACCGGGGAGGATCTACTTCTGGACTCACTCGCCTGGCTCCTGGCTGGCCTCAGATCCTCACTGGCTGCTGGCTGGAGACATTGGTTCCTTGCCACATCAGCCTTTCATGGGGCTGCTCACAACATGACAGCTGTGACAGCTTGCTTTCCCTGGAAAGAGGGATCTAAGATACAGCGAGTGAGAAATGACCCCAAATGGAAGGCATGCCCTTTTTATAACCTAATTTGGAAGTGAAATCCAGTCCCTTCTGCTTTACTCTGTTTGTTAGAAGCTAGTCACGAAATGCAGCCCACACTCGAGCAGAATAACCTAAAGGTGTGTACAGGAATAACTGGGGGCCATCCTAAAGGCTGCCTGCCCCAAAATTCTATAAGTGGTTAATATATATTGAGCAACCCTGAGTCTTTGGGGTAGAAGGAAGAAGAAGAACCAGGCAAGGAACTTTTCTGTTGGAAAAAAACATATATAATTAACCTGAATCACAAATGTTCTTGCTAAAGATCCGTAAACTTAGTTTTGATGTTGCCTTAATATTTATTCTAGGAATAAATGGTAAAATGAGTTAATTCCACCCTCATTAAACTTTCTGTGGAAGTGATCTCATTTCTGGGAGTTGTTTTTATGCCTTTTTAAAGCAAAGTATTCATAAATGAGAAAAAAGCTATTGTTTGTGGCATAGCAGAGAAGTTTACAAGTGTACCTCAATTTAAGTAGTAGGTAAGGTCCTTTAAGAATTGTGTGTTCTTAGTGGAATCATTTAGAATGAATTATAGGAACTCAGTCTTTTAAAGAACCTTGATGGAAATCTTTTATTATATTCTACTTTTAACATAGCTAGATTAATTGACTGTGTGTACGGTGTTGAAAGGTTGAATGGTAGAGAGAAAAGAAGCACGGTTTTGAAGACTGCGATTTGTGTCCAGGCTTCACAACCAGTTAGAAGTGTGACCTTAGGCAATCCTGTTGACTTCCCTGAGCTCAAGTTTCCTGTCTGTAATATAGATAAATACATATGAAAGAAAATACTTTGACATGAAGAGTGATAGATTTTCTTTTTTTTTTTGAAACTTACTAAAATCTTCATTTTCTTTCAGAAACAGTATAATTATGTTCAAATGTCACACTGCTTCCCAATTTTCTGTCAGGATCCTAACCTAGAAAATGCTACTCGGTAATTCTTAAGTTCAGCATAATCATTTTACTCAGAAAAGACGAGAGTACCCTTGCTTATTTTACACTCAAGTATGTGACGTTGTACTTGGGGCCTATAGCAACATAGAGGCATGCCAAGTAGTTCTTCAGAAATAGTGAGGTAACATTTTTACTGAAGTAATTGCAATTTTACTGAAATTAGTACGATTTTCTGTTATGAAGATTTACTGGAATGTACTTGAGAGAAATACGTGGAACAGGGAAGTTTATTATATGCTTATATACATGTTATCCACTAGGAGGGAACAAAACTATGTCTTTCTGATGTGTCGAATAGGAGATAAAATTCTTACTTATGGATTACTTTATAGATTATTTTCTTTAATTTATTTCAGGATTGTTCCCCTTCAATCTTGGATGAATGAAATGACTTTTACAAGTGTTTAAATTCTTTAATCTTCAGGTTTCGCTCATAAAGTTCACTAATTATTTTGGGAATTTGGGCAGCTACTCTAATTAATGGTATATAGAGAGAATTGGGGGTTACAGATTACTTGAACCAAAGCACAATTAACTGTTAACTGTTTTCCTTTCTTCTTCTGTGATGAACCTATAGTAACAGTGCTAGCATAACCAACCTTGTGTTTTACATGACTTGCCGTGGATAATCATGTCTACTATATAATGGTTTGCTATGACATGATTAATATGTAATAATAATAATTTTTATATAAAATATGGAACTTAATTCTGTGTTCCAGCACCAAGCTTTAATGGAGTCCTCCATGGCTGCTTTTAAAGCTTTCAAGTTGAAAGGGACTTGTGATGGTATTCGATTTATGCAAAGCAGAGATACTTCTGTTATCTTTCTTATTTTGCTTTTGAAATTAATATTGACTTATTTTAATATAACAATAATAGCTTGTAACCTTCATCAATGAAATTTTAGCTATGATTGAGCTAGAATAGAATACTTTGCTTAAATTAGTCTCTTGGTTTGGGGATGCATATTGATGAGTCTTAAATCTCTGTTCTTGGAAAGACTGGTTGGGTAACTTTTCTTTTATCACAAGCCTCATTGTGTGTAATTTGGTGCCTCATTGAACAGAAGAGGATACATAGAAACTTTTTAAATGGTGTGAAATTATATACTCTTCCTAAGTTTTGTTTCATAGCACTTCAGAATGGAGTTTTGGTTTTCACTTTGGACATTTAACTAGACCTGAATATTTTGCAAGGTTTTTTTGTTTTTGTTTTTTACAGGACAGGGAACAACTTACTGGTGAAACCTGTAGACACTGGAGAACTAAATTCACAGACTAAGAGTAACTGACTTAAATTACAGTTTTAAAGTATGGATATGTAGTAGACACATATTGGTGTTTAATAATCTTTCTGTATGAGGAGAAAAGGCACTTAGGCACACTGTTGTATTTTCTAGTGATGTCTGTCTCAGGTCTTCTAAGGATTTATGTTCAATCCTTACTAAGAGCAACAGTGCATTTTGTTACAGGTTTTAGAATCCTGTTCAGTTATACCAAACAGATCTGTGTCTAAGTGATGATGATAACAACTGATATTAATTACATGTGTCCCATATGCCAGGCAGTGTGCTAAATACTTTATGTGCATTATCTCACTTAATCTTTAGGGGATAATGGCAATTTACCAGTGAGGAAGCTAGAGCTTGGAGAGGTTAAGTAACTTACCCAAAGCAGAGCTGGGTTAGAATAGTTGGATTTATTGTCCCTTGGGTCCTGTTTTGCTTATAGCTAATATCTCTGAAAACCAAAAGTAAGATCATTTGTCTTTCTGGATGCAGATTCAACCTTCATCCTGCTCTTCCTGTTGCTGAAGGTACCCATTTAAGGTCACTGGGAAGTGCCAAGGAGTTCAAGGTGCTCTTCTCAAGGCACATGAGTAGCAAAATAGCAAAAGATCAGTGCCAAACTAGATAACCTTCTGTGTGTATGTGTGTGTGACATCATAATGTATTATATGACACATACAATCATTTGCATGAGTATATACTTTATGTTGCTATGTAATCTAGGAATTATTTGTCATCTCTCTTTTGCTCTTTTGTCCTTGTTTCAATCCATCTGCAAGTCCTGAAGGTTCTATCTCCAGGACACATCCCTAATTTATCCCTGTGTCTCTGCTTCCACTGTCGGAGACGTAGTGCAACACTGGTCTTCTTGACTGAACAAGAAGTTGCGGTAGGCTGATTTCGTCAGCGCCCACTATTGCCCACCTATAATCTCACAGGGTAGATAGAGTGGCTATAATGATCTTTTTTAAAGCCTAAAAAGAGATCACGTTGCTTTCCTGCCTAAACTGCTTTAAGAGCTTTTCATTGCAAATTAGAGAAAATCCAGCTTTATATGTCTATCCTTGCTTACTGTGCTTCAGGCATACTGGCCACTTGTATATTTTTAATATGTACCAAGTTCTTTCCATCTTGGGTTTTTGTACATGCTGTTTCCTCCACCTGGACTCCTCTGGTCATTGACCGTCTTGTAGTTGATTCCGTATCATTTAGTTCTCAGTTCAAATATCAGCATCTCCACGCAGCCTTCCTTGATGGATCTAGATCCACCCCCCCACCCTAATACTCTCGTTACTGTGTTTTATTTTCTTTATTCTCATCACTCTGAGTGTGATGTTACTGTAATTTATTGCTTACTTCTTACCTGTTTCTTCCCTACGTGAATGTGGACTTCTTGAGAGCAGGGCTTCTCCTATGCCTAGAAAAGCGTGCCTGGCACATAGCAGCACAATTAAAATTTTATTGAATGAATGAAAAATTTCATGTCACTTTAACATTATATTGTGAATATTTCCCCACAGTCTTAAATATTCAGAAGAGAAGTGGTAAACTCTTGATCTATAGTCCAGATCTGGCCTAAAGGCGCATTTTATTTGGCTTATTAAACAGTAGTGGTGTTTGAGGTATAACTGCCATTCAGTCAAGTGCACAGGCCTTAAGTGTACAGCTTCATCATGAATCATCCTGTTGTGTGTGCCTAAGTAGCCATCTCTCAGATCAAAGCGTAGGTGGTGCTCTGATCTCCCCCTTCCAGCTGTTCCCCCTTCCACTGGATAACTTGCATAGTTACTCTTTTTAATTAGCATCTAATATTTAAAAATTGGGAGATTTCACATAGAAATCCAGAATTTCAACATTTCTTAAAAAATGGAAAGATGTATCAGCATGGGAATTGCTTTCTCTTTTGGCCACAATTTATTGTGGCTGGGAAGCAGCTGTCCAAAATGTTGACATGTGTTCTCCAGTTTGCCTGCAGTCTTTACCTCTCCTCTTCCTATACCTGACCTTGAAATCAATTTCCAGTTGCTGTTTATAATTTCATTTGAATTTTTTTTATGGTGGAGAAATAGTTACTACTTCCATTATCTCTGTAAAAAAGTAGAGGCATCGGGCTTCCCTGGTGGCGCAGTGGTTGAGAGTCCACCTGCCGATGCAGGGGACACAGGTTCGTGCCCTGGTTGGGGAAGATCCCACATGCCGCGAAGCGGCTGGGCCCGTGAGCCATGGCCACTGAGCCTGCGCGTCCGGAGCCTGTGCTCCGCCAACAGGAGAGGCCACAGCGGTGGGAGGCCCGCATACCGGAAAAAAAAAGAAGTAGAGGCATCAGTGATAGACTAAAACGGTTATGTGTTACTTAGTCTACTTTATTCATATGCATTTCTTAACTTTTGTGTATTTGTTAGCCACCCTAATTCTACGTGGCTGTGTTTAAAGTTTACATGGTATTCGAGCGTATAAATGTATTATTTATGTAACCAGTCTCCTACTGTGGAACATATATGTTATTTCTGGGTTTTTTTTTTTTTTTTGGTATTGTAAAGAACAATATGTAGGTGAATCTTTGTGAAAATTGTTATTTTATTAGGATAAAATTTTAAAAGTGGAATTCCTGGATCAAAATATATTTTCATTATTAAGACTTTTGGTACATATTGTCAGATTGCTTGCTAGTAGTATAAATTGATCTAATTTTTCTGGAGAGCAGTGTATGGGAGTATTCATTTCATTACATCTGTGCCAACACTAGGCGTTGTAATTAAAAGTTTTGTTAGTATAGTTAGTAAAAACAACAACAAATGGGAATGCTGGCCAAGAAATTTTTCATCTTTTCATCTACGTAAGTAGGAATTGTACTTTAAACGGTGTAGTTTGGAAATATTTATTACTTAGTACAATTCTGTACCTTATATTGTGAGTCAGATCATGTACCATGTACTTTGTGTATGAAGTAATGTGAATACCTTAGTATAACTCGAGAAGCCATTTACCTTGATTCAATGTACACACACACACAATTATTATTATTAAGCTCTACCATATTCTGTATGAGAGTACAGGAGAGTAAATAATGCAGAATCCATCTGTTTTGAAGTACATACAACTAATTCTTACACATTGGCTTTATATTTGCTTTCATATTTTTAATTAGATGCTGTTATTCTGTGATTTGTTTTCTAAGGAGATGCCTACATAGAAGAGTGACAGCAGCTGGGCTGAATGTTTCACTGCTGAACTGGTTCCTCAGGTATCCTGGCTCTGGCGATTGCTATGGGAGATTGGATGACTGTTACAGATCCAGGTCTGTCTTCAGGTAACTGAGTTTAGAATAGTTGTAAGCAAAAGCCTTAATTATAAAGGTTAATTTTCAATGACACTGTAATTACCAAAAATATTGAAGATGTAACTAGAGAGAGATATAAATAGTTGTAAAATATATAATTTTCATCTTCAGTAAAATTATCACAGAGAGCTAAGTATTGTGCCTAATCAGTGGGGTTAAGTGCTTTGGCTGAATAGTTGATTACTTGAGGAGGAGACTTTTCTGCATTTGAAATAAATTCATTGGCTACTTCAGTACATTTCTCTGATTTATTCCTTTAATCACATAAACTTTGAGTGCATAGACAAGTGGGTTTTATCTATTAGTTTTATAAATCTAAAGTGTTGTAAATTAAGATAGTATATTGTAGCTTAACATGCCTTTTCTAAGAGCACCACTTTATTAGTTGTATCTTTTTGGAAAAAAATTATATAGTTTTCATTACAAAAACCAGCTTTGTCCTAATTTGAAAAAACTTAAAAATATTTCTATAATTCAAAATCTTTGGTAATGGAGATTATGTTGTTAGCTTTGCATGCATTTTTACAAATTATTTACATAAATGCCTTTACTGATTCTTTCAGAAAGCAAATATATCTCTCAATATACCTCAGAAACAAAGATGTCTCCATCAAGTTTATACTCACAGCAAGTGCTATGCTCTTCAATACCTTTATCAAAAAATGTGCACAGTTTTTTTAGTGCCTTCTGCACAGAAGAGAATATTGAACAAAGTATTTCATATCTTGATCAGGTAACATGTTTTGTTTTTGTAAGAAGCAATAAATAACATAAATCATGTTATATAATAGAACATATCAAAGGTATGAGAAAAACTTGTCGAGCACAAGTATGTTACATATTGGCCCGGGACTTATATTAGATTCGCAGAGAACCTTGGTGACCATCTAGTCTAGATACACGAGGTAAACGTTTTTGTCTGGATCAGGTTGGCTCCCCCATCACCCCAGGGGCTCCTCCACGGGGAGTCTTTCCCTTATTTTACTGATGCAGAAACCTAAGTGCCTTCTCCAGATCACAGGTGATTGTAGAGCAGAGGCTAAAAGAGCCCAGTTCTCTTAATTCTTTGTCCTTTGGCATAGGTGCTACTTTCTTAACTATCTCAGGATAGCTTTCTTTCTCAGAAAAGATATCTGTCTTTTGTTTATTTATTAAGTTGTCCGGTAACCAACTTTTAGGAAAACATTTTCTCCTACTAGGAATTGACTACTTTCGGTTTTCCTTCATTATATGAAGAATCCAAAGGTAAAGAGACAAAGAGAGAATTAAATATAGTTGCTGTTTTAAATTGTATGAATGAGCTACTTGTACTTCAGCGGAAGAACCTTCTAGCTCAGGAAAATGTGGAAACACAGAATCTGAAACTGGGAAGCGATATGGACCATCTGCAGAACTGCTATGCAAAACTTAAGGTAGAAATTACATCTCAATCTGTATTTCATTGCCATTGTTATGTAGTTTGAAACTATAAATTTTCATTGGATTTATTCAGCAAACACATTTTAGGGTTTTTTTTTAAGTTTTAGGATTTTTTAAACTGGAAAGTAAAACTGAATGTAATTTGTACAAATCAGTTGTGCTGCTTCCTAATACTGTCTATATCGAAGGCGATGATTTTATGAACTGTTTAGCGTCTTGCTGAAACTGTAGAAAGTTAGATTAGGAAGTACTTATATCTGAGGAAAATATAATAAGGATTCTCCCACTCCATCCAGTCTTGCTTAATAAAGTAGTTGCTTAACTTAAAATAGTCTTATTGTGAGAGATTGCATCAGTAAATTTCAAGAATATTCTTGAGGGCATCTATGCCCTCTAGGAAAAATCTTGAGTTTACCACTTGCAAGGCAGAACTGGTGTCATGCTGTAGTCCCACCCTTTTTGACCTGAAGTGTTCTACTTTGCTTGGTCACCTGTCTTCTTCATACTTAGCTCCAAATCATTTTTGGCTCTTTCTCAGAGTGTGCTGTAGAAGTGTTAAAAAGTATTAAAAAAGAAATTATGAAAATGTTCAGTGGCAACATCACTGGAATAGGTAAAGAGTCTTTCAAGGGATCCACTTTGAAGGTCTTTTGTATATACATTAAAAATTGGTATTTAAATTAAATTTGATATTCAAATTTAGGTAAATTTTGTAACACTATAGTATCAAGCTTTATAGTACTTGCTTTAAATAAACATTTTGTGTGCTGCTAAACTTCAATTTTAGGTAACAAACCCTAGTTTATGTAACTTGTTTTTACTAATCTTTTAAGGATTCAGTTGCTCTGAATCCTATGTTAATTTTAGTCAAAATTGCATATGAATGTTTTAGGAACAACTGGAAACCTCCAGGAGAGAAATGATTGGTCTTCAGGAAAGAGACAGACAGTTACAATGCAAGAACAGGAATTTGCATCAGCTACTGAAAAATGAGAAAGATGAGGTGAGTTGTCAGTTATTGCAGATAAAGTTTAAGTGAATTTTTTTTTTTTTTTTTTTTTTGGAATTTGAGGTGACCATAATGGTCACGACTTTAAAACAAGATAGAACCATTTGTTCACCCTGTGTCACATTGGTCTGGAGGAACTGTGCATATAGTGTCGTATCGCATTTAACTGAGAGGCCAGGAGCCCTCCCCACCACCCTCTCCCCCGAGTGCATCCATTTGCCCTACTAGGTTAGTCCAGAGCTCGTGACATCCCAGTGTCCTATACCATCTGTCGTGGACTCACATGCACTGTTAACTTTTTGTCAGACACAAGGGCGCTTTAAATGCAGATCTTTTATTCTCTGCTATACCTTTACTTATATCTGGAATGCCTCTTCTTGCACTGTCTTAAATGTCAACACTGTTCATCCAATCAGGCAATTACTTGACTAAATGGATACTCAACTTACTGTTTAAAAAAAGCAATTCAAATTAAAAATCTCATTTTTAGGCTGAAGACATCATAATTCTAATCTCATTTTTGCTTTAGTGATTACTTAGGATTTGGACCTATAGAGTTAATGCATTTGAAATTATCTTTCAATTTACGTAAGAAGAAATCATTATGTTTTTATTGCTCTGCAGTTTGATTTCTGACCACGTGATAACTATAAAACCATAACATTTTCAGTGTTGTATATGTTGCTCACTATAATTAAAGACTTTTAAGGGAGCGTATTTCTTTAAGGACCTTGTAGTGATTTAGACAGATTTGTTTTACCATATTTGATTATTTAGTAGTATATTTAGTAAGTGGGTAAGAAGTATCTTAACTAAACCACAAGGTTACTTATACTTTTCCTTGAGTTATTTCACAGAAAATTTTGACTTAATCTGTTGATTATACTTGAAATGGTTTGACTATAGTTCTTCCTCAGTGAGGATTAAGTTGAACATGATCATCTCTAGCAGAGATAAAGAATGTCGGTATAGAACTTCTTCTTTTCCAGGGCTGCCTGAGAAGTCTTAGTAGATATAAACATTGACCAGTAGTGCTTGGCATATAATATGTACTCAGCAAATGTCTGAACTGGATTCTCTCTGCTGTTTGTCTCACTCTAATTTGAGAACTGTTTTTGATCAGAGAAAAATGAACCTGTTTATCTACTGCCACGTGTCATGACTAATTGGCCTTGTCACAGATTGATAAAGGATAAAGTGATTCAAGTCATTAGTAAAAGGAAGTCATTACAAATGATCAGATGAAATCTACTTGCTTCAAATGAAGCTTTAATCACATTAATACTTCCATAAGAGTTTGTGGTTTCTAAATGATCAGAATCTGTATGTAGCGTGAAAGGTGTAGACGATAATTTAGAGAGTTAGCAGCTCTGGAAATTTCATAGTTAAAACATAAAAACTTTATGTGCTTCATTTAATGATATTTTAAAGAGTGATTCCCAGTGGTTACAGAGAAGGAGGAATAATCCTAGAATTCTTAAACTATTATATGAGGAGCTGAATTCTAGGACTTCTTTTCTCTATTGAATTTGTAAATTTTAACTGGGTTTACCAGTCCTAAAGGGATTTACTTAATAGAAAATGCTTTTTTTAGGTGCAGAAATTACAAAATATTATTGCAAGTCGAGCTACTCAATATAATCATGATATGAAGAGAAAAGAGCGTGAATATAATAAACTAAAGGAACGTCTACATCAACTTGTTATGAACAAGAAGGATAAAAAAATAGGTAAGGAGCAGCTGGCTAAGATAAAGCAAAGGGAATAAATAAGCTAGTATTACACTAAGAAATAAATGTAGAGGGGTTGAGCTCAATAATTCATGAAGTGTCCTTTTCATGCTTTATACAATTGATTTTAGATGGTATATATCTATGTAAACTAGAAATTGAGACAGCTGGTTAGTTGAAAAATAGTAATTTTGCTTTGCTCCATTAGTTGCATATAAGAATTACATATATATTTGTTAACATGACAGATGTAGGATTAATCCACAGAGAAAAGCTAAGCCAGGGGACACTCTAACCTATCATAGCAAAGAACTGATTTTATTAAAAATCAGGATCAGTTTCTGAGTACCAAAAGTGTGATTTTTGAGTTAACTTCATAAAATGGTTCATCAGGCCAAATCATTCATGTCAGTTTGAGTTCTTTTAAATTAGTTTAGCTGTGCATTTTTTTTTTTTTTTTTTGCGGTACGCGGGCCTCACTGTTGTGGCCTCTCCCGTTGCGGAGCACAGGCTCTGGACGTGCAGGCTCAGCGGCCATGGCTCACAGGCCCAGCCACTCCACGGTATGTGGGATCTTCCCGGACTGGGGCACGAACCCATGTCTCCTGCATCGGCAGGCGGACTCTCAACCACTGTGCCACCAGGGAAGCCCTAGCTGTGCATTTTTGAAGTACACCTGACTGAAAGTTTTGTTTGTTAAAGTATACTTTTTTTCTATTATTCTTTTGAAACTTAATTTACAACTTATTTCATTCAAGTTTGTGCATAATTTCAAGTAAATAGTGTAGATTAAAAAGTAGAACTACACTATTCAGCCATAGAAAAGAACGAAATAATGCCATTTGCAGCAACATGAATGCAACTAGAGATTATCATACTAAGTGAAGTAAGTCAGAAGGAGAAAGACAAATACCATATGATATCACTTATATGCGGAATCTAAAATATGGCACAGATGAACCTATCTACAAAACAGAAACAGACTCACAGACATAAAGAACAGACTTATGGTTGCCATGGGGGAGGGGAGGAAGGAGGAGGGGTGGACTGGGAGTTTGGGGTTAATAGATGTAAACTATTAGGTTTAGAATGGATAAACAACAAGGTCCTACTGTATGGCAAAGGGAACTATATCCAGTCTCCTGGGATAAACCATAGTGGGAAAGAATATAAATAAAGAATGTATATATGTGTAATAACTGAGTCATTTAGCTGTACAGTAGAAACTAGCACAACACTGTAAATTAACTGTAATTCAATAAAAATAAAATAGAACTACACACACACAAAAGTAGAGCTACACAGAAAAGTTTTGCTGGCCTGCCAAGATTCAGGGAACAGGAAATATGTGCATTGATTTATTGAAGAGTTGTTTCCAAGTGGGCTATAGACTGTCATCTAACCTACATTATACATTATTCTGAACTTGGACTTGCATACAACAGCTGATGAGCAGATGTTTCAAGCTGTCACATGGCGGGCTAAGCCTGTTACCAGCAAGCAGTTCAGTGTTCACTGTGTCACTGTCATTCTATACAGCAGCGCTGTTGCAGTTTTTTGAACATTTTATTTTAAAATTATTGAAAAATTTAAGTGTGATAATTGCAGTTAAGACAAGGTTAGAAATCTAAGTATTCTGAGATTATAAATCTTAAACTTGGACACTTATTGGTTTTTAAGATTGGTTAACCTTGTGTTCATTCATAAAGGGAATAGCAAAATTAAAGAGCAGATGAAATGCTAGAAGTATAAAATGTAACAGTTAGAGAAGTTTATTAAATATTTAACCCTATAGCAGAGCCCTTATATTATGGTCGTATGGCTCTTTTCCTGGTCCAGACCCAACTGGAAGTGACAGTTCTGTAATGATTTTTATCAGCTCTAAAATTATAATAACTTATTCTCATCTTTCTTCCTTCTTATGCCAACTGCTTTCATCTCTACCTGGGGCAGAAGAGACATTAATACTGTCAGGAGCCTTGTCTCCTTTGATGATGAGGATGATGGTGGTCATGATACAGGGCATGGCAAACTTTTTCTGTAGTGATCCAAATAGTAAATATTTTGAGGTCTGTGGGTTCTGTGGCCTTTTGTCACTCTGCCACTGTAGTGCAAAAGTAGCTATAGAAAAGAGATGAACAAATGGTGTGGCTATGTTCTAATAAAACTTTATTTACAAAATCAGGCAGCTGCCCACAGGCCATAGTTTACCAACCCTGATGATAAAATTAATAATAATTAAATGAACACTTATTAAGTGCTTACTGTGTTAAGTACTTTAACATTTCTTTCACTCTTCACAACTCTTTGATAGATACTTTCATTATTCCCACCCGATTAATGAAGAAACAGGCTTAGCAGTTAAGTAACTTGCCAAGATCTCAGGCTTATGAGTAATGGAACTGGAACTTAAATTCTGGGCTGTTTGAGCCTAAATCCTAATTTGTATACCAGGTTGACTTACGTCCCTAATGCATATAGACCGTTAGGGTTTTAAGCACTTAAACTTGTATGGTAAGAATTGGTTTTGTTCTGTGTGTTCATGTTTGTAGCTATGGAAGTTTTAAATTACGTGGGGAGAGCTGATGGAAAAAGAGGCTCCTGGAGGACGGGTAAAACTGAAGCCAGGTAAGGCACGAATGAAACTGACACATTTAATCAGACTTCCCTTTCTATACTGCATTTTCATACTGACAGTTTCTTTCTCAGGAACGAAGATGAAATGTATAAAATTCTCTTGAATGATTATGAATATCGTCAGAAACAAATCCTAATGGAAAATGCTGAACTTAAGAAGGTTCTTCAGCAAATGAAAAAGGAAATGATTTCTCTTCTTTCTCCCCAAAAGCAGAAACCTAGAGAAAGAGCAGATGATAGTACAGGAACTGTAAGTGGCTCTTTCCTCTCTAATACAGTCTTCAGATTGCTGATTAGAACAATTAAAACAGTAGATAGGTATTCTGAATGGGGACGCTGTTGATATTTTGCGCAGGACACTCACTGCTGTGCTACCCCCAGTCACTCTGACAACCAAAAAAATGTCCCTGTAAGTTTCCAGACATGCCCTAGGAAATGATGGAGGTGATTTTCTCAGGACTTAATCTGTGCCAAGCACCATGAAAAGCACTTTATAAGCATTGTCTCATTTTAGTCTTGTAATAATTGATGCTTTGGGTACTATGATTATCCGTATTTTATAGGTGAGGAAATTGAGGCACAAAAGCTATCTCAGTATCACGCATGACAGAACTAGGATTTGAATCCAAGTCTGTCTCACTCCAGAGCTCATGCTTTTAACCACTGTGCCAAATATCCTTTAAGTAGCTTAAATGTTGAGTAACTTTAGCAGGCTCTACTTTTCAGAGAGTGAAACTTTTAACTTTGGGAACCAAAGAATCACTTAGTCCATAAATTTATTGAATGTTCATTATGTGTTCTAGTCCCTGGAGAGAAAAAGCTGAGAAGATTTTGACTGTTTCCTTTGCCTTAAGTTCAGGCTGCTAAAGCAAAGTACCATAGACTGGTTGGCTTATAAACAAACAAAAATTTATTTCTTGCAATTCTGGAGGCTGGAAATCTAAAATCAGGATGCCAGCAGGGTTGGTGTCTGTGAGGGTCGTTTTCATGGTTGGATTTCTGACTTCTTTCATCCTCACATGGTGGGAAAAGGTGAGAGAGCTCACTGGGGCCCCATTTATGAGGGCTCCCACCCTCATGACCTAATCACTTCCCTAAGATCACCCACCTCCGAATGCCATCACGTTGGAGGTTAGGATTTCAACATAAGAATTTTGAGGGCTTCCCTGGTGGTGCAGTGGTTGAGAGTCCGCCTGCTGATGCAGCGACATGGGTTTGTGCCCCAGTCTGGGAAGATCCCACATGCCGCAGAGCCGCTGGGCCCGTGAGCAAAGGCCACTGAGCCTGCGCGTCCGGAGCCTGTGCTCCGCAACGGGAGAGGCCACAGCAGTGAGAGGCCCACGTACCGCAAAAAAAAACAACAACAAAGAATTTTGAGAGAACACAAACATTCAGACCATTGTATCCCACAGGAACCTTTTTTGAGAGAGACAGGCATATCGAGAAGTAATTATTATACATGTTAACAGCTATAATAGGGTGGTACAGTGTGTAAAATAAAACAATTATGGCAATCAAGAAAGGCATCACAGAGGAAGTCACATTTGAATTGGCCCTTAATAGGTGTTTTTTGAGGTAGAAAGCCTGGGGAAATCATTTGATGAGGGCATAACATGTAGAGGTCAGAAAAAGAAGTCACGTAACGGTGAAAATGTTTTTAAACTTAGTTCTTTACATGTAAATTTAAATTCTGGATTCAAGCAAGTTCACATTAGTAACTAAAATCTGAAAATAACAATGTTGATGAAGAGTAGTAATTACCAGTAAGTCACCAAACATGTTTTATTAACATATATTTGAGGATTATTTTGTGGTTTCGCAAATCAGTCCAACTGATAAGCTCATCTCCTGCCTTATTTTTTCTTCTTTGAAAAAAGAACCTGAATGCTCTTTTTAGACTCTCCAATTTGGGGTCTGCTTGACATATCTTATATTCAGTTAACTAACCTTTTCTCTCAAAGTCTATCACTTTGGGTCAGTTCTTAACACTCACTAATACCTTGCCAGGGTTAGCATAGTTTCTGTAACTCCTGTGGTTTCTTCAGTTTTGCACCCAACCTTTACTAATGTCTCATTACCAGCTTTTAGTCAGCAAAAGTAGGTAGTAAATGAAGGAGATCTTTTTCAGATGATAGTATCCTGTATAATTTCTCATAATTCAAATGTTGAAGTTTGGAGAAACAATAATATCTTGTGTATTTTCTGTTTTTTAAAAGATCCTTTTTTTCTAGATACGTTCTCTCTTAAAATTTAAGTAATTCACCCATTCCTTACTTGTAAGGAAAGATTTTGGCCCATTATAGCAAGAAGGGTAAGACATAACCTTGGAATGCATAGGTAGCGTCCAAATTTTCATTTATTATTTTGCTCAATTGTAGCCAAAATATATACCCAAAATTCAAGTTAAATTAATTTTTAATTTTTTTGTGGTTTTAGAGTTTCACTCAATCTGGCAATTATTAATGTGCAGCAGTTAATTTTAATAATGAATTTGTAGTATTCTGGTATGCCTTGAAATGTATAGCAGAGAAGGTGTAGCTCCTTGGAAGAATTACTGTCAGGTAGCTCCAGAGTGTTGATTGGCAAGAACCAGAGTCACAATGAGCCACACCCTGGGTTTTTCCCCATCTACGCCCCCTGGGAGACCTAGACCTCTACCAACCCATTGCTGACCTCAGACTATTGATACAGTTCTTCAGACTCAGTCACTCCTTCACTCCTGCTGCATCTATCAGTACATGTGGGAACAGTCTAATCAGCCCTTCTTTCTTTTCATCATCTCTTTTCTTCTTTTGTTTTCCCCAGCAACATATATTGTTCAAATTAGTTAAGTATATATATCTACTATCCTGCATGTTAATAACAAATTAGGACCATTTTATGTAGATGCAGGTTATTATGACTTGTGTACATTTAGTATTGCTTCCCTATGTTCTTTATCCTGCTTTGACTTTATTTGATCATATCAGTAAAGGTTGCTACATTTTCCTGTGATTTAATGTCTTGGTAGAATGCAGAGAAAAATATCTCCAGTTTTATAAAAAAAATTATATGAGAAAAATAGGATTAACAGTTGCTTTTACTTTGGAGATTATTTCACAGGTTTATTTGTCAAAGCAACCAAAAATTGGAGGCAAGTTGGACTGGAGCTGTGTGACATCAGGAAAGTTCGTCTGCTTCTCTAAGCCTCAGTTTCCCCACGTGGTAACATGATTTGAGGACTAATTAACATGTGAAAGCACCTAACACAGCATGAGGCAGGTTCCTCTTCCTCACACAGTTCCATGACTTTTGTCACTAACTATGTTGGGCTTCAAATTCAGCTTTGAAGAGACCTGAGTTGGGGAATTTCTGTCTTCAGTATTAATTGCTTTTTCTCAAGACATTTATGTTAAGGACTGGGTCATTTATGCTTCAGATACAGCACAGAAATGATTTTGATATGTGTCTCTGACCATCAGTCTGATGACTACTGCCTGAGTGTCGCCATTTTAAGATTCTGGTCTTCCCCTCTCACCTCTGGCCACTTGCAGGTTATCTCTGATATTGAAGAAGATGCTGGGGAACTGAGTAGAGATAGTACGTGGGACCTTTCCTGTGAAACTGTGAGAGAGCAGCTTACCAACAGCATCAGAAAACAGTGGAGAATTTTGAAAAGTCATGTAGAAAAACTTGATAACCAAGGTAAGTACTGCCTGACTACAGGTAGATTGAGCTGTGGCACTCAGTAAGCTGACTTCAGTCAGTCACCTAGAAAGCCAAGTTACGGGCTCAGACTGAAGTCCTTAGCTCAGTCTGGTGGTTTGAAAAGCAAGACTCTGCCTACTTCCAGACATGCGGTTTGAACCTCACTGAGAAAAAATGCTTTGCTCTCAGAGTGAATGTCTCCGAAAAGAGGACATCATTATGTCCGTCTGCTCTGAGTGCAGAAGACAGTTGAATAAAGTGAACTGAGTCTCTTACTGTATCATGGAAATCAGGAAAATATTAATCATAATATAGTATAAATATGAACCTCTTGCTTTTTATTCCTAGATACTTGCCTATTCCTAGGTTGCTAATAATTCATTTCTAAATTATTTTCAAAATCATAGACACTTGTTGCAAAGTATCAATTAGGAAGTGTTGGGTTGGCCAAAAAGTTTGTTCGGTTAAGGAATACATTGTTCAGTAAAGTTCTTGGGTCACTTGTAGACATGTGGATGGACCTAGAGACTGTCATACAGAGTGAAGTAAGTCAGAAAGAGAAAAACAAATATCGTATATTAACTCATATGTGGAATCTAGAAAAATGGTACAGATGAACTGGTTTGCAAGGCAGAAATAGAGACACAGATGTAGAGAACGAACATATGGACACCAAGCGGGAAAGCAGGGGGCGGACGATGGTGGTGGGATGAATTGGGAAATTGGGATTGACTGTATACACTGATATGTATAAAATAGATAACTAATTTAAAAAAAAAAGAAAATTCTTTAAAAAAAACAAAACAATAGACATTTGATGCAAAATATCAATTAGGAGGTATTGGGTTGGCCAGAAAGTTCGTTCGGTTAATGAATATATTGTTCTTGGTGGACATGAAAAAATGTCTTTTATTTTTACTTAAAAACCGAATGACCTTTTTGGCCAACCCAATTTATAAAGTAGAATATTCAGGTCTCTATTCCCTATGTGTAACACCTAATAGTTTGGTGCATACTTTTCTAGACCTTTCTCTGTGTGCTCGCAAAATATTTATTTTAAGTGTATACAAACCAAAAATTGAATATTACATGTTTTTTTCCTACACTGTGCTTTTTTCACTTAACAGTCTATTATTTTATTTTATTTTATTTTATTTTATTTTATTTATTTTTTTTTTTTTTGCGGTACGCGGGCTTCTCACTGCTGTGGCCTCTCCCGTTGCGGAGCACAGGCTCCGGATGCGCAGGCTCAGCGGCCATGGCTCACGGGCCCAGCCGCTCCGCGGGATGTGGGATCCTCCCAGACCGGGGCACGAACCCACATCCCCTGCATCGGCAGGCGGACTCGCAACCACTGCGCCACCAGGGAAGCCCTCAGTCTATTATTTTAGATACCACTTCTTGTCATTATAGATAGTATAAATAGATATATGTGGATGAATATATCCTTATTTTATATTTGTTAAGATTTGCATGCTTTTAAATCAAGAAAATTAAGATTTCTGCTAAGTAAATGAAGTCTATTTAAAGAAAATTTATTCCAAATGGTCAAAAATGACAAACTCAGTGCTAATTGTCTCCAAAAGTAAAGAGCAATCAGCAAAATTATAGTATCAAAATTACTTTACATGAGATTTTATTGATTTCAGTCATCATTGTCTATTAGTAAATAGCAAGTATTTTCAGACTTCATATTTGTTGTATTTAATAACAGCAAGATTTGTAGCACTGCACTGATCTTTGAGGAAGTGTCAAAAGAACATAATTTATGAATGTTAATTTTTCTGTGAATATAGGTTGTACATTTTTAATTAGGACATAATCGTGAATAAATATGAATTACAGATTAAATGTTGACAGTAGAGCTCTGTAAGTAAGGATATCATTTAGTCCAGAAATAGCATGAATTTATAGTTGCCATGAACTCCTTAGAGCTGCTTTGTGCTTTTTAAAATTTTTTAGTGTTAAAATAATATACATTTTATTTTATTTTATTATAACTTATGGAATTTTTAAAGGGCAAAGGAAATACCTACCTTTTAGGGAACCTACAAGATTCCAGAAAGGGAAAAGTTCTGCGAGCCTTGATTTTTAAACATATGTCTCCAAACACCATAAACTAAAATGATGACTGTAAGGTTTATGTCAAATTACTGGTTTTGTGTTAGTTTCAAAGGTACACCTAGAAGGTTGTAATGATGAAGATGTAATCTCACGACAAGACCATGAACAAGAAACTGAAAAACTTGAGTTAGAAATTCAACAGTGTAAAGAAATGATTAAAACTCAGCAGCAACTTTTACAGGTAAATGCGAGGCACCTTTTAAAGCTGTTCTCCCCTGTGAAGGGTCAGAATTTTACTTAATCTTACTACATTTTTACTCCTTTATTTCATAAGATCTGTAGCATTTGACATTTTTCAGTCTAAACTAAGTTCTGTACTTGCCCGGAGATAGACCACGTGGCACTCCTTAGTAGGGGCTTTGCCAGTTAGAAGCATTTGGGAAATGAGACTCTCATTTCAGTTGACTTTCTGATTCTTTATCATTTCTCTCCTTCCCTTAAAGTTTGACCTGCTTTTCCCTTGTGTTCATTTCAACTTGTTGGAGTGTTGCAGGGACCCTCTGGAACTTACTATGTTTTAAAATTTAATAGCAGCAGCTTGCTACTGCGTGTGATGATGACACCACTTCACTGCTACGAGACTGTTACTTGTTGGAAGAAAAGGAACGCCTCAAAGAAGAATGGTCCCTATTTAAGGAGCAAAAGAAGAATTTCGAGAAAGAAAGACGAAGCTTTACAGAAGCAGCTATTCGCCTAGGTTTGGAGGTATTTTAAGCAATTGGCTTTCCTTGTAGAGCGTTTGAAGGTCCTGGAGAGGTCAGTAGAATGCATCTAAGTTCTGCTTTTTCTTGTTTCTTTGCTATCCATTTTTTTTCTCAAGTATTTTACTAGTGATTTCACAAATGCTTGAAATGGAAGCTATAACAGAAGGATATCATTTTGCCTTTACCAGATTTGGGAATTGAAAAAAAATTTTTATTGAAAAAACTATAAGCATTTATCATCCCTTTTGGGTGGCTTTATTTTATTTTGTTTTGTTTTATGTTATTTTTTTGGCTGCATTGGGTCCACGTTGCTGCATGCAGGCTTTCTCTAATTGCGGTGAGCAGGGGCTACTCTTCATTGTGGTGCATGGGCTTCTCATTGCAGTGGCTTCTCTTGTTGCAGAGCATGGACTCTTAGGGGCACAAGCTTCAGTAGTTGAGGTGTGTGGGCTCAGTAGTTGTGGCTCATGGGCTCTAGAGCACAGGCTCAGTAGTTGTGGTGCACGGGCTTAGTTGCTCTGTGGCGTGTGGGATCTTTCTGGACCAGGGATTGAACCTCTGTCCCCTGCATTGGCAGGCAGATTCTTAACCGCTGCGCTGCCAGGAAAGTCCGTTGGGTGGCTTTCTACTGTTAAGGGTTTAGCTTCACACAAGAGTTTTCTTTTGGGCATCTGTCATGTCTCCACTGTCAGTAGGTGTAGAGTCAGAAGAGAGTGCAACCAAGAACATGTCTTTTGTTTTTAAAAAAGGGAGTTAGGGGTAGAATACAGTAAAAATAAAGTTCTCTCTCTCTCTCCATCCTCTTACCCAGGGATGAATGCATTAACAGTTAACAGTTTGAACTGTGTGTGTATACACTTCGACAGGTCGCTTTTTTATTTAGCAGTGTATTACCTACATATTTCCTTTTCAAAAATTAGAGAAGTAATGTCTGAAAATGGTTTTAAAAAAGAAACTCAATCCATACAAAAAGCTACAAGGTAAGACAGTATCCTCCATGCTTACTGCCAGTTTCATTCCTCAGAAGTAACCACTGTTAAAAGTTTGTGATTCTTCTGGGAAGTACTATTTTAACTTGAAATAAAGTTCAACCTTTTTTGAACTTTATTTCAAGTTAAAATAGTACTTCCCAGAAGTACTATTTTGATCGATATAAGCCTATCGATTTTCCACTATGAAAGATAAGGAGTTTAGTGTCTTTATCATACCTCCCATCTACACTTTCTCATTTACGTATGATTTCTTCATAATATTTTTACTTTTTTAAGCTACTTTTTAAAGAATTATTTTTCCTGGTTGATTTTTTTTGCTTTAAGTAAATTTGTTTAATGCTTCCATTTCAGGTTTGCTCAACTTCAGACAGTACAGGTTTATCCCTTGTTGCACTGCTCTTACCCTTCGACTCCCCAGGTTTTGTCTGTGATATTAGTTTTCATTGTCAAGGATTATCACGTTTATATTCTGTCTTTTAATACAATTCAGGTATAAGTACTTTGTCTAAGATTGAGATTTAAGAATTAAAAACCAGAAAGAACGTTGGTAACATAGTGATTATGTAAATGTTATTCATTCTATAGCCAAGTAATTTTTTTGGACACATAAAAAATATTCTGTTATTAAGATTTTGCCACATGGAAGAAAATCTTCATGTATCACTATGTAGTAAATACTTTGACTTTCTTTGTAGCTTCCTTTATGATTTCCTGAATCAGATTCAACTTATATCTCATGTTATATTCTCTTTCTTCGGTTTCTTTTCCAATTTGCTGTATTACTTTCTTGAGTAATTTTTTCATAAGTAGTGCGTGAGTGAAAAATATTCTGAATTCTGGAATATCCAAAAAATACATTCTTACTTGATTGGTTTGTCTGGATATAGAATTTAGTTTTCCACTTCCCCTCAAAACTTTTGAGTTATTCCATTTCTTCCAGTGTTTTGTTTTGCTCATGAGAAGCCTGGCTGTAATATAACCTGTATTACTTTGTAGATACCTGTGTTTTGTTTTTCCCCCTCTCTGGAAGCTTTTGGAATTTTATGTTCTTAAGAGTTCTGCAATTTTACCAGGATACGTCTGGGTAGTTCCTTTCGGCCTGAAGACACTATATTTCTTCAGTTTAGGGATATTTTCTTCAATTCTGTATTTCTTCCTTCTTCTCTTGCATTCTGGAACTTCTATTAGACAAATGTTTTGCCTTCTGACTACATCTATAGATTGACTTTATGTTCTGAATTCAGGAATATTTTCTCACTCTTATCTTGGGCATCACGAACCTGGTATTCAGCAAAGGTCAGTTTTATTATTCACTTCATCCACTGAGTTTTTATTTCAGAATTTATCTTTTAAGTTTTCTAATGTCCTTATTTTTTGCTTTTTTTGGTATACTATTATATTTTACAGATATTCATAAATCTGTCTGATAATTTTTGTTATTTGAAAAAGAAGTTTATCTTGAACTGTTTCCCTTGGCCAGTTCTCTTTATTTATCCTGGCTGTTTTTCTTTTATGCTGTTAGTTTTCTTCAAATGTCTGGTGATCTATGATTTTGTATTAATATTTATGAATGAAAAACTATACGTTATCTTAAGTAGCTGACATGACCTTCCTCTGTAATTATGAAAGTCTGTGTCATCAATAGCTATCTTCCTCAGGAGGCAAAAACAGTTTGCACCAGCATTTCCTCCTGTCTTATGTAATCACCTGTGTTTCTGAGCCCATATCCCCCCACCACCCCTGATGCTACTCCAAGAGATACTCTTGCTGCTTTGCATACCACTCCCTATTCTCTGCCTGAGACTCTGTCTGCCTCTGGTCACTGAGGACAGTGGGGCCAGTGAAGGATGGGAAGGAAGTACCAGAGACCCAAGGGGAGAGGGAGAATTTAGGATTGCTAATTAGCTATTCAGAAGGAGGAGGTTTGACATAGGCCCTCTGTGGTCTAGTGGTGATGGCTGCTAGTACTGGGAGATGGTTGGAGGATGAGATCAGTGCTTGATGAAGTCATATCTCTTTTTTTTTTCAAGTGATTAGTTTACAATGGGGTATATGTCAATTTTTCTGTTGTTTGTAATCTTATATTTACCATGTTTTGTGTGTTCAAAAGTTATGCTCATATTCCATATGTTTAAAGTTATGCTAACATGCTTATTATTTTGTGTTATACACTTGAATTTATTCAGAATTGATGTGAAAATAGTAGTTGGCTTGTCAGGAGAAACAGGTGAATTTTTATTTTTTAAACATAATTTTCTTAAATGAAATTTTTCTTAGTTTTCTAGGGTTAATTCCTTTGACTAAATATATAGAGATAATCAGAGAGCAGACACAAATAGCTAGAGAAATCGTGTGAAATGGCAATTGTGTGAACGTTGAAGTATTGATCGGTATTTCTTTGGTTTGCTTGTGATGGTAGAGAAAGGCATTTGAAGAAGAAAGAGCCAGTTGGTTAAAGCAACAGTTTCTAAATATGACTACCTTTGACCACCAGAACTCAGAAAATGTGAAAATTTTCAGTGCCTTCTCAGGAAGTGAGTATTTCATAAACTCTTTAATCTGAAAATGCATGTAAATAAAGTACTGTAGATTATTATTAATATATAACTTTAGCAGTCACCAGTAAGAACTCTCTTAATTGGAACTAAAAATTAACTTTGATATTTTATTTACTGTAGTCAAAATAGAAATGACGGGAGGACTTTGCATGCCCAGAGCAACTTTTGTTGTGAATGTAATAATGTCAAATTTTGAAAATTCACAGTCTAGAAATATTTTTTAAACTAGATCCTTCTAAATGTTTGTGGACTGTGCATAACAAAGATCACCGGATTAGCTAGACTAGACTCATAGGGCTACAGTGGATATTTAGATTAATTTGTTCTCTCCCACCTCACTTAGAACTGCAAATGAATCTAGTCTAGGACCCTAGTTAATTACCTTCACTATATTTAATGCTTTTCCATATGTAGTGCCTTCTTTCCTTCCTTTTTTTTTCTTTTTTTCTTTTTTAAACAGGTTCTGATCGGGACAACCCTACAGTACACTCGAGGCCACGGCAAAAGAAGCCTCACGGTGCGCCTACTGGGTCTCCAGTTTGCACGTCTAAACTTACTAAATCTCTTCCTGCTTCTCCTTCTACTTCAGACTTTTGCCAGACGCGTTCCTGTGTATCTGAACATAGGTACTGGTCTATAGGTGATCTTCTCACATATTTGTTAAAGTGCTAGAGTTGCGTCGCAAAGGAAAAGTTGGCGTGTCTAGGACGAGCAACAGTAGAGACTCTGGAGAGGAATTGAGTAGATTGACTCATTCATTGTACAAATATTTATTGGCTATCCATTATGTGTAGACACCTGTTAGGTGCTGGGAATACAGTAGTGAACAAGGTAGCTCTGGTCCCTGTCTTCTGGGAGCTAAGTCATATAATGTGATTCTTTTTATTTCACATGTAAAATACAATTTAAAATACAATCTTATTTCAGGAGTTACTTAATAATTTAATTGTATTGAATAGAAGGATAGTGTTTTGATAGTTTCTGTAGAGTACCTATTTTAGAGTTTCTTGTGGTATGCCCATTTAATTGGTGTGGAAGGACAAAGACCCGAGAAAAGCCCCCTCCCCTTGACTGGTGAAGAGGATCTGTGCCCAAGGATGACAGGGTAGACAAAGTTGCTCCCCACCCCCAGGAGAGCCAGATACTGCTTTTAACTGATGCATTGTGGTATTTTCCTCTGTCTTAAGTTGTTACATCATTTTCTAAGGTATAATATCAGTACTCTACCTCAGAGCCTATTCCAGGATTGATTTTGAACTAAACAGATAGAACATTCCTAGGGAGATAGAGAGGAGTAGCAAAGAGCAAAGGGACATGTCGCAAAGTGTGGTGGTGATCGCTCTCCTCTTCATTAACGTAGGAGACAGTGGCACGAGGGCCTTCCCAGGTGCCTTAGAAAGCAGGAGCCAGGGCTGCAGCACAGTTGGCCTGTTGTAGTGAGAGAGAGACGGGTGTGGAGCTAAGTGCTGAAGACACCAGCTAAGCCCTTGGACCAAGAATTGTGAAATAGATAATTTTTTTTTTTTTTTTGGTGGTACGCGGGCCTCTCACTGTCGTGGCCTCTCCCGTTGCGGAGCACAGGCTCCGGACGCGCAGGCTCAGCGGCCATGGCTCACAGGCCCAGCCCCTCCGCTGCATATGGGATCTTCCCGGACCAGGGCACGAACCCGCGTCCCCTGCATCGGCAGGCGGACTCTCAACCACTGCGCCACCAGGGAAGCCCGAACTAGATAAATTTTTAAACAAAAATATGAAGTTTTAAAAAAGGACAACGCACTCTCATTTGTAGTTGGCCTTTAAAAGGATTAGGACTCTAAGTAAACACTGGGGGGCAAAAAAGGAGCTGGGGGAAGAGTCCTCCAGGCAAGTGTAGGAACCTTGAGGTGGGACACGGGTGTGTTTGTGGATGGCGAGTGTAGTTAGTGAGCACGACCAGGAGGTGTGAGGGTGGGAGGTAACATTATGTAAAAGTTCAGATGTATACACAGGTAGAGGGAATGAGGTCAGGGACCCTGTGTACCCATCACCCAGGTTCAGCAGTTATCAACTCACAACTAATATTGTTTATATATAGCCCCACTCTGCTTGTGCTCCCACCACACACTTGAGATTTCATTTGTCAACTATGTTAGTCTGTACTTGTAAGTCGGATATTTTTCTAAGGGCAATGGAAAAGCATTGGAGACCTTTTAAGTGAGATAATGATTTTTTTAAAATCCAAGGTTTAAAAAGATTACTTCATTTTATTATATGAGAAACAGACTGTAGGAGCACAAGCCAGGAGAGCCAGTTAAGAAACATCAGTGGAGTTGAGGTGAGAGATGTGGTAATTTGCACCCTAGGGTCATTACATGAAGACAGAACTGTGCTTGGATTTAGGCTGTGTTTTGCAGTTAGAGCCAATAGGTTGATGTGTGAAATATGGGAAGTTAAAGTTTGTTTAATTTACAATCAAAAGATAATATAAGCTCAGAGTATTTTCTTACATAGAATGTTATTGAAGCCCCCAAATTTGACCAGTCAGAACTCTATGTATAGATTTAGACAGACATTCTGCTCACCATTTACAAGTACAGGCAGCCCTCGGAGATGTTGCAGATTCAGTTCCAGACCACTGCAATAAAGCCAGTATTGCAACAGAGCAACATACTCAAACTTGTTGGTTTCCCAGTGCATATAAAAGTTACGTGTGCACTGTACTGTAATCTATGAAGTGTGCAATAGCATTATGTCTAAAAAAACAATGTACGTACCTTAATTAAAAGGTACTTTATCACTAAAAAATGCTAATTCGTCTGACAACCCAGGGTTGCCATAATCCTCTGTTTGTAAAAAAATGCAGTATCTTCAAAGTGCAATAAGTTGAAATGCCATAAAATGAAGTATGCTTGTAATGCATTCTGTACCTAAAAGAGAACATAGCTTAGTTGCCTCAATTATTTTTATGTATTTAAAATTTTTACTTTTTTACATAATTATTTTTAGTTATAAAGTATTTAACATAAATATTCCTTGAAGACTTTGTTTTGTGTTTAATAAAAATTCCAACATTTAGTACCTACATCCTAGGGTACTGTGAGATTCAGTACCAATATATGTAAAGCACTTAAAACAGTACTTGGTCCATTGTAAACCTTCAGTAACAGGCTATAAAAATAAAAATATATGTAAACATAAGTGGATTATAAAAATGCTTTTCTGTTTCTTGTGTTCAAGGGCTACACTGAACAATGTCAGTGGCATAGAAACAGTATTTTGGAGCTTAAAGAAATTTCATTAAGCTATTCACAGATACTGGCCACTGAGGGTAAAACAAAAGAGTCATGTAACTGGATATCAGGAGAGAAGCTGTGCAGCTTAACATCGTTCTTGAAATTTTTAATTATTTGGTATATTTGGATTCCTGCACCTAAAGCACCTTGGATCTGGGTTCGTAATAAGATTATGACAAAATAATTAGGAATATTTGTAGCTAATTTCTACAGCAACATCCTCATTGCTCCTTCACTGTAGAGTGGAATGTTACATACGGGCTGTGCCTGGATTCCGTGCAAAGTACCTCTTGTACTAAGTTACGTAGAGAACTTAGTTCATCATTGATCTGATCTCATCTCATCTGAGACGGCAGGGATTCTGAATCTGAATTATAAGCAAGTTCCTTTTTTTTTTAAGCAAGTAAGTGTAAGTAAAATTGTCAATTATGGGGCTTCCCTGGTGGCACAGTGGTTGAGAGTCCGCCTGCCGATGCAGGGGACACGGGTTTGTGCCCTGGTCCGGGAAGATCCCACATGCCGCGGAGCGGCTGGGCCCGTGAGCTATGGCCGCTGAGCCTGCGTGTCCGGAGCCTGCGCGTCCGGAGCCTGTGCTCCGCAACGGGAGAGGCCACAGCAGTGAGAGGCCCGCGTACTGCAAAAAAAAAAAAATTGTCAATTATGTTTTTGGTTTAGCGTTTTAGAATTAAAGCAACTTAATTTTTTTTAGGATTGCCACATTATAAGGTTGAGTTAGTTAAGCAAAGTCACACGAAAAAATGAACATTTAGGCAAAAGAAGTTTTGGGGAAAAAATTACGTAAGATATTCAGTTGATAAAAATGTATTGTTCATTGGTTCAATCCCATGAATTGCAAGTAATCACTTAACTAAATTTCCTTGTTTTGAGGCTGGTTGCAGAGCATACCTCAGACTTATCTCTGAAGCTAGGGACTGTGTCTGTGTTCAGACACTTAGATTGTTACTGTCCGACACTTAAAGTTAATTGAGCATCATCGTTAAGTGCTTAGTGTGTGTTAACTCATTTAGTTCCCACCCCAACCCTGTGAGGTGTAGATTCTATTATTATTTCCATTTTACAGCTGAGGAAGCTGAAGAACAGGGAGGGTTAACTTGCCAAAAGTGACGTAGTAAGTGGTCCAGCTGGGATATGAACATAAACCATCTGTTCAGGGTCTGGACTCCTAACCACTTTGTAGGTAGTCATTAAATATCTGCATGAGTGAACACATGGAGGATGAAAGCATGCATGAACAAATGGATGAGTGAAGAAAGAAACTATAAAGAGATTAGAAACTAGTGACAGAAAGGCAGGGGTATGGGGAACGTTAGCTTTCAAAACTCACATGTTCTCTATCTACCTTAGGCTCTAGTTGGGTAGCATCCTTCACAGTAGACTGAACAGATAAATAGATGGATAGATAAAAGTGACCATGTTGAAACACTTCTGTGTTCTTGACCAGTGTGTCCTCAAAATTTACTTAGCATGAGACAAGGGAGTAATCAGATTTTAGACATTCAGGCATATCAAAGGTATGAAAGGAGGAGATGATGATTAAGATCTCCCTTTTCTTTCCCCAACAGTTCAATCAGTGTACTAAATACAACCCCTGAAGAATCTAAGCCAAATCAGGTTGGAAGAGAATGTACAAATCAGAAGGGGAGCGTGGCATCAAGGCCTGATTCACAGGAAGCTTGCTGTAGTGGATGCTCCTCGACCCACGCAAATGCTCACGTAGAGAAGGATGACTTACCTTAGACATGTGAACTGGGATTTTTTTTTTTTCATTAACATGTTCATCAAATTTCACATCTGAGTTGAAACAGGGTGTGTTATAAAGTCAATCATCTCTAATAATTTAAAATGGTCTGTGTTGTTTGTTTGGGCTTCCCTGTTCCTCCCCCAAAGAGCTAAAATATTAAATCTATTTAAAAGGATATAAAAGCTTTGGATATGTATTTTTAGTAACAGAAGCACCTGGTTCTGTGAATAAAGGAATGTATAAACGTTTGGATGGAAACAAAGCACTAGAATGAGTTTCCTCTTATAGGTATTAAAAATAGCACTTTTAGGAAACTGATTATTGTAAATGTTTAATTTTGTCTCATATATAGTTGGCATTGGAAGTTTAGCCTTTCCTTGAATGTAAACTGTAGCTTTTTAACAAAGCAAGTTATATATTTATTATGTTTAGTGTGATTTAAAATACCCTCTTTCATATGTTTTAAATAAAGTGAAATTTATGTATGTTTTGTACATAGATATACATGATTATGTTAAGAGGCTTTAAGATTTAAAGATTTTACACATCCATAATTATAGTATTTCATGCCAATAAAATTTTTATTAGTGATATTCTGTTTACAGATGTATTAGAGCCATTGCCACCTTATGTTTAAGAATTTTTTGAACCCATCTGAGCAATAAATACTGAAAAGCTATTCCATGAAGCCAAGTTCTTTAGATCATTAACATTACTAATGTTACATTTTGGAGATTTCTACAGCATTAGGTTTTTTTAATATGTAGGATATTACAATTTTTCAAAGGATTATTGATTTTGGCATAATAGAGGTAAGACAAGAGTACCTTTGGATGAAACAATTTAAGAATATTGGCTTAGGATATTTGGATGATAGAAGATATTAAGATATTTCAGATGTTTGGATGGTGATATTTTCTCTACCAGATGGGTACCCATACCGTAACACCTATACCAGCAAAGGCTTTGTATAGTTGCCAATAATTCTTTAATAATTTTTCAATGAGATATTTACTGATAAGGAAATCTGATAACATAAAAGCATCAGATTTTATAGTCCAGATATGATACTCTGGACAAACTTGTCATTTCACTTTCAGGACTGATTGCATGATTCTTCATGGTTGTTATTGTTATTATTATTGATAGTAAGAATAATGTAAGTGTGGGCCCAAGCACTTTCCTAGAATTTTCATCAGAAAGCTTTAAGTACCTAACTCTATTTGTCTCTGCATGTAGAAGCCTACACATATCCAGTCCTTGCTATAGGTATTGTAGTTTAGGCCCATCTGCCTTCCCATTTTCTAGCAGTTCAACCATTTGTATTCACTCACCTGGTTGTGGCTGTTCAATTTAAATTTGTCATGTTAAAAAGTACTTTTGCCGGGCTTCCCTGGTGGCGCAGTGGTTGAAAGTCTGCCTGCCGATGCAGGGGACACAGGTTCGTGCCCTGGTCTGGGAAGATCCCACATGCCGTGGAGCGGCTGGGCCCGTGAGCCATGGCCGCTGAGCCTGCACGTCCGGAGCCTGTGCTCCACAGCGGGAGAGGCCACAACAGTGAGAGGCCCACGTACTGCAAAAAAAAAAAGTACTTTTGTCATCCACTCACTCACTATATATATAACTCTTTGGAGTTGCGTAGCAGCAGCCATTTTTTCAGGGTTAATAGCATATTATTGAGTATCTTGTAAGACATTAGTGAAAGTACTCATGAGAAAGTACAACATTTATAGTCTCAAAAAGCTGGCTCTTGAGCAAAAGCAAATTAGTCACCACATTCAGCTTGGTGCATGCCCCTTCTTTACCATTTAAAAATATTAGAAATGATGCAGAATTTCAGAAGTAGTACCATACTCCATAGGAAGAAACAGCTGTGATATCGTTCTTTTGCTATTGAGCAATAACGTGATCAAAGAAAAGCAATCAAATTTTCTAAATAGGCAGTGATATATTTGTCAAGAATTGGGGTTTTTTTTCAGGGGGTTCCATGATATACTTGGCTAGAAACAGTGTTCTAATTTTTAGAGTAATCTCTTATTTTAGGAATATTGCATTCCACAATGATGAATTTCTACAAAGCAGCATCAGTTTTTTGTTTTTTTCATTTTAAAGTTGGTTGAATTCTCATATTGGAGAGAAAAATTCCCTTGAGACTTACTTTGAAATCTAAGGTGTGAAACAGTAAAATGAAAGCCAGGATCATTGTGCTTTTGATAAAAGATCTGCCAGTAGTTATGTTTTACTTAACAGCGTAGAGTTTGCTTTACATTCCAGCTCCAATGATGATTCCTAGTCACGCTAAACTTCTTAGAATGTTGAAACGTTTTCCATGCTGGATAACTCCTGACTCCACACATAAAACTCCTAGATTTTATTTGCCTTCCCTCTCTAGGTGTTTGCAGTTTACTAGTAATACAGCCGTGCTGCAGTCTTGCATTTAGCCACGATGAGGTGAGAGAGCACCATGTTCACTTTTGCTTGAAAGTCTTCCTGACCATTTTCAGTGTCTTCTTTATCAGGATGCAGATCTGAAACATTCTGTGCCTTATTTGTTTTTATCCATTTTGAATTTTCAAAGCATAAAAGTGGCAAAGAAAATTTAAGAGATTTTATTTCCTACTGTTAAATTTTTATATCTTCAATTTATGATGAGAAACTTAATAGAAGAACAATCCTACCAGAAAATTAAGATTAAAATTAAACTTAATAAATAGGTACTTTCTTGTACAAGCAATGTATTAAATGTTTAGATTCACGGAACAATCCACGGCAAATTGTTTTCCTCATGGTATAATTAAAATACTGTCGTTACTTAAGAGTTGCATTTTTCGTACCTTTGCTGACCAGACTTGTTCATAGACCTGTGGTAACACTTTTTGTGGGGAAACATATTCCATGGTACATGGTGAGAAGGAGAGCGCCCTAGAATCCAGTTTTGACCTGCCCTGGTGGAGCATTTGAAAACATCCGGAATGCCAGGAGAGGTTTTGCAGTGTGTACGCACAGAACGCTGTGAGCTAGCAAACCCGTTATGTGATTGCCCTGTTGTAAAAGTCTTGAACACCTGTTGCCTGATGTAAATCATGTTCTTATTTCTAGATTGGATTTAAATTAAGTATGGGTCTTGGAAGTCTAGTAAATATACTTCTCCCTATGTTTGTCGTTAATTTTTTTCATTCTTTTCATAAGCATATAAAGTAGCTGCTGTGTGTCAGGGCTTATTACTACCTTCTAGTTACTGGGGAGAGAAAGACAACTAAGCACGTTCCCTGCCACTGAGAATCTCTGGGTTGAGTGGAAGACCAGCTATATAAACCTAAATTGTCATAAACAATGGGAGATGCTGTTCAGACATTCGGTCTGGTGATAAAACTTGGACTCATTGTTCTGCTCCAGGACCACGTATCCATCTCCTAACAGTGACGTGGCAAGCTTCTAGTTAAAGAGTCTTTGCATTATTTCCTATGGGAAGAACTATGTAATTAATATATTACTGTTTTGTTTTTGTTGGGTGTTGGGTTTTGTTTTTGTTTTCTACAATCAAAATACCTGCAAAGCAGCATTAAGAATTTCTGCCCACAAGAACATGTATTATTATCTAATAGAAAATTTACAAAGATTTGGGCCATGTAGATAAGGATAATGAGATAGGTTATTCTAGTCATTTCTCTAAATATGATGTTTTTTTTAGGTTGGATGTAGATTATAGTGGAATGGACTGATTAAATTATTTGATTTATATAAAAATACTTCACTTGACTGGTTTTTTTTTTAACATTTACAAATACCTGATTTCAGAGGTCTTAGGAGGTACTGTAATGCTAGTGATACATAAAGATCGTGGTAGAGATCCTCTTATATTTTAGATTCAGAAATACTTATACCTCATATGATGCTTAACCCATAGTGAGCACATAATATTTATTAATGAGAGAGATGAAATACTAATGAAACAAGTAGCACATCACTTCATTGGCATGAATGGACTAAATTTCAGGTCAAAATCCTGAAACTCTTCTTTCTCAGGAGGGTTAGGAGCCTTTTGTTTTGGTTGATTTCCAGCCCTATCTAGCTTGGTTCCTCGCACAGAGAATTGGAATAGAGTAGGCCATTCTACAATGAAAAACACCAAACTTGTGTGATTCAATACAAAAATTGAATTCTTGCTCATGAAATGATCAACGTGGATTGGGCGGTCTGCTCCATGGCCCACAATGTTGTCAAACTGGGGAAAGAGCAGACTGGCAGGTGATGGTGGATATTAAGGACCAAATCTGAAAGAGACACGCACATTGCTTTGTCCACAACCTACACCTACAGCCTCAACCTAACAACAAACAAGACTGGGAGATGCAGAAAATGAGGCTATTTGGTGAGCACTGATGCTCTGCTACATAATGTGCTTGATGTGTTATTTACTTTAAAAAAAAATAACCAGCAAAACATTACTCTGTGCAAGGGGTTTTTTACTGATTATTTATTAAAGCTTCAAATCGTCTTAATTTTTGGAAGGAATGTATTTTAAGGCTTCTCTTGCCTTCTCTAACCTTTTCATAATACGAAGTTTTTTAATGTTTAAATGGTAATTTTACACGTTTACTAAAATATAGTATACTGAACACACATTTTCTTTTGATTCAACAACCCTGCAAAATAGAATATTAACCTTCCTATTTTTAGAGAGTTGGTAACAGACTCAGATGTCAAGGAACAAATGCAAGCCCACATAACTATAAGTGACAAAATCAGAACTGAAAAACCCAGATCTTATCATCCCTAAATTTCAACTTATTCCAGACTGCTGTAGTGCCTTTTGGTATGGCTTTCTCAGTGAAATTGTTCAATTCTTAACCCATAATCTGTCACCCTGTCATCTTCTACACCAAAGGTATTGATCGTTTGATCCACATACGAGGCTCACCCTTGTTTTTGTTAATTTAGGTAACCATGGCAGTCCTATTCAGAACTGAATCTCTCTACCTTTTCAAGTTTAGGGCATTAAGGATCTAACTGAGATAGCTAATTTAATAGCAAATAATACTCTAACGAAAGGTCACTGAGTAATGCCAAGATATACCTAGACAGCCTGCTTTTTCTGCCGTGTCTTTTGTTCTCTCGTAGTGTGTGCACCATGTCCCTCTGTGACTACAGTCACAGTGACCAAAAACATTGTTTTGTCCAATGGTCCAGTAATCTTTTGCAGATATCACCATGAAAAATGAATGTTAAAGAAGTAGAATTAAGTAACGTGTATGAATATTTTTACTCAATTTAGAAAGAACAGCTGCTTGCAGGGCAGCTGGAGATTTTCTAGTTTCCCTGCTGTGTCTGCATTTAGATATTTAGTTTTCTTGTTTCTGGTTTGTCAAGACAGTTTCCTGGTTACAGTGCTCCATTAAAGCAAACCACGCCCCAGCCCAGTGTACTGATTAGAAAAATGCAGACTTTTGCACGTTCCCTAAAGCCCTCAGACTGAGACCCCAGAACCTGCCCTCCACTCCAGTTCTCTGGACCCAATTCTCTAATATACCTGGTGTCTAAGCTGAGGCGGAAGCGTCCAGCTAGGGATGGGGTCAGACACTGCTGGTTCTCAACCCTAACAAGTGTCGGCACCTAGTCCTCTCCAGCCCCTAAGTGTGGTCATTACTTGATTACAACATCATAATTAATTTACCCCGAATACCTGTAACTCTAACTCTTTCAGGATAACCTTTTTTCCTGATTTTATATCAGTGAAAGGGTTCAATGAAACAGTTCTGAAAGAGTTGCCCAGGAGTGCAGTGCTTTTATGGAGGATCAACTAAACTCTTTTCACCTTTTTATCAGTCACTTTTACCTTGAAAAGTAACTAATTGATAGATTATTTTTGGTCGTTTCATCCCTTTTTAAGCAAAAGGAATTAAACAGTGAAAATCTCTATAGATTATTTGAATTTAGTGAAATCAAACTTTCCCAAACAGTTATTTCTTCTAGGCTTAATGCCCTAAAGAAAAATAGAAATCCGTCAACAACTAGCCATACAAAACAATGTCATATGTTAGTTTTAAGAAACTATTTTGATCTTAAAGAAACCATGGGAAATTTTAACTGGAATTAGAAAATTCAGCTTTGATCCTTTATTTCTGATACAGGATTGCTCATTTTTATCAAAGGCAAAGATTTGAGGAAATGACCAATTCATGCTTTTAATTTAAAATCTATAAATTATTGTCCAAACTGAGAAGTTTTCAGTAGTGAAAGGGGAGCTGTTCATAATGAGGCCCATACCAGAGGTGTAAAGTGGGATGAACGGTCACCTTACTTGTGGCTGAAGGCTCCTCCAAGTAACCAGAACTCTGACTTGAGTTTCAACTGTTGAACCCTAACCCCTTCAAAACTACTCCCTTTAATTCATGCCTCAGGTATGGTTTCTATCAATAAAAGATGGAGTCAAGTTGTTGTTTTCTATCTTAATGTACAGTCAGTTCTCCTAAAACACTTGGTTTAGAAGTGCAATGCAAAAAATCAAATTTGTCCCAGTGTGATTGATACATTAGGGGACGGTTTAAGCATAGTGCAAAATTTGCATTTGCTAATGCGTGATTCTGTCTGTGAGAAACACCAGATGGATATGGAAAACTACACCCAGCTGAACTGAGCTGGGTAGGGACACATAAAACACACAGACACCTCAAATATCCACCAGCAACTTCAGTTTACCACGTGTGTTACAAGCAACACCCACCCCTATCTGGCATTACAACTTTCCCTTCCATTTCAGACAACTTCCTGTCGCCACTTTACAATAACTCACAAGCTACAACCTTCCAACACCCCTTCCATAAGCAAACTTCCAGTCTTTTCCAAGGTCAAGTGCCGTATTTGTTGTGGTGTTTATGTGTTTCTTAACCATTTAACCTGTATAAAACTCTGCTGCTGGTTTTATTAGGATTTTTTTTTTTGAGTCACTGATGAAGTTTTTGAGTGTTGTGCCCATAATCCTATTTTCTCCAAACACCCTGTGTTATTTACTGTGCGATTTTGCATATGGTGGTCTTAGGAGTGCATTTGTTGTGTGAGAGCAGAGCTGATAGAAAAGAGCAGTCTTCTGTCAACTCATTTATAACTCAGGCTGCTGGAGAGCCTCTCAAAATTCCATGCCAGCTTCCCTCAATCTACACATCTGTGACACAATCAAACTGCTTTTTGTGGGTAGACACTTACCACATTTCAAACAGCCCTTGCTGTGTTCCAGACACCACACTAAAGCCATAATAAGCAATTTCTTTTATTTTTCCCAGCAACTTTATAGGTAGGAGCTATAGTTATACCCACTTGACAGATGAGGAAAGTGAAGCAAGGAGAGAGCAATTTGCCCATTGCCACACAGCTAATATATGGTGGAGCTACAGTTGAGCAAAAGAATCATAAAAATTATTTTATGGCATTTTTGCTCAATCTGATAATATCTATTTTCCTTTAATAGTAACTTAAATGTTATGTATATAAAGCTTTCCCTGATTCTATAAGCAGGCAGTCACCTCTCTGCTTTCAGAATTGAACTTTCTTTTATTCTCTCAGCAAATGTTTATTGAGTTCCTAGTAGGATTGCAGTGCTAGGTGCTGGGGCTGTAACATTGAAGGTGACTTGGTCATTGTTGTCAGAAACTAACAATCTACCGGGGAAACAAATGAGTGAACTATTGAAGGCGGTGGGACAAGCACTACAATAGAGGTGTCAGAGCGCTCAGAAAATCAGAGAAGGGGGGGCAGCATCTTTGACTGGGAGGTAGGAGATCAGAGAGGATGTTTGAGCTAAATATTGAAGAGTAGACATTCCAGGTAAAGGAAACAGAACAGTTAAGGTCAAGGGTGTGAAACCACAGAACCTTTATTGAAACTACAAGTGGTTCTGTTTGCACAGAGTAAAGAGTATAGGAGACCAGTGGGAGAGTAGGCAGGGGCCAGGTTAAGAGGGCCTTGGATACAAGGGATTCTGAATTTATCCTAAAGGCTTGGTGATGCTATTGAATAAATCAAGCAGGAACGTGACACAAGCAGACTGTTCCTCCTCTCTCCTTGTCACAGCACCATGAGCATTCCTCTATTATAGCATTTATTACAAATGACTTGATTGTGCATACCTCCATTGTAGGATTTATCACGATCCTAATTTCCAAATGGAAGCAATATGGAGAATTGCTGGAAGGAAAGCAAAGTGGAGATGAAGCCAGTTTGCAGTAACCCAAGTGAGAAGTGATTGAGAAAGGGGATGGATTTACAGGTAGATCTGATTGGATGATGGAGTTAAACAAAGCACTCTAGGCTGATTTCCCACTCAGGTAATGGCAGATGATAGAGTGTAAAGTAGAACAGCCTTGGGAGGTCATGTGGGAAAGAGTTAACTCAGTAGCCCTGGGCTACCTGTACATTACTCCCAAGAAAGTTCTGTCTTTAGGATTGGCCCTTGGCTGCCTCCTTGGAAATAACCTCTGAGGCCTTGGAATATTCTGCCCAAGAAGAATGTTTTTATATGCCTGAAGCCTTGGGCTGTGCTGTATGGTGTGACCACATAAGTTCATTCTCACAATGTGACTCATGGTGAATGCCTGCTTTTGCCCCATGGGGCTGGCATCTGAGTAGCTGAGGTCATTCACATGGGCGCTCCACGCCTATGTGACTGACTCCCGATAAAACCCCTGGATGCCAAGGCCTGGGTGAGCTTCCCTGGTCGGCAACACTTCACAGGTGTCACACGTCAATGTGACTCCACTGGGAAAGGATACCTGGAAGCTTGTGCTTGATTTCTCCTGTGCCTTTGGATTTTGCCCATGTGCCTTTTCCCTCTGCTGATTTTAACCTGTATGCTTTTGCTGTAATAAATCATAGCTATGAGTGTAACAGCTTTTCTCAACTTGCGAGTCCTAGTGAATCATCAAGCCTAAGAGTGGTCTTGGGGATCCCTGATGCAGGGATAATGAATTGTTCTGGGCATGCTGAGCATGTCTGAAGCATCCAAGTTCATGTGTCCAGTAGGCAACTGGAAATATGGGTTTGGAAATCAACAAAGAGGTCTGGGCTAGATACTGAGTTCTGAGAAAACATACAGGCACAGATGAGGTCCAAAAGGGGAAAGAATGAAAGGCAGAAGGTAGAGACTTGGATATCACTGGCATCTAAAAGGCACATGTGTAAGCAGAAGACCTAGGAGTTTGGTTATCGACCACCCCTAGGAAGGAGAGAATTTTAAGGAAGTTCAGGCAAAGAGGCTGAATTCATTGAGAAACATCAAGTCTTCAGCAAAAGTGAATTTACAAAGCCATTCAGTATTCAATAACAGTGGATGAAGGTGGTTCCTCCTGCTTTGAAAAGTTTCAGTCTTGGTCCTGTGCTCAAATAATCACAATGAAACTTATCCCTGCTAAGCCACTAAACTGCTGTGTGGCCAAGAAAGTTGGGATAGCCAGTTCCTATTGCTGACAAAAATTCACAGAATTGACCATGTTTAAGTCCATGTGAATGAAGGAAATTCACCACTGGGACCACTGGTTCTATAACAAACAGCTCTTGTGTCATTGCATAATAAATTCAAATAGATTTACATCTTTCTGCAAAGTACCTGCTGCTTCACACATTACCATCACTTGTTTTAGCAGATTCCACTTCGAATTGTACTGAATTCGTGTTTTCTCAGTGTCTTTGAAAATGTCCTCACCTGTCATTGTTCCAGGCCAACTATTCAGAGGCTAATTCTTCCATCACTTCAAACTTGCTGTTGACCCCTCAAATAACAACTGGGCAGTATTTGTAACATCTGTTGACTCATCAAGAGCCAAGGAAAATCACTTGCCTTGGTTTTTAAAATTTACTGTCGATGTTTCTCATAATGTCCTCAGTTCTTTAAGTAACTTCTTGCCAAAACAGAATAACACATGTCTTCAGCTGCAGTAATCAAATACTATCTGATTAACTCATCATTGGTAAACACTTCTTGATTGGATAACAAATGAACTCCTTGGAAACTTAGTTTGCTTGCAGACTCGTTTTCATTTTTTATTTTTGTGAAGAAATTCTGCTATAATAAGAGATTCCACTTTAAACTTAAAAAGTTTTCTGACCACTGCTTTCCTGTGATGAACGTTTATCTAATAATGTTAACATACATTGTATTCCTTCAGCACAGCTCATATCCTTGCATAATAAAGCCATGCTTTTAAAAAATATATTTTTTAAATTGAAGTATAGTTGATTTACAGTGTTGTGTTAATTTCTGCTGTACAGCTAAGTGACTCAGTAATACACATATATGCACTATTTTTTATATTCTTTTCCATTATGGTTTATCACAGGATATTGAATATAGTTCCCTGTGCTATACAGTAGGACCTTGTTGTTTATCCATTCTATATATAACAGTTTGCATCTGCTAATCCCAAGCTCCCAATCCATCCATCCTCCATCCCCCCTCTCCCTTGGCAACCACAAGTCTGTTTTCTATGTCTATGAGTCTAAAACCATGCTTTGATGTCTAATTTGATAGCAAAATTCTGTTAAGAATACAACATTCAAAGTTCACTCCTCTTGTCTCAATTTGTCATGTGAGTATACACAGGTAATAAAAGGAATTTTAAAATTTCACTGTATGGTGTAACCTGTGCCACTTGAAATGTGGACAAGGTGTGACTACAGTCTGCTGGGCCCAGTTATGACTGAGCAGCCATGTAAAGAGAAGAGGGCATCACATACGGCCCATCACATCTCCTTGACTCTGCCATGTTAACATGAAGCAGTCATAATGGTGGATAAATGAATAAATATGGTGGTGTTAGTATAAAACTTAGGTTATGGTCACTGAAATTGAATTTCATTTAATTTTTACATGCCTCAAAATATTCTTTTCAGGGAGACAGTAGTGGGCTTGACCAGGTTTGGGGTCACCATCCCAGCTGCTAGACTGGTCCTCAAGGGGGTGTAACCAGCAGTTCCATCATAGCAAAGTCATGTCTGATCCTGTCTATAAATGATGGAAACCCAACTGGAAGTGACTTAGGCAAAACAATTTGGCAACTCATGTAAGCATTGAAAAAGTGTTAGCAATGTGCCCCAACAGAACAAGATGCCAATCTGTAATTGGAAATACAGAGCAAGGGGTCCACCTCACCGGGAGAAGGAGTTGGCAAGGCCTATGGATGTGGTCAGGACCCCAGGCCTATGGGCAAACTCCAGTCCCCAAGGCATCTGAGCAGAAAGCCAATCCCAGGGACAGGTCAGTGGTTCTCATCCACAGCTATGTGGCAAGAAATTAGTTACAATAGAGTATAAATGCTTGCAAATGAATTCCTTTTAAAAATGTTATTTGGAGCAAATTTAAGCTTATCTTTACTATCATTCCCACGTACTTGCATTTCCTTAGGTTTCTTGAGAGCAATAGAAGGGTGTAGGCTAACTGCTAGCACAAAGGGTGTGTGCTATGTATGTGGATGTCACCATTCCTGCTGGGCAGCAAGATGGCTTTCAAAAGGAGACCCACTGCGGTAATCCATCCCATGGGAGCCCAGAGCCCACCGCTGCAGAGACTGTGGTGACGGAGATGCAAGAAACTCTAACCCCCAAAAGCCCTTGATCTCAGGCTACCAATGGGCTGCCAGTATTGGTCAGGTTTGCTCCAGAACTCGATGGTTCTCAGCGGACAGGTTGAAGTTTATCACTTCTGCCTCTAGGTTACAAAATATTCTTTCCATTGAGGTTTGGAAGGAGTTATCCAAAGCTCTTCTTCTGGCTACATTTTCTCCTAGAGTTCCTCAGAAAATGTTCTGCCTGATCCATTGCTGCCTGACCCTGGAAAGGGGTCAGAAATGAGGTCCCCAAAGCCAGGATATATTGGGATTTACTTTCTGGAAGCTGCCTGTGCGTGTCGCCCTCCCGGTAGACCTTTCCTTATGCACTGTGGCAAAGTAAAGTGACAAGAATGGGGGCGATAATACTGATGCCAAGAGTGATAGAAGCAGCCTTGGCACTTCTGCCTTCAAACTCTACCTTTTGCTCTGCCTACGTGCAGAGGGGAGAGGAGGGCTGTCTCCTCAACCTCCTGTGCAGAAATCATATCTCCACCTCCCCAAAGCTAAGTGAATTTTCAGAAGATGAATTATTGTGTTATGTAATTGGCTCCCTTTAATATCTGGGGAAATAGGGGGAAGTAGTATTGGCTCAGTTTGGTGGGTCGTGTATCCCGTGATGTCTTTGTGCGGGCAGAGTTCTCCCTCCCAGCTGTCACCGACCACAGCTAGAGAAGGAGCTCAGGAGAGGGGCTGCTCCCAGAAGCCAGCAGCGGAAGGGCTGCCCCCAGGGACCCTGCAGGGTGGCTTGAGCTCCATTTCCAGTGGCTGGGTGTCCCAAATGGTCCTCGAACCTGTGGTCATCGGGACAGAAGCCACAGCCTGCAGGATGCACCCCTGAACACAATGGAGCCCTTGACAGGGGAGTAAGAAAGCTGTTTATCCTCCCCTGCACCTGGGAACGAACGTACATTTTCTGTTTCACAGACAAGACCCCTAAGGTGAAAACTCTCACTTGAGGTGAGTTAATGAAATAAACAGGCAAAAAAAAAAAAAAAATCCCCAACAGGATTACAAAAGAACTCTCATGTCTATTTTTGCTCCCAGGGCATTGCATTTTCACCTTATTCTGTTCCCCTACGGTCATCTCGAAACATTTCCGGTTCTTGTTTTCAGGTTTGGAAGGCCTGTCTCCCCCCTGTCCATGTGCACCCCAGGAGAAAGAAACGTGGGTGTGGGGGAAGGTGGCAGATTACAGGGGCCCTGGTGGTCCAGTCAGACTGCCCTTTAGGATAACACGATCAATCATGCTAACAAGAGGGGGGGGATTCCCGTATGTTTGAGTGTGTACTGTAGGAACAGCCACGATGTACATAAATAAGAATGAGGCAAGACATAAATTATGTGGCTTAATAGAAAAATTCTTACTGGTTGCTCAGGCAGGTCAAAATTAGATGATCTCTTCTGTGGGATCAAGTATAAATATTCAGGTCTTACAGATTGCTTCCATGTCCTAACCCACCTCAGGGCTTAGTCTCTGAAACTGACCAAGAAAGCTGCAGTCTGCAGACTGGAAAGTATTTAGCATCAAACTGGCCATTCAATATTTATGATGGTTCAGGTCAGAGCATCTCCACAAACACTCCCTGACAGAGATAATCATCCCACCAGTTCTGAAAAATAGAATGTTAATTTCAAGTGACTCATTTAACATCGAAGCAAACTATTAAGCTGTCTATTTTGAAATTCCAATATATAAAATTTTCAAAGGGCTTTAGAAGCCATTTAGGATGCATGTTCAGCCCTGTTATGGAACATGAAGAACATTATTAAAAGAAAAAGATTCTAGGGCTTCCCTGGTGGCTCAGTGGTTGAGAGTCCGCCTGCCGATGCAGGGGACATGGTTTTGTGCCCCAGTTCGGGAAGATCCCACATGCCGCGGAGCGGCTGGGCCCGTGAGCCATGGCCACTGAGCCTGCACTTCCGGAGCCTGTGCTCCGCAATGGGAGAGGTCACAACAGTGAGAGGCCCGGGTACCACAAAAAAAAAAAAAAAGAAAAAAAAAGAAAAGAAAAAAAAGAAAAAGATTCTAAATGTATGAAGAATAAGGGGCTCATTCTCCCACTCCTGAACATTTAGAGCAGAGTCTGAGAACCTCTATCCCTTTCTCCGTGTCTCCTGCATGGGGAGAGGCACGCCCTGGAACAATTCCAAGGAGACACTTCTTCCCTTTCTTCTTCTGTTGGAGATGATGCATGGACAGGTGGGTTAGAAGCTTATGGGCTACAGTCCAGTCCTGTCATGGTCAAGCTGTGTGCCTTTGCGCCAGTTGTTCGGTTTCTCCAAGCCTCTGCCACTACATGGTGGAGGGATTGTCTAGTTGTTGGGAGGTGAAGATATTGAATAATATCCTCTGAACTGAGAAGGAATTTTGAGATGAAAAAACGAAGCGGGCAACTCCGTAAAGTGCAATATGAAGCTTATTATGGGTAACTTACACTCAGGCAGGAAGGATGGGGCGGACAGATGATGCAGACATATTAGCAGTTGCACTCCGAACCACCAGGGGGGTACAGGAGGATTTAAAGGAGCCAAAGCTAAAAATAGAATCTGACTACCCAGTGAGAAGCACAGTTGGCACTGACTGGAACTGGGGATTTTTCCTCCCCCTGGGAGTCTCATGACCATTAACCATCTGTGTTAGCAAAAGGCATTCTTCCAGTTTTCATATCAGATGAAGGTGAGGGCAAAAGTTGATAGTGAACTCATCTGGCTTGGGCACAATCCTTGTGACTAGGTTAAAGTTTAGTGCTCAGGGAGGGGGCAGGACTGGGGGCCTGCGACGGAGCTGACAAACTGGTCAGCCACAGACTAGTTCAATGCTGAGTCATGTCCCCCATCAAGCTCCCCATCCTGCTAGCAGGGGAGGCTTCAACACCGATGGAGGAGGACCAAACATAAGGAGGTATAGCATTTCCAAGGTTAGAAAATTTGCAAATGCAACTTCGATTCATTTGAGTCCCGTAGCAATCACAGAAGCCAAACCTCCAAGCAAATATTACTCTTCCCTACCAGAGATGAACAAACTGAGGTCAGGTAATTTCAACAAACTGGGTAATGCTATTTGAGGAGTCAGCCCTGGTGTTGAAACGGGCTCGTGAAAAAGAAGACAGAAAGGCCAAACGGCAGAGTAAGGGCCTCCAGCCCTTAGAAACTAGGCCTGGCTGCCTCTTGGCTTATCTTATACATAATATCGTGTATAGAAAAAGACACTAGAAGAAAAGAAGTACTTTAATCATGTGCTTATTTCTAAAATGATGGGATTAAAGATGTTTTTTTTTTTTCACCTCTACGATATTTAAATGTTTTCCAAAGTTTTTTACAATGAATAAGCATGACTTTGGAGAGGAGAAAAAAAAATAAGTGGTATTGCAAAACACAAAAAACCAAAACAACACAAGTGGAGGGAAATATGGATGGAGAGGCAAGAAGGTGGGAAATGAAAATCAAAACCCAAACCAAAAACTGGTCTCGGAAAACCAGGGCGGGCCCACTCAGACTCGCCCCACCTGCATCCTGGCTTGGGGAGCCTGAGGCCCCACCGCCGCCTCGCCCCGCCCCTCGGCCCCGCCAGAGGGCGCCCTGGGGCCGGCCCGCCGCATCCTCGCCCTTCGCGTTTCCCTGGGTGCTTCTCCGCTGGGTGAGGAGAGAGCGCTCCCGGGCCGCGGGCGAACAGGAAGGGCCAGTGCACAGTGACGCGGGATCGGGATGCAGCACAGCGCACCCGCGCCTCACCCGCCGAGCACCGCGGCTCTACACCGTCCAGCCCGGCGCGCGCACGGCCCCGCCGTCTCCCCGCAGAGAGCGCGGCGGGCAGCCTCGCCCGGCCTGGGTGCGATGCCCACAGCTGCGGGTGGCCCTCGGGGCAGATCCCGGCCCGGGCTGCCTCCTACCCGTCCCCGTCAGGCTCCTGCGCCCGATTCCCCTCCCGGGCGCTCCAGCCTCGCCCAGAGGCCACCCTGGGTCACCTCTGCGCACCAGGGCACACCCAGGCGAGTGCATGACAAGATGCCACTTCCTCCAAGAGTGATTGCATTGTTTTTCACACTAAAACAAAAACAAACTTTAACAAAAAGGGAAGTAATACACACATAGTAATATGTAGTTGTGAAAAATCCAAATAACCCGTGTGTGTATTTTAAAAAATCAGTCTCCTTTCACCACCGTCTTACCAACTCCCTTCTCCGTAAACAGTTACTAGCGATAGGTTCTTAAATGCATTCATATACATATAATAAGTATACTGTTGTGGATATTAGTGTTTGTCCATCCGACCATCAGTCCATCCATCCATACTTTAATGCATGCATCCATCCACCCATGGAAGAATATTAATCAAAATGTTAACGGTGGTAATTTTTAGGTGGTAGAATTAAAATGATTCTTATTTCCTGAATGTTCTACAATGAAAATATGGGTGCAGGGGGAGCTGTTACTATTTTTAAATCCATTTTCTTTCTTAAGGCTGTCCCCACCTCTACAATAAATGAACTAACCCTCAAGGGCATCTCTGAGTCTCCCCATCTTACTGGAGAGATCATCGTCATCACCATCTCCCAGCTTCACCAAGCAGCACTCTGGTCTCCTGGTAACAGACCTGAAGCTTTGTGTCTCGGTGATTAATGACTACGATGGACTTGGCTACTGCCTACGATTTTACCAGTTTCAAGAGCAGATTAATCGGAAAATGTTCGCTGCTGGCTTCTGGGAAATAGCAAGAGAATCACGATGATAGTGTTATCTGTGGATTAAGAACTTATATGAAGGGGTATGTTTTTCTTTGTGATTCTTGAAAAGTGATTTTGAAAATTTTCTTTGATTTTTAGAGGCCAGAGAACCCAAGTTCTTATTTAAAAGCTTGTTCTAACCAATCCTGAATCTTTATTGTCTTTGGGAGTTATGTAGCTTAGCCATTACAAGGCTCCTCCTTTCCTTCCCAGTGTTTGAAAAGCAGAAAGGGGTTTGGTGCTCTAACCTGAACACATGGCACCCAACATCCATTTCTGCGATGTTTGTGAGGGGCAGACATACAAAGCCTGAGAGGGTCCCCTGCAATGTTGCCACGCAGGGGTAGTTTGACTTCTGTATGTGTAATAGATTTATTAAAAATACATGTATTAAAAATCACAATTTTAAAAGTAAATCAAAATGTTCAACGTTTTGGTAATAAATGGAGGAAACAAGTAAGAGCCCTGTTTAAGCCATTGATTCTCTGTGCATCAACCATTTCCAATAAATTATTATTGAATAAGCACCTGATTCACCACCAGTCAATTTGACCTGGGCAGGGAAAGAGAGGATAGGAAAGCAGACCCACCCAACCCTCAGGGAATTGACAGAAATCCCAGTGTATTTCCAAGCTTGTGGGAAATGCATTACTCCTGGGATTCCTAGACTTTTACATCGCACAGACAAATAAAATTCCAAAATAAATTTAGGGATGGTGAAGCATGCCAACTTTTAATTTTGCCAAGTAAGGTCATTCAAAAAGAACCTGTCATCTACTGGCACTACTGTTTTTTATAAAAGAAAGGACACATTGACAACGGACATGATCTCAGAATAAAGGAGTGTCTTTTAAAAATTAATTTTGCATAATAAAATATTTTACCATATTTTCCTTAACTTTTCATTTTTTGCCCATTTTCCTGTCTTAATTCCAAGAGCACAAGGACTGTAATTTAATCTTTGTTTGATGGGGGTTATTCTTACACTGTTTTAGGGCCATCATGATGACTATTAGTGAACAATATAGTACATTGAAGTGAGAAATATTAGCTGTTTGGCCGAATTTATACTAATCCTGAATTTATACTAATCATAGGATCCTATACCAATCCTGCCCCCAAACTTTCCAATATGGGTAAGCATACCACCATTTATTTTAATTTTAGATTGTTTTTGTTGTTTGTGTTGAGTTTGGATTTATATACTTTCTAGATGATTGAAGGTCCTTTTACTTGGATTCTTGTCAGTTGAAGACTCTCTGCTAGTGACCACCCAAAGAACTGAGCACTTTGATACCATATTCTTTGGCCTAAAGTATTTTCCAAATTATAATTGTTGAATTTCAAGAAACCAATGCTCCAAAGATGGGTTATACTAGCCAATGCCTTAAAATGAAATGGGCGAGGAGGAGACGATGGGAGGGAGGAAGATGGGGAGGGCAAGGAAAGAAAAAAGGGATGGAGGCAGAGGAGAAGGGGAAGGACAGCAAAAATCAATTGAGATGAAAGGGGTGCTGTATACAAAGATTTTTTTTTTTCCTTGCGATACGCGGGTCTCTCACTGTTGTGGCCTCTCCCGTTGCAGAGCACAGGCTCTGGACGTGCAGGCTCAGCGGCCATGGCTCACGGGCCCAGCCGCTCCGCGGCATGTGGGATCTTCCCAGACCGGGGCACGAACCCGTGTCCCCTGCATCGGCAGGAGGACTCTCAACCACTGCGCCACAAGGGAAGCCCCAAACAGATTTTTTTAACCTTTCCTAGAATTGCAGCAGATCCTGGGACCAAGAATCAACCTCCTGTTTCTTGAAAGCAATCAGAAAGGCATTAAATCACCCAGAAGTTGGAAGTGGTTTGTCAGAGAGGATTCCCTGATCTGTCAGTGTTTACGACATATATCTCAACCTGCTGACATTGTCCAGCCCCAGGCCTGGTGGAATAACTACAAGGCAGCTCCCTGGATAATGAGGGGGCAGGAGGTTTTCAGGGCAGAGGCTGTACTGTATTACAGAGTAGTAATGGAAACCTCAACCTTGAATATGACTGTTTTTTTTCAAACTGAAAAGTTAAAGTATGTCAGCCATGGAAATGAAAAGCCTTTAGCAGTTTTACCTTGTCTTGAGACCCAGAGATTTGACCCAGGTCCTGGATGTCTGGGAAAGGAATTCATTTGCAGCCTTGAATTTCTTGAGCTGCAATTCCCAAAGAACCTTCCATCAGAATGGACTTTGCAGAGAATTCATACAACCTTGGCACTTCCCCAGGCTTCATCCTTGACTTGGTTCCCCCATTCTTTTCTGGTCAAGTTATCCCAGATTTGTGTCTGCAGCTGTCACTTAGACACACACACTACAGCCCCTGACTTCTCTCCAGAGCTCCAGACACATATTTTTGTCTCCCATCCAACAGGCGTCTTACACTCAGCAGATCCCCAATCAAATGGACTGCATTCTCCCCACCCCCAGCAGCACCCTCCTTCACTTGCTGTACTCCTTTCTTTACTTTGGGCAGCTGCACTGTCATTTACCAAACTGCTCGAGCCAAAACCTGAGCGTCACCCTAAACTCCATCTTCTACCTTCACTGCAGTCTCCCCATGGTCACCGAGGTCTGTCCTCTCCTACCCTGCCGTGCCTCGCTCTTCCATCCTCTTTGCTCCATTCCCCTGTCCAGACCCTCAGCCCCTCTCACCTGGACCGGGGCAACTGCTTTCTAACCGGTTTCTGGGTCACAGTATCACCCCACCAGAACCTGTCCACATAGATGTAAGGAAGATCTCTGTAAAACACAGTTCTGTTTCCATCTCTCTTCTGCTTAAACCTACCTGGTAGTTCCTCATTGTCAGTAGGATAAAGTCCAAAGTGTTAATACTTGCAATGTCAGATCAGGTCCTTCCCATCTGACTCCCATCCACCCTAGTGTCCTCCTGGGACCTTCTCCACCAGGCATCCTGTGGGAGAGACCATAGATAATCTGCTGATTTACATTCTCCCCTCCTTCCTGATTAAAATAATAATTGTTAATTATATTTTCAAGTGTTTTGTGAGGTTTGATGTGGCCGAGTGACAAGTTCTGGATAGTGGAATGTTAGCAGAAGTATCATGAGAGAATTTCTGAAAACCTTTTCAGGGGATGCTGGTGAGCATCTTTTGTTCCATTTCTTTTGCTCCCTCTCCACCCTCCAGCCTGGAACTCAGATGTGATGGATTCCATCTTGGACCATGAAGATGAGGGACACACCCCAGGGGAGGAAGAGCAGCAACCTCGATGGTGCCATGGAGCAGGACTGCCAGTGATTAGTCCTGGTTAATATTCATATTATGGAATATTATGCAGGAGTTTAAATGAACGGGGTAACGCTCTATGTACTGGGAAGGAAAGAAATCTAAGACGTATCATAAAATGAAGGAATCAAGTTGCAGGATGTTACTTATGTAAAAAAAGAGATAAGAAAAACACACAAACCTCTTTTGCTATCTGTAAATATGTATGTACTCAAATGTATGGAAAAGAGTCTGGAAGGATTAATACTAAACTCAAAGTAGTAGGTGGGGGATAGGGCACAAGGAGGGTTTTCACTATACCTGTTATTTCATTGTTATATATTGAGAATATAATCATGTACTACTTGTATAATGGAAAATAAGTTTAAATTGTCTCTTACTGATTTTAAAGAGGTCCTGCCAAATTTAATTTTGAAAATAAACACAGAATTTCAATCATTAGGTTGCTTTGGGATATGGAAGGGGAAATACCTTTTCTCACAGGTATTGACCTCAAAATTCTGGACCAAGAAGGATCTTACAACGCAGATAGCTTTTTGTATTCATATTTGGGGAGAGTATACTCAC